>NC_133329.1:45680578-47015578 GCF_042186555.1 Aquarana catesbeiana
CCCCCCCCTCTCTCCCCTCTCTCTCCCTGTTCCCCTCTCTCCCTCCCCCCCTCTCTCTCTCTCTCCCTGTCCCCCCTCTCTATCTCCCTGTCACCCCCCTCTCTCTCTCCCTGCCCCACTGTCTCTCTCTTCCTGTCCCCCCTCTCTCTCCCCTCTCTCTCCCTGTCCCCCTCTCTCTCTCCCTGTCCCCCCACTCTCTCCCTGTCACCCTCTCTCTCCCTGTCCCCTCTCTCTCTCTCCCTGTCCCCTCTCTCTCTCTCTCTCTCTCTCCCCCCCTCTCTCTCTCCCTGTCCCCCCTCTTTCTCTCCCCCCTCTCTCCCCCCCCCTCTCTCTCCCTGTCCCTCCCCCTCTCTTTCTCTCCCCCTTTCTCTCTCTCTCTCTCTCTCTCTCTCCCTGTCCCCCTCTCTCTCTCCCTCTCCCCCCTCTCCCTCTCTCTCTCTCCCTCCCTCTCTCTCACTGTCCCCCCTCTTTCTCTCCCTGCCCCCCCTCTTTCTCTCCCTGTCCCCCCTCTGTCTCTCCCTGTCCCCCTGTCTCTCCCTGTCCCCCTCTGTCTCTCCCTGTCCCCCTCTGTCTCTCCCTGTCCCCCTCTCTCTCCCTGTCCCCCCTCTCTCTCTCTCTCTCTCCCTGCCCCCTCTCTCTCTCTCGTTTTCCCCTGCCCCCCCTCTCTCTCTCTGTCCCCCCCTCTCTCTCTCTCCCTGCCCCCCCTCTCTCCCTGTTCCCCCTCTCTCTCCCTCCCTCTCTCTGGGTGAAGTCCAGGGCCAAATTTTTGTCCTAGTCCAGCCCTGGTTTTTTGAAACTATCGATTCTCCCCGCTGAGACCACCACCTGTGGAAGAGAATTCCACATCCTTGCCGCTCTAATGCTGTGTACACACACACGGTCGGATTTTCCGATGGAAAATGTTCTATGGGAGCTTGTTTCGGAAATTCCAACCGTGGTGTAGGCTCCATCGGACATTTTCCATCGGAGTTTCCGACAAACAAAATTTGAGATCTGGATCTCAAATTTTCCGACAACAAAATCCGTTGTAAATCCCGATCGTGTGTACACAATTCCGACACACAAAATTCCATGCAAATTCCATCTCTCTCTCTCTCTCTCTCTCTCTCTCTCTCTCTCTCTCCCTGTCCCCCTCTCTCTCTTTCTCTCTCTCCCTGTCCCCCTCTCTCTCTTTCTCTTGTTCCCTCCCCTCTCTCTCTCTCTCCCTCCCCTCTCTCTCTGTCCCCCCCTCTCTCTCTCCCTGTCCCCCCCCTCTCTCTCTCCCTGTCCCCCGTCTCTCTCTCTCTCCCTGTCCCCCCTCTCTCTCTCCCTGTCCCCCCTCTCTCTCTCCCTGCCCCCCCCCTCTCTCTCTCTCTCTCTCTCTCTCTCTCTCTCTCTCTCTCTCTCTCCCTGTCCCCCTCTCTCTCTTTCTCTCTTTCCCTGTCCTCTCTCTCTCCCCCTCCCCTCTCTCTCTCTCTGTCCCCCCTCTCCCCCTCTCTCTCCCTGTTCCCCCCCCTCTCTCCCTGTACTCCCCTCTCTCTCTCCCCCTGCCCCCCCTCTCTCCCTGCCCCCCTCTCTCTCTCTCTCTCTCCCTCCCACCCTCCCTGTCCCCCTCTCTCTCTCCCCTCTCTCTCCCTTTCCCCTCACTCTCTCCCTGTCCCCCTCTTTCTCTCCCTGTCCCCCTCTTTCTCTCCCTGTCCCCCTCTTTCTCTCCCTGTCCCCCTCTTTCTCTCCTTGTCCCCCTCTTTCTCTCCCTGTCCCCCCTCTCTCTCCCCTCTCTCTCTCTCTCTCTCTCTCTCCCCCCTCTCTCTCTCCCTGTCCCCCCTCTCTCTCCCCCTTTCTCTCTTTCTCTCTCCCTCCCTGCCCCCTCTTTCTCCCTCCCTGCCCCCTCTCTCTCCCTGTCCCCCCTCTCCTCTCTCTCTCTCTCTCTCTCTCTCCCTGTCCCCCCCTCTCTCTCTCCCTGTCCCCCCTCTCCCCCCTCTCCCTCTCTCTCTCTCCCTGTCACCCTCTCTCTCCCTCCCTCTCTCTCCCTGTCCCCCCTCTCTCTCTCCCTGTCCCCCCTCTCTCTCTCTCCCTGTCCCCCTCTCTCTCTCCCTGCTCCCCCTCTCTCTCCCTGCCCCCCTCTCTCTCTCCCTGCCCCCCTCTCTCTCTCCCTGTCCCCCTCTCTCTTCCTGTCCCCCCCCTCTCTCTCTTTCCCCCTGCCCCCCCTCTCTCTCTCTCTTTTTCCCCTGCCCCCCTCTCTCTCTCTCTCTCTCTCTGTCCCCCCTCTCTCTCTCTCTCTCCCTGCCCCCTCTCTCTCCCTGTTCCCCCTCTCTCCCTCCCTCTCTCTCTCTCCCTGCCCCCCTCTCTCCCCCCCTCTCTCCCTCCCCCTCTTTCTCTCCTGTCCCCCTCTTTCTCTCCCTGTCCCCCTCTTTCTCTCCCTGTCCCCCTCTTTCTCTCCCTGTCCCCCTCTTTCTCTCCCTGTCCCCCTCTTTCTCTCCCTGCCCTCCCTCTCTTTCTCTCCCTGTCCCCCCTCTCTTTCTCTCCCTGTCCCCCCTCTCTCTCTCTCCCTGTCCCCTCTCTCTCTTTCTCCCTGCCCCCCTCCCTCTCTCCCTGTCCCCCTCTCTCTCTCCCTGTGTCCCCCTCTCTCTCTCCCTGTGTCCCCCTCTCTCTCTCCCTGTCTCCCCCTCTCTCTCTCCCTGTCCCCCCCTCTCTCTCTCTCCCTGCCCCCCTCTCTCTCCCCCCCCTCTCTCTCCCCCCCTCTCTCTCTCCCTCTCTCTCTCTCTCTTGCCCTCTTTCTCTCCCTGTCCCTCTCTCTCCCTGTCTCCCCTCTCTCTCCCCCTCTCTCTCCCCCTCTCTCTCCCCCTCTCTCTCCCCCTCTCTCTCCCTCCTCTCTCTCCCTCCTCTCTCTCCCTCTCTCTCCCCCCACTCTCTCTTCCTGTCCCCCACTCTCTTCCTGCCCCCCCTCTTTCTCTCCTCTCTCTCCCCCTCTCTCTCTCTTCCTGTCCCCCCTCTCTCTCTCTCCCCTCTCTCTCCCTGTTCCCCTCTCTCCCCCCCTCTCTCTCTCTCTCCCTGTCCCCCCTCTCTCTCTCCCTGTCACCCCCCTCTCTCTCTCCCTGCCCCACTGTCTCTCTCTTCCTGTCCCCCCTCTCTCTCCCCTCTCTCTCCCTGTCCCCCCTCTCTCTCCCTGTCCCCCCACTCTCTCCCTGTCCCCTCTCTCTCTCTCCCTGTCCCCCCCTCTCTCTCTCCCCCCCCCCTCTCTCTCCCTGTCCCCCCCTCTTTCTCTCCCCCCTCTCTCTCCCCTCTCTCTCTCCCTGTCCCTCCCCCTCTCTTTCTCTCCCCCTCTCTCTCTCTCTCTCTCTCTCTCTCTCTCCCTGTCCCTCTCTCTCTCCCTCCCTCTCTCTCACTGTCCCCCCTCTTTCTCTCCCTGTCCCCCCTCTTTCTCTCCCTGTCCCCCCTCTTTCTCTCCCTGTCCCCCCTTTTTCTCTCCCTGTCCCCCCTCTGTCTCTCCCTGTCCCCCTCTGTCTCTCCCTGTCCCCCTCTCTCTCCCTGTCCCCCCCTCTCTCTCTCTCTCTCTCTCTCTCCCTGCCCCTCTCTCTCTCTCGTTTTCCCCTGCCCCCCTCTCTCTCTCTGTCCCCCCTCTCTCTCTCTCCCTCTCTCCCTGCCCCCTCTCTCTCCCTGTCCCCCCTCTCTCTCCCTCCCTCTCTCTGGGTGAAGTCCAGGGCCAAATTTTTGTCCTAGTCCAGCCCTGGTTTTTTGAAACTATCGATTCTCCCCGCTGAGACCACCACCTGTGGAAGAGAATTCCACATCCTTGCCGCTCTAATGCTGTGTACACACGGTCGGATTTTCCGATGGAAAATGTTCTATGGGAGCTTGTTTCGGAAATTCCAACCGTGGTGTAGGCTCCATCGGACATTTTCCATCGGAGTTTCCGACAAACAAAATTTGAGATCTGGATCTCAAATTTTCCGACAACAAAATCCGTTGTAAATCCCGATCGTGTGTACACAATTCCGACACACAAAATTCCATGCAAATTCCATCTCTCTCTCTCTCTCTCTCTCTCTCTCTCTCTCTCTCTCTCTCTCTCTCTCCCTGTCCCCCTCTCTCTCTTTCTCTCTCTCCCTGTCCCCCTCTCTCTCTTTCTCTCGTTCCCTCCCCTCTCTCTCTCTCCCTCCCCTCTCTCTCTGTCCCCCCTCTCCCCCCTCTCTCTCCCTGTCCCCCCCTCTCTCTCTCCCTGTCCCCCCTCTCTCTCTCTCCCTGTCCCCCCTCTCTCTCTCTCCCTGTCCCCCCTCTCTCTCTCTCCCTGTCCCCCCCTCTCTCTCTCTCTCTCTCTCTCTCCCCCCCTGTCCCCCTCTCTCTCTTTCTCTCTTTCCCTGTCCTCTCTCTCTCTCCCCCCTCCCCCCTCTCTCTCTCTGTCCCCCCTCTCCCCCTCTCTCTCCCTGTACTCCCCTCTCTCTCTCCCCCTGCCCCCCCTCTCTCCCTGCCCCCCTCTCTCTCTCCCTCTCACCCTCCCTGTCACCCTCTCTCTCTCTCTTTCTTCCTGTCACCCTCATTCTCTCCCTCCCCCCTCTCTCTCTCCCTCCCCCCCTCTCCCCCCCCCCTCTCTCTCTCTCTCTCTCTCTCTCTCTCTCTCTCTCCCTGTCCCCCCTCTCTTTCTCTCTCCCTGTCCCCCTCTCTCCCCCTATCTCTCTCTCTCCCCCTATCTCTCTCTCCCCCTGTCCCCCCCTCTCTCCCTCCCTGCCCCCACTCTCTCTCTCTCCCTGTCCCCTCTCTATCTCCCTGTCCCCCTCTCTCTCCTTGTCCCTCTCTCTCCTTGTCCTTCTCTCTCTCTCTCTCTCCCTGTCCCCCCCCTCTCTCCCTGTCCCCCTCTCTCTTCCCCTGTCCCCCCCTCTCTCTCTCCCTGTCCCCCTCCCTCCCCCTCTATCTCCCTGTCCCCCCTCTCTCTCCCTCCCTCTCTCTCTCTCCCTGTCCCCCTCTTTCTCTCCCTGTCCCACCTCTCTCTCTCTCCCTGTCCCCCCTCTCTCTCTCTTCCTGTCCCCCCTCTCCCCCCCCTCCCTCTCTCTCTCTCTCTCCCTGTCCCTCTCTCCCCCCTGTTTTTATTGCCAGCACCAGCCATTCACCCAACAAATTACCCCCACTGCTGAATTCCCCGTCAACCCTGAGACTACATTCCCCCCCTGTCCTTGGCAAAATTGTCCCTGAATGGCAGTCTGGAAGTGTGGTCACCCTACCGGGGGGCAAGGTGTCAATTTTCCTTCAGGTCGCTCTGATGCCCCATACAAAGGCCGCACCACTTCCCTCAGATCCATCCCAAACTCAATAAGTATCCACATCCACATACTGGTTATGTGCATGTTTTCAAAATTAAAGTGGGCCGCTCTGGGTGAAGTCCAGGGCCAAATTTTTGTCCTAGTCCAGCCCTGGTTTTTTGAAACTATTGATTCTCCCCGCTGAGACCACCACCTGTGGAAGAGAATTCCACATCCTTGCCGCTCTAATGCTGTGTACACACGGTCGGATTTTCCGATGGAAAATGTTCTATGGGAGCTTGTTTCGGAAATTCCGACCGTGTGTAGGCTCCATCGGACATTTTCCATCGGAGTTTCCGACAAACAAAATTTGAGATCTGGATCTCAAATTTTCCGACAACAAAATCCGTGGTAAATTCCGATCGTGTGTACACAATTCCGACACACAAAATTCGATGCAAATTCCATCTCTCTCTCTCTCTATCTCTCTCCCTGTGCCCCTCTCCCTCTTTCTCTCTTTCCCTGTCCTCTCTCTTTCTCCCTCCCCTCTCTCTCTGTCCCCCCCTCTCCCCCTCTCTCTCCCTCTCCCCCCTCTCTCTCCCTCTCCCCCCTCTCTCTCCCTCTCCCCCCTCTCTCTCCCTCTCCCCCCTCTCTCTCCCTCTCCCCCCTCTCTCTCCCTCTCCCCCCTCTCTCTCCCTCTCTCTCTCTCTCTCTCTCTCTCTCTCTCCCTGTCCCCCTCTCTCTCTCCCTGTCCCCCTCTCTCTCCCTGCCCCCTCTCTCTCCCTCTCTCTCTCTCCCTCCCTCTTTCTCTTTTTCTCTTTCCCTGTCCTCTCTCTCTCTCTCTCTCTCTCTCTCTCTCTCTCTCCCTCCCCTCTCTTTCTCTGTCCCCCCTCTCTCTCCCTGTCCCCCCCTCTCTCTCTCTCTCTCAATGCCCCCCCTCTCTCTCTCTCCCTGCCCCCCCCTCTCTCTCTCTCTCTCTCTCTCTCTCCCCCCCTCCCTCCCTGTCGCCCTCCCTCTCTCCCTGTCCCCCTCCCTCCCTGTCGCCCTCTCTCTCTCTCTCTCCCTGTCCCCCTCACTCCCTGTCGCCCTCTCTCTCTCTCCCTGTCCCCCTCTCTCTCTCCCCCCTTTCTCTCTTTCTCTCTCCCTGTCCCCTCTCTCTCTCCCTGTCCCCCCCTCTCTCTCTCCCTGTCCCCCCCCTCTCTCTCTCTCTCTCCCTGTCCCCCTCTCTTTCTCTCTCTCCCTGTCCCCCCTCTCTTTCTCTCTCTCCCTGTCCCCCTCCCCCCCTCTATCTCTCTCCCTGTCCCTCTCCCCCCCTCTCTCTCTCTCTCTCTCTCTCTCTCTCTCTCTCCCCCCCTTTCTCTCTCCCTGTCCCCCCTCTCCCTCCCTGTCCCCACACTCTCTCCCTGTCCCCCCTCTTTCTCTCCCTGTCCCCCCTCCCCCCTCTCTCTCTCTCTCTCTCTCTCCCCCTTTCTCTCTCCCCCTTTCTCTCTTTCTCTCTCCCTGCCCCCCCTCTCCCTCCCTGTCCCCTCTCCCTCCCTGTCCCAACTCTCTCTCTCTCCCTGTCCCCCCCTCTCTCTCTCTCTCTCTCTCTCCCTGTCCCCCCTCTCTCGCTCTCTTCCTGCTCTCCCTCTCTCCCTCTCCCTCCCCTCTCTCTCCCTCCCCCTCTTTCTCTCCCTGTCCCCCTTTTTCTCTCCCTGTCCCCCCTCTCTCTCCCCCCTCTCTCTCTCTCTCCCTGTCTCTCCCCCCCTCTCTCTCTCTCTCTCCCTCCCTGTCCCCCCTCTCTCCCCCTGCCCCCCCCTCTCTCTCTCTCTCTCTCTCTCTCTCTCCTTGTCCCTCCTCTCTCCTTGTCCTCCTCCTCTCTCTCTCTCCCTGTCCCCCTCTCTCTCTTTCTCTTTCCCTGTCCCCCCTCTCTCTCTCTCTCTCTCTCTCTCTCTCTCTCTCTCCCTGCCTCTCTCTCTCCCTGCCTCTCTCTCTCTCTCTCTCTTCCTGTCCCCCCCTCTCTCTCCCTGCCCCCCTCTCTCTCTCCCTGTCCCCCTCTCTATCTCTCTCTCTCTGCCCCCCTTCTCTCTCTCTCTGCCCTCTCTCTGGCAGCAGACGATGTATCATGTGACACACTGCATGTGGTGGCAAGTGACACGCAGCATCTGGGGGCAGGCGATAGTGGAAAATGACACATTGCATCTGGTGCTGTGTACACACGGTCGGACATTTTCCATCGGAGTTTCCGACAAACAAAATTTGAGATCTGGATCTCAAATTTTCCGACAACAAAATCCGTTGTAAATTTCGATCGGGTGTACACAATTCCGACACACAAAATTCCATGCATGCTCGGAATCAAGCAGAAGAGCCGCACTGGCTTTTGAACTTCATTTTTCTCGGCTCGTCGTACGTGTTGTACGTCACTGCGTTCTTGACATTTGGAATTTCCAACAAGATTTGTGTGTTTGGGCCAACATCCGTCGGAAAAAATCCATGGATTTTGTTGTCATTATGTGTGATCGTGTGTAAGAGGCATTACAGTAAAAAACCTTATTTGTAGTTTAAGGCTAAACCTCTTCTAATCTTGTTAAACTCCCTTCCGTGAAAAAGTTTTCTCCCTATTGTGGGGTCACCAGTATGGTATTTATAAATTGAAATCATATCCCCTCTCAAGCGTCTCTTCTCCAGAGAGAATAAGTTCAGTGCTCGCAACCTTTCCTCATAACTAAGATCCTCCAGACCCTTTATTAGCTTTGTTGCCCTTCTTTGTACTTGCTGTATATGATCGGACTATCGCAGCTCTCATGGAGTCTAACAATGAAAAATTCAGTGAACTCTCGGACTTTGACATGGCTTGGTGCAATTGTTGATCATGGGTTAACAATCTCATAGTTACTGCTTCCTTGCGTAACAAAATACCATTGTACACCCCTTCATCCCACAAACATACAATATCTCAAAAAAGTAAGTACACCCCTCACATTTCTGTAAATATTTTATTCTATCTTTTCATGTGACAACACTGAAGAAATGACACTTTACTACAATGTAAAGTAGTGAGTGTACAGCTTGTATAACAGTGTAAATTTGCTGTACCCTCAAAATAACTCAACACACAGCCATTAATGTCTAAACCACTGGCAACAAAAGTGAGTACACCCCTAAGTGAAAATGTCCAAATTCGGCCCAAGGTGTCAATATTTTATGTGGCCACCATTATTTTCCAGCACTGCCCTAAAGGTGAAGTCCAGTCTGAGCTTTTTAGGCTGGGCTTCTCCTAAGGGTCACAGGAGTGTAATTCGTTTTGCACTCCTGTGACACGTTTTCAGTGGAGAGAGCGGTTTGAAGTCCACTCTCTGCTGACGTCACTGCAATCAGCTGAGGCAGCACATCATCACATTGCAGCAACTGAATGCTTTTAGGCATATAGACGTAGTGAAGACGTCAAACCAAGCATCAGAATGTGGAAGAAAGTGGATTTAAAGTGATTTGTAAACCCTGTTACACCACTTTTACCTACAGGTAAGCCTATAACAAGGCTTACCTGTAGGTACCGTGAATACCTCCTAAATTCCCTGTTGATGTCAGAGGAGAATGGGTCAGACTGGTTTGAGATGATAGAAAGGCAACAGTAACTCAAATAACCACTCGTTACATCCATGGTATGCAGAATACATCTCTGAACGCACAACACATCGAACCTTGAAGCAGATGGGCTACAGCAGCAGATGACCACACCGGGTTCCACTCCTGTCAGCTAAGAACAGAAGTGTGAGGATACAATTCTCACAGGCTCACCAAAACTGAACAATAGAAGATTGCAAAAACGTTACCTGGTCTGATGAGTCTGGATTTCAGCTGTGACATTCAGATGGTGGGGTCAGAATTTGGTGTAAACAAATGAAAGCATGGATCCATCCTGCCTTGTATTACCGGTTCAGGCTGGTGGTGGTGGTGTAATGGTGTGGGGGATATTTTCTTGGCACACTTGGGGCCCCTTAGTACCAACTGAGCATCATTTAAACACCACCACCGCCTACCTGAGTATTGTTGCTGACCATGTGTGTATCAAGTGTAGCTACACTTGATAAAGGAGCGCGCATGTGCCGTACAGACCCTGCGCATGCTCAGAAACGCGTTGTGTTTTTTCTCCTCATTGACAACATTGCCAGCAGCTTCCTGGGCTGCCGCTCCGTCCTCCCGCAGAGACAGGCTGTGTACCGTCCTGGCCTCCCCGCCAGACTGCGTCGTGTTTGGAGGCATCCCTGGGGAATCACTGACTGTTCCCTTCCCCCTCTTCTATCAGGAATCACATCTGTCTGTTCTATATACCGCTCCTAAATGTAAGTTGATACTTGTTTTTATATTGGTGAATAAATGATTTTACTTAGTGGCGCTCCTCTCTCTCTTTTTTCACTCACTCTTACTTGGTCAAACTCCCTCCTGGAGCTTACTTGCTCAGCTGCGTGCTGATTGGTTGTGGGCCACATCTGCCTCCTGCAGACACACGCTCAGACTCCTAGAGACTGTCTGCCTCTCTTTCATGGAGCCTTCTCCACCTGAAAGCCCTCCCGACTCCTACACCAGGCCACCTGCCTGTGGGGTGGAGCTGTTCCTAAGACCCCTTTCACACTGGAGCGTTTTGCAGGCACTATAGCGTTAAAAATAGCGCCTGCAAACCGCCCTAAAACAGCGGCTCCATTCACACAGGGGCGGTGCGCTGGCAGGACGTCAGAAAAAGTCCTGCCAGCAGCTTCTTTGGAGCGGTGAACTCACCGCTCCTTCGCATTGAAATCAATGGGTCAGTGCTGTGATACCGCCGGCAAAACGCCACTCCAGCGCCCCGCTAGTGGCCAAATAGTGCCGCTAAAACGGCAGTAAAGCGGAGCTAAAAATAGCGCTGCTTTACCACTGACGCCGGTGGTGGCACAGTGTGAAAGGGGTCTAAGTGTGAGCCCTGAGGGGAATAAAAACCCAGCCCATAGGTGTGCAATCATCATGCATGTCTGCAAAAACCAGGCTGAGGCCGGGTTCACACTGGTGCGACACGACAGCCGTCCTACTTTGGATCCGACTTTAAACTGCGTCATGAAGCCAGCATGCGTCCGACTTTCAATGAATGGGGATCCGACTTGGATCCCCGCCAATACCCGGCACTGTGTTTGGTATGAATCTTGAGGGGGAACTCCACACCAAATTTTAAATAAAAAACTGGCATGGGTTCCCCCTCCAAGAGCATACCGGGCCCTTGGGTCTGGTATGGACCCCAAGGGGAACCCCCCTACGCCGAAAAAACAGCTTGGGCGTCCCCCCAAATCCATACCAGACCCTTATCCGAGCACGTACCTCATACTCATTCACATAGGGTGGGGGGCCGGGATCTGGGGGCCCTCTTATTAAAGGGGGCTCCCGGATTCTGATAAGCCCCCCGCCCGCAGACCCCGAAAACCAATGGCCAGGGTTGTCAGGAAGAGGCCCTTGTCCTCATCAACATGGGGACAAAGTGCTTTGGGGTGGGGGGGCCCGCAGGGTGCCCCCCTGCCCCAAAGCACCCCCCCATGTTGAGGGCATGCGGCCTGGTACGGTCCAGGAGGGGGGGTGCTGACTCGTCCCCACCCCCATTCCTGACCAGCTGGGCTGCGTGCTCGGATAAGGGTCTGGTATGGATTTTGGGGGAGACCCCCACGCCGTTTTTTTTGGCGTAGGGGGTTCCCCTTAAGGTCCATACCAGACCCAAGGGCCTGGTATGCTCTTGGAGGGGGAACCCATGCCGGTTTTTAATTTAAAATTTGGCGCGGAGTTCCCCCTCAAGATCATCTGAGCACAAGTCGCATGCCGAAGTCGGATCATGCGAGATGGCAATCTGACTTTGATCCGACTTCAATGATAGTCAATGGGCTGAAGTAGGATCAAAGTCAGACCAAAGTAATACAGGGAGCATTTCTAAAGTCGGAACTACTTGTGTCGGACCAGTTGAGAAGGCTCCCATAGGGAAACATTGAATTTCACATGTCATGCGACATGAGCTCCATAGGCGTGCGCACAGGGTGTGCCAGGTGTGCCTGGGCACACCCTAATTGCCTTGTGTGGTGCATATTCCCCCCCTGTTTAGACCACTGATATTTCATCCCCCAAAAAAATGTTACAAAAGAAAATAATTTTTTGGAAAAGAAAATAAACAAAATTACACTGTCCACTTCCCTACTGACACCATCAGTACATATACACATGCATATGTATTTGAGCTTTGGGGTGCACACCCTAATGCAAGAGGCTGCGCACACCTATGATGAGCTCCCAATGTCGGAGCGTTTGTCGGACCAGTGTGAACCCGGCCTGAAGGTGCTAATACACACTTTGAAATTGTCGCAATTCATTCTTCATGGAGACTGGTTTACTTTTTTATTTTTTTATGTATAGACATAATAAAAGAATATTTTACTCTTTATATAATCTATGTAGTTTATTTGTGTTGTGTCCCCTAGAGGTACAGCGTTTTCTTCCTCCCGCTATGGGGTAGGTTTTTATTTGATACTACATTTTTTGGTATAGTACCTCTCAGAGTTTATTATTATTCATCTTTTGATTCAAAGGATTCCACCACAATTGGAAATTCAAAAATATATGATTGAGGCTCGGTTTACACTAGTGCGGGCCATGCGTTCCAGTTGCGGGTATCGCATCGACACCCACAATCACCCGCAGTCAAATTGCACTGCTCTTGTGAGACGCACGGGACTGCTATTCAGAATGAATGGCACCTCCATGCATCTCAGCCTGCAGTGCGATCGTGGGTGCCGAAACCACATGGTCAAAAAGATCATGTGGTTTCCTTGTGGCCATGTTTTTAAAAAGGTGCATGCACCTTTTTTGTGCAGTTCACTTGGCCTAGCAGCTCAATTCAAGTGGCACTGATAAGCACTCATAGATGGGCACTGATAGGTGGGCACTGATGGGCACTGATAGGTGGGCATGGATGGGCACTAATGGACACTAATGGGTGGCATTGCTGGGCATCACTGTTTTTTATTGTGCCACAGAAGTGCCAGTCAGTGCCCATTTGTAGGCACTGATTGATTGGCATATGTTGGGCATCAATTTTCATGTGGCCATCCACATGTTAGGAGCTTTCCTGGTGGTCCTGGCGGCTTCCCTGGTGGTCCAGTGTGGGCATCCGACGGGGGGGCTTCGCTGATAAACAATAGCGCAGACCCCCCTGTCAGGAGAGCCGCCGATCGGCTCTCCTCTACTCCCGTCTGTCAGACGTGAGTGAGGAAAAGCCGATCACCGGCTCTTCCAGTTTACATCGTGACCAGCTGTGATTGGACACGGCTGATCACGTGGTAAAGAGCCTCCACCGGCTGTTATCCTGCAGAACGTCATATGACGCCCAGTAGGATAACTGAACCACCGTCCGGCCGTTATTCTGCTATAGGCCAGGCAGGAAATGGTTTAAAGTGATTCTAAAGTCCGAATGCCCCACAGCAAGCAGCTTGCTATGGTGGCACTCATACAGACTAGCTCCTGAGCTGGGCTGTGTGTGTCTATTGCTCAGCTTCACCCCCCACTCCTTCCTCACTGAATTTGAATGACAGGAATAGGAACCTATAGCTCCCGCTGGGGTCTGTTAGTCTCTGTGTGAAGAGGGAGAGAAAACTGAAGTTGGGCACAGCACTTATCTGAGTCCTGGATTGAGACAGGAAAGTGTTTAGAGGGGGAGGGGGCACAGCAAGTCCTAAAACATTTTTTTTACCTTAAAGGAGTTGTAAAGGCAGAAGGTGCATTCTATGCATGAAGATAAAAAGCCTTCTGTGTGCATGAGCCTCCCCAGCACCCCCTAATACTTACCTGAGCCCCATCTCTATCCAGTGATGTCCACAAATGTCTCGGCTGTCCGAGACTCTCCCTCCTGCTTGGCTAAAACACAGCAGTCAGTCCACCAATCAGGACAGAGAGGGGGTGGGGCTGGGCTGCAGCACCATGTCTGAATGGACACACTGAGCACTGACTCAGCTCTGGTGCCCCCATAACAAGCTGCTTGCTGTGGGGGCACTCATCACGAGGGAGGGGCCAGGAACAGCAAAGAGGGACCCGAGAAGAGGAGGATCCGGGCTGCTCTCTGCAAAACCAACTGCACAGAGGAGGTAAGTATAACATGTTTGTAAAGTCTCGTTTTTTTTCAATAAAAATAACAATCACTTTAGAGCAGGGAATGTATTAAGGTAAAAAACATTTTAGCTTTAGAACCACTTTAAATATGATGCATATTTTGAAACGACATTATGAAATGGAAAGTTCTAGACTTGATAAGGAGATTAAGGAATTGTCTAACAAATGACCAGCTTTTCAAGTCAAGGAAATATACTGTATATCAAGAAAAATGATGAGATGAAATCCTCTGAAAAAAACATAGAAAGGATATTATTCAGAAAAATAAAAGAAAAAGCTGGACACACCTTCAAGACAAACAAACCAAAACAACATATAAAAGACGAGGTTTAGGTGAAGATGGAAATTTATCAGAGGCATCTTCCTCATCTTCTTTTGTCATTTTCCCCATGCAGGTTATGGGATTTCACATTGGTCTCAATCAATTCATGATGTCAGATCGATGCGGTGGAAGGGTGCTGGATACAGCGGTACACAATCACAAGGTGATGGTAATTCTACTTTTTAACACATGGAATTCAGAGGCAAATAGAAAGGGCACATCTCCACTTAGGTATAATACAGAAAGTATAGATTTATGTGGTCAATCGGGAGGTTAGGAAGTTGGTGGCACCCTAAGGGATGGATGTCAAGATTTGGATACACACATTTGTCATTATAAAAATATATAAATCTTGTGAGCTACTCTATCAGCGTCAGGTATAAAGTAACCTAGCGTCAGGTGTGGTATAATAATTCCTTTGAAACAAAGTGCAAATTCACAGCTGCTAAGCATTGATCACAATCCCATAATCTGTGAAAACATATATACAAAAAACAAAAAAATGCAGCGCTGTGTGATACTGAACCTTACAAAAGCATAGATAATGCCATACACAATGAAAATCAATACTGCTAAAAAATGTAACTATGAACATAAAAAAAAATATATTGTGTAACAAGCAAGCTCACAGTGAAAGAAAGTTAGTATTATTCCTTAACCACTTGCCGACCGCCTAATGCAGATATACTGTGGCAGAATGGCACGGGCAGGCAAAATCACGTATCTGGTACGTGATCTTCCTCCTGCAGCAGAGGAAGTGATGTCATCTCTCCTCAGGTCGGTATTTTCCGTTCCGGCGCAGAAGAGAGAAGACATCTGAGTAAGTGCACCAACACAACACATACAGTAAAACACACTAGGCACACTTTACACCCCCCATCACCCCCGATCACCCCCTGATCACCGCCTAATCCCCCCCCCCATCACAGTGACACCAAGCTGTTTTTTTTTCCGATTACTGCATTGGTGTCCGTTTGTGACAGCTAGTGTGGAAGGGCAGTTAGTGTTAGGCCCCCTTTAGGTCTAGGGTACCCCCCTAACCCCCCCAATAAAGTTTTAACCCCTTGATCACCCCCGCCAGTGTCACTAAGGGATCGTTTTTCTGATCGATGTATTAGTGTCACTGGTGACGCTAGTTAGGGAGGTAAATATATAGGTTCGCCGTTAGCGTTTTATAGCGTCAGGGACCCCCATATACTACCTAATAAAGGTTTTAACCCCTTGATTGCCCCCTAGTTAACCCTTTCACCATTGATCACCGTATAACTGTTACGGGTGATGCTGTTTAGTTAGTTTATTTTTTATAGTGTCAGGGCACCGGCCGTTTATTACCGAATAAAGGTTTAGCCCCCTGATCGCCCGGCGGTGATATAAGTTAGGTTTTAGGGTCAGATAGGGTCTGCGTCGCCCCAGGCAGCGTCCGGTTAGTGCCAGTAGCGCTAACACCCACGCACGCACCATACACCTCCCTTAGTGGTATAGTATCTGAACGGATCAATATCTGATCCGATCAGATCTATACTAGCGTCCCCAGCAGTTTAGGGTTCCCAAAAATGCAGTGTTAGCGGGATCAGCCCAGATACCTGCTAGCACCTGTGTTTTGCCCCTCCGCCCGGCCCAGCCCAGCCCAGCCCAGCCCACCCAAGTGCAGTATCGATCGATCACTGTCACTTACAAAACACTAAACACATAACTGCAGCGTTTGCAGAGTCAGGCCTGATCCCTGCGACCGCTAACAGTTTTTTTGGTAGCGTTTTGGTGAACTGGCAAGCACCAGCGGCCTAGTACACCCCGGTCGTAGTCAAACCAGCACTGCAGTAACACTTGGTGACGTGGCGAGTCCCATAAGTGCAGTTCAAGCTGGTGAGGTGGCAAGCACAAGTAGTGTCCCGCTGCCACCAAGAAGAAGACAAACACAGGCCCGTCGTGCCCATAATGCCCTTCCTGCTGCATTCGCCAATCCTAATAATTGGGAACCCACCGCTTCTGCAGCGCCCGTACTTCCCCTATTCACATCCCCAACCAAATGCAGTCGGCTACATGAGAGGCATTTTCTTTATGTCCTCCTGAGTACCCCTACCCAACGAACCCCCCCAAAAAAGATGTTGTGTCTGCAGCAAGGGCGGATATAGGCGTGACACCCTATATTATCCCTCCTGTCCTGACAATCTTGGTCTTTGCATTGGTGAATGTTTTTGAACGCTACCATACACTAGTTGAGTATTAGTGTACAGCATTGCACAGACTAGGCACACTACCACAGGGTCTCCCAAGATGCCATCACATTTTGAGAGACCCGAACCTGGAACCGGTTACAGTTATAAAAGTTAGTGTTACAAAAAAAGTGTAAAAAAAAATAAAATATATAGCATAAAAAAAATAATGGTTGTCGTCTTATTGTTCTCTCTCTCTTTATTCTCTCTCTATTGTTCTGCTCTTTTTTACTGTATTCTATTCTGCAATGTTTTATTGTTATTATGTTTTATCATGTTTGCTTTTCAGGTATGCAATTTTTTTATACTTTACGGTTTACTGTGTTTTATTGTCAACCATTTTTTTGTCTTCAGGTACACCATTCAGCTGCAGTGCGGATTTATTTATCTTGACAGCAACAGCGTTTGCTCCGACGGTACATAAAGCCGTGACTCCAGCGCTGTCAGAGCTGATATATGCCAAAGCATATGGGCAGCAGGGGCGGAGGAGCGATTTGCTCCTAACTTTTGGCGCGGATGCCCTCATGCTTCAGCATATATAAATGGTGCATGTATGCCCATCATTAGAAGTTGGTGGATGAAGGGAGGTATTCTAATGGTGGGCATACCCACCGATCAATCTCTTTTTTTTCGTTCAGCCCACAGGCTGCATGAAAAAAAGATTACAATATATGCCCAACAAGGACATTGCTGGACTTTGAGTGGTTATACCAGAATGATGCCTGCAGGTTTAGGTATCATTCTTTTCAGCCAGCAGTCGGCTTTCATGTAAAAGCAATCCTAGCGGCTAATTAGCATCTAGACTGCTTTTACAAGCAGTGGGAGGGAATGTCCCCCCCTCCCACCGTCTTCCATGTTTTTCTCTTGCTCGCCTGTCCCAACAGGGAACCTGAGAATGCACCCGGTGATTTGGCCAGCTGACCATAGAGCTGATCAGAGACCAGAATGGCTTCAATCATCTCTATGGCCTAAGAAACCAGAAGCTACGAGCATTTCATGACTTAGATTTCGCCGGATGTAAACGGCGCCATTGGAAAATTGGGAAAGCATTTATCACACTGATCTTGGTGTGGTCAGATGCTTTGAGGGCAGATAGAGAGATCTAGGGTCTAATAAACGCCATTTTTTTCAAAAAAGAGTACCTGTCACTACCTATTGCTATCATAGGGGATATTTACATTCCCTGAGATAACAATAAAAATGCTAAAAAAAAAAAAAAAAAAAAATGAAAGGAACAGTTTAAAAATAAGATAAAAAAGCAAAAAAAAAAAATAAAGAAAAAAAAAGCACCCCTGCCCCCCCCTGCTCTCGCACTTAGGCGAACGCAAGCGTTGGTCTGGCGTCAAATGTAAACAGCAATTGCACCATGCATGTGAGGTATCACAGCGAAGGTCAGATCAAGG
Source organism: Aquarana catesbeiana (assembly GCF_042186555.1). Classification (NCBI taxonomy): domain Eukaryota; kingdom Metazoa; phylum Chordata; class Amphibia; order Anura; family Ranidae; genus Aquarana; species Aquarana catesbeiana. The sequence goes on from NC_133329.1 coordinate 45,697,881, forward strand.
GCAGTAATTTTAGCAGTAGACCTCCCCTGTAAATCTAAAGTTGTAACCTGTAAAGGCTTTTAAAGGCTTTAAAAATGTATGTAGTTTGTCGCCACTACACGTTTGTGCTCAATTTTAAAGCATGTCATGTTTGGTATCCATGTACTCGGCCTAAGATCATCTTTTTTATTTCATCAAACATTTGGGCAATATAGTGTGTTTTAGTGCATTAAAATTTAAAAAAGTGTGTTTTTTCCCCAAAAATGCAATTGAAAAATTGCTGCGCAAATACTGTGTGAAAAAAAAAATGAAACACCCACCATTTTAATCTGTAGGGCCTTTGCTTTAAAAAAATATATAATGTTTGGGGGTTCAAAGTGATTTTCTTGCAAAAAAAAATAATTTTTTCATGTAAACAAATAGTGTCAGAAAGGACTTTGTCTTCAAGTGGTTAGAAGAGTGGGTGATGTGTGACATAAGCTTCTAAATGTTGTGCATAAAATGCCAGGACAGTTCAATACCCCCCCAAATGACCCCATTTTGGAAAGTAGACACCCCAAGATATTTTCTGAGAGGCATGTCGAGTCCATGGAATATTTTATATTGTGACACAAGTTGCGGGAAAGACAATTTTTTTTTTTTTTTTGCACAAAGTTGTCACTAAATGATATATTGCTCAAACATGCCATGGGAATATGTGAAATTACACCCCAAAATATATTCTGTTGCTTCTCCTGAGTACGGGGATACCACATGTGTGAGACTTTTTGGGAGCCTAGCCGCATACGAGACCTCAAAAACCAAGCACCGCCTTCAGGCTTTCTAAGGGTGTAAATTTTTGATTTCACTCCTCACTGCCTATCACAGTTTCGGAGGCCATGGAATGCCCAGATGGCACAACCCCCCCCCCCCCAAATGACCCCATTTTGGAAAGCAGACACCCCAAGCTATTTGCTGAGCGGTATAGTGAGTATTTTGCAGACCTCACTTTTTGTCACAAAGTTTTGAAAATTGAAAAAAGAAAAAAAAAAAATTTTCTTTTCTTTCTTCATTTTCAAAAACAAATGAGAGCTGCAAAAAACTCACCATGCCTCTCAGCAAATAGCTTGGGGTGTCTACTTTCCAAAATGGTATCATTTGGGGGGGTTTGTGCCATCTTGGCATTTTATGACTCTCAAAACTGTGATAGGTAGTGAGGAGTGAAATCAAAAATTTACGCCCTTAGAAATCCTGAAGGCGGTGATTGGTTTTCGGGGTCCCGTGCGCGGCTAGGCTCCCAAAAAATCCCCATACTCAGGAGAAGCAGCTGCATGTATTTTGGGGTGCAATTCCACATATGCCCATGGCCTGTATGAGCAATATATCATTTAGTGACAACTTTTTGTAATTTTTTTTTTTTTGTCATTATTCAATCATTTGGGCCAAAAAAAATAATATTCAATGGGCTCAACATGCCTCTCAGCAATTTCCTTGGGGTGTCTACTTTCCAAAATGGGGTCATTTGGAGGGGTTGTACTGCCCTGCCATTTTAGCACCTCAAGAAATGACATAGGCAGTCATAAACTAAAAGCTGTGTAAATTACAGAAAATGTACCCTAGTTTGTAGACGCTATTACTTTTGCGCAATCCAATAAATATACGCTTATTGACATTTTTTTTACCAAAGACATGTGGCTCAATACATTTTGGCCTAAATGTATGACTAAAATTGAGTTTATTGGATTTTTTTTATAACAAAAAGTATCTTTTTTTTTCAAAACTTTTCCGGTCTTTTTCCATTTATAGCGCAAAAAATAAAAACCGCAGAGGTGATCAAATACCATCAAAGGAAAGCTCTATTTGTGGGAACAAAAGGACGCAAATTTCGTTTGGGTACAGCATTGCATGACCGCGCAATTAGCAGTTAAAGCGACGCAGTGCCAAATTTTAAAAAGTGCTCTGGTCAGGAAGGGGGTAAATCCTTCCGGGGCTGAAGTGGTTAATATCAAGTGTCCAAAAAAAGAGAGAGATTTTTTCTCCCAATTTTCATCAATCCACAGAGACAAAAGTGCAAATTGGGGTATCCTGATCAGAAGAGGGTGACTTCACACACATGTGCTCCCCTCTCCCCTCCGTGTGAATGCGCTTACCTCCAACAGTGTGACCGCACACTTATGTTTGGTCCACATAAGCAGTTGAACCACTCCTGGGCTCTAAGTGAAACTGGCTCAGCAGAATCCCACAGGAAAATCCAGAGAAGTTGTCCTCAATTTAAAACAAGAAAGAGGCTGGATAGTGCATTATCGCTAGTTTAACAATGTATTTAGAAAACATAACATCAGGGAACTCACACATTTTAGGTGCTTCCAGCGCTTCAAACTATAAAAGCATTAAGCATAGGATTCCTCTCCAAACGACTTCCAAACTTGTATGTGCCAGCAGGTCACATACAAGTTTGGAAGTAGACACGTGATTAGCCCTGTGTCGTCACATGTAGGGGAGGGGGGGCCAGGACGGTGGAGGAGCTCGGATACATGCTTGTTTGTACAAGCTGCCGACACATACAACCCTCTTCTAATCAGGATTATCATCACTAGAGTCACCTTTTGGACAGTAATACGTATAATACCCCAATTTACACTTTTGTCTCTGTGGATTGATGAAAATTGGCAGAAAAAAAAATCTCTTTTTTTTTGGACACTTGATATGAACAATACTACATTTCTTTCAGTGTGAGCTTGCTTTTTACACAAAAAATTTTATGTTCATAGTTAAATTTTTTTTAGCAATATTGATTTTCATTGTTTATGGCACTATCTATGCATTTGTAAGGTTTAGTATCACACAGCGCTGCATTTTTTTTTGTTTTTTGTACACATTTGTCATTCACAGATTAATTTGGGAGCTGTGTCTAAGATAAATCTTACATCTTTTTTAGGAAAGCATAACCCACAACATCAGAGACATCGAAATGGAAAGCACATTGGTGAGGGAGGGGGTCAGGCATGGATCAGTTTGTGATCAAGGCAACCTAGCCACAGAAAATGATTTTGAGATTATTAAAATTTGGGAGTCCATTTTTTATTCACCTCTGTATTCTTTTCCCAGCATGGGGAGGGTGGAGTTTTGTTTATGGTTCCCAGCCACTTGTTCATCTTGTCACTGTGTGATCAGTCTGTTTCATGTGTACCTTATGTATTTCATATATCTTGGTGGTTTTGACACATGTATTATTTATTATATATATATATATATATATATATATATATATATATGTGTAGCGCTGGGATTTTTGCAATCTAATGCTATGCAATAATGTAATGCTATTAGATTAGTGTTTGGCTCCCTCTATTGGCCAGAGCATCTCTGTGAAATGAGACTTTGTTTACACATCATAACATGCTGTAAAGCATATGCAGGAAGTGACTTAAAGTTTTTATATGGAAAAGACTTACCCACAGTGCCTCACTTACCTACTCATGAGGCCAAGGGCAAGGGAAGGAACTGCATGCTGGGTAGTGAAATAAAAGGCCCAGCGCAGCCATGCTATTTCTCTTCTTCCCGGGATGTGAGACCTGCCTACAGGGACCTGTGTGGGAGTGTGAGGAACAGCGCGGCCTGTTTGGCGTGGAATGGAGTTGATACCACCGGAGAGGTGTCAGACACAGTGTGCTGGAACCGCGTGTGATCGTCGGAGGAACCAGGAAGCCCGAGGGAGCTCAACGGCAGCCATCGTTCATCTGACGGAGCAGTGCAGTGTGCCGGAGCCCATTCCGAAGCGGGACTGAGATCACAGAGACGGAGCAGTGTAACGGTCCGGACCTGGTGGGGTGAGAGGGCTGTTGCCCAACGTCTAAATAACACTTAAACACAGTACAGACTAGCTCAGTGTTGCTGAGGCCTGCTGTGTTACGGATCGGCTTCATTCAGATAGACTGAGTTTAACCAGGCCTAAAAGCCTGTGCTCTACTAGGTATTGACTGGCGGTCCAGTTGTATTTCTCACAAGAAGAAAGTTACAAGCGTGTCACCTAATTGAGGTTACTGTTATCTACCACCTTATATTACTTTGCCATCTGCTCACTACTGGAATACAAATACTGCAGTATAATATTGGCTAGCTGAAGAAAGAAGACAAGAGGCTATACCATTCATTGTAAGGCCTTGTGCTTCCATTACAGCTTTAGGGGCTGCATCACACCACAGGGGAGCACTTGAGCACTTATACTGTACTGTATTGTTCTCCTAGCACTAGATAGTGAGCTGTCAAGTTGGGTGTGTGTTTGCGTGGTCGCTCTGGAAGTGGGAACGTGCCCAGTGTCCAGGTCTTACCACCCTGAGCATCAGTCCCACTTGGAGGCGCGCCCGCATGCATCATTCAGGTAACCTTTGAGTGATAATTATTTACGTGTACCCAGTTTATTATTGTTCTAAATCTGTGCACAAGAATTGTTGTTGTAATTACTGTTTTAGACCAGCCTTCGGTAAATTTACAGTCTGGTTAAAAATCAACTGGTGTAAGGCTAAGTTTATTCTCAAAGCAGGTGAAGCAACGGATAACCAGGTAACGATAGAGGTACAATATATGTATGTAGCGCTGGTAGATTTTTAATCTACCACTGATAGGTACATTTTGTGGGTTACTTGTTAGGTGAAGTTAGATTTGCCTCTGTTCCAGCTTGGCTGAGTTGCATGTAGTTCCACACTGTGCCGGTGGGGGTCGTTGTCACCATAGGCTGGTGTTGGAAAGGCAACGTGTTGAAGCGTATGAGTGCTCCTCTGTCCCGGAGGCAACTCGGTGGAGGTGGTTCTCCGAGTTGCATTCTGGGAGAGGGTATTTATGGGACAGACGTCATGTTTAGGGGTTCGTTTTCAGCCACCTGCTGGCCCTCCTGGCCAACAGGTATGCGTTAAGAGTACCACCTCGTGGTCCTCCGTTCCGGAAGCCCACGTCACTGTGGCGTGTGGGTGGGCCCAGAAGCCTGTCTGGGGCCTACCACAGCAGCAGAGGAATGGTCCTGAGCTGTCTATCCTGAGTGAAGAAGCTGGACAACCGAGGAGATTCCAGGGGAGGACCCATCATGGAAGGATTATGCGTAGTGCTGGTCTGGAGAGGGGCCTGGTGACTCAGTTGGAGGATGTATCCTGAAGTAATCTTACTGCATAGTACTGCCGAGTTGGCTTAAAGGTTCAAGTACTGTGTCTGACATTCATCGCAAACCAATACATCCTGTGGCAGAGGATCGTACGGGTTTTATTCCAAACAAGTCTGTGGCAGAGACTTTTGTCTGGCTGCGTACTGGCTGCTAGGCAAGTGAGAGAGGCCTATCCAGGCGGGCAAAGCTTGAATCCCACAAGGGGAGTGCATTCAACTACAAGTGTTCAATTCCAAAGAATGTTCTAAAGAATACTAGGGAAAGGTATTTGAGCTTCCCTGCAACTTTCCTTCTGCCTCTTTCCTGCTACTTCCTTTATTACTTGTTTATTAAAGCATTGGAAAATATACTCAAGTGTTTGGTGCTTATATCGTCCAGAGGTAAACTCAACGGGACCCTAGATCCGGTGACGGTGAAACAGAGGTATCGAGAGTGAAGGTAACAGCCCGCTTTAAACCAGCAGCTCCACGAGAGTTAGTGCTACATGTGGGGGCTCGGATTTGTTGGCCATCAGTTCTCGCAACCTGGAGAAGGGTTTCACTGGGAGTTTACGGTGAGAGCTGGACTTTGTCAATTTCTCAGGAGAAGAAGAGGTTAAAAGTTGCAGGACTTTATTTCTGACTGCGTAGGCGGCGGGCGCCAGTGAAAGCCCGGGAGCTACGTGATCAGAGGAACAAGTGGGAGGAGCCTAGCCTACTTGATACCGCGTGGGACGCGTGTGTGTGTGTGTTGGCGCCAGAGAAGAGGCCTCGTGATCGTGCTGAGAAGATCAGAGTGGGGCCATGTCTTTTTTGGTGATGCAACCAACTGTGGGGCCTAAGATGTTCACTACCAGCACCGCTGCGGGTGCTATGCTGACCGGAACCTTGCTTACAGATACCGGCATTCGTCTGAAACCGCAGGGGAGGTTTGTTCTTTATACAGTTGGAGATATTGAAGGACTGGGCATGCTTTGCCACAAGTGTGAAGGACTGGTCATACATCTCCGTCCATTTGTTCGCTGCTCGCAATGTGGAGAATATTTGGTTATGGTGGAGCAACCTACCATGTCGCCCCGTGCTTATCGTATGGACTGGGCTACAGGTATCGCCACAGTAGAAGCTGCTACTACTGCTTAAAAAATAACGGCAGGCCGTGATTTCGCCTGTTGTCACCGAAAGTGTTCCTGAGAGAGATACTGCGGTAACCGACTCATCAGCTGACATTACCTTGATTTCCACGTCCACTACGCCTATCCCTGTTGTACCTGTCCAGAGGAAGGTGGGATATGTAAAGGCTTCCCGTGGCCGTGGTCGAGGCCTACCCCAGAGACTGCCCGAACCGGAGAAGTCCACGTCAGGAACGGGTGAGAGTTCACAGGGGAATGTATCTGGGACTTTAATGTTAGTTGTTCCTGCGCTACCGTGGGAGAGAGATACAAACAGGGACAGCTGCAGGCACCGAATGGGGTCAAACAAAGCCCATAAATAGACAAAAATACATGAGGGTAGGTGCTGCGCTATCCGGGTGGAGTGAGAAAAATAAATAAATTGCTACAGGTGGCAATATGAGGTAGATGTTGTAGTAGAAAGTGAAAGCTGTCAGCTACAAGATCATATATGAACAACAATGAAAGAATTAAGTAATGATAATGGAGGTAGGTCCCAAGCACAATATCTAATAAGACCGTGCAGGAGAAATATTGTGCAAAATCATAACTAGCCACGTATTAAATCAAATACTAATATGCAAACCTGGCCGTGAAAATAAATATGTGCAAAAAACAGCAGAAATACATATGCAGAAACCAAAAAAAAAAAAGTAAGATGGAACAACAAACTATTGTGCAAATACGTCATACATATGTGATAATGAAGCAACAGGTGCAGCTCTAGGCATAAAGTGCAAATCAATGGATGTGCAAACCACAACTATATATAAAGTATCCTGTGAACTGTGCAAAACTGCATATAAAGTGCAAGGTGATGTGTGACATACACGCATCAATCACATCACAAAAGAGTGCCATCATAATAAGTATAATAAGCATTATATAACATGATTGAGTTATCTTTAAACATCATCTAGTGTATGTGTTCAATTAAGCTATTGAGGTATTTGTGGTTCCTTCCTTGCCTCCCCCTCCCGCCCCTCCCCCCCTCATCTTCTAAGTATCCTTAAGCGCCCCCCCCTCCCCCCCCTTTTTACCCTCCCCTCCCCATCCCCTTCCACCAGACCTTCTTGATTGATTGCTTTAATATGCTACCTCTACATTACTGTTTTGCTGCAGTGCCATGTACTGCTCTCATGCTTCTTTATGTTGTCTATATGGAAAATTGATCATCCATCTTGTGACTATATATATATATATATATATATACTGTTATCATATCTAAATGTGCCTATGCATCGCTTGTAATATTTAAATATTGAATAATAAAAAAAAAATTCTCTTGTGAAAAAAAGATAGTGTCAGTGTTCAGAGATCTTCGAGGTCAAGATTTGGTGTTCAGCTCTGTGTTTCCAAATCCAAGGCTCGTTTTTTCGCTAGCTGGACTTCTTTCGTTTAAAGATATGACATACCTAAATATATATAGGGATGGACTCCAAGTTATTCGAGTTGGTTCCTTAGTGGGAACATAGGAGGAAAGATTATAGGAAGAAAGTTTCATTTTTTACATGTATATATTACATGTATATTGCTATTGTTGGGTTGCTCTCTTTTTATTTTGGTTCACAGCAACACTGTTACACAGCTGTGTTAAGTGGGTTGAGCCAATTCATTGGGGGTGGAAGAGCAGAGTACAGGCCCAATTAATTACCAGCAGCTCCTTCGGGGGTGAGTGCTACATATATATATATATATATATATATATATATATATATATATATATATATATAATCAGTGGCTTGCGAAAGTATGCGGCCCCCTTGAACTTTTCAACCTTTTGCCACATTTCAGGCTAAAGATATAAAATTTTAATTTTTTGTAAAGAATCACCAACAAGTGGGACACAATTGTGAAGTGGAACGAAATCTATTGGATATTTTAAACTTTTTTAGCAATTAAAAAACTGAAAAGTGGTGCGTGCAAAATTATTCGGCCCCTTTACTTTCAGTGCAGCAAACTCACTCCAGAAGTTTAACGAGGATCTCTGAATGATCCAATGTTGTCCTAAATGACTGATGGTGATAAATAGAATCCACCTGTGTGTAATCAAGTCTCTATATAAATGCACCTGCTCTGTGATAGTCTCAGGGTTCTGTTGAAAGCACAGAGAGCATCACGAAGACCAAGGAACACACCAGGCAGGTCCGTAATACTGTTGTGGAGAAGTTTAAAGCCGGATTTGGATAGAAAAAGATTTCCCAAGCTTTAAACATCCCAAGGAGCACTGTGCAAGCGATCATTTTGAAATGGAAGGAGTATCAGACCACTACAAATCTACCAAGACCTGGCTGTCCCTCTAAACTTTCAGCTCAGACAAGGAGAAGACTGATCAGAGATGCAGCCAAGAGGCCCATGATCACTCTGGATGAACTGCAGAGAACTACAGCTGAGGTGGGAGAGTCTGTCCATAGGACAACAATCAGTCGTACACTGCACAAATCTGGCCTTTATGGAAGTGTGGCAAGAAGAAAGACATTTCTCAAAGATATCCATAAAAAGTCTCGTCTAAAGTTTGCCACAAGCCACCTGGGAGACACACCAAACATGTGGAAGAAGGTGCTCTGGTCCGATGAAACCAAAATTGAACTTTTTGGCCACAATGCAAAACGATATGTTTGGCGTAAAAGCAACACAGCTCATCACACTCAACACACCATCCCCACTGTCAAACATGGTGGTGGCAGCATCATGGTTTGGGCCTGCTTTTCTTCAGCAGGGACAGGGAAGATGGTTAAAATTGAGGGGAAGATGGATGCAGCCAAATACAGGACCATTCTGGATGAAAACCTGTTGGAGTCTGCAAAAGACCTGAAACTGGGACGGAGATTTATCTTCCAACAAGACAATGATCCCAAACATACAGAAAAATCTACAAAGGAATGGTTCACAAATAAACGTATCCAGGTGTTAGAATGGCCAAGTCAAAGTCCAGACCTGAATCCAATCGAGAATCTGTGGAAAGAGCTGAAAACTGCTGTTCACAAATGCCCTCCATCCAACCTCACTGAGCTTGAGCTGTTTTGCAAGGAAGAATGGGCAAGAATGTCAGTCTCTCGATGTGCAAAACTGATAGAGACATACCCCAAGCGACTTGCAGCTGTAATCGCAGCAAAAGGTGGTTCTACAAAGTATTAACGCAAGGGGGCCGAATAATTTTGCACGCCCCACTTTTCATTTTTTTATTAGTTAATAAAGTTTCAAAAATCCAAAAGATTTCGTTCCACTTCACAATTGTGTCCCACTTGTTGGTGATTCTTCACAAAAAATAAAAATTTTATATCTTTATGTTTGAAGCCTGAAATGTGTCAAAAGGTTGAAAAGTTCAAGGGGGCCGAATACTTTCGCAAGCCACTGTATATGTATGTATATATATATATATATATATATATATATATATATATATATATATATATATATATATACACTATAATACCAAACGTATTGGGACGCCTGCCTTTACACACACATGAACTTTAATGACATCCCAGACTTACGTCCGTAGGGTTCAATATTGAGTTGGCCCACCCTTTGCAGCTATAACAGCTTCAGATCTTCTGGGAAGGCTGTCCACAAGGTTTAGGAGTGTGTCTATGGGAATGTTTGACCATTCTTCCAGAAGGGCATTTGTGAGGTCAGGCACTGATGTTGGATGAGAAGGCCTGGCTCGCAGTCTCCACTCTGAATTCCTCCAAAGGTGTTATTATTATTCAACATCAGGATGTGGCACTAGCATTGAATTGGGCATTCAGTAAAAGGGATGACATCCCTCACATGCAGAAGGTTTTTTTGGGTCATGCATTGGAGTTCTGCATGACCCATAACTACTTTTGGTATGATGGCCTTTTTTTCTCCCAGCAAGTTGGCGTGGCTATGGGAGCTAAATATGCTCCCAGCCTTGCCAACCTGTTTATGGCAGAGTGGAAGGACAAATATGTGTTTGGTAGAAGACTTCCTCAACTCAAATTTTATCGCAGATTCATAGATGACCTCCTGTTTATCTGGGAGGGATCAGAAGAATCTGTGATTAAGTTTCTAGGGAATCTGAACACTAATCCCAACAACATCAAATTGGAGTATGTGATTAGTGATCGATCTGTTAATTTCCTGGATTTAACAATCGAGATGGATAATGCCCCGTACACACGGTCGGATTTTCCGATGGACAATGTCCGATCGGAGCGTGTTGTCGGAAATTCCGACCGTGTGTGGGCGCCATCGGACAATTTCCATCGGATTTTCCGACACATAAAGTTGGACAGCAGGAGATAAAATTTTCCGACAACAAAATCCGATCGCGTCAATTCCGACCGTGTGTGGCCTGTTCCGACGCACAAAGTGCCACGCATGCTCAGAAGAAATTCCGAGACGGGACAGCTCGTTCTGGTAAACTTAGCGTTCGCAATGGATACAGCACTTTCGTCACGCTGCAATGTTAAAAATGGTTTAATACAGCGCACTCTCTTCTTCTTTATAATGTGACAAGAATTAAGTAGTTTTGCTGCTCATATTCACACACACTTCTCACAAACTTCTTTCGTTACTATTTATCGGGATTCCCTCAATATATTTTGATTTCTCACATCTGACAACATATTTTTTTTTTTTTGACTTTAATGTAGATTTTTTTTTGTGTTTCTCTCTTTTAATTTTTATTTTTTGGTGATTTTGATTTGTACTCCCGAAAATGTTTGTGTGTTTTTTGTGACAAGTTCCCACAACACCATTGATATGTTGTTCTATTTAATCTGTAGGAGATTGTTTGGTGTTGTTGTCCCTTGTTAATTTCACATTTTATGTTTTTAGAAATGTACCTGAATCGTCACCAACAAATGGTCCTTTTTGGATGAAAACACACACAGGAGAGTAGAATTTACCTAAAAAATTTTTATTAAGGGGTCACAACTATAAACAAAGAGGGAGGCAACGCTGGAGAAACTGCAGAAGTAGGCAAAGCCTTGGACCCCCAGGGCAGACATCAATTATTTAAAAGCAAAATTGGTGGCGTGAAGAGTCCATATCTAAGGGAGGGCAGTCTGGTCCAGAAGTCCCAGAGATCCGGAAAGCAGCAGATGACATCTGTGTCCCCAGGCTGTGGTCATACGAGAGACTGCATCTTCTGTCAGACCAGACTGAACCCAGGGTCATCACTCTTTGGTCTTCCTTCCACGCTTCCTTCCAGCCTTTGGCTGTGGTGGTGGAGTTGTGGCAGCAGGAGGAGGAGGAGGATCGTCCATCTCAATGACATCCGTCTTGTGTGTCAGTTCCCCACTCTCCCCCTTACGTAAGACTTTATAAATCAGGTCCTCAGAGATCTTGCGTTGGCCCTCCTGCATGCCCAGCAATTTGGTGGCAGCCATTCAGGCAAAGGCCTCTTCAGGACTGGGGAAGGCTCTGAGGGACGCCGAAGCCTCCTGGATCAGCCTGTATGCTGAATCCTGCACAGGACTGGGAGTCGTCTTCCTGGCTCGTTTATGTGGCAGGTGGAGGGGAGGAACCTGAGACTCAGTCAGGCTGCGACTTGTCCCAGGCTTCTCTTGGCTGCCACTTAGCCCCGCCTCCTCCTGGCTGCCACTAATCCCCGCCTCCTCCTGGCTGACACTAATCCCCGCCTCCTCCGGACTGCCACATTCCACAGCCTCCTCCTGGCTGAGGTCTTCCTGTGTATGAAAAAGGGACATAGTTTTAGTATTTTTTACATCAATCACACACAATTTTCACCTCCTGACTGCTGCAAATTGAATGTTAACAAATATAACAGACTATCATTCTGAGCCCAGCATTTTGCATTCTTGTCCCAATTTTGGGTGCCCACTACTGTCTATTGATATGTAAAACACTTTTTTCAATCAGCAATTAGTGATCAATAATAACATCTAGTAAACATCATTTATTTATTGCCCAGAAATCTGTAGAGGAATGCTATACCTGACTCCAGCTGGGCTCCTCCACTTCTTCCTGGCTGGAAGGCCCAGGTTGGACATCGGAAGCCTCAGCTGGGGTGGAAGGAAGCGTGGAAGGAAGAGTGGAGAGGGATTCCCTGACTTCAGTGTGGTCTGACAGAAATCGCAGTCTCTCATAGTACCACAGCCTGGGGACATAAACGTCATCTGCTGCAGCTCCGGACCTCTGGGAATCTGTGACCTTCTTGTGCTCCCTAAGATACGTGCTCCTCAGGCCACCAATTTTGGCTTTTAAATAAGGGATGGTTGCTGTGGGGACCACCGGCTTCACCAACTCCAGCAGTTTCTCCAGCGCTGCCTGCCTCTTCTGTTTATGTTTATAGTGGGGGTGTCTGACCTGCCACAGACAGGGCAGCTCCCTGTACTTGTCAATGAACAGGGGCAGGAAATTGTGGTCGTTGAACCCATCCATTTTCTCTGCAAGACACAACACAAGACAAACCCTAATGTCCGGCCAAACTCCCCTAATCTTGTTACAATATAGGCTTCCATTTCGAAGCAGTATAGGCCCAAGTTTAGATCCTACCTTCGTTAGCACGATCGGCGTCTCCGATGCTCCTTCCTCCGCTCACAGATCGTACGTAAGATGCGCGCATTACGATTTATACACACTGCGCATGCGTATAACTCCGCCCGCCCCTGACGTTCTTTCTAGTCTATTCCCCGCCCCTTTTCGTTCAGCGCCGTGGAGGAAGAGCACATGGCGGATAGACAGCAGGATCGTGCTAATTACAGCAACGAGGAGGAGGAGGAGGAGGAAAGGCCGGAGCCTGAAACGTCCCGATCCAGAAGGAGATAAAAGGACTCAAATATGTCCTTTTGGGGAGATGTTGGAGATGGTGGACATCCTGAAGAAGGCCGACTATGATGGAAAGTATGGGCCTTACCCCAACCACAATGTCCGAAAGGCCAAGATCATGGCGAAAGTGGTCAGGAGTCTGCACCGGAAATTCGGGGTACGACGATCGAAAGATCAGCTCAGGAAGTGGTGGTCGGACCTGAAATTACGAGAACATGAGCAGTACAGAAAGATCCGGAGAGTGCTGCAAAAACGTAAGTAGTTGTGCTGTGTTCCTATTGTTCTTGAGTTTATTACGTTCGTGCTGCTCCATGTGCTTTTAGGAACTGTTGTACAGTTTAAAATGGCAACTTTGTTCATGGGCACATTATTCGTTCGGATCACACATTTTTATTTCGGACGAAAAAATACCATTTTTTAGGCCATATGCATTTGGCCACCATTTTGAGGCCCTATACTTGTCTTCAAAGAATTGGGTTGTGTAGATGGCTTTGTTACTAGAATGAAATGCAAACTAGATTCTGTGTAAGGAGAGGACACTCAGCAGCTGTTTTCACATCTGGACACTGGAGCACTAGTGTGGGACCCCAGAACACCATTTTTATTAGGGGGGCTACACAGGTGCTCCAGTGTATACTATAGGGGGGTCTCTATCTGTGAAGCTTGTACTAAACAGGTAAAGTATTGCAGCTTGACAAAAGACACTAAAAAAGCTACATCTTGGAACTCGGCTAAAATAGACAATTGTACCCCACTTCCAAGCAATGTTTCATCTTTATAGTTCTGCCATCAAATATCTGTGTGCTAATTATACCATTTTTGTTTTACATAGGGGAGAAAAGACTCGGAGGACAGCCCTCATCCGAGGAGACCAGAGCCCCCCCCCCCCCCGGAAGAAGGGGAAATCCCCCCAACACAAGAAGAGCAGGAGGAAGAAGACGTGGTGGAACTAGTCACCACAACAGGTGAGTGTCTGCAACCACAGGCTTAGATAAGAGATGGATGGCGGCATATTTTTTAGACCTAATTTATTTTTGGGTTCCTCTCTTTTTAGGTGATCGTGAGGTTGTGGATGAAGATCCTTTCACATCCGAAAGTGCCCAGATCCTGATCGGGGAGATCATGGGGTGTAATTTATAATTGGAAAACATCAAGCAAAACATCAATGATGTTATTCCAAAATATAAAAACATCATTGATGTTTTGGGGCGAGTTTAAAACCCCTCCAAATCACTTTCTTCTTTTGTGTGCTACAATGTGCGAAATGCTTTTGTAATTTTTCCCAAAGCCAAATTTGGAGGATGCACACAGTGTGCCAACATGTGCTATCTGCCATCACGGGAGATCAATGGACGCGTTTTGGGGGTGCAACCCCTTCCTCAATTATAAATTAACGGTGAGGAAGGGCTTTCTCCCCCAAAACACGTCCTTTGATCCCCCGTGATGGCAGATAGCACATGTTGACATTGTGAAATTTGTGGGCATCTTCCAAATTTGGCTTTTCCTGGGGTGATTTCCCCCCATCTGAACGCAATATCAAACACAGTTCCTAAATACTCATGTCTGATATTGCCTTCCAGTTCTACCAAATGTGAACTTTGTAAGATCAAGATTTGTGTTTTTCTTGTGGGTTTTACACAGGCCTGTTTTCTATAAAATGCACATTTTGATTTTGGATAATGACACCACAAAAATTGTTATACAACAAACATGTTGGTTTGTCAGAAAAACCCTTGGTAAATGCACATGTGATTGTGCAGGTATTAAAAAGATTGCTCATCAAGAATGTGTGGATTATTGTCTCAACACTACAACACTTTTGGGGTGATGTAATTGTTGTTTTATGAGAAAATGGGGGTTATTTCCTAAGGGCAAATCCACTTTGCACTACAAGTGCAGTTTCAGTGCAGTTGCAAGTGCACTTGTAGTGAAAAGTGTCTTTGCATTTAGTAAATAACAGCCAACAGTGCTTTGTAAGGTTACACAATCACGACATTTTCTGCACTCCACACATTTCTGTCAGGGTCAGCTAAAACAAACACAAGCAGTAAATGTCCACAAAGAAGAGCCTGGGGGGAGATGCCTGTCGAGAACTTGAGGTCCTGCAGGCTTCTCCCTGTGGCCAAATACCGCAAGGTAGCGATCAACCTCTGCTCCGGAGTGATGGCTTGCCTCATGCAGGTATCCTGCCTGCTAATATAGGGGGTCAGCGAAGCCAACAGATGGTGAAACACGGGGTCCGTCATCCTGAGAAAGTTCCTGAAATCATCAGGATTATTCTCACGGATCTCACAGAGCAAAGGCATATGAGAGAACTGGTCACGCTGAAGCAACCAATTCTTGGTCCATGAACTCCTCCCCACCCTGTTCATGGACTGGACTTGTGTCAAGGTCAGGACCCCAACACCAAGCCCCCGCACAGCACGAACTGTACGAGGAGTACGCATACGAAACATGGCTAGAAAACGGTCGGCTGCTCAGAACGAAGTAACAGAATGCACTGAAGAACAGCAAGGCCTGTGAAGAGCGACCTGAAAAACAGCAACGAGCAGGCAAGATCACACAGAAAACTCCGATACGAACTGACTGCACGCACTGAAGAGCAGATCCAAACCCACAAGCACAAACTGAACGGCAGAAAACGATCTGAAAGCCACGAGTCTGAAAAAGCGCGAATCGTCTCTCACCAAACTTTTACTAACACGAGATTAGCAAAAGGAGCCCAAAGGGTGCCGCGCTTGGTTCTGAACCGGCCTTTTCTAGTCTCGTCGTACGTGGTGTACGTGACCGCGTGGTTGTCGATCGGAAATTCCGACAACTTTGTGCGACCGTGTGTAGGCAAAACAAGTTTGAGCCAACATCCGTCGGAAAAAATCCTAGGATTTTGTTGTCGGAATGTCCGAACAAAGTCCGACCGTGTGTACGGGCAATAAGAATGCTTTGAGTACTAAAGTATATTTCAAATCAACGGACCGTAATAGTTTTTTGTCCATCAGAAGTGGCCATCACCCGGCCTGGATTAAAAACATCCCGAAGGGCCAGATGCTCAGAGTCCGCAGGAACTGCACAGAACAAAATGATTACATTGCACAATCCCATGTACTCAAAGAAAGATTCCTTCAGAAGGGATATAAGGAGAGTTTTCTGGACGAAACTATTCAATAGGTAGCAGAAATCCCTAGAGAACATTGCTTAAAGGAAAAGGATGACTTATTAGTGGATAACCAACATCAGTGGGGTTTCATAATGAATTTTAATTGCCAGTATAAGGAGATTGAGTTGATCTTCAAAAAACACTGGCACATTCTATGCAGGGACAGACATTTGGGTGAGGTTCTACCGAAGCAACCCAAATTCATCTACAGACGGGCCCCCAATATTGGGGATAGGGTAGTAAGAAAAATTCTAAACCCACACCATGAACAAGCCATTAAAATAGATTTAAAAGGCTTTTATGCAGGTAGGAAATGCATCTGCTGCAGGACTGCCAAGGTCAGCAACAGAGGTAGAACAGAAATCACCAATAGGGATGAAGAATCTTTTGCAATAAGGGAATTTATTACTTGCAACTCCTCTTATGTAGTCTATATTTTATGGTGCCCTTGCGGGCTATTTTATGTAGGAAGCACTAAGAGACTTTTAAAGATACGAGTTGCAGAACATATGGCAAACATCAGGAAGGGCTTCAAGCATCATAGTGTGTCTCTTCACTTCAAAGAGAAACATGATCAGGAGCCTGCTGCAATTTTGTGGTATTGATCATGTTCATCCCTCTTGGAGGTGATCTAATCGGGTCAGGGATCTATCTCAGAGAGAGACCCGATGGATCTTTTTGATGAAGAGTTTATTTCCAAGAGGGATGAACATTGAATTAGACCTGAACTGCTTTATTAGCAATTTTTAATGGGTGCAAGTAATATTATCTACAGCATCAGTCCCCTGTGGTATGTTATTAATATTTTATATACACATCATTTTTTAATTTATTATGCACTCTATGAGCATTTTCCATCATGCTTATGGATAGCATGAGGTACTGTGCTTAATTGATGAGCTTTTAGGATGGGGCTGGCTGGCAGGAGATTTCACACTGCTGCTTATAAGTCCGCCTGCATTCTCTGCTCACAGTTATCTAAAAGGTAGTTCTAATAACATCTAGTCTCTATTTTCACTTTTTCTGCTATATAGATTTTTTTTTGCTGATTTTCATATTTTTTTATATTTTAAATCATTGGTCATGTTTTATGTGTGTATTTTTTAGAGATATTAAACTCACTCATGTGTGTTGATCATATGATTAACTATATTTATTAAAACCTCACTGCAATAATAGGCTGTAAAAGGCAGTGTATTGTGGAGGTGGGGACACAGGAAGTGAGCAGGAGCTAGTTGCTTTGTCTCTGCCCACTTGGAGAGTCTAGGAAATAAAAGGAGAAGCATTATGCCGTACTGCCAATCCCATGAATAAGTCGGTTGCGACTAAACATGTCGGGGCATGGCTATACGGCAAGCATCTGAAGCGTAACACAGGACGTTGTGACGTGACATGCTGCATCGAATGGTGGAGGCTTGAGACTAGGAGTGGGTGAGACTGCACAGCTGACACACTATCCTGGGTCCGCCGTGACCACTATAGATCACTCCAGTGCATGGAGTTTTTTGTTACGATTTCCTTTGGAGTGTCTTTTTTGGCCTGCTTTGGTTTTTACACATGTGAGTGCAATGGCGTGCGATGGTTTGAATTTTTAATAAATTTGCTGTACTTTATCACATTATTTGGAGCATTTTTTCATTTTCAACAATCACTTCTTGAGGAAAAGGATTTGTTGCATTTACGCTCGCTATTTGGAGATCACGTTTGGAATCTGGAGATCACATTTTAACCCCCATTAAGTGTGGGTTGAGGCGACTTATGCCAAACACGAGAGTGGGAGGCAATTGTTGCTGGTGAGTGCAAATTTTTAAGTGGGAGTGGAAGCACAAACACTGAGGTGTGGTGGAAGATCACAAAGAGTAACCAAGAGTTTTCATTTATAGATTTTTTTCAGACCATTAATCGGAATATTCATTATTTATGAACTTTATGTCAACAATTTATTCATTATTTCCACATCTGTTACAGGGTGTGTTGTTTTGATTATTATGTGATATGATGTGTTTGCTCACAATGTTTACCAATAACTTTTTTTGTTAGAATCTATTCACATGATATGAACTTTATGTTAAGACTTCATTTATCATTTTCACATCTGCCACAGGGTGTGTTGCTTTGAACATTATGTGATAGGATGTGTTTGCTCACAGTGTTCACCAATAACTTTTTTGTCAGATCACATTCATATTGTGACTAATTTTCAGTGAGGGTATTATTGTCAATATTCACACATATATACTTTTAATGTTCATTTAGATTGATCATTGCTTTCATTAGCACATTTTTATTTTTCATTTTTATTTTTTCATTTTTTATTTATTTGAGCGCTACTGTTTGCTCCACTTATCTCTAGAGGTTTAAATTCAGTCAGGTAAATATACCATATAGTGTACTATTACTGTGTTTCTCTCTACCACTAGGTCTCAGACTAATATTATCATACAGGTGTGCCAGAGGGGTTGAGACTGTTCTTGGGGTTGATAGGCAGAGTACAGGATTAAACATACATCAGCAGCTCCTACGGGGGTAGTGCTACATTTATTTATAAAAAAATTGAAAACCATTTATCATTTTCTTTCCACTTCAAAATGATGTGCCACTTTGTGTTTGTCTATCACATAAAATCCCAATAAAATACATTTCCGTTTGTGGTTGTAACATCACAAAATGTGGAAAATTTCAAGGGGTATGAATACTTTATCAAGGCACTGTAAATAGTGCAAACGCACATATAAATATATATATATATATATATATATATATATATATATATATATATATATATATATATATATATATATATATATATATATATATGAAGGCCAGTATGGTGGCCTGAAATATGGGAGGAGCCCCTATTTGTATTTAAGCAGACCACCCATGATGTTCTGTGTCGGTTCCAGTGCGCGGTATTACGTCACCAGGCCGACTTTGCCAACTCACCGCGTGTCCGTGAGTTCGTGCTTTCGAGAACCAGGGAGTTGCAGTTCCCCGTTCGCAGGTTTTCGTGGATCGTTACACGCTCGCTGTCGCAGGTAGGACTTGTTGTTACCGTTCCTACGAAACTTGAATCGTTACATTAACATGTTCCCCTTCGTAAACCGCCCTTACGGCTTCATAGGTCCTACTATGTCATTTGCATATATTCGCACTTTCTAGTTCTGTTCCTTATTCGAGCCCAGTTGCATCTGCGGTGTAACGACTCATGGTAGCCCTCCGATCGGCACCATTCGTATTTAGCAGACTCGGCATTACGAACCATACGAATAGCACATAGAGCCACTTACGAATCAAGTCGCATTAGCGGCGCATGGTCCCGAACCTGCTTCCCATACACCACACCTCCTACTAAACCCCCACTCCACCTACTGACCCCCTGTACCTCCTACAAAGCACCAATTTCACCTAACTGACTCCCTACACCTCTTACTGGATTCTAAGCACTCACCAACAGCCGATCCGAATCTAGTCGCAGCTTCGGCACTATGGTTCGGATCCTCGGCAAACACAAGCCCCTTCAACCACCATCACCATCAGTCGATCCGAGTCCAGTCATATCATCAGTGCAATGATTCGGATCTGGCACACAAGCCCCCTCATCACCTTGCATCTACAGCCAAAATCTAATCTAGTCGCATCACTAGCGCAACGATTCGGATCCTCGGCAATACAAACTTCACCAACCGATACGAGTCCAGTTGCATCACCGGCTCAACGATTCCGATCCCTCACAAACAATCCCACCGGTGCTCACACTCCAGCCCGGTTTGAACTAGTTGCATCAGCAATACGAATACAGTGGTACTTACGATTTGCATCCCCAGCCTTACGGTCTATCCTGCATAAACATACACAACTCACTCCATCTATTTGTACAATGTTGCGCACGGTCATTCCTACATAATCAAAATTCCGCTAACTTTGTTTTCCCCTCTCAAAAAGGCTGCTTACTTGCAATCGCTGCAAGCATTTCTGCAAATGGCTCAAATCGGCCACTCATCTCCAGGAGCAACACGGCTACTCATCTATTTCTCTGTCGCTTTCCCCTTTTAGGTCAGTAGAGTTTCCAGTTGGTCGATCCTGCACCAGGTTTGGACAGTTTTTCCCTCAGGTAAAAAAAAAAAAAACATTGTCGAGGGCTTGCATCTCTTCACCAGGGGGCCAGCTACTGCCCTGAACAGCTCTTAGCAATCCCCCTTCTCAAAAACAATTTTACCATGTCACCTTACTACAGGTTCCCGGACGACCCAGTTCTCGACCCCAACTGAGACTTCACTACTAGGGCTTCAAGTCAGGTGCTTTTCTCTTAAACACTCTTTCATGACATATTTAGTGGAAATGCTTCAGCAGTCCCACTATTGTTGTTCTTTTTTTTATTTATTAATTTCAATTTTATTCCGTATATTTTTTGGCTCTGCATAACTTCTGCATACTTTCAGTTATTAAACCCATTCAACTTTTAAAATGTTCAGCTTTCAGCTGATGATGGGACTTTATCAACTTTTTTTCTACTATTTTTACTTTTTCAAATATTAAGCTTTTTAAAAACTTTTATTTAACATTGAAGTCAATGAGAGCATGCTTCAAATTCCTAAAATCTTCTTCCGCTCCCAAAAGTTTCAGCTCCTTCATACTTTCACCTACAGACACCAAACAAACTTTAAAATGTTCACAAAATATCCTGGTATATGGCTATATATTTTCAGTTTAATATCTTTTACAGTTTTTGTAAAAAAGCTGTTTGTTAAGTGGTCGTTTTAGGAAATTGTATCGATTTAACAGAGTGTACTGGGCTGCTGTTATTGCCATGGTTACCAAAGCTTCTGTTACCCACAGTGATGGGCGGTGGGGGAGGCGGCTGGAGCATCTCAGCTCTGATTACAGAGCCCGGGGGAGGGGACAGACACACCATGTACTGAATTATAATAGAGGAATATGATGGGGCAGTTTTGATGGGGCAATTCTGATGGGGCAGGTTTGATGATGGCAATATGATGGAGCAGTATTGATGGGGCAATTCTGATGGGGCAGTTTTGATGGTGGCAATATGATGGGGCAGTTTTGATGGGGCAATTCTGATGGGGGCAGTTTTGTAGGTGGCAATATGATGGGGGCAGTTTTGATGGGGGCCGTTTTAGCAATTCCGCTATTTAGCATTCCCACGCATTTTCTCCAGGAAATGCATTTTCTAGTTTTACTTGACATACACAATTTGACTTGCTCCTGAGGTGTTAGTAACTGTCACATACTTCTGTGCACTTCACTCTGTTTTCGAAGCAAGATCCTTCACTACACAGACAAGGTCGCCTAATGTCCAGCTTGCTGGCAGTGTAAGCGTTAGCAGACCAAACATACGTCAATAAACTACAGATCGCAACATTCCTACTTAGGAAACCAGACTTCAGCTACCCGCCCCAGTTTGCCCTGGGGTGCTCTGGTTCATTAGTTTATGCCAAGCATAGACGGGCACCCAAGCTATTGGTTACCTAGCCAGTCACCTCCTGGCTCACCTCGGTTGCCCCGCATTCTTTTGAGTTTTCTAAAACCACACTCAACAGCGCTCGCACGCAAACTAGCTGTCACTACGCCTTGTCCTGTCCTTTTGTTTTCCTTCTGCCTTCCATCTTATCTACCCAAACACATCTATCCCCTCCTACCTTTGCAACCTACTTTAAACATATGCATTTCCCCTCTTTATTTTTAGCTGATGCCATGTCGCGGGCCGACAGCGATGACTTCGCCTCCGCCCCGCCTTCACCCTGTGCGGGCTCAGCAAGCGGCGGCTCGCAGTCTCCCAGATCTTGGACCATCCCCAAGCTCCCAGCAGAACTGCGGCACAGGAGTATTCCCTACCCTGCCACAGCTAGGAAAGCTGAGCTTTTTAGGCTGCTATTTCCTCCGCCAGTGGCAGCCCTACCAGGCACCCAGGCGTCACTGCAGTCTATTTCCTTAGCGATTACTCAGCTGCACTCCTCGGTGACCACACTGTCAACAGCAGTCACCGATGTCCAGGCCAGAGTGGGAGCCCTGGAGGTACACTAAGCTGTGCCCCTACCAGCTCCAGTCACCACCGTCATCCCCATGCCTTCACTTACAAGGACGCCCGATATCTGCACCACTGTCTTCCCCACGCACCTAGTTTCAGCAGGCATCAGGATGGCAAGGACATTAACTTAGCATCCCTACTCATAACAGTACACGACTTGGACGAGAACAAGTCATATTCATGGGGGGATGTCTCCATCCAAAGAAAGCCAAAGACCATAGGCTTACTCGCAAACTCACTGTCACTCAGTTTGTGCTGGCCTTTGGGATGCTCAGAGACGTGCTATGCACGGTCAACTCCAACAGGAGGAAAGAACTGGACCTGTATCTGCATGCAGTAGTGGATCTAGGTTACAAGTATCTAGGATGCTCATTTTATGACTACCACCGGCCATTTTCAGCTAAGGCAGCAGCTAGACTCTTGCAGTTCCAGGTGACTACCAACTGGAGCACCATCGATACAGAGCTGTTCTGTCACCATTTCGCTGGCCTACGCTCCCCACTCTGTACTAACCGCCAGTCTTCCACCCATACGGCTAACTGGTGTTCTGAGTTAGGTGACAGACGCCTCCCTAGCTTTTCCTCCATCCATTTACACAGCCAACCCAAGTGAACATGTTAGGACGACCCATCCGCGCACTAGGGGGCGCAGCTATTTGCAACAATTTCAACTTCGGGGGTTGCAACTTCCCTCACTGCAAACTCCTTCATATTTGCCTCATATGCCATAAAGCTCATCCCAGAAACATGTGCAGTGTCCAGCAGCTTAATTCCTCATGACTAGGCCTCGTGCACGTCGGATGGCTCAGGTTTTACCTATCCTCACACCCAACATGCTCACTGGCCGCCTTCCTCGTGCAGGGGTTCACTACAGGATTCCACACTGGACTCATTACCCTTCCCAACACAACCCACGAGTGCAAGAACCTTCTTTCAGCCACCACTGACGAGGAAGCCGTCAGTACCTTGTTGCAGACCGAACTAGACCAGGGGTACATGATCAGCCCCTTTTTCACAATCACCATTCTCTGTATGGAGAGTCAGCCCTGTCGGGCTTGTTAAGGGCAAGTTTTCCAATAAACTTTGTTTAGTATATGATTTGTCTGCACCTCATTGTTCTCACATACCAAGTTTAAATTCCCTCATACCCTCAGAGGAGTTCTCTCTTAAATATTCATCATTAGACCTAGCTATTCAAGCTATCATTGGTATAGGAGCAGGTGCTTTGCTGTCTAAAGCGGACATCTTGGACGCCTTCAAGTTACTACCAATCGAGCCGTACCTCTGGCGATGGCACGGAACCAAATGGAAGGGCTCGTACTATTTCGCCACTAAATTGACATTTGGCTCCAAAAGCAGCCCGTGGCTCTTTGACACATTTGCGCAGTCCCTTTCTTGGATCCTGTCACATCACGCATCCTGTCAGAAAGTGATCCACTACTTAGACGACTTCCTGCTCATCGAGAAACCTAGTGAGCCCCCAGTAGAACTAAACAGCTTGAGAGAGGTGTTCTACAATCTCAATGTGCCTATATCAGAAAAGAAAGTGGAACAGCTTATCACCTTCTTGGGTGTCACGCTCGACACTTGCGCCATGCAGGCTAGTCTGCCTCCCGACAATTTGACCCGCATCAGGACGGTCGTTCATACCTTCACCATTACTTAAGGGTGCACTAAGAGGCAACTACAATCTCTGCTTGGCATGCTTAACTTTGCCATGAGGATCATCCCTCAGGGATGATCCTTTATGTCACGCCTTTTGGTGTTTCTCTCCCAGGTACAAGACCCTGTGTCAGGGAGCCGCCGGCGCCAGACCTGGGCGTTGGCGTACGCCTATGCGCCGGTGCGCTCCCGTGCAAGCTCCTCAGCAGAATCCTGATGTTCCCAGGCGTCAGCGCGGCGCTTGTGCGTGCGCGCACGCGTTCGCGGTAGCGCCGTTTGGCGCCAAAGGATGCATAAAGGTTCCCCTGTGCTTCTGGCACATTGCTGCTTCGTCTCAGCTCAGTGATCTTGTAAACTGCATCTGATTGACTGATTGTTTCCTGATTGACCCGGCTTGTCTGACCATCCGTCCTGCTCCTATCCGACCCGGCCTGCCTGACCATCCTACTGCTCCTGCCTGATACCATTGCCGACCTCTGCCTGCCTACTGACTCTGCCTCTGCCTGCCGATATTGCCTGTGTTATCTGCCTGCTGACTCGGAATGTTTGACCTTGCTTGTGCATGCTGTTAATCCTTTGCACCTTCAGCTCAGTTCCAGTGCTTCCTGCATCTCCAGCACCCAGCCTGCTGTCTTCAAGTCTTCACGAGATCTGCAGTCTAGCCATCCCGGTGGAATCTCTTCCTCATCTCAGCATCAGAGACTTACCTCAATCAGGCACTCCTACCCCACTGTGTTCCAGAGACCACTGTTCCCATTCCAGTGGCTCCTGAACCAGCGCTGTATGAGAGGTCTTCTCCTACAAGTCAGGCTCTACTCCAGGTACCTAACACCCTGACCAAGTCCTTAAATTAGACGGGGCAGCAATAGTTGATCTTGCCATGTGGGATGATTTTCTGACAAACTGGAATGGCATATCGATGTTTATTCCGTCAGCATCTCCCTCTTTGCCTAAGATAGTCACGGAATCCGCAGCCTCCACAGGCTTTGCAGTAATTTTTGGCCACCATTGGTTTGCAGGGCCATGGCCACCAGAACTCCTCTTGATTCCCGGGTTCAGTCAGTCCTCCTCTTTGTCCGAGCTCTACCCCATTGTTGCAGCAGCTCAAGTCTGGGGCAGCACCAGGGCAGGACATACAGTGACCTTTGCCACAGACAACCAAGCCACAGCCAGTATTATAAATAAAGGCCGGTCCAAGTCGCTGGCCATCATGTCCTTCCTGCGCAGGCTGGTGCAACTATCCCTACAGCACCAGTTTAATGTCCTCTGTGTCCACATCCCAGGCAAATGCAATACCTCGGCCGACGCACTATCTCGCCTTAACCATGCGTCATTCTTTTCGCAGGAGCCTGGAGCCGACCTGACCATGTCTATTATCCCACATTGGTCGCAGCTAACCTTGGACTGAAACAACACCTTCACGATGCTACCTGCCTTATTAATCTATCATTATCTCACAACACCCTAAAGGCCTACCGTACTGCCTGGAAGATCTACGACAGGTTCCTAGCCTCAAACCCCGGGGCAATATCAGGAGATCTCAACCACATCCTGGCCTTCATATCATACTGCCACACACAGTTGGCATTTTCACACAATACAACTAGACTCTACTTAGTTGGCATCCATCATTTCATCTCCATATAAGATCCTACCAAACCATCCTTGTTCGCCGCCCACACGGTCAAGACCATGCTGTGTGGTATTCACAGGCAACAACCCCAAATCAGTAGTAAACGTCTACCTGTGACCAGCGCCATATTCCGAGACATGTCTGCCATACTGTCACGTTCCCCTTTAGGTTATTACCCAGCCTGGTCATTCAAGCAGCCATCTACCTGACCTTCTACGGCTTCTTACGCCCCAGTGAATTCAGTCATCGGCCCCAGTTGTAGAACGTTACGTAGACGCCACCTGACACGTCACCAGAGTTACTTCATCCTGCACCTCGTGGTGTCCAAAATACAACAGTCTGGTCCTGGGGTAGATATCAAAATTTTCCAGACTCACAATACCTGGTGCCCTGTGGCCATTCTAGATCAGTTATTAGCTCATCTGTCCGACCTCTCAGAGGACAACCCATTACTACCGTTTCCTACTAGCCCCCTAAGTAGCAACCAGTTCACTAGACATGTCAGGATTCTTTTGCGCAAACTTAGGCCTTGACCCCGGCCGATTTTCCGGACATTCTTTTCGCATTGGAGCAGCAACAGCAGCCTCACGAAACGGGGTCCCGGACCACGTCATCAAGAAGATTAGCAGGTGGAAATCCACTTGCTTCGCTCGATACATCCCCAATTCGCAAACAGAAATGTCACGAGCCTTCAGCAAGCTTGCCCTCTAGTATGTTATTAAGCTTAAATAAATAATTACCTCCCTAACCGAGTCTTTTGCGCCCTTCTCTTTGCATACCGTCCAGCAGACCAGGGCACACTTCAGGTCTACTTTATGTTGTTAGTCTTGTGACGTGTTTATGTGGTTCATATCTCTCCGGACAGAGGGCTCCGACCATAAATAGGAAGGCCAACATGGTGGCCTGAAATTATGGGAGGAGCCCGGGGGGTATTTAAGCAGACCACCCATGATGGTCTGTATCAGTTCCAGTGCACGGTACCCACCCATTCCCCTTCTCTTGAAACAATTTCTCTACAGAAACACCCATTTACTTTCTTAGGGTATGCGCCCTTCTCTTGGCATACCGTCCAGCAGACCAGGGCACACTTCAGGTCTACTTTATGTTGTTAGTCTTGTGACGTGTTTATGTGGTTCATATCTCTCCGGACAGAGGGCTCCGACCATAAATATACATATATATATCTATATATAGATATATATATAGATCACTCCAACACATGAAATCCAGAAAAATGTGAATTTAATGACTAAATATATGTGACCAGTTTAAAAACAAAAATCATATGTAAAAAAGTCCATGCATATAAAAATATTGTGAATCCAAAGAGTAGAAGAAATAAAGAAAACAAAATATATATATATATATATATATATATATATGTAAATATTTAGTGCATCCCCAAAAAATCAATTCATAAGTACCATAAACCAGTGGTCCCCAACCTTTTTGGCACCAGGGACCGGCGTTGTGGAAGGAAATGGGGGGGGGGGTATGCAGGTTTTTGCGGGCAATTTGTCAGGGAAATGGCTGGTGTTAGCGCTTCAAACATCATGCCACCATGGTTGATATGGTGTCAGGATGATTTGAAGTGCATTATTTCTATTATTACATTGTAATATTGAATGAAACCGTTCAACTCACCATAATGCAGAATCTGCCACCAGATTTTCACTTGCAACCAGATGCGGATTGTCACTTGCCACCAAATGCGGATTCTCACCTGCCACCAGATGTAGATTGTCACTGCAGTGGTGGCAGCACAGGTGTGCGCATTAATTCAGAGGCAGGCCTGGAGTGGTGGGTTCCAAGTGAGGGAGAACAGTGGTGATGGGGCGGGCGGGAGAGATGATCTAATCTCTCTGCTCCCCCGCCTTACCTCCAGCAGTGTAGTGGCCCCGCTGTGAGGGAGGAACAGCGATGATGCGGGCAGGCAATGAGAGATGTCATCTCTCTGCTTGCCCGCTACCACCGCATGTCAGACAGTGCAGCCTTCATGGCCAGGCTGCAAACAGGCCATGGCCCAGTAGCGGGCCGCTGCCCAGGGGTTGGGGACCCCTGTCATACACCATACGCTGATTGTGCAACTCCCAATTAGTGAATCACCTCTCCAAAAAGTGATCATATGACACACACACCTCCGTACCCATCACCCCACCTCAAGGGTGTCCTCCCACCATCTGAATAGGACCTTGTTATGTTAGAGGTCACAAGCGCTTATATTATTAATATAAGGGGGTACTGTTCCATTCAACCTTTCTGTTCCCCTTGATCACCACTGACACGTAATTGTAATTATTTTTTTTTTTTATTGAAAGCCTATGGCGTGCATAACATACCCAAAAACTTAATCCGGTGCCAAAAAAATGTGCACACACACATAAAGAGTGAAACAAAAAAGAGCAAACGGGTACAAAAATGTGCCTTGCCCTGAATCCCCCGGGGCGTTAGGCTCCAGACGGGGACAAGGGTACTTTACAATTAGTCCATCTGGCTGAAACCAGACGAACCCCGTTCTCTGGAGGGCCTGCCGAAACAGACCCACCCAAGTACTAGGTGAGGCTCCCCTGAAGGGAGACCCCATGAGAGAGGGTGAACTAAGCCAGAAGGAAATGTCCACTCCTTCCCAAGACTTTAAGGGCTGGCCCAAGGACCCGCAACCCTACTCATCACACAGTGCAACAAACCGTGTACAAACATAAAAATACAAAAAGTGACAAACATAGGCTTAATAAATAAAATAAAGTGGGGAAGGAATAAGTGAAGAGGAGAGTGAAAAGGTGGCCATTGTTTAAAACAATGACCAGGCCCTCAGGCATAATTGTAATTGGTGGTGGCAGAGAGGTACACAGAGAGATGGGTAAACCTTAGGGAGGCAAATCTGATGGCAATCCAGATAGGGTGAGTGTTTTTTGCAACCACAGAAGTCCAATAATGATGGGAAGTCATAATAATGACTAGAAGACTTAGGAAGGATCAGAAAGGAGATGTCCTCACGATGAAGAACACAGAGATGCATAGTGATGGAGGTAGTTCAGAACCGTATGTGTCCTTAGGCCAAGGTAGAGCCATCAACTTCAGATACTGATAGAGGCATTGCCAAGGGAATGAGCGGAATTCCCAATTCAGCAGCCAAGGACTGCTTGATGAAGTTCCCAGCCGCCCCAGAGTCTACATATGCAGAAACTTGATATGAGTTTAGGGCCCAATGAACGGAGACAGGTATGATAAATCGAGGGAAAGCGGCAAAATTCAGGATCACCTCCCTCTGAGCTACCTAGACCTGAGAGTTTGCCAGATGGACAGGAATTTATTATATGACCATCAGCCCCGCAGTAAAGACATAGGCCAAGTCTCAGACAACGCGACTGCTCTTGTGGAGTGAGGCATGTCTGGCTTAATTGGATAGGTTCTTCAGATGTCAATATAACTGCAGTGAAGGGTTGTTCTGGAGCATTGTGGACAACAGAAGCTAAACGACCCACTGGGGGCGGGCGACGTGGACCAGCCCTTTTCAGATTTTGCTCCTGAAAGCGGACATTGATTTAGACGCTAAGGGCACTCAAGTTATCCAGAGTGGTGGGCATGGTTCTGCAAGCTAGTTCATCCTTATTATAGACCCTGCCAAAAGGTTGCAGTAAGGGCTTCATTATTCCAAATGACAGTCTTATAGCTTTATTGGATAACCACATGGATTCCCACTTGTCATAAAAGTACACCCACTCTTGGCAGGGTCATAAAGGTACACCAGACATCATACATAAGGAAATAAACAGAATGCTCACCATAGTGAAGATCCGTATGAACGCCAAAAACATTTATTGAGCCATTGCACTTACAGAATCTAGCATGTACAGAACATATAGAGTTCACTGTGAAAAAACTCCAAATAAATAACAAATATTTGTAAATTAAAAATTGCGCCTTTTTATGAAATGGTGAAAATCAAATGTATGCAAAAATTTAAATATTCAAATTTCTCTAAAAATCGGGAAGTTTTCATTTCTCCCTTATAGCTTTCAGAGTTTGTAAAAAACACCCAAAACCATATATTTTATGAAAGCACATGACCAGCAAAATAAAAAAAGATTTTTAAGGCCCTGTGATATTTGCTAAAATGTTCATTAAAACAATATTTTCTCTACAAATACACTAAAATCATTAGCAGATAACAACACAGCAAATTTGACAAAATTCCTGCTAAATTCCTTTTAAATACAAAAGGTTAACCTGTATTGAGTTCATAAATAACAAATATATGTAAATTTTAAAATTGTCCTTTTTAAGAAATGGTGAAAATCAAACGTATGCAAAAAATGTATACAGTATAACCAAACTTCTCAAAAAATCTGGAGGCTTTCATTTTTCCCTTACAGCTTTCACAGTTTGTAAAAGACCCCCAAACCATATATTTTCTGAAAGCACATGACCAGTAGAATAAAAAAACGATGCTACTGATTTTTTTTTTGTTTGCAAACTTTTTTATTAGGTACAAAAGGCGGTACAGTGCAAATTGACAAATATCAAGAGAAATACATAGAAAAATAGACAGTCTTACAAAAAATTATGTTTGTATATACAGCGGTTGTACATTTATGGTACATACAATTCAAGTGTTTTTTTAAAAAGTAGTAGATACAGACAATTAATTATACAGAGTTAATAAACTGATTTGTGTGAGTGAACCATGGGTTCCATTTTTTATCAAATATATGTTTTGAATTATTTAGGGTGTGAAATATCTTTTCCATAAGAAGAATATTGTTGATTCTTGTTTTAAGTTGGGATAAGGGTAATGTGGATTGTTTCCAGTGGTATGCAATGAGCCAATGTATGGCAACGCATATTGTGTGGACCAGTCTCAAATGAAAAGAATTTAGACCTATGATAGGTGTGAATAAAAGACAGTTGGGAAGAGTGAGACTAACATTGTTTTTTGAAATAATGGATGCGAAACCTTCAAGATGTTTCCATATCTGAGAGACTTTGTAACAGTCCCAAAAAAAAATGGGTGAATGAACCTGTGGAGATACATCCTCTAAAGCATGTATGAGGTATTGTTGGGAAAATGGCATGAAGTTTGGCTGGTGTATAATACCAACGTGTGAAGAGCTTAATTGCTGTCTCTCTAATTGTGATTGATCTTGTGCATTTGAGAAGATTGGAAATGCAATCAGACCAACTTTCAGAGGATAGAGTGATGTCACATTCTTGTTCCCATTTAAGAATATAGGGATGTTTGTCTGGACTTTTAGTATTGATAAGATTTGACTATATTTGTGAAAATAAGTCTGCGGCTCTGGGAGAATTAATACAATTTTTTTCATAAAATGTGTGTGAAATATTGGATGAAACTTGAAAAGTAAGTATTATAGAAGTGTCTAATTTGTAGGAATCTTCTGAATTCGCTATTAGGGGTCTTATATTTTTCTTTTAGTGCTGCAAAGGAAGTGAAAGTAGAGTCTACATTAAGGGTATTGAGAGTGGTTAAATTAATTTCAGTCCACCATGTGAAATGTTCTGAGTCTTGGTGTACTTGTAAGAACTTGGGATCTCCTACAAAGGAGGCGAGTGGGGGTGTGGTTGATATCATATTAAATTTTTTATTATGTAATTTCCAAAGTTGATATGAATTAGCTACCACGAGATTGAGATTAGCTAATTTGTGGATCGGAACTTTGTGGCCCCAGAGTAAACCAGCAATGGCATAAGGAAGAATTGAGTTGTTTTCAAAATTAACCCAAGGGATTTTGGAATTTTGTATGTGCCATTGGGTTAATTGGGACCACCTAGCTGCTAAACAATATAACCAAAAATCTGTAAGACCTTGTCCACCATTTTTCTGTGATTTATATAATACTGTTTTGAAGATCCTTGGATGAGAGTCTGACCATATACATTTGTAAACCTCTGATTGGAATTTGGTGATCAATGTTTTATTAAGTCTAGTAGGTAGTGCACAAAATAAATATAATAACTTAGGTAAAAGAGTCATTTTTATAGCTGTTATTCTGCCTAAAAATGAAATATTAAAGGATTTCCATATTTTCATCATCATCCTTAGTTTTTGTAATATGGGTACAAAGTTTTTATTAGTTAGATTATTAAAGTCTGGAGTGAGTTGTACACCTAGGTAAGGGAGAGACTCTGTTGTGCATGTGAGGTTAAACGAAGATCGAATATTGTCTAGCTGTGAGGTGGGAATATTTATAGGCATACCTAGTGATTTCGAAACATTTACTGATAAACCAGAAAGGGATGAGAAGATTTTTAATGTTTGTAGTAGGATTGGTAATGTTATGTTAGGTTGTTATGGAAACAGAATCATATCGTCTGCATACATACTAAGTTTATATGTGTTATTATTTGAAGTGTAACCTTTTATATCTGGGTTATGTAAAATTGCTGTAGCTAACAGTTCGATTGCAAGGGAGAATAATAGGTGCGAAAGGGGGCAGCCCTGTCTGGTTCCTTTGCCTACCTTAAAGAAGTCTGAGTTACAACCTGGTAATTTTATCCTGGTGGCAGGATTGTTATAGAGAGCATGAAAAGCCTGTATAAATGCTCCATTGAAACCATATTTTTGTAGCACTAAATCTAGATATTTCCAAGTTACACTATCGAATGCTTTATTGATATCTAGGCTTAAAAGGAGTACTGGACGTGATTTAATATTAGCGTCTTGAATTATATTTGTTACAAGTCTAATGTTGTCTGTAATTTGCCTGCCTGGGATAAAACCTGATTGGAATGGGGAAATCAAGGATGGGATTATCGTTGCTAATCTATTTGCTAATAGTCTGCTAAAAATCTTAAGGTCATTATTAATTACTGAGATTGGTCTGTAATTTTGGGGCAATGTGGGATCTTTGTTTGGTTTTGGGATTAAAGACATATTCGCTAAAAGCATCTCTTCTGGGAAATGGTTTCCTTTTAATATCTTATTAAAAAATTTGGTTAAATTAGGGATTAAGAGTTGGTGAAATTGTTTATAATAAAAAGAAGAAAATCCATCAGGGCCAGGTGCAGAACTTCTTTTAAGGGATTTAATGATTTGGAGGATTTCTTCTTCTGTGCATGGGGCATTCAATAAGTCAGTCTGTGAAGGGGTTAAAGAGGGGAAAGGAATATTGTCTAGCCATGATAAAGCGGAGGGTGGGATTGATGATGAAGGTTTAGATAAGAGCTCTGAGTAAAATTTGGAAAAAATTGATAGGATGTCTAGCGGATGAGTGACTAAATGATTGGTGTTATTTTTAAGTTTGTATACATCAGTGGGTTTAATAGGTTGATTTAATTTACGGGCAAACATTGTTGAATAAGAATTACTTGAGAGGAAAAATTTAGCTTTTGACCAGCGGAGAGCCTTTTCTGCTTTAAAAGTAAATATGGAGTCTAGTTCATTGCGTTTTTGAGAGATCATGTTAAAGGTATCTGGGTCATGGGTGTTTGTGTGTTCCGTATATAATTTATGAAGATCCATTGTGAGAGAGTGAATCTTTGCCCATTTTTCTTTATTAGCTTGAGCTGCCATCTCTATAAGTCTACCTCTTAAGACTGCTTTGTGAGCTAACCACAGAGAAGAAGGCGATATATCTGGTGTGTTATTTAATGTTAAATAATCTTTGATGGCAGAGGCTATTTCCTGTTGGTGATTGTGTTCAGTTAATAAAGACTCATTGAGTCTCCAAGAGTAAGGTGTTGAAGAAAGACCAATAAAATATGTGTTGAGCGTAGTAATCTGATGGTCTGACCAAGTGAAAGGATAAATTGATGCTTCCTGACAGTTGGCTAAGATTATGGGAGTACACAAAATATAGTCCAAACGTGAATAGGAATCATGTGGGTGTGAGTAAAAAGTATATTCACGCGCCCCTATGTTCAATGCTCTCGACGAATCTATGAGTTGTAAATCATTTATGTGTTTAGAGGTTGTTTTAGAGAATGTTTTTGAGTTTAGATTGCTTCTACAACGGTCTAAATTTGGTTGGGCAACTCAATTAAAATCTCTATCCAGTATAATATGTGGAGAATGATAGCCTTGCAGGGTGTTAAAGAATTGTGTAAAGAATGTGGTTTGTGTATCCATTGGTGCATAAACATTAGCTATTGTTAGTTCTCTACCAGACAAGATACCTTTAATTATAATAAATCTGCTGTCTTGATCTTTGTATACCTGCTGAACCTCAAGTGGGAGAGATTGGTAAATAAAGATATCTACTCCTTTTGTTTTAGAGGATGATGAGGTATAGAAGGATTGATTGTAAGCTTTATGAAAAAAATTTGGATGATTGTCCTTCATAAAGTGTCCTCTTTCCTGCAAGAGGATAATTTTTGCGTTTAATTTTTTATATTGTAAAAAGGCTTTTTTTCTTTAATTTGGGGAGTTAAATCTGTGTACATTGTGTGAAATAATTTTAATGGTCATGGTGGTAGGTTATTTTTTGGGATTCTAGCAGAAAGTGATATTATGTACTGAAAAAAGTTGTAAGCTGTATTATAGGTACAACCTTGAATAATTATTTCTGAGGCTGAACAGGTGCACCGGAAGTTGGTGAGAAAAGCATCTCTCTTAATACTGTTGAGGAAAATAAAGAATCTAGGGGCTGTACCATATCTCTTTTTACAAGTAGAAAAAGCAGTAGAAATTTCTGCAAAACAGAAATTGTACCTTATAACTATTATAAGAATAGAAAATGGGGTTGGAAAAGACAAAAGTCTCCAACCGACTGAGAAAACCTGTGAGACCGCCTTGTCTCAAACTCAGTCTAATCAAGTCATGAATCAAAAAATTAGTAATGAAAAAAATAAAAAAATAGCATGTAGAAAGCTGATTGAAAATATGTAATTCAATACATTTGAATGACTTGTAGTTTTTCCATAGTAGTGGAGAATGGGTAACGACTGAGAGGGGGTAATTCATGTCGACATGTGGGCAAACAGCCACGGTAAATAGATGTCATAATAATAATTGTGCAAATAAAAAAAAAGACAAAAAGAACATGTCTTAAGGAACTGTTATAGCTTATGCAACTTAACTGGTATAATTTTTAGAAATAAACAACAGTG
The DNA here is from genome assembly GCF_042186555.1 of Aquarana catesbeiana. Taxonomy (NCBI): domain Eukaryota; kingdom Metazoa; phylum Chordata; class Amphibia; order Anura; family Ranidae; genus Aquarana; species Aquarana catesbeiana. Next base: position 45,732,466 of record NC_133329.1, read on the forward strand.
CACACCTAGGAAAGTAACAATACTAGGTCTTATAGCTGCTATTATAGAAGTATTAATATCCAGTATATGTACACATTCAGGAAAGATAAAATGGAGTAAATTTTATTGACGGGTTTGTAGTGATAATTGGTAGTGTGTGTGGCGCTGGTAGATTTTCAATCTACCGCTTATATGTAAATTTAGTGGGTCGTCTGTTTTCTATATAGTTCAGATTTAATCTATGACTAAATTAGCCTCTGTTCCATTCTTGGCTGTGTTGCGTACAGTTCCACTCCGTCGCCTGTAGATGTCGGTGTCACTACAAACCGGAGCTGGAAAGCAACAGGCTGAGGTGTATTGAGTGCTCTTTTTTCCCAGAAGTAACTCGGCGGAGGCTGTCCCCTGCTATGCATTCTGGGAAGGGGTATTTAAGGGACAGACGCCATTTTTCTTGGTCTCTTTCTTTCCACCTGCTGGCCCTCCTGGCTGACAGGTATGTGCTAGGAGTCCTACCTCGTGGTCCTCTGGGCCGGAGGACTGCATTGCTGCAGCGTGTAAGTCGGCCCAGAAGGCTGTCTGGGGCCTACTACTACTACTGCGGGGATGGTCCTGTGCTGTCTGTCCTGCGGGAAGAAGCTGGACAATTGAGAATATCCAGGGGAGGACCCGTCTTGGAAGGATCATGCGGAGCGCTGGTCTAGAGAGGGGCCTAGTGACTCAATTGGAGGACGAATCTTAAGTCAACCTACCACATAGTACTGCCGGGTCGGCTTAACGGTTCTGTTACTGTGTTGCTGTTCAACTAAAACTACTACGTCCTGTGGCATAGGATCGTGCAGTTACATTGTTCTTCTCAAGTCTGTGGCAGAGACTTTTCTTGTTCGTGCTACGCTGCGGCTGCTAGGTCAGTGAGAGGGGCCTATCCGGGTGGGCAAAAGTATAAATCTTGGACTGAAAGAATACTCGTCCTTAAGATATTCAAGTACTCAAAGATCAAAGACGGAAAAGGTATTTGAACTTCCCTGAAACTCCTTCTCTACCTCTTTCCTGCTACTTCTTTCATTTATTTCCCAATAAAGCATTGGAAAAATACTAAAGTGACTGGTTCATACGTTGCGATTACAAAGTTCAACATGGACTCTAGGTTTCTGATATGGTGAAAAGGCAGGTAATGGGTGGCGGCAACAGCCCGATAAAAATCAGCAGCTCCTAATGGAGTTATTGCTACATGTGGGTGCGTCGTCCGGGATTGTTAGCCGTTACCCTCCCGCAACTTGAGAAAGTATTTGTTTGAGAGTCTGTGCTAAAGAAGAGTTTTCTGGACTTTGTCACTTTTCTAAAGGAAGAGAGGGGGTTAAATTGCAGGATTGCATTTCTAACTGCGTAGGTTACGGGCGAGAAGTAAAAGCCCGGGAGCTACATGACCAGAGGAGCAAGTGGGAGGAGCTACACCTATTTGCTGCTGCGTAAGACACGTGTGTGTGAGTCTTGCGCCAAAGGAGAAGGGAGGCCTCGTGATCGTGCTGAAAGAATCAGAGTGCAGTCATGTCTTCTTTTCCACTGATATCCTCAACTATGGGATCCAAGATGTTTCCTACAAGTACCGCTGCAGGTGGTATGCTGACCGGAACCCTGCTGACAGATACCGGCATTCGTTTGAAGCCGCAGGGGTGGTTTGTATTATACACTGTTGGAGATATTGAAGGGCTAGGCATGCTTTGCCGCAAGTGTGAAGGACTGGCCATACATCTCTGTCCATTTGTTCGATGTTTGCAGTGCGGAGAATACCTATTCACAGTGGAGTAACCTACAATGTCGCCCTGTGCTTATCGTGTGGACTGGGCTACAGGGATTGCTATGGTGGAAACTACTGCTATTACTGCTGGAGAGCAACAGGCCGTGGTCTCATCTGCTACCGTGAGTGTTCCTGAGGGAGATGTCCCTTTTACCGTTTCATCAGCGGACATCACCGTTATTTCTACTTCTACTACATCTATACCTGTTGCACCTGTTCCAAGGAAGGTGGGATATGTGAAGGCTTCCCGCGGCCGTGGTCGAGGCCTACCCCAGAGACTACCTGAACCGGAGCCGGAGGAATATATGGATCCGGAGAAGTCCACGTCAGGAATGGGTGAGAGATCAAAGGGGAACATATCTGGGACTCTTTGTAAATATTTGCTAGTGGAAGAGTTGGGAGACTCGGGGATAGATTCTATGTCAAATCTCTCCGGTGATGATGATTTGTTTGAGACAATGTCACAGGAACTGTTGTGGGCCCAGGGTGAAGATGTTGCTTCTGCCCTTACTTTCTCAGAATGGATAGCCATGGATTCTGGGAAGACTTCACCTTGTGTGGAGCCGCACAGTACTACCAAGGAGACATTGTTTAAAGTTGCCAGTTTGCTTGAGTTTGAGCCGATGCCCATCGGATCTATGGTGCACAAATCACCAAATTCTTGTGTGCCTCCTGGTTTGGGGAAAAACAGAGCTTTACCTAGACTTGCCTGTTTACAGAGAGTGCTTACCAAACAAGTTGCTACAGAATACGGTCTGGAATTTCCTTCGTAGAGTTCGTTCTGTGTGGGGGCTTAGTGTTGGGGTCCTTACCTTGACACAAGTCCAGTCCATGAACAGGGCGGGTAGGAGTTCATGGACCAAGAATTGGTTGCTCCAGCATGACCAGTTCTGTCATATGCCTTTGCTCCGTGAGATCCGTGAGAACAATCCTGATGATTATAGGAACTTTCTCCGGATGACAGACCCCGTATTTAACCGTTTGTTGGCTTTGCTGACCCCTTATATTAGCAGGCAGGATACCTGCATGAGGCAAGCCATCACTCCAGAGCAGAGGCTAGTCGCCACCCTGCGGTACTTGGCGACAGGGAGAAGCCTGCAGGACTTGAAGTTCTCGACAGGCATCTCCCCCCAGGCTCTGGGGATCATTATCCCGGAGACCTGTTATGCCATCATCCAGGTCCTGCAGAAGGAGTATATTAAGGTAAGATTTTTATCCTTTAACATCACATTTTATTGTATATAATGTTTGTTAATATATTGTATTTCTTTCCTCATTCCCTAATTACCATGATTGTAATATGCTGTGAATGTCCCCTTTGTCCTCATGCATGCTGGTTTTGTTTAAAAAAATTTTTTGCCCTTCATACATATTTGCCTTCACTTGCCTCCCCAGCATGCTCTCCTGGTCCTATATTCACCTCGTGTAGTCACTTAATGTATTTTGTCAGCTCCATAGTAGTGCTTTACCCCAAACACCCCCTAAAATGTGTAAAAATGTGATTTGTGCTTTAAATTCAGGCAGAGTGCCAAAGGCCTTTTTTTTGGTGTCCCAAAATCATTTGTAACCCTCCCTCCCCCTAACTGCTAACTCAGCTGATACCAATCCTCTAACTGCTGACTTTGCCACACCCATACACACTATACCCACCTCTTTAGTGGTCAGATTTATGGATGAATTCCCCAAAGCATGTAGTGCAAGGGCCTGCCTGAATACTTTCAAATGGTACTGTTTAAAGTTTTTGTATCCTATTATTATCTTGATTGGTAGTAGCAGAATGTAAAAATGTGTTAAAATATGTACAGTGTGTATTTATATCTTTGTATTATGACACTTCTTACCTGTCCAGTAGGCTGCCAATAGTGTAAAGTAAGGAGGGGCTGGCCAAAGTAATACACATTATTTAGGCATTCATCTCTCAATGAAGTGGAGATGGTTACCTGTCCAAAACATCCCCCCATAAAATTTTACAAATGGCCCATGGAGGGGGGGGGGATCTGATAGGTGGACCTTATACCTTTGTCCTATACCTTTGTCTTTAAATACTCCCTAAAATAAATGTTATACTGATGTTGGCCAAGAATGTTTGTGTCTAATCTGCTTTCCCTGTTTATGTGCAAAATGATTAATTTATTTTTCTTGCTTGACTCCACAGTTAACTTCCAACCCACAGGAATGGCAGACTCCCACTTTGCCCAGCGGTAGGACTTTCCTAACTGCGGAGGGGCAATTGATGGGAAACACGTCCACATCGTCCACAGCTTGGACTTGCCACCTCCAGAAGACAATGTGGAAGGACTCCCATTCGTCTTCGTTGCTGATGAAGCGTTTGCGCTGGGGGATCATCTTATGCGGCCATTCCCAATGAGGACCCTCACCCCGGACCAGAGGTTTTTTAATTACCGGCTGGCCAGAGCCAGAAGAGTGGCGGAGAACACATTTGGAATTATGGCCAGCCAGTTCCGCCTATTTCTTACACCCATACACATGGCGGAGTATAAACTGAATAATATCAACCTGGCGTGCTGTGTTCTTCACAACTTTTTAAGGTGAAATTCTGCCAACTATGCTGCCTCAGTGGGGCCTGAGGCCGGAATTCAAGTAAATGAACCAACCCTGACGGCGCTTGAAAGTGCCCGTCCTGGCTTGCCCCCCCGAGTGCCCACGAGGTCCGTCTTAGATACCTTGATTACTTTGCGGGTAGGGAGGCCATCAATATGCCAGACAATGTCTGAGACATTTTTAAAATAAAAAAATCATTTTAACTACTAAAATCTTCGGTGACATTTACTGCTTGTGTTTCTTTTAGCTGACCCTGACAGAAATGTGGGCAGTCCTGAAAATGTCATGATTGTGTAACCTTAAAAAGCACTGTTGGGTGTTATCTACTAAAGGAAAATACACTTTGCACTACAAGTGCACTTGAGCCTGCACTGAAACTGCACTTGTAGTGCAAAGTGGATTTGCCCTTAGGAAATAACCCCCATTGTCACAGAAAACACCAATTTTACCTTAACAAAATATGAGAAGCATTGAAACAATAATCCACACATTCTTGATTATCAATCTTTTTAATACCAGCACAATCACGTGCATTTCTAAAAGGTTTTTAAAACAAACCACCATGTTTGTTGTATAACAATTTTTTCGGTAACATTAATAAATATTGAAATGTCCATTTAAGGTAAAACAGGCATGTTTCAAACAAACAAGAAATACACAAATCTGGAACTTACAAAGTTCAACTTTTGTAGAAATTGAAGTCAATATCAGACATGAGTATTTAGAAACTGTTTGATATTGCGTTCAGATGGGGTGAAGTCACCCCTGGAAAAGATAAATTTTGAAGATGCACACAAATTGCTGAATGTCAACATGTGCTAGCTGCCATCACGGGGGATCAAGGGACGTGTTTTGTGGGTGCAACCCCTTCCTCTCAGCTACTTTATTATTGAAGAAGTGGTTGCACCTCCAAAACTCCTACATTGATCTCCTGTGATGGCAGATAGCACATGTTGACACACTGTGTGCATCTTCAAATTTTGGCTTTTCTATAAAATGGCAAAAAAATTTCAAAATTTTTACTTTACAAATACCACAAAAAAGGAAGGGATTTGGAGGTGTTTTAAACTCTCCCTAAAACATCAATGATGTTCTTCATTTTATTTTTAACATCATTGATGTTTTTCTGGATGTTTTCCAAGTCCCTATTACACCCCATAATCTCCCGGATCAGGATCTGTGTACTTTCCCTGGTGAAATGACCTGTATCCACAACATCACGATCACCTAAAAATAGAGAAACAAAAACACACCATGTAATATAAATATGCCGGCATCCATCTCTTACCTGAGCCTGTGGTCGCAGACACTCACCTGTTGTAGTGACAATTTCCACCACAACTCCTTCCTCCTCCTCCTCTGCTTGGCTTTGGGGGATTGCACCTTCTTCATGAAGTGGGGGGTCTGTTGTCGCTTCTGCTGAGTGGTGTCCTCCGAGTCTTTTCTCCCCTATGTAAAAAAAAATAGATATACTTAGCACACAGATATTTGATGACAGAAAGAGGAATATGAAACATTGCTTGGAAGTGGGGTACAATTGTCTGTTATGGCAGAGTTCCAAGATGAAGAAATATTTTTTTCCTTTGTCAAGCTTGAATACTTACCTGTTTTGTACAAGCTTCACAGATGGAGACACCCCTATAGTATACACTGGAGCACCTGTGTGGGACCCCCTAATAAAAAGGGTGTTCTGGTGTCCCACACTAATGCTCCTGTGTCCAGATGTGTAAACTGCTGCTGAGTGTCCTCTCCTTACACAGAATCTAGTTTACATTACATTCTAGTTACAAACCCATCTAGACAAAATTATTTTAAGAGAAGTGTAGGCTAGAAAAAATGTATTCAAATGCATATGGCCAAAACAATGGTGTTTTCTAGGCCGAACGAACAATGTTTCATACGAACGAACAATGTGCCCATGAACATGAAATTTTAAACTGTACAACAGTAAACAAAAGCACATGGAGCAGCACGAACGTAATCAAAATAAAGAATAGGAACACAGCACAACTACTTACTTTTTTGCAGCACTCTCCTGATCCTTCTGTACTGCTCGTGCTCCCTGATTTTGAGGTCCAACCACCGTTTCCTGAGCTGATCCTTGGATCGCCGTACCCCGAAATTCTTCTGCAGACTTTTGATAACTTTCGCCATGATCTTGGCCTTTCGGTCATTGGGGTTTGGGTAAGGTCCATACTTCCCGTCATAGTCGGCCCTCTTCAGGATGTGGACCATCTCCAACATCTCCCCAAAGGACATATTTGAGGCCTTAAATTGTCTCTTCTGGGATCAGGACGTTTCTGTCTCTCCTCCTCCTCGTTGCTGTAATTAGCACGCACCTGCTGTGTCTCGGCCATCTGCTCTTCCCCCACTGCACCGAACGAGAAGGGGCGGGGAATAGACTAGAAAGAACGTCAGGGGCGGGCGGAGTTTCACGCATGCGCAGTGTATATAAAGCATAACACGCGTGCGTAGTACGTATGATCTATGAGCCGAGGAAGGAGTATCGGAGGCGCCGATCATGATAATGAAGGTAAGATTTAAATTTTGGCCTATATTGCTTCTAGATTGAGTCCTGTATTTAGATAAGTTTATAAGACTTTAGCCTGACATTAGGGTTTGTCTGGTGTTGTGTCTTGCAGAGAAAATGGATCTAGTCAATAATCAGGACTTTATGCCAATCTTCATAGATATGTTCAGGAAGCTGCCTTGTCTGTGGCAGGTAAACCACCCTGATTATAAGAACCAAAGATGAAGGCAGCGCTGGATAATTTGCTGCAATTTGTGAAGCCGGTGATCCCCACAGCAGACATCACCTATTTGAAGATCCTAATTGGTGGCATGAGGAGCACTTATCTAAGGGAGCACAAGAAGGTCCAGAATTCCCAGAGATCAGGAGTTGCAGATGACGTTTATGTCCCCAGGCTGTGGTACTATGACAGACTGCATTTTCTGGCAGGTCAGACTGAACCCAGGCCAGCACTCTCCACTCTTCCTTCCACGTTTCCTTCACCCCCAGCTGAGGCTTCTGACACCCAACCTGGGCCTTCCAGGCAGCAACATGTGGAGGAGCCCAGCTTGAGCCAGGTATAGCATTCTTCTAAATATTTCTGGTAGTCCAATCAATGATGTTAAACAGATGTTAGTTTGGAATACTAATTTCTGATTGTGATTGATGAACCAAAAACTAAAACGATGTCCCTTTTTCATACACAGGGAAGTCTCAGCAAGGAGGCGGCCGGGCCAAGCAGGCTGCCCGATACCCAGGTCCCTCCCCTCTGCCTTCAAAGACAAAGCCTATTTTGTAAGGCTACTGAGGCCCTCAGAACACTCCACAGTGTGGAAGAGGATTTTGCTGAGATAACTGCATGCAAAATGATGCAAATGGAGGAGGGTCAACGCCTCTTATGTGAGTTTTTAATTTTGGAAGCTCTAAATAAGAGGTTGAGGGGCCAACTCACATGCAAAACCCACATTTGTCAGCTCACCCATGGTCCTCCTCCTCCAGGTCCTCCTCCTCCTCCTCCTCCTCCAGGTCCTACTCCTCCTCCTGCCACACTTCCAACACCAGAGCCACAGCCGGGAAGGATGCGTGGAAGGAAGACCAGAGAGTGATGACCTGGGTTCAGTCTGGTCTGGCAAAAGATGCAGCCTCTTGTATGACCACAGCCTGGGAACATACATGTCATCTGCTGCTTTCATGATCTCTTGGACTTCTGGACCAGACTGCACTCCCTTATATATGGACTCCTCAGGCCACCAATTTTGCTGTCAAAGAATTTATGTGTGCCCTGGGGGCCAAAGGCTTCGCCAATTTATGATGTTTATCCAGCGTTGCCTCCCTCTTTGTTTGGTTCGGAGCCCTTAATAAAGGAATTTTTGTTTCAATTATACTCACCTATGTGTGTTTTCCTTCAAAAAGGACAGTTTGTGAGGAGGCAGGTACATTTCTAAAATACAATGTGAAATTAACAAGAGACACCAACCTCCTTGAGATTAAATCATACAAGATAATAATGGTGTTGTGGTAACTTGACACACAAAACACACACAAATATTCAGGATGTAAAATCAAAAAATAAAAAAAATTAACAACACGATCAGGCTTGAAAACAATACAAACCAAAAAAAAAAAAACATATCTTTTTTGTCAGATGTGACAAATCAAAATATATTGATGAAATAACGATAAATAGTAAAGAAAGAAGTTTTGTGAGAAGTCTGTGTGAATATCAGCAGCAAAACTACTTCATTCTTCTAGCATTATGAAGAAGAAGAGAGTGCGCTGTATTAAACAATTTTAAACATTGCAGCGTGACGAAAGTGCTATATCCATTCCGAACGCTAATTTTACCAGACCGAGCTTTTAGGTCTCGGAATTTCTTCTGAGCATGCGTGGCACTTTGTGCGTCGGAATTGTCCACACACGATCGGAATTGACGCGATCGGATTTTGTTGTCGGAAAATTTTATAGCCTGCTCTCAAACTTTGTGTGTCGGTAAATCCGATTGAAAATGTCTGATGGAGCCCACACACGGTCGGAATTTCCGACAACACACTCCGATCGCACATTTTCCGTCGGAAAATCCGACCGTGTGTACAGGGCTTAACACTTTCTTTACTGTTTTCCCTTCCTCCTATCCAAGTTTTAAGTTCAAATACCTACTCTCAGGCTTGAGAGTCATTTTTGGCAGACGTTAATGACAACGTCTATTATAGTGGGGGGAGTATGTAGCGCTGGTAGATTTTCAATCTACCGCATATATGTAAATTTAGTTTGTCGTCTGTTTTCTATATAGTTCAGATTTAATCTATGGCTAAATTAGCCTCTGTTTCAGTCTTGGCTGTGTTGCGTGCAGTTCCACTTCGTCTCCTGTAGATGTCGGTGTCACTACAGACCGGAGCTGGAAAGCAACAGGCTGAGGTGTATTGAGTGCTCTTTTTTCCCAGAAGTAACTCGGCGGAGGTTGTGCCCTGCTATGCATTCTGGGAAGGGGTATTTAAGGGACAGGCGCCACTTTTCTTGGTCTCTTTCTTTCCACCTGCTGGCCCTCCTGGCCGACAGGTAGGTGCTAGGAGTCCTACCTCGTGGTCCTCCGGGCCAGGGGACTGCATTTCTGCAGCGTGTGGGTGGGCTCAGAAGTCTGTCTGGGGCCTACTACTACTACTGCAGGGATGGTCCTGTGCTGTCTGTGCTGCGGGAAGAAGCCGGACAATTGAGAAGACCCAGGGGAGGACCCATCTTGGAAGGATCATGCGGAGCGCTGGTCTAGAGAGGGACCTGGTGACTCAATCTTAAGTCAACCTATCACATAGTACTGCCGGGTCGGCTTAAAGGTTCTGGTACTGTGTTGCTGTTCACCTAAAACTACTACGTCCTGTGGCAGAGGATCGTGCAGTTACATTGTTCTTCTCAAGTCTGTGGCAGAGACTTTTCTTGTTTGTGCTACGCTCCAGCTGCTAGGTCAGTGAGAGAGGCCTATCCGGTTGGGCAAAAGATTAAATCTTGGACTGAAAGACTACTCGTCCTTAAGATATTCAAGTACTCAAAGATCAAAGACGGAAAAGGTATTTGAACTTCCCTGAAACTCCTTCTCTACCTCTTTCCTGCTACTTCTTTCATTTATTTCCCATTAAAGCATTGGAAAAATACTGAAGTGACTGGTTCATACGTTGTGAATACAAAGTTCAACATGGACTCTAGGTTTCTGATATGGTGAAAAGGCAGGTAATGGGTGGCGGCAACAGCCCGATAAAAATCAGCAGCTCCTAATGGAGTTAATGCTACATGTGTCTTATGCGTAATCCGGGCTATTTGAATTAAATAATGTATATGGAAGGTAGATTATATTTTCTTGTTAATTTGAGGAATGTCCGTAATGCCATACATGGACACAAGATGACAGAGTTGCAGTTTCTATAGGTGCTGTTGTGTAAGTAAGATAGAGGTGAGTAAAGTATACACACAGTTCCAGTTTAAGGCTGAAGGTGTCAGCGTTGGAATCCTTTATGTGATAATGACAACAGTTTCAGCTGCTAAAGGAAGAAGAGATTCCGCCTGAAATAATAAAAGAAGAATAACATGTGCAACAAGAAAACAAGAATATCAGCTCTTCAAAAAAATGAGATGGTAAAAAGAAAACCAATAGGGACTCATATATCAAGAGTGAATGTTATTTACTAAAGGCTCATCCTGAAAGTATAAAGTTAATTAGGACTCCATTGGCCCGCTTCATGTCTGAGTCTGCGTCTGTCTCTTCTGTGAGAGGGGGTGTTCCATATCGGGGCTTGTCTAGGAGTAGATGGGGTGCGTGGAAGATTGTTGGGGTTCCATAGGCCCAGTTTAACAAGGATATCCTGACCTTACGGAATAGAGGTGGCGATGTATGTTGTGCCATTATGTGGGATGATCAGCTTAAATGGAAAACCCCATCTGTATCTGATTCTGGCTGTGGAAAGAATTGTAGAGATTTCCTTCATTTTCCTGCGTCTGTCCAGGGTGGCTTGAGAGATATCCGGGTATAACTGTAGTTGTACTTCATCTAGAGTAATATTTCTGAGACCCCGTGCTGCCCTCATTATTTCTTCCTTCACTAAAAAGTCTTTCATGCAAAGGATTATATCACAAGGGGGTTTGTCTGGAGGGGGTTTAGCTCTTAAAGCACGGTATATGCGATTGCACGTGAAGGACTGGGGATTTTGTTCTGGCAACAGCATCAGGAATAGTTTAGTGGTATACGCTGGTAAATCCGTAATAGATTCTGGGGCTCCTCTAATCCTGCTATTATTTCTTCTATTCCTATTATCCAAATCCTCCATGTGCGCTTGTAATTGCGTAAAAGCTGATGAGAGATTTTCATGTTCTCTGGATTAATCATTGAAAGCAATTTCAAGTTTGTCATGCTTGTTTTCAAGTAAATCAATGCGGGAGCCTAGGGCTGCTATCTCTTGGGACAAAGTGGAGGTGGATTTTTGCAGTTCAGATTGAAATTTAGTGAGTAATTTAGTGCAGAGTATGTCTAGGCTGATGTCCAATTCAGCTTTGGAAAGTGGGGTGTACTCACTGTTTTCTGCCATTGATCCTTTTAATCCAGATATCACAGGGTTTTTCAGCTGTTTTTCAGCAGAGGAGGGAGACTCTGCTATAGAAGGCAAGGAGCCGGCGCCATCTTTAGCCATGCTGCCACGCTTTGTAGATCTCAGGCGGTATTGTGTGAGGGATTTCTGAAGACCTCCTCTCCTTTTCCTTGGTGCAGGCATGCACTATGTTCGGTATGCGGGGATGCCTGTTTATAATCTGAATGCGGGTGGTATTGACCCCGTTTTATGTGGCCATTTGCCCCTGTACGGATGGAGCTCTGCTTAGCTGCGTCCGTTCCTCTCCATGCCGCGCATGCGCCCCCTGATGCTACTGATTTTTAAGGCCTCCTCATATTTGCACAAATGTTTATCAAATTGCTATTTTCACAAAAAAAAAAAAACAATAAAATCCCTATTTGCACACATAAACATAGCATAACCTTCAAGTCTCTTGCAAAATGCCTATTAAGGCCTTGTTCACATTGGGTGTACTAAAGCGTACGCCCATGGTGGGCCGTGTTTACCTGCATGGGGATGCACGGGTGTTCTGTGCATCCCTGTGCATGACAGATCTGACATCTGTGCAGGTGTAGGTATATGGCCCCAAATGCAGACAGTGTGAGTTCAGGGACATGCACCAACATAGATGTCAAGTTTTGAACAGTGGCTGTGTCCATGCAGCCACAGCATCCCAATTGATTTTGGATGCAACTGCCTGCACAGAAGTGCATGGAACATCTGTGCATTCCTGTGCAGCTGATGTATCCCAATTGACATCAATGGGACGGCCTGCATGGGGATGCACAAAACACCTGTGCAGCTAAACATGTCCTCACTGTAGTATGACGCTTCCTCACCGCCTGTCAGTAGCCTCTGGAATGTGAAACAAATGCAGATCAGGCTTCAGTGGCAAGGGAGATTTAGATGCATGTCTTCTTAATCTACCCTTAGGTTTTTTTTTTTACACTTTTTTTTAAATATATATATGTGTGTGTGTGTGCGCACGTGTGCGCATGTATTTATATATATATATGCACACACGTGCGCGCACACACACAGATATTTGTTTTTTTTTTTCTGGGGGGGGGCTTTGGAGAGACATCAGGGGTCTAAGCACTCTAATGTCTAATTTTTTAGGACAGTCAGTCCCTTTCTCTGCAACTCAGGCTACACTGTAATTAAAGAGATATGAGTCTGTATAGAGGATCCCATTCATTAACAAACTGACACAGAGTAAACACAGTTTACTCTGTGTCAGTGTTGAATGAACAGCGTGATCACTTTGTTCTTTCATGAAAGAAAAGGGGCTGATAAACACATGTTTACCAGCCCCCTCGCGCTCTTTTCTGACACACTCCACTCGCTGATCTCCTGGGCAGCAGCTTCAGCAGGTGGGAAGGGGTAGAGGGAAAGCAGGCTATCAGAGCTGCATGGAGGGGCAAATCAGGGATTGGTGAGTGAGGGGGGCGCTGAATTGGAGGTCCCAACAGGAGGCGCACATAAGCAGCGGGGGGAGGTGACAATTGCATTGGATGTTGAGGATTTGTGGTAGGTGGGATAGATGGTGAAGGCAGAAGGGGGCAGCGCATGCATTTAAGGCAGTGCAGGAGTTGAGGAAGCAGTGGGTGAAGGCAGAGAGACGTCATTTTAGGTGAATAGATCTGATTAGCAGCTTGTTAGCCGCTAATCAAGCTATTGTTGATTCACAAAGCCAGCCATTCGTCATTTGTGAAATAGATTTTGCTGCAGAGGTGAAGTAAATTATTGTACTGTTCTAGGCCTTTTGGCTAAGATCAAGTGTAGTATCTGTTCTTATCAGTTTTTCAGGAGAGAACACCGGCTCCTCTCTAGCTGTAGGGGAGGAGCGGTTCAGTATTCCCCAAATATAATTAGGAAGGAGTGATGGAAGCGACGGTGGGGCCTGATGGTAAAGGACTCTCACCAAGCTCTCAGAACTTCATGCCTTCCTGCCTGGAGTGAGGGATGCTGTGGTCTGGGTCGTGGGTCAGGGGATGGTACTGAAAGCCTATGGTGTATGTGCCCCTGGAGTGGCAATCCAGGGGTGCCATAAAATCACTGTGAGCGAGGGTCACTTTGATTTGTGGTACCACAGTCACTGCACCATATACACGCTTTTTTAGCACCTGTCTTCTGGGCCGAGCCTTTTGGCTGGGACCGGAGGCATTTTTTATTCCTGGCTGGAGGACCTGGCCATTTTATTGCACAATGGCCACCTTTTTTACTCTCCTCTGATTCCTTCTCCCCCACTTTCTTTTATTTATTTTCTTTGTGTGTCACGTTTTTGTATTTTTTTTTGTACACGGTTTGCACTATGTGACTTGGTAGGGTTGCAGGTCCTCGGGCCTGCCCTGAAAGTCTTGGGAGGGGGTGGACATGGCCTTTTGGCTTAGTTCGCCCTCTCTCACGGGGTCTCCCCCTTCGGGGGAGCCCCACCGAGTACTTGGGTGGGTCTGTTTCGGCAGATCCTCCAGAGAAAGGAGTCTGTCTGGTTTCGTCCAGATGGACCAAGTGTAAGTACCCTTGTCCCCATCAGGAGCCTAACGCCCCGGGGGATTCAGGGCAAGGCCCTCTGATTTTAGAGGGCTTGTGTACCCATTGCACTTTTTTGTGTTTCACTCTTTATGTGTGTGCACAATTTTTTGGCACCGGGTGAAGTTTTTAAGTGTGTTTCACACGTCATGGGCTTTCAAAAAAAAAATCAATGCAGTATAAAGTTCTCCATATAGATACTTGACTCCCAACACTCGCCATTATCCTGCCAGAGCCGACTAAGCGGCAGTAGATTAAAGCAGACAGGAGAAGTGAGGTAAAGGGGAGTACAAGCCCGTCACTTACCTGGCCAGATGAACACATGCAGGGATAAAGGCTCACCGCTCTCCCAATGTCCAGTTATCCGGGCAGTTATACCGTTAGAGAGGATAGGTTTCTATTAGATGGTGGGGGGGAATAGGAGTTTGTTCACCGGTGGCGAGTGAAAGTCAGCATGTCAGCGTGCCTGCTTGTAATGCAGTCTCCCATACTGCAGTCTCCGCTTCAGGTCAGAAGCGCTAAACAACCTCAATAACACCTCTGATACACCTCATAAAAAATACATGTATATAAAATACAAGTAAACAAAATGGAAGCTGCCAACATCAAGAGTGCACTTACCAATATGTGCTAAATGCAATATAATATATAAACCTAAAAGTCTCTCTCTCTCTCTCTCCTCCCCTCTCCTCACTTCTCAATCTCCCCACCACAATGGATTTGAAATGAAACGAACAAGATGTGCTTTAACTGCAGACTTTCAGCTGTAATTTGAGGGTATTTACATCCAAATCAGGTGAACGGTGTAGGAAATACAACAGTTTATATATGTGCCTCCCACTTTTTAAGGGACCAAAGTAATGGGACAATTGGCTGCTCAGCTGTTCCATGGCCAGGTGTGTGTTATTCCCTCATTATCCCATTTACAAGGAGCAGATAAAAGGTCCAGAGTTAATTTCAAGTGTGCTATTTGCATTTGGAATCTGTTGCTGTCATCTCTCAATATGAGATCCAAAGAGCTGTTACTATCAGTGAAGCAAGCCATCATTAGGCTGAAAAAACAAAACAAACCCATCAGAGAGATAGCAAAAACATTAGGTGTGGCCAAATCAACTGTTTGGAACATCCTTAAAATAAAGAACGCACCGGTGAGCTCAGCAACACCAAAAGACCCAGAAGACCACGGAAAACAACTGTGGTGGATGACCGAAGAATTCTTTCCCTGGTGAAGAAAACACCCTTCTCAAGACTTCACCAGAGTGAATACAGAGGGTTCACCACAAGATGTAAACCATTGGTGAGCTTCAAAAACAGGAAGGCCAGATTAGAGTTTGCCAAACAACATCTAAAAAAGCCTTCACAGTTCTGGAACAACATCCTATGGACAGATGAGACCAAGATCAACTTGTAACAGAGTGATGGGAAGAGAAGAGTATGGAGAAGGAAAGGAACTGCTCATGATCCAAAGCATACCACCTCAGTGAAGCATGGTGGTGGTAGTGTCATGGCATGGGCATGAATGGCTGCCAATTGAACTGGTTCTCTTGTATTTATTGATGATGTGACTGCTGACAAAAGCAGCAGGATAAATTCTGAAGTGTTTTGGGCAATATTATCTGCTTATATTCAGCAAAATGCTTCAGAACTCATTGGACGGCGCTTCACAGTGCAGATGGACAATGACCCGAAGCATACTGCGAAAGCAACTAAAGAGTAAGGGAAAGAAGTGGAATGTTATGCAATGGCCAAGTCAATCACCTGACCTGAATCAGATTGAGCATGCATTTCACTTTCTGAAGACAAAACTGAAGGGAAAATGTCCCAAGAACAAGCAGGAACTGAAGACAGTTGCAGTAGAGGCTTGGCAGAGCATCACCAGGGATGAAACCCAACGTCTGGTGATGTCTATGCATTCCACACTTCAGGCTGTAATTGACTGAAATTGAAAGGATTTGCAACCAAGTATTAAAAAGTGAAAGTTTGATGGATGATTGGTAATCTGTCCCATTACTTTTGGTCCCTTAAAAAGTGGGAGGCACATATACAAACTGTTGTAATTCCTACACCGTTAACCTGATTTGGATGTAAATACCCTCAAATTAAAGCTGAAAGTCTGCAGTTAAAGCACATCTTGTTTGTTTCATTTCAAATCCATTGTGGTGGTGCATAGAGCCAAAAAGATTAGAATTGTGTCGATGATTTCCCAATATTTATGGACCTGACTATATATATAATCTACATATATCACTCCAGAAATCCAGAAAAACGTGAATATAGTGACAATTTATATATGATATATATTAAAAAAATACTAAAAAGCAAATCATATGTAAAAAAGTCAATGCGTCAGTGGGCCAGATCCTCACGACGGGCCCCCTGAGTGTCGGCCGCACCCTGCCTCCACACCGCGCTGACGCCGACGATGCTCCGCGCATGGGCATCGTTCGGTACCAGAGAAGGTAGGGGTTAGGACGGCTTAGTTAGGAGGTGTTGAGACATGTTTAAAAAGTAAGTGGAATTTCTATATCTTTTACTCTCCATCCTTGGTTTGATTCATTTTAGATGCTTATTAATAAAGTTGGGCCTCTGTGCTGTTTCTTTTTCCCCTTATGCCTTGTGTCCACACCTCCCCTGGCCATGTTAATACTGCAGTTGTCCTGGTCTTGAGACAATTCACCAGTGTCATCTTAGTTCTCTATACCTACCAGCCTACCCACCGGTCTACACCTGCATCTTTGCACTTAGGTAGGTCTCTTGATTCAGTTCTCTTTTCCATCTATGGATATACTCTAGTTTTATTAGTTTATTTAATGATGTGCCCTTGGTTCCAGGTCTCTTATATTTTGGCCCCCAGCACACACACAGGCGCTGCACCTGGGCTCAGCATACAGCGTTTTTCAACACTATTTGGGATATCTCCCTTTGGGCATTTTTTCCATGAGCCCGGGAGACTCTAAGTTGACCTTTAAGTGGATGTGTGTGGGGAACCAGGCGTGAAGTTGCACAATTCCTATTTTTAACTATATAGATACTCATGTAGTGTCAATAAATTAAATGTAAGTGGACTATATCTGTGATAATGTTGAAGGTCTAATCTGGTGGTGGTGATATTAATTACTAACCATTTTGCATTCTGTAATTCCTCAGATGTAATTTTCTCTGTATGAACCCTGATGAAGGAAAGAATTTCTGAAACACGTCGGTTCAGGGAGATCTTACCATTTCTTATTGACAGTTTTTTAATTGTATCCATATTTATGCCAATTATGTACAAGTATTATATGTATTTATTTTTTGATATGTAATTTTCTCTGTAATAAAATTAATTTCTATATTTATATATACTTTTTTCTTATTGTAGTAGTGCCTTTAAAGTCCCACTTTAGGGGTATTCCCCCTTTTTCTATGATTCATTGGGATTTGGCACACCCATGGATAGTATTCTTTGTCAGATGCCTTCCCCTTAATATTTCAGGGTCATCGATACCAAATCTATCAAGACCTTTCTCAACAGACACTTATGAAAAGAAAAGAAATGAAAACCTCATATACAGGTCCTTCAATATCATCATATCACATATCGCTGGACTTTCCCCTTTGCAATTAATTTTACATACAAAGGAACTACCTATACCTGTAAAACTGCCGATGACTTGCTTTCTACAATTCTGGATTTTCGCCTGTCAACACCAGAGGCAACTACAGATGGATCTAAATGGCAGGCACATGTGATCTGACTTCAAGAGACACATTTTCCATCCCATTCTTGTCCTAAATTCTTTAGCCGCAAATACCCTCAAGTTTATACTTCATCAGCAGACACCAAACAAAGAGGTGTTTAAATCGCATTCCATCATAGAACGTCATTCACACTTTACACAGAACTTAAAGACCCTGAAGGTCGATACATAATATTGACTGGCCTCTTACAAGATACCGAAACTACTATAGTCTCATATTATGCCCCTAATAAAAATCCACTGTCATTCCTCTCTCATTTGTTTTCTGTCATAGAGAATCATAAACATGACACACTTATGCCGCGTACACACGGTCGGACTTTTCGTCTACAAAAGTCCAACGGACGCTGACGGACTAAAGCTGGCTGGTAATCCGATCGTGTGTGGGCTTCTCCGGACTTTCAACGTACTTTTTTAGCCTCAAATCCGACGTACTTTAGATTTGAAACATGCTTCAAATCTTTACGTCGTAACTACGACGGACCCCGAAATCCGCTCGTCTGTGTGCTAGTCCGACGGACAAAAACCCACGCTAGGGCAGCTATTGGCTACTGGCTGTGAACTTCCTTATTTTAGTCTGGTGTACGTCATCCTGTACGAATCCGTCGGACTTTTGTGTGTAGGCAAGTCCGTTCGTTAGAAAGTCTGCCACAAGTCCGCCGCAAGTCTGCCGAAAGTCCGCCGGAAGTATGTCGGACAGGCTGTCGGACTTTTGTAGCTGAAAAGTCCGACCGTGTGTACGCGGCATAATACTAGGTGGAGACTCTAACCACGTAATATATCCATTCCTAGATAAATCCCCAACTCTGGCTAGACGACAATATACCCATTATTCCCATCCCCATAAACAATTTTCCTGCATAGACCATCTTTTTATTAATGTCAACATTTCAACATATATCCTAGACTCAACTATCTTACCATGTACATGGTCTGATCACAATAAGGTCCTGACATCCCTTTCCTCATTAATCCCACAACCAAATCATAGAACTTGATACATAAATGATGGTTTACTGGCACAGCCTTTATATAGACACTGACATTCATTGAGAAAGCCATCAAAGGTTATATTGCAAACAATAATACTAATGATACTAATCCTCTAACTTATTGGGAAGCTCCTAAACCATGTATCAGAGGTGTCTATAAGTCAAGCTTCTCACTTTCATAAACAAAAGCGGCAGCTTCACAAACAGTTAGAAACAGCATTCTATGACGCTTCAGAGAAATTCCAAAATGATCCATCCCCGTCAACAAAATTACAATATGATAAAACACATTTGGAACTTGATCTACTCCTGACAGAATTAGCGGAAAAGATTCTCCGAAAATCCAAACACACTTTCTATATGAAGGCTGATACTTTCTTAGCCCTTGCATTACAAAAGAAAACCTATAGCCCGAAACCAATAAGATTAAAATTGACCAAAGATAACTATACTAGTAACCCACTTAAAATTCTGCATGAATTCCAAAAGAGATTATCTGAACTTTATAAATACTCCCATGACTTTGATCAAACTAGACTAAATAACCTCCTGTCTTCAATTAACTTACCTTCACTCTCTAATGCTCAACATGAAACTTTAGACAAACCAATCACCGAACCAGAAATACAAACCGCAATAAAATCACTAAAACCACACAAACACCGAGGCATTGATGGTTTCTCAGCCACCTATTATAAAAGATTTACTAACTTATTATCGCCGCTTATGGTTGATGCCTTTAATTCCCTTCTCAGTTGTCACTCCTTCTGTCCAGAGTCCCTCATGGCCTCAATTTCTATGATACCAAAACCAAATGCAGACGATACTTCTTGGTCCAATTATAGACCAATATCAATATTTAATATAGATATTAAATTGTTAGCTAAAATCATCTCTAACAGACTTAATCCTATTATAGGCACCTTATTCCACCGAGATCAAACTGGATTAATTCCTTCTAGACAAGTAGGAGATTACATACGTCGAGCTGCAATCTTAGCCAACACAGCCCGTACCCGAAACATCCCAACCTGCTTCCTTTCACTAGATATTAGAAAGGAATTAGATTCCCTGTCCTGGCCCTACTTAAATTTAATTCTCCATAAATGGGGATTCGGTACACACTTCCTAAGATGGATTTCTGGCCTATATCACGATCCAAAGGCTTTTGAATCAACAAGTTTTATTTTGTCCAAAGTGCATACATGTCTCATGACATACATTGCAGGGTATAGTACATATCATAGAGAATTGTAAATAATAATTGCATACTGTTCCTAGAACTTTGTTACCGTATTGTGCTTCATGTGCGAAATAGAGAAGTACCCCAGGGTATGACCATGTATTTTGTTCTTATTTCCCGCGGGATTAGCGATCTACTGCCCGCTAACTCTCTATTGGGCGGTCTACGAGTTATGCTATGAACAGGTGTTGGACTCTTGCAGCCATCTGTCCCCGATTTTATAGTATTTAGCAGGACACCCTCTGTTAGTATATATACATTTTTTGCATGGGAGGGTATTATTTATTTCTGCCTTCCATTCTGTGATGCATGGGGGACGGGTTCTCATCCATTTCCTAGCTATTACCTTCTGTGCCAGGAACAGCATCTCATGTAGGAACGTCTTTGTCTACTTATCCTTAGATGCAGACAAGCAAAGAGGGTGTTTCACCGCTTAGGCAGACACTGACCCAGGTGTGAGATTGAAGTAGAATTTTCAGAGCAGAAGAGCTCTAGGTGCTGGCTAAATGCTAGGCAGAACAGGCTTGAAGTGAGAAGATCTGGATGCCGCACACCGGATGTAATCAAACTTCACTTTATTGAAAAGATGGGATCATCCAAATAACAAGACCATCATGCAGAAAGTACAGGTTGCTGACGCGTTTCGCACTCGGGGCTGAGTGCTATGAGTAAGCACTCAGCCCCGAGTGCGAAACGCGTCAGCCAACCTGTACTTTCTGCATGATGGTCTTGTTATTTGGATGATCCCATCTTTTCAATAAAGTGAAGTTTTTGATTACATCCGGTGTGCGGCATCCAGATCTTCTCACTTCAAGCCTGTTTTGTCTACTTATCAACAGAATCGGGTAGTATCCCAAGGAGGCACATTTTGGGGTCTAGTGTTGCTGGAGAGCCCATGTTATCATGAAGGAATGTCACCGCCTGTGTCCAAAGTCCCTGTATTTTGAGGCATGACCACAGTAGGTGAATAAATGTGCCTACCTCCTTCCCACACATTTGGCATAGGGTGGATTGAGAGTTCCTATATCTAGCCACCCTAAGAGGGGTGAGGTATGCTTGATGGATTATGTAGATTTGGGTTAGTCTATCAGAGAGTTTCGGTGAGATTACTTTGCAGGATTCCAGGGCCTCCTCCCATTCCTCATCTTCTACAGGTCCCGTCGCCCTCACCCAGTGGGGCTTGAGGCCGTATGCTAATTTAGTGGCCACTGGGGTGGTGAGTATACTGTAAAACGCCAATGTTAGTTATTGGGATCTGTGTTTTTAACTATTGCCATGATGACATTTGGAGTAGGTTGGGCAGGAGACGTTGGGAATTGAATTTGGGCCACGTGTTTGACTTGCAAAAATCTAAAGAGCATGTGATTGGGGAGTGTGAATTCTTCTTTGAGTGTGGTAAAGGTTTTGAGGTTCCATTTGTGGTTAGTTGATGTAGGTAGAGGACTCCATGAGTAGACCAGAGGTCCGCATCAGGCATTTGCATAAATTCGGGTAGATTTTTATTATGCCACAGTGGGGTGAAGTCATTGTATTGAGGAATCCCCAATTTAAATGAAGCAATATCCCATATCCGTCTGTAAAGATGCAGCAGGGTTTTCTCATTGCTCCGTGGACCTGTGTTGCTGGAGCCTATAGTTATCGCGTAAATTGAGTCTTTGGTATGTCTGGCCCACTTGGGACATATTAATTGAAGGAACCTCTCTCTGTCTGTCTTGTCAATGTGGTAAAGTTGGGACGCTATGTAGTAAAGGTTAAAATCTGGCAGTGCCGTACCTCCAAGATCGTTTGGATTTTTGAGCGCCTGCCATGCCAATTTATGTCTATTGGAGCACCATACAAAGGGTTTAAGAAGAGACTCTAAGGATTTGAAATACTTCAGAGGTAAGTATATTGGGGTATGCCATATTACATATAATATTTTGGGTAGGAGAATCATTTTGATTAGATTTATTCGACCCCATACCCCTAGTGGCAAACGGGCCCAAGTCCTGAGTTTGACTTTCACATGGGATATTAGAGGTTCTATATTTAAATGGACATAGTCTGCTGATGTTCTGGATACTTGTATCCCGAGGTATTTGATGGTACTGACTCGCTGGAGTGGTAAATTGGCCTGTGACTCCGTAGGTGGGAAACTGATTATTGGCAATATTTGTGACTTCTCCCAGTTGATTTTTAAACCAGAAAAGGTCCCAAATTGTTCAATTGTCTGCAGTGCTATACGTAGAGAGGGGCTCGGGTCTGCCGGGTATCATCCGCATACATACTGATTTTTTCGGTCAGAGTGCCGGAGCACAATCCCTTGATTTCTGGCTTATCCCGGATGGAGATGGCTAACGGCTCTGCTGCCAAAGCGTATAAAAGTGGTGATAGGGGCAGCCCTGCCTTGTGCCTCTACTGAGGTCAAACTGCTTGGAGGGCCATCCGTTCGCTACCACCTTGGCCGTGGGTGACTGATACCACAGCTGAACCCATTTGATGAATTTAGGGCCAAAGCCATATCCCTCCTGGCATTTCCATAAGTACTCCCACTCCACAGAGTCAAAGGCTTTTACCGTGTCTAAAGTTACTACCACCCGGGATCCAACTTCTACATGTATGGCTTGTAGGTTAATAAATAGTTTACGTAGGTTAAAGGAGGTGTTGCGGCCTGGCATGAATCCTGCCTGGTCTGCATGTATCAGAGAGAGAATGACTTGGTTTAATCTCTGAGATAGTACCTTAGCTAAGATTTTTATATCTACTTGAAGTAAGGAGATAGGGCGATAAGATTCAGGGTAACCCAGATCCTTCCCCTGTTTAGGGATAAGGACTATCATGGCCTCTCTCATTGAAGGTGGCAAAGAAAAAGTCTCACACAAGTGATTGTATAGCATGAGTGGTTTTGGAGTAATTCGTTTGCTGAACTGGGAGTAAAACTCAATCGGGAGACCATCTGAGCCCGGGGATTTGTATCTAGCGAAGCTAGCCATAGCAGTAGCTATTTCATCTGTGGTAAGGGGTGCCTCAAGGAGGTCAGTTTGGTCGTTCATCAATTGGGGGAGAGTGATACTATGGAAGAACGTCGTTCTCAGTTCGGTTGAGCCTGTTACCATCGTCTTGTGTAGGTCTGCAAAGAATTCTCTAAATCTAGTTGTTACGCTATGTGGATCTGTGATCTGTTGGCCCCCAGGCCCATGTAGGGTGATGACCACTGGGGGTCTATCCTCACTATGTAGTAGATAGGCTAGGGGCTTACCTGCCTTTTCCCTGTGTTTAAATAATTTTTGTTTGGTGAAAAAAAGGTTTTGTCTGGCCTTTGTGAATTGGAGTTGAGTTACTACTCTGGATTGCATTTTAAGTCGGGCTGCTATTTCTGGAGTGGGATTGGTGGCATATTCCTGTTCTGTGGAAGTCAACTCCGCTACCGCCTTATCAAAGGCTTCAGCGGATTCTGTCTTGATTCTATTTATAAGTGAAGTGAGGGTCGTGCAAGCATATATTTTAAATGAGCCCCAAATTGTTGAAATAGACGCTTTTTGGTCATTTTCTAGAAAGTATTGTTTCCATAGATTTGGGAGCTCATCGTCTTCCGGCAGTAGTGACAGCCAGAACGGATTTAGGTGCCAGTGCCTCAATGGTTTGTCTATAGGGATACTCAGTGAGGCCCATTATGGGCTGTGATCAGATAATAGTCTTGGCCAAAAGGCTGTATTCAATATCCGTGGCGCTAGGGTTCTTGACACAAGAATAAAATCGATGCGGGACATGGAGCTGTGGGAGGAGGAAAAGCATGAGTAGGCTCTTGTGTGTTGGAATTTTTGACGCCGTGTATCTAACAAGTGGAAGGTGGAAATCCATTTTGAGAATTTTGTCTCCTCAGCGCCTACCCCTGTCATTTGTGTGGTTTGAAGTTTGTCTAGAGCAGGCCGTAAGGTGGTGTTGAAGTCCCCCATCCATACCGCTGGTGTTGTGGGTTAGTGGGTCATGAAGGTAAGTCCCTTGATTACGGTTATACTGAATGGAGGGTGTATGTAGAAAGCCATAAGGTGAAACTGTTCGCCTTATAGCTTGGCATGGACAAACACATACCTGCCCTGTGGGTCTGTAATTATCTCGCACAGCTCAAAATGCACCTATTTGGCTATTAGTATTGAGACCCCTTTGGCATGAGTTGTATGGGTGGAGTGGTACACCCACCCCACCCATGGGCGGCGGAGGGCTATCTGGAGCCTCCCTTCTACGTGTGTCTCTACCAATGCCACTACATCTGCCCTCTGCTTTTTCAGGAATGAAAGGGCTGCCGAGCGTTTCATTTTTACCCACAAGCTCCTTACAAGGAATTTTATAGATGCCATAGTTAAACCTGTGGAATATAACACCTCACAATTACTTCCCATACAGCATGACCCATCGTGGAATCATGGAGAACCCAGGACATGAATATCAATAGGAACATCAATTAATCACACAATGTATGCGACAACCATTCAATACTTAAACATATTCGCATCTTCTCCTCCTGTAATATTATTAGTGCACTTAGGTCTTGTGAAATTAACTGTGTAACATTTCCCTCCCCCCTCCCCGCCCTGCGCCCACCCCAACATGTGCGGCATTATCCCTCAACAACCTCAAACCACCAACTGGGAACATCCTCACTTTTGAACATATAATAAAGGAGAAAAAGAAAAGAAAGGGGCAGGACAGTCTCAGCCACTGGGTTCGGCTTAAGCATCTGATCATGCATTTTTGTATTAGGTGGGGTTGAATTATATGTCTCTGAAAGAAGTTATTAAGCGCAGATACCAACTCCCAATGTCTTCTGCCATCTGCGTCATGGTGGGTCCCAGAGGTTAACGGAGCTAAAACTCACTACACTGCGCATGCGTTTGCAGGACAAACATGTTCCCAACCCCCCAGTAAACTAGTAAAGAAAAATAGCGGTATGGAAAGAGATCCCCGTAGGGGGTAATTAGTAGCGGCTGGTGCTCAATTTTTTTGGGGGGGCGCAAACAAAGCCCTAACCAAGAACATCCCCCCCCCCCGCTGGTCACTCGCCCGCAATAGGGCCTACAGATAGTTAGATAAATAGAGAGACAGAAAAATAAATGGACACATAGATAGACACTGGGTTGGATGGATGGATAGATAGACACTGGGTGGGAGGGATGGATGGATAGACACTGAGTGGGATGGATGGATGGATGGATAGACACTGAGTGGGATGGGTGGATAGATAAGCACTGGGTGGGATGGATGGATAGATAGACACTGGGTGGGATAGATGGATAGATAGACACTGAGTGGGATGGATAGATAGACACTGAGTGGGATGGATGGATAGATAGGCACTGGGTGGGATGGATGGAAAGATAAAAAAAAGGTCACTGCCCCCACCTATAACTGGTCTTCACAGCAAGGAGCACTGAAAGGGCAAACACATGTGAAATTAAACCAAAGAATTTCCAAGCTCAACTTACCAACCAGCATGCGACCAACCGAATTAACATGCCTAACAGTATGCATTAAAAACAGGGGTTTAGTTGCACATATTTGCAAATACATGCATAAGCTGCAGGCCACGGCAAGGCACCCTGTATCCTGCAGACCCTAACTCTAACTTTGAAGAGTCTCCACAGTGGGAGCACATGTATTCTAATGGATAGATTAAGGGCAGATGACTGGAGGGAGCCCAACCCTCCTTAAAGGCGCAGGAGCACACTGAACACCCAGCACATTGCACAATGGCAGTAAAGGTGTCAGTGCGTTGCTTGACCAATATGTCAACAATACAAAAAAAAGTCACTGCCCCCACCTATAACTGGTCTTCGCAGCAAGGAGCACTGGAAGGGCAAACGCATGTGAAATAAAACCAAAGAATTTCCAAGCTCAACTTACCAACCAGCCTGCGACCAACCGTAGATGAAGGGCAGATGACTGGAGGGAGCCCAACCCTCCTTAAAGGCGCAGGCTTTGGTTGGTCGCAGGCTGGTTGGTAAGTTGAGCTTGGAAATTCTTTGCTCGAGGAAGGTTGCTGGGTCCTTACCTTTCACCCCCTCCGGGAGACCGATGAGGCGAATATTGCACCTCTTCAGCCGGTTCTCCATATCGTCTTGCTTAGCAATAAGCCGGGCGATTTGTCGTTGTGTGTGGTCTGATCCAGCTTGTAATGGCGGGAGGGCATCCTCAACTGCACTGATTCGGGTCTTCGTCTCTCTGACACGGTCACAGAGTTTTGAAAAGTCCTGCCTGATTAAAGATATGTCCATTTCAACTTCCTCTATCTTGGCGGTGAGAGAGGTACAGCACAGCGTGATAGCCTCCAGCAGCCTGTCTGTGTCTCCTGTTCCGCGCCCTCCTGCCTCTTTCCCGGTGCCGCCATCTTCCTCCCCTTCCTCTCCGTCCTGTTGGCAGTATTGTGCAAGTTTGGCGGCCGCCAGTTTTTGGGATTTTGAAGGTGACATGCCGGCAGGAGGTAAGGGTACCTTTCCGCACCTAGCAGGGGGTAAGATCTTGCCTTAGAGCCGCAGGATTAAAGTGGATTCAGGATTTCTCACCGGAGCTCGGGAAGATTCATCCTACGCCATGCAGAGTTAGGCCACGCCCCGGTCCAAAGGCTTTTATATCCTATTCTGGATTCCACTCAGAATCTTTTACCATTGAAAGAGGAACACGTCCGGGATGTCCCCTATCCCCACTCTTTTTCGCTCTAGCAATAGAACCCCTAGCCTAACTTATCCGATCTAACACCGATATCAGAGGATTGGAATTCGGAAGCCATCATCATAAAATATGTCTATTTGCAGACAATGTCCTTATTTTCCTTACTAATCCCCTATTATCAGCACTGATTCTTCTTAAAATCCTCGCCGAATTTGGACATCTATCTGGCCTCATAGTTAACGCACAAAAATTTCAAAGCACTTAATATATCATTATCACTTGAACTTCAATCACAACTACACAGCTCTCTCCCATTTATATGTCTAACTATCCCCCCCGATGTTAACACAACTATCCAAGTTACTTTCCACATGGTCAACCATGCTTCTAGCATGGATGGGTCGGATAACTGTTATCAAAATGTCCATTTTCCCAAAGATTCTTTACCTCTTTAGAGTACTTCCTATAACAGTTCCCTCACATTTCTTACGCATACTCCTTGTATACCTAAACAAACTCTATATACTCCCAAAGTAAAAGGAGGCCTTGGGGTACCTGATTTTACGAAATATTATTATGCGGCACAATTATCTTATTTGACGAAATACCATCCTAATAAAGAAATACCTCTATGGGTAGCATTAGAATCAGTGGACTGTGATCCCCTTTCCATTGCAAATCTCCTCTGGCTTCCCCACGCTCAACGGAAATCTATCACTAATCTCTACATTAAATATGGCCTCTCCATAGACAGGTTAAAAACTCTTTTCGGTTTCCAATCTAGACAAAACCCTCTTCTTTCTTTTCTTCATAACCCTTCCTTCTATCCGGCCTTGTCTACCCCAAAATCATTTTCACCATGGACTAATGCAGGTCTTCCATGAATCCACCAATTCTTTCAATCTTCAAATATAATACCTTTCCCAATCTTATGTGAGCAACATAATCTACCACAAACCGAAACCTTCAGATACCTTCAAATAAAAAAAATTCTGATCCCATACACACCAATAGCCAGTACACCTCATAAACAGGAAAATGGGAGAATGATCTCCACCTCCATTTAGATGATTAAGATTGGGCTCAAATTTGGCAAGTGACCAAATCAGCTACTCCTAATATTGTAGCCCTTGAGACCAATTACAAAGTCCTCACTAGATGGTATTAAGTTCCAGCATGATTAGCTAAATTTAACCATCAATACCCTGCCAACTGCTTCAGAGGTTGTACAACACTGGGAACACACACACATTTGGTGGGAATGTCCCATAGCCAACTCATTCTGGAAGAAAGTATTCAAAATATATTAAAATTACCTTAATCCCTGATCCAACTGTAGCACTATTAAACTATAAACCCCAAATCTTGACCCTTTCGCCAATTTAGACTATTACTATTTGTAACAACAGCGGCTAAACAATCCATAGCGAAAGCATGGAAAACTAACTCCCTTTGTATACAAACTGTTAAACAAAGAGTGACACAAGCCATGGTACATGCAAAGACTGAAGCAATTTATCTAGATAAAGTCCCCAAATTTGAATCTGTATGGAAACCATGGATAGATCATTATCTTCCACCAGGTTTAAATAGATTATTAATATAGACACAAAGAAATATGATAAATACTCCAATCCTTTTGATCCATGTTTTCTACTATACCACATGATGTTACTCTCTGGAAGGTTTTTTCTTCACAAATAGGGGTAGAGAATATGTTCAATTGCTTTCTCAGGAAATGCCAAGCCATAAAGCCGGACCTTGGCCCTGATTGTAGTTTGTTATCCCCTACTATTTCATAATATCTTAAAATTATTACTTTATCTTTCCCCCTTTTAGCATTTTTAATTACACCTGACTATTGATCTTATATTTGTAACTTAATTTTTATTCTGTATATTTTATTTTATTTTTAATATGAATATTTTAACACAAAACATCATTTGTTATACAAACTATCATTGTATAATATCATTTATCTCTATTTTACTAGCCTTTATTTACACAAAAAGCTTTATTGTATGTTTTGACTTTACTGTATATTGTGAAATTTGTTCTTACAATACTGACTTATGGTAATTTATTGTAATTTATAAACAAAAATAAAATTATTCAAAGAGAAATCAAATCACTCGCTCCCATTAAAAATCAGTGAATAAAGTACACAACATAGACAGACAAACAAACAGCTTTTACTTCAGAATAACCCTTTCATGACTAAGCCTATTTCTGACATTTGTTGCTTTCAAGTTAAAATCTGTATTTTTTGCTATAAAATTACTTAGAACCCCCAAACATATTTTTAGCAGAGAATCTGGAGAATAACATGGCAGTCGTTGCAATATTTTATGTCACACTGTATTTGCGCAGCGGTCTTTCAAACTAATTTTTTTAGGAAAAAGATACTTTCATGAATTAAAAAAAAACTAAACAGTAAACTTAGTCCAATTTTTTGTATAATGTGAAAGATGATGTTACGTCAAGTAAAAAGATACCCAACATGTCATGCTTTGAAATTGCACACACTCGTGAAATGGCGACAAACTACGGTACGGTACCTAAAAATCTCCATAGGCGGCGGTTTAAAAAAAAATAACAGTTAGTTACCAGGTTAAGGTTAAAGAGGAGCTCTGATGATTGTGGTGATACCTCACGTGTGTGATTTGAACACCATTTACATATGCAGGCGCGACTTATGTGTGCGTTTTCTTTGCTGCGCGAGCTCGCGGGGATGGGGGCGCTTTAAAAATAAGTTTTTTCTTATTCATTTTATTTATTTATTTATTTTTTTACATTGTCACGTGTTGCTGTGCTTACCTTTTTATGAATTTCAGGATGAGTTTTCCGCAAATGACGCTTCAAGTTTGTTGCATTTTTACCAGCGAGTGTCGCTCCACATGAGTAGAGTAGGCCTGTGAAATTAGGAAATAAATGGCATGCAGTGCGTACAAAAGGTCCTGCTGGAACCTGGATGGAGGTCTGAGGGGCCTATAAATAATCGACAGTGCATTTGCAAAGAGGCCTGACCCTGGATGCCAGTGCCACTGCCTGTCAGAGGAGACCTGCACAGCTGCACAGTGTGCTCTGGACAGACGGTGGTCGTCTGAGGGGAGGGGGGAGGCCTCAGGCCTGTTGTACGTACCACAACTATTGTACTGCAGTGCAAAGTACTGCACTAGTCTGCTCAGTCTACAACGCCTCTGGGTGGCGGGCGCCCCACCTGGCGTGGCGTCAGGAGGAGTCAGACTTGGGACTCGGGAAGGGAGGCTCAGGCCTGTAATGCACACAGTATCCTTATCGCCTCGCCTCCCTCACACTATCTGGCGCTCTCGGGAGTCGTCACGGTGGCACTGGCACGGTGATTGCTGGGCGTGGATTGTGGAAGTAGGCGGAGCTCCGTAAAAAAAAAATTGAAGTTGGTAAATGTCCCTCCTTGCCATTTTCGTCTCGTTGTCGTCCGATAACGAAAACGGATCCAATTTTCATCATAGTTTTCGTCGGTGGATGAAAATGTGCTGTACTTTTCATTTCGTTTTCATCACTGTAAAAATGCCGCTGACAAAATCGTTGACGAAAACGTTCATTGACAAAATTAACACTGCTACCTGATTGAGCTTGAGAGGTTCTGCAAAGTAGAATGAGAGAAACTGCACAAAAATTGGTGTGCCAAGCTTATAGCATCATACTCAAAAAGACTTGAGGCTGTAATTGGTGCCAAAGGTGCTTCCACAAAGTATTAAGCAAAGGCCGTAAATACTTACAGTATTTATATGGGATTTATTTTGGTTTTTATTTTTAATAAATGCAAATATTTCAAACAAAATTTCTTGCATGTTGTCACTATGGGGTATTGTTTGTAGAATTTAAGAAAATAATGAATTTTAATCCATTTTGGAATAAGGCTGTAACATAAAATGTGGAAAAAGTGAAGTGCTGTGAATACTTTCCAGATGCATTGTACATAAAAGTTTGTGAAACCACCCTGTACAAATGCAATAAGTAAATACAACAGGTGGTTTCATAGACTTTCCATCATGGTCAATATCTACCTTGACACATTCCATGGTGATTGCTGGGTATGTTCCTCATTAGAAATAAACAAATTGGATAACTATTAAAGTGTCTTCACTATTAACCCCCCTGGCGGTTTTCCCGAGTGTGGCTCAGGGTTAAATTTCAGTACCATTAGCGGTAACCCCGAGCCACACCCGGGATTGCATTGCAGGATCCTGCTACAGTATACTCACCTTGTCCCCAGGATCCTGCAATGTCCCCCCACTGTGTCCGTGGGCTCTGTTCTCCGCCCGATACCTCTGTGTGCCGGGCTCCATTCCCTGCGAGCGTCACAACGCATGGGGCGGAGCCCGGCGGCAAATTCAAAAAAGTGAAAAATCATTATACATACAGTACACTGTAATGTTACAGATTACAATACTGTATGAAATCATTTCACATCCCTTTTGTCCCTAGTGGTTTGTCCAATGCCCTGCATGCAGTTTTATATTATATATACTGTTCTTTCTGCCTGGAAACTGGAGATTGTCCATAGCAACCAAAAAGTGTCCCTTTACGTCAAAAGTGGCTTTAGACCAGCTAGAAAACAACGATAGTAAATTAGAACACTTGCAGAATTGAGCGATAGTGAATTGTGAGGAAATAAATTTTATTATTATTATATTATTATTTTTTATAATTATTTATATTTATTTATTATATTATAATTTATGATTTTGTGTTTCAAACTTCATCATACCCGGGATATCTACTAGACTCTTGTTTGGACAGATTTAAGTGTGTTATTAACCACTTTGCGCCCGCGCTATAGCCGAAAGACGGCTGCAGCGCAGACGCTATCTGCCGGGTGGCCGTCCCTGGATGTCCTGTTTACTTCTGTGATGCGCGCTTCCGCGGGCACGCATCAGGGAAGTTCTGTGCTGGCCGTGTCCCTCAGACACAGCCAGTCACAGATCGCTGAAAACGGCCAATCATAGCGGCCGTTTTCAGGGCGATCGGCGGTGCCAATGAGAGACGATCTCATCTCTCATCGCTGGTGTTCTGTGGCTCTGCCTCCTCACACAGAGACAGCGTGTGAGGAGGGAGAGCGAACCGCTGCGGCAGTAACTAAAAAAAAAACAAAAAAGTGTCCCCACTGCCATCTGTCCCTGCCATCTGTCCCCACTGTCATGTCCCTGCCATCTATCCCCAGTGCCATCTGTCCCCACTGTCATGTCCATGCCATCTGTCCCCAGTGCCATCTGCCCCCACTGCCATCTGCCATCAGTGCCACATAGTGCCATCTGTCATCAGTGCCACATAGTGCCATCTGTCATCAGTGCCACATAGTGCCATCTGTCATCAGTGCCACCTGTCAGTGTCACATGCCATCTGTCATCAGTGCCATGTATCAGTGCCATCTGTCATCAGTGCCACGTTTTAGTGCCATCTGTCATCAGTGCCATCTGTCATCAGTGTCATCAGTGCCATGTATTAGTGCCATCTGTCATCAGTGCCACGTATTAGTGAAATCTGTCATCAGTGCCACGTATTAGTGCCATCTGTCATCAGTGCCACATCAGTGTCAGTGCCACATCAGTGCCATCTGTCATCAGTGCCACGTATCAGTGCCACATCAGTGCCACGTATCAGTGCCATCTGTCATCGGTGCCACGTCAGTGTCACGTGTCATTGTCCTGGTGCTCCAGGGCCTTCAAAAAGTAATAGGTAGTCAATAAGTTAGATGTGTAATTTATGTTCCTAGAACACGTGATAGCGCTACCTGCATGTTGGGCCTCTGTATGTGGCCAGGCTGTGAAAAAGTCCCACGTATCGTAATACTCAGGAGGAGTAGCAGAATGTATTTTGGGGTGTCATTTGTGGTATATACATGCCATGTGAGAGAAATAACCTATTACAATGACAATTTTGTGGGGGGAAAGAAAAAAATCTTAATTTTGCAAAGAATTGTGGGAAAAAATGACAACATCAAAAACCTTAGCAATCCCATGAATAATCCTATTAGCAATCATACATCATACCGCCAGAGAGGCTACAAAACAAGTTGAGTTGAATGGATTTGTTGCGTTAACCACAGCTCCCAACTGCCCTTGATTTCCGGGGACTGTCCCTGATTTGGAGCAATGTCCCTCTGTCCCTCATTCCTCCTCATTTGTCCCTCATTTTGGTCTGATCTATATAGTTGTATATAAAATGCACTTTTTATCTTTTAAAAAGTGTTTCCCAGTTCTAAACCTTCATTCAACTTCCAAATTGCTGCCTTTGTAAATTTTAAAAGCCAATATAAAGGAATAGTCATGGTAAAAGTAAAGCCCTTGTGGATTTAATTAACCTTTTTTTTGGTTAATTCTCCTTTTAAGGGTGTGTGGCAGGGGGCGTGTCCTATGCCTGCATACGTTTGCTAGTAGGTGTCCCTCATTCCCATCTCAAAATGTTGGGAGGTATGCATTAACTACTATTACTACTCTGTCCTATCTATTAATAAGATTAAGATTTATAATTATGCTTTTCTATTATCTTACAGGCATGGTGCACTTTATAAATCAACATTCTATGGATCTTATAAGAGAGGTGACCATGGTGGATCCCATGTTAGATGATCTTCTACAACAGAATTTACTGACACAAGAGCAATATGATGAGATTCGTAGCCATCCCACCTCTCAGAAGAAGATGAGAGATTTCTACAAATATGTCAGATCTTGGAGTGATCATAAGAAGGTCATTCTTTATGAATTACTAATGAAATATAATGAGCTGACCGTCAAATACCTGAATCATCAAGATAAACAACCATCACCAGCAAGTGAGTTGAGTTCTTATTTTAGCAAACTGTCCGCTATTTGACTGACATAGCTTTATCGGCCTAAAATGTGCACATTCTTTCAATAAGTATTACAGAAAATGTGTGTGTATATATATATATAGATATATATATATCTATATATCATAGGTGTGCACAGCTTATTACATTAGGGGAGGAGCTCTGACATGTAGTAGCCCGCGTCTGGATGCCAAAGCCTCGTCTCCACCCACCCATCCGAAATTCCCACCACCAGAGGAGAGGGAGAGCGAGCTGTGAGGGGAGGCAACGGCCGGAGATGCGAGTTGTGCAACTGAGAATGGGACCGTCTGGGACATTCACGGCAACTGCCGCTCCCACACAGACCCTCCGACACCTGGACACCTATATCTAAAGGCTAGTACTAGCGCGGCTGCCTGCTGCCTCTCTCTCTCCCTCCCCCTTACCTTCCTCTGGCTCAGTCTGGCAGTCTGACTTTGCCTGGCGTGATACGCTGCATAGCTGTCTGGAAATGCCCTGCATCTGGGGACGAAAAGGTTGGCTACTGTGGGAGTCAGGCTTTCCTCCGCTTCCTTGCTGAGCTCTTGAGGAGGGATCTGGAGGTTCCGAGACGGCTGGGGACAGGAAGGACATGTGACTACTGCGGAATGCCGCTGTATGGAGTGAGAGATGCACGGGGAAGTGGTTGGACTACACCAGTTAAGTAAAGTATAAATAAATAAATAACCTACATGTCTTATGTAACTGTATAAACGGAACTGTTTGCTGAATGAGAGAAATATGTAAAGCAGTGGAAAACTTCTTTACTGCATACCTAAAAGTGTTGAGAGCAGTTAAAATCCTCTCTCTTTTTTTTGAAAGTTCTCAAAAAAAGTGGTCATGATAATTGTTGCTAAATGCAGAGAAATAAGGACAAGGATTGCTCAAAACCGCCATTACCTGTTGCTAACGGAACTGTTTGCGGCATGAGAAAAGCATGCAAAGCAGCGGAAAGTCTCCCCTTATTTGATAGCTCTTAAAAATGGCTGCCAAAATGTTGATAACTGATGCCAATCTTCGAGGACTATGGAAGGCTGGGAAGGGTTCTTTCTGCTTTGCTCTGTTGCTTCCCCACAGCACGGGGATATATATGATTATTCAACTTTTTTTTATTTATTTATTTTTTTGTTTTTTTGAAAATCACCTATCACTTGCTGATCACTGTTGCTGTCCCTTGATGACCACCACTTCTGCTGATAATTGCTGCCGACAACCTTAACTTACCGATAACGGCCACCATATGCTGATAACTACTGCTGCTATCAGATAATTGAGGCTGTTTATCGATAATCGCTGCAGATAACTATCGCTACCTCTTGACAACGCTACTGTCTGTTGATGACTGCTGTAGACAATTAATGCCTCCTCTTAATATTCACTGCTATCTGCTCATAAACAGTTGATGCCTGTAGGTGATTCCCCCGCCTGTGGATAACTGGCGCTGTACCCTGACAATTGCTGATTTAAGCTAAAGCTGATAACTGCATATATCTGCCAATAGGGGCCATCATTTGCAGATGATTGTTGCTATTCTATAAGAACTGCCCCTGTTCCTTGATGATTGCTGTTACTCCCTGCAATTTGCTGATAACTACCGCCATTGACTGATAAATTGCCGCTGTTACTAGGCAATTTTCGCCAACTATTTGATAACAACTTCTGATAAACTGTCTTAACATCTGGACAATTTGCTCGTTAACTTTTACTACCTCCTGGTAACTGCCACTGCTTGCTGAGAAATATTGTAATCTACTGATAAACCGCTGATTGAAGGTCACTACCTTTCAGTAAGGACTGTTGTTACTCCTATCTGTTGACTTTATTGATAGCCGTGGGCTATTAGAGGCCAAATTTTTTTCTTTTTCTTTTTTATTTCTCCCCCTGGGAATATTTAAAGGAACACAGTCTTTAAGCCAATATGAAAGGGAAGCCAGCCTAAATGGGGAAAGGGGCACCACCGGTGGTGAGCCCAGGGGGTATTCAGCGTTATATGTCAGCTGAAACAAGTATGACAGAGAATGGGCATGGCAGCTCTTGGCAGGTAGCCGTAGCACGTACGAGTACGGGTACACCGGTAACGCGGTCAAAGAATGTAGGGAGTAATTCCCAAGCAACCTCTAAGGCAAAAAATGGAGAGCAGAAGAAGAAAGGAGGTGCGGAAGTAGAAACCGAGGAGAATTTAAGGCCAGAGGGAGTCCAAGCAAGCCTACCCCAAATTAAAGAGATGCTGACTGAGATGCTGGCGAAAATGGAAGTATCATTGAAAACAGATATATCAAGGGCTGGAGGAAATGACCAAACAGATGAAATCTCTGCAGAAAACAAATAGATTGTTATTCTATAAAATGAAGGACCAAGAAAATCGAAGCCGACGAAAAAATCTGTGGATAAGAGGGATAGCAGAGAAGTATAAAAATGAGGAATTAACAAAAGTGATGCAAGAACTGTTTAACCCTATGTTGGGGAGGGAAGTAGCAGAAACACTGAAATTGGACAGGATACACAGGATTACAAGAGACGTCATAGCCAGGTTCTACTATGCCGAACAAAAGTCTAAAATGGTAGGCATAGGGACATCAGCAGGAATCTCATATGCAGGCACTGAATGTGACATATCAGTGGGGATTCCCAGCATGCCTGAAAGGGAAAAAAGATGTACGCAGTGCATGAATGCCTGAAAACCTACGGGATTTTTGTAGCAAATTGGACCTCTCGCCCCCTTCTTTACCGGGCAGGACAGCAGCTCTGATCAGCATGCACTGGACTCGTAGCCGGGGGGGGGGTGGAGCGGGAGGTAGGGGCAGAGTACGCTATGCGTAATAAGATAGGTACTCCCAGAGAAGCTTGTGAGTAAGAAATGAGGGCATAATTCTGAGTTAAAAGGAAAAGGTGGTAGAGTGGGTGAGTGTGGTGGAGGGGCCCTGAGGGACCGTAGTAGAGGGGTTGGTGATGTAGGAGCACCCTCTCCCAAGAAGATACAGGACCGAACAACATCTAGATAGATGCCGTCGGACCCGCACATGGAACAACATGGAGTTAGTCCATCCTCCTGGGAAGGGGAGGATTTTGGAGAAGGGAGGGAGGGAGGATGGGGGGTGTGGGAGGAGGGGGTTCCTTTGTTTTTTTGTTTTTGTTTTTTTTTTCTCCTTCTTTCTCCTCCTCCTCTCTGGATATGTTGCAGTCTGCCAGGTGCTCTCTATGATGAACCATTGCCACAATAAATGTAATTACTTTTAATGTGAGGTTGATGAATACCCCAAGCAAAAGGTATAAAGTAAACGAAGAGCTCCTTTTTTGGGGGGCGAATGTGGTCTGTCTCCAAGAAACGCATATTGTTCACCCTTTGGGGCGTAGACTAGCTACACATTCGTTCCCTATGTGGTTTTATGACGACTCAACATCCAGCCACTCGAGAGGTGTGGACAGGTTTTGATAAGACTATGGTTTTTACAGTAAGAGAGCAACTGGCAGACCCTGAGGGGAGATTTCTCTTTGTAAAAGGGACTCTGTTTAATATGGAATGTACACTGGCAAATATATACTCACCAAATAGGGAACCAGACTTGTTTCTAAAGAAAGTTTAAAAAAAACCTCGAAGTATTTAAGGACGGTGAACTCAATATGGTGGGGGATTTAAATTTGAGCATAGACCTGCAGATAGATACAACAGGGGGCCCCTCACGCTTTACAGCTAAAAGACAGAAGGCCATAAACTACCACATCAGCTCGTAGATACATGGAGGGTTAGGCACCCAGGAAATAGAGACTATACTTTCTACTCCCCAGTCTATGGGTCATTTTCAAGGATTGATTACATCTTTATAGAACATCAATTATTACCGTTGCTTAAAAGTGCGGAGATTAAAACAATTACTTTATCTGACCATGCTCCAGCAGCGTATAAGTTAAATATATTAAATAATAGGACAGGAAGGAACTGGAGACTAAACAACTGGCTTATTCAGGACCCAGGGATAATTAAGAATATCGAGCAGTAACTTGAAAACTTCTTTGCGGTAAATGATACACCAGAAATCCCCCGCCCAGCCTTGTGGGAAGCGCACAAGGCTGTTATGAGCCTCCGATATGAGCGCCTCACACATGACTTGTTGTCCCTCCTCCATCCTCTGCATTTTATATGCAATGATGGCAGCAATGTCCTCCTCCATGGTCTGTCGTGCTCCCAGGACCTCTGTAGCCCTCCAAAAGGGTCCTCTGGTAGCCTCCTCTAGGGCACTCCTCCTACTGCCACTTTCTCTTTCCACTGGGGGTGGAGGGACCTGTAGATCAGCCAGCCGGCTCGGCCCGGCCACCTCCTGGCTGAGACTTCCCTGTGTATGAAAAAGGGACATGGTTTTAGTTTTTGCATCATCAATCACAATCCTAAATTAGTACTCCCAACTAACATCTAGTTAACACATTGATTGGACAAGCAGAAATATTTAGAGGAATGCTATACCTGGCTCAATCTGGGCTCCTCCACATGTGGCCTGGAAGGCCCAGGTTGGGCGTCAGAAGCCTCAGCCAGGGGGGTAGGAAGCGTGGAAGGAAGACTGGAGAGGGATGACCTGGGTTCAGTCTGGCCTGCCAGAAAATGCAGCCTGTCGTAGTACAACATCCTGGGGACATAGATGTCATCTGCTGATCCGGATCTCTGTGAATCCAGGACCTTCTTGCGCTCCCTTAGATATGTGCTCCTCAGGCCACCAATTAATTTCTTTAAATAGGTGATGTGTGCCGTGGGGATCACCTGCTTCACAATTTCACACAATTGCTCCAGTGCTGCCTTCCTCTTTGCTTGGTTCTTGAAATGGGGGTGTTTAATCTCCCACAGACAGGGCAGCTCCCTTAACACATCTACGAATACTGACATGAAGTCATTGTCTTTCAGTAGCATATCCATGTTCACTGCAAGACACAACACAAGACAAAGCCTAATGTCAGACAAAACTCTCCTAATCCTGTTACAATATAGGCTTCAATGTAGAAGCAGTATAGGCACAAGTTTGTCTCTTACCTTCGTTCTTACGATCGACGCGTCCAATACTCCTTCCTCCGCTCACAGATCGTACGTAATACGCACGCGTGTTACGCTTTATACACACTGCGCATGCGTGTAACTCCGCCCGCCCCTGACGTTCTTTCTAGTCTATTACCCGCCCCTTTTCGTTCGGCGCAGTGGGGGAAGAGCACATGGTGGAGTCACAGCAGGTGCGTGCTAATTGCAGGAACGAGGAGGAGGAGGAAAGCCCGGATCCGGACACGTTCCGATCCAGAAGGAGACGTTTTAAGGCCACAAATATGTCTTTTGGGGAGATGTTGGAAATGGTCGACATCATGAAGAAGTCCGACTATGACGGAAAGTATGGGCCTTACCCCAACCCCAATATCAGAAAGGCCAAGATCATGGCGAAAGTGATCAAAAGTCTGCAGAAGAATTTCGGGGTACGACGATCGAAAGATCAGCTCAGGAAGCGGTGGTCGGACCTGAAATTGAGAGAGCCAGAGCAGTACTGAAAGATCCGGAGAGTGCTGCAAAAAAGTAAGTAGTTGTGCTGTGTTCCTATTCTTTCTGTCTTTATTCCGTTCGTGCGGCTCCATATGCTTTTATTAATTGTAACGTTTAAAAGGGCAACTTTAATGTTCATGGACCCATTATTCGTTCGTATCAAACATTTTTCTCTCGGCCTCTAAAACACCATTGTTTAGGCCATATGCATTTTCCCACATTTTTGGGCCTACTTGGATGCCAAATATTTGTTTGTGTAGATGGGTTTGTTACTAGAATGAAATGCAAACTAGATTCTGTGTAAGGAGAGGACACTGAGCAGCTGTTTTCACATCTGGACACTGGAACACTAGTGTGGGACACCAGAACACCATTTTTATTAGGGGGCCACACAGGTGCTCCAGTGTATACTATAGGGGAGGGCTACATCTGTGAAGCTTGTACCAAACAGGTAAAGTATTGCAGCTTGACAAAGGGCAATAAAAAAAATACATCTTGGAACTCTGCTAAAATAGACAATTGTACACCACTTCCAAGCAATGTTTCCTATTTCTAGTTCTGCCATCAAATATCTGTGTGCTAATTATACCATTTTTGTTTTACATAGGGGAGAAAAGACTCGGAGGACACCCCTCATCCGAGGAGACCACAGACCCCCCACTTCTGGAAGAAGGAGAACTAACACCAACACAAGAAGAGCAGGAGGAAGAAGAAGATGTGGTGGAGATTGGCGCCACAACAGGTGAGTGTCTGCGACCACAGACTCAGGTAAAAGAGATGGATGGTGGCAGATTTTTGATACCTGTTTTTGTTTTGTTTCTCTCTTTTTAGGTGATTGTGATGTGAGGGATCCAGAACGTTTCACATCAGAAAGTGCCCAGATCCTGATCGGGGAGATCATGGGGTGTAATGTAAAACTGCAAAACATACAGCAAAAAATCAATGATGTGATTAAAAAAAATAATAACATCATTGATGTTTTGGGGCGAATTTAAAACCCTACAAAATCACTTTTTGGATTGTGGTCCAATCTTTTAAAACTTTTTGCAATGCTTTGAAAAGCCAAATTTGGAGGATGCACACAGTGTGTCAACATGTGCTATCTGCCATCACGGGAGATCAATGGACGCGTTTTGGGGGTGCAACCCCTTCCTCAATTATAAAGTAGCGTTGAGGAAGGGCTTGCTCCCCCAAAACACGTCCCTTGATCCCCCCTGATGGCAGATAGCACACGTTGACATTCGTAAATTGGTGTGCATCTTCCAACACCAAGTGCAACACCAAGCCCCCGCACAGCACAAACTCTACAAGGAGTATGCATACGAAACATGGCTAGAAAACGGTCGGCTGCTCAGAACGAAGTAACAGAACGCACTGAAGAACAGCAAGGCCTGTGAAGAGCGACCTGAAAAACAGTAACGAACGAACAAGAATACAATGACTAAGTCACGCGGAACTTGCTTGCACGCACTGAAGAGCAGATACAAACCCACAAGCACAAACTGAACGGCAGAAAATGATCTGAAAGCCACGAGTCTGAAAAAGCGTGAATCGTCTCTCACCTAACTTTTACTAACACGAGATTAGCAAAAGGAGCCCAAAGGGTGCCGCACTTGGTTCTGAACCGGCCTTTTCTAGTCTTGTTGTACGTGGTGTACGTGACCGCGTGGTTGGCGATCGGAAATTCCGACAACTTTGTGCGACCGTGTGTATACAAAATACGTTTGAGCCAACATCCGTCGGAAAAAAATCCTAGGATTTTGTTGTCGGAATGTCCGAACAAAGTCCGATCGTGTGTACGCCCTATAACAATCCCAGTTATATTTGATGAGTTAACTAGGTATGGAAAACTGACTAACTTCAAAATAAATATGTCTAAATTGAACATTTTGAATATTACTATCTCAAGGGAGGAACAGCGGGTGATCCAAACTAAATTCCCCTTTGTATGGTGTAAGGAGGGATTGGGGTATCTGGGAATAAAACTGACTGCATCCGTAGGGACTATGTTCAAGGCCAATTATATACCAGCGCTCAATAAGATTAAAGAACACTTGGAGAACCTGAGACATAAGCCCCTCTCATGGAAAGGAAGAATT
This sequence comes from Aquarana catesbeiana, assembly GCF_042186555.1. NCBI lineage: Eukaryota > Metazoa > Chordata > Amphibia > Anura > Ranidae > Aquarana > Aquarana catesbeiana. Next base: position 45,773,516 of record NC_133329.1, read on the forward strand.
AATGCTTTAAAAATGAATATTTTACCAAGGTTGACTTAGATTTTTCAAATGATTACAATAACAGTACCCCAGGGCTATTTTAAGAAACTAAGATCAAAAATATTAAAATATATCTATGCACATAAACGGCCCAGAATTGCATATGCAATATTGGCGAAAGCTAAAAGTTTGGGAGGATTAGCAGCCCCAGATTTCGAGAAATACTATCAGGCGATTTGTTTTTCTCGGATGGATTCATAATAAAGTGGGGAGAAGCTGGGTAAATATCGAGATTTTACAAAGTAAGGTAGATTTAGGGAAGATGGTTTGCATACTACGGCAGCATCGAGAATTAGCTAACAGTACAAATCCACTAACTAGAAACACCTTCAAAATTTGGGATGGTTTAGGAAGAATGCACCATTGGGACCATAATTCACCACTATTATCGATACTGGGCACAAACTATTTCAAGCCAGGGAAAGAGGAACACATGTATTTTACTAGATGGGCAAAAAAAGAAGAAATACTATTACAAGATGTAATGAAAGGAAATAGGATTTGCACGTATGAGGAAATCACACAAAGATGGGAAAATATGCCACTAGATAAATGGAGGTACACTCAATTACAGCATTTTACACAACCACTACCACAACTGATGTGGGGAAAAGGACACATGAGGATAATAGAGAAATTTTTTCACTCTCCCCTTAGTTTAAATCAAAGTATATCCAACATTTATAGGATACTAATCAAAGAAACAGAACCGGAATTCCCTCCATATTTGGGGAAATGGGAAGAGGAGATAGGCCCGCTCAGAGATGACGAACATAGAAGGAAAATTCTGAGAATGGCGTGCTATGGGAGGGAATCTTGGCAGCAACCTACCAAATCAAAGGAGAACAGATTCAGAAGAATCCTTGGGATTGCCTATTTCATGATACAAGGAAAACGGCCCCTCAATATAAGAATACCTTAGTTCCATTTCTTTTAAATGCGGCCAAAAGCCTGATCCCGAGTCTCTGGTGGTCCCAGGAAGTCCCGCGTATGAATGACTGGGTTGCAAGGGTTGAAACGATAAAAGCCAAAGAAGAAACTATCCATTAGGGATGAACCCAACACCCCCCTGTTCGGTTCGCACCAGAACTTGCGAACAGGCAAAAAATTTGTTCGAACACGCAAACACCGTTAAAGTCTGTGGGACACGAACATGAATAATCAAAAGTGCTAATTTTAAAGGCTTATATGCAAGTTATTGTCATAAATAGTGTTTGAGGACATGGGTCCTGCCCCAGGGGACATGGATCAATGCAAAAAAAGTTTTAAAAACTGAAGTTTTTTCGGGAGCAGTGATTTTAATAATGCTTAAAGTGAAACAATAAAAGTGTAATATCCCTTTAAATTTCGTACCTGGGGGGTGTCTATAGTATGCCTGTAAAGGGGTGCATGTTTCCCGTTTTTAGAACAGTCTGACAGCAAAATGACATTTCAAAGGAAAAGAAGTCATTTAAAACTACTCGCGGCTATTAATGAATTGCCGGTCCGACAATACACACAAAAGTTCATTGATAAGAACGGCATGGGAATTCCCCACAGGGGAACCCCGAACCAAAATTTAAAAAAAAAATGACGTGGGGGTCCCCCTAAATTCCATACCAGGCCCTTCAGGTCTGTTATGGATATTAAGGGGAACCCCGGTCAAAATTTAAAAAAAAATGGCGTGGGGTCCCCCTCAAAATCTATACCAGACCCTTCAGGTCTGGTATGGATTTTAAGGGGAACCCCACGCCAAAATTTAAAAAAATGGCGTGGGGTCCCCCTGAAAATCCATACCAGACCCTTATCCGAGCAGGCAACCTGGCAGGCCGCAGGAACAGAGGGGGGGACGAGAGAGCGACCCCCCCCTCCTGAACCATACCAGGCCACATGCCCTCAACATTGGGAGGGTGCTTTGGGGTAGCCCCCCAAAACACCTTGTACCCATGTTGATGAGGACAAGGGCCTCATCCCCACAACCCTTGGCCGGTGGTTGTGGGGGTCTGCGGGTGGGGGGCTTATTGGAATCTGGAAGCCCCCTTTAACAAGGGGACGCCCAGATCCCGGCCCTCCCCCCTGTGTGAAATGGTAAGGGGGTACAAAAGTACCCCTACCATTTCACAAAAAAACTGTCAAAAATGTTAAAAATGACAAGAGACAGTTTTTGACAATTCCTTTATTTAAATGCTTCTTCTTTCTTCTATCTTCTTTCTTCTATCTTCCTTCAGTTTCTTCCTCCATCTTCTTCTTCTGGTTCTTCGGGTTCTTCTGGTTCTTCCTCCGGTGTTCTCATCCAGCATCTTCCTTCCTCTTCTTCCCTTCTTCGCCTCGGGCTGCTCCGCATCCATGATGGCATGGAGGGAGGCTCCCGCTGTGTGACGCTTCTCCTCTTCTGACGGTTCCTAAATAACGGGGGGGCGGAGCCACTGGTGACCCCCCCTCTGACGCACGGGGACTTGACGGGGACTTCCCTGTGGCATTCCCTGTGATGTCAGAAGGGGCGAGGTTACATAACGGGTGACCCCGCCCCCCCTCTGACCTCACGGGGAATGCCACAAGAAAGTCCCGTCAAGTCCCCGTGCGTCAGAGGGGGCGGGGTCACCTGGTGGCCCCGCCCCGTTATTTAAGAACCTTTGAGAAGAGGAGAAGCGTCACACAGCGGGAGCCTCCCTCCATGCCTTAATGGATGCGGAGCAGCCTGAAAAGAAGATGAAGAGAAGAAGATGAAGAGAGAAGCGTCACACAGCCGGAGCCTCCCTCCATGCCATTATGGATGCGGAGCGGCCCGAGGAGAAGAAGGGAAGAAGACGCCGACGCCGCGCAGGAAGATGCCAGACGAGAACAACGGAGAAAGAACCAGAAGAAGAAGATGGAGGAAGAAACCGAAGGAAGATAGAAGAAAGAAGAAAGAAGTTAGAAGAAAGAAGAAGCATTTAAATAAAGGAATTGTCAAAAACTGTCTCTTGTCATTTTTAACATTTTTGACAGTTTCTTTGTCAAATGGTAGGGGTACTTTTGTACCCCCTTACCATTTCACACAGGGGGGGAGGTCCGGGATCTGGAGTCCCCTTGTTAAAGGGGGCTTCCAGATTCCGATAAGCCCCCCGCCCGCAGACCGCCACAACCACCGGCCAAGGGTTGTGGGGATGAGGCCCTTGTCCCCATCAACATGGGGACAAGGTGTTTTGGGGGGCTACCCCAAAGCACCCTCCCAATGTTGAGGGCATGTGGCCTGGTATGGTTCAGGAGGGGGGGCGCTCTCTCGTCCCCCCTCTTTTCCTGTGGCCTGCCAGGTTGCGTGCTCGGATAAGGGTCTGGTATGGATTTTTCGGGGGACCCCACGCCGTTTTTTTTTTTTTATTTTGGCACGGGGTTCCCCTTAAAATCCATACCAGACCTGAAGGGTCAGGTATAGATTTTGAGGGGGACCCCACGCCATTTTTTAAAAAAAAATTTGGCCGGGGTTCCCCTTAATATTCATACCAGACCTCAAGGGCCTGGTATGGAATTTAGGGGGACCCCCCACATCATTTTTTTTTAATTTTTGTTCGGGGTTCCCCTGTGGGGAATTCCCATGCTGTTTTTATCAATGAACTTTTATGTGTATTGTCGGACCGGCAATTCATTAATAGCCGCGAGTAGTTTTAAATTATTTTTTTTCCTTTGAAATGTCATTTTGCTGTCAGACTGTTCTAAACACGGGAAACATGTGCCCCTTTAAGGCATACTATAGACACCCCCAGGTACGAAATTTAAAGGAATATTATACTTTTATTGTTTGACTGTAAGCATTATTAAAATCACTGCTCCCGAAAAAACGGCCGTTTTTATAACTTTTTTTTGCATTGATCCATGTCCCCTGGGGCAGGACCCAGGTCCCCAAACACTTTTTATGACAATACCATGAATATAAGCCTTAAACATTAGCACTTTTGATTTCTCCCATAGACTTTTAAAGGGTGTTCCGCGGCAAAATCGATTTTGCCGCGAACCCCCCAAATTGTTCGCTGTTTGGCGAACTGGCGAACAGCCGATGTTCGAGTCCAACATGAGTTCGACTCGAACTCGAAGCTCATCCCTACTATCCACATAGAAGAAGACTCACTGGAGAGATTCCGGAATATATGGGGGAAATGGCGGGAGTTCAGGGAGTCGGGAACCTGGAGGAGTTGATGAAGGTCCAGGAAATTGAGGAGGGAAGGAGGGGGGGTAAGGGATGGGTTTTTTTTTTTTTTTCACTTTCTTGGTGGGAGAGTTTTTAGGGGTAGGGGGAATAAGTGGTTAGAGCATAGGTAAAGGAATAGGATGTTTTAACATGTGATTGTGCTTATCTATGTCTATACAATAAAATAAAAAGTGAATATTCAAGCTTATTACATTAGGGTGTGCACCCAAAACTCAAACACACATGCATGTGTAGATAGATAGATAGATAGATAGATAGATAGATAGATAGATAGATAGATAGATAGAGATATGGATATACAGTATCTCACAAAAGTGAGTACACCCCTCACATTTTTCTCAATATTTTATTCTATTTTTTCATGTGACAACATTGAAGAAATTACACTTTGCTACAATGTAAAGTAGTGAGTGTACAGCTTGTATAACTGTAAATTTGCTGTCCCCTCAAAATAACTCAACACACGGGGCGTGGCTAGCCGGCAGAGACGATGAACGCATGCTAACAGAGCTCCGCAGTATCCTGGGCCTAAACAGGTGATAACAGCGACATAGGGCCTCGTTTCACGGATCCCTACACCGGACCCACAGTGGACACACTCCCGGATGCCTTCCCGCAAACAAAAGGAAACCACAAAGCCAAGAAAGATGAGACTTTCTTATACAGCCGCGCCATCTCACTGTCCAAGATGGCGCCGGCAGAAATGCAGGAGAGCCGTGCGGCCTCGGCACACAGCACGGACGGGACGGGAGACACGACTCCGGCCGCTCACATGGCAACAGACCACAAGGACAAGGTCAGTACCCACCACCTCCATCTGCATCATCCAGCCCTGCAAAAAGCAAGCTGAAAATGTCCTCGCCCTGTGCAGAAACAGCAGAAATTAGTGGATTTGAATCCTCCCTGGAGGATACCAGGGAATTACAGGAATCCATTATAGACTTCCCCACACAAAACCAGCCGGTACTAGATACCACAATTAAAGATATGTTAGTATCCCTGCGATCAACCCTACATGCTGACATATTGGCAATAACACAGCAATTCAAATCAGAGGTGGCAGCGGTAGACTCAAGGGTGTCCCACATAGAATCTAAGATGGGCGAATTTGTGTCAACTTTTAACGATATGGTGGACGCTCATAACGACAGGGATGAGGAAATCACAGCTATCAAAACAAAAATGGCCGACTTAGAGGACAGATCAAGACGCAATAACGTCAAAATCAGGGGGATCCCTGAATCGGTCAAACCCCCAGATTTAAAGGAATACTTTACAAACCTTATGAAAGTTACACTTCCGGAAACACCCCTGGAAGATTTAATCATAGATCGAATACACCGCCTCCCGAAACCCAGAAACATACAAGAACACCTCCCCAGAGATACAATAGTCCGCATCCACTTTTTCCACATCAAGGACCTATTCATGATGACAGTGAGAAGATGAGAAAACCTCCCTCAAGAGCTACAAAATCTTTCTTTCTTTGCTAACTTGTCAGCCTTCACCATGCAGCAACGCAGACAGTTAGCAACTATAACGAAACCGCTGAATAACCACTGCATCCAGTACAGATGGCTGTATCCGGCCAAGCTTCTGATTACGAAAGAGGGCAAATCACATGTCATAACAAATGTTAGAGAGGGAATCCGTCTCCTGAGAGATTGGCGACTTTTTGATCCAGATGACAACGGCCAGGAGGGGTCACATTCTCTCTCATCCACCAGAGCCAGCTCAGACACAGAAACAGGCTGATTTACTCAGATGAAAACGACAGAATACCCGTTTGACCCAGGAGAATGCCACTTAGCTAACCCCTTGCTTTACCCCCCGAGTTATAGCGGAATTGCATCCGCACAGATCCCTTTCAGGATCGATAATTTTTTACAACTTTTTGTTTGTACCCTTTTTCTCTTTTTCCCTCCCTACCTTTCTTTTCGTCTACAGGAACAGAAATACGGACACACTGATCCATTACCCTCAACCTTTGGAGACTTTCTGATCCGCAAATTTCCAGCACATCGAAAGCCAATCCCATCAGATGGCCAGCTTTCCCTACACACTCTCTACGAGCAAAGGTATGAGTCACGCAACTAAAAACATGTCTTTCAAACTATCATCACTAAATGTGAAAGGTCTGAACAGCCCCTACAAACGTCAAATGGCCTGGAAGGAAGCGTCCAGTCTGAAAAGCGACATCATGTGTTTCCAAGAGACTCACTTTTCAGCGGTCAATCCTCTGGTCTTTAGTAATCGCAAATTTCCTCACCTATATACAGCAAATGGCCCAAAGAAAAAAGGAGGGGTAGCAATTGCTATCAAAGACTCTATCCCGTTCTCAGAAATCACAACTCACCTGGATAAATCCGGCAGGTACATCATACTAGTATGCGAGATCTTTGCAGTCAAATACACCCTGGTCAATATATACCTGCCAAACAACAACCAACTCAGATTCTTAAACAAAATATGGAAAAAGGTAGAAGTTCTGAAACAGGGACATGTTATCCTATGCGGGGATTTCAACGCGATCCCAGACAAGCATATGGACTGCACTAACCCCAAACATCTAAAACAAAGAAGGACGACGCTGGCAAGATTTATTAATGCATCAAACCTCTTTGACGTATGGAGGTGTTAACACTCATCAGAGAAGGACTTCACTTTCTTTTCTAATGTACACAGCACTTACTCAAGAATAGATTTATTTCTAGTAGATACATTTTTGTTGCAAAAGATTGTCAGGTCAGACATTGATATTATATCATGGTCTGATCATGCTCCCATATCCATCAGCGTGGGGAGCGGAATGCCGAGACAGCAGCAAATAGATGGAGGAACGATGTGTTAACTATCTCCCAACCTAAAAATCTTAAATTAATCAGAAAGTCTTTGACTGAATTTTTTGAAATCAATGCTCCCTCGGTATCCGACCCTTTCACACTGTGGAATACTCACAAAGTAGTTATGAGGGGTCTCCTAATACAATTGAGCGCCAGGGCAAAAAGGCAGAGGACAGAGAAGCTCAACGACCTGCTGAATAAAATAAAAAACTTCGAACTATCCAACAAACAAAATTCCCCCCAAAAAACAAGAACTCTATTATTTGATGCTAGACAGGATTTGAGATCACTTCTGGTATCCCAGCAGGATAGCCACCTTCGCATTTTAAAAGCGAATACCTACCGTTGTAGCAACAAGGCGGGTAAACTGCTGGCGAACCAGTTGAAAGAGAAAACGATTAAAAAAAAGAATCCCACACATAGTAAATCCTAAATACAAAATAACAGTGTCCAACCCCAAAGACATAGCAGATACTTTTAGTGACTACTACGAAGCCTTATATAACCTTAAAGAAGACCCAAATACACCACAGCCATCTGAAAACATAATTTCAGGAATTCTTGGAGGCAATCAATCTTCTGAGGGTTCCGCAATGAGAACTTACTAAACTTAACCTACCGTTTACCATCCAAGAAATTGAAAAAACAATTAGGAATATGCCCCACAACAAATCTCCAGGTCCTGATGGATACTCATCTGAATACTACCAACTATTCCAAAATGAACTATCCCCGTATCTAAAGCAGGTCTTTGATGCCGCAATGTCCAAAGCCTCATTCCCAAAAGAAATGTTAACAGCAACTATCATAACCCTGCCAAAACCAGGTAAAGATTACTCAGCTCCACAAAATTTTAGGCCTATTTCTTTACTGAATGTGGACGTCAAGTTGTACGCCAAGATCTTAGCCAATAGATTGACATCATTATTACCAGTTCTCATCAATCAGGATCAAGTAGGCTTCGTATCTGGTAGGCAAACTACAGACGCAACCAGAAGAATGTTAATTATAATCCATTCAACAGAGGAATCCCGAAGGCCTTCTCTGCTCCTGACTTTGGACGCAGAGAAGGCCTTCGATAGGGTCCATTGGGGATATTTGATCAAGGTGTTGAAGAAGTTTGGGTTGACAGGCCCCATACAACAAGCAATTTTAGCACTGTACTCCTCCCCGTCCGCCTATGTTTTTACTGAAGGAATGTTCTCTAAAAACTTTCAAATAACAAATGGAACAAGGCAGGGATGCCCCCTGTCACCATTAATTTTTGCGTTAATTATGGAACCACTTGCAGAAACAATTAGGAATAATATAGCAATCCAAGGAATTCCCTCTTCTGACCGAGAACATAAAATTTCACTCTTTGCAGATGACATCATTTTTACTTTATCTGACCCATATAACTCTTTAAAAGCTGCACATGAGACAGTAATGGAATTCAGTAAAGTAGCCTACTACAAGGTGAATGCATCTAAATGTAATATTCTAGGAATAGCGATTGACAACAAAACTAAACTCAGTATGCAAAAAGATTTCCCCTATCCTTGGTCATCTGAATCTGTCACCTACTTAGGTATACAACTAGCATCCCCCACTTCGAAACTTTTCCAACTTAATTACCAACCCCTATTAAGAGCATTTCAAGAAGATATCTCAAGACTCCAAAAATTCTACCTATCTTGGAATGGTCGCTTAGCGGCATACAAGATGTTACTACTCCCAAAACTAATGTACATATTCAGAACCCTTCCAATACCAATCCCAAACACTTTCCTTAAAGCCATGCAAAACCAAATGTCAAAGTTTGTATGGGCAGGTAAGAGAGCTAGGTTCCCGTCGCAAATGCAAGAAAATCATAAAGAAATAGGTGGTTTAGGGGTACCAAATTTAAAAGACTACTACACAGCAGCAATCTTAGACCAACTGAAACAATGGTTCGCCAACAAAGACATTAAACACTGGTCCCAACTAGAACAGTCATGGTTGCACCCTAGATCCCTACAGTCATTGATACTTGCTCACAATATACAACAAGTTACAATTAAAAATGATCACCCTACCATACAAGCTACAATGCAAGCATGGTCCCACCTAAAAAAGACATCCAACCCAAAAACGGAACTTACAGAAGTACCTATCCCACTAGAAACCTTGAAATGATTGATCCCAAACATTTCCCTAGACCAATGGCAAAGTAATCAAACTGTACTATTGAGGGATATAATACAAGAAGATAAGCTGCTGCCATTCAAAGAAATACAAAATAAGCTTCATCTACCGTCATCAAAGTTTCTGACCTACCTACAGATTGCTTCATGGTACAACAAATGGAAAATTTCAAATTCTCTCATACCAACTCTAGTATGGAGGTATTTGAATTCCACTAACCCTAAAACGAAAGGCATATCTCTGATGTACACACTACGCAATACCAAAAGATCATTTACTAAACTCACTCCCCTGCAAAAATGAGAAAAAGAATTAGGACAGACGTTTACAGATAAACAATGGTTATCCGCATTTAAATGTAACCATAGATTTTCGAGGTGCTCCAACTATGAGGAACTGGCGGCAAAGCTCATAGCAAGATGGCATTATACACCGTACATGATGGCTAAATTCTCCAGAGAAAAGTCTAATTTGTGTTGGAGAGGCTGCGACCATGTTGGAACGTTGACCCACATGCTATGGTCCTGCAAGCATATTCGCAGCTTCTGGTCAGAAATATTTAATAGCGAAAACGACAGGAGTCTTTACCACTCCATCGGCCGAGAAGGCCATTCTAAGCATTAACATGTCAGAATACCTAATCTCAGTGAGATATATAGCGATGCATATACTTTTTGCCGCCAGGTCCATGTTGGTGTGTAAGTGGAGATCCGATGAAAATCCCAGCATCAGAGAAATTAGCACAAAGATCAACACGATATCTGTTTATGAAAAAATTTTAGCTTATAGAGATGGCTATGGCGCAAAATATCTCTCCAATTGGAAACTGTGGAAATCACTATTTCATACATAAAAATCATCCTGTCTCCTGTAAACCAGTTGAAGGTCAAATCACTACCTTTTACCCTTTCTCACTTTCTACCTTACCCCCCCTCCCCCCCCCTTCTCTCTTACCAGTTTTAATGGTGATATGTTCTATTCACCACAGTTAATGCACTATTAAATGGAGCTAATCCATTTTGAAGTTCAAATATGTAACATAAGCATAAACAATAAGAACTATTTGTCCCAGGATATTGTTTATCTACAATTCTTAAACTGAATAATCTGTAATATCTTAACATCTTGTGTATCTGATAAATGTACAGAGGAATATCCCATGTTGGACAAATGGTATACTTTCATAACATGTATGTATGAAAAATTCTTAATAAAAATTAATATAAAAAAAAAAAAATAACTCAACACACAGCCATTAAGGTCTAAACCGTTGGCAAAAAAAGTGAGTACACCCCTAAGAGAAAATGTCCAAATTGGGCCTAATAAGCCATTTTCCCTTCCAGATGTTATGTGACTCGTTAGTGTTACAGATGTGAATGGGGGTCAGGTGTGGTAAATTTATCGTTCTCGTTATCGTTCTCACTCTCTCATACTGGTCACTGGAAGTTTTACATGGCACCACATAGCAAAGAACTCTCTGAGGATCTGAAAAAAAAGAATTGTTGCTCTAAATAAAGATGGCCTAGGCTATAAGAAGAATGCCAAGACCCTGAAACTGAACTGCAGCACAGTGGCCAAGAACATACAGCGGTTTAACAGGACAGGTTCCACTAAGAACAGGCCTCGTCATGGTCGACCAAAGAGGTTGAGTGCATGTGCACAGCGTCATATCCAGAGGTTGTCTTTGGGAAATAGACATATGAGTGCTGCCAGCATTGCTGCAGAGGTTGAAGGGGTGGGGGGTCAGCCTGTCAATGCTCAGACCATATGACACACACTGCATCAAATTGGTCTGCATGGCTGTCATCCCAGAAGAAAGCCTCTTCTAAAGATGATGCACAAGAAAGCCTGCAAACAGTTTGCTGAAGACAAGCAGAATAAGGACATGGAATACTGGAACCATGTCCTGTGGTCTAATGAGACCAAGATAACCTTATTTGGTTCAGATGGTGTTAAGTGTGTGTGGTGGCAACCAGGTGAGGAGTACAAAGACAAGTGCATCTTGCCTACAGTGAAACATGGTGGTGGGAGTGTTAAAGTCTGGGGCTGCATGAGTGCTGCCAGCACTGGGGAGCTACAGTTCATTGAGGGAACCATGAATGCCAACATGTATTGTGACATACTGAAGCAGAGCATGATCCCCTCCTTTTCGGAAACTGGGCCGCAGGGCAGTATTCTAACATGATAACGACCCCAAACACACCTTCAGCTTCTTTAGCAAGGCAGTGGTCAAGGTGATGGACTGGCCAAGCATGGCTCCAGACCTAAACCCTATTGAGCGTCTGTGAGGCATCCTCAAAAACGTAAGGTGGAGGAGTGGAAGGTCTCTAACATCCACCAACTCCTTGATGCCACCATAGAGGAGTGGAAGAGGACTCCATTGGCAACCTGTGAAGCTCTGGTGAACTCCATTGCCAAGAGGGTTAAGGCAGTACTGGAAAATAATGGTGGGCACACAAAATATTGACACTTTGGGCCCAATTTGGACATTTTTACTTAGGGGTGTACTCACTTTTGTTGCCAGAGGTTTAGACGTTAATGGCTGTGTGTTGAGTTATTTTAAGGGGACAGCAAATTTACACTGTTATACAAGCTGTACACTTACTACTTTACATTGTAGCAAAGCGTAATTTCTTCAGTGTTGTAGCATTAAAAGATTTAATAAAATATTTACAAAAATGTGAGGGGTGTACTTACTTTTGTGAGATATCTATATCTATAGATCTATATACACACACACACATACACTCAAAATAAATGTAAAAAGTTTTAAATGTAGTAGGGCAGTGTCAGTAGTTTTTTATTTTTCTTATTTTAATTTTGTATTGTTTTTTACAATTTTTGTTTTATTTTTTATTATTTTTAAATTTTTTTTGAGCTTTAGTGAAAAATAAGCAGGGGCAATCTGCGCCGCACGGGGTGATTAGGGTGTGCCCAGGCACACCCAGCACATCCCCTGCGCACGCCTATGATATATATATATATATATATATATATATATATATATATATATATATATATATATATATATATATATATATATATATATTTATTTATTTAGGGGTTATTTAGCGTAGAGCCTACCAAAGTCCATGCCAGTTGTGCAGTTTAAGGGCTTGTTGGCCCACTTTTATTAAAGGAAAAGAGAAACCAAGTCCAATAACAGAACCGTTGCCCACGCAGGGGTTTCAGCTTTCCACAGCAACCATGTAAATGAAAAATACGGAGCCACCTGGCTCTCTTTAGCAGGACTGTTGCTCAGGCTTTATGCCTTAGCCCTCTTGGCCATATAACAGAGTTCCTGTACAATAAGGTGACCAGATTTTTAAAATGAAATCCGGGGACATATTTTTTTTTTACTAGTAATGGCAGAAATCAGCGACTCTTTGCCCGTCTCTGCCACTGCCGTCTGCCTCACAGCCTGTCAAGTCTAAAGCCCCATACACACTATCAGATTTTCTGCAGATTTTTTCCTTCAGATTTAACAAAACCATATAATATGAGTTCACACCTTTAGGAGTTTCAATTTGTATGCAATCAGGCAGGCCCTTGCACTACATGGTTTTGGTAAATCTGAAGACAAAAATCAGCAGAAAATCTGATAGTGTGTATGGGGCTTTACTCTCCGGGCCCCGGCTACTACTGGGTGGGGAGCAGAGGAAGATCACTCCACCAGGGAAGGCAAGGCGATAAACAGGCAGGCGGCTGGCCGGGACTGGAGCCAAGGCAGAAGAACATGCGAGTGGAGCTGAATTGGCAAGCGCCCGAAACTGAAGAAATAGTCCCTCTGCTCCCACCAGCACATGATCATCAGAAAGGGGCACAGATAATGGAAAAAAATAAACCCCCATAAGCTAGTAGGAGCGGCAGAGGAGGGGGGTGCAATTCAGATTTTTTTTTTTTAATCTGAACGGGCTGTCTTTGAAATTGCCCCAGCCCCTGTTCAAATCCAATCCGGGGACAAAACCGGGGATAGACTTGGTCCGGGGACAGTGTCCTCAATCCGGGGACTGTCCCCAGAAACCGGGGATGTATGGTCACCCTACTGTACAAACACTCTACCTCGGTTAGCAGTGCACTCTTTTCCAGTTCCTTGCTGATCCAGCCCACAGGCTTGGGCCCTCTGTCTGTGCTGTCAGACTATACCATGCAGACATGCACGCTTCTCCCTTGCATGCTTGGACTTCTCAAGAGGGTGGAGCACAGCACCTTGGTCCTGACTTACAAAAAGTCCAGAACTAGGGTTGCCACATCATCCCTTTAATCTAGGACACACATGAATTACACAGGTTCTGTGGCTGATTAAGGTGGTAATTAAACTCACTTGGTGCCTTATCTGCATTAAATCAGCCTACCCAGAACCCACCTGAACAATCAGTGTCCTGGCTATTCCTAAATCCTGGTCCCAGGATTGGAGATTTTCTCCCATCCAGATTGCTACAAAATCTCCAGTCTCCAGGTCCCCAACTTTTTTTTTTTTTATTGTATTTTTATTAAAATTTTTTCAATGAAAAGATTACAGAACATTTTAATACAGAAATGAATCAAAGGTTTGAAACATAGGAAAAAAAATGTCCACAAAGGCAGGACACAAAAGTGTACTACACATCTTAATACAAAGAATATACATCAAGTTATAAGCATAGCAAAAACACATACAGAGGTCATACATGTAAGACAAAACTGATTTGGAGTATATAGGTATGGTCAGAAAAACTCCAGAGGAAATCAAACTACTATATACCTGGAAAGAGTGGTAGGAAAATGGATCTCTGTAGGTAGAGTCAGAGAAGAGTAAGTAGGTTTCAGGACTCAATGGACGGAATTCGCGTTCCATATTCCAAACTATCCCAAGGCTCCCAGATTTTGTCAAATTGGGGTATGGTGTCATGCACAGTGGCTGTCATATATTCCATTCTGCGAGTCTCTGCAATAAGCTGAAGAAGTCTAGACCATGGTAGGGGGAATTGGATAGCCAACATAAAGGAATCAGTCTCTTAGCAGCAAGGAGGATGTAAGAAATTAGCCTATTACTTTTTTAGTGATACCTGAAAAAGGAAGGCCCAGTAAGTAATGTAGTGGGTCAGGCGGTAGAGACACCCCCACTACTTTCTGTATTAGTAACATCACTTCTTGCCAGAGGGGATGTATCAGGGCACATTGCCAAAAAGATATGAAATATAGATCCCACAGCCATCCCACATCACCAACAGTTAGCTGAGCTTGAAGGATCATATTTATGTATGACCTCTGGGGTCCTGTACCGGTGCATGAGAATCTTAATGGATGTCTCTCTCTGTATAACACATTTAGAGGACTTGAAAGCAGAGGATCATATCTTATCCCACATCTGAGAACTGATGGGCCGACCTATCAGGTGGGCCCATCTTCTCATATACAAATGTGTGTCCTCAGTGAGAGAAGTTGACTCCTGGAGGATGTGGTAAATGGATGAGACTAGATGTGACTGGCAAGGGCCCTGTGCACATATATATTCAAAGAGGGCGGGTTTTTCAAGAGTCAGGTGCAAAGCCCTAGAGTGAAAGAAGTACCTAATTTGAAAATAAAAATGAAACTGGTGAAGAGGTATGTCAAACTTTTCGTGAAGAGAATCAAAAGAATGAAACCTACGGGAGATTGGGTGGACCAGGTTTCGGAGCTGAAATAGGGAATTGTTTATCCAAGGGAGAATACATCCCAAGGACAAACTATCAGGGATAGATGGGTTAAATAACACAGTCGTAAGAGGAGAACATGGGGAAGAAAGGGAAAAATTCTTTAGGCATTGACACCATATAGTTATTGTGAAATTCATTGGAGCCGTACATTAGCGTCTGAAAATGGGGTCTATATAGGGCATATGAGACCAGACTAGGGAGCATGGATGAACTGGATACAACACCCCCTTCTCAATGTCAGCCCAGTGACTAAAAGCCTGTAGGTTGGACCAGGAGGCAATGGCCCTTAAATGTGAGGCGTAATAGTATTTAGCAATATCCGGCGCCCCCAGGCCCCCCCCTAGATCTCCCAGCAAGGACCACTGAACTTGCAATGCGATGTGCCTTACCATTCCAAATAAATTTCTGAAAATTTCTCTGAATAGCCCTAAGTTGAGAAAGGGGGATAGCAACCAGTAAGGTTTCAAAATAGTATAGGAGCCTAGGTAGGATGGACATTTTCAGTACATTGATCCTGCCAAGGAGGGAGAGAGGATACCTAGTCCAACTTTGCAGAGACTTATTGATATCTGCAATCAAGGGAGGGTAATTTACTGAGCAGAGGGAGGAGTAGGTGGGAGTAATATGAATTCCCAGGTATTTAAGAGAGATGGAGCACCAGCTATAGGGATAGAATTCTTTGAGTTGAGATAGAAGATACGGTGGTATGTGTATAGGAAGGGCTTCAGTTTTTGTAGTATTAACCTTATAGCCAGAAATGGCACCGAATGAGGACAGAAGTTTGTGTAGTGAAGCAGGGCCGGACTGGCCTACCGGGATACCGGGAAATATCCCGGTAGGCTGGCTGCACAAAGTACCGCTGGGGCCGCTCACAGTGCCTGTGTCAGCATCAGCAATTTAAAGAGCAGCAGCGGCCGCCGCTGCTGCACTATGCCATGGCTGTGTGTCACTCACTGTCTGTGTGTGTCTCCGGGGGGGGCGCTCACTGCCTGTGTCCTGACCTAAAGATCAGCAGCGGTGGCCGCCGCTGCTGCACTATGCCATGGCTGCCTGTGTCTGTCACTGTCTCCTCCGTTTGGGCGCTGGCGCTCCGCCCACCACACTCATCATGCCTCGCTCTGTCTGTGTGCCTGTGGGGGAGGAGCAGGAGAACGCCGTGCTGCTCCATTTTGCCTCGTCCCGTGCGGTGCTACAGCACAAGGTATTAAAACCTCTCTCTCTCTCTCTCTTTCTCTCTTTCTCTCTCTCTCTCTCTCCTCCCCAAGCCCCCCCCCAGATTATCTTTGAAAAGCTGTATACCATCAAACGCTGCCACTGTGCCCATAGATTGCCAACACTGTGCCCTGCCCATCAAACGCAGCCACTGTGCCCATTAAACGCAGCCACTGTACCCATCAATTGCAGCCACTGTACCATCAAACGCAGCCACTGTACCATCAAACGCAGCCACTGTACCCATAAATTGCCACCACTGTGCCCATTAAACGCTGCCACTGTACCATCAAACGCAGCCACTGTACCATCAAACGCAGCCACTGTACCCATCAATTGCAGCCACTGTGCCCATCAAACGCATCCACTGTACCACCAAACGCAGCCACTGTACCCATAAATTGCCACCACTGTGCCCATTAAACACAGCCACTGTGCCCATCAAACGCAGCCACTGTACCATCAAACGCAGCCACTGTACCCATAAATTGCCACCACTGTGCCCATTAAACGCTGCCACTGTACCATCAAACGCAGCCACTGTACCATTAAACGCAGCCACTGTACCCATAAATTGCCACCACTGTGCCCATTAAACGCTGCCACTGTACCATCAAACGCAGCCACTGTACCCATAAATTGCCACCACTGTGCCCATTAAACACAGCCACTGTACCATCAAACGCAGCCACTGTGCCCATTAAACGCAGCCACTGTACCCATCAATTGCAGCCACTGTGCCCATCAAACGCAGCCACTGTACCATCAAATGCAGCCACTGTACCCATAAATTGCCACCACTGTGCCCATTAAACGCTGCCACTGTGCCCATCAAACGCAGCCACTGTACCATCAAACGCAGCCACTGTACCATCAAACGCAGCCACTGTACCTATAAATTGCCACCACTGTGCCCATTAAACACAGCCACTGTACCATCAAACGCTGCCACTGTACCATCAAACGCAGCCACTGTACCCATCAATTGCAGCCACTGTGCCCATCAAACGCCGCCACTGTACCCATAAATTGCCACCACTGTGCCCATTAAACGCTGCCACTGTACCATCAAACGCAGCCACTGTACCATCAAACGCAGCCACTGTACCCATCAATTGCAGCCACTGTGCCAATCAAACGCATCCACTGTACCATCAAACGCAGCCACTGTACCCTTAAATTGCCACCACTGTGCCCTTTAAACACAGCCACTGTGCCCATCAAACGCAGCCACTGTACCATCAAATGCAGCCACTGTACCCATAAATTGCCACCACTGTGCCCATTAAAACGCTGCCACTGTACCATCAAACGCAGCCACTGTACCCATAAATTGCCACCACTGTGCCCATTAAACGCTGCCACTGTGCCCATCAAACGCAGCCACTGTACCATCAAACGCAGCCACTGTACCATCAAACGCAGCCACTGTACCCATAAATTGCCACCACTGTGCCCATTAAACACAGTCACTGTGCCCAAACGCTGCCACTGTACCCATAAATTGCTGCCACTGTGCCCCATCAAACGCAGCCACTGTACCCAATAATTGCAGCCACTGTGCCCATTAAACGCTGCCACTGTACCATCAAACGCAGCCACTGTACCCATAAATTGCCACCACTGTGCCCATTAAACACAGTCACTGTGCCCAAACGCTGCCACTGTACCCATAAATTGCTGCCACTGTGCCCCATCAAACGCAGCCACTGTACCCATTAATTGCAGCCACCGTGCCCATTAAACGCTGCCACTGTACCATCAAACGCTGCCACTGTACCCATAAATTGCTGCCACTGTGCCCCATCAAACGCAGCCACTGTACCCATTAATTGCAGCCACTGTGCCCATTAAACGCTGCCACTGTACCATCAAACGCAGCCACTGCACCCATAAATTACCACCACTGTGCCCATTAAACGCTGCCACTGTGCCCATCAAACGCAGCCACTGTACCCATAAATTGCTGCCACTGTGCCCATCAAAAGCAGCCACTGTGCCCATCAAACACAGCCACTGTGCCCATCAAACGCAGCCACTGTAACCATCAATTGCCGCCAGTTTGCCCCATCAATTGCCACCAGTTTGCCCATTAAATCCTGCCAGTGTCCCCCCCGCCCGGCACTTACCTGTCTCAGGTCAGCGCGTTGCTCCACGCTCCCTCCGATAGGCATCCAATCACAGCGCCTGTCGCTTCAGCCAATCAGGTGACAGGTAACCAGACCCAGTGCACCTGATTGGCTGAGAGGCGGGTCAGTGTTAGGGAAGCGATTTATTTGATTTACTAACACAGCACTGTGTAAGCAGCAAACGCACAGCAGTGTGCCCGCTGTTTACCAATTTGGAAGCCTATTAGAGATGACGGCTCTAATCAGGCACTTCTAAAAACACCCCCGCCGCTGTAATTCACATGCCGATGCCCAACAAGGGTGCCGGACACCTGAATAGGGGGCGGCAGCAGCGACAATAGATAGATTCATGCAATGCGGTCATACAACGCTGTTCACACAAATAGAGCTTTCTTTTGGTGGCATTTATTCACAACTCAATTTTTTATTTTTTGCGATATAAGCGGAAAAAAAGAGCGGAAATTTGGAAAAAAAAACAATATTTTCTTCTTTCTATTTTAAAAGAAATCCAATAAAATCTAATTTTGTCATAAATGTAAGCCAAAATGTATTCTGCTACATGTCTTCGGTAAAAAAATCATGTTAAGTGTATAATAATTGGTTTGTGTGATCACGGACATATGTACGCAGATGATCATGCACAGATGTGATCACGGACATATGTGTGCAGATGATCATTGGGACATATGATTTTACTGTTACATATGTGGGGGACAGGTTTTTTTACTGTGTGGGGACATGTGTGTGGGGACAGTGTTTTGGGGACTTTGTGTGTTTACATTGTTTTGGGACATGTGTGGGGACAGTAGGCTGGTGATCAATGTGTAAAAAGCTGTAAAAAACAGCTCATTCTCACTGATCACTGTCCGGCTGCAGAGATTCGCTCTCCTCTCCGACAACTTTCGTGTGAGGAGAGGAGAGCCAATTGCCTAGAAAACGGCTCTCTATTTACATCACATGATGGCTGTGATTCCACACAGCCGTCATGTGATCAGGAGGGCCAATCACAGAGCCCTATGTGCTTTTATATGTGTCTTATCTATATATAATGCACTCTTTAAATGTGCTTTAAAATGCATGGTTTTCCATTTTATGAACAAGAAAATAATGACGTTATGCTGTTGGGCTGGTATAATAATGCTATGGGGCTGGTATGACATTTTTTCCAGGGCTGGTTTTCATTCCCAGTCCGGCCCTGTAGTGAAGGTAGGGACAACAACGGATTTGTAATAGTTAGCAAGATGTCATCTGCAAACAATGATAGTTTGTACCCTCTTTGTCGCATTACCACCCCACGAATATCAGGATGGATACGAATGGACTCGGCAAGAGGTTCCAGACACAGAATAAAAGTAGTGGAGATAAGGGACACCCCTGCCGAGTGCCATTAGTCATGGGGAGGCTAGGCGCCAAAAAGGACGACATCTGAACTTGAGTCGTAACTTGGGAATATAGGGCCTCTAAAGCTTTGAAAAAAGGACCTTTTAATCCGTACGCACATAGGGTGGAAAACATATAGGGCCAGCTCAGCCTGTCAAAGGCCTTTTGAGCATCCAGGCTCAGAACAAGAGCCTGACGGGGAGATCTGTTCAATAGATCAATCAAATTTATAGTGCGGCGAGTGTTGTCCCCAGCGTGCCTATTTGAAACGAAACCCACTTGGTCCCTATTAATCAATTTAGGAATATGTTTGGAGAGTCTAGATGCCAGAAATGTTGTGAATATTTTGTAATCTGAGTTTAGGAGGGCTATAGGTCTATAGTTATCTGGGACAGAAGGGTCTTTACCCGATTTATGGATAACTGATATACAGTGGGGAAAAAAAAGTATTTAGTCAGCCACCAATTGTGCAAGTTCTTCCACTTAAAAAGATGAGAGAGGCCTGTAATTGTCATCATAGGTATACCTCAACTATGAGAGACAAAATGTGGAAACAAATCCAAACAATCACATTGTCTGATTTTTGAAAGAATTTATTTGCAAATTATGGTGGAAAATAAGTATTTGGTCACCTACAAACAAGCAAGATTGCTGACTCTCACAGACCTGTATCCTCTTCTTTAAGAGGCTCCTCTGTCCTCCACTCATTTCCTGTATTAATGGCACCTGTTTGAACTTGTTATCAGTATAAAAGACACCTGTCCACAACCTCAAACAGTCACACTCCAAACTCCACTATGGTGAAGACAAAAGAGCTGTCAAAGGACACCAGAAACAAAATTGTAGACCTGCACCAGGCTGGGGATACTGAATCTGCAATAGGTAAGCAGCTTGGTGTGAAGAAATCAAATGTGGGAGCAATAATTAGAAAATGGAAGACATACAAGACCACTGATAATCTCCCTCGATCTAGGGCTCCACGCAAGATCTCACCCCGTGGGGTCAAAATGATCGCAAGAACGGTGAGCAAAAATCCCAGAACCACACGGGAGGACCTAGTGAATGACCTGCAGAGAGTTGAGACTAACGCTCATTTTATGACTACCACCGGCCATTTTCAGCTAAGGCAGCAGCTAGACTCTTGCAGTTCCAGGTGACTACCAACTGGAGCACCATCGATACAGAGCTGTTCTGTCACCATTTCGCTGGCCTACGCTCCCCACTCTGTACTAACCGCCAGTCTTCCACCCATACGGCTAACTGGTGTTCTGAGTTAGGTGACAGACGCCTCCCTAGCTTTTCCTCCATCCATTTACACAGCCAACCCAAGTGAACATGTTAGGACGACCCATCCGCGCACTAGGGGGCGCAGCTATTTGCAACAATTTCAACTTCGGGGGTTGCAACTTCCCTCACTGCAAACTCCTTCATATTTGCCTCATATGCCATAAAGCTCATCCCAGAAACATGTGCAGTGTCCAGCAGCTTAATTCCTCATGACTAGGCCTCGTGCACGTCGGATGGCTCAGGTTTTACCTATCCTCACACCCAACATGCTCACTGGCCGCCTTCCTCGTGCAGGGGTTCACTACAGGATTCCACACTGGACTCATTACCCTTCCCAACACAACCCACGAGTGCAAGAACCTTCTTTCAGCCACCACTGACGAGGAAGCCGTCAGTACCTTGTTGCAGACCGAACTAGACCAGGGGTACATGATCAGCCCCTTTTTCACAATCACCATTCTCTGTATGGAGAGTCAGCCCTGTCGGGCTTGTTAAGGGCAAGTTTTCCAATAAACTTTGTTTAGTATATGATTTGTCTGCACCTCATTGTTCTCACATACCAAGTTTAAATTCCCTCATACCCTCAGAGGAGTTCTCTCTTAAATATTCATCATTAGACCTAGCTATTCAAGCTATCATTGGTATAGGAGCAGGTGCTTTGCTGTCTAAAGCGGACATCTTGGACGCCTTCAAGTTACTACCAATCGAGCCGTACCTCTGGCGATGGCACGGAACCAAATGGAAGGGCTCGTACTATTTCGCCACTAAATTGACATTTGGCTCCAAAAGCAGCCCGTGGCTCTTTGACACATTTGCGCAGTCCCTTTCTTGGATCCTGTCACATCACGCATCCTGTCAGAAAGTGATCCACTACTTAGACGACTTCCTGCTCATCGAGAAACCTAGTGAGCCCCCAGTAGAACTAAACAGCTTGAGAGAGGTGTTCTACAATCTCAATGTGCCTATATCAGAAAAGAAAGTGGAACAGCTTATCACCTTCTTGGGTGTCACGCTCGACACTTGCGCCATGCAGGCTAGTCTGCCTCCCGACAATTTGACCCGCATCAGGACGGTCGTTCATACCTTCACCATTACTTAAGGGTGCACTAAGAGGCAACTACAATCTCTGCTTGGCATGCTTAACTTTGCCATGAGGATCATCCCTCAGGGATGATCCTTTATGTCACGCCTTTTGGTGTTTCTCTCCCAGGTACAAGACCCTGTGTCAGGGAGCCGCCGGCGCCAGACCTGGGCGTTGGCGTACGCCTATGCGCCGGTGCGCTCCCGTGCAAGCTCCTCAGCAGAATCCTGATGTTCCCAGGCGTCAGCGCGGCGCTTGTGCGTGCGCGCACGCGTTCGCGGTAGCGCCGTTTGGCGCCAAAGGATGCATAAAGGTTCCCCTGTGCTTCTGGCACATTGCTGCTTCGTCTCAGCTCAGTGATCTTGTAAACTGCATCTGATTGACTGATTGTTTCCTGATTGACCCGGCTTGTCTGACCATCCGTCCTGCTCCTATCCGACCCGGCCTGCCTGACCATCCTACTGCTCCTGCCTGATACCATTGCCGACCTCTGCCTGCCTACTGACTCTGCCTCTGCCTGCCGATATTGCCTGTGTTATCTGCCTGCTGACTCGGAATGTTTGACCTTGCTTGTGCATGCTGTTAATCCTTTGCACCTTCAGCTCAGTTCCAGTGCTTCCTGCATCTCCAGCACCCAGCCTGCTGTCTTCAAGTCTTCACGAGATCTGCAGTCTAGCCATCCCGGTGGAATCTCTTCCTCATCTCAGCATCAGAGACTTACCTCAATCAGGCACTCCTACCCCACTGTGTTCCAGAGACCACTGTTCCCATTCCAGTGGCTCCTGAACCAGCGCTGTATGAGAGGTCTTCTCCTACAAGTCAGGCTCTACTCCAGGTACCTAACACCCTGACCAAGTCCTTAAATTAGACGGGGCAGCAATAGTTGATCTTGCCATGTGGGATGATTTTCTGACAAACTGGAATGGCATATCGATGTTTATTCCGTCAGCATCTCCCTCTTTGCCTAAGATAGTCACGGAATCCGCAGCCTCCACAGGCTTTGCAGTAATTTTTGGCCACCATTGGTTTGCAGGGCCATGGCCACCAGAACTCCTCTTGATTCCCGGGTTCAGTCAGTCCTCCTCTTTGTCCGAGCTCTACCCCATTGTTGCAGCAGCTCAAGTCTGGGGCAGCACCAGGGCAGGACATACAGTGACCTTTGCCACAGACAACCAAGCCACAGCCAGTATTATAAATAAAGGCCGGTCCAAGTCGCTGGCCATCATGTCCTTCCTGCGCAGGCTGGTGCAACTATCCCTACAGCACCAGTTTAATGTCCTCTGTGTCCACATCCCAGGCAAATGCAATACCTCGGCCGACGCACTATCTCGCCTTAACCATGCGTCATTCTTTTCGCAGGAGCCTGGAGCCGACCTGACCATGTCTATTATCCCACATTGGTCGCAGCTAACCTTGGACTGAAACAACACCTTCACGATGCTACCTGCCTTATTAATCTATCATTATCTCACAACACCCTAAAGGCCTACCGTACTGCCTGGAAGATCTACGACAGGTTCCTAGCCTCAAACCCCGGGGCAATATCAGGAGATCTCAACCACATCCTGGCCTTCATATCATACTGCCACACACAGTTGGCATTTTCACACAATACAACTAGACTCTACTTAGTTGGCATCCATCATTTCATCTCCATATAAGATCCTACCAAACCATCCTTGTTCGCCGCCCACACGGTCAAGACCATGCTGTGTGGTATTCACAGGCAACAACCCCAAATCAGTAGTAAACGTCTACCTGTGACCAGCGCCATATTCCGAGACATGTCTGCCATACTGTCACGTTCCCCTTTAGGTTATTACCCAGCCTGGTCATTCAAGCAGCCATCTACCTGACCTTCTACGGCTTCTTACGCCCCAGTGAATTCAGTCATCGGCCCCAGTTGTAGAACGTTACGTAGACGCCACCTGACACGTCACCAGAGTTACTTCATCCTGCACCTCGTGGTGTCCAAAATACAACAGTCTGGTCCTGGGGTAGATATCAAAATTTTCCAGACTCACAATACCTGGTGCCCTGTGGCCATTCTAGATCAGTTATTAGCTCATCTGTCCGACCTCTCAGAGGACAACCCATTACTACCGTTTCCTACTAGCCCCCTAAGTAGCAACCAGTTCACTAGACATGTCAGGATTCTTTTGCGCAAACTTAGGCCTTGACCCCGGCCGATTTTCCGGACATTCTTTTCGCATTGGAGCAGCAACAGCAGCCTCACGAAACGGGGTCCCGGACCACGTCATCAAGAAGATTAGCAGGTGGAAATCCACTTGCTTCGCTCGATACATCCCCAATTCGCAAACAGAAATGTCACGAGCCTTCAGCAAGCTTGCCCTCTAGTATGTTATTAAGCTTAAATAAATAATTACCTCCCTAACCGAGTCTTTTGCGCCCTTCTCTTTGCATACCGTCCAGCAGACCAGGGCACACTTCAGGTCTACTTTATGTTGTTAGTCTTGTGACGTGTTTATGTGGTTCATATCTCTCCGGACAGAGGGCTCCGACCATAAATAGGAAGGCCAACATGGTGGCCTGAAATTATGGGAGGAGCCCGGGGGGTATTTAAGCAGACCACCCATGATGGTCTGTATCAGTTCCAGTGCACGGTACCCACCCATTCCCCTTCTCTTGAAACAATTTCTCTACAGAAACACCCATTTACTTTCTTAGGGTATGCGCCCTTCTCTTGGCATACCGTCCAGCAGACCAGGGCACACTTCAGGTCTACTTTATGTTGTTAGTCTTGTGACGTGTTTATGTGGTTCATATCTCTCCGGACAGAGGGCTCCGACCATAAATATACATATATATATCTATATATAGATATATATATAGATCACTCCAACACATGAAATCCAGAAAAATGTGAATTTAATGACTAAATATATGTGACCAGTTTAAAAACAAAAATCATATGTAAAAAAGTCCATGCATATAAAAATATTGTGAATCCAAAGAGTAGAAGAAATAAAGAAAACAAAATATATATATATATATATATATATATATGTAAATATTTAGTGCATCCCCAAAAAATCAATTCATAAGTACCATAAACCAGTGGTCCCCAACCTTTTTGGCACCAGGGACCGGCGTTGTGGAAGGAAATGGGGGGGGGGGGGTATGCAGGTTTTTGCGGGCAATTTGTCAGGGAAATGGCTGGTGTTAGCGCTTCAAACATCATGCCACCATGGTTGATATGGTGTCAGGATGATTTGAAGTGCATTATTTCTATTATTACATTGTAATATTGAATGAAACCGTTCAACTCACCATAATGCAGAATCTGCCACCAGATTTTCACTTGCAACCAGATGCGGATTGTCACTTGCCACCAGATGCGGATTCTCACCTGCCACCAGATGTAGATTGTCACTGCAGTGGTGGCAGCACAGGTGTGCGCATTAATTCAGAGGCAGGCCTGGAGTGGTGGGTTCCAAGTGAGGGAGAACAGTGGTGACGGGGCGGGCGGGAGAGATGATCTAATCTCTCTGCTCCCCCGCCTTACCTCCAGCAGTGTAGTGGCCCCGCTGTGAGGGAGGAACAGCGATGATGCGGGCAGGCAATGAGAGATGTCATCTCTCTGCTTGCCCGCTACCACCGCATGTCAGACAGTGCAGCCTTCATGGCCAGGCTGCAAACAGGCCATGGCCCAGTAGCGGGCCGCTGCCCAGGGGTTGGGGACCCCTGTCATACACCATACGCTGATTGTGCAACTCCCAATTAGTGAATCACCTCTCCAAAAAGTGATCATATGACACACACACCTCCGTACCCATCACCCCACCTCAAGGGTGTCCTCCCACCATCTGAATAGGACCTTGTTATGTTAGAGGTCACAAGCGCTTATATTATTAATATAAGGGGGTACTGTTCCATTCAACCTTTCTGTTCCCCTTGATCACCACTGACACGTAATTGTAATTATTTTTTTTTTTTATTGAAAGCCTATGGCGTGCATAACATACCCAAAAACTTAATCCGGTGCCAAAAAAATGTGCACACACACATAAAGAGTGAAACAAAAAAGAGCAAACGGGTACAAAAATGTGCCTTGCCCTGAATCCCCCGGGGCGTTAGGCTCCAGACGGGGACAAGGGTACTTTACAATTAGTCCATCTGGCTGAAACCAGACGAACCCCGTTCTCTGGAGGGCCTGCCGAAACAGACCCACCCAAGTACTAGGTGAGGCTCCCCTGAAGGGAGACCCCATGAGAGAGGGTGAACTAAGCCAGAAGGAAATGTCCACTCCTTCCCAAGACTTTAAGGGCTGGCCCAAGGACCCGCAACCCTACTCATCACACAGTGCAACAAACCGTGTACAAACATAAAAATACAAAAAGTGACAAACATAGGCTTAATAAATAAAATAAAGTGGGGAAGGAATAAGTGAAGAGGAGAGTGAAAAGGTGGCCATTGTTTAAAACAATGACCAGGCCCTCAGGCATAATTGTAATTGGTGGTGGCAGAGAGGTACACAGAGAGATGGGTAAACCTTAGGGAGGCAAATCTGATGGCAATCCAGATAGGGTGAGTGTTTTTTGCAACCACAGAAGTCCAATAATGATGGGAAGTCATAATAATGACTAGAAGACTTAGGAAGGATCAGAAAGGAGATGTCCTCACGATGAAGAACACAGAGATGCATAGTGATGGAGGTAGTTCAGAACCGTATGTGTCCTTAGGCCAAGGTAGAGCCATCAACTTCAGATACTGATAGAGGCATTGCCAAGGGAATGAGCGGAATTCCCAATTCAGCAGCCAAGGACTGCTTGATGAAGTTCCCAGCCGCCCCAGAGTCTACATATGCAGAAACTTGATATGAGTTTAGGGCCCAATGAACGGAGACAGGTATGATAAATCGAGGGAAAGCGGCAAAATTCAGGATCACCTCCCTCTGAGCTACCTAGACCTGAGAGTTTGCCAGATGGACAGGAATTTATTATATGACCATCAGCCCCGCAGTAAAGACATAGGCCAAGTCTCAGACAACGCGACTGCTCTTGTGGAGTGAGGCATGTCTGGCTTAATTGGATAGGTTCTTCAGATGTCAATATAACTGCAGTGAAGGGTTGTTCTGGAGCATTGTGGACAACAGAAGCTAAACGACCCACTGGGGGCGGGCGACGTGGACCAGCCCTTTTCAGATTTTGCTCCTGAAAGCGGACATTGATTTAGACGCTAAGGGCACTCAAGTTATCCAGAGTGGTGGGCATGGTTCTGCAAGCTAGTTCATCCTTATTATAGACCCTGCCAAAAGGTTGCAGTAAGGGCTTCATTATTCCAAATGACAGTCTTATAGCTTTATTGGATAACCACATGGATTCCCACTTGTCATAAAAGTACACCCACTCTTGGCAGGGTCATAAAGGTACACCAGACATCATACATAAGGAAATAAACAGAATGCTCACCATAGTGAAGATCCGTATGAACGCCAAAAACATTTATTGAGCCATTGCACTTACAGAATCTAGCATGTACAGAACATATAGAGTTCACTGTGAAAAAACTCCAAATAAATAACAAATATTTGTAAATTAAAAATTGCGCCTTTTTATGAAATGGTGAAAATCAAATGTATGCAAAAATTTAAATATTCAAATTTCTCTAAAAATCGGGAAGTTTTCATTTCTCCCTTATAGCTTTCAGAGTTTGTAAAAAACACCCAAAACCATATATTTTATGAAAGCACATGACCAGCAAAATAAAAAAAGATTTTTAAGGCCCTGTGATATTTGCTAAAATGTTCATTAAAACAATATTTTCTCTACAAATACACTAAAATCATTAGCAGATAACAACACAGCAAATTTGACAAAATTCCTGCTAAATTCCTTTTAAATACAAAAGGTTAACCTGTATTGAGTTCATAAATAACAAATATATGTAAATTTTAAAATTGTCCTTTTTAAGAAATGGTGAAAATCAAACGTATGCAAAAAATGTATACAGTATAACCAAACTTCTCAAAAAATCTGGAGGCTTTCATTTTTCCCTTACAGCTTTCACAGTTTGTAAAAGACCCCCAAACCATATATTTTCTGAAAGCACATGACCAGTAGAATAAAAAAACGATGCTACTGATTTTTTTTTTGTTTGCAAACTTTTTTATTAGGTACAAAAGGCGGTACAGTGCAAATTGACAAATATCAAGAGAAATACATAGAAAAATAGACAGTCTTACAAAAAATTATGTTTGTATATACAGCGGTTGTACATTTATGGTACATACAATTCAAGTGTTTTTTTAAAAAGTAGTAGATACAGACAATTAATTATACAGAGTTAATAAACTGATTTGTGTGAGTGAACCATGGGTTCCATTTTTTATCAAATATATGTTTTGAATTATTTAGGGTGTGAAATATCTTTTCCATAAGAAGAATATTGTTGATTCTTGTTTTAAGTTGGGATAAGGGTAATGTGGATTGTTTCCAGTGGTATGCAATGAGCCAATGTATGGCAACGCATATTGTGTGGACCAGTCTCAAATGAAAAGAATTTAGACCTATGATAGGTGTGAATAAAAGACAGTTGGGAAGAGTGAGACTAACATTGTTTTTTGAAATAATGGATGCGAAACCTTCAAGATGTTTCCATATCTGAGAGACTTTGTAACAGTCCCAAAAAAAAATGGGTGAATGAACCTGTGGAGATACATCCTCTAAAGCATGTATGAGGTATTGTTGGGAAAATGGCATGAAGTTTGGCTGGTGTATAATACCAACGTGTGAAGAGCTTAATTGCTGTCTCTCTAATTGTGATTGATCTTGTGCATTTGAGAAGATTGGAAATGCAATCAGACCAACTTTCAGAGGATAGAGTGATGTCACATTCTTGTTCCCATTTAAGAATATAGGGATGTTTGTCTGGACTTTTAGTATTGATAAGATTTGACTATATTTGTGAAAATAAGTCTGCGGCTCTGGGAGAATTAATACAATTTTTTTCATAAAATGTGTGTGAAATATTGGATGAAACTTGAAAAGTAAGTATTATAGAAGTGTCTAATTTGTAGGAATCTTCTGAATTCGCTATTAGGGGTCTTATATTTTTCTTTTAGTGCTGCAAAGGAAGTGAAAGTAGAGTCTACATTAAGGGTATTGAGAGTGGTTAAATTAATTTCAGTCCACCATGTGAAATGTTCTGAGTCTTGGTGTACTTGTAAGAACTTGGGATCTCCTACAAAGGAGGCGAGTGGGGGTGTGGTTGATATCATATTAAATTTTTTATTATGTAATTTCCAAAGTTGATATGAATTAGCTACCACGAGATTGAGATTAGCTAATTTGTGGATCGGAACTTTGTGGCCCCAGAGTAAACCAGCAATGGCATAAGGAAGAATTGAGTTGTTTTCAAAATTAACCCAAGGGATTTTGGAATTTTGTATGTGCCATTGGGTTAATTGGGACCACCTAGCTGCTAAACAATATAACCAAAAATCTGTAAGACCTTGTCCACCATTTTTCTGTGATTTATATAATACTGTTTTGAAGATCCTTGGATGAGAGTCTGACCATATACATTTGTAAACCTCTGATTGGAATTTGGTGATCAATGTTTTATTAAGTCTAGTAGGTAGTGCACAAAATAAATATAATAACTTAGGTAAAAGAGTCATTTTTATAGCTGTTATTCTGCCTAAAAATGAAATATTAAAGGATTTCCATATTTTCATCATCATCCTTAGTTTTTGTAATATGGGTACAAAGTTTTTATTAGTTAGATTATTAAAGTCTGGAGTGAGTTGTACACCTAGGTAAGGGAGAGACTCTGTTGTGCATGTGAGGTTAAACGAAGATCGAATATTGTCTAGCTGTGAGGTGGGAATATTTATAGGCATACCTAGTGATTTCGAAACATTTACTGATAAACCAGAAAGGGATGAGAAGATTTTTAATGTTTGTAGTAGGATTGGTAATGTTATGTTAGGTTGTTATGGAAACAGAATCATATCGTCTGCATACATACTAAGTTTATATGTGTTATTATTTGAAGTGTAACCTTTTATATCTGGGTTATGTAAAATTGCTGTAGCTAACAGTTCGATTGCAAGGGAGAATAATAGGTGCGAAAGGGGGCAGCCCTGTCTGGTTCCTTTGCCTACCTTAAAGAAGTCTGAGTTACAACCTGGTAATTTTATCCTGGTGGCAGGATTGTTATAGAGAGCATGAAAAGCCTGTATAAATGCTCCATTGAAACCATATTTTTGTAGCACTAAATCTAGATATTTCCAAGTTACACTATCGAATGCTTTATTGATATCTAGGCTTAAAAGGAGTACTGGACGTGATTTAATATTAGCGTCTTGAATTATATTTGTTACAAGTCTAATGTTGTCTGTAATTTGCCTGCCTGGGATAAAACCTGATTGGAATGGGGAAATCAAGGATGGGATTATCGTTGCTAATCTATTTGCTAATAGTCTGCTAAAAATCTTAAGGTCATTATTAATTACTGAGATTGGTCTGTAATTTTGGGGCAATGTGGGATCTTTGTTTGGTTTTGGGATTAAAGACATATTCGCTAAAAGCATCTCTTCTGGGAAATGGTTTCCTTTTAATATCTTATTAAAAAATTTGGTTAAATTAGGGATTAAGAGTTGGTGAAATTGTTTATAATAAAAAGAAGAAAATCCATCAGGGCCAGGTGCAGAACTTCTTTTAAGGGATTTAATGATTTGGAGGATTTCTTCTTCTGTGCATGGGGCATTCAATAAGTCAGTCTGTGAAGGGGTTAAAGAGGGGAAAGGAATATTGTCTAGCCATGATAAAGCGGAGGGTGGGATTGATGATGAAGGTTTAGATAAGAGCTCTGAGTAAAATTTGGAAAAAATTGATAGGATGTCTAGCGGATGAGTGACTAAATGATTGGTGTTATTTTTAAGTTTGTATACATCAGTGGGTTTAATAGGTTGATTTAATTTACGGGCAAACATTGTTGAATAAGAATTACTTGAGAGGAAAAATTTAGCTTTTGACCAGCGGAGAGCCTTTTCTGCTTTAAAAGTAAATATGGAGTCTAGTTCATTGCGTTTTTGAGAGATCATGTTAAAGGTATCTGGGTCATGGGTGTTTGTGTGTTCCGTATATAATTTATGAAGATCCATTGTGAGAGAGTGAATCTTTGCCCATTTTTCTTTATTAGCTTGAGCTGCCATCTCTATAAGTCTACCTCTTAAGACTGCTTTGTGAGCTAACCACAGAGAAGAAGGCGATATATCTGGTGTGTTATTTAATGTTAAATAATCTTTGATGGCAGAGGCTATTTCCTGTTGGTGATTGTGTTCAGTTAATAAAGACTCATTGAGTCTCCAAGAGTAAGGTGTTGAAGAAAGACCAATAAAATATGTGTTGAGCGTAGTAATCTGATGGTCTGACCAAGTGAAAGGATAAATTGATGCTTCCTGACAGTTGGCTAAGATTATGGGAGTACACAAAATATAGTCCAAACGTGAATAGGAATCATGTGGGTGTGAGTAAAAAGTATATTCACGCGCCCCTATGTTCAATGCTCTCGACGAATCTATGAGTTGTAAATCATTTATGTGTTTAGAGGTTGTTTTAGAGAATGTTTTTGAGTTTAGATTGCTTCTACAACGGTCTAAATTTGGTTGGGCAACTCAATTAAAATCTCTATCCAGTATAATATGTGGAGAATGATAGCCTTGCAGGGTGTTAAAGAATTGTGTAAAGAATGTGGTTTGTGTATCCATTGGTGCATAAACATTAGCTATTGTTAGTTCTCTACCAGACAAGATACCTTTAATTATAATAAATCTGCTGTCTTGATCTTTGTATACCTGCTGAACCTCAAGTGGGAGAGATTGGTAAATAAAGATATCTACTCCTTTTGTTTTAGAGGATGATGAGGTATAGAAGGATTGATTGTAAGCTTTATGAAAAAAATTTGGATGATTGTCCTTCATAAAGTGTCCTCTTTCCTGCAAGAGGATAATTTTTGCGTTTAATTTTTTATATTGTAAAAAGGCTTTTTTTCTTTAATTTGGGGAGTTAAATCTGTGTACATTGTGTGAAATAATTTTAATGGTCATGGTGGTAGGTTATTTTTTGGGATTCTAGCAGAAAGTGATATTATGTACTGAAAAAAGTTGTAAGCTGTATTATAGGTACAACCTTGAATAATTATTTCTGAGGCTGAACAGGTGCACCGGAAGTTGGTGAGAAAAGCATCTCTCTTAATACTGTTGAGGAAAATAAAGAATCTAGGGGCTGTACCATATCTCTTTTTACAAGTAGAAAAAGCAGTAGAAATTTCTGCAAAACAGAAATTGTACCTTATAACTATTATAAGAATAGAAAATGGGGTTGGAAAAGACAAAAGTCTCCAACCGACTGAGAAAACCTGTGAGACCGCCTTGTCTCAAACTCAGTCTAATCAAGTCATGAATCAAAAAATTAGTAATGAAAAAAATAAAAAAATAGCATGTAGAAAGCTGATTGAAAATATGTAATTCAATACATTTGAATGACTTGTAGTTTTTCCATAGTAGTGGAGAATGGGTAACGACTGAGAGGGGGTAATTCATGTCGACATGTGGGCAAACAGCCACGGTAAATAGATGTCATAATAATAATTGTGCAAATAAAAAAAAAGACAAAAAGAACATGTCTTAAGGAACTGTTATAGCTTATGCAACTTAACTGGTATAATTTTTAGAAATAAACAACAGTGCACACCTAGGAAAGTAACAATACTAGGTCTTATAGCTGCTATTATAGAAGTATTAATATCCAGTATATGTACACATTCAGGAAAGATAAAATGGAGTAAATTTTATTGACGGGTTTGTAGTGATAATTGGTAGTGTGTGTGGCGCTGGTAGATTTTCAATCTACCGCTTATATGTAAATTTAGTGGGTCGTCTGTTTTCTATATAGTTCAGATTTAATCTATGACTAAATTAGCCTCTGTTCCATTCTTGGCTGTGTTGCGTACAGTTCCACTCCGTCGCCTGTAGATGTCGGTGTCACTACAAACCGGAGCTGGAAAGCAACAGGCTGAGGTGTATTGAGTGCTCTTTTTTCCCAGAAGTAACTCGGCGGAGGCTGTCCCCTGCTATGCATTCTGGGAAGGGGTATTTAAGGGACAGACGCCATTTTTCTTGGTCTCTTTCTTTCCACCTGCTGGCCCTCCTGGCTGACAGGTATGTGCTAGGAGTCCTACCTCGTGGTCCTCTGGGCCGGAGGACTGCATTGCTGCAGCGTGTAAGTCGGCCCAGAAGGCTGTCTGGGGCCTACTACTACTACTGCGGGGATGGTCCTGTGCTGTCTGTCCTGCGGGAAGAAGCTGGACAATTGAGAATATCCAGGGGAGGACCCGTCTTGGAAGGATCATGCGGAGCGCTGGTCTAGAGAGGGGCCTAGTGACTCAATTGGAGGACGAATCTTAAGTCAACCTACCACATAGTACTGCCGGGTCGGCTTAACGGTTCTGTTACTGTGTTGCTGTTCAACTAAAACTACTACGTCCTGTGGCATAGGATCGTGCAGTTACATTGTTCTTCTCAAGTCTGTGGCAGAGACTTTTCTTGTTCGTGCTACGCTGCGGCTGCTAGGTCAGTGAGAGGGGCCTATCCGGGTGGGCAAAAGTATAAATCTTGGACTGAAAGAATACTCGTCCTTAAGATATTCAAGTACTCAAAGATCAAAGACGGAAAAGGTATTTGAACTTCCCTGAAACTCCTTCTCTACCTCTTTCCTGCTACTTCTTTCATTTATTTCCCAATAAAGCATTGGAAAAATACTAAAGTGACTGGTTCATACGTTGCGATTACAAAGTTCAACATGGACTCTAGGTTTCTGATATGGTGAAAAGGCAGGTAATGGGTGGCGGCAACAGCCCGATAAAAATCAGCAGCTCCTAATGGAGTTATTGCTACATGTGGGTGCGTCGTCCGGGATTGTTAGCCGTTACCCTCCCGCAACTTGAGAAAGTATTTGTTTGAGAGTCTGTGCTAAAGAAGAGTTTTCTGGACTTTGTCACTTTTCTAAAGGAAGAGAGGGGGTTAAATTGCAGGATTGCATTTCTAACTGCGTAGGTTACGGGCGAGAAGTAAAAGCCCGGGAGCTACATGACCAGAGGAGCAAGTGGGAGGAGCTACACCTATTTGCTGCTGCGTAAGACACGTGTGTGTGAGTCTTGCGCCAAAGGAGAAGGGAGGCCTCGTGATCGTGCTGAAAGAATCAGAGTGCAGTCATGTCTTCTTTTCCACTGATATCCTCAACTATGGGATCCAAGATGTTTCCTACAAGTACCGCTGCAGGTGGTATGCTGACCGGAACCCTGCTGACAGATACCGGCATTCGTTTGAAGCCGCAGGGGTGGTTTGTATTATACACTGTTGGAGATATTGAAGGGCTAGGCATGCTTTGCCGCAAGTGTGAAGGACTGGCCATACATCTCTGTCCATTTGTTCGATGTTTGCAGTGCGGAGAATACCTATTCACAGTGGAGTAACCTACAATGTCGCCCTGTGCTTATCGTGTGGACTGGGCTACAGGGATTGCTATGGTGGAAACTACTGCTATTACTGCTGGAGAGCAACAGGCCGTGGTCTCATCTGCTACCGTGAGTGTTCCTGAGGGAGATGTCCCTTTTACCGTTTCATCAGCGGACATCACCGTATTTCTACTTCTACTACATCTATACCTGTTGCACCTGTTCCAAGGAAGGTGGGATATGTGAAGGCTTCCCGCGGCCGTGGTCGAGGCCTACCCCAGAGACTACCTGAACCGGAGCCGGAGGAATATATGGATCCGGAGAAGTCCACGTCAGGAATGGGTGAGAGATCAAAGGGGAACATATCTGGGACTCTTTGTAAATATTTGCCAGTGGAAGAGTTGGGAGACTCGGGGATAGATTCTATGTCAAATCTCTCCGGTGATGATGATTTGTTTGAGACAATGTCACAGGAACTGTTGTGGGCCCAGGGTGAAGATGTTGCTTCTGCCCTTACTTTCTCAGAATGGATAGCCATGGATTCTGGGAAGACTTCACCTTGTGTGGAGCCGCACAGTACTACCAAGGAGACATTGTTTAAAGTTGCCAGTTTGCTTGAGTTTGAGCCGATGCCCATCGGATCTATGGTGCACAAATCACCAAATTCTTGTGTGCCTCCTGGTTTGGGGAAAAACAGAGCTTTACCTAGACTTGCCTGTTTACAGAGAGTGCTTACCAAACAAGTTGCTACAGAATACGGTCTGGAATTTCCTTCGTAGAGTTCGTTCTGTGTGGGGGCTTAGTGTTGGGGTCCTTACCTTGACACAAGTCCAGTCCATGAACAGGGCGGGTAGGAGTTCATGGACCAAGAATTGGTTGCTCCAGCATGACCAGTTCTGTCATATGCCTTTGCTCCGTGAGATCCGTGAGAACAATCCTGATGATTATAGGAACTTTCTCCGGATGACAGACCCCGTATTTAACCGTTTGTTGGCTTTGCTGACCCCTTATATTAGCAGGCAGGATACCTGCATGAGGCAAGCCATCACTCCAGAGCAGAGGCTAGTCGCCACCCTGCGGTACTTGGTGACAGGGAGAAGCCTGCAGGACTTGAAGTTCTCGACAGGCATCTCCCCCCAGGCTCTGGGGATCATTATCCCGGAGACCTGTTATGCCATCATCCAGGTCCTGCAGAAGGAGTATATTAAGGTAAGATTTTTATCCTTTAACATCACATTTTATTGTATATAATGTTTGTTAATATATTGTATTTCTTTCCTCATTCCCTAATTACCATGATTGTAATATGCTGTGAATGTCCCCTTTGTCCTCATGCATGCTGGTTTTGTTTAAAAAAATTTTTTGCCCTTCATACATATTTGCCTTCACTTGCCTCCCCAGCATGCTCTCCTGGTCCTATATTCACCTCGTGTAGTCACTTAATGTATTTTGTCAGCTCCATAGTAGTGCTTTACCCCAAACACCCCCTAAAATGTGTAAAAATGTGATTTGTGCTTTAAATTCAGGCAGAGTGCCAAAGGCCTTTTTTTTGGTGTCCCAAAATCATTTGTAACCCTCCCTCCCCCTAACTGCTAACTCAGCTGATACCAATCCTCTAACTGCTGACTTTGCCACACCCATACACACTATACCCACCTCTTTAGTGGTCAGATTTATGGATGAATTCCCCAAAGCATGTAGTGCAAGGGCCTGCCTGAATACTTTCAAATGGTACTGTTTAAAGTTTTTGTATCCTATTATTATCTTGATTGGTAGTAGCAGAATGTAAAAATGTGTTAAAATATGTACAGTGTGTATTTATATCTTTGTATTATGACACTTCTTACCTGTCCAGTAGGCTGCCAATAGTGTAAAGTAAGGAGGGGCTGGCCAAAGTAATACACATTATTTAGGCATTCATCTCTCAATGAAGTGGAGATGGTTACCTGTCCAAAACATCCCCCCATAAAATTTTACAAATGGCCCATGGAGGGGGGGGGGGGATCTGATAGGTGGACCTTATACCTTTGTCCTATACCTTTGTCTTTAAATACTCCCTAAAATAAATGTTATACTGATGTTGGCCAAGAATGTTTGTGTCTAATCTGCTTTCCCTGTTTATGTGCAAAATGATTAATTTATTTTTCTTGCTTGACTCCACAGTTAACTTCCAACCCACAGGAATGGCAGACTCCCACTTTGCCCAGCGGTAGGACTTTCCTAACTGCGGAGGGGCAATTGATGGGAAACACGTCCACATCGTCCACAGCTTGGACTTGCCACCTCCAGAAGACAATGTGGAAGGACTCCCATTCGTCTTCGTTGCTGATGAAGCGTTTGCGCTGGGGGATCATCTTATGCGGCCATTCCCAATGAGGACCCTCACCCCGGACCAGATGTTTTTTAATTACCGGCTGGCCAGAGCCAGAAGAGTGGCGGAGAACACATTTGGAATTATGGCCAGCCAGTTCCGCCTATTTCTTACACCCATACACATGGCGGAGTATAAACTGAATAATATCAACCTGGCGTGCTGTGTTCTTCACAACTTTTTAAGGTGAAATTCTGCCAACTATGCTGCCTCAGTGGGGCCTGAGGCCGGAATTCAAGTAAATGAACCAACCCTGACGGCGCTTGAAAGTGCCCGTCCTGGCTTGCCCCCCCGAGTGCCCACGAGGTCCGTCTTAGATACCTTGATTACTTTGCGGGTAGGGAGGCCATCAATATGCCAGACAATGTCTGAGACATTTTTAAAATAAAAAAATCATTTTAACTACTAAAATCTTCGGTGACATTTACTGCTTGTGTTTCTTTTAGCTGACCCTGACAGAAATGTGGGCAGTCCTGAAAATGTCATGATTGTGTAACCTTAAAAAGCACTGTTGGGTGTTATCTACTAAAGGAAAATACACTTTGCACTACAAGTGCACTTGAGCCTGCACTGAAACTGCACTTGTAGTGCAAAGTGGATTTGCCCTTAGGAAATAACCCCCATTGTCACAGAAAACACCAATTTTACCTTAACAAAATATGAGAAGCATTGAAACAATAATCCACACATTCTTGATTATCAATCTTTTTAATACCAGCACAATCACGTGCATTTCTAAAAGGTTTTTAAAACAAACCACCATGTTTGTTGTATAACAATTTTTTCGGTAACATTAATAAATATTGAAATGTCCATTTAAGGTAAAACAGGCATGTTTCAAACAAACAAGAAATACACAAATCTGGAACTTACAAAGTTCAACTTTTGTAGAAATTGAAGTCAATATCAGACATGAGTATTTAGAAACTGTTTGATATTGCGTTCAGATGGGGTGAAGTCACCCCTGGAAAAGATAAATTTTGAAGATGCACACAAATTGCTGAATGTCAACATGTGCTAGCTGCCATCACGGGGGATCAAGGGACGTGTTTTGTGGGTGCAACCCCTTCCTCTCAGCTACTTTATTATTGAAGAAGTGGTTGCACCTCCAAAACTCCTACATTGATCTCCTGTGATGGCAGATAGCACATGTTGACACACTGTGTGCATCTTCAAATTTTGGCTTTTCTATAAAATGGCAAAAAAATTTCAAAATTTTTACTTTACAAATACCACAAAAAAGGAAGGGATTTGGAGGTGTTTTAAACTCTCCCTAAAACATCAATGATGTTCTTCATTTTATTTTTAACATCATTGATGTTTTTCTGGATGTTTTCCAAGTCCCTATTACACCCCATAATCTCCCGGATCAGGATCTGTGTACTTTCCCTGGTGAAATGACCTGTATCCACAACATCACGATCACCTAAAAATAGAGAAACAAAAACACACCATGTAATATAAATATGCCGGCATCCATCTCTTACCTGAGCCTGTGGTCGCAGACACTCACCTGTTGTAGTGACAATTTCCACCACAACTCCTTCCTCCTCCTCCTCTGCTTGGCTTTGGGGGATTGCACCTTCTTCATGAAGTGGGGGGTCTGTTGTCGCTTCTGCTGAGTGGTGTCCTCCGAGTCTTTTCTCCCCTATGTAAAAAAAAATAGATATACTTAGCACACAGATATTTGATGACAGAAAGAGGAATATGAAACATTGCTTGGAAGTGGGGTACAATTGTCTGTTATGGCAGAGTTCCAAGATGAAGAAATATTTTTTTCCTTTGTCAAGCTTGAATACTTACCTGTTTTGTACAAGCTTCACAGATGGAGACACCCCTATAGTATACACTGGAGCACCTGTGTGGGACCCCCTAATAAAAAGGGTGTTCTGGTGTCCCACACTAATGCTCCTGTGTCCAGATGTGTAAACTGCTGCTGAGTGTCCTCTCCTTACACAGAATCTAGTTTACATTACATTCTAGTTACAAACCCATCTAGACAAAATTATTTTAAGAGAAGTGTAGGCTAGAAAAAATGTATTCAAATGCATATGGCCAAAACAATGGTGTTTTCTAGGCCGAACGAACAATGTTTCATACGAACGAACAATGTGCCCATGAACATGAAATTTTAAACTGTACAACAGTAAACAAAAGCACATGGAGCAGCACGAACGTAATCAAAATAAAGAATAGGAACACAGCACAACTACTTACTTTTTTGCAGCACTCTCCTGATCCTTCTGTACTGCTCGTGCTCCCTGATTTTGAGGTCCAACCACCGTTTCCTGAGCTGATCCTTGGATCGCCGTACCCCGAAATTCTTCTGCAGACTTTTGATAACTTTCGCCATGATCTTGGCCTTTCGGTCATTGGGGTTTGGGTAAGGTCCATACTTCCCGTCATAGTCGGCCCTCTTCAGGATGTGGACCATCTCCAACATCTCCCCAAAGGACATATTTGAGGCCTTAAATTGTCTCTTCTGGGATCAGGACGTTTCTGTCTCTCCTCCTCCTCGTTGCTGTAATTAGCACGCACCTGCTGTGTCTCGGCCATCTGCTCTTCCCCCACTGCACCGAACGAGAAGGGGCGGGGAATAGACTAGAAAGAACGTCAGGGGCGGGCGGAGTTTCACGCATGCGCAGTGTATATAAAGCATAACACGCGTGCGTAGTACGTATGATCTATGAGCCGAGGAAGGAGTATCGGAGGCGCCGATCATGATAATGAAGGTAAGATTTAAATTTTGGCCTATATTGCTTCTAGATTGAGTCCTGTATTTAGATAAGTTTATAAGACTTTAGCCTGACATTAGGGTTTGTCTGGTGTTGTGTCTTGCAGAGAAAATGGATCTAGTCAATAATCAGGACTTTATGCCAATCTTCATAGATATGTTCAGGAAGCTGCCTTGTCTGTGGCAGGTAAACCACCCTGATTATAAGAACCAAAGATGAAGGCAGCGCTGGATAATTTGCTGCAATTTGTGAAGCCGGTGATCCCCACAGCAGACATCACCTATTTGAAGATCCTAATTGGTGGCATGAGGAGCACTTATCTAAGGGAGCACAAGAAGGTCCAGAATTCCCAGAGATCAGGAGTTGCAGATGACGTTTATGTCCCCAGGCTGTGGTACTATGACAGACTGCATTTTCTGGCAGGTCAGACTGAACCCAGGCCAGCACTCTCCACTCTTCCTTCCACGTTTCCTTCACCCCCAGCTGAGGCTTCTGACACCCAACCTGGGCCTTCCAGGCAGCAACATGTGGAGGAGCCCAGCTTGAGCCAGGTATAGCATTCTTCTAAATATTTCTGGTAGTCCAATCAATGATGTTAAACAGATGTTAGTTTGGAATACTAATTTCTGATTGTGATTGATGAACCAAAAACTAAAACGATGTCCCTTTTTCATACACAGGGAAGTCTCAGCAAGGAGGCGGCCGGGCCAAGCAGGCTGCCCGATACCCAGGTCCCTCCCCTCTGCCTTCAAAGACAAAGCCTATTTTGTAAGGCTACTGAGGCCCTCAGAACACTCCACAGTGTGGAAGAGGATTTTGCTGAGATAACTGCATGCAAAATGATGCAAATGGAGGAGGGTCAACGCCTCTTATGTGAGTTTTTAATTTTGGAAGCTCTAAATAAGAGGTTGAGGGGCCAACTCACATGCAAAACCCACATTTGTCAGCTCACCCATGGTCCTCCTCCTCCAGGTCCTCCTCCTCCTCCTCCTCCTCCAGGTCCTACTCCTCCTCCTGCCACACTTCCAACACCAGAGCCACAGCCGGGAAGGATGCGTGGAAGGAAGACCAGAGAGTGATGACCTGGGTTCAGTCTGGTCTGGCAAAAGATGCAGCCTCTTGTATGACCACAGCCTGGGAACATACATGTCATCTGCTGCTTTCATGATCTCTTGGACTTCTGGACCAGACTGCACTCCCTTATATATGGACTCCTCAGGCCACCAATTTTGCTGTCAAAGAATTTATGTGTGCCCTGGGGGCCAAAGGCTTCGCCAATTTATGATGTTTATCCAGCGTTGCCTCCCTCTTTGTTTGGTTCGGAGCCCTTAATAAAGGAATTTTTGTTTCAATTATACTCACCTATGTGTGTTTTCC
This sequence comes from Aquarana catesbeiana, assembly GCF_042186555.1. Classification (NCBI taxonomy): domain Eukaryota; kingdom Metazoa; phylum Chordata; class Amphibia; order Anura; family Ranidae; genus Aquarana; species Aquarana catesbeiana. Next base: position 45,814,462 of record NC_133329.1, read on the forward strand.
TTCAAAAAGGACAGTTTGTGAGGAGGCAGGTACATTTCTAAAATACAATGTGAAATTAACAAGAGACACCAACCTCCTTGAGATTAAATCATACAAGATAATAATGGTGTTGTGGTAACTTGACACACAAAACACACACAAATATTCAGGATGTAAAATCAAAAAATAAAAAAAATTAACAACACGATCAGGCTTGAAAACAATACAAACCAAAAAAAAAAAAACATATCTTTTTTGTCAGATGTGACAAATCAAAATATATTGATGAAATAACGATAAATAGTAAAGAAAGAAGTTTTGTGAGAAGTCTGTGTGAATATCAGCAGCAAAACTACTTCATTCTTCTAGCATTATGAAGAAGAAGAGAGTGCGCTGTATTAAACAATTTTAAACATTGCAGCGTGACGAAAGTGCTATATCCATTCCGAACGCTAATTTTACCAGACCGAGCTTTTAGGTCTCGGAATTTCTTCTGAGCATGCGTGGCACTTTGTGCGTCGGAATTGTCCACACACGATCGGAATTGACGCGATCGGATTTTGTTGTCGGAAAATTTTATAGCCTGCTCTCAAACTTTGTGTGTCGGTAAATCCGATTGAAAATGTCTGATGGAGCCCACACACGGTCGGAATTTCCGACAACACACTCCGATCGCACATTTTCCGTCGGAAAATCCGACCGTGTGTACAGGGCTTAACACTTTCTTTACTGTTTTCCCTTCCTCCTATCCAAGTTTTAAGTTCAAATACCTACTCTCAGGCTTGAGAGTCATTTTTGGCAGACGTTAATGACAACGTCTATTATAGTGGGGGGAGTATGTAGCGCTGGTAGATTTTCAATCTACCGCATATATGTAAATTTAGTTTGTCGTCTGTTTTCTATATAGTTCAGATTTAATCTATGGCTAAATTAGCCTCTGTTCCAGTCTTGGCTGTGTTGCGTGCAGTTCCACTTCGTCTCCTGTAGATGTCGGTGTCACTACAGACCGGAGCTGGAAAGCAACAGGCTGAGGTGTATTGAGTGCTCTTTTTTCCCAGAAGTAACTCGGCGGAGGTTGTGCCCTGCTATGCATTCTGGGAAGGGGTATTTAAGGGACAGGCGCCACTTTTCTTGGTCTCTTTCTTTCCACCTGCTGGCCCTCCTGGCCGACAGGTAGGTGCTAGGAGTCCTACCTCGTGGTCCTCCGGGCCAGGGGACTGCATTTCTGCAGCGTGTGGGTGGGCTCAGAAGTCTGTCTGGGGCCTACTACTACTACTGCAGGGATGGTCCTGTGCTGTCTGTGCTGCGGGAAGAAGCCGGACAATTGAGAAGACCCAGGGGAGGACCCATCTTGGAAGGATCATGCGGAGCGCTGGTCTAGAGAGGGACCTGGTGACTCAATCTTAAGTCAACCTATCACATAGTACTGCCGGGTCGGCTTAAAGGTTCTGGTACTGTGTTGCTGTTCACCTAAAACTACTACGTCCTGTGGCAGAGGATCGTGCAGTTACATTGTTCTTCTCAAGTCTGTGGCAGAGACTTTTCTTGTTTGTGCTACGCTCCAGCTGCTAGGTCAGTGAGAGAGGCCTATCCGGTTGGGCAAAAGATTAAATCTTGGACTGAAAGACTACTCGTCCTTAAGATATTCAAGTACTCAAAGATCAAAGACGGAAAAGGTATTTGAACTTCCCTGAAACTCCTTCTCTACCTCTTTCCTGCTACTTCTTTCATTTATTTCCCATTAAAGCATTGGAAAAATACTGAAGTGACTGGTTCATACGTTGTGAATACAAAGTTCAACATGGACTCTAGGTTTCTGATATGGTGAAAAGGCAGGTAATGGGTGGCGGCAACAGCCCGATAAAAATCAGCAGCTCCTAATGGAGTTAATGCTACATGTGTCTTATGCGTAATCCGGGCTATTTGAATTAAATAATGTATATGGAAGGTAGATTATATTTTCTTGTTAATTTGAGGAATGTCCGTAATGCCATACATGGACACAAGATGACAGAGTTGCAGTTTCTATAGGTGCTGTTGTGTAAGTAAGATAGAGGTGAGTAAAGTATACACACAGTTCCAGTTTAAGGCTGAAGGTGTCAGCGTTGGAATCCTTTATGTGATAATGACAACAGTTTCAGCTGCTAAAGGAAGAAGAGATTCCGCCTGAAATAATAAAAGAAGAATAACATGTGCAACAAGAAAACAAGAATATCAGCTCTTCAAAAAAATGAGATGGTAAAAAGAAAACCAATAGGGACTCATATATCAAGAGTGAATGTTATTTACTAAAGGCTCATCCTGAAAGTATAAAGTTAATTAGGACTCCATTGGCCCGCTTCATGTCTGAGTCTGCGTCTGTCTCTTCTGTGAGAGGGGGTGTTCCATATCGGGGCTTGTCTAGGAGTAGATGGGGTGCGTGGAAGATTGTTGGGGTTCCATAGGCCCAGTTTAACAAGGATATCCTGACCTTACGGAATAGAGGTGGCGATGTATGTTGTGCCATTATGTGGGATGATCAGCTTAAATGGAAAACCCCATCTGTATCTGATTCTGGCTGTGGAAAGAATTGTAGAGATTTCCTTCATTTTCCTGCGTCTGTCCAGGGTGGCTTGAGAGATATCCGGGTATAACTGTAGTTGTACTTCATCTAGAGTAATATTTCTGAGACCCCGTGCTGCCCTCATTATTTCTTCCTTCACTAAAAAGTCTTTCATGCAAAGGATTATATCACAAGGGGGTTTGTCTGGAGGGGGTTTAGCTCTTAAAGCACGGTGTATGCGATTGCACGTGAAGGACTGGGGATTTTGTTCTGGCAACAGCATCAGGAATAGTTTAGTGGTATACGCTGGTAAATCCGTAATAGATTCTGGGGCTCCTCTAATCCTGCTATTATTTCTTCTATTCCTATTATCCAAATCCTCCATGTGCGCTTGTAATTGCGTAAAAGCTGATGAGAGATTTTCATGTTCTCTGGATTAATCATTGAAAGCAATTTCAAGTTTGTCATGCTTGTTTTCAAGTAAATCAATGCGGGAGCCTAGGGCTGCTATCTCTTGGGACAAAGTGGAGGTGGATTTTTGCAGTTCAGATTGAAATTTAGTGAGTAATTTAGTGCAGAGTATGTCTAGGCTGATGTCCAATTCAGCTTTGGAAAGTGGGGTGTACTCACTGTTTTCTGCCATTGATCCTTTTAATCCAGATATCACAGGGTTTTTCAGCTGTTTTTCAGCAGAGGAGGGAGACTCTGCTATAGAAGGCAAGGAGCCGGCGCCATCTTTAGCCATGCTGCCACGCTTTGTAGATCTCAGGCGGTATTGTGTGAGGGATTTCTGAAGACCTCCTCTCCTTTTCCTTGGTGCAGGCATGCACTATGTTCGGTATGCGGGGATGCCTGTTTATAATCTGAATGCGGGTGGTATTGACCCCGTTTTATGTGGCCATTTGCCCCTGTACGGATGGAGCTCTGCTTAGCTGCGTCCGTTCCTCTCCATGCCACGCATGCGCCCCCTGATGCTACTGATTTTTAAGGCCTCCTCATATTTGCACAAATGTTTATCAAATTGCTATTTTCACAAAAAAAAAAAACAATAAAATCCCTATTTGCACACATAAACATAGCATAACCTTCAAGTCTCTTGCAAAATGCCTATTAAGGCCTTGTTCACATTGGGTGTACTAAAGCGTACGCCCATGGTGGGCCGTGTTTACCTGCACGGGGATGCACGGGTGTTCTGTGCATCCCTGTGCATGACAGATCTGACATCTGTGCAGGTGTAGGTATATGGCCCCAAATGCAGACAGTGTGAGTTCAGGGACATGCACCAACATAGATGTCAAGTTTTGAACAGTGGCTGTGTCCATGCAGCCACAGCATCCCAATTGATTTTGGATGCAACTGCCTGCACAGAAGTGCATGGAACATCTGTGCATTCCTGTGCAGCTGATGTATCCCAATTGACATCAATGGGACGGCCTGCATGGGGATGCACAAAACACCTGTGCAGCTAAACATGTCCTCACTGTAGTATGACGCTTCCTCACCGCCTGTCAGTAGCCTCTGGAATGTGAAACAAATGCAGATCAGGCTTCAGTGGCAAGGGAGATTTAGATGCATGTCTTCTTAATCTACCCTTAGGTTTTTTTTTTTTACACTTTTTTTTAAATATATATATGTGTGTGTGTGTGCGCACGTGTGCGCATGTATTTATATATATATATGCACACACGTGCGCGCACACACACAGATATTTGTTTTTTTTTTTCTGGGGGGGGGCTTTGGAGAGACATCAGGGGTCTAAGCACTCTAATGTCTAATTTTTTAGGACAGTCAGTCCCTTTCTCTGCAACTCAGGCTACACTGTAATTAAAGAGATATGAGTCTGTATAGAGGATCCCATTCATTAACAAACTGACACAGAGTAAACACAGTTTACTCTGTGTCAGTGTTGAATGAACAGCGTGATCACTTTGTTCTTTCATGAAAGAAAAGGGGCTGATAAACACATGTTTACCAGCCCCCTCGCGCTCTTTTCTGACACACTCCACTCGCTGATCTCCTGGGCAGCAGCTTCAGCAGGTGGGAAGGGGTAGAGGGAAAGCAGGCTATCAGAGCTGCATGGAGGGGCAAATCAGGGATTGGTGAGTGAGGGGGGCGCTGAATTGGAGGTCCCAACAGGAGGCGCACATAAGCAGCGGGGGGAGGTGACAATTGCATTGGATGTTGAGGATTTGTGGTAGGTGGGATAGATGGTGAAGGCAGAAGGGGGCAGCGCATGCATTTAAGGCAGTGCAGGAGTTGAGGAAGCAGTGGGTGAAGGCAGAGAGACGTCATTTTAGGTGAATAGATCTGATTAGCAGCTTGTTAGCCGCTAATCAAGCTATTGTTGATTCACAAAGCCAGCCATTCGTCATTTGTGAAATAGATTTTGCTGCAGAGGTGAAGTAAATTATTGTACTGTTCTAGGCCTTTTGGCTAAGATCAAGTGTAGTATCTGTTCTTATCAGTTTTTCAGGAGAGAACACCGGCTCCTCTCTAGCTGTAGGGGAGGAGCGGTTCAGTATTCCCCAAATATAATTAGGAAGGAGTGATGGAAGCGACGGTGGGGCCTGATGGTAAAGGACTCTCACCAAGCTCTCAGAACTTCATGCCTTCCTGCCTGGAGTGAGGGATGCTGTGGTCTGGGTCGTGGGTCAGGGGATGGTACTGAAAGCCTATGGTGTATGTGCCCCTGGAGTGGCAATCCAGGGGTGCCATAAAATCACTGTGAGCGAGGGTCACTTTGATTTGTGGTACCACAGTCACTGCACCATATACACGCTTTTTTAGCACCTGTCTTCTGGGCCGAGCCTTTTGGCTGGGACCGGAGGCATTTTTTATTCCTGGCTGGAGGACCTGGCCATTTTATTGCACAATGGCCACCTTTTTTACTCTCCTCTGATTCCTTCTCCCCCACTTTCTTTTATTTATTTTCTTTGTGTGTCACGTTTTTGTATTTTTTTTTGTACACGGTTTGCACTATGTGACTTGGTAGGGTTGCAGGTCCTCGGGCCTGCCCTGAAAGTCTTGGGAGGGGGTGGACATGGCCTTTTGGCTTAGTTCGCCCTCTCTCACGGGGTCTCCCCCTTCGGGGGAGCCCCACCGAGTACTTGGGTGGGTCTGTTTCGGCAGATCCTCCAGAGAAAGGAGTCTGTCTGGTTTCGTCCAGATGGACCAAGTGTAAGTACCCTTGTCCCCATCAGGAGCCTAACGCCCCGGGGGATTCAGGGCAAGGCCCTCTGATTTTAGAGGGCTTGTGTACCCATTGCACTTTTTTGTGTTTCACTCTTTATGTGTGTGCACAATTTTTTGGCACCGGGTGAAGTTTTTAAGTGTGTTTCACACGTCATGGGCTTTCAAAAAAAAAATCAATGCAGTATAAAGTTCTCCATATAGATACTTGACTCCCAACACTCGCCATTATCCTGCCAGAGCCGACTAAGCGGCAGTAGATTAAAGCAGACAGGAGAAGTGAGGTAAAGGGGAGTACAAGCCCGTCACTTACCTGGCCAGATGAACACATGCAGGGATAAAGGCTCACCGCTCTCCCAATGTCCAGTTATCCGGGCAGTTATACCGTTAGAGAGGATAGGTTTCTATTAGATGGTGGGGGGGAATAGGAGTTTGTTCACCGGTGGCGAGTGAAAGTCAGCATGTCAGCGTGCCTGCTTGTAATGCAGTCTCCCATACTGCAGTCTCCGCTTCAGGTCAGAAGCGCTAAACAACCTCAATAACACCTCTGATACACCTCATAAAAAATACATGTATATAAAATACAAGTAAACAAAATGGAAGCTGCCAACATCAAGAGTGCACTTACCAATATGTGCTAAATGCAATATAATATATAAACCTAAAAGTCTCTCTCTCTCTCTCTCCTCCCCTCTCCTCACTTCTCAATCTCCCCACCACAATGGATTTGAAATGAAACGAACAAGATGTGCTTTAACTGCAGACTTTCAGCTGTAATTTGAGGGTATTTACATCCAAATCAGGTGAACGGTGTAGGAAATACAACAGTTTATATATGTGCCTCCCACTTTTTAAGGGACCAAAGTAATGGGACAATTGGCTGCTCAGCTGTTCCATGGCCAGGTGTGTGTTATTCCCTCATTATCCCATTTACAAGGAGCAGATAAAAGGTCCAGAGTTAATTTCAAGTGTGCTATTTGCATTTGGAATCTGTTGCTGTCAACTCTCAATATGAGATCCAAAGAGCTGTTACTATCAGTGAAGCAAGCCATCATTAGGCTGAAAAAACAAAACAAACCCATCAGAGAGATAGCAAAAACATTAGGTGTGGCCAAATCAACTGTTTGGAACATCCTTAAAATAAAGAACGCACCGGTGAGCTCAGCAACACCAAAAGACCCAGAAGACCACGGAAAACAACTGTGGTGGATGACCGAAGAATTCTTTCCCTGGTGAAGAAAACACCCTTCTCAAGACTTCACCAGAGTGAATACAGAGGGTTCACCACAAGATGTAAACCATTGGTGAGCTTCAAAAACAGGAAGGCCAGATTAGAGTTTGCCAAACAACATCTAAAAAAGCCTTCACAGTTCTGGAACAACATCCTATGGACAGATGAGACCAAGATCAACTTGTAACAGAGTGATGGGAAGAGAAGAGTATGGAGAAGGAAAGGAACTGCTCATGATCCAAAGCATACCACCTCAGTGAAGCATGGTGATGGTAGTGTCATGGCATGGGCATGAATGGCTGCCAATGGAACTGGTTCTCTTGTATTTATTGATGATGTGACTGCTGACAAAAGCAGCAGGATAAATTCTGAAGTGTTTTGGGCAATATTATCTGCTTATATTCAGCAAAATGCTTCAGAACTCATTGGACGGCGCTTCACAGTGCAGATGGACAATGACCCGAAGCATACTGCGAAAGCAACTAAAGAGTAAGGGAAAGAAGTGGAATGTTATGCAATGGCCAAGTCAATCACCTGACCTGAATCAGATTGAGCATGCATTTCACTTTCTGAAGACAAAACTGAAGGGAAAATGTCCCAAGAACAAGCAGGAACTGAAGACAGTTGCAGTAGAGGCTTGGCAGAGCATCACCAGGGATGAAACCCAACGTCTGGTGATGTCTATGCATTCCACACTTCAGGCTGTAATTGACTGAAATTGAAAGGATTTGCAACCAAGTATTAAAAAGTGAAAGTTTGATGGATGATTGGTAATCTGTCCCATTACTTTTGGTCCCTTAAAAAGTGGGAGGCACATATACAAACTGTTGTAATTCCTACACCGTTAACCTGATTTGGATGTAAATACCCTCAAATTAAAGCTGAAAGTCTGCAGTTAAAGCACATCTTGTTTGTTTCATTTCAAATCCATTGTGGTGGTGCATAGAGCCAAAAAGATTAGAATTGTGTCGATGATTTCCCAATATTTATGGACCTGACTATATATATAATCTACATATATCACTCCAGAAATCCAGAAAAACGTGAATATAGTGACAATTTATATATGATATATATTAAAAAAATACTAAAAAGCAAATCATATGTAAAAAAGTCAATGCGTCAGTGGGCCAGATCCTCACGACGGGCCCCCTGAGTGTCGGCCGCACCCTGCCTCCACACCGCGCTGACGCCGACGATGCTCCGCGCATGGGCATCGTTCGGTACCAGAGAAGGTAGGGGTTAGGACGGCTTAGTTAGGAGGTGTTGAGACATGTTTAAAAAGTAAGTGGAATTTCTATATCTTTTACTCTCCATCCTTGGTTTGATTCATTTTAGATGCTTATTAATAAAGTTGGGCCTCTGTGCTGTTTCTTTTTCCCCTTATGCCTTGTGTCCACACCTCCCCTGGCCATGTTAATACTGCAGTTGTCCTGGTCTTGAGACAATTCACCAGTGTCATCTTAGTTCTCTATACCTACCAGCCTACCCACCGGTCTACACCTGCATCTTTGCACTTAGGTAGGTCTCTTGATTCAGTTCTCTTTTCCATCTATGGATATACTCTAGTTTTATTAGTTTATTTAATGATGTGCCCTTGGTTCCAGGTCTCTTATATTTTGGCCCCCAGCACACACACAGGCGCTGCACCTGGGCTCAGCATACAGCGTTTTTCAACACTATTTGGGATATCTCCCTTTGGGCATTTTTTCCATGAGCCCGGGAGACTCTAAGTTGACCTTTAAGTGGATGTGTGTGGGGAACCAGGCGTGAAGTTGCACAATTCCTATTTTTAACTATATAGATACTCATGTAGTGTCAATAAATTAAATGTAAGTGGACTATATCTGTGATAATGTTGAAGGTCTAATCTGGTGGTGGTGATATTAATTACTAACCATTTTGCATTCTGTAATTCCTCAGATGTAATTTTCTCTGTATGAACCCTGATGAAGGAAAGAATTTCTGAAACACGTCGGTTCAGGGAGATCTTACCATTTCTTATTGACAGTTTTTTAATTGTATCCATATTTATGCCAATTATGTACAAGTATTATATGTATTTATTTTTTGATATGTAATTTTCTCTGTAATAAAATTAATTTCTATATTTATATATACTTTTTTCTTATTGTAGTAGTGCCTTTAAAGTCCCACTTTAGGGGTATTCCCCCTTTTTCTATGATTCATTGGGATTTGGCACACCCATGGATAGTATTCTTTGTCAGATGCCTTCCCCTTAATATTTCAGGGTCATCGATACCAAATCTATCAAGACCTTTCTCAACAGACACTTATGAAAAGAAAAGAAATGAAAACCTCATATACAGGTCCTTCAATATCATCATATCACATATCGCTGGACTTTCCCCTTTGCAATTAATTTTACATACAAAGGAACTACCTATACCTGTAAAACTGCCGATGACTTGCTTTCTACAATTCTGGATTTTCGCCTGTCAACACCAGAGGCAACTACAGATGGATCTAAATGGCAGGCACATGTGATCTGACTTCAAGAGACACATTTTCCATCCCATTCTTGTCCTAAATTCTTTAGCCGCAAATACCCTCAAGTTTATACTTCATCAGCAGACACCAAACAAAGAGGTGTTTAAATCGCATTCCATCATAGAACGTCATTCACACTTTACACAGAACTTAAAGACCCTGAAGGTCGATACATAATATTGACTGGCCTCTTACAAGATACCGAAACTACTATAGTCTCATATTATGCCCCTAATAAAAATCCACTGTCATTCCTCTCTCATTTGTTTTCTGTCATAGAGAATCATAAACATGACACACTTATGCCGCGTACACACGGTCGGACTTTTCGTCTACAAAAGTCCAACGGACGCTGACGGACTAAAGCTGGCTGGTAATCCGATCGTGTGTGGGCTTCTCCGGACTTTCAACGTACTTTTTTAGCCTCAAATCCGACGTACTTTAGATTTGAAACATGCTTCAAATCTTTACGTCGTAACTACGACGGACCCCGAAATCCGCTCGTCTGTGTGCTAGTCCGACGGACAAAAACCCACGCTAGGGCAGCTATTGGCTACTGGCTGTGAACTTCCTTATTTTAGTCTGGTGTACGTCATCATGTACGAATCCGTCGGACTTTTGTGTGTAGGCAAGTCCGTTCGTTAGAAAGTCTGCCACAAGTCCGCCGCAAGTCTGCCGAAAGTCCGCCGGAAGTATGTCGGACAGGCTGTCGGACTTTTGTAGCTGAAAAGTCCGACCGTGTGTACGCGGCATAATACTAGGTGGAGACTCTAACCACGTAATATATCCATTCCTAGATAAATCCCCAACTCTGGCTAGACGACAATATACCCATTATTCCCATCCCCATAAACAATTTTCCTGCATAGACCATCTTTTTATTAATGTCAACATTTCAACATATATCCTAGACTCAACTATCTTACCATGTACATGGTCTGATCACAATAAGGTCCTGACATCCCTTTCCTCATTAATCCCACAACCAAATCATAGAACTTGATACATAAATGATGGTTTACTGGCACAGCCTTTATATAGACACTGACATTCATTGAGAAAGCCATCAAAGGTTATATTGCAAACAATAATACTAATGATACTAATCCTCTAACTTATTGGGAAGCTCCTAAACCATGTATCAGAGGTGTCTATAAGTCAAGCTTCTCACTTTCATAAACAAAAGCGGCAGCTTCACAAACAGTTAGAAACAGCATTCTATGACGCTTCAGAGAAATTCCAAAATGATCCATCCCCGTCAACAAAATTACAATATGATAAAACACATTTGGAACTTGATCTACTCCTGACAGAATTAGCGGAAAAGATTCTCCGAAAATCCAAACACACTTTCTATATGAAGGCTGATACTTTCTTAGCCCTTGCATTACAAAAGAAAACCTATAGCCCGAAACCAATAAGATTAAAATTGACCAAAGATAACTATACTAGTAACCCACTTAAAATTCTGCATGAATTCCAAAAGAGATTATCTGAACTTTATAAATACTCCCATGACTTTGATCAAACTAGACTAAATAACCTCCTGTCTTCAATTAACTTACCTTCACTCTCTAATGCTCAACATGAAACTTTAGACAAACCAATCACCGAACCAGAAATACAAACCGCAATAAAATCACTAAAACCACACAAACACCGAGGCATTGATGGTTTCTCAGCCACCTATTATAAAAGATTTACTAACTTATTATCGCCGCTTATGGTTGATGCCTTTAATTCCCTTCTCAGTTGTCACTCCTTCTGTCCAGAGTCCCTCATGGCCTCAATTTCTATGATACCAAAACCAAATGCAGACGATACTTCTTGGTCCAATTATAGACCAATATCAATATTTAATATAGATATTAAATTGTTAGCTAAAATCATCTCTAACAGACTTAATCCTATTATAGGCACCTTATTCCACCGAGATCAAACTGGATTAATTCCTTCTAGACAAGTAGGAGATTACATACGTCGAGCTGCAATCTTAGCCAACACAGCCCGTACCCGAAACATCCCAACCTGCTTCCTTTCACTAGATATTAGAAAGGAATTAGATTCCCTGTCCTGGCCCTACTTAAATTTAATTCTCCATAAATGGGGATTCGGTACACACTTCCTAAGATGGATTTCTGGCCTATATCACGATCCAAAGGCTTTTGAATCAACAAGTTTTATTTTGTCCAAAGTGCATACATGTCTCATGACATACATTGCAGGGTATAGTACATATCATAGAGAATTGTAAATAATAATTGCATACTGTTCCTAGAACTTTGTTACCGTATTGTGCTTCATGTGCGAAATAGAGAAGTACCCCAGGGTATGACCATGTATTTTGTTCTTATTTCCCGCGGGATTAGCGATCTACTGCCCGCTAACTCTCTATTGGGCGGTCTACGAGTTATGCTATGAACAGGTGTTGGACTCTTGCAGCCATCTGTCCCCGATTTTATAGTATTTAGCAGGACACCCTCTGTTAGTATATATACATTTTTTGCATGGGAGGGTATTATTTATTTCTGCCTTCCATTCTGTGATGCATGGGGGACGGGTTCTCATCCATTTCCTAGCTATTACCTTCTGTGCCAGGAACAGCATCTCATGTAGGAACGTCTTTGTCTACTTATCCTTAGATGCAGACAAGCAAAGAGGGTGTTTCACCGCTTAGGCAGACACTGACCCAGGTGTGAGATTGAAGTAGAATTTTCAGAGCAGAAGAGCTCTAGGTGCTGGCTAAATGCTAGGCAGAACAGGCTTGAAGTGAGAAGATCTGGATGCCGCACACCGGATGTAATCAAACTTCACTTTATTGAAAAGATGGGATCATCCAAATAACAAGACCATCATGCAGAAAGTACAGGTTGCTGACGCGTTTCGCACTCGGGGCTGAGTGCTATGAGTAAGCACTCAGCCCCGAGTGCGAAACGCGTCAGCCAACCTGTACTTTCTGCATGATGGTCTTGTTATTTGGATGATCCCATCTTTTCAATAAAGTGAAGTTTTTGATTACATCCGGTGTGCGGCATCCAGATCTTCTCACTTCAAGCCTGTTTTGTCTACTTATCAACAGAATCGGGTAGTATCCCAAGGAGGCACATTTTGGGGTCTAGTGTTGCTGGAGAGCCCATGTTATCATGAAGGAATGTCACCGCCTGTGTCCAAAGTCCCTGTATTTTGAGGCATGACCACAGTAGGTGAATAAATGTGCCTACCTCCTTCCCACACATTTGGCATAGGGTGGATTGAGAGTTCCTATATCTAGCCACCCTAAGAGGGGTGAGGTATGCTTGATGGATTATGTAGATTTGGGTTAGTCTATCAGAGAGTTTCGGTGAGATTACTTTGCAGGATTCCAGGGCCTCCTCCCATTCCTCATCTTCTACAGGTCCCGTCGCCCTCACCCAGTGGGGCTTGAGGCCGTATGCTAATTTAGTGGCCACTGGGGTGGTGAGTATACTGTAAAACGCCAATGTTAGTTATTGGGATCTGTGTTTTTAACTATTGCCATGATGACATTTGGAGTAGGTTGGGCAGGAGACGTTGGGAATTGAATTTGGGCCACGTGTTTGACTTGCAAAAATCTAAAGAGCATGTGATTGGGGAGTGTGAATTCTTCTTTGAGTGTGGTAAAGGTTTTGAGGTTCCATTTGTGGTTAGTTGATGTAGGTAGAGGACTCCATGAGTAGACCAGAGGTCCGCATCAGGCATTTGCATAAATTCGGGTAGATTTTTATTATGCCACAGTGGGGTGAAGTCATTGTATTGAGGAATCCCCAATTTAAATGAAGCAATATCCCATATCCGTCTGTAAAGATGCAGCAGGGTTTTCTCATTGCTCCGTGGACCTGTGTTGCTGGAGCCTATAGTTATCGCGTAAATTGAGTCTTTGGTATGTCTGGCCCACTTGGGACATATTAATTGAAGGAACCTCTCTCTGTCTGTCTTGTCAATGTGGTAAAGTTGGGACGCTATGTAGTAAAGGTTAAAATCTGGCAGTGCCGTACCTCCAAGATCGTTTGGATTTTTGAGCGCCTGCCATGCCAATTTATGTCTATTGGAGCACCATACAAAGGGTTTAAGAAGAGACTCTAAGGATTTGAAATACTTCAGAGGTAAGTATATTGGGGTATGCCATATTACATATAATATTTTGGGTAGGAGAATCATTTTGATTAGATTTATTCGACCCCATACCCCTAGTGGCAAACGGGCCCAAGTCCTGAGTTTGACTTTCACATGGGATATTAGAGGTTCTATATTTAAATGGACATAGTCTGCTGATGTTCTGGATACTTGTATCCCGAGGTATTTGATGGTACTGACTCGCTGGAGTGGTAAATTGGCCTGTGACTCCGTAGGTGGGAAACTGTTTATTGGCAATATTTGTGACTTCTCCCAGTTGATTTTTAAACCAGAAAAGGTCCCAAATTGTTCAATTGTCTGCAGTGCTATACGTAGAGAGGGGCTCGGGTCTGCCGGGTATCATCGCATACATACTGATTTTTTCGGTCAGAGTGCCGGAGCACAATCCCTTGATTTCTGGCTTATCCCGGATGGAGATGGCTAACGGCTCTGCTGCCAAAGCGTATAAAAGTGGTGATAGGGGCAGCCCTGCCTTGTGCCTCTACTGAGGTCAAACTGCTTGGAGGGCCATCCGTTCGCTACCACCTTGGCCGTGGGTGACTGATACCACAGCTGAACCCATTTGATGAATTTAGGGCCAAAGCCATATCCCTCCTGGCATTTCCATAAGTACTCCCACTCCACAGAGTCAAAGGCTTTTACCGTGTCTAAAGTTACTACCACCCGGGATCCAACTTCTACATGTATGGCTTGTAGGTTAATAAATAGTTTACGTAGGTTAAAGGAGGTGTTGCGGCCTGGCATGAATCCTGCCTGGTCTGCATGTATCAGAGAGAGAATGACTTGGTTTAATCTCTGAGATAGTACCTTAGCTAAGATTTTTATATCTACTTGAAGTAAGGAGATAGGGCGATAAGATTCAGGGTAACCCAGATCCTTCCCCTGTTTAGGGATAAGGACTATCATGGCCTCTCTCATTGAAGGTGGCAAAGAAAAAGTCTCACACAAGTGATTGTATAGCATGAGTGGTTTTGGAGTAATTCGTTTGCTGAACTGGGAGTAAAACTCAATCGGGAGACCATCTGATTTGTATCTAGCGAAGCTAGCCATAGCAGTAGCTATTTCATCTGTGGTAAGGGGTGCCTCAAGGAGGTCAGTTTGGTCGTTCATCAATTGGGGGAGAGTGATACTATGGAAGAACGTCGTTCTCAGTTCGGTTGAGCCTGTTACCATCGTCTTGTGTAGGTCTGCAAAGAATTCTCTAAATCTAGTTGTTACGCTATGTGGATCTGTGATCTGTTGGCCCCCAGGCCCATGTAGGGTGATGACCACTGGGGGTCTATCCTCACTATGTAGTAGATAGGCTAGGGGCTTACCTGCCTTTTCCCTGTGTTTAAATAATTTTTGTTTGGTGAAAAAAAGGTTTTGTCTGGCCTTTGTGAATTGGAGTTGAGTTACTACTCTGGATTGCATTTTAAGTCGGGCTGCTATTTCTGGAGTGGGATTGGTGGCATATTCCTGTTCTGTGGAAGTCAACTCCGCTACCGCCTTATCAAAGGCTTCAGCGGATTCTGTCTTGATTCTATTTATAAGTGAAGTGAGGGTCGTGCAAGCATATATTTTAAATGAGCCCCAAATTGTTGAAATAGACGCTTTTTGGTCATTTTCTAGAAAGTATTGTTTCCATAGATTTGGGAGCTCATCGTCTTCCGGCAGTAGTGACAGCCAGAACGGATTTAGGTGCCAGTGCCTCAATGGTTTGTCTATAGGGATACTCAGTGAGGCCCATTATGGGCTGTGATCAGATAATAGTCTTGGCCAAAAGGCTGTATTCAATATCCGTGGCGCTAGGGTTCTTGACACAAGAATAAAATCGATGCGGGACATGGAGCTGTGGGAGGAGGAAAAGCATGAGTAGGCTCTTGTGTGTTGGAATTTTTGACGCCGTGTATCTAACAAGTGGAAGGTGGAAATCCATTTTGAGAATTTTGTCTCCTCAGCGCCTACCCCTGTCATTTGTGTGGTTTGAAGTTTGTCTAGAGCAGGCCGTAAGGTGGTGTTGAAGTCCCCCATCCATACCGCTGGTGTTGTGGGTTAGTGGGTCATGAAGGTAAGTCCCTTGATTACGGTTATACTGAATGGAGGGTGTATGTAGAAAGCCATAAGGTGAAACTGTTCGCCTTATAGCTTGGCATGGACAAACACATACCTGCCCTGTGGGTCTGTAATTATCTCGCACAGCTCAAAATGCACCTATTTGGCTATTAGTATTGAGACCCCTTTGGCATGAGTTGTATGGGTGGAGTGGTACACCCACCCCACCCATGGGCGGCGGAGGGCTATCTGGAGCCTCCCTTCTACGTGTGTCTCTACCAATGCCACTACATCTGCCCTCTGCTTTTTCAGGAATGAAAGGGCTGCCGAGCGTTTCATTTTTACCCACAAGCTCCTTACAAGGAATTTTATAGATGCCATAGTTAAACCTGTGGAATATAACACCTCACAATTACTTCCCATACAGCATGACCCATCGTGGAATCATGGAGAACCCAGGACATGAATATCAATAGGAACATCAATTAATCACACAATGTATGCGACAACCATTCAATACTTAAACATATTCGCATCTTCTCCTCCTGTAATATTATTAGTGCACTTAGGTCTTGTGAAATTAACTGTGTAACATTTCCCTCCCCCCTCCCCGCCCTGCGCCCACCCCAACATGTGCGGCATTATCCCTCAACAACCTCAAACCACCAACTGGGAACATCCTCACTTTTGAACATATAATAAAGGAGAAAAAGAAAAGAAAGGGGCAGGACAGTCTCAGCCACTGGGTTCGGCTTAAGCATCTGATCATGCATTTTTGTATTAGGTGGGGTTGAATTATATGTCTCTGAAAGAAGTTATTAAGCGCAGATACCAACTCCCAATGTCTTCTGCCATCTGCGTCATGGTGGGTCCCAGAGGTTAACGGAGCTAAAACTCACTACACTGCGCATGCGTTTGCAGGACAAACATGTTCCCAACCCCCCAGTAAACTAGTAAAGAAAAATAGCGGTATGGAAAGAGATCCCCGTAGGGGGTAATTAGTAGCGGCTGGTGCTCAATTTTTTTGGGGGGGCGCAAACAAAGCCCTAACCAAGAACATCCCCCCCCCCGCTGGTCACTCGCCCGCAATAGGGCCTACAGATAGTTAGATAAATAGAGAGACAGAAAAATAAATGGACACATAGATAGACACTGGGTTGGATGGATGGATAGATAGACACTGGGTGGGAGGGATGGATGGATAGACACTGAGTGGGATGGATGGATGGATGGATAGACACTGAGTGGGATGGGTGGATAGATAAGCACTGGGTGGGATGGATGGATAGATAGACACTGGGTGGGATAGATGGATAGATAGACACTGAGTGGGATGGATAGATAGACACTGAGTGGGATGGATGGATAGATAGGCACTGGGTGGGATGGATGGAAAGATAAAAAAAGGTCACTGCCCCCACCTATAACTGGTCTTCACAGCAAGGAGCACTGAAAGGGCAAACACATGTGAAATTAAACCAAAGAATTTCCAAGCTCAACTTACCAACCAGCATGCGACCAACCGAATTAACATGCCTAACAGTATGCATTAAAAACAGGGGTTTAGTTGCACATATTTGCAAATACATGCATAAGCTGCAGGCCACGGCAAGGCACCCTGTATCCTGCAGACCCTAACTCTAACTTTGAAGAGTCTCCACAGTGGGAGCACATGTATTCTAATGGATAGATTAAGGGCAGATGACTGGAGGGAGCCCAACCCTCCTTAAAGGCGCAGGAGCACACTGAACACCCAGCACATTGCACAATGGCAGTAAAGGTGTCAGTGCGTTGCTTGACCAATATGTCAACAATACAAAAAAAAGTCACTGCCCCCACCTATAACTGGTCTTCGCAGCAAGGAGCACTGGAAGGGCAAACGCATGTGAAATAAAACCAAAGAATTTCCAAGCTCAACTTACCAACCAGCCTGCGACCAACCGTAGATGAAGGGCAGATGACTGGAGGGAGCCCAACCCTCCTTAAAGGCGCAGGCTTTGGTTGGTCGCAGGCTGGTTGGTAAGTTGAGCTTGGAAATTCTTTGCTCGAGGAAGGTTGCTGGGTCCTTACCTTTCACCCCCTCCGGGAGACCGATGAGGCGAATATTGCACCTCTTCAGCCGGTTCTCCATATCGTCTTGCTTAGCAATAAGCCGGGCGATTTGTCGTTGTGTGTGGTCTGATCCAGCTTGTAATGGCGGGAGGGCATCCTCAACTGCACTGATTCGGGTCTTCGTCTCTCTGACACGGTCACAGAGTTTTGAAAAGTCCTGCCTGATTAAAGATATGTCCATTTCAACTTCCTCTATCTTGGCGGTGAGAGAGGTACAGCACAGCGTGATAGCCTCCAGCAGCCTGTCTGTGTCTCCTGTTCCGCGCCCTCCTGCCTCTTTCCCGGTGCCGCCATCTTCCTCCCCTTCCTCTCCGTCCTGTTGGCAGTATTGTGCAAGTTTGGCGGCCGCCAGTTTTTGGGATTTTGAAGGTGACATGCCGGCAGGAGGTAAGGGTACCTTTCCGCACCTAGCAGGGGGTAAGATCTTGCCTTAGAGCCGCAGGATTAAAGTGGATTCAGGATTTCTCACCGGAGCTCGGGAAGATTCATCCTACGCCATGCAGAGTTAGGCCACGCCCCGGTCCAAAGGCTTTTATATCCTATTCTGGATTCCACTCAGAATCTTTTACCATTGAAAGAGGAACACGTCCGGGATGTCCCCTATCCCCACTCTTTTTCGCTCTAGCAATAGAACCCCTAGCCTAACTTATCCGATCTAACACCGATATCAGAGGATTGGAATTCGGAAGCCATCATCATAAAATATGTCTATTTGCAGACAATGTCCTTATTTTCCTTACTAATCCCCTATTATCAGCACTGATTCTTCTTAAAATCCTCGCCGAATTTGGACATCTATCTGGCCTCATAGTTAACGCACAAAAATTTCAAAGCACTTAATATATCATTATCACTTGAACTTCAATCACAACTACACAGCTCTCTCCCATTTATATGTCTAACTATCCCCCCCGATGTTAACACAACTATCCAAGTTACTTTCCACATGGTCAACCATGCTTCTAGCATGGATGGGTCGGATAACTGTTATCAAAATGTCCATTTTCCCAAAGATTCTTTACCTCTTTAGAGTACTTCCTATAACAGTTCCCTCACATTTCTTACGCATACTCCTTGTATACCTAAACAAACTCTATATACTCCCAAAGTAAAAGGAGGCCTTGGGGTACCTGATTTTACGAAATATTATTATGCGGCACAATTATCTTATTTGACGAAATACCATCCTAATAAAGAAATACCTCTATGGGTAGCATTAGAATCAGTGGACTGTGATCCCCTTTCCATTGCAAATCTCCTCTGGCTTCCCCACGCTCAACGGAAATCTATCACTAATCTCTACATTAAATATGGCCTCTCCATAGACAGGTTAAAAACTCTTTTCGGTTTCCAATCTAGACAAAACCCTCTTCTTTCTTTTCTTCATAACCCTTCCTTCTATCCGGCCTTGTCTACCCCAAAATCATTTTCACCATGGACTAATGCAGGTCTTCCATGAATCCACCAATTCTTTCAATCTTCAAATATAATACCTTTCCCAATCTTATGTGAGCAACATAATCTACCACAAACCGAAACCTTCAGATACCTTCAAATAAAAAAAATTCTGATCCCATACACACCAATAGCCAGTACACCTCATAAACAGGAAAATGGGAGAATGATCTCCACCTCCATTTAGATGATTAAGATTGGGCTCAAATTTGGCAAGTGACCAAATCAGCTACTCCTAATATTGTAGCCCTTGAGACCAATTACAAAGTCCTCACTAGATGGTATTAAGTTCCAGCATGATTAGCTAAATTTAACCATCAATACCCTGCCAACTGCTTCAGAGGTTGTACAACACTGGGAACACACACACATTTGGTGGGAATGTCCCATAGCCAACTCATTCTGGAAGAAAGTATTCAAAATATATTAAAATGACCTTAATCCCTGATCCAACTGTAGCACTATTAAACTATAAACCCCAAATCTTGACCCTTTCGCCAATTTAGACTATTACTATTTGTAACAACAGCGGCTAAACAATCCATAGCGAAAGCATGGAAAACTAACTCCCTTTGTATACAAACTGTTAAACAAAGAGTGACACAAGCCATGGTACATGCAAAGACTGAAGCAATTTATCTAGATAAAGTCCCCAAATTTGAATCTGTATGGAAACCATGGATAGATCATTATCTTCCACCAGGTTTAAATAGATTATTAATATAGACACAAAGAAATATGATAAATACTCCAATCCTTTTGATCCATGTTTTCTACTATACCACATGATGTTACTCTCTGGAAGGTTTTTTCTTCACAAATAGGGGTAGAGAATATGTTCAATTGCTTTCTCAGGAAATGCCAAGCCATAAAGCCGGACCTTGGCCCTGATTGTAGTTTGTTATCCCCTACTATTTCATAATATCTTAAAATTATTACTTTATCTTTCCCCCTTTTAGCATTTTTAATTACACCTGACTATTGATCTTATATTTGTAACTTAATTTTTATTCTGTATATTTTATTTTATTTTTAATATGAATATTTTAACACAAAACATCATTTGTTATACAAACTATCATTGTATAATATCATTTATCTCTATTTTACTAGCCTTTATTTACACAAAAAGCTTTATTGTATGTTTTGACTTTACTGTATATTGTGAAATTTGTTCTTACAATACTGACTTATGGTAATTTATTGTAATTTATAAACAAAAATAAAATTATTCAAAGAGAAATCAAATCACTCGCTCCCATTAAAAATCAGTGAATAAAGTACACAACATAGACAGACAAACAAACAGCTTTTACTTCAGAATAACCCTTTCATGACTAAGCCTATTTCTGACATTTGTTGCTTTCAAGTTAAAATCTGTATTTTTTGCTATAAAATTACTTAGAACCCCCAAACATATTTTTAGCAGAGAATCTGGAGAATAACATGGCAGTCGTTGCAATATTTTATGTCACACTGTATTTGCGCAGCGGTCTTTCAAACTAATTTTTTTAGGAAAAAGATACTTTCATGAATTAAAAAAAAACTAAACAGTAAACTTAGTCCAATTTTTTGTATAATGTGAAAGATGATGTTACGTCAAGTAAAAAGATACCCAACATGTCATGCTTTGAAATTGCACACACTCGTGAAATGGCGACAAACTACGGTACGGTACCTAAAAATCTCCATAGGCGGCGGTTTAAAAAAAAATAACAGTTAGTTACCAGGTTAAGGTTAAAGAGGAGCTCTGATGATTGTGGTGATACCTCACGTGTGTGATTTGAACACCATTTACATATGCAGGCGCGACTTATGTGTGCGTTTTCTTTGCTGCGCGAGCTCGCGGGGATGGGGGCGCTTTAAAAATAAGTTTTTTCTTATTCATTTTATTTATTTATTTATTTTTTTACATTGTCACGTGTTGCTGTGCTTACCTTTTTATGAATTTCAGGATGAGTTTTCCGCAAATGACGCTTCAAGTTTGTTGCATTTTTACCAGCGAGTGTCGCTCCACATGAGTAGAGTAGGCCTGTGAAATTAGGAAATAAATGGCATGCAGTGCGTACAAAAGGTCCTGCTGGAACCTGGATGGAGGTCTGAGGGGCCTATAAATAATCGACAGTGCATTTGCAAAGAGGCCTGACCCTGGATGCCAGTGCCACTGCCTGTCAGAGGAGACCTGCACAGCTGCACAGTGTGCTCTGGACAGACGGTGGTCGTCTGAGGGGAGGGGGGAGGCCTCAGGCCTGTTGTACGTACCACAACTATTGTACTGCAGTGCAAAGTACTGCACTAGTCTGCTCAGTCTACAACGCCTCTGGGTGGCGGGCGCCCCACCTGGCGTGGCGTCAGGAGGAGTCAGACTTGGGACTCGGGAAGGGAGGCTCAGGCCTGTAATGCACACAGTATCCTTATCGCCTCGCCTCCCTCACACTATCTGGCGCTCTCGGGAGTCGTCACGGTGGCACTGGCACGGTGATTGCTGGGCGTGGATTGTGGAAGTAGGCGGAGCTCCGTAAAAAAAAAATTGAAGTTGGTAAATGTCCCTCCTTGCCATTTTCGTCTCGTTGTCGTCCGATAACGAAAACGGATCCAATTTTCATCATAGTTTTCGTCGGTGGATGAAAATGTGCTGTACTTTTCATTTCGTTTTCATCACTGTAAAAATGCCGCTGACAAAATCGTTGACGAAAACGTTCATTGACAAAATTAACACTGCTACCTGATTGAGCTTGAGAGGTTCTGCAAAGTAGAATGAGAGAAACTGCACAAAAATTGGTGTGCCAAGCTTATAGCATCATACTCAAAAAGACTTGAGGCTGTAATTGGTGCCAAAGGTGCTTCCACAAAGTATTAAGCAAAGGCCGTAAATACTTACAGTATTTATATGGGATTTATTTTGGTTTTTATTTTTAATAAATGCAAATATTTCAAACAAAATTTCTTGCATGTTGTCACTATGGGGTATTGTTTGTAGAATTTAAGAAAATAATGAATTTTAATCCATTTTGGAATAAGGCTGTAACATAAAATGTGGAAAAAGTGAAGTGCTGTGAATACTTTCCAGATGCATTGTACATAAAAGTTTGTGAAACCACCCTGTACAAATGCAATAAGTAAATACAACAGGTGGTTTCATAGACTTTCCATCATGGTCAATATCTACCTTGACACATTCCATGGTGATTGCTGGGTATGTTCCTCATTAGAAATAAACAAATTGGATAACTATTAAAGTGTCTTCACTATTAACCCCCCTGGCGGTTTTCCCGAGTGTGGCTCAGGGTTAAATTTCAGTACCATTAGCGGTAACCCCGAGCCACACCCGGGATTGCATTGCAGGATCCTGCTACAGTATACTCACCTTGTCCCCAGGATCCTGCAATGTCCCCCCACTGTGTCCGTGGGCTCTGTTCTCCGCCCGATACCTCTGTGTGCCGGGCTCCATTCCCTGCGAGCGTCACAACGCATGGGGCGGAGCCCGGCGGCAAATTCAAAAAAGTGAAAAATCATTATACATACAGTACACTGTAATGTTACAGATTACAATACTGTATGAAATCATTTCACATCCCTTTTGTCCCTAGTGGTTTGTCCAATGCCCTGCATGCAGTTTTATATTATATATACTGTTCTTTCTGCCTGGAAACTGGAGATTGTCCATAGCAACCAAAAAGTGTCCCTTTACGTCAAAAGTGGCTTTAGACCAGCTAGAAAACAACGATAGTAAATTAGAACACTTGCAGAATTGAGCGATAGTGAATTGTGAGGAAATAAATTTTATTATTATTATATTATTATTTTTTATAATTATTTATATTTATTTATTATATTATAATTTATGATTTTGTGTTTCAAACTTCATCATACCCGGGATATCTACTAGACTCTTGTTTGGACAGATTTAAGTGTGTTATTAACCACTTTGCGCCCGCGCTATAGCCGAAAGACGGCTGCAGCGCAGACGCTATCTGCCGGGTGGCCGTCCCTGGATGTCCTGTTTACTTCTGTGATGCGCGCTTCCGCGGGCACGCATCAGGGAAGTTCTGTGCTGGCCGTGTCCCTCAGACACAGCCAGTCACAGATCGCTGAAAACGGCCAATCATAGCGGCCGTTTTCAGGGCGATCGGCGGTGCCAATGAGAGACGATCTCATCTCTCATCGCTGGTGTTCTGTGGCTCTGCCTCCTCACACAGAGACAGCGTGTGAGGAGGGAGAGCGAACCGCTGCGGCAGTAACTAAAAAAAAAACAAAAAAGTGTCCCCACTGCCATCTGTCCCTGCCATCTGTCCCCACTGTCATGTCCCTGCCATCTATCCCCAGTGCCATCTGTCCCCACTGTCATGTCCATGCCATCTGTCCCCAGTGCCATCTGCCCCCACTGCCATCTGCCATCAGTGCCACATAGTGCCATCTGTCATCAGTGCCACATAGTGCCATCTGTCATCAGTGCCACATAGTGCCATCTGTCATCAGTGCCACCTGTCAGTGTCACATGCCATCTGTCATCAGTGCCATGTATCAGTGCCATCTGTCATCAGTGCCACGTTTTAGTGCCATCTGTCATCAGTGCCATCTGTCATCAGTGTCATCAGTGCCATGTATTAGTGCCATCTGTCATCAGTGCCACGTATTAGTGAAATCTGTCATCAGTGCCACGTATTAGTGCCATCTGTCATCAGTGCCACATCAGTGTCAGTGCCACATCAGTGCCATCTGTCATCAGTGCCACGTATCAGTGCCACATCAGTGCCACGTATCAGTGCCATCTGTCATCGGTGCCACGTCAGTGTCACGTGTCATTGTCCTGGTGCTCCAGGGCCTTCAAAAAGTAATAGGTAGTCAATAAGTTAGATGTGTAATTTATGTTCCTAGAACACGTGATAGCGCTACCTGCATGTTGGGCCTCTGTATGTGGCCAGGCTGTGAAAAAGTCCCACGTATCGTAATACTCAGGAGGAGTAGCAGAATGTATTTTGGGGTGTCATTTGTGGTATATACATGCCATGTGAGAGAAATAACCTATTACAATGACAATTTTGTGGGGGGAAAGAAAAAAATCTTAATTTTGCAAAGAATTGTGGGAAAAAATGACAACATCAAAAACCTTAGCAATCCCATGAATAATCCTATTAGCAATCATACATCATACCGCCAGAGAGGCTACAAAACAAGTTGAGTTGAATGGATTTGTTGCGTTAACCACAGCTCCCAACTGCCCTTGATTTCCGGGGACTGTCCCTGATTTGGAGCAATGTCCCTCTGTCCCTCATTCCTCCTCATTTGTCCCTCATTTTGGTCTGATCTATATAGTTGTATATAAAATGCACTTTTTATCTTTTAAAAAGTGTTTCCCAGTTCTAAACCTTCATTCAACTTCCAAATTGCTGCCTTTGTAAATTTTAAAAGCCAATATAAAGGAATAGTCATGGTAAAAGTAAAGCCCTTGTGGATTTAATTAACCTTTTTTTTGGTTAATTCTCCTTTTAAGGGTGTGTGGCAGGGGGCGTGTCCTATGCCTGCATACGTTTGCTAGTAGGTGTCCCTCATTCCCATCTCAAAATGTTGGGAGGTATGCATTAACTACTATTACTACTCTGTCCTATCTATTAATAAGATTAAGATTTATAATTATGCTTTTCTATTATCTTACAGGCATGGTGCACTTTATAAATCAACATTCTATGGATCTTATAAGAGAGGTGACCATGGTGGATCCCATGTTAGATGATCTTCTACAACAGAATTTACTGACACAAGAGCAATATGATGAGATTCGTAGCCATCCCACCTCTCAGAAGAAGATGAGAGATTTCTACAAATATGTCAGATCTTGGAGTGATCATAAGAAGGTCATTCTTTATGAATTACTAATGAAATATAATGAGCTGACCGTCAAATACCTGAATCATCAAGATAAACAACCATCACCAGCAAGTGAGTTGAGTTCTTATTTTAGCAAACTGTCCGCTATTTGACTGACATAGCTTTATCGGCCTAAAATGTGCACATTCTTTCAATAAGTATTACAGAAAATGTGTGTGTATATATATATATATAGATATATATATATCTATATATCATAGGTGTGCACAGCTTATTACATTAGGGGAGGAGCTCTGACATGTAGTAGCCCGCGTCTGGATGCCAAAGCCTCGTCTCCACCCACCCATCCGAAATTCCCACCACCAGAGGAGAGGGAGAGCGAGCTGTGAGGGGAGGCAACGGCCGGAGATGCGAGTTGTGCAACTGAGAATGGGACCGTCTGGGACATTCACGGCAACTGCCGCTCCCACACAGACCCTCCGACACCTGGACACCTATATCTAAAGGCTAGTACTAGCGCGGCTGCCTGCTGCCTCTCTCTCTCCCTCCCCCTTACCTTCCTCTGGCTCAGTCTGGCAGTCTGACTTTGCCTGGCGTGATACGCTGCATAGCTGTCTGGAAATGCCCTGCATCTGGGGACGAAAAGGTTGGCTACTGTGGGAGTCAGGCTTTCCTCCGCTTCCTTGCTGAGCTCTTGAGGAGGGATCTGGAGGTTCCGAGACGGCTGGGGACAGGAAGGACATGTGACTACTGCGGAATGCCGCTGTATGGAGTGAGAGATGCACGGGGAAGTGGTTGGACTACACCAGTTAAGTAAAGTATAAATAAATAAATAACCTACATGTCTTATGTAACTGTATAAACGGAACTGTTTGCTGAATGAGAGAAATATGTAAAGCAGTGGAAAACTTCTTTACTGCATACCTAAAAGTGTTGAGAGCAGTTAAAATCCTCTCTCTTTTTTTTTTTTTTGAAAGTTCTCAAAAAAAGTGGTCATGATAATTGTTGCTAAATGCAGAGAAATAAGGACAAGGATTGCTCAAAACCGCCATTACCTGTTGCTAACGGAACTGTTTGCGGCATGAGAAAAGCATGCAAAGCAGCGGAAAGTCTCCCCTTATTTGATAGCTCTTAAAAATGGCTGCCAAAATGTTGATAACTGATGCCAATCTTCGAGGACTATGGAAGGCTGGGAAGGGTTCTTTCTGCTTTGCTCTGTTGCTTCCCCACAGCACGGGGATATATATGATTATTCAACTTTTTTTTATTTATTTATTTTTTTGTTTTTTTGAAAATCACCTATCACTTGCTGATCACTGTTGCTGTCCCTTGATGACCACCACTTCTGCTGATAATTGCTGCCGACAACCTTAACTTACCGATAACGGCCACCATATGCTGATAACTACTGCTGCTATCAGATAATTGAGGCTGTTTATCGATAATCGCTGCAGATAACTATCGCTACCTCTTGACAACGCTACTGTCTGTTGATGACTGCTGTAGACAATTAATGCCTCCTCTTAATATTCACTGCTATCTGCTCATAAACAGTTGATGCCTGTAGGTGATTCCCCCGCCTGTGGATAACTGGCGCTGTACCCTGACAATTGCTGATTTAAGCTAAAGCTGATAACTGCATATATCTGCCGATAGGGGCCATCATTTGCAGATGATTGTTGCTATTCTATAAGAACTGCCCCTGTTCCTTGATGATTGCTGTTACTCCCTGCAATTTGCTGATAACTACCGCCATTGACTGATAAATTGCCGCTGTTACTAGGCAATTTTCGCCAACTATTTGATAACAACTTCTGATAAACTGTCTTAACATCTGGACAATTTGCTCGTTAACTTTTACTACCTCCTGGTAACTGCCACTGCTTGCTGAGAAATATTGTAATCTACTGATAAACCGCTGATTGAAGGTCACTACCTTTCAGTAAGGACTGTTGTTACTCCTATCTGTTGACTTTATTGATAGCCGTGGGCTATTAGAGGCCAAATTTTTTTCTTTTTCTTTTTTATTTCTCCCCCTGGGAATATTTAAAGGAACACAGTCTTTAAGCCAATATGAAAGGGAAGCCAGCCTAAATGGGGAAAGGGGCACCACCGGTGGTGAGCCCAGGGGGTATTCAGCGTTATATGTCAGCTGAAACAAGTATGACAGAGAATGGGCATGGCAGCTCTTGGCAGGTAGCCGTAGCACGTACGAGTACGGGTACACCGGTAACGCGGTCAAAGAATGTAGGGAGTAATTCCCAAGCAACCTCTAAGGCAAAAAATGGAGAGCAGAAGAAGAAAGGAGGTGCGGAAGTAGAAACCGAGGAGAATTTAAGGCCAGAGGGAGTCCAAGCAAGCCTACCCCAAATTAAAGAGATGCTGACTGAGATGCTGGCGAAAATGGAAGTATCATTGAAAACAGATATATCAAGGGCTGGAGGAAATGACCAAACAGATGAAATCTCTGCAGAAAACAAATAGATTGTTATTCTATAAAATGAAGGACCAAGAAAATCGAAGCCGACGAAAAAATCTGTGGATAAGAGGGATAGCAGAGAAGTATAAAAATGAGGAATTAACAAAAGTGATGCAAGAACTGTTTAACCCTATGTTGGGGAGGGAAGTAGCAGAAACACTGAAATTGGACAGGATACACAGGATTACAAGAGACGTCATAGCCAGGTTCTACTATGCCGAACAAAAGTCTAAAATGGTAGGCATAGGGACATCAGCAGGAATCTCATATGCAGGCACTGAATGTGACATATCAGTGGGGATTCCCAGCATGCCTGAAAGGGAAAAAAGATGTACGCAGTGCATGAATGCCTGAAAACCTACGGGATTTTTGTAGCAAATTGGACCTCTCGCCCCCTTCTTTACCGGGCAGGACAGCAGCTCTGATCAGCATGCACTGGACTCGTAGCCGGGGGGGGGGTGGAGCGGGAGGTAGGGGCAGAGTACGCTATGCGTAATAAGATAGGTACTCCCAGAGAAGCTTGTGAGTAAGAAATGAGGGCATAATTCTGAGTTAAAAGGAAAAGGTGGTAGAGTGGGTGAGTGTGGTGGAGGGGCCCTGAGGGACCGTAGTAGAGGGGTTGGTGATGTAGGAGCACCCTCTCCCAAGAAGATACAGGACCGAACAACATCTAGATAGATGCCGTCGGACCCGCACATGGAACAACATGGAGTTAGTCCATCCTCCTGGGAAGGGGAGGATTTTGGAGAAGGGAGGGAGGGAGGATGGGGGGTGTGGGAGGAGGGGGTTCCTTTGTTTTTTTGTTTTTGTTTTTTTTTTCTCCTTCTTTCTCCTCCTCCTCTCTGGATATGTTGCAGTCTGCCAGGTGCTCTCTATGATGAACCATTGCCACAATAAATGTAATTACTTTTAATGTGAGGTTGATGAATACCCCAAGCAAAAGGTATAAAGTAAACGAAGAGCTCCTTTTTTGGGGGGCGAATGTGGTCTGTCTCCAAGAAACGCATATTGTTCACCCTTTGGGGCGTAGACTAGCTACACATTCGTTCCCTATGTGGTTTTATGACGACTCAACATCCAGCCACTCGAGAGGTGTGGACAGGTTTTGATAAGACTATGGTTTTTACAGTAAGAGAGCAACTGGCAGACCCTGAGGGGAGATTTCTCTTTGTAAAAGGGACTCTGTTTAATATGGAATGTACACTGGCAAATATATACTCACCAAATAGGGAACCAGACTTGTTTCTAAAGAAAGTTTAAAAAAAACCTCGAAGTATTTAAGGACGGTGAACTCAATATGGTGGGGGATTTAAATTTGAGCATAGACCTGCAGATAGATACAACAGGGGGCCCCTCACGCTTTACAGCTAAAAGACAGAAGGCCATAAACTACCACATCAGCTCGTAGATACATGGAGGGTTAGGCACCCAGGAAATAGAGACTATACTTTCTACTCCCCAGTCTATGGGTCATTTTCAAGGATTGATTACATCTTTATAGAACATCAATTATTACCGTTGCTTAAAAGTGCGGAGATTAAAACAATTACTTTATCTGACCATGCTCCAGCAGCGTATAAGTTAGATATATTAAATAATAGGACAGGAAGGAACTGGAGACTAAACAACTGGCTTATTCAGGACCCAGGGATAATTAAGAATATCGAGCAGTAACTTGAAAACTTCTTTGCGGTAAATGATACACCAGAAATCCCCCGCCCAGCCTTGTGGGAAGCGCACAAGGCTGTTATGAGCCTCCGATATGAGCGCCTCACACATGACTTGTTGTCCCTCCTCCATCCTCTGCATTTTATATGCAATGATGGCAGCAATGTCCTCCTCCACGGTCTGTCGTGCTCCCAGGACCTCTGTAGCCCTCCAAAAGGGTCCTCTGGTAGCCTCCTCTAGGGCACTCCTCCTACTGCCACTTTCTCTTTCCACTGGGGGTGGAGGGACCTGTAGATCAGCCAGCCGGCTCGGCCCGGCCACCTCCTGGCTGAGACTTCCCTGTGTATGAAAAAGGGACATGGTTTTAGTTTTTGCATCATCAATCACAATCCTAAATTAGTACTCCCAACTAACATCTAGTTAACACATTGATTGGACAAGCAGAAATATTTAGAGGAATGCTATACCTGGCTCAATCTGGGCTCCTCCACATGTGGCCTGGAAGGCCCAGGTTGGGCGTCAGAAGCCTCAGCCAGGGGGGTAGGAAGCGTGGAAGGAAGACTGGAGAGGGATGACCTAGGTTCAGTCTGGCCTGCCAGAAAATGCAGCCTGTCGTAGTACAACATCCTGGGGACATAGATGTCATCTGCTGATCCGGATCTCTGTGAATCCAGGACCTTCTTGCGCTCCCTTAGATATGTGCTCCTCAGGCCACCAATTAATTTCTTTAAATAGGTGATGTGTGCCGTGGGGATCACCTGCTTCACAATTTCACACAATTGCTCCAGTGCTGCCTTCCTCTTTGCTTGGTTCTTGAAATGGGGGTGTTTAATCTCCCACAGACAGGGCAGCTCCCTTAACACATCTACGAATACTGACATGAAGTCATTGTCTTTCAGTAGCATATCCATGTTCACTGCAAGACACAACACAAGACAAAGCCTAATGTCAGACAAAACTCTCCTAATCCTGTTACAATATAGGCTTCAATGTAGAAGCAGTATAGGCACAAGTTTGTCTCTTACCTTCGTTCTTACGATCGACGCGTCCAATACTCCTTCCTCCGCTCACAGATCGTACGTAATACGCACGCGTGTTACGCTTTATACACACTGCGCATGCGTGTAACTCCGCCCGCCCCTGACGTTCTTTCTAGTCTATTACCCGCCCCTTTTCATTCGGCGCAGTGGGGGAAGAGCACATGGTGGAGTCACAGCAGGTGCGTGCTAATTGCAGGAACGAGGAGGAGGAGGAAAGCCCGGATCCGGACACGTTCCGATCCAGAAGGAGACGTTTTAAGGCCACAAATATGTCTTTTGGGGAGATGTTGGAAATGGTCGACATCATGAAGAAGTCCGACTATGACGGAAAGTATGGGCCTTACCCCAACCCCAATATCAGAAAGGCCAAGATCATGGCGAAAGTGATCAAAAGTCTGCAGAAGAATTTCGGGGTACGACGATCGAAAGATCAGCTCAGGAAGCGGTGGTCGGACCTGAAATTGAGAGAGCCAGAGCAGTACTGAAAGATCCGGAGAGTGCTGCAAAAAAGTAAGTAGTTGTGCTGTGTTCCTATTCTTTCTGTCTTTATTCCGTTCGTGCGGCTCCATATGCTTTTATTAATTGTAACGTTTAAAAGGGCAACTTTAATGTTCATGGACCCATTATTCGTTCGTATCAAACATTTTTCTCTCGGCCTCTAAAACACCATTGTTTAGGCCATATGCATTTTCCCACATTTTTGGGCCTACTTGGATGCCAAATATTTGTTTGTGTAGATGGGTTTGTTACTAGAATGAAATGCAAACTAGATTCTGTGTAAGGAGAGGACACTGAGCAGCTGTTTTCACATCTGGACACTGGAACACTAGTGTGGGACACCAGAACACCATTTTTATTAGGGGGCCACACAGGTGCTCCAGTGTATACTATAGGGGAGGGCTACATCTGTGAAGCTTGTACCAAACAGGTAAAGTATTGCAGCTTGACAAAGGGCAATAAAAAAAATACATCTTGGAACTCTGCTAAAATAGACAATTGTACACCACTTCCAAGCAATGTTTCCTATTTCTAGTTCTGCCATCAAATATCTGTGTGCTAATTATACCATTTTTGTTTTACATAGGGGAGAAAAGACTCGGAGGACACCCCTCATCCGAGGAGACCACAGACCCCCCACTTCTGGAAGAAGGAGAACTAACACCAACACAAGAAGAGCAGGAGGAAGAAGAAGATGTGGTGGAGATTGGCGCCACAACAGGTGAGTGTCTGCGACCACAGACTCAGGTAAAAGAGATGGATGGTGGCAGATTTTTGATACCTGTTTTTGTTTTGTTTCTCTCTTTTTAGGTGATTGTGATGTGAGGGATCCAGAACGTTTCACATCAGAAAGTGCCCAGATCCTGATCGGGGAGATCATGGGGTGTAATGTAAAACTGCAAAACATACAGCAAAAAATCAATGATGTGATTAAAAAAAATAATAACATCATTGATGTTTTGGGGCGAATTTAAAACCCTACAAAATCACTTTTTGGATTGTGGTCCAATCTTTTAAAACTTTTTGCAATGCTTTGAAAAGCCAAATTTGGAGGATGCACACAGTGTGTCAACATGTGCTATCTGCCATCACGGGAGATCAATGGACGCGTTTTGGGGGTGCAACCCCTTCCTCAATTATAAAGTAGCGTTGAGGAAGGGCTTGCTCCCCCAAAACACGTCCCTTGATCCCCCCTGATGGCAGATAGCACACGTTGACATTCGTAAATTGGTGTGCATCTTCCAACACCAAGTGCAACACCAAGCCCCCGCACAGCACAAACTCTACAAGGAGTATGCATACGAAACATGGCTAGAAAACGGTCGGCTGCTCAGAACGAAGTAACAGAACGCACTGAAGAACAGCAAGGCCTGTGAAGAGCGACCTGAAAAACAGTAACGAACGAACAAGAATACAATGACTAAGTCACGCGGAACTTGCTTGCACGCACTGAAGAGCAGATACAAACCCACAAGCACAAACTGAACGGCAGAAAATGATCTGAAAGCCACGAGTCTGAAAAAGCGTGAATCGTCTCTCACCTAACTTTTACTAACACGAGATTAGCAAAAGGAGCCCAAAGGGTGCCGCACTTGGTTCTGAACCGGCCTTTTCTAGTCTTGTTGTACGTGGTGTACGTGACCGCGTGGTTGGCGATCGGAAATTCCGACAACTTTGTGCGACCGTGTGTATACAAAATACGTTTGAGCCAACATCCGTCGGAAAAAAATCCTAGGATTTTGTTGTCGGAATGTCCGAACAAAGTCCGATCGTGTGTACGCCCTATAACAATCCCAGTTATATTTGATGAGTTAACTAGGTATGGAAAACTGACTAACTTCAAAATAAATATGTCTAAATTGAACATTTTGAATATTACTATCTCAAGGGAGGAACAGCGGGTGATCCAAACTAAATTCCCCTTTGTATGGTGTAAGGAGGGATTGGGGTATCTGGGAATAAAACTGACTGCATCCGTAGGGACTATGTTCAAGGCCAATTATATACCAGCGCTCAATAAGATTAAAGAACACTTGGAGAACCTGAGACATAAGCCCCTCTCATGGAAAGGAAGAATTAATGCTTTAAAAATGAATATTTTACCAAGGTTGACTTAGATTTTTCAAATGATTACAATAACAGTACCCCAGGGCTATTTTAAGAAACTAAGATCAAAAATATTAAAATATATCTATGCACATAAACGGCCCAGAATTGCATATGCAATATTGGCGAAAGCTAAAAGTTTGGGAGGATTAGCAGCCCCAGATTTCGAGAAATACTATCAGGCGATTTGTTTTTCTCGGATGGATTCATAATAAAGTGGGGAGAAGCTGGGTAAATATCGAGATTTTACAAAGTAAGGTAGATTTAGGGAAGATGGTTTGCATACTACGGCAGCATCGAGAATTAGCTAACAGTACAAATCCACTAACTAGAAACACCTTCAAAATTTGGGATGGTTTAGGAAGAATGCACCATTGGGACCATAATTCACCACTATTATCGATACTGGGCACAAACTATTTCAAGCCAGGGAAAGAGGAACACATGTATTTTACTAGATGGGCAAAAAAAGAAGAAATACTATTACAAGATGTAATGAAAGGAAATAGGATTTGCACGTATGAGGAAATCACACAAAGATGGGAAAATATGCCACTAGATAAATGGAGGTACACTCAATTACAGCATTTTACACAACCACTACCACAACTGATGTGGGGAAAAGGACACATGAGGATAATAGAGAAATTTTTTCACTCTCCCCTTAGTTTAAATCAAAGTATATCCAACATTTATAGGATACTAATCAAAGAAACAGAACCGGAATTCCCTCCATATTTGGGGAAATGGGAAGAGGAGATAGGCCCGCTCAGAGATGACGAACATAGAAGGAAAATTCTGAGAATGGCGTGCTATGGGAGGGAATCTTGGCAGCAACCTACCAAATCAAAGGAGAACAGATTCAGAAGAATCCTTGGGATTGCCTATTTCATGATACAAGGAAAACGGCCCCTCAATATAAGAATACCTTAGTTCCATTTCTTTTAAATGCGGCCAAAAGCCTGATCCCGAGTCTCTGGTGGTCCCAGGAAGTCCCGCGTATGAATGACTGGGTTGCAAGGGTTGAAACGATAAAAGCCAAAGAAGAAACTATCCATTAGGGATGAACCCAACACCCCCCTGTTCGGTTCGCACCAGAACTTGCGAACAGGCAAAAAATTTGTTCGAACACGCAAACACCGTTAAAGTCTGTGGGACACGAACATGAATAATCAAAAGTGCTAATTTTAAAGGCTTATATGCAAGTTATTGTCATAAATAGTGTTTGAGGACATAGGTCCTGCCCCAGGGGACATGGATCAATGCAAAAAAAGTTTTAAAAACTGAAGTTTTTTCGGGAGCAGTGATTTTAATAATGCTTAAAGTGAAACAATAAAAGTGTAATATCCCTTTAAATTTCGTACCTGGGGGGTGTCTATAGTATGCCTGTAAAGGGGTGCATGTTTCCCGTTTTTAGAACAGTCTGACAGCAAAATGACATTTCAAAGGAAAAGAAGTCATTTAAAACTACTCGCGGCTATTAATGAATTGCCGGTCCGACAATACACACAAAAGTTCATTGATAAGAACGGCATGGGAATTCCCCACAGGGGAACCCCGAACCAAAATTTAAAAAAAAAATGACGTGGGGGTCCCCCTAAATTCCATACCAGGCCCTTCAGGTCTGTTATGGATATTAAGGGGAACCCCGGTCAAAATTTAAAAAAAAATGGCGTGGGGTCCCCCTCAAAATCTATACCAGACCCTTCAGGTCTGGTATGGATTTTAAGGGGAACCCCACGCCAAAATTTAAAAAAATGGCGTGGGGTCCCCCTGAAAATCCATACCAGACCCTTATCCGAGCAGGCAACCTGGCAGGCCGCAGGAACAGAGGGGGGGACGAGAGAGCGACCCCCCCCTCCTGAACCATACCAGGCTACATGCCCTCAACATTGGGAGGGTGCTTTGGGGTAGCCCCCCAAAACACCTTGTACCCATGTTGATGAGGACAAGGGCCTCATCCCCACAACCCTTGGCCGGTGGTTGTGGGGGTCTGCGGGTGGGGGGCTTATTGGAATCTGGAAGCCCCCTTTAACAAGGGGACGCCCAGATCCCGGCCCTCCCCCCTGTGTGAAATGGTAAGGGGGTACAAAAGTACCCCTACCATTTCACAAAAAAACTGTCAAAAATGTTAAAAATGACAAGAGACAGTTTTTGACAATTCCTTTATTTAAATGCTTCTTCTTTCTTCTATCTTCTTTCTTCTATCTTCCTTCAGTTTCTTCCTCCATCTTCTTCTTCTGGTTCTTCGGGTTCTTCTGGTTCTTCCTCCGGTGTTCTCATCCAGCATCTTCCTTCCTCTTCTTCCCTTCTTCGCCTCGGGCTGCTCCGCATCCATGATGGCATGGAGGGAGGCTCCCGCTGTGTGACGCTTCTCCTCTTCTGACGGTTCCTAAATAACGGGGGGGCGGAGCCACTGGTGACCCCCCCTCTGACGCACGGGGACTTGACGGGGACTTCCCTGTGGCATTCCCTGTGATGTCAGAAGGGGCGAGGTTACATAACGGGTGACCCCGCCCCCCCTCTGACCTCACGGGGAATGCCACAAGAAAGTCCCGTCAAGTCCCCGTGCGTCAGAGGGGGCGGGGTCACCTGGTGGCCCCGCCCCGTTATTTAAGAACCTTTGAGAAGAGGAGAAGCGTCACACAGCGGGAGCCTCCCTCCATGCCTTAATGGATGCGGAGCAGCCTGAAAAGAAGATGAAGAGAAGAAGATGAAGAGAGAAGCGTCACACAGCCGGAGCCTCCCTCCATGCCATTATGGATGCGGAGCGGCCCGAGGAGAAGAAGGGAAGAAGACGCCGACGCCGCGCAGGAAGATGCCAGACGAGAACAACGGAGAAAGAACCAGAAGAAGAAGATGGAGGAAGAAACCGAAGGAAGATAGAAGAAAGAAGAAAGAAGTTAGAAGAAAGAAGAAGCATTTAAATAAAGGAATTGTCAAAAACTGTCTCTTGTCATTTTTAACATTTTTGACAGTTTCTTTGTCAAATGGTAGGGGTACTTTTGTACCCCCTTACCATTTCACACAGGGGGGGAGGTCCGGGATCTGGAGTCCCCTTGTTAAAGGGGGCTTCCAGATTCCGATAAGCCCCCCGCCCGCAGACCGCCACAACCACCGGCCAAGGGTTGTGGGGATGAGGCCCTTGTCCCCATCAACATGGGGACAAGGTGTTTTGGGGGGCTACCCCAAAGCACCCTCCCAATGTTGAGGGCATGTGGCCTGGTAT
The DNA here is from genome assembly GCF_042186555.1 of Aquarana catesbeiana. Classification (NCBI taxonomy): domain Eukaryota; kingdom Metazoa; phylum Chordata; class Amphibia; order Anura; family Ranidae; genus Aquarana; species Aquarana catesbeiana. Next base: position 45,850,516 of record NC_133329.1, read on the forward strand.
GGTTCAGGAGGGGGGGCGCTCTCTCGTCCCCCCTCTTTTCCTGTGGCCTGCCAGGTTGCGTGCTCGGATAAGGGTCTGGTATGGATTTTTCGGGGGACCCCACGCCGTTTTTTTTTTTTTATTTTGGCACGGGGTTCCCCTTAAAATCCATACCAGACCTGAAGGGTCAGGTATAGATTTTGAGGGGGACCCCACGCCATTTTTTAAAAAAAAATTTGGCCGGGGTTCCCCTTAATATTCATACCAGACCTCAAGGGCCTGGTATGGAATTTAGGGGGACCCCCCACATCATTTTTTTTTAATTTTTGTTCGGGGTTCCCCTGTGGGGAATTCCCATGCTGTTTTTATCAATGAACTTTTATGTGTATTGTCGGACCGGCAATTCATTAATAGCCGCGAGTAGTTTTAAATTATTTTTTTTCCTTTGAAATGTCATTTTGCTGTCAGACTGTTCTAAACACGGGAAACATGTGCCCCTTTAAGGCATACTATAGACACCCCCAGGTACGAAATTTAAAGGAATATTATACTTTTATTGTTTGACTGTAAGCATTATTAAAATCACTGCTCCCGAAAAAACGGCCGTTTTTATAACTTTTTTTTGCATTGATCCATGTCCCCTGGGGCAGGACCCAGGTCCCCAAACACTTTTTATGACAATACCATGAATATAAGCCTTAAACATTAGCACTTTTGATTTCTCCCATAGACTTTTAAAGGGTGTTCCGCGGCAAAATCGATTTTGCCGCGAACCCCCCAAATTGTTCGCTGTTTGGCGAACTGGCGAACAGCCGATGTTCGAGTCCAACATGAGTTCGACTCGAACTCGAAGCTCATCCCTACTATCCACATAGAAGAAGACTCACTGGAGAGATTCCGGAATATATGGGGGAAATGGCGGGAGTTCAGGGAGTCGGGAACCTGGAGGAGTTGATGAAGGTCCAGGAAATTGAGGAGGGAAGGAGGGGGGGTAAGGGATGGGTTTTTTTTTTTTTTCACTTTCTTGGTGGGAGAGTTTTTAGGGGTAGGGGGAATAAGTGGTTAGAGCATAGGTAAAGGAATAGGATGTTTTAACATGTGATTGTGCTTATCTATGTCTATACAATAAAATAAAAAGTGAATATTCAAGCTTATTACATTAGGGTGTGCACCCAAAACTCAAACACACATGCATGTGTAGATAGATAGATAGATAGATAGATAGATAGATAGATAGATAGATAGATAGATAGATAGATAGATAGATAGAGATATGGATATACAGTATCTCACAAAAGTGAGTACACCCCTCACATTTTTCTCAATATTTTATTCTATTTTTTCATGTGACAACATTGAAGAAATTACACTTTGCTACAATGTAAAGTAGTGAGTGTACAGCTTGTATAACTGTAAATTTGCTGTCCCCTCAAAATAACTCAACACACGGGGCGTGGCTAGCCGGCAGAGACGATGAACGCATGCTAACAGAGCTCCGCAGTATCCTGGGCCTAAACAGGTGATAACAGCGACATAGGGCCTCGTTTCACGGATCCCTACACCGGACCCACAGTGGACACACTCCCGGATGCCTTCCCGCAAACAAAAGGAAACCACAAAGCCAAGAAAGATGAGACTTTCTTATACAGCCGCGCCATCTCACTGTCCAAGATGGCGCCGGCAGAAATGCAGGAGAGCCGTGCGGCCTCGGCACACAGCACGGACGGGACGGGAGACACGACTCCGGCCGCTCACATGGCAACAGACCACAAGGACAAGGTCAGTACCCACCACCTCCATCTGCATCATCCAGCCCTGCAAAAAGCAAGCTGAAAATGTCCTCGCCCTGTGCAGAAACAGCAGAAATTAGTGGATTTGAATCCTCCCTGGAGGATACCAGGGAATTACAGGAATCCATTATAGACTTCCCCACACAAAACCAGCCGGTACTAGATACCACAATTAAAGATATGTTAGTATCCCTGCGATCAACCCTACATGCTGACATATTGGCAATAACACAGCAATTCAAATCAGAGGTGGCAGCGGTAGACTCAAGGGTGTCCCACATAGAATCTAAGATGGGCGAATTTGTGTCAACTTTTAACGATATGGTGGACGCTCATAACGACAGGGATGAGGAAATCACAGCTATCAAAACAAAAATGGCCGACTTAGAGGACAGATCAAGACGCAATAACGTCAAAATCAGGGGGATCCCTGAATCGGTCAAACCCCCAGATTTAAAAGAATACTTTACAAACCTTATGAAAGTTACACTTCCGGAAACACCCCTGGAAGATTTAATCATAGATCGAATACACCGCCTCCCGAAACCCAGAAACATACAAGAACACCTCCCCAGAGATACAATAGTCCGCATCCACTTTTTCCACATCAAGGACCTATTCATGATGACAGTGAGAAGATGAGAAAACCTCCCTCAAGAGCTACAAAATCTTTCTTTCTTTGCTAACTTGTCAGCCTTCACCATGCAGCAACGCAGACAGTTAGCAACTATAACGAAACCGCTGAATAACCACTGCATCCAGTACAGATGGCTGTATCCGGCCAAGCTTCTGATTACGAAAGAGGGCAAATCACATGTCATAACAAATGTTAGAGAGGGAATCCATCTCCTGAGAGATTGGCGACTTTTTGATCCAGATGACAACGGCCAGGAGGGGTCACATTCTCTCTCATCCACCAGAGCCAGCTCAGACACAGAAACAGGCTGATTTACTCAGATGAAAACGACAGAATACCCGTTTGACCCAGGAGAATGCCACTTAGCTAACCCCTTGCTTTACCCCCCGAGTTATAGCGGAATTGCATCCGCACAGATCCCTTTCAGGATCGATAATTTTTTACAACTTTTTGTTTGTACCCTTTTTCTCTTTTTCCCTCCCTACCTTTCTTTTCGTCTACAGGAACAGAAATACGGACACACTGATCCATTACCCTCAACCTTTGGAGACTTTCTGATCCGCAAATTTCCAGCACATCGAAAGCCAATCCCATCAGATGGCCAGCTTTCCCTACACACTCTCTACGAGCAAAGGTATGAGTCACGCAACTAAAAACATGTCTTTCAAACTATCATCACTAAATGTGAAAGGTCTGAACAGCCCCTACAAACGTCAAATGGCCTGGAAGGAAGCGTCCAGTCTGAAAAGCGACATCATGTGTTTCCAAGAGACTCACTTTTCAGCGGTCAATCCTCTGGTCTTTAGTAATCGCAAATTTCCTCATCTATATACAGCAAATGGCCCAAAGAAAAAAGGAGGGGTAGCAATTGCTATCAAAGACTCTATCCCGTTCTCAGAAATCACAACTCACCTGGATAAATCCGGCAGGTACATCATACTAGTATGCGAGATCTTTGCAGTCAAATACACCCTGGTCAATATATACCTGCCAAACAACAACCAACTCAGATTCTTAAACAAAATATGGAAAAAGGTAGAAGTTCTGAAACAGGGACATGTTATCCTATGCGGGGATTTCAACGCGATCCCAGACAAGCATATGGACTGCACTAACCCCAAACATCTAAAACAAAGAAGGACGACGCTGGCAAGATTTATTAATGCATCAAACCTCTTTGACGTATGGAGGTGTTAACACTCATCAGAGAAGGACTTCACTTTCTTTTCTAATGTACACAGCACTTACTCAAGAATAGATTTATTTCTAGTAGATACATTTTTGTTGCAAAAGATTGTCAGGTCAGACATTGATATTATATCATGGTCTGATCATGCTCCCATATCCATCAGCGTGGGGAGCGGAATGCCGAGACAGCAGCAAATAGATGGAGGAACGATGTGTTAACTATCTCCCAACCTAAAAATCTTAAATTAATCAGAAAGTCTTTGACTGAATTTTTTGAAATCAATGCTCCCTCGGTATCCGACCCTTTCACACTGTGGAATACTCACAAAGTAGTTATGAGGGGTCTCCTAATACAATTGAGCGCCAGGGCAAAAAGGCAGAGGACAGAGAAGCTCAACGACCTGCTGAATAAAATAAAAAACTTCGAACTATCCAACAAACAAAATTCCCCCCAAAAAACAAGAACTCTATTATTTGATGCTAGACAGGATTTGAGATCACTTCTGGTATCCCAGCAGGATAGCCACCTTCGCATTTTAAAAGCGAATACCTACCGTTGTAGCAACAAGGCGGGTAAACTGCTGGCGTACCAGTTGAAAGAGAAAACGATTAAAAAAAAGAATCCCACACATAGTAAATCCTAAATACAAAATAACAGTGTCCAACCCCAAAGACATAGCAGATACTTTTAGTGACTACTACGAAGCCTTATATAACCTTAAAGAAGACCCAAATACACCACAGCCATCTGAAAACATAATTTCAGGAATTCTTGGAGGCAATCAATCTTCTGAGGGTTCCGCAATGAGAACTTACTAAACTTAACCTACCGTTTACCATCCAAGAAATTGAAAAAACAATTAGGAATATGCCCCACAACAAATCTCCAGGTCCTGATGGATACTCATCTGAATACTACCAACTATTCCAAAATGAACTATCCCCGTATCTAAAGCAGGTCTTTGATGCCGCAATGTCCAAAGCCTCATTCCCAAAAGAAATGTTAACAGCAACTATCATAACCCTGCCAAAACCAGGTAAAGATTACTCAGCTCCACAAAATTTTAGGCCTATTTCTTTACTGAATGTGGACGTCAAGTTGTACGCCAAGATCTTAGCCAATAGATTGACATCATTATTACCAGTTCTCATCAATCAGGATCAAGTAGGCTTCGTATCTGGTAGGCAAACTACAGACGCAACCAGAAGAATGTTAATTATAATCCATTCAACAGAGGAATCCCGAAGGCCTTCTCTGCTCCTGACTTTGGACGCAGAGAAGGCCTTCGATAGGGTCCATTGGGGATATTTGATCAAGGTGTTGAAGAAGTTTGGGTTGACAGGCCCCATACAACAAGCAATTTTAGCACTGTACTCCTCCCCGTCCGCCTATGTTTTTACTGAAGGAATGTTCTCTAAAAACTTTCAAATAACAAATGGAACAAGGCAGGGATGCCCCCTGTCACCATTAATTTTTGCGTTAATTATGGAACCACTTGCAGAAACAATTAGGAATAATATAGCAATCCAAGGAATTCCCTCTTCTGACCGAGAACATAAAATTTCACTCTTTGCAGATGACATCATTTTTACTTTATCTGACCCATATAACTCTTTAAAAGCTGCACATGAGACAGTAATGGAATTCAGTAAAGTAGCCTACTACAAGGTGAATGCATCTAAATGTAATATTCTAGGAATAGCGATTGACAACAAAACTAAACTCAGTATGCAAAAAGATTTCCCCTATCCTTGGTCATCTGAATCTGTCACCTACTTAGGTATACAACTAGCATCCCCCACTTCGAAACTTTTCCAACTTAATTACCAACCCCTATTAAGAGCATTTCAAGAAGATATCTCAAGACTCCAAAAATTCTACCTATCTTGGAATGGTCGCTTAGCGGCATACAAGATGTTACTACTCCCAAAACTAATGTACATATTCAGAACCCTTCCAATACCAATCCCAAACACTTTCCTTAAAGCCATGCAAAACCAAATGTCAAAGTTTGTATGGGCAGGTAAGAGAGCTAGGTTCCCGTCGCAAATGCAAGAAAATCATAAAGAAATAGGTGGTTTAGGGGTACCAAATTTAAAAGACTACTACACAGCAGCAATCTTAGACCAACTGAAACAATGGTTCGCCAACAAAGACATTAAACACTGGTCCCAACTAGAACAGTCATGGTTGCACCCTAGATCCCTACAGTCATTGATACTTGCTCACAATATACAACAAGTTACAATTAAAAATGATCACCCTACCATACAAGCTACAATGCAAGCATGGTCCCACCTAAAAAAGACATCCAACCCAAAAACGGAACTTACAGAAGTACCTATCCCACTAGAAACCTTGAAATGATTGATCCCAAACATTTCCCTAGACCAATGGCAAAGTAATCAAACTGTACTATTGAGGGATATAATACAAGAAGATAAGCTGCTGCCATTCAAAGAAATACAAAATAAGCTTCATCTACCGTCATCAAAGTTTCTGACCTACCTACAGATTGCTTCATGGTACAACAAATGGAAAATTTCAAATTCTCTCATACCAACTCTAGTATGGAGGTATTTGAATTCCACTAACCCTAAAACGAAAGGCATATCTCTGATGTACACACTACGCAATACCAAAAGATCATTTACTAAACTCACTCCCCTGCAAAAATGGGAAAAAGAATTAGGACAGACGTTTACAGATAAACAATGGTTATCCGCATTTAAATGTAACCATAGATTTTCGAGGTGCTCCAACTATGAGGAACTGGCAGCAAAGCTCATAGCAAGATGGCATTATACACCGTACATGATGGCTAAATTCTCCAGAGAAAAGTCTAATTTGTGTTGGAGAGGCTGCGACCATGTTGGAACGTTGACCCACATGCTATGGTCCTGCAAGCATATTCGCAGCTTCTGGTCAGAAATATTTAATAGCGAAAACGACAGGAGTCTTTACCACTCCATCGGCCGAGAAGGCCATTCTAAGCATTAACATGTCAGAATACCTAATCTCAGTGAGATATATAGCGATGCATATACTTTTTGCCGCCAGGTCCATGTTGGTGTGTAAGTGGAGATCCGATGAAAATCCCAGCATCAGAGAAATTAGCACAAAGATCAACACGATATCTGTTTATGAAAAAATTTTAGCTTATAGAGATGGCTATGGCGCAAAATATCTCTCCAATTGGAAACTGTGGAAATCACTATTTCATACATAAAAATCATCCTGTCTCCTGTAAACCAGTTGAAGGTCAAATCACTACCTTTTACCCTTTCTCACTTTCTACCTTACCCCCCCTCCCCCCCCCCTTCTCTCTTACCAGTTTTAATGGTGATATGTTCTATTCACCACAGTTAATGCACTATTAAATGGAGCTAATCCATTTTGAAGTTCAAATATGTAACATAAGCATAAACAATAAGAACTATTTGTCCCAGGATATTGTTTATCTACAATTCTTAAACTGAATAATCTGTAATATCTTAACATCTTGTGTATCTGATAAATGTACAGAGGAATATCCCATGTTGGACAAATGGTATACTTTCATAACATGTATGTATGAAAAATTCTTAATAAAAATTAATATAAAAAAAAAAAAATAACTCAACACACAGCCATTAAGGTCTAAACCGTTGGCAAAAAAAGTGAGTACACCCCTAAGAGAAAATGTCCAAATTGGGCCTAATAAGCCATTTTCCCTTCCAGATGTTATGTGACTCGTTAGTGTTACAGATGTGAATGGGGGTCAGGTGTGGTAAATTTATCGTTCTCGTTATCGTTCTCACTCTCTCATACTGGTCACTGGAAGTTTTACATGGCACCACATAGCAAAGAACTCTCTGAGGATCTGAAAAAAAAGAATTGTTGCTCTAAATAAAGATGGCCTAGGCTATAAGAAGAATGCCAAGACCCTGAAACTGAACTGCAGCACAGTGGCCAAGAACATACAGCGGTTTAACAGGACAGGTTCCACTAAGAACAGGCCTCGTCATGGTCGACCAAAGAAGTTGAGTGCATGTGCACAGCGTCATATCCAGAGGTTGTCTTTGGGAAATAGACATATGAGTGCTGCCAGCATTGCTGCAGAGGTTGAAGGGGTGGGGGGTCAGCCTGTCAATGCTCAGACCATATGACACACACTGCATCAAATTGGTCTGCATGGCTGTCATCCCAGAAGAAAGCCTCTTCTAAAGATGATGCACAAGAAAGCCTGCAAACAGTTTGCTGAAGACAAGCAGAATAAGGACATGGAATACTGGAACCATGTCCTGTGGTCTAATGAGACCAAGATAACCTTATTTGGTTCAGATGGTGTTAAGTGTGTGTGGTGGCAACCAGGTGAGGAGTACAAAGACAAGTGCATCTTGCCTACAGTGAAACATGGTGGTGGGAGTGTTAAAGTCTGGGGCTGCATGAGTGCTGCCAGCACTGGGGAGCTACAGTTCATTGAGGGAACCATGAATGCCAACATGTATTGTGACATACTGAAGCAGAGCATGATCCCCTCCTTTTCGGAAACTGGGCCGCAGGGCAGTATTCTAACATGATAACGACCCCAAACACACCTTCAGCTTCTTTAGCAAGGCAGTGGTCAAGGTGATGGACTGGCCAAGCATGGCTCCAGACCTAAACCCTATTGAGCGTCTGTGAGGCATCCTCAAAAACGTAAGGTGGAGGAGTGGAAGGTCTCTAACATCCACCAACTCCTTGATGCCACCATAGAGGAGTGGAAGAGGACTCCATTGGCAACCTGTGAAGCTCTGGTGAACTCCATTGCCAAGAGGGTTAAGGCAGTACTGGAAAATAATGGTGGGCACACAAAATATTGACACTTTGGGCCCAATTTGGACATTTTTACTTAGGGGTGTACTCACTTTTGTTGCCAGAGGTTTAGACGTTAATGGCTGTGTGTTGAGTTATTTTAAGGGGACAGCAAATTTACACTGTTATACAAGCTGTACACTTACTACTTTACATTGTAGCAAAGCGTAATTTCTTCAGTGTTGTAGCATTAAAAGATTTAATAAAATATTTACAAAAATGTGAGGGGTGTACTTACTTTTGTGAGATATCTATATCTATAGATCTATATACACACACACACATACACTCAAAATAAATGTAAAAAGTTTTAAATGTAGTAGGGCAGTGTCAGTAGTTTTTTATTTTTCTTATTTTAATTTTGTATTGTTTTTTACAATTTTTGTTTTATTTTTTATTATTTTTAAATTTTTTTTGAGCTTTAGTGAAAAATAAGCAGGGGCAATCTGCGCCGCACGGGGTGATTAGGGTGTGCCCAGGCACACCCAGCACATCCCCTGCGCACGCCTATGATATATATATATATATATATATATATATATATATATATATATATATATATATATTTATTTATTTAGGGGTTATTTAGCGTAGAGCCTACCAAAGTCCATGCCAGTTGTGCAGTTTAAGGGCTTGTTGGCCCACTTTTATTAAAGGAAAAGAGAAACCAAGTCCAATAACAGAACCGTTGCCCACGCAGGGGTTTCAGCTTTCCACAGCAACCATGTAAATGAAAAATACGGAGCCACCTGGCTCTCTTTAGCAGGACTGTTGCTCAGGCTTTATGCCTTAGCCCTCTTGGCCATATAACAGAGTTCCTGTACAATAAGGTGACCAGATTTTTAAAATGAAATCCGGGGACATATTTTTTTTTTACTAGTAATGGCAGAAATCAGCGACTCTTTGCCCGTCTCTGCCACTGCCGTCTGCCTCACAGCCTGTCAAGTCTAAAGCCCCATACACACTATCAGATTTTCTGCAGATTTTTTCCTTCAGATTTAACAAAACCATATAATATGAGTTCACACCTTTAGGAGTTTCAATTTGTATGCAATCAGGCAGGCCCTTGCACTACATGGTTTTGGTAAATCTGAAGACAAAAATCAGCAGAAAATCTGATAGTGTGTATGGGGCTTTACTCTCCGGGCCCCGGCTACTACTGGGTGGGGAGCAGAGGAAGATCACTCCACCAGGGAAGGCAAGGCGATAAACAGGCAGGCGGCTGGCCGGGACTGGAGCCAAGGCAGAAGAACATGCGAGTGGAGCTGAATTGGCAAGCGCCCGAAACTGAAGAAATAGTCCCTCTGCTCCCACCAGCACATGATCATCAGAAAGGGGCACAGATAATGGAAAAAAATAAACCCCCATAAGCTAGTAGGAGCGGCAGAGGAGGGGGGTGCAATTCAGATTTTTTTTTTTTATTCTGAACGGGCTGTCTTTGAAATTGCCCCAGCCCCTGTTCAAATCCAATCCGGGGACAAAACCGGGGATAGACTTGGTCCGGGGACAGTGTCCTCAATCCGGGGACTGTCCCCAGAAACCGGGGATGTATGGTCACCCTACTGTACAAACACTCTACCTCGGTTAGCAGTGCACTCTTTTCCAGTTCCTTGCTGATCCAGCCCACAGGCTTGGGCCCTCTGTCTGTGCTGTCAGACTATACCATGCAGACATGCACGCTTCTCCCTTGCATGCTTGGACTTCTCAAGAGGGTGGAGCACAGCACCTTGGTCCTGACTTACAAAAAGTCCAGAACTAGGGTTGCCACATCATCCCTTTAATCTAGGACACACATGAATTACACAGGTTCTGTGGCTGATTAAGGTGGTAATTAAACTCACTTGGTGCCTTATCTGCATTAAATCAGCCTACCCAGAACCCACCTGAACAATCAGTGTCCTGGCTATTCCTAAATCCTGGTCCCAGGATTGGAGATTTTCTCCCATCCAGATTGCTACAAAATCTCCAGTCTCCAGGTCCCCAACTTTTTTTTTTTTTATTGTATTTTTATTAAAATTTTTTCAATGAAAAGATTACAGAACATTTTAATACAGAAATGAATCAAAGGTTTGAAACATAGGAAAAAAAATGTCCACAAAGGCAGGACACAAAAGTGTACTACACATCTTAATACAAAGAATATACATCAAGTTATAAGCATAGCAAAAACACATACAGAGGTCATACATGTAAGACAAAACTGATTTGGAGTATATAGGTATGGTCAGAAAAACTCCAGAGGAAATCAAACTACTATATACCTGGAAAGAGTGGTAGGAAAATGGATCTCTGTAGGTAGAGTCAGAGAAGAGTAAGTAGGTTTCAGGACTCAATGGACGGAATTCGCGTTCCATATTCCAAACTATCCCAAGGCTCCCAGATTTTGTCAAATTGGGGTATGGTGTCATGCACAGTGGCTGTCATATATTCCATTCTGCGAGTCTCTGCAATAAGCTGAAGAAGTCTAGACCATGGTAGGGGGAATTGGATAGCCAACATAAAGGAATCAGTCTCTTAGCAGCAAGGAGGATGTAAGAAATTAGCCTATTACTTTTTTAGTGATACCTGAAAAAGGAAGGCCCAGTAAGTAATGTAGTGGGTCAGGCGGTAGAGACACCCCCACTACTTTCTGTATTAGTAACATCACTTCTTGCCAGAGGGGATGTATCAGGGCACATTGCCAAAAAGATATGAAATATAGATCCCACAGCCATCCCACATCACCAACAGTTAGCTGAGCTTGAAGGATCATATTTATGTATGACCTCTGGGGTCCTGTACCGGTGCATGAGAATCTTAATGGATGTCTCTCTCTGTATAACACATTTAGAGGACTTGAAAGCAGAGGATCATATCTTATCCCACATCTGAGAACTGATGGGCCGACCTATCAGGTGGGCCCATCTTCTCATATACAAATGTGTGTCCTCAGTGAGAGAAGTTGACTCCTGGAGGATGTGGTAAATGGATGAGACTAGATGTGACTGGCAAGGGCCCTGTGCACATATATATTCAAAGAGGGCGGGTTTTTCAAGAGTCAGGTGCAAAGCCCTAGAGTGAAAGAAGTACCTAATTTGAAAATAAAAATGAAACTGGTGAAGAGGTATGTCAAACTTTTCGTGAAGAGAATCAAAAGAATGAAACCTACGGGAGATTGGGTGGACCAGGTTTCGGAGCTGAAATAGGGAATTGTTTATCCAAGGGAGAATACATCCCAAGGACAAACTATCAGGGATAGATGGGTTAAATAACACAGTCGTAAGAGGAGAACATGGGGAAGAAAGGGAAAAATTCTTTAGGCATTGACACCATATAGTTATTGTGAAATTCATTGGAGCCGTACATTAGCGTCTGAAAATGGGGTCTATATAGGGCATATGAGACCAGACTAGGGAGCATGGATGAACTGGATACAACACCCCCTTCTCAATGTCAGCCCAGTGACTAAAAGCCTGTAGGTTGGACCAGGAGGCAATGGCCCTTAAATGTGAGGCGTAATAGTATTTAGCAATATCCGGCGCCCCCAGGCCCCCCCCTAGATCTCCCAGCAAGGACCACTGAACTTGCAATGCGATGTGCCTTACCATTCCAAATAAATTTCTGAAAATTTCTCTGAATAGCCCTAAGTTGAGAAAGGGGGATAGCAACCAGTAAGGTTTCAAAATAGTATAGGAGCCTAGGTAGGATGGACATTTTCAGTACATTGATCCTGCCAAGGAGGGAGAGAGGATACCTAGTCCAACTTTGCAGAGACTTATTGATATCTGCAATCAAGGGAGGGTAATTTACTGAGCAGAGGGAGGAGTAGGTGGGAGTAATATGAATTCCCAGGTATTTAAGAGAGATGGAGCACCAGCTATAGGGATAGAATTCTTTGAGTTGAGATAGAAGATACGGTGGTATGTGTATAGGAAGGGCTTCAGTTTTTGTAGTATTAACCTTATAGCCAGAAATGGCACCGAATGAGGACAGAAGTTTGTGTAGTGAAGCAGGGCCGGACTGGCCTACCGGGATACCGGGAAATATCCCGGTAGGCTGGCTGCACAAAGTACCGCTGGGGCCGCTCACAGTGCCTGTGTCAGCATCAGCAATTTAAAGAGCAGCAGCGGCCGCCGCTGCTGCACTATGCCATGGCTGTGTGTCACTCACTGTCTGTGTGTGTCTCCGGGGGGGGCGCTCACTGCCTGTGTCCTGACCTAAAGATCAGCAGCGGTGGCCGCCGCTGCTGCACTATGCCATGGCTGCCTGTGTCTGTCACTGTCTCCTCCGTTTGGGCGCTGGCGCTCCGCCCACCACACTCATCATGCCTCGCTCTGTCTGTGTGCCTGTGGGGGAGGAGCAGGAGAACGCCGTGCTGCTCCATTTTGCCTCGTCCCGTGCGGTGCTACAGCACAAGGTATTAAAACCTCTCTCTCTCTCTCTCTTTCTCTCTTTCTCTCTCTCTCTCTCTCCTCCCCAAGCCCCCCCCCAGATTATCTTTGAAAAGCTGTATACCATCAAACGCTGCCACTGTGCCCATAGATTGCCAACACTGTGCCCTGCCCATCAAACGCAGCCACTGTGCCCATTAAACGCAGCCACTGTACCCATCAATTGCAGCCACTGTACCATCAAACGCAGCCACTGTACCATCAAACGCAGCCACTGTACCCATAAATTGCCACCACTGTGCCCATTAAACGCTGCCACTGTACCATCAAACGCAGCCACTGTACCATCAAACGCAGCCACTGTACCCATCAATTGCAGCCACTGTGCCCATCAAACGCATCCACTGTACCACCAAACGCAGCCACTGTACCCATAAATTGCCACCACTGTGCCCATTAAACACAGCCACTGTGCCCATCAAACGCAGCCACTGTACCATCAAACGCAGCCACTGTACCCATAAATTGCCACCACTGTGCCCATTAAACGCTGCCACTGTACCATCAAACGCAGCCACTGTACCATTAAACGCAGCCACTGTACCCATAAATTGCCACCACTGTGCCCATTAAACGCTGCCACTGTACCATCAAACGCAGCCACTGTACCCATAAATTGCCACCACTGTGCCCATTAAACACAGCCACTGTACCATCAAACGCAGCCACTGTGCCCATTAAACGCAGCCACTGTACCCATCAATTGCAGCCACTGTGCCCATCAAACGCAGCCACTGTACCATCAAATGCAGCCACTGTACCCATAAATTGCCACCACTGTGCCCATTAAACGCTGCCACTGTGCCCATCAAACGCAGCCACTGTACCATCAAACGCAGCCACTGTACCATCAAACGCAGCCACTGTACCTATAAATTGCCACCACTGTGCCCATTAAACACAGCCACTGTACCATCAAACGCTGCCACTGTACCATCAAACGCAGCCACTGTACCCATCAATTGCAGCCACTGTGCCCATCAAACGCCGCCACTGTACCCATAAATTGCCACCACTGTGCCCATTAAACGCTGCCACTGTACCATCAAACGCAGCCACTGTACCATCAAACGCAGCCACTGTACCCATCAATTGCAGCCACTGTGCCAATCAAACGCATCCACTGTACCATCAAACGCAGCCACTGTACCCTTAAATTGCCACCACTGTGCCCTTTAAACACAGCCACTGTGCCCATCAAACGCAGCCACTGTACCATCAAATGCAGCCACTGTACCCATAAATTGCCACCACTGTGCCCATTAAAACGCTGCCACTGTACCATCAAACGCAGCCACTGTACCCATAAATTGCCACCACTGTGCCCATTAAACGCTGCCACTGTGCCCATCAAACGCAGCCACTGTACCATCAAACGCAGCCACTGTACCATCAAACGCAGCCACTGTACCCATAAATTGCCACCACTGTGCCCATTAAACACAGTCACTGTGCCCAAACGCTGCCACTGTACCCATAAATTGCTGCCACTGTGCCCCATCAAACGCAGCCACTGTACCCAATAATTGCAGCCACTGTGCCCATTAAACGCTGCCACTGTACCATCAAACGCAGCCACTGTACCCATAAATTGCCACCACTGTGCCCATTAAACACAGTCACTGTGCCCAAACGCTGCCACTGTACCCATAAATTGCTGCCACTGTGCCCCATCAAACGCAGCCACTGTACCCATTAATTGCAGCCACCGTGCCCATTAAACGCTGCCACTGTACCATCAAACGCTGCCACTGTACCCATAAATTGCTGCCACTGTGCCCCATCAAACGCAGCCACTGTACCCATTAATTGCAGCCACTGTGCCCATTAAACGCTGCCACTGTACCATCAAACGCAGCCACTGCACCCATAAATTACCACCACTGTGCCCATTAAACGCTGCCACTGTGCCCATCAAACGCAGCCACTGTACCCATAAATTGCTGCCACTGTGCCCATCAAAAGCAGCCACTGTGCCCATCAAACACAGCCACTGTGCCCATCAAACGCAGCCACTGTAACCATCAATTGCCGCCAGTTTGCCCCATCAATTGCCACCAGTTTGCCCATTAAATCCTGCCAGTGTCCCCCCCGCCCGGCACTTACCTGTCTCAGGTCAGCGCGTTGCTCCACGCTCCCTCCGATAGGCATCCAATCACAGCGCCTGTCGCTTCAGCCAATCAGGTGACAGGTAACCAGACCCAGTGCACCTGATTGGCTGAGAGGCGGGTCAGTGTTAGGGAAGCGATTTATTTGATTTACTAACACAGCACTGTGTAAGCAGCAAACGCACAGCAGTGTGCCCGCTGTTTACCAATTTGGAAGCCTATTAGAGCTGACGGCTCTAATCAGGCACTTCTAAAAACACCCCCGCCGCTGTAATTCACATGCCGATGCCCAACAAGGGTGCCGGACACCTGAATAGGGGGCGGCAGCAGCGACAATAGATAGATTCATGCAATGCGGTCATACAACGCTGTTCACACAAATAGAGCTTTCTTTTGGTGGCATTTATTCACAACTCAATTTTTTATTTTTTGCGATATAAGCGGAAAAAAAGAGCGGAAATTTGGAAAAAAAAACAATATTTTCTTCTTTCTATTTTAAAAGAAATCCAATAAAATCTAATTTTGTCATAAATGTAAGCCAAAATGTATTCTGCTACATGTCTTCGGTAAAAAAATCATGTTAAGTGTATAATAATTGGTTTGTGTGATCACGGACATATGTACGCAGATGATCATGCACAGATGTGATCACGGACATATGTGTGCAGATGATCATTGGGACATATGATTTTACTGTTACATATGTGGGGGACAGGTTTTTTTACTGTGTGGGGACATGTGTGTGGGGACAGTGTTTTGGGGACTTTGTGTGTTTACATTGTTTTGGGACATGTGTGGGGACAGTAGGCTGGTGATCAATGTGTAAAAAGCTGTAAAAAACAGCTCATTCTCACTGATCACTGTCCGGCTGCAGAGATCCGCTCTCCTCTCCGACAACTTTCGTGTGAGGAGAGGAGAGCCAATTGCCTAGAAAACGGCTCTCTATTTACATCACATGATGGCTGTGATTCCACACAGCCGTCATGTGATCAGGAGGGCCAATCACAGAGCCCTATGTGCTTTTATATGTGTCTTATCTATATATAATGCACTCTTTAAATGTGCTTTAAAATGCATGGTTTTCCATTTTATGAACAAGAAAATAATGACGTTATGCTGTTGGGCTGGTATAATAATGCTATGGGGCTGGTATGACATTTTTTCCAGGGCTGGTTTTCATTCCCAGTCCGGCCCTGTAGTGAAGGTAGGGACAACAACGGATTTGTAATAGTTAGCAAGATGTCATCTGCAAACAATGATAGTTTGTACCCTCTTTGTCGCATTACCACCCCACGAATATCAGGATGGATACGAATGGACTCGGCAAGAGGTTCCAGACACAGAATAAAAGTAGTGGAGATAAGGGACACCCCTGCCGAGTGCCATTAGTCATGGGGAGGCTAGGCGCCAAAAAGGACGACATCTGAACTTGAGTCGTAACTTGGGAATATAGGGCCTCTAAAGCTTTGAAAAAAGGACCTTTTAATCCGTACGCACATAGGGTGGAAAACATATAGGGCCAGCTCAGCCTGTCAAAGGCCTTTTGAGCATCCAGGCTCAGAACAAGAGCCTGACGGGGAGATCTGTTCAATAGATCAATCAAATTTATAGTGCGGCGAGTGTTGTCCCCAGCGTGCCTATTTGAAACGAAACCCACTTGGTCCCTATTAATCAATTTAGGAATATGTTTGGAGAGTCTAGATGCCAGAAATGTTGTGAATATTTTGTAATCTGAGTTTAGGAGGGCTATAGGTCTATAGTTATCTGGGACAGAAGGGTCTTTACCCGATTTATGGATAACTGATATACAGTGGGGAAAAAAAAGTATTTAGTCAGCCACCAATTGTGCAAGTTCTTCCACTTAAAAAGATGAGAGAGGCCTGTAATTGTCATCATAGGTATACCTCAACTATGAGAGACAAAATGTGGAAACAAATCCAAACAATCACATTGTCTGATTTTTGAAAGAATTTATTTGCAAATTATGGTGGAAAATAAGTATTTGGTCACCTACAAACAAGCAAGATTGCTGACTCTCACAGACCTGTATCCTCTTCTTTAAGAGGCTCCTCTGTCCTCCACTCATTTCCTGTATTAATGGCACCTGTTTGAACTTGTTATCAGTATAAAAGACACCTGTCCACAACCTCAAACAGTCACACTCCAAACTCCACTATGGTGAAGACAAAAGAGCTGTCAAAGGACACCAGAAACAAAATTGTAGACCTGCACCAGGCTGGGGATACTGAATCTGCAATAGGTAAGCAGCTTGGTGTGAAGAAATCAAATGTGGGAGCAATAATTAGAAAATGGAAGACATACAAGACCACTGATAATCTCCCTCGATCTAGGGCTCCACGCAAGATCTCACCCCGTGGGGTCAAAATGATCGCAAGAACGGTGAGCAAAAATCCCAGAACCACACGGGAGGACCTAGTGAATGACCTGCAGAGAGTTGAGACTAACGTAACAAAGGCTACCATCAGTAACACACTACACCACCAGGGATTCATATCCTGCAGTGCCAGACGTGTCCCCCTGCTTAAGCCAGTACATGTCCTGGCCCGTCTGAGGTTTGCTAGAGAGTATTTGGATGATCCAGAAGAGGATTGGGAGAATGTCATATTATCTGATGAAACCAAAGTAGAACTGTTTTGTAGAAACACAACTTGTTGTGTTTGGAGGAGAGAGAATGCTGAGTTGCAACCAAAGAACACCATACCTACTGTGAAGCATGGGGGTGGCAACATCATACTTTGGGGCTGTTTCTCTGCAAAGGGAACAGGGCGACTGATCTGTGTACATAAAAGAATGAATGTGAACGTGAATGTGGGGCTGG
Source organism: Aquarana catesbeiana (assembly GCF_042186555.1). Taxonomy (NCBI): domain Eukaryota; kingdom Metazoa; phylum Chordata; class Amphibia; order Anura; family Ranidae; genus Aquarana; species Aquarana catesbeiana. Next base: position 45,868,324 of record NC_133329.1, read on the forward strand.
TCTGCAAAGACCCCAGAAAGAGACTGGCCGTGTGAACAGCCAGCTCCAAATGGGGATTATAAGTATGCCGCCAACGCCACGTGGGTGACACAGAGGAGCCGCCGCACCTGAACCAAGTAACACTCAGCCGTCGGCGTGGAAAGGCTCCTCCCTAGGGACACCGAGATGGAAAACACTGAACGTCGGCGCAGTGACGTCAGGAGCTGACGTCATGCGCACGACGCAGGGGGCGTGGCGCCGATGCGCAAAGGGGCGTCCACCCGATCCCCCGGTCACAAAGTAGGTGGGGAGAAGGGGAGGACCCACTGGCGCATCGCGGCTCCCGCAAGGAGGAGAGCCCAGCACCACCCACACGCCCAATCACAACACACAGGGCACGAATGCTGGTCAGGTGGAAGATATGTCTAAGACATCTGTAAGGGAAAAAAAGCCATGTGGGGCATGAAATCGGTAACCAAGATGCTGCATATAAAATGGAATAAATAAGTAATATAGACAGTAATGTGTCCACAACTAAAGGATATATGTATCTGTAAATGTATAAACAGGACAATGTCCTATACATAATGGTACCTTTTGGGTAAGGGCAGACCTCACACAGGGAGGGTAGGGGAGCACTACCAATCCCATATAACCAATTGCTTCCATCCCGGTAATATATGGATATACGAGGGGGAATTGGGACTTTAAATGAGGCACACTAATGTGCCTCCATCCCGAATATAGGTACATTAAAGAGGGAAGTTGGGACTTTAAATGAAGCGCTTGGGTAGTGGAGGTAAAGTAGACCATAGTAAAAATGCATTAAGAAATGTTTATTATTTGTAAATAATATCAAACAATAAAAGAGTATTCATTTCATATACAGTAAACAATTCATTAATGGTCATAGGAGATGTACACATAACATAAACATGATAAAAATTATATATACGTATAGCAGCACATGATCCAATGTAAATAAAACAGTAATATAGCATAGTGTTGCTAGCAACAGCAAACCTGATACCGACACAAGCACCCATATGGTAAATGTGCATTTCTTGAGTAGGAAAGAATTGATGTAATAAGGAAAACATATGGTATAGAAAACTATGGTTCCATGTAAGATGTAGCTGGGGCATCATAAATACAAAGCTTGACGCGTTTCGTGGGTGTCCCCACTCATCAGGAGCTGATGCGATTAAGTTTCCTAAAGGATATATATAAAAGAATAATAAACCATGGATTACAGGCCTCTCTCATCTTTATATGTGGGAGAACTTGCACAATTGGTGGCTGACTAAATACTTTTTTGCCCCACTGTATATGCATGTGAAAACTGGGGATGTGGGGATTGTCCTTTAAGTAGGGTGCCATATAAAGTTAGCATGTGGGAGGATAAAGCTGAATTTAGATTGGTCAGATCGGAGGACAGCTTTGGAAGTTTAAGAGCAGAGAAAAATTTGTCAAAGTTCGCTTGGGTAAAGTTAAAATGGTTATCAGGGGTAAGGCAATTATACAACTGGTGGTAGAAGCTGCCAAAAATCCTGGTCATCTCCATGGGACAATACATTCTAGACCCATCCGCCCGAAGACAATAGTCAGGAAAAGAGTTGAAGGGGCGTGGACACAGTGTATTAACCAGCATCCTGTGTGGCTTATTAGAAAATTCATAGAATTTTTGTTTCATCCAGTGTATGAATTTAGCCACTTTACCAAGGTGTAAGGACTTTATCTGTTCCATGAGGAAGGTGACACTACGCAGTTTGGACACTGTGGGTTCACGCAGCTGCCAGCACTCAGCTTTCTGCAGAGCATCAATCAAGGACTGTAGAAGTCTATTTCTATCTTTTTTTATGCAAGAGCCCTCCGCAATACAAGCACCACGGAAGACCACCTTGTGTGCTTTCCACAGTGTGGAAAAATCTGAAACAGACCCCAGGTTGAATTGAAAAAACTCCTTTAGGTCTGTAGCCAATATTGTGCGTGAGATCTCGGATTGTAGAATATGGTCATTAAGGCGCCAATGACATGTCCTTGTAGGGGTCTGAGATAGCATAACATCCAGTACAATATGGGCATGGTCTGACCACGTGATGGGGAGTATGTCGGAATCTACAGTGCAAGATATGAGTGGGGCGGAAATAAGAAAGTGATCTAGGCGAGAATACATTTTGTGGGCCATGGAGTAGAAAGTATATTGTTTAGCCATGGGGTGTTTAATCCTCCAGGAGTCAAAAAGTTGGTGTGACCTAATGCATTTGCGAAAAGAGTTGGCCTGGGAGGTGACCCTCTGTGAGAGGACGTCACTAGTTATGGCTTGTCTGTCTCTAGAGGGGGACATGATCAGGTTAAAATCTCCCCCAACAATCAAAAATGGTTGAGAGCGATAATGAGGAGAGTCAAAAACCTTGTTGAGAAAATCAACCTGTCCAGTATTAGGAGCATACAAATTAACTAGGGTGAAAGAAGAGGTCATGTAGCCACACTCCAGGAAGAGATACCTCCCATGAGGGTCTGCATGTACTTTTTGGACCCTAATAGGGCAGGATTTTTTAATTAAAATTGCCACCCCAGCTTTTCCTGTGGAATCTGAGGCTAAGAAGGAGGTGGGAAAAAAATCTGGAAGCAAATTTCAACATACCTCCCGCTCGAAAGTGGGTCTCCTGGAGCATGACCACATCCACCTCCGAGGATCTGAACTCCTTCAGAGCCATCCAATGCTTCCGAATGGAGCCCAGACCCTTCACATTATATGACATGATTCTCAACGCCATGAGGACAAATCGTCAATGGTAGCTAACATTGGCATGTAGACCCTGTGCAGAAACAAAAGGTAAAAAGTATGATAACTATTAAATGAGCAATTATGAGCATAGTAAAGGGAACTAGCCCTATGGTATCTGTGAAGGAACATATATATCTCTCGGACAAAAACCCTTAACAATAGGGATAAAGCAAAGTGTTGTGACCTCAACCTACAAAGCTGGTACATATGCATGGACATGTTGGAAAAAAAAAAGAAAATAAAAATAAAAATATAAATGAAAACAAAAATAGAAGCGAAAAAATATCTAGATGAAGAAAAAAAAAAAATCAAAGTTTGGAAACCTGAAATCCATTGGCATCTCAGGAGGTCTCGCACTGTGGCAAAGACCATGTAGGGGGTCTCCAACAAGGAGGGTCCAGGAGAGAGGGAACCGCCCACTCTCCTTAAGAGCTTGGCAGTCACGGTAACAATCTGGCAAAGTTAGCCCTTCATAGACCAGTCATCAACAAGCAACAGAACAATAACAATAACTTTACCTGTAATACCCCATGGGCATGGAAAAGGAGAGCCCCTGAAACAAATTTCCTGGGAAACTCAAAATACCTGGAGTCCAGCACTTAGCATTGTGCATCCTGTAAATTACAGGAGTATAAAAAACAAAAATGAGCCAAAAGATCCGGCCACTAGGATCAAGGAGGTTGTTTGGAGAAACGTGAGCGTTGAGGAGTAGAGGCTTGCTTCCTTGATTGACCCCTTACAGGGGTCCAGACACGGCTGGGAGTAGTAGGAAATGGACAGGTCTGTCCAGGAGGAGGTAGCAAATCTTCTTCAGGCAATGGGGGGAGAATTAAACTTTTCACAAAGGTACCCCCTTCCTGAAGATCCTGTAGACTGTGTTGAACCCCATCTCTGGACACGATGAGACGAAAGGGGAATCCCCAGTAGTATTGGACGTTTCGCTAATGTGATGGGGGAGAGATCACTGAATATCTGTAACTTAGCCCCCTGGTACGTGATATGGGATTTGTTGCATGTGGCCAATGTCAGGGCTTCCTTGCTGTCATAAAAGTGAAATCTCACAATTACATCTCTGGGCCTAGCTCCAGCCGGGGGTTTCGGACCCAGAGAACGATGGGCCCTGTCTAGGCGCCAATCCACATCCACCACGAGGGAGCCAAAGTGTTAAGGAGCCCCAGAAGATAGGGGCATAAGGCCGAGTCACCCACCTTTTCAGGGATACCACGGAATCGTAGATTTTGTCTTCTTTCCCTGTTCTCTAAGTCCTCCTGCTGTAGTTGTAGCTGGGAGACTGAGTGTTTAAGGCTGGAGTTCTCATCTTCTATGGCCTGCACATAATTCACCATTTCGTCAAATTTATGTTCCAGCGTGTCCGTACGTTCCCCAATTTGAGTGATTTCCCACCTCAGTTCTGCAGATATTTTACTTACAGCAGCCGAGATAGATTGGGTAATTTCCTGGAGCAGAAGCTGCAGTTTAGCGTCCAATTTGGCATCCAGGACGTCTGGGGTTAAAACTGCCAGTGTAGAAGAAGGTATGAGGCCTGGGGCCTGCATTGCAGCCTGTATTCCTCAGTCCCCAGCAAGGGATCCATCACTGCAAATGGATCGGCGGGGGAACTCGAGGCAGAGGACTGCTGCCTAGTAACATAACGGTCCATGTCGGATCCCTGGCGCGGCCCAAATAGTGGATTATAGCAGTGTCGCTGCTGGCCAATCTTTCCCGTGGGGTTCCCGAGGAGAAGAGCGTACGATCAGGCTTACCCCCGATGCTTATAGTTGCTTATTGAGCTGTACGGAGGTCACGGAGAGCGGACGGAGCCCGGAGCGCACTCAGAAGACGTCCGCCATGATCAAGAGTCGTGCATGCGCCCCCTCCAGGTCCCCAACTTGATTTTACAAACCATAGAGTAAATTGAAACACAGTTTCCTCCAAAACTATACAATCATCCTGGAGCCCCTCAACATGTCTGGTTGACAATCCTGGACATACTCCATCACAGCTAACTGCACTGTCACAATATACAGTATCTCACAAAAGTGAGTACACCCCTCACATTCTTTAAAATATTTTATTATATCTTTTCATGTGACAACACTGAAGAAATTACACTTTGCTACAAAGTAAAGTAGTGAGTGTACAGCTTGTATAATAGTGTAAATTTGCTGTCCCCTCAAAATAACTCAACACACAGCCATTAATGTCTAAACCACTGGTAACAAAAGTGAGTACACCCCTAGGTGAAAATGTCCAATTTGGGCCCAATTAGCCATTTTTCCTCCCCGTTGTCATGTGACTCGTTAGTGTTACAAGGTCTCAGGTGTGAATGGGGAACAGGTGTGTTAAATTTGGTGTTATCGCTCTCACTCTCTCATACTGGTCACTGGAAGGTCAACATAGCACCTCATGGCAAAGAACTCTCTGAGGATCTGAAAAAAAGAATTGTTGCTCTACATAAAGATGGCCTAGGCTGTAAGAAGATTGCCAAGACCCTGAAACTGAGCAGCAGCACGGTGGCCAAGACCATACAGCGGTTTAACAGGACAGGTTCCACTCAGAACAGGCCTCGCCATGGTCGACCAAGTAAGTTGAGTGCACGTGCTCAGCGTCATATCCAGAGGTTGTCTTTGGGAAATAGACATATGAGTGCTGCCAGCATTGCTGCAGAGGTTGAAGGGGTGGGGGGGTCAGCCTGTCAGTGCTCAGACCACATGCTGCACACTGCATCAAATTGGTCTGCATGGCTGTCATCCCAGAAGGAAGCCCCTTCTAAAGATGATGCACAAGAAAGCCCGCAAACAGTTTGCTGAAGACAAGCAGACTAAGGACATGGATTACTGGAAACATGTCCTGTGGTTTGATGAGACCAAGACAAACCTATTTGGTTCAGATGGTGTCAAGCGTGTGTGGTGGCAACCAGGTGAGGAGTACAAAGACAAGAGTAACTTGCCTACAGTCAAGCATGGTGGTGGGAGTAGATGAATGAAGAGATCTGGACAGCCGCACACCAGAATAAATTATGTTCATCTTTATTCGTAAAACAGGATCATGGGGTACACAGGGCACCACTCCACTACATTAAGTGCTAACTCATGAGTGTTGATCCGTACCACCCCACAGTGGTGCCCTGTGTACTCCATGATCCTGTTTTACGAATAAAGACGAACATAATTCATTCCAGTGTGCGGATGTCCAGATCTCTTCATTCATCTATACCTGCATTAGCAACTGCCAGCACCTGGGGCTCTCTTCTCCCTGGAGGCGAAGGACGCATACACCTTGGCTTGGATCTCTACCTGAGTGGTGGAAAACACATTGCCCCATGGTGGTGGGAGTGTCATGGTCTGAGGCTGCATGAGTGCTACCAGCACTGGGAGCTACAGTTCATTGAGGGAATCACGAATGCCAACATATACTGTGACATTCTGAAGCAGAGCATGATCCCCTCCCTTCAGAGACTGGGCCGCAGGGCAATATTCCAACATGATAAGGACCCCAAACACACCTCCAAGTCCAAGACAACCACTGCCTTGCTAAAGAAGCTGAGGGTAAAGGTGATGGACTGGCCAAGCATGTCTCCAGACCTAAACCCTATTGAGCATCTGTGGGGCACCCTCAAATGGAGGGTGGAGGAGCGTAAGGTCTCTAACATCCACCAGCTCCATGATGTCAGCATGGAGGAGTGGAAGAGGACTCCAGTGGCAACCTGTGAAGCTCTGGTGAACTCCATGCCCAAGAGGGTTAAGGCAGTGCTGGAAAATAATGGTGGCCGCACAAAATATTGACACTTTAGGCCCAATTTGGAAATTTTCACTTAGGGGTGTACTCACTTTTGTTGCCAGCGGGTGAGACATTAATGGCTGTGTGTTGAGTTATTTTAAGGGGAAAGCAAATGTACACTGTTTTACAAGCTGTACGCTCACTAACATTGTAGCAAAGTTTCATTTCTTCAGTGTTGTCACATGAAAGGATATAATAAAATATTTACAAAATATGTGACGGGGTGTACTCACTTTTGTGGGATACTGTATATACATAGATATATATAATACTGTGCAAAAGTTGTAGGCAGTTGTGTAAAATGCTGTAAATTAAGAATACTTTCAGAAATAGAAGTGTTATCCAAACAGATAGACGAGAAATCTAAACAGTGTTGCCAACCCCCAGAAGTGTCCGCCGTGGGGGGTAAATTGTGGGATCCTGTTGCTAGCCGTCCTGGTCCATTGGGTGAGCAAGCATCCCTACACTAATATTGATTGTAATGCATATTATGCTTTGTTATCACTGTATTCTTAATGTATGATTTTTGTTATAGACTTTCTATCCTCCTGAAGAAGCGGTTACACCGCAAAACCGGTAGAGGAATATTCTGTACCCCACTCTAACAGAAACTAAATGGGGGAACCCGCCAATAGTTAGTTATATGTGGTGTATATATGTATATATATTTTTGATATTTTTTGTATGTTGTTACGAAATAAAATTTGAATTTTATCATAATAATTTTGTTATTGTATTAGTACCGAGATAGTCCATTCTAGCACCCCTGGTGGTTATGCGCAGTGGTCAGCCTCAGCAACTGCCCCCACATTCCCACCTTCCATTCTCAACCCCCAGAAGTGAAATTTACTGACAGTACCAATTTTTTATTGGCAAAAATCATGAAATTTAATGACAGAGCCACATTTTTTATTGACACTTCAAAAAAGTACATGAAATGGCAGTTTTTGCAAAAATCAAGTTACAAACATGTAGCTACTGTTATTAACAATGTGTTTAAGTTATAGCAAAAGTCAAAAACTGTATTTATCAAAAACGTATATATTCCCATGAAGGTCAGGTTAATATAACCCAGCAGTTTTGTCAACTGTGTGTAATGGTTAAGAACTACAATCTAGTTCAAGGTTATCTGCTGCTGTTCCTAATTAGAAAGTGTGAATGTGCATGCACGCTGGAAGCAAAACACTCTGACACGTGTTCAGCTTGGTTACTTCCACACTTCTGCTTTATTGCAGGGCGGTGCTAATGTTTTACACAGAGAGAATAATAGATTATACGTCATTGCTATGTCAGTCTAATAGGTACATCTCATTAAACAGAAGACAATCGGCACAAACTAAACGTGGTATTAAATGCAAGCTGAACACTTAAAGGATTCACCAACCTCAATAACACATAACTAAACAAATGGAAGTGCAGCGCAAACTGATAAAAAAATTAATAAAAGATAAAATTAAAAGTCCATGTGGCAACACATATATAAAATTCTTCTTATCACAAGCAGACTGGTCCCTTCTCGTACATTTCGGATGTCATGTACAAAATCGTATGGGTACTCTTACCATAAAAGATGGACCTCTTAATTACAGGGGGTCAGAAAAGCCTGGATCAATATCTGATGGACAGCTGCATTAGATCTCGTCTGCGATGGTCGGTCACTCAGTAATCCTGAGATAAAACCGTAACCTTCAGTGCAGGATAGAAAAACAACAATCCCCAAAAGTAGAAAGAAAAAATCTAAGTGTATTCCGTATAAAATGTATTGGATAAATAATCAATTTAAAAGTTTGGTAAAGCAGAATGGTAAAAAGCGCTCCACGGCGTGGCAAATACAAAAAGCACTAGCTGCAAACAGACTATTCGCATCCGAACAGCTGTGAAGCCTGAGATGGCAGAGGGTGACGTTGAACGTGAAGCTCCTCCCCCCGTATGCGGCGTTACGTCCATAGGACTTCGTCAGCGAGGGTGGCGCTAACCTGTCACCCTGGAGATAAATATACACGCTAAGTGTCTGCAAGGAGTGTCTGATTACCGGAAACAGGAAAACGACATTTGGAAATCGTAATGATTATTACTAGGGGACATCAACCAAGGACACAAGCTGTTAATTATATTGATAAAAAATAAAAAAATAAATGAGCAAAAGGAGATTTAATACAACCTCCAAAGGTGAATGTATATACATATGTCCTCATTGAGAGGCGATATATATGCATTTCACCAATATAAATGCACAGTAAACCCGCAATGAACAAATTACTGCCTATTAAATACCACCCGCGGCCATCTCTTACAAACCTTAAATAAAATACATACAAAGCATAAACAGCAAAAGCCTACAGAAATATGGATATATAAATGTCTGATAATATTAATTGCGTGGGAAAAACTTAGAAGCCGGTAAATAAGACCAGATCTTATAGTCCTGAATATCCGAGTGAGGTCAGTTATTTGTCAGAGGTAAAACAGTTGAGATCAAACTCAACGTTTAATCCTCTGGGGACCATCACTCAGGTTTCATGGATCCAGAAGGATTCTCTATGGCTAAGTTGCCTAAAAAGTTGCCACCCCTCCAATGTTTCGTGACTTTTTCAATGCTCCAAAAAGACAGTTTTTTAGGGTCCCTATTGTGACATAATCTGAAATGGTTCGAAACAAAATGGGTCTTGGGGCCTCATTTAATACTATTCACATGCTCAGAAATGCGGACTCCCATAGGTCTGGATGTTCTACCCACATACTGAAGTCCGCATTCGCACTGCAGCATGTATACTACGCCTACCGTATCACATGTGATTAGATTTTTTATCTGATAAGATTTTACTGTTGCAGTGGCGGAGAACTCCTTGTTTTTCTTAATGTTAAATTTGCATTGTCTGCATGCTGGACATTTTCCGCACGCATAAAAACCCGTCATAAAATTAAAAATACGGTTTTCTTTAATAAACCAAAAAATATGTAGAAAATGGGATTTTAAAGGTACCCCTGATATAGGAAAAGACATTATCTACTAAAAATATATCAAATATTTATTAAAGCAGTTTTACAAAAAAATATATGATAAAATGTGAGAACAGTTTTACATTCACAGTCAAAGGTATACATCCTCAACCTAATATTGACAATGAAAAAAACTGTGGTCACCAAGAGTTCAAAGCATAACCACGTCCACATAATTTCAACATGTTTCGCCCAGAAGGCTTCATCAGGAAAATGGACGAGGCTTTTCAATTATTCAACAACAATATTCACGATAAAAACAACCTTGTATGTTCAAAAGAGAAAGAGAAAAAAAGGTAAATACACAGAAAAAATACATAAAACATTCACATTTATGTAGCTTGAAAGCTCTTTAGCTTGTGCAACCATAACTCCACCAAAACCACCCTCCAGAAACAAAAACAAAAACAGCGACAAAAACCATCCCACCCCCCATCCCACCCCCCCAACAAAAAAACACCCAACAACCCCCATCACAGAGGCTCACACTCAACCCTCCCCTAGTACTCCCACCCAACACAACCACTGCGTCAACTCCATACCTCTGTTATAGAGTTCTGGGGAAGTCGCAGGATACGAGGCGTCAACTGAGAGAAGACAGGAATGCTCTGTTCCACACTATATCGCAAACCGTCAGCAGGCAACAGCTTACTGCATGCCAGCAGTTCGCACCCTGAAAAACTAATCAAAAGCATCCCTTTCAGTCAATTCTTGCGCCTGAAACGCAATTGCACATTGGATACAGACTTCCAAAAGGAGGCAAACCTGCTACGCGATCGCCTCCTAGCTAGAGGATATAGTAAAACATGTCTGAAAAAAGCATTCAACAGGGTAAAAAACGAGAATAGACAACTGTTGCTATATAAACCCAGACAAGATAAAGTATCAACATCAACAAGAGTGATTACCAAATATAATAGACAACATGCAAAGGTGCAACATATTTATAAAAAGTTCTGGTACCTATTGGCAGCTGATCAAAAAATTTCCAAATTCGTTAGACCCTATCCAGAGATCACCTTCAAACGCTCTCGCTCCTTGAGGGATACTCTAGTGAGTAGCCACTATCGCAATCAGACTGTACTCAAGTCTAAATCACCAGGCACCTACCCTTGTGGCAGATGCAACTATTGTCCCTTCATTTTAGAAGGGAACAATGTTATCCTTCCCAACAATAACGTCTGGACCCCCAAACATAGAACAAACTGTAAATCGGTTGGTTCCGTATACCTAATGAAATGTCATTGCGGGGCATTTTACGTGGGAAAAACTAAGCGCCCACTTTTTTGTAGAATCAGGGACCATGTGTCCCTTATCTCCAAACATAGGATGGAAACACCTATTAGCCGTCATGTGGGGCTATACCACAATTTCGATTTAAAAGTTATCGGCTTTTTCAGCCTTGAACACATACCAGAACATGAACGAGGAGGTGATATAGACAATAAACTTCTCCAATTGGAGACGAGATGGATCTATTGTTTACAGGCTACTCGGTCCCCCGGCCTCAATGAGGGGATTAGCTATAAGCCTTTTCTATAAACATCACCCCCCTTTGTGATCTGGTCACTCCTGTCTCCTTGGGAGCATGTGCCCCATTGAGTGTCTTCCCTTCCCTTGTTTTGTTAACATTTACTGCGTTTGAATATCATGGGATCACCAGACGTTTACGATTTCTTTCGCGACTAATTCTGGATTGGTTGTCTAGGCCAGAATTGCCTCTATTAGAAACAATACATCTTTTAGAAAAGGGATACTAACATATATTGAGTCAGCTGCAATTATGTGCATATTGATACAGCTTTTCATATGTGGATGTAAATTAGTGGTACAATGTTGGGCTTCTCTTTCCTGGGGGTTGCCAACCCGGTATACGCCCGCCTTGAGGTCTCCTTATAGTCCTTGGCATACCGGTATAACCGTATCCCGCAGCCATTTTTCCAACTGTCCAAGTTTTCCTTCTTGGCTCAGCACTGTCTCCAAAGGGAGTCTTAATGCTGTTTTGGGCACACCGGAAGTAGTTTTACTTCCGGTCTGACGTTTCCGGTTCCGGGTCATCAGTCCTTGGACCAGGAACTTCCCCTTTGCGTCCGCTTGGCTCCGGTGCAGTGTGATGACACGCACAGCATTTTGGTGCCATGGGGAGGGATATTTAAACCCCACACATTCAGATGCTTGTTAGCAGTCAGGGAGCTCATGCTAAACATGGACGCCGGCACCAGGTAAAACTAAACATTGACTGTTAATCGGTCCAGCACTCTGTGATATGTCTAATTGTAAACTAAAGCACCACTTTTGGTACTCTATTTCCTTTTAAACAAACCTTTTTTTTTTTTATAGGAAGTGATTATCTTTTGTGGCCCACTACTTTAGGGTGCCCTTTTGGTGTTTTTCACAAATGTTTCACAAATTTGAAATGGACTATTAAGTTCTAAGGTTTTTTTTTTTTTTTACATATTATTTGAGGTGCTGAATGTATTGAACTGGTACTGTTTTCTTTCATACTAGTCACTGTTATATGTGCTTATAAGGTACACTATTGTTTCACCTAATAGTTTTTGCCGACTAACTACATATTGTTATTCACTTTCATAGTCATATATGGTTTTGATATAATCCATTCACTACATATATGCGTTTATGGGTTTTTTGTTATAACACATTTATTGAGTCTATAGCGCTACACTTTTATATAGGCTTTTCTGACCCCCTGTAATTAAGAGGTCCATCTTTTCTGGTAAGAGTACCCATACGATTTTGTACATGACATCTGAAATGTACTAGAAGGGACCAGTCTGCTTGTGATAAGAAGAATTTTATATATGCGTTGCCACATGGACTTTTAATTTTATCTTTTATTAATTTTTTTATCAGTTTGCGCTGCACTTTCATTTGTTTAGTTAGGTACATCTCATTGGTTGAAATACAAGAAAAATGCAGAAACTTGATGCTTGAAGCTTGTTCTGTCTTCACTTCCCCATTCTTGCAATGTGTGGGTAGTAGGGGATAGACGCCATCTTCAGTTTCGAAGCAGAGCTAATCTGTATATTATATAATAAGTAAGGAGTTGCATAGAAACATGTATACTCATAAGAAAATAGACATTTTTATGGTTATCATTATGTACATTACATTCCTCCACAGTCCCCCCTAGAATGGCTATTTTCTTCTGTCTCTTATCTAAAAGGTCCTACTCACCTGGCACATTCTGCTCAGCAACTCTTTTAGACTGTATATAGAGTTGGGCAGCAACTAGTTCACTACCCCCCTCGATACAGCTGGAGAAGTGCAATCAGGCGCTATCTATCCCTATAACCCTATAGGATTGTGAGATTTTGGACAGGGAGTGACTGTAGAGGAGTGAAGGGTTTGTCATCTTCCATCATAAGAGGGTCCTCCTCTTCTTAGTGGAGAAATGTAGGTGTGCAGTTGTCTACAGCCTTGCTCATTAACTTCTTTACGAAAGGTAGAATACAGCATACAATCAGGGCTAAAAGAATCAGGATTATTAATTCCGTTACCCCTATCTGAGCGAGCACCTTCTGCCACCCACTCATCCAGCTAAAATATTGATCCGATGGGTCTGTAATACCTGAGTTCTTTTCTTCTTCAACTCCAGTGACAGATCTTCTAATTTCTTTATAGCTAGAGTAACCTTACTGTGACAGACCTAGCCGGGAGAGAGACTTTTGGAGGGGACTGAATGCTAGCCTCTTGCCGATCGATCGTGGGCCCTGGCATTTGGGGGAACTGTGCTCTTTGTGAGCTGTATGCCTGGGGACCCATGAGGTGGTATTACTGTGGATTCGAGTCCTGGTCCCCCAGGACACACAGACTCTGGGGACCCTGGATTTGCCATATTAGAAATAGTGGCTGATTCATAATGCTGGGACAAATACTGTTAGGAGATGCTGATGTCAATTCCAGACACCTGTCTGTCTGTTGCCTGCTAGAATGTGTATTGTAAATAAGTCTCTAGTATGGGATCTAAGAGTCATTAGATCCTCATTGTTTTTTGTGTTAATTAACTCTGCTATTGTGATAATGTTTATTGGGTTTTCTGAGCCACAAGACTGCCAGTCTGGCCTAAAGGTCATGTCTGAGTCATCTAGGCTGTCTACAGGGATTAGTTAATTAGCTCATGTTAATTAGGTTACAGCTGTATTGTTAGAGTAATATGAGCAGGAGGTCTGCACCTCCTCTTCTGCTGTATAAAAGAGACTGTATTCCTGTCAATAAAGTGAGATTCCTGGTTGAACTCACATACAGCCTGCCTGGTGTTTGTTCTGAGCTATCACAACTGGGTTAGAACGGCACATAGCTGTAGTTCTAATCCTGGAGCATTGGATGACCAAACAATCAGATGTTGTGATCTGCAATCTGATTCAATAGCTGCAGAGAAGTGTCGGGAGAGTGGAATCGAGCGAGCAAGGGGCTCGTTACATTGGTTGGCAGCGGTGGGATTTGCTCTCCAGTTACTGGGACACTCCAAACCAGCCTGCAGGAGAGCCACGCTGAAAGACTTACTTGAGAGCCGTGGAGGGAATGGTGGGATCGTGCTTCCTTGCCGTGAACACATCCAAACCATCACCTGGATCCAAGGTCCAGATAGTAGGAGAGGAGAGGTACAGATACCAGCCACCATGGAAGAGGAATTCAGAAGGAGGTTGCGAGAGATGCAGATAAAGCACAGAGGACCAGTATCAGAGCAGGTTCTGCTGAAATGGTTTGATTTTATCCACTGTGAACTCTGGAAGGAAGCGCTAGCCCGTGAGCAGCGACACCAGGGAAAAGTTCTCCCCTCCATCCATGTAAGGTACTGGTCGCAGTATGAAGTACGATTGCTGTTATTGGGGGAACAGCTGAACCAGGAGTGGACAGCTGAGTTAAGTTGGCTGATCCGGGCAGAAATGCGGTTGGACGAGAGCTACAGAGCCCTCCAGTGGTATGTAGCCCAAGTGTGCCCGTGGACAGCGGATGACAGCCCCACGGAAGGCTTTGACTATGATGGCCTGGGATTGTTGTACTGGAGGCTGTCCAGGGACCCTGACTTTGGGAGTGATCGGGAGTGGCGTTTGGAGGAAATAATGGAGCACAGAGAGCGAAGACTGAATGTCTCAGAAGTGCACTGGGCACAGGAAGATTTGGAGTTTCTGGCTGTTCAGGAATGGGAGCTTGAGATGGCCTACAGACAGCTGCTAGACTATGCTCAGCAGCAGGGTGGGGCTCCCTTTGCCTGGGGCTATCAGGAAATACCAGTTGACAACTCTGAAATCCTGGCTGAAGAGTTGACAATGTGGCAGAGTAACAGTGTGCTTTGCCAACCTGGCCCCGCAGCTATGGAGGCGGAGGTCTTATGGCAGATGCAGCAAGTGCTGACTGACCTTGATGATCCTGTTTCTTCATGGGATTATCTTGGATGGAGGAATGTGCCTGTCCAGCAGCATGCCAGAGAATTGGCAGTGGAAAATCTGAAGATTGCCGTCCCCAAACCTGAAGTGCTGACAACAGGGCAGAGCTCTGCTAACCTCTGCCCAGCACTGATGGCATCTTCTGGGTTCCACGGAGAGGAGATGGTGAACCTTTATCCCCAGACACCAGTTGCAGAGACAGGGGATTTGATAGACTTTTCTGCTGAGGAAGAAGAACCTGGTGAGCCTCCAGCAGAAGAAGAGCTGTTATTAGGGCCAAACTTCACTGTGCTCTGCCCAGCACTGATAGCATCTTCTGGGTTCCATGGAGAGGAGATGGTGAACCTTTATCCCCAGACACCAGTTGCAGAGATAGGGGATTTGATAGACTTTTCTGCTGAGGAAGAACAACCTGGTTAGCCTCCAGCAGAAGAAGAGCTGTTATTAGGGCCAAACTTCACTGTGCTCTGCCCAGCACCAAGAGAAGTCTCTGTGAAGTTACAAGGAACTTCCCCAGCTGAAGCGCTCGCAACCGGACAGACGGTCCAAGATCTCTGCCCTACACCTGCTGCGGTTCCGGAGGCTCAGGGTGAGAAGGAGGTGGTCACTTCCCAGGGAAAGGAGGTTTTCGTTGTCCCTCCCCAACAGTTGACCAGGGTGGAGGAAGTGGTCTTTCCTCCCCAGCAAAGATCCGTGCACCTGGGAGACAGTACCACAGACATATCGTCCCAACATCCAGATAAGGGAATGGAAAAGGAAGCAGCCGGCTCACCTCTCCAATGGCAGCTACACAGTTTGGGAGTGGAGGAAGCCAGCCTCCTGCCCCAACAGTTAGCTGGAGCAGATGGTGTGGGGTTTCCAGCAGAAGGACTGGCAACAGGGCCGAATACTGTTGGACTCTACCCTCAACTAACAGAGGATGGATTTCCTGTGAAGGTGGATGGGACTTCAGTCTCCCCCTGTATACCACAGGGATGCTGGGCAGTCGGCCCAGATCCCCAACAGCGTGACGGAGTGAGCCCAGACACCCTGTCTTCTCTCCAGCGGCAGAAAGAAATTCAGGGAGAAGGGCCAGTCCAGGCCTCTCCCCAGCGGCAGATATGTTCTCTGAGAGAGGCAGAGGTTGGCTGGGTGAGTAATGCTTTGTTTGGAACAATTTGTTTGGGGTACTGTGTGGGTACAGGCATTAGAGGACTGGAACTACTGACTAACTTCGGAGTCAACCGGTCTCCTCCTGTGTTAGTCTCCTGCCGAAAGGGGAAAAATGTGACAGACCTAGCCGGGAGAGAGACTTTTGGAGGGGACTGAATGCTAGCCTCTTGCCGCTCGATCGTGGGCCCTGGCATTTGGGGGAACGGAGCTCTTTGTGAGCTGTATGCCTGGGGACCCATGAGGTGGTATTACTGTGGATTCGGGTCCTGGTCCCCCAGGACACACAGAGGGGGACCCTGGATTTGCCATATTAGAAATAGTGGCTGATTCATAATGCCGGGACAAATACTGTTAGGAGATGCTGATGTCAATTCCAGACACCTGTCTGTCTGTTGCCTGCTAGAATGTGTATTGTAAATAAGTCTCTAGTATGGGATCTAAGAGTCATTAGATCCCCATTGTTGTTTGTGTTAATTAACTCTGCTATTGTGATAATGTTTATTGGGTTTTCTGAGCTACAAGACGGCCAGTCTGGCCTAAAGGTCATGTCTGAGTCATCTAGGCTGTCTAAAGGGATTAGTTAATTAGCTCATGTTAATTAGGTTAATTTGGTTACAGCTGTATTGTTAGAGTAATATGAGCAGGAGGTCTGCACCTCCTCTTCTACTGTATAAAAGAGTCTGTATTCCTGTCAATAAAGTGAGATTCCTGGTTGAACTTACATACAGCCTGCCTGGTGTTTGTTCTGAGCTATCACAACTGGGTTAGAACGGCACATAGCTGTAGTTCTAATCCCGGAGCATTGGATGACCGAACAATCAGATGTTGCAATCTGATTCAATAGCTGCAGAGAAGTATCGGGAGAGTGGAATCGAGCGAGCAGGGGGTTCGTTACACTTATCATTTGGGCCAGTATTTTCAGGAATGTAGGTGCAACAGGTTCCCGTTTTTTCTATCATTTTACAGACACCTCCTTTCTCAGCTAACACCATGTCTAAAGCCATCCGGTTCTGGAATGTCATGTAGGAAGTGGTCAGCAATTCCCTGGAGGGCATCTTTAGTGTAATTCATGAATCTTTGTTGGTTATAGTACATGTAGTGGATCCAATCTACATTCTTGTTGACAGTTATTATGGGGATCAAAGACTCAAAACCAGCTTTTTCCTGATCTCGGGCTTTGAATTCATCAGGGACCCCCCTTGGAACCCCTATGGCATCTATGTACACATGAGAGTCAAAGCTTCTGGAGAGAGCTGCTCGCTTCCTCATCTGACTGTGTGCTGGGTTAGTGTATGTATCAGGGGTATCTTCGGTTAGGATTTGGAGGGGTAAATTGACCTTTGCAAGGGCACATTCACCTGTCCAGGTTCCCTCCAATCTGGTCCTGATTTTTAGGTCCCCGCAAATCCAATACACATCACCAAGTGACTGGATTTGGTTCTGTGTTAACTTCCCCGAGACCTCACTGTAGGTAGAGCAGTATCCTTCAGTAAAATTACCCAGGAACCTTCCCTTACCCTGGTAATTAGAGTAACAGGTGTAGTTCCCGGGATATATAGCGATGCCATCTCCAGGCTTCGGGATTTTGGTAACTATAGGATACTCCTTTTTCCACATTTCGCACGCAGTGTGATTGGTGGATGGCGTGTCGGCCCTGTGTAGTGTGTTCCGGCGTTGAGAGACAGAGAGACAGTGTCATTTGATTTTAGTTAGATAGATTAGGCAGGACAGTCATTCAGTTAGCTGCACTTACAGTGTAATGTGTATATATATGCATCCCAGGTGTTGTGTGTATATGTATATATATATATATATATATATATATATATATATATACAGTATATATATATATACACTGTATTCAGTTTAGCTAGTTTCGTTCCTGTTATTATCTTCCTGCTGACAGGCAGGCAGGTGTTACAGTATTTGAAGAAAATTGCTTGTGTTCTTCTGATCCTATTAGTCCTATTAGCTATAGTATTTACAGTTAGTGTAGTGCGACCTGTGCACAGTGTTTAGCTAAAGCTATCTGTAGAAGATTGGTGGTGTTTTTCTGATCCCATCACTACCGCAGGCAGCTACATTATTTTTTTAGTGTAGTGCGACCTCTGCACAGTGTTCAGCTAAAGCTCCAAGTTAGTGTAGTGCGACCTCTGCACAGTGTTCATCTAAGGCTACAAGTTAGTGTAGTGCGACCTCTGCACATTGTTCAGATAAAGCTACAAGTTAGTGTAGTGCGACCTCTGCATAGTGTTCAGCTAAAGCTACAAGTTAGTGTAGTGCGACCTCTGCACAGTGTTCAGCTAAAGCTCCAAGTTAGTGTAGTGCGACCTCTGCATAGTGTTCAGCTAAAGCTACAAGTTAGTGTAGTGCGACCTCTGCACAGTGTTCAGCTAAAGCTCCAAGTTAGTGTAGTGCGACCTCTGCACAGTGTTCAGCTAAAGCTACAAGTTAGTGTAGTGCGACCTCTGCATAGTGTTCAGCTAAAGCTACAAGTTAGTGTAGTGCAACCTCTGCACAGTGTTCAGCTAAAGCTCCAAGTTAGTGTAGTGCGACCTCTGCACAGTGTTCAGCTAAAGCTACAAAAGTTAGTGTAGTGCGACCTCTGCACAGTGTTCAGCTAAAGCTCCAAGTTAGTGTAGTGCGACCTCTGCACAGTGTTCAGCTAAAGCTCCAAGTTAGTGTAGTGCGACCTCTGCACAGTGTTCAGCTAAAGCTACAAGTTAGTGTAGTGCGACCTCTGCACAGTGTTCAGCTAAAGCTACCTGTAAAAGATTGGTGGTGTTCTCATACTAATAATACTAGTTGATTTTGCAAGCTGCAGTATCAGTGTATATATATATATATATATATATATATATATATACTGTATATATGTGTACATATGTATGTATATATATGTATATATGTATGTGTCTAGAGCCAACAGTGCTGGTCGTGGACACGGTGCATCCTCATTAGCACGTGGCTGCGGGACATGCTCAGACTTTTTTTTTCGGCAGCTGGCTGTGTTGAGCCGCAACATCCAGAAGACTTGGTTGAGTGGATGACCAAGCCGTCCTCATCCTCCTCATCCTCTCTCACCCATGCTCCGGGTACTTTGTCTGGCAAAGCAGCTGCCAACGCGGCCTCTTCCATCGGCTCAATGGCATCAGTGACTCCTTCCCTAGCCCCACCATGTCCTCCTGAGGAGTCCCTCGAACTGTTTGACCACAGTGTTGGGTACATGCTCCAGGAGGATGCCCAGCGTTTAGAAGGCTCTGATGATGATACTGAGCTAGATGAAGCCAGTAACGTGAGCACGGACAGAGGGGGTGACCAAGAAGGACAGCAATCTGGCAGTCATGTTCCCCCTGCTGCAGCATACTGCCAGGTTTGCTCCAGTGATGAGGAGGGAGGGGATGATGAGGTCACCGACTCAACGTGGGTGCCTGATAGGAGAGAGGAGGAGGCACATCACCAACGAGGCAGGATGCCCTCCAGGGGCCAGCCTAAGGGCAGCACACTGACTGCATTACACCTCAGAGCTCCGCATGTTCAGGGCGCTGCTGTCTCTGCATGTTATTCCAAAAGTTCTGGTGTGGGCCTTTTTTGAGACGAGTGCATCAGATGGCACCTCTGCTATTTGCAACATATGTCTCAAGCGTATCTCGCGTGGCCAAAACATCTCCCGCTTGGGCACCACATGCTTGACCAGACATATGTTGACCTGCCATGCAGTTCGTTGGCAAGCGTACCTAAAAGACCCACACCAAAAAACAAAGAGGACCTCTCCTTACTCCTCATCAGCTGGGATCTCCAACCCCACTATACCTTCAGTCCTCTCTGAGACCTGCACTGAGAGGAATGAAGGTGTACAATTAGGTGTGTCACAGCCAAGTACTTGCGGGCAATCTGCTATCGGTACACCAACGTCAGATTGTACCAGGCAAATTTCCCTGCCCCAGCTGCTGCAACGCCGAAAGAAGTTCGCTCTCAGCCATACACATGCCCAGCGGTTGAATGCTAGCTTGGCAAAATTGCTAGCACTTTAACTGCTACCTTTTCAGTTGGTAGACTCTGCCCCCTTCTGTGAGTTTATGGAATGTGCGGTTCCTCAGTGGCAGGTTCCCAACCACCACTTTTTCTCACAGAAGGCGATTCCGGCTCTCTACCGGCATATGGAAGGCAATGTCTTGGCCTCGCTGGACGGGGCGGTCAGCGGTAAGGTGCATATTACCGGTGACTCATGGCCCAGCAGGCATGGACAGGGACATTACCTAAGTCACACGGTGCATTGGGTGACTCTTCTGGCAGCTGGGAAGGATGCAGGACAAAGTAGTGTTGGAGGTTGTTCCGCCACCATGCCTCCAAAATGCCACTGCTAGTGATTCTGACACACCTCTCTCCTCCACCCCCTCCTCTTCTTCTTCCTACATGGCCTCTTCCTGTGCTTTGTCCTTGGAACCAGTGGTGCTCCGTAGGCGTTCAAGGGGCGTTCAAGGGGCGTTCAAGGGGCTACGCAAGTACACAGGCCAAAAGATGCCATGCGGTGCTTCAGCTGGTGTGCTTGAGCCACACTGGGGCAGAGGTTCTGTCAGCTCTGCAGGGGCAGGTTCAGAGGTGGTTGAGGCCACACCAACTTAAGGCAGGAATGATGGTTTGCGAAAATGGCACCAACCTCCTCTCCGCCCTCCGACAGGGA
The DNA here is from genome assembly GCF_042186555.1 of Aquarana catesbeiana. NCBI lineage: Eukaryota > Metazoa > Chordata > Amphibia > Anura > Ranidae > Aquarana > Aquarana catesbeiana. Next base: position 45,889,121 of record NC_133329.1, read on the forward strand.
CAAATGACCCATGTGCCCTGTTTGGCTCACGTCCTTGACTTGGTGGTGCAGCCGTTCTTGGGCAGGTACCCAGGCTTACAGGATGTCCTGAGGTAGGCCAGGAAAGTCTGTGTGCATTTCCGCCGGTCATATAATGCCAGTGCTCGGCTGGCAGACCTCCAAAAGGAATTTAACCTGCCCAAGAACCGCCTAATCTGTGACATGCCCACCAGGTGGAACTCAACGTTGGCCATGCTGCAGTGGCAGCACACGCAGCAGAGGGCCATCAATGAGTACCTGTGCGACTATGGCACCAGGACAGGGTCAGGGGAGCTTATTTTTTTTCCACACGCCAGTGGGCCATGATCAGGGATGCATGCACTGTCCTGTCACCCTTTGAGGAGGCCACGAGAATGGTGAGAAGTGACAGTGCATGCATCAGTGACACTGTCCCCCTTGTCCACCTGTTGGAGCACACCCTGAATGGAACAATGGACAGGGCACTTGAGGCAGGAAGAGGAGGACTTCCTTAGCTCTCAAGGTCCACTTTATTCAGACATTGTTCCTGCGTGCCCGCCGATCACACAGGAAGAGGACGAGGAGGATTGTGTCAGTATGGAGGTGGAGCCTGGCACTCAGCATCAGCAGCAGTCTTTAACCAGTTGCCGACCGCCGCACGATGATGTACGTCGGCAGGCAAAAGGACTTACAGGTACGTCCTTGACTTCCCGCGGGTGGGGGGTCCGACCGGCAAATCGAAGGTACACTAGTGAAAAGGCCTACACGTTTCTGAGCATGACAGATAGTGAAGAGGAAGTCACTCATCTGTCAGATTCAGGCTCAGAATACGATTCTGTAGACGACAGCGACTCCATGACAGATAGCTCTGACGACGGAGTTGTGGTCCCTGCCAAGGTCAGGCGTACCAGACCCCGAACTTCTTCTTCTGTCCTTGAAGTGCAAGAACCGCAGGTCCCTCGTATGGAGCAAAGCAGTACTAGCGCCGATATTCCTTCTGGTGAACTGGCAAGCACCAGCAGCCTAGTACACCCTGGTCGTACATCCAGCACTGCAGTATCACGTGGTGACGTGGCGAGTCCCATAAGTGCAGTTCAAGCTGGTGAGGTGGCAAGCACTAGTAGTCCCGCTGCCACCAAGAAGACGAACACAGGCCCGTCGTGCCCATAGTGCCCTTCCTGCTGCATTCGCCAATCCGAATTGGGAACCCACCACTTCTGCAGCACCTGTACTTCCCCCATTCACTGGCCAACCCGGAATTCAGGTGGAAACAGTTGATTTTACGCCACTGGATTTTTATTCACTGTTTTTTACCGAAGATCTCTATAAATCTATTGTGGACTAAAGCAATTTATACGCTGGTCAACACATCGCCGCTAATCCCCAGTCCTCCCTTGCCAGAGATTGGAGACCAATTACGGTCTCCGAATTTAAGATCTTTCTGGGCCTTTCCCTCAACATGGGCATAAATAAAAAGAGTGAGTTGCGGTCATATTGGTCCACTGACCCAATTTACCATATGCCCGTGTTCTATGCTTCCATGGCCAGGGCACGATACGAGCAGATTTTGCGGTTTAAGCACTTCAATGACAATGAACTCTGTCGTCCTCGTGGGGACCCTGAATACGATCGGCTCTACAAAATTCGGCCCCTCGTAAACCACTTCAACCAGTGTTTTGCAGACTTGTTTACTCCCCATCAAGTTGTCTGCGTTGATGAGTCCCTGATTAAATTTTCTGGCCACTTGTCATTCAAACAGTACCTTCCCAGCAAGCGTGCCAGATACGGGGTCAAGATGTATAAGCTCTGTGACAGGGCCACAGGCTATACATGTAGTTTTATGGTTTACGAGGGCAAAGATAGTCACGTAGAGCCGACAAACTGCCCTGACTACATAGAAGCGCTGGTAAGATAGTGTGGGACTTGGTGTCACCCTTATTCGGAAAGGGGTACCATTTATGTGTGGACAATTATTACACGAGCGTGCCACTTTTTAGTCACCTTTTTGATCATCAAATTGGAGCATGTGGCACCGTGCGATCTAATCGCCGAGGCTTTCCCCGGCTTGTAGATTCCCGTCTTAGGCTGGGGGAGAGAGCCTGCTTGCGGTGTAATAATTTGCTTGCAATGAAGTGGAGGGACAATAAGAATGTTTTCGTTCTTACCTCCCTTCATGCAGACACGATGGTCCAAATTACTACGGCGACTGGTGTTGTGGAGAAACCCCTCTGTGTCCACGAATATAACCAAAATATGGGAGGGGTGAACCTCAACTACCAGTTGTTGTCGCCATACGTAGTTGCCCGTAAGGCCAGACGCTGGTACAAAAAAGTGTCTGTACGGTGCTCCACCTCACTTTCCCCAACCAAATGCAGTAAGCTTGCTGCAGATGCATGCAATGTCGTGTCTGCAGAAAGCGTGGATATAGGCGTGATACCCGGTATTATTGTCCCTCCTGTCCTGGCAATCCTGGTCTTTGCATTGGTGAATGTTTTGAGTGCTACCATACACTAGTTGAGTTTTAGCGTAGGGTACAGCATTGCCCAGACTAGGACACACTTTCACAGGTTCACAGGGTCTCCCAAGATGCCATCGCATTTTGAGAGACCCAAACCTGGAACCATTACAGTTTTAAAAGTTACAGTTATAAAAAAAATGTAAAAAAAAAAAAAGTAAATAAGTAAAAAAAAAATACACAAAAAAATATAAAATAAAAAAAACAAAAATAGTTGTCGTTTTATTGTTCTCTCTCTCTCTATTTTCTCTCTGTTGTTCTGCTCTTTTTTACTGTATTCTATTCTGCAATGTTTTATTGTTATGTTTTATCATGTTTGCTTTTCAGGTATGTAATTCTTTTATAGTTTACTGTGTTTTAACCATTTTTTTGTTTTCAGGTACGCTATTCAGCTGCAGCGCTGATTTATTTATCTTGACAGCAACAGCGTTTGCTCCCACGATACATAAAGCCGTGACTCCAGCGCTGTCGGAGGTGATTTCACCACAACGATTACATACTTCAGCATATATGCCGAAGTGTGGGGGCAGCAGTGGGTGGAGGAGCGATTTGCTCCTGCCTTTTGTGGGAGGATGCCCTCATGCTTCGGCATATATAAACGGTGCATGTATGCCCATCTCTATGGCCTAAGAAACCGGAAGCTACGAGCATTTCATGACTTAGATTTCGCCGGATGTAAACAGCGCCATTGGGAAATTGGGAAAGCATTTTATCACACCAATCTTGGTGTGGTCAGATGCTTTGAGGGCAGAGGAGAGATCTAGGGTCTAATAGACCCCAATTTTTTTTAAAAAAAGAGTACCTGTCACTACCTATTGCTATCATAGGGGATATTTACATTCCCTGAGATAACAATAAAAATGATTAAAAAAAAATAAAAATGAAAGGAACAGTTTAAAAATAAGATAAAAAAGCAAACAAATAATAAATAATAAAAAATAAAGCACCCCTGTCCCCCCCTGCTCTCGCGCAAAGACGAACACAAGCGTCGGTCTGGCGTCAAATGTAAACAGCAATTGCACCATGCATGTGAGGTATCACCGCAAAGGTCAGATCGAGGGCAGTCATTTTAGCAGTAGACCTCCTCTGTAAATCTAAAGTGGTAACCTGTAAAGGCTTTTAAAGGCTTTTAAAAATGTATTTAGTTTGTCGCCACTGCACGTTTGTGCGCAATTTTAAAGCATGTCATGTTTGGTATCCATGTACTCGGCCTAAGATCATCTTTTTTATTTCATCAAACATTTGGGCAATATAGTGTGTTTTAGTGCATTAAAATTTTAAAAAGTGTGTTTTTTCCCCAAAAAAATGTGTTTGAAAAATCGCTGCGCAAATACTGTGTGAAAACAAAAATGAAACACACACCATTTTAATCTGTAGGGCATTTGCTTTAAAAAAAATATATAATGTTTGGGGGTTCAAAGTAATTTTCTTGCAAAAAAAAAAATTATTTCATCATAAACAAAAAGTGTCAGAAAGGGCTTTGTCTTCAAGTGGTTAGAAGAGTGGGTGATGTGTGACATAAGCTTCCAAATGTTGTGCATAAAATGCCAGGACAGTTCAAAACTCCCCCAAATGACCCCATTTTGGAAAGTAGACACCCCAAGATATTTACTGAGAGGCATGTCGAGTCAATGGAATATTTTATATTGTGACACAAGTTGCGGGAAAAAGACACATTTTTTTTTTGCACAAAGTTGTCACTAAATGATATATTGCTCAAACATGCCATGGGAATATGTGAAATTACATCCCAAAATACATTCTGTTGCTTCTCCTGAGTACGGGGATACTGCATGTGTGAGACTTTTTGGCAGCCTAGCCGCGTACGGGACCCCAAAAACCAAGCACCGCCTTCAGGCTTTCTAAGGGCGTAAATTTTTTATTTCACTCTTCACTGCCTATCACAGTTTCGGAGGCCATGGAATGCCCAGATGGCACAAACCCCCCCAAATGACCCCATTTTGGAAAATAGACACCCCAAGCTATTTGCTGAGAGGTATAGTGCGTATTTTGCAGACCTCACTTTTTGTTACAAACTTTTGAAAATTGAAAAAAGAAAAAAAAATACATTTTTCTTGTCTTTCTTCATTTTCAAAAACAAATGAGACCTGCAAAATACTCACCATGCCTCTTAGCAAATAGCTTGGGGTGTCTACTTTCCAAAATAGGGTAATTTTGGGGGGTTTTGTGCTATCTTGGCATTTTATGGCCTTCGAAACTGTGATAGGTAGTGAGGAGTGAAATCAAAAATTTACGCCCTTAGAAACCCTGAAGGCGGTGATTGGATTTCGGGGCCCCGTATGAAGCTAGGCTCCCAAAAAGTCCCACACATGTGGTATCCCCGTACTCAGGAGAAGCAGCAGAATGTATTTTGAGGTGTAATTCCACATATGCCCATGGCATGTTTGAGCAATATATCATTTAGTGACAACTTTGTGCAAAAAAAAAAAAAATTGTTACTTGTGTCAAAATATAAAATATTCCATGGACTCAACATGCTTCTCAGCAAATAGCTTGGGGTGTCTACTTTCCAAAATGGGGTCATTTGGGGGGTTTTGTGCCATCTTGGCATTTTATGGCCTTCAAAACTGTGATAGGTAGTGAGGAGTGAAATAAAAAATTTACGCCCTTAGAAATCCTAAAGGCGGTGCTTGGTTTTCGGGGCCCCGTACGCGGCTAGGCTCCCAAAAAGTCCTAAACATGTGGTATCCCCGTACTCAGGAGAAGCAGCAGAATGTATTTTGGGGTGTAATTACACATATGCCCATGGCATGTTTGAGCAATATATCATTTAGTGACAACTTTGTGCAAAAAAAAAAATTGTCACATTCCTGCGACTTGTGTCAAAAAATAAAATATTCCATGGACTCAAGATGCCTCTCAACAAATAGCTTGGGGTGTCTACTTTCCAAAATGGGGTCATTTGGGGGGGTTTGTGCCATCTGGGCATTTTATGGCCTTCAAAACTGTGATAGGTAGTGAGGAGTGAAATCAAAAATTTACACCCTTAGAAATTCTGAAGGCAGTGATTGGTTTTCGGGGCCCCGTACGCGGCTAGGCTCCCAAAAAGTCCCACACATGTGGTATCCCCATACTCAAGAGAAGCAGCTGAATGTATTTTGGGGTGAAATTCCACATATGCCCATGGCCTGTGTGAGCAATATATCATTTAGTGACAACTTTTTGTAAATTTTTTTTTTGTCATTATTCAATCACTTGGGACAAAAAAATAAATATTCAATGGGCTCAACATGCCTCTCAGCAATTTCCTTGGGGTGTCTACTTTCCAAAATGGGGTCATTTGGGGGGGTTTGTACTGCCCTGCCATTTTAGCACCTCAAGAATTGACATAGGCAGTCATAAACTAAAAGCTGTGTAAATTCCAGAAAATGTACCCTAGTTTGTAGACGCTATAACTTTTGCGCAAACCAATAAATATACGCTTATTGACATTTTTTTACCAAAGACATGTGGCCGAATACATTTTGGCCTAAATGTATGACTAAAATTGAGTTTATTGGATTTTTTTTATAACAAAAAGTAGAAAATATCATTTTTTTTGAAAATTTTCGGTCTTTTTCCATTTATAGCGCAAGAAATAAAAACGGCAGAGGTGATCAAATACCATCAAAAGAAAGCTCTATTTATGGGAAGAAAAGGACGCAAAGTTAGTTTGGGTACAGCATTGCATGACCACGCAATTAGCAGTTAAAGCGACGCAGTGCCAAATTGTAAAAAGTGCTCTGGTCAGGAAGGGGGTAAATCCTTCCGGGGCTGAAGTGGTTAAGGGATCATTTACAGTCCCAAGAAACACATGGACTTGTACGTGGCTTGGAGGAGGTGGCTGCGGATCATGTCATCCTTAGTGACCCAGAGGACTCCGGACCGAATGCCTCAGCAAACCTACGCTGCATGGCCTCCCTGATCCTGCAAAGCCTGCGGAAGGATCCTCATATTCGTGGTATCAAGGAGAAGGAACAATACTGGCTGGCAACCCTCCTTGATCTGTGCTACAAGGGTAAGGTTGCGGACCTTATCTTGCCGTCGCAGAGGGAGCAGAGGATGAAACATCTGCGGACGGCCTTGCAGAAAGGTCTGTGCAACGCGTTTCCAGAGACTGAGAGGTTACAAACTCCTGTTTCTGGACATGCTGGGGCGGATCTGGGGGGGCAACAGGGCAATTGCCCCCCCTCCCGAAAATATTTGACTCCAAGGCTTTCTCCCTCCGCCACCTATTTACATTTGGCGAGGCATCATCTAAATGCAGCTGCAGGGACTTTTTCTGCTTCCCCCGCTCCTCGCGGCTCCCAGGTGGCTTAAGACATATTCAGTGTGCCCCATCAGTTCATTTAGAGGGGCCCAGGCGGTCGCGTCATTATGGGAGTACAGACCGCGGTGATACTGGGGTCGCCGGCGCCGCTACACACTGTGTAGTATTAGCAGAGCTGCAGCAGAGTGGTGCGTGCGTGTCCAGCTTGCTCCTGACTTTCTACGCAGTTACTTCCCTGTCAGGCGGAGTGATCTCCACCCAACAGGAGCTTCCTAGTCCCGGCTGGCGTGACGTCACAATTCAGAGGCCGGGAGCACGAGATTGAAGACAAGATGCTGCCGACCTGTAGCCAGAGCCCATCTGCACTGTCTGCAAGTGAGTGATTACTTAACTGCCTTAACTCCTTAACACAACACTGCCTTAGCTGTCTTAGCTATGTGAACTGCTGAAGTGGTTAACACTTGGAGGGGAGGGGGGAGGACGGGTGTTAATTCAGTTACAATGGTAATTGTAATACGCAGCATGTAGGGGGTTAATGTACTCACTGATGTGACCAATGGCAATTAATTAACCCTTTTGTGCTGCATTAGTGGCAGTGGCACCAATAGTGTTAATTAAACCCTTTTATGCTGCAGCATGAAGGGGTTGAAAAAAACACTGCTACTAATGCAGCATAAAGGGGTTAATTAATTGCCATTGGTCACTAATGCGTCAGTGAGTACATTAACCTCCAACATGCTGCATATTACAATTGCCAATCATCATTATCATGAGCCACAGCACCTGAATTGTGTGATTATCATGATGATAATGATGCTATAGATTATAGAATGACAGTAAAATTCATCTTTAAGCTTCATTCACACAGGGTGTGCTGCAGACAGGCGTTTACCATGCGGGTTGTCTTTTACTGGCTTGTGGATGAATAAAGTGTGGGACATACTAAAAGGAATGACAGAAAGGAATGTCCCATAAAGTGTTGCACATATCCCTATGCCGGTACCCCATTTATTTCTACTGACACACACAGCTATTATGTCCCAATATGTCATGTGTGGGTCCCAGAATGCATGCAGGGTGCATTCAGGGACCCGCACCAGCATGTCATATTGAGACATAGTGGCTGTGTCCGTGTAGCCATGTGTCAGAATACAAATTAATGGGATGCCGGCATGGGGATGCATGTAACACTTTAAAACAGTGTCACTGTTTTAAACAAGGTTAGGCCTGTATGATATGTTAAATACATATATTTTAATACAAATGTGTTCTGTAAGCAACACCTTATTTTCTGGCAGTTCCCCTCCCGAGACTAGACTCTGGATCCACCCCTGAGTCAGTCAAAGAAGGAGCGGTGGAGAAGGTGGCCATCTGACTGATGCGTTCAGACAATTTTTTAGTCCGCAGCCCCAAGGTATGAGTTAGGGATTGGGACATAGGGAAAAGACCTGTACTTTGGACTCTGTCATGTTTTGCACCATTTTCTAAGTAAAGCTTTTAAACTTTGCCTTCTGCCTAGTCTGAAGTTATTGAAGTAATGTAATGCAATTGACTTGAACACTTAGTCTAAAGCTTTGGGTCACCAAGCACAATGGGGTATGAAGAGTAGTACTACAAGTCATCTTGGTGTAATGCCAGCGATTGGTTACCTTGGACAATGGAAGCCATCAGTCAGTAAAGCAGCCTGTCATTAAGCGTGTACATCTGGCAGGTGGAACAGCCTCTAGCAGCAGGCGCAAAGCGTTCTGTTGCCTATAGCAATGGGAGCAGACTCGCCATCCTGTGCAGCGGTACTTAAAGTGAAGAGTTAAGTCAAGTGCACATATGAAGCCTGCGCTAGGTCCACGGCGGGGCCACATTCTGCTACTAGGAGAGAGGTAGTGGAGAAAGCTGGACAGGTGGAAGTGGACATAGGCTCTGCATGTCCCTCCTAATTGCAAGCAACAGTGAAGGTGTACATTGACATGGGGAACCGAGAGTTAAGAAGAGGACAGTTATTGTGCAAGTGTACATAGTGTATGTTCATCTCTGAGAGTAGAGGCCCACCTTAAGGTTGAATATTCCCGCACGGTGGACTCAGTCTTGTCCTAGGGCATTGGTGCAAACAGCACAGATAAATGTACCCCATATGAGGAGATTGATGCTGTTACAGGTGCCTAGCATAGCACAGAAGAACCCACGCCAGAGACCATTCGCTTTTCTGACCCAGACTTGGCACCCAAAGACTTAATGGGAAAACATGGAGGAACAGTCCACCACTTTACCAACCCCTGCTACAACACCAATAGAAAAAACATGTTTTTCTGCACTATGATGTAAAAGGAAGTTCTGATGGGGACCATGATGTAAAGGGTGAAACTGATGGGGGCTATGATGTAAAGAGTAGCTCTGAAGGGGACTATCATGCAGAGGGTGACTCTGATTGGGACTATAGTGTAAAGGGAGGCTCTAATGGGAACAATGTAAAGAGTAGCTCTGATGGGGACTATCATGTAAAGGGTGGCTCTGATGTGGGCTATGATGTAAAGGGACACTCTGTTGGGCGACGACAATGTAAAGGGTGACTCTGATGGAACCTATGATGTAAAGGGAGGCTCCAATGGGGACTATGATGTCAACCGAGGCTCTGATAGGGCTATGATGTAAAGAGTGGCTCTTATGGGGACTATGCAGTAAAAAAGGTTCTTATGGGGACTATGATGTAAATAATGGCTTTGATGGGGACTATGATGTAAAGAGGGGCTCTCGTGGGGAATATGATGTAAAGGGGGGCTCTGAAAAGGAATATAATGTGTTTTCCATGTCGCCCTGTTTGGATATATAAATGGGAGATCTCTGATGAGGATATCTCGGTAAGGGTGGACTTTGATAGAAGGGCTCTGATGGGGAGGCCCTGATGAGGAAGGCAGTGATAAAGAGCAGGGATGAGCCTGATGTTCGTCTCGAACGTAAGTTCGAGTCGAACATCAGGTGTTCGCCTGTTCGCCAAACAGCAAATATTATGGGGAGTTTGGGGCAAATTTGAGCACCGCAGAACACCCCATAATGCACTGCGAGTTTGCAGTGCATTGATGTCTGATTGGCCAAAGCATGCACCTGACCTGCATGCTTTGGCCAATCACAGCGTGCTCTGCTGCGAGAGCCATGATTGTGCCAAAAGCAGGGTGCCTTTGACAAATCATAGCTCAGGGGGGCTAAGTTCACGCCCCACACTATATAAGGCTGCTTACATAGCGGCCGTGTATAGTGTGTGACTGTGGACGGAGATCGATTGAACTAGATTAGGTAGGCAGGTTAGTTAGTGGCAGTGTATTTGATATATACTGTAAATATATATAGAGTAGGAGTATACAGTGGGGATAGAAAGTATTCAGACCCCTTTAAATTTTTCACTCTTTGTTATATTGCAGCCATTTGCTAAAATCATTTAAGTACATTTTTTTCCTCATTAATGTACACACAGCACTCCATATTGACAGAAAAACACAGAATTGTTGACATTTTTGCAGATTTATTAAAAAAGAAAAACTGAAATATCACATGGTCCTAAGTTTTCAGACCCTTTGCTGTGACACTCATATATTTAACTCAGGTGCTGTCCATTTCTTCTGATCATCCTTGAGATGGTTCTACACCTTCATTAGAGTCCAGCTGTGTTTGATTATACTGATTGGACTTGATTAGGAAAGCCACACACCTGTCTATATAAGACCTTACAGCTCACAGTGCATTTCAGAGCAAATGAGAATTATGAGGTCAAAGGAACTGCCTGAAGAGCTCAGAGACAGAATTGTGGCAAGGCACAGATCTGGCCAAGGTTACAAAAAAATTTCTGCTGCACTTAAGGTTCCTAAGAGCACAGTGGCCTCCATAATCCTTAAATGGAAGACGTTTGGGATGACCAGAACGCTTCCTAGAGCTGGCCATCCGGCCAAACTGAGCTATCGGGGAGAAGAGCCTTCGTAAGAGAGGTAAAGAAGAACCCAAAGATCACTGTGGCTGAGCTCCAGAGATGCAGTCGGGAGATGGGAGAAAGTTGTAGAAAGCCAACCATCACTACAGCCCTCCACCAGTCGGGGCTTTATGGCAGAGTGGCCCGACAGAAGCCTCTCCTCAGTGCAAGACACATGAAAGCCCGCATGGAGTTTGCTAAAAAAACACCTGAAGGACTCCAAGATGGTGAGAAATAAGATTCTCTGGTCTGATGAGACCAAGATAGAACTTTTTGGCCCTAATTCTAAGCGGTGTGTGTGGAGAAAACCAGGCACTGCTCATCATCTGTCCAATACAGTCCCAACAGTGAAGCATGGTGGTGGCAGCATCATGCTGTTGGGGTGTTTTTCAGCTGCAGGGACAGGACGACTGTTTGCAATGAAAGATGAATGTGGCCAAGTACAGGGATATCCTGGACGATAACCTTTTCCAGAGTGCTCAGGACCTCAGACTGGGCCGAAGGTTTACCTTCCAACAAGACAATGACCCTAAGCACACAGCTAAAATAACAAAGGAGTGGCTTCACAACAACTCCGGAACTCTTCTTGAATGGCCCAGCCAGAGCCCTGACTTAAACCCAATTGAGCATCTGTGAAGAGACCTAAGAATGGCTGTCCACCAACATTTACCATACAACCTGACAGAACTGGAGAGGATCTGCAAGGAGGAATTGCAGAGGATCCCCAAATCCAGGTGTGAAAAACTTGTTGCATCTTTCCCATAAAGACTCATGGCTGTATTAGATCAAAAGGGTGCTTCTACTAAATACTGAGCAAAGGGTCTAAATATTTAGGACCACGTGACATTTCAGTTTTTCTTTTTTAATAAATCTGCAAAAATGTCAACAATTCTTTGTTTTTCTGTCAATATGGGGTGCTGTGTGTACATTGAGGGAAAAAATGAACTTAAATGATTTTAGCAAATGGCTGCAATATAACAAAGAGTGAAAAATTTAAAGGGTTCTGAATACTTTCCATCCCCACTGTGTATATATATATATATATATATATATATATATATATATATATATATATATATATATATATATATATATATACACACACACTCAGTATCTCACAAAAGTGAGTACACCCCTCACATTTTTGTAAATATGTGACAACACTGAAGAAATTACACTTTGCTACGGTGTAAAGTAGTGAGTGTACAGCTTGTATAACAGTGTAAATTTGCTGTCCCCTCAAATAACTCAAAACACAGCCATTAATGTCTAAACCGCTGGCAACAAAAGTGAGTACACCCCTAAGTGAAAATGTCCAAATTGGGCCCAAAGTGTCAATATTTTGTGTGGCCATCATTATTTTCCAGCACTGCCTTAACCCTCTTGGGGATGGAGTTCACCAGAGCTTCACAGGTTGCCACTGGAGTCCTTTTCCACTCCTCCATGATGACATCACGGAGCTGGTGGATATTAGAGACTTTGCGTTCCTCCACCTTCCATTTGAGGATGCCCCACAGATGATCAATAGGGTTTAGGTCTAGAGACATGCTTGGCCAGTCCATCACCTTTACCCTCAGCTTCTTTAGCAAAGGCAGTGGTCATCTTAGAGGTGTGTCTTGGGTTGTTATCATGTTGGAATACTGCCCTACGGCCTAGGCTCCAAATGGAGGGGATCATGCTCTGCTTCAGTATGTCACAGTACATATTGGCATTCATTGTTCCCTCAATGAACTGTAGCTCCCCAGTGCTGGCATCACTCATGCAACCCAAGACCATGACACTCCCACCACTATGCTTGACTGTAGGCAAGACACCCTTGTCTTTGTACTCCTCACCTGGTTCCCGCCACACACGCTTGACACCATCTGAACCAAATACGTTTATCTTGGTCTCATCAGACCACAGGACATGGTTCCAGTAATCCATGTCCTTAGTCTGCTTGTCTTCAGCAAACTGTTTGCGTGGTTTCTTGTGCATAATCTTTAGAAGAGGCTTCCTTCTGGAACGACAGCCATGCAGACCAATTTGATGCAGTGTGCGGCGTATGGTCTGAGCACTGACAGGCTGACCCCCCACCTCTTCAACCTCTGCAGCAATGCGGGCAGCACTCATATGTCTATTTCCCAAAGACAACCTCTGGCTATGACACTGAGCACGTGCACTCAACCTTTTTGGTCGACCATGGCGAGGCCTGTTCTGAGTGCAATCTGTCCTGTTAAACCGCTGTATGGTCTTGGCCACTGTGCTGCAGTTCAGTTTCAGGGTCTTGGCAATGTTCTTATAGCCTAGGCCATCTTTATGTAGAGCAACAATTATTTTTTTCAGATCCTCAGAGGGTTCTTTGTCATGAGGTGCCATGTTGAACTGCCAGTGACCAGTATGACAGATAATGAGAGCGATAACACCAAATTTAACACACCTGCTCCTCATTCACACCTGAGACCTTGTAACACTAACGAGTCACATGACATGGGGAGGGAAAATTGCTAATTGGGCCCAATTTTTACTTAGAGGTGTACTCACTTTTGTTGCCAGCAGTTTGGACATTAATGTGTGTTAAGTTATTTTGAGGGGACAGCAAATTTACACTTTTATACAAGCTGTAGACTCACTAATTTACATTGTAGCAAAGTGTCATTTCTTCAGTGTTGTCACATGAAAAGATATAATAGAGTATTTACAAAAAATGTGAGGGGTGTACTCACTTTTGAGATTTAATGTGTATATATATATATATATATATATATATATATATATATATATACACTCTGCAGCTTTCAGTGTAGACTCTATTTTCAGTCAGTGCAGGCAGTGTAGTATATATAACACAGTGTATTAAAGTGGTTAAGGGAAACCCCATGCAAAAATGTAAAAAAAAATGGCGTGGGGCTCCCCCGCAAAAGATCCATACCAGGCCCTTCAGGTCTGGTATGCATTTTAAGGGGAACCCCAGGACAAAATTTGAAATAAAAATGGTGTGGGGGTCCCCCCAAAATCCACACAAGGCCCTTAAGGTCTGCTATGGATTTTAAGGGGAACCCTGTACCAAAATGTAAAAGAAAAAGGGCGTGGGGGTCCCCCCAAAATCCATACCAGACCCTTATCCGAGCAAGCAGCCATGGCAGGTCGCTTGCCCTCAACATGGGGAGGGTGCTTTGGGGTCCCTCCAAAGCACCTTGTCCCCATGTTGATGGGGACAAGGGCCTCATCCCCACAACACTTTCCTGGGGGGTTGTGAGGGTTTGCGGGTGGGGAGCTTATTGAATCTGGAAGCCCCCTTTAACAAGGGGCCCCCCAGATCCGGCCCCCCCATGTGAATGGGTAGGGGTGCACATTGTACCCCTACCCATTCACCAAAAAAGTGTCAAAAAAGTAAAAACGACAGGAGACAGTTTCGGACAATTCCTTTATTAACCACTTCAGTAATGGGCACTTTCCCCCTTCCTGCCCAGGACAATTTTCAGCTTTCAGCGTTGTCACACTTTGAATGACAATTAGGCCGTCATGCAACACTGTACCCAAACTAAATTTTTATTATTTTCTTCCCACAACTAGAGATTTCTTTTGGTGGTATTTGATCTCCACTGGGGTTTTTATATTTTGCTAAACAAACTAAAAAATACCGAAATTTTTGAAAAAAAAACTGATGGGCACTAATAGGTAGCACTGATAGGTGGCACTGATGGGCACTGATAGATGGCACTGGATAGGCAGCACTGATGAGGAGCTACTGACAGGCATTACTGAATGGCATCTGAAGGGCACTGACGGGCATTACTGATGGGGCACTGATTGGCACATTTATGGGAACTGATTGGCACTTTGATGGGCACTGACAGGCGTTCTTTATGGGGCACGGACTGGCAGCTGATGGGCAGTGATTGGTATCTGATTGGCACATCTGATGGGGGTCTGCACTTATAATCAATGTGCTGACTATCAGCACAGACCCCCCTCTGACAGGGAGAGCTGCCGATCGGCTCTCCCTGTCAGCGTGAACCAAGAAAAGCCGTTTACTGGCACTTCTTGGTTTACATGATGATCAGCTGGGATTGGTCACAGCTGATCACGTGGTAATAAGCCTCCATCAGAGGCTCCATATCACGATCGGAGATGCGGTATGTCAGACTGACACACAGCACCTCCAATTGCTGAGCTGCGTGCCCCCACGGGCACGTGCTGGCTTTGTTATCTTGATCATGTCATATGACGTCCTGTCAGAATAACAGAACCACTTTGCCAATGTCATATTGCTATATGGCAGGCATCAACTGGTAAAAAAAAAAGTGTTCCGCGATGTCCATCCATCTTCAATCATGGCGCAGATGGACCCGAAAAAAAATCTCCTCGATGGGAGGTGTCCCACCGCCTGCTGTCTCTTCGCTGTGACAGCTGTTATATAGGCAAGGGCATGGCCACCCCATGATGTAAACGGGTGACCCTGCCCCCTCTGACGTCATGTGCAAGTGGATCGCGCTTCAGAGCGTGTAAATCACCCTTCAGAAGCAAATGAGTTTAAACTAAAAAGTGTTGATGGTCAAACAAATATTCACTAAATGTGAAACACCAAAAATCCATTAATTGTGTCTTCAAGTGAGTCGCTTATCAAGCGTGTGGATCGCTATTCAGAAGGTAAGTGATAAGTGATTCAGATCAATTAAAAAAAATATATTAATGAAGTATGTGACTCATTATAAATACAAAACAAAAAGTCATATATGGACTGAAAGTCATTAAAAATCAACACAGTGCAGTGCCAAAGGACTGTGAAGTCGCTCTTCAGATGACTAATTCATTTTTCAAAGGCTTCTTCATGTAACAAGTGTAACACCAAACAAACTCTTCACCACATTGATTTAAGGCTTACCAGAAGGCAAGCTTATAGAGCTTGTGGCTAATAACCCAGCCCGGGCT
Source organism: Aquarana catesbeiana (assembly GCF_042186555.1). Lineage (NCBI taxonomy): Eukaryota > Metazoa > Chordata > Amphibia > Anura > Ranidae > Aquarana > Aquarana catesbeiana. Next base: position 45,904,769 of record NC_133329.1, read on the forward strand.
TTTCACATCCAAGTAGTTCCGAATGGCAATCCCCAAAGGGATTTTATCTATAATGCTGGGAGCCGGCAATACATTACAGCTGCGAGCAATTTTAAATGTAATTTTGCTGTGGTACTGTTGTAAACACTGGAAAAATGCGCTACTTTACAGGCATACTAAGGACACCCCCAGGCACGATATTTAAAGAAATATTTCATTTTTATTGTTTCACTTTAAGCATTATTGAAATCACTGCTCCCGAAAAAACTTCAGTTTTTAAAACTTTTTTTGCATTGATCCATGTCCCCTGGGGCAGGACCCAGGTCCCCAAACACTTTTTATGACAAAACCATGCATATAAGCCTTTAAAATGAGCACTTTTGATTTTTCACGTTCGTGTCCCATAGACTTTAACGGTGTTCGCACAAATTTTTTTGTCTGTTCGCATGTTCTGGTGCGAACCGAACCGGTGGGTATTCGGGTCATACCTAATGAAGAGGTTCTGATGAGGAGGACACTGATAGGGTGTTTGTGGTTGTAAAGCTAATTTAAAAAAAAAAAACATGTCATTTATCAGTTCTGTGCAATGGTTTTTGCTTAGAGCAACCCCGATCCTCTTCTTAACATTACAGTATAATGTGTTTTTTTCCCTAAATTTTATTGTAAATAAAATTTACAGATTGTAAATAATAACCAATATATTTGTTACATTCTTTTGTCAAACTATTTAATTGTAAATATTAAAAGGGAAACAAGTGATAAAAATATTCTTATAAATATATTTTACTTTGACAGAAATGGAGCACTTTGTGGACAGACATCGGGAGGTACTGATACAAAGCATCCCGCAGCCAATGCCCATTCTAGATGGTCTTATGTCGGTTGGTCTGTTAACATCTGAACACTATGACACAATATGGTCCGAACAAACCTCACGAGAGAAGATGAGAATGCTGTACTCTTATATCAGAGGGTGGGGTAATACTGACAAGGATATTTTATATGAAATATTAAAGAAAGAGAATAGGCCATTAATCAGAAACCTGGAAGAGAATGGCATGGCTCAATCACTAAAACCTGGTAAGTCTCACCACTCTTTCACTATTATATGTTACATCCTACAGCATTCTCTGCGCCTAGATTTACCATATAAATACAATAACTCTGTGCAAAGGTGTAAAAATAATTATCCAGCTGCAGTCACTATGTTCTCCGTGGAGTATGTAAAACTGTTATGTGTGTGACCTCCCTTTAAATATTAAAGTGGAATTAAACCCTTTTTTTAACTTGTACCTACAGGAAAGCCTATAATTAGGCTTACCTGTAAGTTCAGTGAACATCACCTTTCTTGGTTTAGGAGATATTCACACTGCAGGCAGCCGGTGACGTCACCCATGCCATCCTTTCAACGGTCCGTGACTCCCGCGCGCATGTGTGGGAGTGACGTCATCACAGCAAGGCCAATCAGATGGCTGGAGGACGCAAACCTGGAAGACCGGGTGAAGATGAAAGCCCTGTCATTAGTGACAGCACACCGCTAGAGGGCTTTGTTCTAAGGTAAGTATTTCATAATGTACCATATATACTCGAGTATAAGTGGATCCGAATATAAGCTGAGGCCCCCAATTTACCACAAAAAACTGGGAAAACTTATTGACTCAAGTATAAGCTGAGGGTGAGAAATGCACAGCTACTGTAAGTGGAAAAGAGGGTCAACAATTCCCATCTGCAGCTGCATACCGCACTGTGTCTATTGCATACCTCCTTGTGTCCCGTGCATGCCTACCTGTGCAGATCTGCCTACCTCACTGTGTCCTGTGTATACCTCCCTGTGTCCATTGCAGCCTACCTGTGCCAATCTGCATCCTCTCTGTGTCCTGTGCATGCCTCGGTGTGCCGACTGCAGCCTTCGTGTGCCATTCTGCATCCTACATGTACTGCTCTGCATCCACCATTGCACCGATCAGCTTGTCATGAAAACATACGGTAGCCATTCCAGTGTTCAAAAGCCGTGCCTCCTCCTCGTCTGTGATAGGCAGAACACTCATACCACGGACGAGGATGAAAGGATGTCAGTGATAGGCTGAACACTGACTGCTGGGAAATTGAGTGTTCCGCCTATCACAGACGAGGAGGAGGCGCAGCTTTTGAACACTGGAATGGCTGCCGTCTGTCTGCATGACACGCTGATCGGTGGCAGACGGTGATAACTCGAGTATAAGCCAAGGGGGGCACTTTTAGCCTCAAAAAAGGGCTGAAAATCTTGGCTTATACTGGAGTATATACAGTACTAGTATGCCATGCATCACAATTATGCCTTTGTCTTGCGGGGTTTAAAAAAAAAAAAAGTGCAGTTTACTACCGCTTTAAGTGTTAACATACCTAAAACAAGAAAGTTATATAAATAACACTGTGTGCAAATGTATGTAAAAAATATCCACTTTCAAAAATATTGTGCTCAAAAAAGTTTTGAATGTCCACCTTCATGTGCGATGTGTGCAAAAAATGTTTTAAAATAAATAAAATAAAATTGTAAAACAATCCTCTGTTCAAAATGTGATATCAAAACACCCATTGTCCATCACCTATTCAGGTAAATGACTCTCACCTATTTACAAAAAAAACCTAAATAAAAATTCATACTCTTAAGAGGTGTCATACACTATATAATCCACTTCAGATCCTGTTGGAGGACTATGCAATCTTGAACAACCAAAGATGGGTTAATGGATCCACCCCCTTCATTAACCACCTCAATACTGGGCACTTTCGTCCCCTTCCTTCCCAGATCAATTTTCAGCTTTCAGTGCTCTCGCACTTACAATGACAATTACTCAGTCATGCTACACTGTACCCAAATAAATTTTTTTGTCATTTTGTTCACACAAATAGCTTTCTTTTGGTGGTATTTATTCACCACTGGGTTTTTTATTTTTTGCGATATAAGCATAAGCATAGGCAAAAATGTATTCTGCTACATGTCTTTGGTAAAAAAAAATAAGTGTATGATAATTGGTTTGTGTGAAAGTTATAGAATCTGCAAGCTATGCTACGCATTATTGAAAATTGATAAACCCTGATGCACTGATAGCCTCTCATTTATTGAGGCCCTAAAATGTCAGGACAGTAGGCGCATGCGCGGAGGACTCCAAGATGGCCGCTTGAGCCTGGAGCTCCGCATCACCCCGGCCTAACGGCACACAGAGCACCTGACTACGGCCAGCGGGACACCTCTGGACCACTCCACCAGCTGGGGGAACCACCCGGGAGCCGATACATGCCCAGGGGCTCGGCCAGACGTAACCTACGGCCGCGATTCAGCCCGATCCCAGAGCCGCTCGAATCCAAGATGACAGCCGCAGCACACTCCTGTGCTGACATGGAAGAGGAGATCGCCGAGCATTCAGCTCACAACCCCCTGCAGACACTGCCGGGGAACGTCCACAGAATCCCTCATAAGCCGCACAATGAAGGATTACCTGATCTCCCCCCTTGGGGCCTGCTGAGGCCTACTCGGCCTCCCCACACAACCCTCAGCAGGGCATCTCAGACTCCCTCATTAACATGACAGACCTCTTCAAAAAGCTGTCAGAACTACAGGGGACTAACGAGGGGACTCGTCAGGTGAGCAGTGATGCAACGCGTCAGGGAGGAGTCAGGTGTTGTCACTTCCGGTCGCGGCCGAGACCGTAAGTACTGTGCTGTTTTATCCTGATTTTAAAATGTAAGTTACTACGTTGTGGTTAATAAAACTGTGTTGAATACTACACGATGGGGATACCCTTTTTTATTGCATGCCTCCACCCTACCTGCCGAGCTTGAAACCTTCCACCAGAGACCCGCCAAGTGCTCTGACATTCGGAGGGGATCGATCGACCGATGGTTCTCATCTGCTTCCAGACTGCAGGCTCAAATTGACCCATAGGGGTCTTTACTAGAGGTGAGAAGCTGGGGGAAACGTGTGGCGCACCACGGATTGCTGATAATTGGAGGAATCTGAAACCGATCATTTTTTGCACATGCACTTTTTGTTCTTTGCATGAACTGTTATATGAAGATTTACTTTACCCACGTTGGAATCTTATTGCACTTGTTGGATTATGCACTTTTGTCTATTTTTACAGCGTTTTTTTCACTATTTTGTACTTTATGTGATTTTTTTTCATTGTATGCAGCTTTTTTCACTTTATGCAATTTTTTTCCAATTTTTTGTTTTTTTGTGATTTCTTTCACTCTTATGCACTTTTATAGTAAGTATTGGACTTATGCATTCATATTGGATCTTTTTTGCACTTTATGCGATTTTATTCATTATATCCGACTTTTTTCACTTTATGCGATTTTTAAATTTTTTTGTTTTTTATGATTTTTTTCATCTTTATGCACTTTTAGAGTATTATTGGACTTATGCACTCTTATTGGATTCTTTTATCACTTTGATTTTGTTAGTGTATTGATGTCACACCGAAAAATTGTCATTATTTTTATGTTTAAACACATTATTTATGATCTTTTCATGCACTTCAGTTAGCGCCACATATCTTTTATATTTATAGAGTAGTCCTACTTCAGGAGACTCACTTTCCAAAGCGGTTTAATCCCTCCTTCCTACATGCTAAATTCCCGCTGTTTTTCCTAGCAAATGCTGAGGACAAAACTAGAGGAGTGGCAATCCTATTATCTAAGAACTGCAAGTTCTCACTGCAACTAGAACGCAGGGACCCGGAGGGCAGAATTATCCCAATAAGGGGCACAATAGATGACCAACTGTACTCTCTCATCTCGTATTGTGCACCCAATCAGGGCAGGCTGCTTTTTTTCAGACGATGCTCAAAACACTAGGACCCATGGTAAATGGGACAGTCATCTGTGGGGGAGACTCAAATACTGCCCTGGATTAAGGTCTGGGCAAAACCAGGCCTCCAGGAACCAAGCTCATTCGCCCGCCCAAAAGGAGTCTTAAAATAGCTAAATTAATACATCATCATGGTCTAGCGGATACTTGGAAGGAACTTAATCCAACTAAGAGGGATTACACTCACTTTTCCCATCTGCACCAGTCATACGCTAGGATTGACCACATTTTTATCTCCACATCCAAAACCCCAGACATAATCAAATCCTCTATAAGAGACACGGTATGGTCTGACCATTCCATAGTACTCCTCTCCCTAAAAAGAAGCTCTGTCCGCACCAACCTCCTTCAATGGAGGCTAAAGGAATCCTTGCTCAGCGACCCAGTAAGTGCCTCAGAAATTGAGAAAGCTATTGAGGAATACTTCCTCTTGAACACAACAGCGGAGATATCAGTGGAGACTAGGGATGAGCCGAACACCCCCCTGTTCGGTTCGCACCAGAACATGCGAACAGGAAAAAAGTTTGTTCGAACACGCGAACACCGTTAAAGTCTATGGGACACGAACATGAATAATCAAAAGTGCTAATTTCAAATGCTTATATGCAAGTTATTGTCATAAAAATTGTTTGGGGACCCGGGTCCTGCCCCAGGGGACATGGATCAATGCAAAAAAAAGTTTTAAAAACGGCCGTTTTTTCAGGAGCAGTGATTTTAATAATGCTTAAAGTCAAACAATAAAAGTGTAATATCCCTTTAAATTTCGTACCTGGGGGTGTTTATAGAATGCCTGTAAAGGGGCGCATGTTTCCCGTGTTTAGAACAGTCTGACAGCAAAATGACATTTGGAAGGAAAAAAGACATTTAAAACTACTCGCGGCTATTGCATTGCCGGTCCGACAATACACATAGAATTCATTGATATAAACGGCATGGGAATTCCCCACAGGGGAACCCCGAACCAAAATTTAAAAAAAAATGACGTGGGGGTCCCCCCAAATTCCATACCAGGCCCACCAGGTCTGGTATGGATATTAAGGGGAACCCCGGCCAAAATGTAAAAAAAAAATGACATGGGGTCCCCCTAAATTCCATACCAGACCCTTCAGGTCTGGTACAGATTTTAAGGGGAACCCCGCACCAAAAAAAAAAAACGGCATGGGGTCCCCCCAAAAATCCATACCAGACCCTTATCCGAGCACGCAACCTGGCAGGCTACAGGAAAAGAGGGGGGGACGAGAGAGCGCCCCCCCTCCTGAACCGTACCAGGCCACATGCCCTCAACATTGGGAGGGTGCTTTGGGGTAGCCCCCCAAAACACCTTGTCCCCATGTTGATAAGGACAAGGATCTCATCCCCACAACCCTGGCCGGTGGTTGTGGGGGTCTGCGGGCGGGGGGCTTATCGGAATCTGGAAGCCCCCTTTAACAAGGGGACCCCCAGATCCTGGCCCCCCCTGTGTGAAATGGTAAGGGGGTACTTGTATCCCTACCATTTCACTAAAAAACTGTCAAAAATGTTAAAAATGACAAGAGACAGTTTTTGACAATTCCTTTATTTAAATGCTTCTTCTTTCTTCCTTCATCTTCTTCTTCTTCTGGTTCTTCTGGCTCTTCTGGTTCTTCCTCCGGCGTTCTCGTCCAGCATCTCCTCCTCGGCGTCTTCTATCTTCTTCTCCTCGGGCCGCTCCGCACCCATGGCATGGGGGAGGCTCCCGTTCTTCTCTTCATCTTCTTCTCTTCATCATCCTCTTCTTTTCTTCTCTTCTTCATTTTCTTCTCCGGGCCGCTCCGCATCCATGCTGGCATAGTGGGAGGCTCCCGCTGTGTGACGGCGTCTCCTCATTTGACGGTTCTTAAATAACAGGGGCGGGGCCACCCGGTGACCCCGCCCCCCTCTGACGCACGGGACATGACGGGACTTCCCTGTGGCATTCCCCGTGATGTCACAGGGAAGTCCCGTCAAGTCACCGTGCATCAGAGGGGGGCGGGGTCACCGGGTGGCCCCGCCCCCGTTATTTAAGAACCGTCAGACGAGGAGACGCCGTCACACAGCGGGAGCCTCCCCCATGTCAGCATGGGTGCGGAGTGGCCCGAGGAGAAGAAGATAGAAGACGCCGCTGGGGAGATGCTGGACGAGAACGCCGGAGGAAGAACCAGAAGAGCCAGAAGAACCAGAAGAAGAAGATGAAGGAAGAAAGAAGCATTTAAATAAAGGAATTGTCAAAAACTGTCTCTTGTCATTTTTAACATTTTTGACAGTTTTTTAGTGAAATGGTAGGGGTACCCCCTTACAATTTCACACAGGGAGGGGCCGGGATCTGGGGTCCCCTTGTTAAAGGGGGCTTCCAGATTCCGATAAGCCCCCCGCCCGCAGACCCCCACAACCACCGGCCAGGGTTGTGGGGATGAGGCCCTTGTCCTCATCAACATGGGGACAAGGTGTTTTGGGGGGCTAAACCAAAGCACCCTCCCAATGTTGAGGGCATGTGGCCTGGTACGGTTCAGGAGGGGGGGCGCTCTCTCGTCCCCCCCCTCTTTTCCTGCGGCCTGCCAGGTTGCGTGCTCGGATAAGGGTCTGGTATGGATATTTGGGGGGACCCCACGCCGTTTTTTTTTTTTTTTTTTTTTTGCGGGGTTCCCCTTAAAATCCATACCAGACCTGAAGGGCCTGGTATGGAATTTAGGGGGACCCCCACGTGTTTTTTTTTTTTGGTTCGGGGTTCCCCTGTGGGGAATTCCCTTGCCGTTTTTATCAATGAACTTCTATGTGTATTGTCGGACCGGCAATGCAATAGCCGCGAGTAGTTTTAAATGGCTTTTTTCCTTCCAAATGTCATTTTGCTGTCAGACTGTTCTAAACACGGGAAACATGCACCCCTTTACAGGCATACTATAGACACCCCCCAGCTACGAAATTAAAGGGATATTACACTTTTATTGTTTGACTTTAAGCATTATTAAAATCACTGCTCCTGAAAAAAGGGACGTTTTTAAAACTTTTTTTGCATTGATCCGTGTCCCCTGGGGCAGGACCCAGGTTCCCAAACACTTTTTATGACAATAACTTGCATATAAGCCTTTAAAATTAGCACTTTTGATTTCTCCCATAGACTTTTAAAGGGTGTTCAGCGGCATTCGAATTTGCCGCGGACAACCCAAATTGTTCGCTGTTCGGCGAACTTGCGAACAGCCAATGTTCGAGTCGAACATGAGTTCGACTCGAACTCGAAGCTCATCCCTAGTGGAGACCCTTTGGTCCGCTCACAAGGTCATGATCCAGGGCAAACTCATCCAATTATCTACTCGGTGAAAAGGGAACACTTGTTTGATATAGAAAAACTAGAAAAATAATTTAATAGCTTGCGCAGTCTCCATAAACGAGACACCAAACTAGTTCCCATAGCTGAATTAGACGCCACACGCTTATCCCTAAATCTAGCCCTCACATCCAAAGCAGAAAACAAATCGGCTCCATGCTTGCAGCCAAGCTGACACCCCTAACCAGACAGCAAAACCTAACCAAAATACGAGTATCTGGCAATCACCACACCTTAAAGTGGAGGTCCACACAAAAATGCAACTTCCACTGTCCGGATTCCTCCCCCCCTCCAGTGTCACATTTGGCACCTTTCAGGGAGGAGGGGGGAGCAGATACCTGTCTAAGAAAGACATTTGCACCCACTTCTGGGCATAGATGGCCGCATTATCTGCGGGTACCTACGCCATGTCCGGCGCCCCATGCTGTCTTATGGGAGACAAACAGGTCCCAGAAGACAGCAGGGACCATTCAGATCGCACAGGGAGACTCGCGTATGTGCAGTAGGGAACCATGAATTGAAGCTGTAATCCTTTCACCACTTCTATGAGAAACTATATAGCGCAGGAAACAATGATGATGAGCCCCATATGAAGTCATTTCTGGATTCACTCCCAATCCCAAAACTAGAACCCAGATAACATGACGTCCCCAATTACAGTGGATTAAAGGGGTTGTAAAGGCATTTTTTTTTTTATATACTTACCTCCACTATGCAGCTCGTTTTGCTAAGAGTGCCCCCGAACCTGGTCTTCTGGGGTCCCTCGGTGGCTGTCTCAGCTCCTCCCCACAAGAACTAACCACCTTCATGCAAGCTCTCTCGCATAGTGGTTATTTCTTGCGGGCGCGCTCCCGTGATACAGCCGGCGGCTATAGCCGCTCACTGTATCACTCAGCCCCGCCCCCCGGCACGCCGCATCATTGGATGTGATTGACAGCAGAGCGAGCCAATGTGTGATGGAGCCTACACACGGTCGGAATTTCCGACAACAAGGTCCTATCAGACATTTTCCGTCGGAAAATCCGATCGTGTGTACGGGGCATTAGTATGGTGAATTATTTCAATCCGACACAGCAGACATAAAAATTTTTAACCTGTTGTCTGTAACGGTTCTGAGTAAGGAGAAAAGGTACAAAGTCCCATCATCAAAAGTGCATCCACAGAATAACATGTGGGTCACAGACAAACCACGGGTAGATTCAATGAATGAGTTATATTCAAAAGAAACCCCAGACAGGGATGATGTTACTTCTATTGCTGCTTGAATACTCAAGTAATACATTAATTTCACCACCAGGTGTATTGGTAATTTCAGCAGAGGCCAGCAGACAGCAAGATGTTTCAGTACTTTACCACTCCGTTGGTTGTCTTGAATGTTAGGTCTTCTTCTCAGTCCGGGATCGAACCATTCAGCTCCGCATCACAGACCTCCTAAGTGGCTCTCATCTTCATGGACGAGACAATTTCTAGGCGCTTGTTCGTTTTAAAACACGCTACATGTGTTCTTCCTTAGGAGGTCAGATCAGCTTGCAAACTCCCATCTTCAAACCCGCAGTGCCGTCTACACAGGAGAACAGCATAGGCTGGCGTCACATGACCGCTGTGACGTCAATGCGTTTCGCTAGAATAGTGGGCGTAGCTTCATCTGTAGTGAGATCAAAGTAAACCATTAAATTCAAAACCGTTCATTCAGCCAGTGTGATCCATCCAACCAATTCCATCCCAACCCTAACCATTCAGGGGAGATACTAAGTATTGTTATATACTATTTTTTGGAAATTTTTCTCTTTCATTTCCCCCGGGGGCTATCCACAGAAAACTTGCATGTTAGTATGTGATTGTTCCATGTATATTTGGGAGGATAGTTTTTCAATTATTTCATGCGGCTTTCCACACAGCATTTTTTCTGTGGATATAAGCAAGCTGGTGTCCGGACCTGCTGTGTACTATAGTTGGGGGGTGGGGGGTTTTTGTTTTATTGGTTTTTTGTAGTGCTGTATATGTGTTGTCCTATCCTTCCATGTGTCCAATACATACATTTTTGCCCGGGCTATCCCTCCCATGGATGGGACCCGGAAAATATGATGTGTGAATGTTGCGTGCACCTTTGACAATTTTTGCACTTTGGTAAATTTGGGAGGCTAGGCCTCTGTAGTTATAAGTGTATTTAATAAACTTTATATAATTTTTAATGGAACCAATTTGATTCAGATTTTCTGTTGCACAAGTAGCTACCTTTTGAATCCGGGTAGGAATACCCGGTTTCGTATATATATGCTAACCGGGATTCATTCCAGGCAGACAGGGCCCAGACCAAATTCGAAGAGAGATAGATATCATATTGATTCTACAATTGGGATGGACCCAGGGGACAAGACAGGAAGGGTTACTCCTCTCACTCGATCTCCAAAAAGCCTTTGATTCGGTCTCCTGGCCGTACCTATTTGACATTCTGCGACGCTGGGCCTTTGGTTAGAGATTCATGGGCTTAATGACAGCACTTTATTCCCACCCAGAAGCGCAGATAAGACTGCAGGGATACTATTCGGATACTATAAAGATAGCCAGGGGGACCAGACAAGGATGTCCCCTGTAACCCCTTATATTCGCGATAGCTATAGAAACCCTAGCAATCGCCATTTGCATCAACTCGGATATACAAGGGGTTACATGCAGTCCAAAATCACACAAATGCGCTCTGTTTGTGCATGATCTATTGCTTTTTGTAACATTACCAACAATCTCCCTCCCGAACATGTGTAAACTGCTTAATAGATTCTCCAGAGCCTCGGGCTAACAGTGAATCTCAACAAATCCCGTGAATATCCCCCAGCCGTTGCAGATAACCTCAAAAGCTCCTTCCAGTTTGAGTGGAACAACTCTACTATCCGATATCTAGGAGTAGAACTCCCCCCGAGGGTGAAGCTACTATACTAAGCCAACTTCCCCCCCATGTATGAAAAACTTGCGGATCTTATCGGCTGGGCACTCCATGACTTATCATGGCTAGGGAGACTGAATGCAGATAAAATGACACTACTCCCCAAATTGCTTTATCTTTTTTTATCCCTACCAATCCCGATTAGAAAAGACCACTTGAGAACATTTCAAAGCAAACTGATACAATTCATTGGGGGCACATCAGGTCACCGCCTATCAAGGAAAGTACTTTACAGACCAAGGAAGCAGGGAGGGTTGGGAGCACCAAACCTCCTATGGTATTACCAAGCGGCTAAACTGGCACAATTGTCAATCATATACACACGTATAGAAAAGACTGATTGGGTGCAGATAGAGAGGCAAGCAGTACCATCGCACACATTAGAGTTCCTTCTGTGGTGCCCAGCAAAAGATCGCCCTCCTATTATGTCCCCTGTGCTCTCTAACTCCATCTTGCTATGGGACAGCCTGAAAAAACACCAATCGCTGACATTGGACATGGCACCACAAGCGCATACTTTTAATAACCCCAAATTCCCACTGGGAATGAATATCAAAACCTTCACCTGGTGGTTGGACAGAGGATTATACCCCATTGGGACACTACCTGAATACCCGGGGCCCGCTCTTGCTCAGTTACTGTACAAGCATGCTGGAGATGCCCGAATCCGAACCATTTAGATTCCTACAAATCTCCCACTTACTGACCGCACAATGGTGAAACAAACCATTAACCCCATCCACGACAGCTTATGAACAATGGTGTGGCCAAACCACAGAGCAGAGAGGGGGCATTTCAGTAATTTACCTGTCACTAGCCTCAGACAACTCCAAGCTCCCCTATATGTTGACCTGGGAAAAAGAGACCCAGATCAACTGGAGCATGGACACTTGGCACAGTAACATCTTTAGGTCTTATAAAAACATATGTAACAGTCTTGATTAAAGCAAATCTCAAAATTATAACCAGATGGTACCTTGTTCCAGTAAGATTGGCCATAATGTCCCCTTCCTCCTTGCCCCTATGCTTCCGAAATTGCAACACATATGGTTCCATGCTACACATCTGGTGGGAGTGCCCAAAAATCAGAGGATTTTGGAACAAGATTTTCTATATGATACGCAAAGTAACGGGCTGTCAAATCCCAAAAGATCCATCCATTGCTTTACTCCATGGCTGGATACCTAATTTTACCAAAGCTACCCAATCACTGATTTTCTTCATCCTATACGGAACTAAATTGACCATAGCTAAAGTGTGGAAACAGCACAGAGTATCCTTCATTGCAGCCAAAAGAAACATTTCCTGGATAATGGCTCAAGAGAAAATGGTAAGCTCTTTAAAAGACACTGTGGCAAAATTTGAATCTGTTTGGGAACCATGGGCCACCTACGTTGGTGTTCCCCGATGATATACTCTCGCCAGATTACAGCAGGAGTGAATCCTGAAGACTGGCAATAACTTAAACTCTTCATTCTTCTCTATCCCTTTTCCTCTTCTTCCCTATTTTTCTTCTTTTCTCTCCTTTAATTTCGCACTTTCTATTGGAGCGTATATCCTGAGGTCTCTTAAACAACATTCTGATAATGTTCAAGGTTATGCTCGTCATTGAATCTACTGACAAACCGGATAGAGTCTAATCTCCATTATTTGCAAACCGCTTCACACACTTGCGATTTCCGGAAGAATAACCCTGACAGCATATGTTATGTGCATCTTTTCACACCTTAAGCCTAATCAGGGACTATTCATCTCACCTCTAATGATCAATAGTGGAATGTCTGTTCCTTGACTTATTGTTGTTACGTTGTAATGATCACCACAATTCTTGTATGTTTTTCTGAACAAAAATAAAAAAAACATATTGAAAGAAAAAAAATGCCAGGACAGTATAAATACCCCCCAAATGACCCCTTTTTGGAAAGAAGACAGTCTGAGGTGTTTAGTAAGAGGCATAGTGAATTTTTTGAAGTTGCAATTTTTTTCCCACAATGCTTTGGAAAATTAAGATATATATAATTTTTTTTCCCACAAAATTGTCATATTTACAAGTTATTTCTCACACAAGGTGCAGGCATACTTGCAATTACACCCCAAAATACATTCTGCTACTCATCCTGAGTATGGCGATACTCCATGTGTGAGACTTTTCCACAGCCTGACCACATACAGAGGCCCAACATCCAAGTAGAACCATCAGGCATTCTAAAGACATAAATTACACATTTCATTTCCTGAGTACCTATCACATTTCTGAAGGCCCTGGAGCACCAGGACAATGGAATTACCCACAAAATGACCCAATTTTGGAAAGAAAACATCCCAATGTATATTATATGAGGCATAATGAGTCTTTTGAACATGTCATTTCTTTCCACAAGTTTTTGGAAAATGTGGAAAGAAAATTAAAACGCATTTTTTTTCACAAATTTGTAAATTTATAAGATCTTTCCAACACATAGCATGCACATAGCAAAAATGACACCCCAAAATACATTCTGCTACTCGACCTGAGTATGGCAATACCCTGTGTGTGAAACTTTTCCACAGCCTGGCCACATACATAGGCCCCTTCAGGCTTCAGCCTTCAGGCTTCTAACATATAGCATGTACACACCAAGAATTACACCCCAAAATACATTCTGCTGAGCAAAGGGTAAAAAAAAGGATTACCGGTGGTTTTATCAGGCAGGAATACCGTCTCAGAGCAGTCAAAGCATTAGTCCAGACAGCCAAAGGAAATGTCCAGGCAGCACAGATATGGCAAAGTATGAACATCGTCCATGGTTTAGCAGGCAGTTCAGGTAACAGAGTAGTGGAAAATGTAGTGCTAACTAATATACACAAATATCATGATAAATGTGCCAAATGACAATGAGTATTAAAGAAAACTCAAAAGTCCCTCTACAAACAGTGATAAACCAAGGAAGGAACCTATGGCATTCAAATGTAAAAAGTCCGTAAAAAATATATGTCCAACACTGTAAACAAAATAATCCAACACCAGATGGTAGAAATCCAAAAGTGGTGAACATGGGAATACAACTCCGTCCGTAGAGACAACATCAAATGGGAAATCATCAAAACCTGAATGACATATAGATGCTCTTACCAGAACGGGTGGACTCTAATGTCAGCGACATAGAGTCATCAAGGCAGTATGCCACACAGGGCAGATGTATGGATATCCAGATGGCTCGAGCCTCTAGGATGGAATCCAGGGGAACCGAGGGTGACCTCCAAATTGACCTCCAATCCAAGAGCAGTCAGGGTTGGATCTTGATGATGGGTTCACCAAAACAGCTTATCTACTCACATCAGGGTAGTATGTGGAGAAAAAAATTGCTTCCACATGGTGCAGGTCAAAAGGGGTATTTTATTTCTAAAAACCGATGTACAAGTAAAAAGTGATCACAAGTAAAAAAAAGGCAATGTAGAGAGTGATAAAATGGCCCTACGCATTTCGACCGATGGGTCTTCAACAGGGGCATGAATCACCTCTTGCACACTGCCTATATATATAAATAATATTAATAATACAAGACCAATCAGCTGGAGAAAACACAAAAGAACCTCCGATTGGAGTATAGTGATCATCTGACCGCTAGAATCCAAGCCTCACTATGGAGTCCAATAGTGTGGGGAAGACTTGGGACATGTGAACCAAGTGACCAACCAGAATATAGACCGGAAAACATGTCACCATGGCCGGATAGTCACATGGCAAACAAAGCAGAAGAGCGTCATGTAAAAAAGCCTGTGAAAATGCGGGTCTAGGGTCACGTGGCACGCAGAGACTGAGACATGACCACACAGGAAAAGATTTCTGAGCGAAGCCCGCGAAAATGGGCCTTAGGGTCACGTGACAGACTCCCAAACACATGACCCCACTGACATCACATGACCGGGCCTAATAACATGGAAAAACTCAAGTGCAAACAAAATAAGAAAAATACCGATGGTAAAACTAATATCTGAGAAAGAGCTAAACCATGTATATGGTAGACAGAATGACCGTGGAGGATTGGTTGTCCGAACCCAAAAATAAGAAAGCAATCTCTGTGTCACATGGCCACAACCGGAAGTGGGGGAACACGCAACCGAAAGTGTATGGTCGCCCAACTGGAAGTGTTCACGGACTTCAGAGGTGGCCAAAAACAATAAATAACCACACAAGAGTCATGAGAATAAAAATATCAAACATAAATATCAAACTGTTTGTAGATGGACATTTTTTTGTACTACTTTGTTTTCTATTTGTTTGTCACATTTTATGTAGCTGCTTATTTTTTATAATATCTTTTTTGGGGTTAGCACAGTAATTCTCTCACCCTTCACATCTCTTTCGACCCTTTTTTATCGCTGCTCTCCCCTTCCCCTTTTTCTTTTCTTTTTTCCACGTTCCCATACATGGATGTTTTTGAATATAGGACCGCTAGGTCCCTTAACACTGAAGGTGTTTTTGTGACCACCAACCCTGATTCTGAGATCGGTGGATTGTTCCTCAGGCTTAAAAACTCCAATGGGATACAGCTTTCCTTGAGCAATATGTCAAGGAACAGATGGTACTCATGGGTCTCTGTTGGGATATTTACCCACAACAAGATGAACCGGACCCAGAGTCATGTTTCAAATATTTTAACGAGGTAGGGATTAAACTTTTAGAGTTTTTAATCGACAAGAAACAAACCAAACTATCCCTTATCGATAAAGAAATTAAAGATTTAAAGTGGATGTAAACCCAATGTCATCCATTCTAAACTACTGTCATAGGGGTTATCTATAAGGATATACATGCCTCCTGCATGTATCTTTACCTGTCAAATGTCTCCCCTCTGTCTGTTATTAGACCCGAAAAACTGCATATTCTGTGGGTGGTTCTGTTGTCTGGAGCTCGGTGGGTGGAGTCGTGATGTCAGTAGACTCCCCGCCCACCTCTACACTCCTTGTCAATATGCATTTTCTCTTGTGTATTTCTAACACTGAACTTCTGCTGAAGTTCTGCTATGATCTCTAACATCCAGTGAAAAGACAGGAAAGTAACCACATGACTTCAGCATGCCAAATCATGCTGAGGTGTGGAACAGCCAATCCTTGCAGAGCTGCTGAAGAAAGGAGTGGGGGAGGGAATTAAAAAATACTGCCTGTGTCTTAGGCTAGTGTACGAGATGTAAATCACCTGTCACTCACAGCAAGGGGGAGGATTTGACAAAGTTTTTCTCAGTTTGTCAAGTTTTATCTCACTGAACAATAAAAGAGGATTGCTCAGAGATGGATTAACTCTGTGTGGCAAGACTGGGCTCAAATGATAGGAAATCTTATACTCTACAGTATGATAAAAAATTCAGGTTTACATCCACTTTAAGGGATAGGTTGGCCCTATACAAGACCACAGCTGAATATATTGCACTGTCTACCAATTTGAAAAATAATTTGGAGAAGGAAGAAAAAGATCAAAGGAATAAAAAACAAAAAAAAAAATAACAGAGATTTCACAGATTATACAACTAATTAAGTCTTTAATTGGCAGAAAAAGATTACCTCACCCACTACTAAAGATGGAGAGCCACTTCCCATGGAGGCTTCCAATTTTTCAATTCCGCAGTACCAAACCCAGATAGGAGACTTGTTTATGAACCACCTCAGAGGATTTCGACTAGATCCCATCAGACTCAAAACCACATGCAAGACTCTAAGGTTGGCACTTTTAAAAAACAGGGTCCTAGAAACGCACCCCCCGCCCCCCTTTGGGTCTCCTGCCCCCCATTTCATCTTACAGGAGCAGGGGTTCCAGAGGTGGAGGTAGAGGCCAACAACGGGGTTACCCCGTCGACCCATACCATAGAGAAGGTTTTGTAGGTTCCCCCCACAATCGGTGGAGCCATCATGATAATTACAGTCAAAGGCACCAGAACCACGATTATAATTATTGGACTCCGATTCGTACACAGAATCGATTCACACCACCAAGTTCTGTCCCCTTGACTGATGCTGAAAAATTGGTATTAGACAAGGGGCTAAAATTCGGTCCCTCCAAACCCCTCAATAAGTTTACTACTTTCATTGACGTACAAAAATTCACTCGGAAACTTAGTATACAAAGGCATTTTTTAGCTCAACCCTCTAGGCCTACCCCCACTGAGGAGGTTCCCATTTCTACAGATGTTATTCCATCAAAAAATGGCTATGTGCATTCGGGATAATCTAATCCCTCCTTATTTAACCCCCCGGTACTATAGCACTTTCTATTCAGGTTTTCAGAAGCCTTGTTTGGCAAGATTTCGAAAATTTATCATATCAAAAGAAAAAAATTTGCATCGATCCTAACATTAAAGCAGGACTAAAGCAACTGTGTGAAAGGAAAAAGCTTAACATTCTTCCCGCCGACAAAGGCGGGCGGATTGTAATTTTAGATAAAGAGGATTACATAAAAGAAATGAACAGGATTTTAAATGATTCCGATACATATAGTCCTATTCCTATAGACCCCACGGTTGGTTATAAAAAGGCTTTGGTTGAATTAATTGATGAGGGTTTTTCATTGGGGATTCTTAACAAGAAAGAGAGAAGTTTTTTAGTTCCCCTTGTTCCACGTATTCCTGCCATCTATTACCTCCCAAAGGACCACAAGGATCTATAGTCAGCGGGATTGATTCGGTCACTGCCCGCATTGGAAGATATGCCTTTCTTTCCATTCCATCGTATCTCAAGGATACTAAAGATACTATTAAACTCCTTGAGTTGGTGGAGTTCCAAGAGGGGATGATTTTGGTAACAGCGGACGTGGCCGCACTTTACACATGTATACCCCATGGTTTGGGCTTTGATGCTGTCCAGAATCATCTATCTAGGGATACTAGGCTTCCATCATTACAGCGGAACTTTATTATGCAGCCTCTCAAGTTTGCCACCCGGCATAACTATTTCTGGTTTCAAAACCAATTTTACCTGCAGATGAGGGAGGTGTCCATGGGGCCGAAGTTCGCCCCCAGTTTGGCCAACCTCTTCATGGTCCAGTGGGAGGAGGATGTCGTCTATGCCCCCCAGAGACCCAAGTTGGTTCTCTGGGTGAGGTACATTGACGACATCCTCCTCCTATGGAGTGGAGACCGTGAATCTCTGGATAGTTTCATGGCTACACTCAATCTTAATGATTGGGGGATTGTTTTGAGCTATGAGGCCAGCTCAACTTCAGTTCATTTTTTGGACCTTGAGATCATGGTGGTTGAGCAACACCTCAAGTTCAGGACATACTTTAAGCCAAACGACCGAAACGGATACATTCCGGTTGACAGCTGCCATCAAGCTCAATGGTTGAAATCGGTTCCTCGTAGCCAGTTTTCAAGGTTACGTCGTAACTGCACTAGGAATTCAGATTTTCTTTCACAATCTCAGGTCCTTAAGAATAGATTTTTGGAAAAGGGTTATAACCCTGGAGACTTATGCCCCGTACACACGGTCGGATTTTCCGATGGACATTGTCCGATCGGAGCGTGTTGTCGGAAATTCCGACCGTGTGTGGGCGCCATCGGACATTTTCCATCAGATTTTCCGACACACAAAGTTGGACAGCAGGAGATAAAATTTTCCGACAACAAAATCCGATCGCGTCAGTTCCGACCGTGTGTGGCCTGTTCCGACGCACAAAGTGCCACGCATGCTCCGAAGAAATTCCGAGACAGGACAGCTCGTTCTGGTAAACTTAGCGTTCGCAATGGATACAGCACTTTCGTCACGCTGCAATGTAAAAAATGGTTTAATACAGCGCACTCTCTTCTTCTTTATAATGTGACAAGAATTAAGTAGTTTTGCTGCTCATATTCACACACACTTCTCACAAAGTTTTATTTGTGTTTTTTTAGTGGGATTCCCTCAATATATTGTTATTAGTTGTCACATCTGACAGTTTTATATTTTTTATTTATTTTTTTTTGTTTTTAAGCCTTTTTTTTTCTTTAATGTTTGGATTTTTTCCAAGGCTGATCTTTGTTCAATGTTATTTTTATTTTTACTCCAGAATATTTTTGTGTGTGTTTTGTGTGGCAAGTTACCCCAACACCATTGATATCTTTTATTATTTAATCTCCATGAGATTTTTTGTTGTTGGTGTCCCTTGTTCATTTCACATTGTATATTAGAAATGTACCTGAATCCTCACAAACAAACCATCATTTTTGAAGTAAAACACATAGGAGAGTATAATTCAAAACAAAAATCCTTTATTAAGGGATCAGAACCAAACAAAGAGGAAGGCAACACTGGATCAACATGAGAAATTAGCGAAGCCTGGGACCCCCACGGCAGACATCAATTCTTCAACATCAAAATTGGTGGCCTGAGGAGTCCATATGTAAGGGAGGGCAGTCTGGTCCGGGATTCACAGAGACTCGGATAGCAGCAGATGACATCAGTGTCCCCAGGCTGTGGTACCACAAGAGGCTGCATCTTTTGGCCGACCAGACTGGATCCAGGGCAATCACTCTCTGGTCTTCCTTTCACACTTCCTTCCGGGCTGTGGCTGTGCAGTTGGAGATGTGGCAGGAGGAGGAGTAGGACCTGGAGGAGGAGTAGGACCTGCAGGAGGAGGAGGAGGACCATCCCAAAGCTGTGTGTGAGGTGTAATTTGGCCCCTCACACCTTTTGCCAGAGCCTCTGATATGAGGGCCTCACACATGGCTTTTTGGCCCTCCTCCATCCTCTGCATTTTATAGGCAATGAATGCAGCAAGTTTCTCCTGCCTGGTGTGTGGTGCTCCCTCTGTAGGACCTCTGTAGCCCTACAAAAAAATCTTATAGCCGCCTCCTCTAGGGTACTCCTCCTACTGCCACTTTCTGTTTCCAGGGGGGGTGGAGGGACCTTGATATCAGCCAGCCGGCTCGGCCCGGCCACCTCCTGGCTGAGACTTCCCTGTGTATGAAAAAGGGACATGGTTTTAGTTTTTGCATCATCAATCACAATCCTAAATTAGTACTCCCAACTAACATCTAGTTAACATCATTGATTGGACAAGCAGAAATATTTAGAGGAATGCTATACCTGGCTCAATCTGGGCTCCTCCACATGCGGCCTGGAAGGCCCAGGTTGGGCATCAGAAGCCTCAGCCAGGGGGGAAGGAAGCGTGGAAGGAAGACTTGAGAGGGATGGCCTGGGTTCAGTCTGGCCTGCCAGAAAGTGCAGCCTGTCGTAATACAACATCCTGGGGACATAGATGTCATCTGCTGCTCCGGATCTCTGTGAATCCAGGACTTTATTGCGCTCCCTCAGATATGTGCTCCTCAGGCCACCAATGAAAATCTTTAAAAAAGTGATGTCTGCCGTGGGGATCACCTGCTTCACAATTTCACACAATTGCTCCAGTGCTGCCTTCCTCTTTGCTTGGTTCTTGTAATGGGGGTGTTTAATCTCCCACAGACAGGGCAGCTCCCTTAGCATCTCTATGAAGACTGAAATGAAGTCCTGATCTTTCAGTACCATATCCATGTTCACTGCAAGACACAACACAAGACAAAGCCTAATGTCACACCAAACTCTCCTAATCTTGTTACAATATAGGCCTCAATCTATAGAAGCAGTATAGGCCCAAGTTTGTCTCTTACCTTCGTTCTTACGATCGCCGCGTTCAATGCTCCTTCCTCCGCTCACAGATCGTACGTAATACGCACGCGTGTTACGCTTTATATACACTGCGCATGCGTGTAACTCCGCCCGCCCCTGACGTTCTTTCTAGTGTATTCCCCGCCCCTTTTCGTTCGGCGCAGTGGGGGAAGAGCATGATGGCGGACATACAACAGGTGCGGGCTAATTGTAGCAACGAGGAGGAGGAGGAGGAGGAAAGGGCGGATCCAGGCACGTCCCGATCCAGAAGGAGACGTTTTAAGGCCACAAATATGTCGTTTGGGGAGATGTTGGAGATGGTCGACATCATGAAGAAGTCCGACTATGACGGAAAATATGGGCCTTACCCCAACCCGAACATCCGAAAGGCCAAGATCATGGCGAAAGTGGTCAGGAGTCTAGAGCGGAATTTCAGGGTACGAAGGTCTAAAGATCAGCTCAGGAAGTGGTGGTCGGACCTGAAGTTGAGAGAGCCAGAGCAGTACCGAAAGATCCGGAGAGTGCTGCAAAAAAGTAAGTAGTTGTGCTGTGTTCCTATTCTTTCGGTCTTTATTACGTTCGTTATGCTCCATATGCTTTTATTAGTTGTAACGTTTCAAAAGGTCAACTTTAATGTTCATGGGCACATTATTCGTTCGTATCAAACATTTTTCTTTCGGCCTCTAGAACACCATTGTTTAGGCCATATGCATTTTCACACATTTTTGGGGGCCTACTTGGATGCCAAATATTTGTTTGTGTAGATGGGTTTGTTACTAGAATGAAATGCAAACTAGATTGTGTGTAAGGAGAGGACACTGAGCAGCTGTTTTCACATCTGGACACTGGAGCACTAGTGTGGGACACAAGAACACCATTTTTATTAGGGGGGCACACAGGTGCTCCAGTGTATACTACATCTGTGAAGCTTGTACCAAACAGGTAAAGTATTGCAGCTTGACAAAGGGCAATAAAAAAAATACATCTTGGAACTCGGCTAAAATAGACAATTGTACCCCACTTCCAAGCAATGTTTCCTATTTCTATAGTTCTGCCATCAAATATCTGTGTGCTAAGTATACCATTTTTGTTTTACATAGGGGAGAAAAGACTCGGAGGACACCCCTCATCCCAGGAGAACACAGACCCCCCACCTCTGGAAGAAGGGGAAATACCGCAAACACAAGAAGCTGAGCAGGAGGAAGAAGAAGACGTGGTGGAGATTGGCACCACAACAGGTGAGTGTCTGCGACCACAGGCTCAGGTAAAAGAGATGGATGGTGGCAGATTTTTGAGACCTTTTTTTTTGTTCTTTATCTCTTTTTAGGTGATCGTGATCCAGAACGCTTTACATCTGAAAGTGCCCAGATACTGATTGGGGAGATCATGGGGTGTAATCTCCAATTGCAAAACATCCAGCAACAAATCAGTGATGTTATTAAAAAAAATAATAACATCATTGATGTTTTGGGGCAAATTTAAACCCCACAAAATCACCTGTTTTATTATCGTACCAAACTTTTTTCAATGTTTAGAAAAGCCAAATTTGGAGGATGCACACAGTGTGCCAACATGTGCTATCTGCCATCACGGGAGATCAATGGACGCGTTTTGGGGGGGCAACCTCTTCCTCAATTATAAAGTAGCGTTGAGGAAGGGCTTGCTCCCCCCAAACACGTCCCTTGATCCCCCATGATGGCAGATAGCACATGTGGACATTTGTAAATTGGTGTGTATCTTCCAAATTTGGCTTTTCCAGGGGTGATTTCCCCCCATCTGAACGCTATATCAAACCCAGTTCCTAAATACTGATGTCTGATATAGCTTTCAGGTTTTACCTAATGTGAACTTTGTAAGTTCAAGTTTTTTGGCTTTCTTGTTGGTTTTACACAGGCCTGTTTTATCTGAAATGGATATTTTGATTTTTCATAATGCTACTGCAAACATTGTTATACAACAAACATGTTAGTTTGTTTTAAAAACCTTTCGTAAATGCACATGTGATTGTGCAGGTATAAAAAAGTGCCTTACTCAAGAATGTGTGGATTATTGTCTCAACACTACAACACTTTTGGGGTGATGTAATTGTTGTTTTATGCACAAATGGGGGTTATTTCCTAAGGGCAAATCCTCTTTGCACTACAAGTGCAGGTTCAGTGCAGTTGCAAGTGCACTTGTAGTGAAATGTGTTTTTGCATTTAGGAAGTACCAGCCAACACTGTTTTTTATAAGGTTACCCAATCACGACATTTTCTGCACTCAACACATTTCTGTCAGGGTCAGCTAAAACAAACACAAGCAGTAAATGTCCACCAAGAATTTCTTTTGGTTGTTTTTTATTTGAAAAAGGTGTCACATATTGTCTGGCATATTGATAGCCCCCCTACCCGCAAAGAACTCCAGGTATCGTAACCGGACATCACGGGCATTCAGGGAGGGCAAGCCAGGACGGCCGCTTTCAAGTGCCGTCATTGTTGATGTATTTGGGATTCCGGCCTCGGGCCCAACTGAGCCAGCATAGTTGGCTGAATGTTTTCGTAGAAAATTATGGAGAACACAGCAGGCAAGTATTATATGGTTCAGTTTATACTCCGCCATATGGATGGGTGTCATAAATAATCGGAACCGGCTGGCCAGGATTCCAAATGTGTTCTCCACCACTTTTCGGGCTCTGGCCAGCCGGTAATTAAAAACCCTCTGTTCCGGGGTGAGGGTCCTCATCGGGAATGGCCGCATCAGGTGGTCCCCCAGCGCAAATGCTTCATCAGTAACGAACACAAATGGGAGACCTTCAACATTGTCCTCTGGAGGTGGCAAGTCCAAGCTGCCATTCTGGAGACGCCTGTAGAACTCCGTCTGGGCGATCACTCCACCATCGGACATCCGGCCATTCTTCCCCACGTCCACATACAAGAAGTCGTAATTAGCCGACACCACCGCCAACATCACTATACTATTAAACCCCTTGTAATTATAATAGTACGACCCCGAGTTGGGTGGTGGGACGATGTGGACGTGTTTCCCATCAATTGCCCCTCCGCAGTTAGGAAAGTCCCACCGCTGGGCAAAGTGGGAGGCCACAGTCTGCCATTCCTGTGGCGTGGAAGGAAACTGTTGAGGAAAAAACAATAAACATTACTATTTTTTCACAGAAACCTGGCAAGCAGATTAGACACAAACATTATGGGTCAACCTCCAGATAGCATTTATTAAGGGGAATTTAACAACAACAACAAAGTATAAGGTACACCTATCATATTCCCCCCCCCCCTCTCATGGGCCATTTCTAACATTATAAGGGGGGGGAACTCTTGGACAGGTAACCCTCTTCACTTCATTGAGAGATGAATGCCTAAATACAGGGTATTACTTGGAACAGCCCCTCCTTAGTTACACTATTGGCAGCCCACTGGACAGGTAAGAAGTGTCATAATACAAAGATATAAATACACACTGTACACATTTGAGCACATTTGGACATTCTGCTATTACCTATCAAGATCATAATAGGATACAAGAACTTTAAACAGTACCATTGGAAAGTATACAGGCAGGCCCTTGCACTACATGCTTTGGGGAATTCATCCATAAATCTGAGCACTAAAGAGATGGGTATAGTGTGTATGGGTTTGGCAAAGTCAGCAGATAGATGATTGAGGATAGAGAATTGGGATCAGCTGACTTAGCAGTTGGGGGAGGGAGGGTTACAAAAAATTTGGGGACACCACAAAAAAAAGCCTCTGGCCCTCTGCCTGAATTTAAATCAAAAATAACATTTCCAAACATTTTAGGGGGTGTTTGGGGTAAAGCACTACTATGGAGCTGATAAAATACATTGTTAAGTGACTACATGAGGTGAATATAGGGCAGGAGACACCATGCTGGCGAGGTTATTGAAGGGCAAATATGTATGAAGGACCTAAAATAATAATTACATAAAAATCCAGCATGCATGAGGACAAAGGGGACATTCACAGCATATTACAATCATGGTAATTAGGGAATGAGGAAAGAAATACAATATATTAGCAAACATTCAATACAATAAAATGTGATATAAAAGGATAAAAATCTTACCTTCATATACTCCTTCTGTAGGACCTGTATGATGGCAGAACAGGTCTCTGGGATAATGATCCCCAGAGCCTGGGGGGAGATGCCTGTCGAGAACTTGAGGTCCTGCAGGCTTCTCCCTGTGGCCAAATACCGCAAGGTAGCGACCAACCTCTGCTCCGGAGTGATGGCTTGCCTCATGCAGGTATCCTGCCTGCTGATATAGGGGGTCAGCGAAGCCAACAAACGGTGAAACACGGGGTCCGTCATCCTGAGAAAGTTCCTGAAATCATCAGGATTATTCTCACGGATCTCACGGAGCAAAGGCATATGACAGAACTGGTCACGCTGAAGCAACCAATTCTTGGTCCATGAACTCCTCCCCACCCTGTTCATGGACTGGACTTGTGTCAAGGTCAGGACCCCAACACCAAGCCCCCGCACAGCACGAACTCTACGAGGAGTACGCATACGCAACATGGCTAGAAAACGGTCGGCTGCTCAGAACGAAGTAACAGAACGCACTGAAGAACAGCAAGGCCTGTGAAGAGCGACCTGAAAAACAGCATCGAGCGGACAAGATCGCACAGAAAACTCCAATACGAACTAACTGCACGCACTGAAGAGCAGATACAAACCCACAAGCACAAACTGAACGGCAGAAAACGATCTGAAAGCCACGAGTCTGAAAAAGCGCGAATCGTCTCTCACCAAACTTTTACTAACACGAGATTAGCAAAAGGAGCCCAAAGGGTGCCTCGCTTGGTTCTGAACTGGCCTTTTCTAGTCTCGTCGTACGTGCTTGATGTCACCGCGTTCTTGGCGATCGGAAATTCCGACAACTTTGTGCGACCGTGTGTAGGCAAAACAAGTTTGAGCCAACATCCGTAGGAAAAAATCCGAGGATTTTGTTGTCGGAATGTCCGAACAAAGTCCGACCGTGTGTGCGGGGCATTAGATGCTGAGATCAATAAAGTTCTACAAACAGATAGTTCTACTCTTGTGGAACGCCCCAAAAATGTTCTTGATTCCAGATTTAGATGGTCCTTCTTTACCACGTATTCCACCCAGGCAGATTAGGGAAATTTTCAAAAAACATTGGAAGGTGCTTCGGAGTGATAGACTTCTGGGCCCTGTTCTTCCGGAACAGGCCGGTGTTATTTTTAGAGGTGCACGGTCCATTCAGGGGCAAGTTGCCCCCAATGTGATCGATCCCCCAAAAAGGTTTCATTTTTTCAGCAATGTAAGGGTTATTACCCGTGTTGAAAAATGTAACGTGTGCCTCCACAACATCGGGGGAGATGCAAAACTGACACATGTCCATTATGTCCACTGTCACTCTGCGCATCTATTCCATGAGACATTTCACCACCTGTGCCACCCAATTTATTGTTTATTTGCTTACCTGTCCTTGCAAAAAGCAATATGTGGGCCGTACCATTAGGACATTCTCCATAAGAGTGAATGAACATGTTGCTGGGATTAAAAGTGGCAAAAGCAAACATACAGTACCCCGTCACTACTTGCAGTACCACAATAAGGATCCCACTGGCACACTCTTCCAAGTGATTGATAAGTTTGTCCCTCATTGGAGGGGTGAGTCCCTCCTTCACGGGGTCTCACGCCTCAAGACTTATTGGATATATGAGCTCAGGTCCTACTTCCTGTTCGGTTTGAACGTGGAGTGGGACCTCAACTCATTTATCAACCAGTCCTAGAGTCTCTGTATTCTTTTCTTCACATTTTCTATTTTTCTTCACATTTATTTATTTGTGTCTATTTTACCCACTATCATCATTTATGTCACAATCTATGTTTGATATTTATGTTTGACATTTTTAGTCTCATGACTCTTGTGTGGTTATTATTATTTTTGGACACCTCTGAAGTCTGTGACTACTTCCGGTTGTGTGAACTTATACTTCCAGTTGCGCGTTCCCCCACTTCCGGTTGTGGCCTTGTGACACAGAGATTGCTTTCTTATTTTTGGGTTCGGACGACCAATCCTCCACGGTCGTTCTGACTACCATATACATGGTTTAGCTCTTTCTCAGATATTATTTTTACCACCTGTATTTTTCTTATTTTGTTTGCACTTGAGTTTTTCCATGTTATTAGGCTCGGTCATGTGATGTCAGTGTGATCACGTGTTTGGGAGTCTGTCACGTGACCCTAAAGCCCATTTTTGCGGGCTTCTCTCAGGAATCTTTTCCTGTGCGGTCATGTGTCTCAGTCTCCGCGTGCCAAGTGACCCTAGACCCGCATTCTCGCGGGCTTTTTTACATGACGCTCTTCTGCTTTGTTTGCCATGTGACTATCCGGCCGTGGTGACACGTTTTCCAGTCTATCTTCTGGTTGGTCACTTGGTTCACATGTCCCAAATCTTCCCCACACTATTGGACTCCATAGTGAGACTTGGATTCTAGCAGTCAGATGACCACTATACTCCAATCGGCGGTTCTTTTGTGTTTTCTCCAGCTGATTGGTCTTGTATTATTAATATTATTTATATATAGGCAGTGTGGAAGAGTTGATTCATGGCCCTGTTGAAGACCCATCGGTTGAAACGCATAGGGCCATTTTATCACTCTCTACATTGCCTTTATTTTACTTGTGATCACTTTTTACTTGTACATGTTTTTAGAAATAAAATAGCCCTTTTGACTTGTAGGTGTATGGGGTAAATCTGTGCAATGAATTGAATGTTTTAGTTATGGATATGGCTGCTGCCTCTACACATACAATACCACCTAAGTGGAAAGTATTAGAAAATGGTAAAAAAGCAGGAGTAGTATGGCGCTGCCCTTATGGAGACAAAAAATTTTTTTCTTCTTTGTAGTGAATGTATTGCCTAGTGTCCTTATAGAATTGCTTCTAATACCTGTATGTGTTCAAAAGTTGAATAAAACTGTGACTGGTGGTGAATATTTCTATTAAAAATGAAAATACAACGACTGGTGCTCCAATTGTTCAACAAAGATGCATTGTGCCCTTTAAATTAGGTAATAAAGTAGTTGTGGATATGAATACAATATCATCTAAGTGGAAAGTGTTAAAAACAATACAATACCACCTAAGTGGAAAGTATTAGAAAATGGTAAAAAAGCAGGAGTAGTATGGCGCTGCCCTTATGGAGACAAAAAGATATTTTCTTCTTTGTAATGAATGTATTGCCTAGTGTCTTTATAGAATTGCTTCTTAAACCTGTATGTGTTCAAAAATTTAATAAAACTGTGACTGGTGGCGAATATTTCTATTAGAAGTGAAAATACAACAACTGGTGCTCCAATTGTTCAACAAAGGTGCATTGTGCCCTTTAAATTAAGTAATAAAGTAGTTATGGATATGGATACAATATCATCTAGGTGGAAAGTGTTAAAAAGAAAAAAAGAAAAAAAGGAAAACAGGAATAGTATGGTGCTGCCCTTATGGAGACAAAAAAAAACTCTCTTTATAATGACTTTATAATTCCTAAAGTGTGTGTGCCAAAAATGAATAAATATGTGACTGGTGCTAAGTCCTTACTGTTAAAAGTACAATTGCAACATAAGGTGCTTCAATTATTCAACAAAAGTGCATAGTGCAGCATCACTAAAGTGACCAGTGTTAAATCATACAAATCCATACAACATTGTGCAAATTATCCATCATAAATAGTGACTCTTGTGCTGTGACCAGTATTATAGATAAAAAGATTCTAGACATGGGACTTTGGAGGCACAATGGTATTAGACTACAAAAAATAAATTTGATAAAGGTATTTTATTAGAACATTATAAAAGACAATGGACACACATAGATTATTTAAAAACAATTCAAGCTGAATGTAAACCCTAATAGTCATACACCGTAAGGATCCTATCCTGCAGATTTGTATAGCATAAAGAGGATTATAAATGTATACATGAATCACTTAGTTCATATATAGGAGAAATACTTCCCCTAGGCATTGAACAGTAGATAGGTACACAATTGTGGCAAACAAAATGCAGCAGGTTTGGTAATCCGCGGTGAAATATTCTCTAGTTGCTCTACATGTTTCGCGTTACGAAGAACGCTTCCTCAGGAGCTAGAGATCCAATTGGGTAAGGTAAAATTGCATAAACCTATCAGTAGTGATTATATGCAAATGATCACAATCTGGTCATGGGTATAAAGTATCTAAATTGAGTTTGGAAACAGCATTCGGCCACAGCCTGGCACCTCTCAAAAAAATGTAGCATCAAGTATCCATAAGAGGGGAAGCATAGACTTCATCATTGTAGTGCCTTAGGTAGATGAGAGGAAGCACAGGGGTGCGTCATCCGATCTGGCGGGGACCGGTGCTGTGGCCACAGCACCGGTCCCCGCCAGATCGGATGACGCACCCCTGTGCTTCCTCTCATCTACCTAAGGCACTACAATGATGAAGTCTATGCTTCCCCTCTTATGGATACTTGATGCTACATTTTTTTGAGAGGTGCCAGG
The DNA here is from genome assembly GCF_042186555.1 of Aquarana catesbeiana. Taxonomy (NCBI): domain Eukaryota; kingdom Metazoa; phylum Chordata; class Amphibia; order Anura; family Ranidae; genus Aquarana; species Aquarana catesbeiana. Next base: position 45,933,977 of record NC_133329.1, read on the forward strand.
CTGTGGCCGAATGCTGTTTCCAAACTCAATTTAGATACTTTATACCCATGACCAGATTGTGATCATTTGCATATAATCACTACTGATAGGTTTATGCAATTTTACCTTACCCAATTGGATCTCTAGCTCCTGAGGAAGCGTTCTTCGTAACGCGAAACATGTAGAGCAACTAGAGAATATTTCACCGCGGATTACCAAACCTGCTGCATTTTGTTTGCCACAATTGTGTACCTATCTACTGTTCAATGCCTAGGGGAAGTATTTCTCCTATATATGAACTAAGTGATTCATGTATACATTTATAATCCTCTTTATGCTATACAAATCTGCAGGATAGGATCCTTACGGTGTATGACTATTAGGGTTTACATTCAGCTTGAATTGTTTTTAAATAATCTATGTGTGTCCATTGTCTTTTATAATGTTCTAATAAAATACCTTTATCAAATTTATTTTTTGTAGTCTAATACCATTGTGCCTCCAAAGTCCCATGTCTAGAATCTTTTTATCTATAATCCGACTTTTGGGGACGTTGGCACAAACCGTTACTGAGTACCTGCAGAGTCACCCTGCTTATTGAGGTACTTTGGCACTAGGTTTTCCATCTGATGTGACCAGTATTAGTTGGATAGGAAAAGTTCCGTTTATGAAAAAACAAGTTCTTTTTGGAGTATTTTGTAGTGTTCAATCTTTGAGGGTCAAATATCTGTAGGAAAGCTTCTTATCCAAGTGCTGGTTTCTTTAATTAGTGCCTTGTCTGCATGCTCTGACAATGCTTGCACTCACCAGATTCTCCTTTCCCCTGCAGGGGTATGGATGGTCACAGTGTCTGCCACTGTGTAGCAATCAAGAAAATCCCCCTAACTTTACTTGCGTATTGTGGTGTAGTAATTACATGTAAAGGAAAGAAGGTATGCCCATCGCGTAAAACCATAGGAGAACTTTTATTAAAACTTAATAGACAAATGTACTCACATTTCAAATGAACAAATAAAGCATGGCAAAAGTTAGCGAATTCCCTTTGTTAGAGGTGCTGCAAGACGTTCGTAACCCGCCCTACGCACGTTTCGTCATCAGACTTCTACTGGGGCATTCATCTTGCTGTAGCTCCTGAGTTTAAATAGTGTGGCCAGTAATAAGTGCAATTGGATCGGCGGCCATTTTTGCTAGGATTTTGAAGACCGAAGCCTAATAGGACTGTGCACTAGGTTGTTAGCGGCCATTTTCTTGTGGATATTACAGACCGAAGCCTAGTAGAACTATCCATTGAGTCCTTATGGCGGCCATTTTCTTGGGGATTTTGTAGACCGAAGCCTGGGTAGCGCGCCTGCGCTTTACTGTTAGTGGGGGAACGTTGAGTCAGAGCTGCCAGCAAAGAACGTCACCCTTGACGCCCGGCCGCATTCTTTCTTCCCCCACTTCATATTGGAATCTAAGCCGACTTCTGGGTCGGTGACACCCCCAAGCCACCGCTAACCGTTTTTTTGGAAGAAAGTATATGCACATACTGGTCCCACTATTACTCTATGTTCTAAGGTTTAAACATACATGTCAAAAATTAGATATTATAAACATATTAAAAATGTAAAAATAAATATAAAATAAATTAAAATATGAAAGTACACATATGTGAATCTTATATATATATTTATATACCTGCATATAACCTGGAGAGGTTGTCCTATATGTGTGTTTTAAAACTAAGATTAGAAGCAGGGATGGAAGAGGGTGTGTGTATTACCCATAGTCTATGTATAGTTGGGGGCTTTAAATTCCATTCTGTATATGTGCCTCTAAGTGACCTTATTTTGAATTAGAGTGGGGATTGGGGAGTTTCTTAGGAGGTTAAAGTGCATGTTTCAGGTCTCAGGGACAGTGAGAAATAGACAATCCAAGGAACAAGAAATAAAAATAATTGATTGTTAAAAAAATTCTTTGGTTGCTAAGAAATTTTTTCTAGAAATTTGTGAGAAAACAGTTTATATCCACGTCTATGTTCATTCCTGCCGGTTGGAGGGTGTCCATCAGGAAAATCCATTTGGTCTCATTTTGTGAGATTTTGATTTTTTTATTCTCACCTCTCCAATGTCCTTTAATTTTATCGATCCCATAGAATACCATACATGACGGGTCCTTATTTTTATAGTCTTTAAAATGTCTTGAGACGCTGTGTTTAGGATATCCGTTTTTGATGTTTGTTACGTGTTCCCTGATTCTAACGTGTAGCTGTCTTGTCGTCCGGCCCACGTATTGTATATGGCACGGACATTCCAGTACATAGGTCACATGAGTACTGTTGCAGGTTATGAGCTCTTTTATGGTATATTCTTTGCCATTAGTTGCTGATCTGAATGTTGTTATTTTCCTATTAGTTTTTTTGCTGCTTTTACACGGTAGGCATTTTCGCACTTGAAAAAACCTTTCAGGTTTTTTATTATTTTAATCTGTTTTGGTGGGTCCAGAGCGTTATGCACCAATTTATTTCTGAGTGGAGGGGCTTTTCTGTAGATGAAATTAGGCTTTTTTGGTAATATGGAGTTCAGAATTTAATGTAAATGTAAATGTAAAATGGACCAGTGTTTCTTGATTATGGACTCTGTGATTTTATATTGTCTATTGTAGCCCGTTAAAAAGGCCATGCCTATGTTTTTGTCCTTTTTCTTGATGTTACCGGCTGGTTTTCCTTCTATTAGTGTATTTCTGTCCATTTTTTTCACCTTTTCCTTCAGATTTATTAGCTCCCTTTTGTTATAGCCTTTTTCAACAAACCTCTTAATTACGATATCTGCTTGTTCTTCATAATCATTTCCATTGCTACAGTTTCTATGTATCCGCATTAGTTGTCCCTTTGGAATGTTTCCTATCCATTGTGGATGGTGACAGCTGCTGGTTGGGATGTACCCATTCCTGTCAGTACTTTTAAAGAAGGTCCTTGTATTCAGGTTTCCATTTTCTTTGTAAATCTGTAAATCTAGGTAGTTAATGCTTTGTTTGTTCCAGCTACCGGAAAAGGAAATTCCATATGCATTGCAGTTGATTTCATCAAAAAAGGCTTGTAGTTCTCCCTCGGTACCCCTCCACACAATGACTATGTCGTCTATATATCGACGGTATAGTTTCAGGTTTTTTCCCCTTATGCTGAAAATTTGTTCTTCCTCCCATCTGTTGAGAAAAATATTTGCTACGCTCGGGGCATATTTTGCCCCCATGGCTACTCCCTTGGTTTGGGTATAGTAGTTCCCTTTATGCCAAAAATAATTATGGTTCATGGCCATTTTTAAGACTTCCGTGATATATTTAATTTGCTCTCCTTTTAGATCAGTTTGCTTGTGTAGAGCCCACTGCTAAGGCCGTCATCTTGTCTGATGTTTGTATACAGGGAGTCAACGTCTATGGTCACTAAAAAATCTTCTTGTTCTACTTTAAAATCTATTAATTCCTTAATCAATTGTCTGCTGTCCTTCAAATATGATTTTCCCTCTGAGACGAGTGGTTGTAGAAATCCGTCTAAGTATGCCCCCAATCTTGAGAATAACGATTCTATGCCACTAATTATTGGCCTCCCTGGTGGGTTAGATTGATTTTTCTGTATCTTAGGCACATAGTAGATCACTGGGGTCTTTGCTGTTTCTGGGGTTAGGTACGTGGCTTCTTTTTTTGTTAATATTCCTCTTTTTTCTCCTCTTTGGATGTACGCCTTTAATTTTTTCCCATATTCTCCTTTTGGATTTCCTTTTAATTTCTTGTATGTGTCTGGTGTTTTCAGTAGTCTTTCCATCTCCGTTTCCTAGTCTTTTTTATTAAGTATAACGAGGCCCCCCCTCCCTTTATCGGCCAGTCGTATAACTGTATTCTTCTTCTTCTCAATTTCTTTAATGGTATTCCAAATTTTTGTATTTTTATTTCTCTTTGGGTTGATTTGCCTTAAATCTCTCTCTACCATTTTTTTGAAGACTACCAGACTTTCATTTTGTTGTGTTTTGGGGTTGAAAATAGAGTTGTTTTTCAGATTTGAATGTTTGTAGTAGGGAATCTCTTGATTAAATTGGTCCTTTTCCTTCCTATTTACTGCAAAGAATTTTTTAATATTTCGTTTCCTTACAAATTTTTGTAGGTCTATATACACCTCAAATTTGTCCAATTCTTTGTCCGGAGCATATTTCAGGCCCAAATCCAAAACTTTCATTTCTTCTTCATTAAAACTTACATCACTTAGATTAAAAATGCCAATTCCTAATATTCCCTTCTTCTTTTTCTTAGTCCCCCCCCTCTCTTTCCTCTGTATCGTTTCTTCTTGCCCATTTCGGTGGTCTGTAGGTATGATCTGTCTTCTCCTCCCGTTGTATTTCCTCCTCCCTTTCTCTGTTCCTTGTATCTATGTTTCTGGTTACCCTTGGATTCCATCCATAGTTTTGGCTTCTGTAGGGGAATCTGAAAGGTCTCCATTCTCTTTGTCCTATGTAGGGCCTTCTCTCCCTTTGGGGTGCATTGTATCCCCTGTGTACTGGTGGTCCTCTCCTGGGTGTTGGAGGTCTCCCTCTGTATTCTGTTGGAAAAAAACCCCTTCTTTGTTGCGTTTCTCCATATGGGGTATTGTGATGTTCATAGTCATCTCTTAATGGAGAATATCTGTTATGATATCTCGGGGTCCTGGGTGTAAATGGAACGGTATTATATTGGTGTGTTCTGTTATCATATCTTCCAGATTGTCTGAAGTTACGTCCCGGGCTTTCTCTTTCCCTTCTAATTCTTGGGGTTGTTCCTCCTTCAGCGATGTTTCTTGCTTGGGTAGGTCTTACTTCCTGCCATGGTGCATTGTCCCTTTCTATTGAGCTTTCCCTTGATTCTTCCATTAATGAGATGTTAAGATCCTCTTCCATATAACTTTCATTCAATGAAAATTATATGGAAGAGGATCTTAAGATCCTCTTCCATATAACTTTCATTGAATGAAAATTATATGGAAGAGGATCTTAAGATCCTAAGAGGATCTTAACCACTTAAGGACCGCCTCACGCCGATGTACGTCGGCAAGGCGGCACGGGCAGGCAAAATTTACGTACATGTACGTGATTTGCCTCCCGCAGGTGGGGGGTCCAATCGGACCCCCCCCGGTGCCCGGGGCGGTCCCGTTTTGTTCCCCGGCGATTGGAGGGGAGGGGGAGGCCATCCGTTCGTGGCCCCCCCTCGCGATCACCGCCAGCCAATGGGAACATTCCTTTGCTGCTGTATGCTAAACAGCAGCAAAGGAAATGATGTCATCTCTCCTCGGCTCGGTAGTTTCCGTTCCCGCGCCGAGGAGAGAAGACATCAATGTGAGTGCACAACACTACACACACAGTAGAACATGCCAGGCATACAAAACACCCCGATCCCCCCCCAATCACCCCCCCCTGTCACAAACTGACACCAAGCAGGTTTTTTTTTTTCTGATTACTGCTAGGTGTCAGTTTGTGACAGTTACAGTGTTAGCACAGTTACTGTTAGCCCCCTGTAGGTCTAGGGTACCCCCCTAACCCCCCCTAATAAAGTTTTAACCCCTTGATCACCCCCCGTCACCAGTGTCACTAAGCGATCATTTTTCTGATCGCTGTATTAGTGTCGCTGGTGACGCCAGTTAGGGACGTAAATATTTAGGTTCGCTGTCAGGGTTTTATAGTGACAGGGACCCCCATATACTATCTAATAAATGTTTTAACCCCTTGATTGCCCCCTAGTTAACCCTTTCACCACTGATCACCGTATAACCGTTACGGTTGACGCTGGTTAGTTCGTTTATTGTTTATAGTGTCAGGGCACCCGCCGTTTATTACCGAATAAAGGTTTAGCCCCTAATCGCCCGGCGGTGATATGCGTCGCCCCAGGCAGCGTCAGATTAGCACCAGTACCGCTAACACCCACGCACGCAGCATGCGCCTCCCTTAGTGGTATAGTATCTGATCGGATCAATATCTGATCCGATCAGATCTATACTAGCGTCCCCAGCAGTTTAGGGTTCCCAAAAACGCAGTGTTAGTGGGATCAGCCCAGATACCCGCTAGCACCTGCGTTTTGCCCCTCCGCCCGGCCCACCCAAGTGCAGTATCGATCGATCACTGTCACTTACAAAACACTAAACGCATAACTGCAGCGTTCGCAGAGTCAGGCCTGATCCCTGCGATCGCTAACAGTTTTTTTGGTAGCATTTTGGTGAACTGGCAATCAAGCACCAGCCCCAGGCAGTGTCAGGTTAGCGCCAGTAGCGCTAACACCCACGCACGCACCGTACACCTCCCTTAGTGGTATAGTATCTGATCGGATCAATATCTGATCCGATCAGATCTATACTAGCGTCCCCAGCAGTTTAGGGTTCCCAAAAACGCAGTGTTAGCGCGATCAGCCCAGATACCTGCTAGCACCTGCGTTTTGCCCCTCCGCCCGGCCCGGCCCAGCCCACCCAAGTGCAGTATCGATCAATCACTGTCACTTACAAAACACTAAACGCATAACTGCAGCGTTCGCAGAGTCAGGCCTGATCCCTGCGATCGCTAACAGTTTTTTTGGTAGTATTTTGGTGAACTGGCAAGCACCAGTCCCAGGCAGCGTCAGGTTAGCGCCAGTACCGCTAACACCCACGCAGGCAGCATACATCTCCCTTAGTGGTACAGTATCTGAACGGATCAATATCTGATCCGATCAGATCTATACTAGCGTCCCCAGCAGTTTAGGGTTCCCAAAAACGCAGTTTTAGCGGGATCAGCCCAGATACCTGCTAGCACCTGCATTTTGCCCCTCCGCCCGGCCCAGCCCAGCCCAGCCCAGCCCACCCAAGTGCAGTATCGATCGATCACTGTCACTTACAAAACACTTAACGCATAACTGCAGCGTTCGTAGAGTCAGGCCTGATCCCTGCGTTCGCTAACAGTTTTTTTGGTAGCGTTTTGGTGAACTGGCAAGCACCAGCCCCAGGCAGCGTCAGGTTAGCGCCAGTACCGCTAACACCCACACACGCACCGTACACCTCCCTTAGTGGTATAGTATCTGAACGGATCAATATTTGATCCAATCAGATCTATACTAGCGTTCCCAGCAGTTTAGGGTTCCCACAAACGCAGTGTTAGCGGGATCAGCCCAGACACCTGCTAGCACCTGCGTTTTGCCTCTCCGCCCAGCCCAGCCCACCCAAGTGCAGTATCAATCGATCACTGTCACTTACAAAACACTAAACGCATAACTGCAGCGTTCGCAGAGTCAGGCCTGATCCCTGCGATCGCTAACAGTTTTTTTGGTAGCGTTTTGGTGAACTGGCAAGCACCAGCGGCCTAGTACACCCCGGTCGTAGTCAAACCAGCACTGCAGTAATACGTGGTGACGTGGCGAGTCCCATAAGTGCAGTTCAAGCTGGTGAGGTGGCAAGCACAAGTAGTGTCCCGCTGCCACCAAAAAGACAAACACAGGCCCGTCGTGCCCATAGTGCCCTTCCTGCTGCATTCGCCAATCCTAATTGGGAACCCACCGCTTCTGCAGCTCCCGTACTTCCCCCATTCACATCCCCAACCAAATGCAGTCGGCTGCATGAGAGGCATTTTCTTTATGTCCTCCCGAGTACCCCTACCCAGCGAACCCCCCAAAAAAGATGTTGTGTCTGCAGCAAGCGCGGATATAGGCGTGACACCCGCTATTATTGTCCCTCCTGTCCTGACAATCCTGGTCTTTGCATTGGTGAATGTTTTGAACGCTACCATTCACTAGTTGAGTATTAGCGTAGGGTACAGCATTGCACAGACTAGGCACACTTTCACAGGGTCTCCCAAGATGCCATCACATTTTGAGAGACCCGAACCTGAAACCGGTTACAGTTATAAAAGTTACAGTTACAAAAAAAAGTGTAAAAAAAAAAAAAAAAAAAAAAACATATAAAAATATAAAATAAAAAAAAATTGTTGTTGTTTTATTGTTCTCTCTCTCTCTCTATTCTCTCTATTGTTCTGCTCTTTTTTACTGTATTCTATTCTGCAATGTTTTATTGTTATTATGTTTTATCATGTTTGCTTTTTAGGTATGCAATTTTTTATACTTTACCGTTTACTGTGCTTTATTGTTTTGTTTTTTTTTTTTTTTAATCTTTATTTATCATTTTCCAATACAAAACATTTCCCATCGGGGGCATGCCGGTAATACCAATTCTTCTATGCATTCAGAGAAACAAAAATAAAACCAAATGGCTCCACGAGCACGCCCCCCACCCCCTCCACCTACCCCCCCTCCCATTCCCCAACCCCCCCATTCCCAACTCCCTCCCCTGCGGGATGTACTTCGGTGGGGGCTAATCGCGTCTTGCCCACTCTCTCCTCCATAATCGACCCGTACTTATTATACCCTTTTTATATAATCTCCCTTAAATAGGACCATGATTTTTTAAATTTAAGCCAGCCTGCCCATTTCCCCCTATGCTCCAAATCCTCATCCGGTTCCATTCCCCGCCGATCTAAACACTCAACGTTGAATATTTCGTTAAGATCGAATAGCCAGTCTTGCGTTTTGGGACTTAAAGGGTTCAGCCAGTTTAGAGCGATCTGTCTCTTGTCCGTATCTAGTATTGTAGGGAGCAAGGAGGTTTTGTAACTCTTGACTGAGTCCTGAGTACCGTGGAAGAGGCAGACCCAAGGGTCTTCCTCAATTTCCCTCCCCGTAAATTCCTTTGTCAGGGACAGGATATTTTTCCAGAAGACCTTTATAATGGGGCATTCCCACCAGATGTGGGCCATTGTGCCTGCGGTTTGGCATCCCCTCCAGCAGGTGTTTCCCTTTGTCCCATCCATCCTGCTTACTCTGTCTGGGGTGGCATACCATCTTGCTAGAACTTTATAATGGATTTCCGTTCTCCTATTGTCTAGTGCTGAGTAGTGGACCAAGTTCAAAATTTTACCCAACGTGTTTCTATTACAAGGTGACCTCAATTCCTGCTCCCACCTTTTGATGTAAGGAGGCGTCTTACCCTCCTGTTCCGCCCCCAGTATTCTATAAATTTGGCCTATAACACCCCCTGGGTGCTCCGTCATACAGAGTTTCTCCAGGGGTCTAAGCTCTTCCATGCTTCTTAGGGGCTTTGGTAGTTTGCCTATAAAATGGGAGAGCTGGAGATACCTCCACCTGTCCATCACCCAGAGTTCTGCTTCTCTACTCAATTCCGTGAAAGTGCGTATTTTCCCCTTACTAATAAAATTTTTCAGTTGGAGGGCGTCCTCTTTTAACCAATTCCCGCCCACTGTCCGCATTCCTGGTTCAAAAAATAGATTATTTTTCATATATATTAATGGTGAATTGTGCGACCATTTGTGCTGAGTGTGAATTTTGTCCCAATATTTAAAAGTGTTTTGTGTTAACGAAGAAGTGTTAGTGCTGAATATTCTAAATTTTGGAGGATTCCATAGTGAGTGTGCCAAGTTATTATTACTTAAGGAAAACTCAATGTTCACCCAACGCTTATCTGTCCCTTTCTTACTCCATTCTATAACCCGTGAAAGCACTACGGCAATATAGTACCTATTAAAGTCTGGTACTGCTATTCCCCCTTTTTTTTTCCTTCTACTCAATGTTGCGTAGGAGATGCGTGGTTTATTGCCACCCCAGACAGCCTCGCTAATTAATTTCCTTAAAACCCTCAGGAAATACCTTGGTAGAGGAATCGGCAGCAGTTGAAATTTATACAAAATTTTTGGGGCGATCATCATTTTAACCGCATTCGCTCGCCCAAACCAAGAGAGCGGCCTCGACCGCAATCTCCTTGCCTCTTGCCTGATTTCGTCTAATAATGGAATGTAGTTACTTTGAAATAACTCTTTAATGGAGTTGGCTAGCTTGATACCCAGATAATTGATCTCCCTTCTCCACGGAAAGGGGAACACTGAGGCCAAGTGAGCTTCTTCCTGCTTCGTGAAACTGATGTTTAAGATTTCGGATTTGCCGGGGTTGATTTTAAAATTGGAGACTTCTCCGTATAGTCTAAGGATTCGCAGCACATTGGGGAGGGTTACTCTGGGATTTGAGACAAAAAAAAGTATGTAATCGGCAAATGCTGCCAGTTTATGCTCCTCCGTTCCCACCCATACCCCATTACAGTCGGGGCTGTTCCGGATGGAGGCCAGGAGAGGTTCGAGGGACAGGACAAACAGGAGGGGGGAGAGAGGGCACCCCTGCCTAGTTCCGTTTACCATTCCAAAAGATTTTGATAAGGCCCCGTTCACCCTTACCACTGCAGTTGGACTACTATATAGGACCTTAACCCAGGAGATAAACCTGGGCCCGAACCCCATTGCTTCCAACGTGTTCAGCAGGAACCCCCAGTCTACCCTGTCGAAGGCCTTTTCGGCATCTATCGACAGGAATAGAACTGGGGGTCCCCTGCATCTACAATGCTCTGATAGCAGCACCGCCCGTACCCTGTTGTCTCTGCACTGTCTTCCTGGGACAAAGCCGGACTGGTCCGGGTGCACCAGGCCAGCCATGTATCCCTTTAGTCTGTTTGCCAGGACCTTAGCGTACAATTTTACATCCGCGTTGAGCAGAGATATGGGCCGGTAACTTGAACACATCCTAGTGTCCTTCCCTTCTTTCAATATTAGAGTTATCGTGGCGGACAGGGCCTCTCGTTCCATCACACATCTGGTGCCCAGGTCGTTCCAATATTGGCATAGCCTGGGGACCAGTATGTGTTTCATTTTCATTAGGTAGGTGGAGGGGAAACCGTCCGGACCTGGGCTCTTGCCCTTCGGGGTGTCTCTTAGCGCTACCGTGATTTCCTCCTCCTCAATAGGTTTGTCCAGGAGATCCTTGTCCTCCCCAGATAGTACCTTTAGCCCTGCTTCTTTTAGGAATTCTCTGCTCCTAGCCAACCGGGCACTAACCTCCCCTCCCTTTTGTCCTATTGAATACAGATCGGCGTAGAATTTTCTAAACTCATCGGCCATACCTTCGCTAGACACAATCTCTTTCCCACCCGTACCGTTTATTTTCTCAATAAAATTCCGCCCTCTTTTTTTCCTGATTAGTCTCGCCAAGAGTTTGCTGGATTTATTGGCCCATAGATATTTATCTCTGGCTATTAAATTGGTGGCTCTCTTAGCCTCCTGCTCCATCATGTCCCTCAGCTCCTCTCTCCCGGCGACCATTGCACGGTAGCAGTCCAAATCCTGCCCTTTGGACTTTTTGTGTGCTTGTTCTAGGTGGAATAGGTCCGCTATCAGTTTTTCCCTTTTTTCCTTCCTTTTCTTTTTTAGACCCGCTCCTATGGATATAAGGATCCCCCGGATATAGGCTTTGTGCGCCTCCCAGAGAATAGAGGGTGATACCTCACCCGTGTCATTTACATTGAAAAACAGGTTCACCTCGTTCTGGATCCGGTCTAACACTTCTGGATCCTTGAGCAGGTCCTCATTCAGCTTCCACGAAAAAGAACTTCGCCCCAACTCTGGGAGCTTCAGCCTCATCGTGACCGGTGAATGATCTGAGAGGGTTGTTGTTTCGATTCTAGTTTCTACGACCCCCTCAAGCAAGCTATGGTCCACAAAAATGTAATCCAGCCTGGAGTAGGTCCCGTGCACAGGGGAGAAGAAGGTGTAATCCCTCTCTTTAACATGTTGTACTCTCCATACATCCATTAATTGGCTGTGGAATAATTTCCGCCTGATAGCTCCTAATGACACCTTCTTGATCCCCTGGGCACGGGACGTGCTGTCCAGGGCGGGGTCCAAGCAAAAATTTAAATCCCCTGCCAGGACCATCTCCCCCTCACCAAATCTCAACAGTTTCTCCAGCACTTGTCCCAGGAAGGTGGTAGGGCTTCTATTCGGGCAGTACACATTGGCCAACGTGAACCTTCTAGTGCCTATAGAACCCTTCAGAAATATATAGCGACCTTCAGGGTCTATTAATCTGTCCCGTACTGAGAAGTTCACTGCCTTAGACAGCCCTATAGCTACTCCTTTAGACCCCCTGTCGGGGGAGTCACCGTAAAACCATTGAGGGATCTTTGGGGAAAACAATCTGACCCCTGTATTAAGGGTCAGGTGATTCTCCTGCAGGAAAACTATGTCCCCTCGTAGATGACACAGTTCCCCCAATATTTTATGTCTTTTCCTAGGTGAATTCAACCCTTTTACATTATAGGATACAAATTTGATGTCAGGCATCTTTAGAGGTGTACGTGTTAACCTCCATACTCAGCACCCCTCGAACACAGCCCGCCCGCACCATCCCGCCTCCTATCCCCTCCCTTCTAAAGACCCTCCTTCCCTCATACCCCCCCTCCTCCTCCCCCCAACCACCTATCCACCCCCTCACACTTACCCTGCCCCCCTCCCACCACCCCCTGCCAACCGCCTCCCCCCTTCCCCCCCGTGGCGTCAGCTACGCCAAAAGCCCGCCCGTATGGAAATACACTCATTCCACACTGCGGCGCTTCTCCCTCAGGGGATGAGCTCCTACGCCGGCGTCCAGCGCCTGCCCCTCCCATTGAAGGGAAAAACAGGAGATGGAGGCTCGGGACGTCCCCGCCCCGGAGTGTGCCCCCCACCTCCCCACAGTCCCCCCCCACAGGCTCAATGCAGATTATTTTATGTTAAATAGGTGAGGCCCTATTACCCTCCTCCCTCCCCCTGGCTACGTTATATTCGCTAATAACTTGAGTCCATGCTACATAAGTTCTCGTGCTCCGGGGGTAATCACCCCCCTGATGGGCCGAGAGGAGCGATAGGGAGGGGGGGGGGGAGGAGACGAGAGATAGAAAAAAACAAAAAAAAACAAAAAAAACAACCCCCCCAACCACCCCCCCGCTCTCTCCCCTCCTGCCCCGCACCCCCCCCACCGCCTGCCCCCAGCACCTATAGCAAATCAGGGACAGGGATGCCCAAGCTGCTACAAAAGTCCTGCATTTCTTCCATGTATCTCATTCTGAAGGATCTTCCATCCCTGATAACTATCAGGGATGTTGGGAACCCCCAGCTGTACTTTATGTTAGCCTTCCTGAGTTGGTCCAGGATTGGTCTCATCTGTGTTCTCCTCTCCAAAGTCCCCGCTGAGAGGTCGGTGAAAATCTGCAGGTCCTTGTTTTCAAATTTTAATGGAGGGGCCCCTTTTAGTTTTTTCCAAATTTTTTCTTTATCCTCATATTGATGAAATTTAATTATAACGTCTCTGGGGGTGTCTTGCTTTATATGGGGGGGCTTCCTTATTCTGTGGACCCTATCGATCCTCAGCACTTCGTCTTCTTGCCTGCCCAGTAGGGGATTGAAAATCTTCCTCATCTTCTCCCCCAGGTCCTCATTTTGTTGTTCCGGGATAGATCTAATGCGTAAATTTTGTCGACGGCTCTGGTTCTCCTGTTCCTCAAGTCTGAACGCCAGCACGCGGTTTTCGTTCTGCATCCTCTTGACTTGTTCTTTTAAGACTGCTATGTCCTTAGCTTGGTTGCCGGAGGCCTCTTCAGCCTCCTCAACCCGGCGGAGAAGATGACCCATATCAGAGCGAACATTTAAGATCTCCTCTTTTATAACGCTTTCTAGTTTTTTTTCCAGTTTAGCGAGCATTTCACTCATATCTGATTTACTTGGCACTAGGGCCATGATTCTCTGCTCATCAGCTGCGTTATATGCTGGCGCCCCCGCCAGATCCAGCTCTTCGTGAGGCCTGTCACCCTGTCCCCCCTTTGGTTTCTGTTGCTCCTTCTTCTTAGTACCTGAATGTTTCGCCTCCATTCCTGGACTCTTTACACTTGCTTCTTTTAGATATTTTTGAATGGAGCTAGTGTTTAAACTCTCTCTTTGGTTATTGGATTCCGCTGATCTCGATGACCGGCCTCTCATGTTTTCCTCTCTTTCCCGGTTTTCCCTTTTTGTGGTTTAGCGAGACGCAGACTCACAGTGTCGGCTCTCTATGCTTTTCTGTTTAATAATCCCCGCCCCCCCTCAGACAGTTAGGGTGGGGGGTTTATAATGTCCCTGGGGGTTGTATAGGGTCTCTATGGTAAATATCCTATTTTGTTCCCCCTTCCAGACTCCAAGTCACTGGGGAGGGTTGCTAATGACAGCGTATCTTATCAGTTCCTGCTCCAACCCATAGATAGTGCCCGGGACTGAGAGACTAAGCCCTTACTGGCTAGGGGCTGGCTTAGGCCGAGCAATCACTGCAGGGGGGGGCACAATTGGCAAATGCCACCCCATTCAGCAAGAGTGTCCGTTTCTAACCAAAGAACATGTAGGGGGGGGAGAAGCCAGACCGGCCTCGGTACTTCAATCCCTTTTAACCTGTCCTTGGAGGGATAGCCGTGCCCCCTGAGTATATGCTTTTTCCAGACCCCCCTAATTGACACTGAGTACTCCAGAGTGAGCCTATTAAAATCGTGACCAAGATTCAAAGTTATTAGATGGTGGCATCAGCAGTAGGATCTGTGAGACGTCTCCTACCTGTTTCTTTCATCCAGACCGTTGAGCATAAAAGAGGGTCTGCTGCTTACTCCCTAGTCAGGACTCTTAGGGAGATTATCCTGCCGGTGGTTCACCGCTCCAGACGAAGCGCATCAGGGGGGATGCACCAGGGACAGCCTTCACTGGGTCCATAACGGGTCCGTGACGGGAGGGCACTCCGGGGTCGCTGCTGCAAGTTGCGGTGGTAGGGGGGAGCAGGGCAGGTGGGAAGCCGGGCGCTCGAACTTAGACCGGCCGCTCGTGGTCTCTCACCCCACGAGGCATCACCTCGGCTTGTTGGCGTCCCGTCTCACAGCTTCCTGGAGCCGGCGCTAGGCTCCTCCCCTGTGCTGACGTCAGCCGCACATCACGTCAGCCCTTCCAACCTTCACGGCCGCTCGATCTGCTCCCTCCCCCTCCTCGATCTGCTCCCTCCCCCTGACTGTGCTTTATTGTTAACCATTTTTTTGTCTTCAGGTACGCCATTCACGACTTTGAGTGGTTATACCAGAATGATGCCTGCAGGTTTAGGTATCATCTTGGTATCATTCTTTTCAGCCAGCGGTCGGCTTTCATGTAAAAGCAATCCTAGCGGCTAATTAGCCTCTAGACTGCTTTTACAAGCAGTGGGAGGGAATGCCCCCCCTAACGTCTTCCGTGTTTTTCTCTGGCTCTCCTGTCTCAACAGGGAACCTGAAAATGCAGCCGGTGATTCAGCCAGCTGACCATAGAGCTGATCAGAGACCAGAGTGGCTCCAAACATCTCTATGGCCTAAGAAACCGGAAGCTACGAGCATTTTATGACTTAGATTTCGCCGGATGTAAACAGCGCCATTGGGAAATTGGGAAAGCATTTTATCACACCGATCTTGGTGTGGTCAGAAGCTTTGAGGGCAGAGGAGAAATCTAGGGTCTAATAGACCCCAATTTTTTCAAAAAAGAGTACCTGTCACTACCTATTGCTATCATAGGGGATATTTACATTCCCTGAGATAACAATAAAAATGATTTAAAAAAATAAATAAATGAAATGAACAGTTTAAAAATAAGATAAAAAAAAAATAATAATAAAGAAAAAAAAAAAAAAAAAAAAAGCACCCCTGCTCTCGCGCTAAGGTGAACGCAAGCGTTGGTCTGGCGTCAAATGTAAACAGCAGTTGCACCATGCATGTGAGGTATCACCGCGAACGTCAGATCGAGGGCAGTAATTTTAGCAGTAGACCTCCTCTGTAAATCTAAAGTGGTAACCTGTAAAGCTTTTAAAGGCTTTTAAAAATGTATTTAGTTTGTCGCCACTGCACGTTTGTGCGCAATTTTAAAGCATGTCATGTTTGGTATCCATGTACTCGGCCTAAGATCATCTTTTTTATTTCATCAAACTTTTGGGCAATATAGTGTGTTTTAGTGCATTAAAATTTAAAAAAGTGTGTTTTTTCCCCAAAAAATGCGTTTGAAAAATCGCTGCGCAAATACTGTGTGAAAAAAAAAATGAAACACCCACCATTTTAATCTGTAGGGCATTTGCTTTAAAAAAATATATAATGTTTGGGGGTTCAAAGTAATTTTCTTGGAAAAAAAATGTATTTTTTTATGTAATCAATAAGTGTCAGAAAGGGCTTTGCCTTCAAGTGGTTAGAAGAGTGGGTGATGTGTGACATAAGCTTCTAAATGTTGTGCATAAAATGCCAGGACAGTTCAAAACCCCCCCAAATGACCCCATTTTGGAAAGTAGACACCCCAAGCTATTTGCTGAGAGGCATGTCGAGTCCATGGAATATTTTATATTGTGACACAAGTTGCAGGAAAGAGACAATTTTTTATTTTTTTTATTTTTTTTTGCGCAAAGTTGTCACTAAATGATATATTGCTCAAACATGCCATGGGAATATGTGAAATTACACCCCAAAATACATTCTGTTGCTTCTCCTGAGTACGGGGATACCACATGTGTGAGACTTTTTGGGAGCCTAGCCGCGTACGGGACCCCGAAAACCAAGCACCGCCTTCAGGCTTTCTAAGGCCGTAAATTTTTGATTTCACTCTTCACTGCCTATCACAGTTTCGGAGGCCATGGAATGCCCAGGTGGCAAACCCCCCCCCCCAAATGACCCCATTTTGGAAAGTAGACACCCCAAGCTATTTGATGAGAGGTATAGTGAGTATTTTGCAGACCTCACTTTTTGTCACAAAGTTTTGAAAATTGAAAAAAGAAAAAAAAAAATTTTTTTCTCGTCTTTCTTAATTTTCAAAAACAAATGAGAGCTGCAAAATACTCACCATGCCTCTCAGCAAATAGCTTGGGGTGTCTACTTTCCAAAATGGGGTCATTTGGGGGGGGGGGGGGTTGTGCCACCTGGGCATTTCATGGCCTCCGAAACTGTGATAGGCAGTGAAGAGTGAAATCAAAAATTTACACCCTTCCTGAAGGTAGTGATTGGTTTTCGGGGCCCCGTACGCGGCTAGGCTCCCAAAAAGTCCCACACATGTGGTATCCCCGTACTCAGGAGAAGTAGCTAAATTTATTTTGGGGTGCAATTCCACATATGCCAATGGCCTGTGTGAGCAATATATCATTTAGTGACAACTTTGTGCAAAAAAAAAAATTTGTCACTTTCCCGCAACTTGTGTCAAAATATAAAACATTCCATGGACTCAACATGCCTCAAAGCAAATAGCTTGGGGTGTCTACTTTCCAAAATGGGGTCATTTGGGGGGGGGGTTTATGCCATCTGGGCATTTTATGGCCTTCAAAACTGTGATAGGTAGTGAGGAGTAAAATAAAAAATGTACGCCCTTAGAAATCCTGAAGGCAGTGATTGGTTTTCGGGGCCCCGTACGCGGCTAGGCTCCCAAAAAGTCCCACACATGTGGTATCCCCATACTCAGGAGAAGCAGCTAAATGTATTTTGGGGTGCAATTCCACATATGCCCATGGCCTGTGTGAGCAATATATCATTTAGTGACAACTTTTTGTAATTTTTTTTTTTTTTTGTCATTATTCAATCACTTGGGACAAAAAAAATGAATATTCAATGGGCTCAACATGCCTCTCAGCAATTTCCTTGGGGTGTCTACTTTCCAAAATGGGGTCATTTGTGGGGGTTTTGTACTGCCCTGCCATTTTAGCACCTCAAGAAACGACATAGGCAGTCATAAATTAAAGGCTGTGTAAATTCCAGAAAATGTACCCTAGTTTGTAGGCGCTATAACGTTTGCGCAAACCAATAAATATACACTTATTGACATTTTTTTTACCAAAGACATGTGGCCGAATACATTTTGGCCTAAATGTATGACTAAAATTGAGTTTATTGGATTTTTTTTAGAACAAAAATTAGAAAATATCATTTTTTTTCAAAATTTTCGGTCTTTTTCCGTGTATAGCGCGAAAAATAAAAACGGCAGAGGTGATCAAATACCATCAAAAGAAAGCTCTATTTGTGGGAAGAAAAGGACGCAAATTTCGTTTGGGTACAGCATTGCATGACCGCGCAATTAGCAGTTAAAGCGACACAGTGCCGAATTGTAAAAAGTGCTCTGGTCAGGAAGGGGGTAAAACCTTCCGGGGCTGAAGTGGTTAATGAAGCAATGGTCCTCATTACCATTATCGTGGTTAGGACGGATAAATGCTGTGAAAATGTCAATACTACCGAAGTTCTTGTATTTGTTTAGGGTACTCCCTGTCTCTTTACCGTCATATTTCTTACGGCTCATACAACGTAGAGTTATGTCTTTTATTTGGGATAAGATTAAAACACGTATTCCAAAATCTACTTTATATCTTAGTAAATCTTGTGGGGGATTAGGGCTACCAAACTTTTCCTCCTATTATTATGCAGCCCAATTATCAATATTAACTAAATATCACTCTACTGAGAATATCCCCCTATGGGTAGCTATCGAATCCATTGACTGTGATCCCATCTCAATTGACAATCTACTATGGATTCTACCAAAGGATAGATCTCATCTTACCAACCCCATCATGAAACATTCATTGGCTATTTGGGATAGGTTTAATGACTCACATGGCCTACGATCAAAACATAATCCCCTCCTCTCTTTTCTGAGGAATCCAGCCTTTTACCCTGCGTGGAAATTTCCAAAATCTTTTTCTGCATGGTCTTCTAGAAAATTGACGAGACTTTATAAGCTAGTATCTACGGATACTCTTCAAACATTTCCTATGTTATGTAAGAATCACAAACTCTCAAACAATGAGATATTCCGTTATTTACAAATTAAGAATTTCTTTACACCTCTACTTAGTTTAAGTACATCAATTAATCAAATGTCCCAATTCGAACATATTTGTATAAGTGACCCACATGTTAGAGGGTTGATTTCATGTGTGTACCAGATACTTATTACTAACTCTAATGTGAATATTCCTTCTTATACTGTTAAATGGGCACAGGATATGGGACGAATATTTGACAACAATGACTGGTCTAATATTTGATTAGCCACCAAATCATCATCTCCTAATTGTTTTGCTTTGGAAACCAACTACAAAGTTCTGGCAAGGTGGTAATTGGTACCAGCTAGAAGAGAAAAATTTACTCCTTCTTATCCCATTAATTGCTTCAGAGGTTGCTCTCACCAGGTACACATTTCCATATATGGTGGGATTGCCTGGTGGCCCAAGAAATTTGGAAAAAAATATTTGCAATGGCATCTAAGGCTCTAGATATCTCTATTACTCTGGACCCTGCCATTGCACTTCTGAATCTTAAACCGGCTTCACTCACCAGGGTACAATTCAAACTACTAATTCACATTAATACTGCTGCCAAACAAACCATAGCCAAGGCATGGAAGAACAAGAATTTAATCGAGGCAGAGGTTAAATATAGAATGAACAAAGCTCTCATTTTTGCTAAAATGTCAGCTATCGAAGATAATAATATCAACAAATTCCATCTGATTTGGCAACCATGGGTTAAACACTTCTTTACCTCTGATTTTGACCAGTCATTGTTGTTACCATGCTAAAATCCTTGTGTAATTTTTATTATATATATATATATATAACTTGTTCATATCATAAGCTAGGTCATCACCTCGAGAGACTTCTTTCTTTCTTATCTTTTCCTCTCTTCTTTTATCCCTTTTTTTTTTCTCTTCTTTTCCTTCCTCTTCTTCTTCTCCTCTATTCTCATCTTATTTACTAAAGCTAATGATGAACTTGGGATACCTTACCAATTTATACACTAATATATTCCTCATCGGGTTAGGGACTAACTTATGCTCTGAAGATTCGGTAAAAAAAAAATTTTCTCTTCACAAATTTTTTTCCGAACTGGTTATGATTATCTAATGATTCATCAAAGAAATTGTTTATCTTTATATTATATATCACATAATATAATAATTATAAATAAATACGTTTTCGATTTAGATTATAAATGCCCCCACCCGTCCACAGTTTGAGCCCATTTGGGGTGGATGTGTGATCTGGAGGCATAATATAAATAGATTTTTTCTTTCTTTATGTACCCCAATTTAGATCTTATTTCGGATCTTTACATATGTTACTATTCTATGCAGTCTCTAAGACACATAATCTTTTTCTTTCAGTAAGACTAATTTGTAATATGTAAAAAAACTGTTAATCGCATTGTCTATATATATATCCCATGCTTTGATACTTGTCTTAATTGGTATCTTATTTATAAAAAACTTCAATAAAAATATTGAACCGGAGAAAATATACCCCACACAATTAGCTGGGGTTGTTAAATTCCTTGAAACTCAGATAATTGGAATTTAACCCCGTGCATTATTTCACCAATACAGCTTCTAATACATTCAAACTTTTCATAGGATCTCATATTGGTAACCCTCATTAGAATAATATATACCGTATATACTCGAGTATAAGTCGAATTTTTCACCCCTTTTTTTTTGGGCTGAAAGTGTCCCCTTCGACTTATACTCAAGTCACCGCCGTCTGCATGATCAGCGTGTCATGCAGGCAGACGGCGGCTGGCGTGTGATGATAGTGTTCAGAGGCTATTCCAGCTTTCAAAAGCCGCGCATCCTGCTCCTCTGTGATAGGCTGAACAGCTGTCAGTGTACAGCCTATCACAGACATTCTCTCATCCTCGTCCGTGGTATGAGAATGAGAGAATGTCCGTGATAGGAAGTCAGCGATCAGCCTATCACAGACGAGGAGGATGGAGATCGCCACAGGGAGGATGGAGATCGCCACAGGGAGGCTGCACAGGACACAGGTAGGCTGCACATGCACACAGGACACAGGAACACAGGACACATGTACAGGACACACATGTACAGGACACACATGTACAGGACACATGCACATGTACAGGTACATGCACAGGGTACAGGTAGGCTGCACAGGACACAGGGAGGCATGCAGCTGCAGATGGGCATTGTTGACCCTCTGCATTTCTCACCCTCGTCTTATACTTGGGTCAATAAGTTGGAAATGGTATAGACTCCTCAAAGATTAGTTATGAAAGAGTTGCCATCATCCCTAAACAACATAGAATAGGAACCTCAAGAAATTGGGATTTTTAAGGCAACAAAGGGCAAAAGTATTTAAAAATTGAATAAATTTATTGATACAAAAATAGTATTAAAACGTAAATTAAACACATGGACATATACATTTGAAAAGAAAAACAATATGATATATTACAGATGTGGCAAAAAATCCAACGCGTTTCAAAATAATTAAATTTCTTCTTCAGGGATAAATTTTGCCATAATCTGGAAGGCATAAAGGTAACATAAGTATACATACATACATATTTACAGTACCAGAAATAATGATGTGTAAAGAAAGCTTACAGTAATCATGATTGACCCAACGAATTCTCAGCATAGCGCTCCACAAATTTCCCCATCCGGAGTGACGTCATCGTCCCACGCTCGTCTAACGTAACAAGCGCACTGACTCATAAGGAGAAAGCCGGGAGCCCCTGAGCCGCCAGCGTCATTTCTCTGCTACCCATTGAGGAGAACGGACAGTCCTTGGGTCTGTGCTCTGATCTAGAACGGATCTCTGTCCCCTCTGGACCTGCGTGCGGATTCTATATTCGGTAAGCTTCAATCATTGCCACATTTTGTCTCCCTGCTTGAATGATACACTCTACCTTTTTACCACTTTTTGTTTTTGGATTCCTTTCCCATATTGTGGATACAACTTGGAAAAGGAGATATCTCTCCACATTCTATTATTATTACCTTTTTTTGGCATTATTTCCGCTACTTTGTTGTATCCTTCAGGCCTTTGTGCCCACTTATTGTTTAATTATTGGCCCTGCTAGCCTTCATATTTTCATCCATTCACTTCTGTTTTGAATATTTTTTTTTTTTTTTTTTTCATAACTTTCATATTTTATATTTTCTTTTTTTAGGAAGGAAAACTTTCCTTCTCTATTACATACGGAAAATAAACTTCTTATACTCGAAGACATACTCAAATCATTTTTTATATAAGGTTGGTTTTGATCTCCGCAGATGTGATATTTTCACACAGAGGATATATAAATTTATATATATATATATTTTTTCAGATTGCACAACACCCCCCCTCTCCCCAAGTGTTGTTCTTTCACTTGGGGTAATTTGGCGTCTCTCCTTGGATTTTGATATCTGGGGGCTCTTCTGCACGATAAAAGACTGTTCACTAACCGGATGGGGAAATTTTTGGAGCGCTATGCTGAGAATTCGTTGGGTCAATCATGATTACTGTAAGCTTTCTTTACACATCATTATTTCTGGTACTGTAAATATGTATGTATGTATACTTATGTTACCTTTATGCCTTCCAGATTATGGCAAAATTTATCCCTGAAGAAGAAATTTAATTATTTTGAAACGCGTTGGATTTTTTGCCACATCTGTAATATATCATATTGTTTTTCTTTTCAAATGTATATGTCCATGTGTTTAATTTACGTTTTAATACTATTTTTGTATCAATAAATTTATTCAATTTTTAAATACTTTTGCCCTTTGTTGCCTTAAAAATCCCAATTTCTTGAGGTTCCTATTCTATGTTGTTTAGGGATGATGGCAACTCTTTCATAACTAATCTTTGAGGAGTCTATACCATTTCTATATTCTTGGGGTGGACAATACACCCATATCCTCAAATTTCAGACTTTCTCTTTTAGTTGTGAACCCCATATTTAGACCACCTCATATATTTTTTGGTTGTGAAATTCTGGGGATGGCCCTTTGTTAAGGGAGTTACTTCCGGTTTCTGGTTTTTCATTTTTTGGTCCTTAGTTATTTCTTTTTGACCAAATGTTATAACTGTTTATCTTCTACTATTTTTCTCTGTGGCTATTCAGGATGGGTGATCTTTTGGGTGAGAATTGGGAGGACCTCATGTCCACTATTAAAAGTAATTATCAACTAAAAGAACAAGTTAAAACCGACCTGACCTCACTTTTCCACAGTCTTACCAAAGCTTTGGAAAAGAAATGTGCCTTACATTGGCACATACAATCTCTTGATCGGTACATTCAAGAAAACATTAATCCAATAGGCTTAAGGATTCAAATCTTCCCTATGGTGGATCATATCTCTGATAATTTGAAGAAAAATTGGGAATCCAAACTGAATGATTGCTCTAGAAATCTTATGATGTTGTTGCAGGATGAATATAGATTACAATTGAACAATCTTGATACTGAAATCGATGCTCTCTATGCTCGTTTAACTCCCCTGAAAACACATGAAGACTATCCAACCCTTGAAGAAAAACTGAGGGAACACCTCAAAACTTCCAGTAAAGTTATTCTCCAGAAAAAAGATAAAAAATTCTGGAGAGATAAAAACGCATTTAGGGAAAATAGAGCATATAGATGGCACCAAAACAAAGATTTCAGGAATAAAACCACCAAAAATACCCCCAAAAATAAAGAGGAAAAAAGTGATTATAGTTCAGACACTAACTCCAATGCTTCTTCCTCAGCCTCTTCCCTTACAGATCGTTTTGTGAGGAAGAGAAAGGGTCCTTTTGCTAAAACTCAAGAAATGGAGGGTGAATTACAACAAATCCATAAGAAAAAGAATATAGACACCCCACACACTCTACGGGGAAGTAAAGGTGAGATTACACCAAGACCCATGGAAAGTAGTAAGGGACCCAGCTCCGGGAGAAGCAAAGCAATCAAAACCACTAAAGATTTAGGAGCTATTCCAAAAAATCAAACTCAGTTGGATACTTTTTTAGACAAGATGACCTTAACACAGGCCCTAGCTACACACAAGGAGCAGAATTTGACACCGACTCCAAGTGTGTAGACGAGAGGCTAAATATTATCAATTTATCTTCACACATACTGACTGAGGCTGAGAAGGAGGTTCTTTCTCTGGGACTCTCCTTTTGTCCCAGTAGAAGCCTTGATAACTTTGAGGTAGTCAAAGATTTTTTCATGTTTGCAAGAAAATTACTTTTCAAAAGTATGTACACCAAAACCAAGAAAGGGGAAGAAACAATTGCACCAAATCTTAAAGCAGCGGATTTTAGGGCCCTTCGGGACCTAAATCTACTGTTACAGGAAAATGAGGGAATTGAGTCAAATTGGCTAGATGCCTGGGAAAGTGATGACAGCGAAGAGGAAAAAACTGATGTTTCCAAACAGCATAAACGTTTTAAGAGGAAGTCGCATAGATTTCCAGCACTTAGTCAGAATCCGGCTCTGGCTTTATTTGTTAAACAAACTTCTAAGGAAATTGAATTATTAAACAAAGACAAATCTATCAGAAACTTGACTTATGAGCAACAAGGTGCTCTACACTCTCTGAAAAACAACTTAGATATAACAATCAAGGGATCTGATAAGGGCGGTAACATCGTATTAATGGATAATTCCAAATATGAGGAGATGTGTTTAAAGATCCTTAATAATCGTAAATGTTATCGAAAAATCTCAGCATCCCTGGTCGATGGATTCAATCAAGAATTCTATCGACTAGTGGATGAAGCTTTTGCAATAGGAGCAATTACTGGTGAGCTATTGGAATTCATACGTACTAAACATCCTCGCATTCCCACTATGTATGCACTTCCCAAAGTGCATAAAGATTTACACAATCCCCCGGGTCGCCCTATTATATCTGGTAATGGTAGTATATCAGAAAGCATTAGTCAGGTCATTGACCAACATCTCAGACCTCATGTTTTAGAATTGGCGTCCTACACCAAAGACACCATCCATTTACTACAGATATTGGATGACCTTATAATTCCAGAATCATCCATTTTAGTGACTATAGACGTTGAGTCACTGTACAACAGTATACCACACGACCTGGGGGTAGCTGTGGTGGGTCGTGTTCTAGGCCAGAGGGCTACCACTGAATGGAAATTTAATCAATTCATTCTGGAAATGCTAGATTTTATCCTCCGACACAACGTGTTTCTATTTGGAGGTTCCCACTACCTCCAGGTACAGGGTGTTGCTATGGGGACCTGTTGCGCCCCCTCTTATGCAAACCTGTACCTGGGGGAGTGGGAAAAGGGCTTTTTGACCAATGATGAGCTAACCATGTATACAGAACACGTCGTCTTATGGCAAAGATACATAGACGACATTTTCCTGATATGGAACGGCCCAGAGGATAGTCTAAAAAGCTGCCTCAAGGCAATGAATCAGAACAATATGAACCTATTTTTCACCATGTCCTATGACCGTCAACAAATCAATTTTCTAGATGTTACCATTTACAAGAACAAAAATGGTCAAGTGGCCAGCACACTGTATAGGAAGGAAACTGCCGGCAATACCCTCCTGCATGCGGACAGTTTCCATCCGGAACCTTTGAAAAAATCAATACCCTTTAGTCAGTTCCTAAGATTGAAGCGCAACTGTACCACGATGGAAACTTTCCAGTGTGAGGCGGATAAGCTCAGTAAAAGATTACTTTCAAGGGGATACACCAAATCCTCCTTGAAAAAAGCTTTTAACCGTGTCAAAATTTTAGATAGACACAATTTAATCTTTGGGACCAAAATCCGCAAATCTGATGACACCACAAGGATTATCCTACGCTACTCCAACGAGCACAGCACCATAAGAAAAATTCTCACGAAATACTGGCCAATTTTGACCGATGACCCAATCCTAAGAAGTCTGTTAACTTCAAAACCTCAAATCACTTTCCGGAAGGCAGGTTCTCTGGCTGATCTACTCACTCAAAGCGAATATAAGGGGAACCAAAGAAGGGACCCCTGTAAAACATGGGGGACTTTTCCGTGCGGCAACTGCTCCTTTTGCAGTGTGATAGGGAAGAGGACCTCATTTTTGCTACCCAATGGTGAGCATTTCCAATTAAAACATTTTGCTAATTGCCAGACCCAAGGGGTTGTTTACATGGTACAATGTCAATGCGGGGCCTTTTACATTGGCAAAACCCGCCAAGAATTCAGACAGCGCGTCAGCAAACACCTACTGAGTATGCAGATTGGAAACCTGTATGTTCCCCTCGGCAGACATGTAGCCAGGGGACATGGATACAGGATGCCATCTGTGAATTTCACGGTGGTTGATCGTGTCCATGTCCCCCTGCGAGGGGGTGACTGGAATAAGACTCTTCTGCAACGCGAAATGCGTTGGATTAGACATCTAGATGCCACCACCCCGCCAGGCCTAAACGAGGCAGAAAGTTTTAGACCTTTTCTTGAAGGCTTTAGCTCAGGCAAAACAGACTGAATTTAATCTTCCCTGCCTCTTTTGTATTTTCATGGCTTGAACCTCTCCTCTCCTCTCTTTCCTCCCTCCTCCTTTCCCCATTTCCCCACCTCCTATCCATATATTTCCACACTTATGTAGCCCTAGGATTAATATGTGAAATGATAATGTCTATTGGGGTACTTTCTAATGTATATATATGATTTATAAAAAAATTTTCCATTGTTGTCCTTTACACATTGGCAGCTCATGGGCTGGTGGGGAGAACTTTTTGTCTTGTTCTCCTTTTTCCGTCCATGACACTATTTTTTATGATTTTGCATGCACAAAAAATATTTTTGCTTCAGCTCTCATGATGGGACAGTTTTTCTTAGATGGCGGTCCAATCCCCCCCCCATTCGGATTTGTGGTCATATCGTGCACCCGGCACAGTGGGGGGGGCCCAGACTTTGGTTTAAGGGCCCCCTTTTTTCCATTGCCATCGAGTGGCGCCTTTTGGATGCCATTTGTTGGCTCATAATGGATCTTTCTGTGTCGGGGGCTTTTTTATTCTCCTTTGGAGGATTTATTTCCCTTTTGAGGTTTTCTTTTCCTCCTACAAATGAGTCTCTGCTTTAATACTGGACATGTGGTAATTTTTCTTTCCCACTTGTCCAGCTATACATGACAATCCTTTATTGATTGATTTTCCATGCATTATTTATACTTATTTTTATTCGAGACTAGGATACATATTGTACAAAAAACCTTTCCTCTCGATCTACAATGGGTTGGGAACTGCCTTTTGACATGTTCCCGTGCACATGTGGATCGGGCTGAGGATGTCTTTGCATCCTCCGGAATCTGCTGCGGATGTCCTTTGCAGCAGTACTGTTAGCCCCTGTCCTTACATGTGTCTTTGACCATGGAGGTTGAGGGGTGAGCGGAGCAGAAGTGCCGGCCCGTCTCCACTTCCGGACACGTGAGTGTTTCTTTCTCAGTGTCCGCAATGCATGTCTCTTCCACAGCGCCCTTCCGGTCATTGACGCCCTGGGGGGGCGGGGTGGAGGATCGGCCTGTTTTTCCCTATGTTTTGACAATAGGAACCAATAATGAAGCGAGGGAAGTGACGCCACTTCCGTTTGACGGAGTGACGTCATCGTCCCACGCTCGTCTAACGTAACAAGCGCACTGACTCATAAGGAGAAAGCCGGGAGCCCCTGAGCCGCCAGCGTCATTTCTCTGCTACCCATTGAGGAGAACGGACAGTCCTTGGGTCTGTGCTCTGATCTAGAACGGATCTCTGTCCCCTCTGGACCTGCGTGCGGATTCTATATTCGGTAAGCTTCAATCATTGCCACATTTTGTCTCCCTGCTTGAATGATACACTCTACCTTTTTACCACTTTTTTGTTTTTGGATTCCTTTCCCATATTGTGGATACAACTTGGAAAAGGAGATATCTCTCCACATTCTATTATTATTACCTTTTTTTGGCATTATTTCCGCTACTTTGTTGTATCCTTCAGGCCTTTGTGCCCACTTATTGTTTAATTATTGGCCCTGCTAGCCTTCATATTTTCATCCATTCACTTCTGTTTTGAATATTTTTTTTTTTTTTTTTTTCATAACTTTCATATTTTATATTTTCTTTTTTTAGGAAGGAAAACTTTCCTTCTCTATTACATACGGAAAATAAACTTCTTATACTCGAAGACATACTCAAATCATTTTTTATATAAGGTTGGTTTTGATCTCCGCAGATGTGATATTTTCACACAGAGGATATATAAATTTATATATATATATATTTTTTCAGATTGCACAACACCCCCCCTCTCCCCAAGTGTTGTTCTTTCACTTGGGGTAATTTGGCGTCTCTCCTTGGATTTTGATATCTGGGGGCTCTTCTGCACGATAAAAGACTGTTCACTAACCGGATGGGGAAATTTTTGGAGCGCTATGCTGAGAATTCGTTGGGTCAATCATGATTACTGTAAGCTTTCTTTACACATCATTATTTCTGGTACTGTAAATATGTATGTATGTATACTTATGTTACCTTTATGCCTTCCAGATTATGGCAAAATTTATCCCTGAAGAAGAAATTTAATTATTTTGAAACGCGTTGGATTTTTTGCCACATCTGTAATATATCATATTGTTTTTCTTTTCAAATGTATATGTCCATGTGTTTAATTTACGTTTTAATACTATTTTTGTATCAATAAATGTATTCAATTTTTAAATACTTTTGCCCTTTGTTGCCTTAAAAATCCCAATTTCTTGAGGTTCCTATTCTACCGGGTCAATAAGTTGTTCCCAGTTTTTTGTGGTAAATTAGGGGCCTCGACTTATACTTGGAACGACTTATACTCGAGTATATACGGTATATATATATATATATGTATATATATATAATATATATATATATATATATATATATATATATATATTTATAAATATATATATATATATATATATATATATATATATATATATATATATATATATATATATATATATATATATATATGCATTAATGGGTTATACAAATATCCAAAAAATACATTATAAAACTATAATTATAATAATACTACATAACTTTGGTTAATATATTACTTGTACTTGAGTAATATTACGTTTCATTTGGTCGTATTGAATAAGCCCCCTTGTTTCGTGGCTTAATTCTGGAAATACCAATTAGGTTTGTAAACCCACTTGAAATACAGTAAGATTCTCTAATTTATACATAGCCTGTTGAATCTCTCCTTGTGAGACATTCTTGAGCAATCATGAACTCCGATTCAACTTTAGAGGAAAAATGGCTTCTCTCATGTTCATAACATATATATGAAAAATATACAATATACAGGCCTTATATATATTCTTTTAACCCCAATAGTTCTGACAGGTTTATCTCTCCCCTTGCCCTCCGACTGTGTCTCTGGAGCCTGCTAGAGCCCGTTGGAAGATGGCTGGAGTCTGTCACAGCTTGGAGGTGTGATGCGGCTGGTCAGATGACTGCAGCTCCACGAGAGGTTTCCTTCGCTCTATCTAGCCAACTGCAGCGGTGCCTGTGTTGCCGCTCAACCCGGATGACTTTGAGGCTATACAGGTGGCCCCCCTTGTTCCATCCCCTGGTGATCTGTGCTGTCTGGCTGGGGGCTGGTGGACAGTCCCCCGCTCCTGACACTTAGATTCAGTGCTTTTTCCTTGAGCACCCCCAGGCTCTGCTACTCCACTGGCACTGTAATTCCCCCATTGGAGGTGGGTCATTCACCTTTCCACCTCTCCTGGCCCCATTGTGCTTCTGCAACAATCGTGAGTTACTGTATATGCTCAAGCAAGTTACTCTTATGCCCCATACACACGAGTGGATTTTCAGTCGGAAAAAACTTGGATGGTTTTTTCGACGAAATTCCGCTCAAGCTCCCCTTGCATTCACACTGTCACAAAAAGTTCTCTGAACTTTCGACCGTCAAGAACGCGGTGACTTACAACACTACGACGAGCCGAGAAAATTAAGTTCAATGCTTCCGAGCATGCGTCGAATTGTTTCCGAGCATGCATAGGAACTTTGCGCGTCGTAATTTGTACAGACGATCGGAATTTCCGATTAGGTAAATAGAGATATGTGGCATTAACTCAAAGTGCATAAATGTAATGAAATAAATATAATCCAATTCTTCAAGTAAAGTGCATATGCGTAAAGAGCAAAATCACATAAATAAAGTGACTAAACATCCATTAAATTCATAAGAAGTGACATCAGACAAATAACAGTGAAAATTCATGAAATATGACATCAGATAAATAAACAAATCCAAATGAAGGTGAATAAATCCAAAGATAGTCTAAAAGTGCATCAAGATAAAAAAAAAATCACAAATTTAGAAAAAATTTTTTAAAAAATTGCATGAGATAAAAAAGTCGCATGCAATAACAAAAATCGCATAAAGTGCAAAAAAGTGCAGAAACGCTATAAAAATAGCCACAAGTCGATCCAATTAATGTAATACAGTTCCAACGTGCACAAAGTGAGTCTTCATAAAACAGTTTGTGCAAAAAAATAGATGAAAAAAGTGCAAGTGCAAACGATGATAGGTGACAGATTCCTCTTAATAACCGTACTCCGTGGTGCGCCACACATTTCCCCCAGCCTCTCACCTCTAGCAAAGTCCCCTAGGGTCAAGTCGAGCCTGCAATCAGGAAGTGGGTGAATCATCAATCATCAATCGATCAGTCTCCTCCGATCGTCACAGGTCTGGCAAATCTCCAAATGGAAGGCCTCAAGTTCGGCAAGTTGGGTGGAGGCATGCAATAGAAAGGAGTATCCCCATTGTGCAGTATTCAAAACAGGTTTATTCAAAACAACATAGTAACTTACATGTACAGCATAAAATGAACAGCACAGATCCCAGTACTTCCAGTCTCGGCCGGAAGTGATGACACCTGACTCTTCCCTGACGCGTATCGTCACCACCCACGTGACTTTATCAAAGGGTAATGGAGTTAGGCATCAGGTGTCTATTTATATAGTCAGTTCTTAATCAGCAAAGTGGATTATAGGTGTATCCTCACCCAGCAGACGCCACAAATAACCATATGAGGTCTAAGCAATTAGAATAAAAAGACCCCCTGATAACATATCCGAAAAAAATATATAAAAATGGAAAAAATAAAACAAAAAAAAGGAAAATAAAAGCATATATACTAGCCTATATAAAATCTCCATAGGACAGTGCCATCTGGTGGTGATTCATCAAGAAACACCTTAAAGCACAGCAGACAGATGACATCTAGTGGCAACAAAATGGAATCTCGTAAATAAAACGTAATCATAAGCAAAGATACTTGTTCTAGTTACATTAATTGGATTGACTTGTGGCTATTTTTATAGCGTTTCTGCACTTTTTTGCACTATATGCGATTTTTGTTATTGCATGCGACTTTTTTATCTCATGCAATTTTTTTTTATTTTTTCTAAATTTGTGATTTTTTTTTTTTTTTTATCTTGATGCACTTTAGACTATCTTTGGATTTATTCGCCTTCATTTGGATTTGTTTATTTATTTGAAGTCATATTTAATGAATTTTCACTGTTATTTATCCGATGTCACTTCTTATGAATTTAATAGATGTTTAGTCACTTTATTTATGTGATTTTAATCTTTACGCATATGCACTTTTACTTGAAGAATTTGATTATATTTATTTCATCACATTTATGCACTTTGAGTTAGCGCCACATATCTCTATTTGCCTTATTGATTTTCTGTGTGGGAACAGTGCCGTATGTGTGGCGGCTTCTTAGTTTTCTTTAGCTGCTTTGGCTCACCTTGGTTTTGCGCATTAGTTTTCTTCTTTGTTTCGGAATTTCCGATTTAAACTTTTTCCAACCGAAAAATTGAGAACATGCTCTCAATCTTTTGCTGGCTGAAATTCCACCAGCAAAAGTTCGATGGAGCATACACACGATCGCATTTTTCGACCAAATGCTCTCATCAGACTTTTGCTGGCGGAATTTCTGATCGTGTGTACGTGGCATTACACATACACGTATACATTTTTGTTAGTTAACTACAATTTTTTATTGATTATCATTGTTCAGGTTTTTAATGCATTTTCTGGCAGCCCCAACCTAATTTTTGTTTTCTTGCCAATAAAGAACTTTCATCACATTTGGGAACTCCATTATGATAATTCATCACTCCTTGGATCAGCGCTTCCTTATCTGTTTTTTATATATCAGGCTTAGGAGAAACCCATTTGATCAATAGATTACAATTTAGCCAGGCTAGCTACCACCTAGCACAGTTCAATTTACTATCTGTCCTGTTTAGGACCAGGGCGCTACATGAGGCAGACATAAAGATCTGCAGACAATTATAATGGCAATAAACTATATTAACAATGATACTTTCTTTCATTTTGCAGTAAAGAAGCACTTTGTGGACAGACATCGTCATGATCTGATTAATTGGGTGTATGAATTGCAGCCTATCCTAGACAGTCTTCTGAATCCAAATCTCCTGACAAAAGAACAGTATGACTCCATATGCAGCAAAACAACTCCTCAGGAGAAGATGACAGAGCTCTACTGTTTAATTGAAGACTGGGGTGATGGTGACAAGGACAAGTTATATGATTTACTAGGCAAATATAACAGACTCCTAATTAGAGACCTGGAATATAAGGACATGAAATGGCCTCTAACATCCAGTAAGTCAGATATTTTTTCAGTATCCTTTTTTTAAGTCTCATGAACACAGGTGGATTGGCTCATCAGCATCAAATCCTGATGTATTTGGTTTCCCGGGAGGCACAAGTGCAACCAATTCTAGTGCCAGCAGCCTGTCAAAATCCATGACCGGCTTAACGACTGGATGCTGTACCAAGTATTGTTCTCTTTTAGGGCTAATACATTTCGGGACATATCCCCTGAATGCAGGAAATCTAAACCATCACCTAAACCCAATAAAGTGACTGGACTCAGGTAATAGGGATTAACAAATCCTCCTACATACAGTACGTTGTACCTGTTTATCTATAGCTGTCTTTTCCCTACATCAATTCAAAGTGCAGAATTTACAGAGGAACTCTTAGTTCTGAAAAATTAGGGGGTGGAGACCTGACGTTACCTCAGTGAGGAGAGCTCTGAGAGCTGATTGGAGGGAAGGGACACACCCCCTTCACACAGCACACAGGAACCGAGCCGAGGCTGTCACTCTGCTGAAGGTTCCCTCCTTTGTCACCATTTTTCTCTTGGTGTCAGGAAAACCTGTCAGAAGTGACACATGCTGATAGCAGAGGAAGAAGGCAGCAGAGAGAAATGACACTTAGTGCTCTGGACTGAGACAAGTACACCTATTTGAGGGATATGCTTTGTTCATATTTAATGTCTGAGGTTTACAACCACTTTTAGGCTTCCTGTATACTACATCTCCTAAACTTCAGTTTACGCGTTTTTAGAATTGTTTTGCCAAAGTTTCTAAACTCAACTCCATAAAAGCCTGTGTCCATATACATATAGGCTTTCAGCAGAGTTTAGGAGTTGCTGTGGTTAGGTGAGCTTCAACCGCCCTCCCCCTCTCAACCTCCCACTAGGAACGTTTTGACCACCAGCCATGTGAAAATGCAGTACACAGTATCTAACAAGTGAGTACGCCCCTCACATTTTTGCAAATATTTCTTTCTATCTTTTCATGTGACAACACTGAAGAATTTACACTTTGCTGCAATGTAAAGTAGTGAGTGTACAGCTTGTATAACAGTGTAAATTTGTTGTCCCCTCAAAATAATTCAACACAGCCATGTCTAAACTGCTGGCAACAAAAGTAAGTACATCCCTAAGTGAAAATGTCCAAATTGGGCCCACTTAGTAATTTTCCCTCCCCGGTGTCATGTGGCTCATTAGTGTTACAAGGTCTCAGGTGTGAATGGGGAGCAGGTATGTTAAATTTGGTGTAATCGCTCTCACTCTCTCATACTGGTCACTGGAAGTTCAATATGGCACCTCATGGCAAAGGACTCTCTGAGGATCTCAAAAAAATAATTGTTGCTCTACATAAAGATGGCCTAGGCTAGAGGAAGATTGCCAAGACCCTGAAACTGAGCTGCAGCATGATGGCCAAAACCATACAGCGGTTTAACAGGACAGGTTCCACTCAGAACAGGCCCCGCCAAGGTAGACCAAAGAAATTGAGTGCACGTGCTCAGCTTCATATCCAGAGGTTGTCTTTGGGAAATAGACATATGAGTGCTGCCAGCATTGCTGCAGAGGTTGAAGGGGTGGGGGGTCAGCCTGTCAGTGCTCAGACCATACGCCGCACACTGCATCAAATTGATCTGCATGGCTGTCATCCCATAAGGAAGCCTCTTCTAAAGATGATGCACAAGAAAGCCCGCAAACAGTTTGCTGAAGACAAGCAGACTAAGGACATGGATTAATGGAAACATGTCCTGTGGTCTGATGAGACCAAGATAAACGTATTTGGTTCAGATGGTGACAAGCGTGTGTGGCGGCAACCAGGTGAAGAGTACAAAGACAAGTGTGTCTTGCATGGACTACTACCTCTGATTTTTACCCACCATATACTCAACAGTCACCATCATTATATTTTGTTATAATTATTGAGGGTCTTTTTCCCTTTTTTTTCCCCTACACTTTTCATATGGACTCATCTTTGTTAATTATGTAACATTATTTTAGGTTGATGAATACTGTATATCCATTAATGTCACTTAATAGGCTGATTATTGGCATTACGTGTTTTCACATTTATTGTTAATTTTTTACTGTCTAGTTTTATTCCAACACAATTTGGACAATTTTTGATGCTTTCAGTGCAAATTTTAGATTTATCACCTGTTGGTGTCTTTGGTTCACTTTAATTCAATTTTTTAGTTTATCCATACATTATTTATAATTTTTTGTGTCTATATTATCTAGGTCACTTATTAGTCACATTATTTTATAGGTTTTCCACTTACCATTTTTCTTCAGTTGTGAGTGCATTTTACTAGCATTTGATTGGTTAGTGCTTCACAGGTCAATTTATTTAGCGCAGCTTCTCGTTTTTTTTTTTGCACAAAGATAAGTGTGTCTTGTCTACAGTCAAGCATGGTGGTGGGAGTGTCATGGTCTGGGGGTTCATGAGTGCTGCCGGCACTGGGGAGCTACAGTTCATTGAGGGAATTGTGAATGCCAACATGTACTGTGACATACTGAAGCAGAGCATGATCCCCTCCCTTCAGAGACTGGGACACAGGGCAGTATTCCAACATAATAACAACCCCAAACACGCCTCCAAGACAACCACTGCTTTACTAAAGAAGCTGAGGGTAAAAGTGATGGACTGGCCAAGCATGTCTCCAGACCTAAACCCTATTGAGAATCTGTGGGGCATCCTCAAACGGAAGGTGGAGGAGGAGCACAAGGTCTCCAACATCCACCAGCTCCATGATGTCCTCATGGAGGAGTGGAAGAGACTCCAGTGGCAACCTGTGAAGCTCTGGTGACCTCCATTCCCAAGAGGGTTAAGGAAGTGCTGGAAAATAATGGTTTGCCACACAAAATATTGACACTTGGTGCCCAATTTGGACATTTTCACTTAGGGGTGTACTCACTTTTGTCGCTAGCGGTTTAGACATTAATGGCTGTGTATTGAGTTATTTTGAGGGGACAGCAAATTTACACTGTTATACAAGCTGTACACACACTACTTTACATTGTAGCAAAGTGTCATTTCAGTGTTGTTACAGGAAAAGATAGAATACAATATTTACAAAAATGTTAGGGGTGTACTCACTTTTGTGAGATACTGTTATGCTTTTTTCTAAGTGATCATATGACCTCTGTACCCAGCTATAGGGGGCTTAGAGAAGTGGGGTGGAGACTGCAAGGGGGCCTGTCAGCAGGAGAAAAGGAAACATCAGTACACTGATCTTCCCAATGAGAAGATGTACTGAATGGGGGAAGGTGTCCGCACAAGAATAGCCACTGGAGTATAGGCAGACTCTGCTCCCATGTAGAATGCGAAGAAGCAAACTGACCATGTTGGCATAGGTATGCTATGTGTGGTCAGTTTTTAAAAGAAAAAGCAGAGGGACTGGCAGGAACACCAGGTATATTACATAAAGAAAGCAATACAAAGAGAACAGAATACTTTTTAACACATGTACCAAGTACCACAGACACATATCAGGAATATGAAATGTTGTGGTACTGGAACACAGTAAAATTATTATTATTATTTATTTGAAGCTGTGCAGCAGATATAGATACAATATAAACTTCTCATAAATTACAGCCAGTGACCTCGTACAATAATTACATCACGTAGACAGATACATTCTACGAGGCAATCAGTAAGCAAACGCAGTAAATATCGTAAGATCTACAACCCATTGCAAAAAGTATGGAATCATCATTCTTGGAAAATGTTCATTCAGTT
Source organism: Aquarana catesbeiana (assembly GCF_042186555.1). NCBI lineage: Eukaryota > Metazoa > Chordata > Amphibia > Anura > Ranidae > Aquarana > Aquarana catesbeiana. The sequence continues at coordinate 45,970,033 of NC_133329.1, forward strand.
TTTTAATTGTGTAGAAAAAAACTAATCACAGACATGCCTCAAAACTATTTTCATTTAACATTCAAACTTTCTGGCTTTAAGAAACAGTTAAAAAAAGAAAAAAAAAAAAAAACTAGTCAGTTGCAACTGTTTTTGCAGATCAAGCAGAGGAAATAAATATGGAATCACTCAATTCTGATGGAATCACTATGTACTTTGCAGTTCTAAAAGAAACATCTGCATTAGATTACATTCTGAAAAATTATGTCATCACCAAACATCCTTTCAATTTCAATAAGAAAAGTGTCCAAAATCTCAATATCAACTTAGTCATTAAATCTTCAATAAATGCCCGTCATCTCCCCCGTACCTTTATCTGACATGCAGCCCCATATCATCAATGATTGTGGAAATATTCATGTTTTCTTTAGGCAGTCAACTTCGTACATTTCATTGGAACGGCACCAAACAAAAGTTCCAGCATCATCACCCCGCCCAATACAGATTGAGGATTCGTCACTGAATATCACTTCCTTCCAGTCATCAACAGTCCATGGTTACTTTACTTTAACCCACTGTAACCTTGTTTTTTTTCTGTTTAGGTGTTAATAATGGTTTCCGTTAATACAAATTAAATGGGAAGGTTGTTAAAGGGAAGCGTACTGGTAGACCAAAGAAGACATCAATTTAGAAAACTTAACGCAATATGCCTTGAAAACTGAAAATGCACAACAAAACAAATGAGGAACAAATGGTCAGAAACTGGAGTCAATGTCTGTGACCGAACTGTAAGACATTGGCTAAAAGAAATTGGGATTTACATACAGAAAAACCAAACGAAAACCATCATTAGGGATGAGCTTCAAGTTTGAGTCAAACTCATGTTCGACTCGAACATCGGCTGTTCGCCAGTTCGCTGAACAGCGAACAAGTTGGGGTGTTCGCGGCAAATTCGGATGCCGCGGAACACCCTTTAAAAGTCTATGGGAGAAATCAAAAGTGCTAATTTTAAAGGCTTATATGCATGGTATTGTCATAAAAAGTGTTTGGGGACCTGCGTCCTGCCCCAGGGGACATGGATAAATGCAAAAAAAGTTTTAAAAACTGACGTTTTTCCGGGAGCAGTGATTTTAATAATGCTTAAACTGAAATAATAAAAGTGTAATATCCCTTTAAATTTCGTACCGGGGGGTGTCTATAGTATGCCTGTAAAGGGGCACATGTTTCCCGTGTTTAGAACAGTCTGACAGCAAAATGACATTTCAAAGGAAAAAAGTCATTTAAAACTACTCGCGGCTATTAATGAATTGCCGGTCCGACAATACACATAAAAGTTCATTGATAAAAACGGCATGGGAATTCCCCACAGGGAAACCCGAACCAAAATTTTTTTAAAAAATGACGTGCGGGTCCCCCTAAATTCCATACCAGGCCCTTCAGGTCTGGTATGGATATTAAGGGGAACCCTGGCCAAAATTTTTTAAAAAATGGCGTGGGGTCCCCCCTTAAAATCTATACCAGACCCTTCAGGTCTGGTATGGATTTTAAGGGGAACCCTGCGCAAGAATTTAAAAAAAAAACGGCATGGGGTCCCCCCAAAAATCCATACCAGACCCTTATCCGAGCACGCAACCTGGCAGGCCGCAGGAAAAGAGGGGGGGACGAGAGAGCACCCCCCCTCCTGAACCATACCAGGCCACATGCCCTCAACATTGGGAGGGTGCTTTGGGGTAGCCCCCAAAACACCTTGTCCCCATGTTGATGGGGACAAGGGTCTCATCCCCACAACCCTTGCCCAGTGGTTGTGGGGGTCTGCGGGCAGGGGGCTTATCGGAATCTGGAAGCCCCCTTTAACAAGGGGACCCCCAGATCCTGGCCCTCCCCCCTGTGTGAAATGGTAAGGGGGTACAAAAGTACCCCTACCATTTCACAAAAAAACTCAAAAATGTTAAAAATTACAAGAGACAGTTTTTGACAATTCCTTTATTTGAATGCTTCTTCTATCTTCTATCTCCTTACTTCTATCTTCTATCTTCCTTCGGTTTCTTCCTCCATCTTCTTCTTCTTCTGGTTCTTCTGGTTCTTCCTCCGGTGTTCTCGTCCGGCATCTCCTCCGCGGTGTCTTCTTATCTTCTTCTCCTCGGCCCGCTCCGCATCCATGATTGCATGGAGGGAGGCTCCCGCTGTGTGACGCTTCTCTCTTCATCTTTTTCTTCATCTTTTCCTCTTCATCTTCTTCTCTTCATCTTCTTGTCTTCATCTTCTTTTCGGCCCGCTCCGCATCCATGATGGCATGGAGGGAGGCTCCCGCTGTGTGACGCTTCTCCTCTTCTGACGGTTCTTAAATAGCGGGGGAGCAGGGCCACCCAGTGACCCCGCCCCCCTCTGACGCACGGGGACCTGACGGGGACTTCCCTGTGGCATTCCCCATGACGTCAGAGGGGCGGGGTCACCCGTTACGTAACCCCGCCCCCTTCTGACATCACGGAATGCCATAGGGAAGTCCCTGTCAAGTCCCAGTGCGTCAAAGGGGGGCAGGGTCACCGGGTGGCCTCGCCCCCCATTATTTAAGAACTGTCAGCAGAGGAGAAGCATCACACAGCGGGAGCCTCCCTCCATGCCATCATGGATGCAGAGCGGCCGAAAAGAAGATGAAGACAAGAAGATGAAGAGAAGAAGATGAAGAGGAAAAGATGAAGAAAAAGATGAAGAGAGAAGCGTCACACAGCGGGAGCCTCCCTCCATGCCATCATGGATGCGGAGCGACCCGAGGAGGAGAAGATAAGAAGACGCCGCGGAGGAGATGCCGGAGGAGAACACCGGAGGAAGAACCAGAAGAACCAGAAGAAGAAGGAGGAAGAAACCGAAGGAAGATAGAAGATAGAAGAAAGAACAAACATATAAATAAAGGAATTGTCAAAAAACTGTCTCTTGTTATTTTTAACATTTTTGACAGTTTGTGAAATGGTGGGGGTACTTTTGTACCCCCTTACAATTTCACACAGGGAGGGGCCGGGATATGGGGTCCCCTTGTTAAAGGGGGCTTCCATATTCCGATAAGCCCCCCATCCGTAGACCCCCACAACCACCGGGCAAGGGTTGTGGGGATGAGGCCCTTGTCCCCATCAACATGGGGACAAGGTGTTTTGGGGGGCTACACCAAAGCACCCTCCCAATGTTGAGGGCATGTGGCCTGGTACAGTTCAGGAGGGGGGGCACTCTCGTCTCCCCCTCTTTTCCTGCGGCCTGCCAGGTTGCGTGCTCGGATAAGGGTCTGGTATGGATTTTGGGGGGACCCCGCCCATTTTTTAAAAAATTTTGGCGCGGGGTTCCCTATAAAATCCATACCAGACCCCAGAATCTTCTGGTATAGATTTTAAGGGGGGACCCCACGCCATTTTTTTAAAAAATTTTGGCCGAGGTGCACCTTAATATCCATACCGGACCTGAAGGGCCTGGTATGGAATTTAGGGGGACCCCCACGTCATTTTTTTTTTTTAATTTTGGTTCGGGGTTCCCCTGTGGGGAGTTCCCATGCCGTTTTTATCAATTAACTTTTATGTGTATTGTCGGACCGGCAATTCATTAATAGCAGCGAGTAGTTTTAAATGACTTTTTTTCCTTTGAAATGTCATTTTGCTGTCAGACTGTTCTAAACACAGGAAACATGCACCCCTTTACAGGCATACTATAGACACTCCCCAGGTATGAAATTTAAAGGGATATTACACTTTTATTGTTTCACTTTAAGCATTATTAAAATCACTGCTCCCGAAAAAACGGCCGTTTTTTATAACTTTTTTTTGCATTGATCCATGTCCTCTGGGGCAGGACCCAGGTCCGCAAACACTTTTTATGACAATAACTTGCATATAAGTCTTTAAAATTAGCACTTTTGATTATTCATGTTCGTGTCTCATAGACTTTAACGGTGTTTGCGTGTTTGAATGAATTTTTGCCTGTTCGCAAGTTCTGGTGCGAACCGAACAGGGGGGTGTTCAGCTCATCCCTAACGATCATTAACACCTAAACAGAAAAAAACAATGTTACAGTGAGCTAAAGAAAAGTAATCATGGACTGTGGATGACTGGATGAAAGTGATATTCAGTGATGAATCACCAATCTGTATTGGGCAGGGTGATGATGCTGGAACTTTTGTTTGGTGCCGTTCCAATGAAATGTATGAAGACGACTGCCTGAAGAAAACAAGCAAATTTCCACAATCATTGATGATATGGGGTTGCATGTCAGGTAAAGGTACGGGGACAATTTTGTAATATAATATATAATTTTTTGAAAATGATATAGAAAAAAACAGCCCCCAGCCAGCACTAACATTTGTGATACCAAATCCTCAAATTTTATTGTACAAAACACATAGACGTGTGATATTTGATTCATACATGGGTTCATGAATATGTGATTCTTTTTTTTTTTTTTTTTTAGGATCTTCTTCTATGTCTTTGGATCAGTCAAAATGGACTCCCAAAGATCTCCTACTCTATTCTCTAGAATATTTGTTCTTGGATGAATTCAGCCATTTTAAGAAGGAACTCTCTGGTTTTGTCTATTATGACAAGCCTGCCATCCCATTGGGGCATCTAGCAAATGCAGACAGTATGTATATAAGTGACAAACTTATAGATTATTACGGAGGTTTCACAGCCCTGGATGTGACAGTACACGTGCTCAAATTGGTTGGTCTGATAAGATTTGCAGAGGAGCTACAAGAGGACATTGATCTATGCGGTGAGTACTGTTCTACAGCTAAGACCTTTTCATACTTTCTTAGGTTATTGTGAAATTCCAGCCAATTTGAAGTTTTGGATAGAGTTAGGTTTAGGGTTTGACCCTGGGGAGTCAATAGAGTTTCTGGTTCTGATGACATGTGGTAGGTGCCTGATACGAATGTTGTGCCCGGGCCGTTTTTGCAGCTCTCACATTTGGGAATCCTGCAAACCAGTTATTACTGTATGTGGCAAGATACTTATTTGATTAGTGCTAGGACTTACAAGCATTTATTGAGCTGGATGACCTCCCCACCCTTAACAAAAAGTTGGATTAAATCAAGTATCGGCATCTTTCTCACAGCCAGGTCAGTGTACCAAGGAGTCTGTCCCGTCTAGAAAGCTAATGCAGTAAATAAGCAACTAAAGCAAAATGAAAGGAAAAAGCTTTTTTTCCCCAGACTAATAAACCATACTGTTTATATTTAACTGAGTGATGGATATTGGGTAGAGAGGGGCACTTTTTTCATCTGGAGGAAAAGAGATTTCATCTCCACATACAGAAAGACATTCACAGTAAAGGCTATGAAAAAGTGGAATAGGCTCCCTCAAGAACTAGTTCTATCCAATTCAGTAGATTGTTTTAAAAAAATGAGCTGAATGCCTTCCTATACGTACAAACTATAACTGGATATTTATAGGTTAGAATACCAGGGGGAAGTTGATCAAGGAAATATCTGATTTGCCTTTTTGGATATCAGGAAGAACTGCATTTTACCCTGCTGGAGCAAATTGGATCATGCTTTATATTTATATTTTTTTGCCTGCCTCTTGATCAACTTTGGGTTTGGCATTCTGTGTATGGAGGTTTTGTATTTTATTCTGTTTATTTATTTATTTCTATTGGTTGAACTAGTTGAACCTGTGTCTTTTTTCAGCCTGACTAACTATGTAACTATGGGGGTTATTTACGAACGGCAAATCCACTTTGCACTACAAGTGCACTTTCAAGTGCAGTCACAGTAAATCTGAGGGGGACGTGCAAGGAAAATAAAAAACAGCATTTTTGCTTGCACATGATTGGATGATAAAATCAGCAGAGCTTCCCCTCATTTCAGAGCTTCCCCTCATATCTACAGCGATCTACAGCGACTGCACTTACAAGTGCACTTTCAAGTGCACTTGCACTGCACTTGTAGTGCAGAATGGATTTCCCTTTAGTAAATCAACCCCTATGTCTTGTATACAGGGTCGAAGCTAGGGGGGCATAAGAGACATGTGCACCGAGCACCACATTGAGAGGGGCCCCACCGGCCAAACCCAACAGCTGCCAGCTGCATACATACTATGTAACCAGCGGGCACTACTGAAGCACCCACTGATTACTTGACAGCTGTCATCTGGAAAGGAAGGGATGTCTCCTATGATCTTCACCTCCTGCCACTCCCCTGGTGGCAGATCTCCTCTACATCACAAGTGCTAGAGCCACAGAAAAGATTCATGTAGCAGCATAGCTCTTGTGATGTAGAGGAGATCAGCAGCTGGGGAAGCGGCAGGGGAGAAGATCGGATGAGGCATTCGAATAACCAGTAGGCGCTTCGGTAGTGCCTACTGGTTACATAGTATGAAGCCCCAGCTTATGATTTTTGCATTTCATGGATATAGTTGGGGCTTATAATTTCACCATGGTGTGTTTTTAAGAATTTGTGAAATAATAACGTGTATATGCTATATTGCAATGGTCACAGCAGCCTAACTTATTGGATTCCATGTATTATGAATAGAAAGTTGGGGGGGGGAGCTTTTATGTAGTTGGGTTACATATTTAATGGCCACAGCAGCCTCACTCTTTAGATTTCATGTATTATGAATAGAAGGCTTGGGGGGGGGGGGGGTAGAATTCTACATGTTTTAAAGTGGTGCGCTGCATCCCACAACCTGTTCTGCCAAGCAATACCCCCAGAGTTGGTATTGAGGGGGAGCAATTTGGCTTCTTCGTCCTGGACACTGAATGACCTTGTCCCAGCACTGCTTGTATAGCCTAGTTACAGAACCAAAATAGGTGAAGCTTCTTAACCTAACAAAAGCTTCTGGTCCATACCTGGTCCAACTTGGCATCTATCAGCTTTCCTGGAAGATTGCCACCTGCCAAATTGACCACAAAAATTGAATTGCCTTAGATTCAGACCTGAATGAATGATTAGTTTCAGTCTCCTATTCCCACAAATTTATGAATATCGCCCATCACTACAAATTCCACCAGTGACTGCTACCAATCAGCACTGAGACAGCCTGGCACAGACCACCATTATATGGGGAGCATATATTCTTCAGGTATTCACATACGGAAATAGGATATAGATGAGAACTTTAGACCAGATTAGATTAAAGTAGAGCTATGAGCACTATAGGCACATTTATTTTTTCGATTTTGGATGGAGTAAGGGAGGGTTATAACCCCTGTCAGATTTTTTTTCGCTATCCCATTGCGGAGATCTCCCTTCATTTTCTGTCCCATAGCCAAACAGGAAGTGATAGAAAATCCCTGCAAATTAAGGAAGTTCCTTGGTGACCCCCTGGTCACCAGAAATAGTGTTTCCCCATTGGAAGATTTCCCCTCTATTTCTTTTCGGGGAAACTTTTCTTTTACTTTCACTTTCAATGATAATGGTAAACAGGACAAACAGAGAGGGTAATTCTCCTTAACGGGGGGGGGGGGGGGGGCACAGACAACAATAAAAACTGACAGGTATTCTAATCCAACTTCACTCTATCCAAAACTAAAAAAAAGTTTTGCCTTTAGTTATACTTTAACCCTTTCAGACCAGATAGAAAATGTTTCTCAGCATATTGTGCTCAATACTACATACAAGTTATAGTTTCCATCAGACTAGGATCAGATGGTCACACACCACAGTTCTCTGGTACAACAGTTTTTATTGAGTAAAACAAAAGATACTAAAGAAACACATTTCAAAGATCTCAAAGAAAAAAGTAGAAGCATCTGGCATCTAGTGTTGGAAGTGACAATGAGTAACTAGGCATGGAGGCCAAGGACATAGTGAGTAAAAGGGAGTGTGATCATTATCTCATAATGTGGGAGGTGGTAAAAAGAAAAAGAGGGGAGCAGGAGGGGAATGTGGGAAGAGAAAATGTTTTCGACATCCAGAAGGCGGAACAAAGCAAGGGGGGAAAAACCACAGTTTTGATATTTTCCTTGGCATATTATTGTTGGCATTTGGATAGGTTTATCACATTGGATATTTAAAATTTGAACATAACTTTAACACTCGCTCGATTTTTATGGTACTAGACCCATCCTTTGGAAAAACTTGATAGATAAGTTAATAATGGTGCCAGTTATACGAGTATTTGTTTCCTTTTTATAGTGCAGTCCCATCATATCCAACATTCTTTAAATTATATTCTTTTCTCTTTTTGCGATCCATTCAAAAAAAGGTTTGAGGACACCTGAAGTCATTTTAGTATATATTCTGGATAAACTCGAACAATATAATTTCATGCAATTTAAAAATAACTTGTCTGAGCTTTGTGAAGAAGACAAACATCCCTTTCCACAAAGGCTAAAAGATTCTGCTGATAGGATTACCACAGCGGACCTTCTCATACTGCTCAATGGAAAACAAGAGGCTCTGAATGTGACAGTCCGAATACTGCATAACATCCATGTGATGCGATTAGCAAGAGATTTGGAGAACTGGGTCTCGCCACATGGTAAATATATTTCTTTTCGACAAGGGCAGAAACTGTTATTAAGGTACAGCAATTTCAAGGAGATGTAGTAAATAGTTTTCTACTAATAGGTTATATAAAATAATAGTCAAAACGTATCCACATTTACCATGTGACACTAACAAGGTTGAGACACCCCAATAACTGAATAAGAAAACAGAGTGTCACCCTTATTCTGTTAAAGTTCACCTGTCTGCAAGATCAGGTATGTTCAAATCTTTGTCCGTAGGTTCAGCAAGGATTGGCACATTTCATATATCTCCAGCCTACAGACATCCTAAATTCCATTACAACAGAGAAGCCATTTTAAATGAAGTAAACATTTCTCAGAGGGTCTTCTGTTTCACCTCAGAAATGGAGAAATTCTTCCATCACATAACTTAGCAGACCACTGATAACCAGAGATTTGAAATGAGGGCTATTATATATCCCATCACAGCATGTTTATTATACTGGCCAGGGTTATAAAACCAATTTATTTTAACGGCATGAGGAAGCATGAAATCCAGCCTAAGTAATTACATCAACTAACATCCATTATTAGTCCTAGCTAACAACTTACGGTATTTGGCAGCCTGCTAATCTGTTAACATAAACCGCCTTGATTCATTCTTAGGTGAAAAAAAAAGAAGTGTTATGTTACACTATGTGATTTAATATGCTCTGTGTCTTTAAGATTTGTTCCCTCTGTCTATCTGAAATCTCTCTCCCACCGTAGTTCTGTATATCCCCCTTCCTCTCTCTGATTCATTGTGCTCAGTATACCTCATGCTGTAACATGTTTACATGAGTCCGAACAGTAGAAAAACGGAGTTCCACAGACTAATTACAAGATTTCTGCATGATAGTACTGATACAGACAAGACTTATTGCAAGAAAGAATAAGACCCCTTTCACACCGAGGGTATTTTGCAGGCGCTATAGCGTTAAAAATAGCGCCTGCAATCCGCCCTCAAACAGCTGCTGAGGGCTTTCACACTGGAGCGGTGCGCTGGCAGGATGTCAGGAAAAGTCCTGCCAGCAGCTTCTTTGGAGCGGTGTGTTTACCGCTCCGCCCCATTGAAATCAATGGGCCAGCGCTGGGATACCGCCGGCAAAACGCCGCTATTGCGGGCAGTTTTAACCCTTTCTCTGCCGCTAGCAGGGGGTAAAAGCGCCCGCTAGCGGCCGAAATGTGCCGCAAACCCAATGGTAAAACGCCGCTAAATATAGTGGCGTTTTACCGCCGACGCTATAGGCGGCTCGGTGTGAAAGGGGTCTTAGTCAGCAGCACGTAGAAAGCCTCATAACCTGAGTCCAGGCTGCATGGTGTCATATTACAGCACACAGATCCTGCCTGCTTAACACTCAGCCATTATCTGCCATGAGTTACCACGACTCTGAATGTGAACACACAGCAGCCCCAGCACAAGATCCTGAGCCAACTGATAGTTACCCAAACGCTCAGTCAAACCAACTTGAAAAGTAATGGAGCATTTTGAAGCTTTAAGAACCGAATTGTTTAATAGCTTGAAACTGTTTTGGGAGAAGATTGTTTCTGAATCTAATACAGTGTCTGTTGAATGTGAACTACTGACACTAGAGGGCGGGATAAACAACTTTCTGTTTCATATGAGCTCTATTAGTTTACCAGTAACAAGTTCATCAATGTATTACAAAACATGAACACAGCAGGTTCACTGGAGAAATTAAAGAATTTCAAGGCTCTTATGCCCCGTACACACGGTCGGATTTTCCGATGGAAAATGTCCAATCGGAGCGTGTTGTCAGAAATTCCGACCATGTGTGGGCTCCATCGGACATTTTCCATCGGATTTTCCGACATACAAAGTTTGAGAGCAGGATATAAAATTTTCCGACAACAAAATCCGTTGTCGGAAATTCCAATCGTGTGTACACAAATCCGACGGACAAAGTGCCACGCATGCTCAGAATAAATAAAGACATGAAAGCTATTGGCCACTGCCCCATTTATAGTCCCGACATAAGTGTTTTACGTCACCGCGTTCAGAACGATCGGATTTTCCGACAACTTTGTGTGACCGTGTGTATGCAAGACAAGTTTGAGCCAACATCCATCGGAAAAAATCCTAGGATTTTGTTGTCGGAATGTCCGAACAAAGTCAGACCGTGTGTACGGGGCATTATACTCCGTACACACAAACGGAAATTCCACCAGCAAAAGTCCAATATGAGCATTTGGTCGGAAATTTTGACCGTGTGTATGCTCCATCGGTCTTTTGCTGGCGGAAGTTCTCTATTTTTCCTGTGGAAAAAGTTCCTATCGGACATTCCGTTCGTCTGTATGCAATTCCAACGCGCAAAAAAACACGCATGCTCGGAAACAATTCGATGCATGCTCAGGAGCATTGAATTTCATTTTCTCGGCTCATCGTAGTGTTGTACGTCACAGCATTCTTGACGGTCGAAAGTTCAGAGAACTTTTGTGTGACCGTGTGTAAGCTTGAGCGGAATTCCGTTGGAAAAACCATCCAAGATTTTTCCGAAGGAAATTCCGCTTGTGTGTACAGGGCATTAAAGGGGTTGTAAAGGTAAAAAATTTTTCACCTTAATGCATTCTATGCATTAAGGTAAAAAAACTTTTGACAATACCGCCGCCCCCAGCCCCCCCGTTTTACTTACCTGATGCCTCGAATCTTCGCTGCTCGTTCTCGTCATCTCCACTGCAGCTCAGCCTGGTCGCTGATTGGCTGCAGTGGATGGATTGAAAGCAGCGCAGCCATTGGCTCGCGCTGCTGTCAATCACATCCGATGACGCGGCGCGCCGGGGGGCGGGGCCGAGTGATACAGCGAGCGGCTATAGCCGCCGGCTGTATCACGGGAGCACGCCCGCAAGCGCTCACCACCATGCGAGGGAGCTCGCATTAAGGTGGTGAATGCTTGCGGGGAGGAGCTGAAACAGCCGCCGGGGGACCCCAGAAGACCAGGTTCGGGGCCACTCTGTGCAGAACGAGCTGCACAGTGAAGGTAAGTATAACATGTTTGTTATTTTTAAAAAAAAATAATTTTACCTTTACAACCCCTTTAATCTTGAAAGAGTTTTATCCAGCAAACCAAATTAAAGGCAGAAGCAAACTTAGAGCTGCTACAGGACACTGCATCTCACAGATCTGTTTCCACCAGACATTCTAAAAAGTCTTCTAGAAGCCATAGTTCAAAATACTCAACACTCAGTGAGCGACTTATTAGTGTCTGCACTGAAGCAGAAGCCAGTAAGGTGCAGGTCGCATATGCAGAAAAGAGAGCAGAGTTGGAAGCCCAGACAGCACATCAAAGAGCAGAGTTGGAAGCTCAAACTGCACATCAAAGAGCAACTATAGAAATCTTAAATGAACAGTGTAAACATGATGCAGCTATGGCAAAGCTAAGGGTACTAGAGCAAGCTATCAGTGCAGACAAAGGTGCAAGTGAGAAAGACAGCATCAACCTAAACATAGCAGATATGGAGGATCCCCTCAAATGCACTAAAGACTTTGTCCTAAGCCACTGCGGTGTACACTTCATCGTCTCCAATGCTCCTGACAACATAGACTTCTTCACAGCTTCAAGTTAAAGAGCTTCCAGCAACTTCCTGCACGCAAAATCACTCCAATGCATTTCCTGACTGCCTACCTAACCTCCTAACCTTCCTTCTTACGTAACAGAGCATCAGAGCAAGCTGCAAACAAGTCATTAATTTCCAGTCATCGGTACAGCCTTGAATCAACGTATCATTTGAACAACTGACTTCAAGGAAGCAACTCACCTCAAAGCATCTGCTGGACCATATTTCCCTGTGTTCTTTAACAACAATGTCAAGGATAGTGCAATCAGCAACATTCAGCCAACATCATCTTGCATAAAGGCAGAGACAACTGAGACAGCAGAGTTTTTGAGGTACATACTTCGCAGAGAGCTCACAAAGACTGGTCTTACAAGTTTTGATGACCAACCTGGGAACTACAGAAGCTGGAAATGTGCTTTCAGAACTGCAATCAGTGATCTTGGCATTACAGCTGCTGAAAAATTGGATCTGCTGATCAGATGGCTTGGTCCTCTACCTGCTGCACGTGTTAAGCCATTAAGATCAGTTTTCATGGACAATCCTACAGCAGGCCTCACAGCTGCATGGGACTGACTAGAGCAAAGTTATGGCAGTCCAGAAGCTATAGAAAATACCTTGTTCATGCATCTGGAAACCTTCCCAAAGATATCTGGTAAGGACAACAAGAGTTCCAGAGACTGAGTGACCTTCTTCTTGAGCTTCAGCTAGCCAAGGCACACCCAAAACTACCTGGACTCAGTTACCTTGACACTGCAAGAGGGGTAAACCCAATCGTCTCCAAGCTCGCGTATGGTTTACAAGAGAAATGGTCTGCACTAGGGTCATCATACAAAAAAGAGAACAAAGTTTCCTTCCCTCCATTCCCTTTCTTCTGGGAATTCATCAGGAAAATTGCAGAGACCAAGAACGATCCAAGTTTTTCCTACGGTGAGTACAGTCTCTTCTCGCATTTTCCTAAGAGAACCAGTCTTCAGGGCAAATAGAGGCCCGGTATTCGTGAAAAAGACTGACATCCTTCCCACTCCTACCACAGTTGTGGCCACGGACAAACAGAGTAGGAAGATTGAAAACCCTAACAGACTGTCCCATTCACAAGAAGCCACACCCCCTCAAATGTATTGGCTTTAGGAAAAAGCCTCTTGAAGAGCGTAAGGAGCTTTTAAAGACATTTAGGGTATGTTTCAGGTGCTGTGCTTCTACAGAACATTTTGCAAGGGACTGTAATGTGTCCATAGAGTGCATAGAGTGTGGCTCTGAAGAGCATGTGCAAGCCCTCCATCCACTTGAGCCCAGCTCCGCACAACCTGCTAACTCTTCTCCCAGGTTAACGCATGGCGGGAAGAATACAGACCAAGTGCCTAATTCTGCCATAATTTCTTCATCCTGCACTGAAGTTTGTGGAGAAGCTGTGATAAGTCCTGTGCTAAAATATGCTTGGTGAACATATACCACAAGGACCAACCAGAAAAGATTCTAAAGGCGTATGCTATCTTAGATGATCAGAGCAATAGATCGCTTGCAAAATCAGAACTGTTTAATCTATTTGAAATAAAAGGCAAAGCTCATCCTTACACCTTGGGTACCTGTAGTGGAACTACAGAGGTTTCTGGAAGAAGGGCTCATGGACTCATGGTATCTTCTCTAAAAGGTAACTTGCAATTACCCATACCTACACTTGTTGAGTGCAATCAGATGCCTGCTAACAGTGAAGAAATCCATACTCCAGCTGCTGCTTTCCATCACCCTCACCTGAAGGTAATAGCAAATGAGATACCGCCTCTTGACAAAGATGCTCAGATCCTTCTTCTGTTAGGAAGAGATATTCTAATGCCCCGTACACACGGTCGGATTTTCCGATGGAAAATGTCCGATCGGAGCGTGTTGTCGGAAATTCCGACCGTGTGTGGGCTCCATCGGACATTTTCCATCGGATTTTCGGACAAAGTTTGAGAGCAGGATATAAAATTTTCCGACAACAAAATCCGTTGTCGGAAATTCCGATCGTGTATACACAAATCCGACGGACAAAGTGCCACGCATGCTCAGAATAAATAAAGAGATGAAAGCTATTGGCCACTGCCCCGTTTATAGTCCCGACGTACGAGTTTTACGTCACCGCGTTCAGAATGATCAGATTTTCCGACAACTTTGTGTGACCGTGTGTATGCAAGACAAGTTTGAGCCAACATCCGTCAGAAAAAATCCTAGGATTTTGTTGTCGGAATGTCCGAACAAAGTCCGACCGTGTGTACGGGGCAAAAGAGTTCACAAGGTACACAGACAAGTCAGTGGACCCCCAGATGCCCCATTTGCCCAGCGCACGGATCTAGGGTGGGTCATCACAGGCAATGTCTGTATAGGCAAAATGAAGAGACCTACCAACATTTCATCATTCAAGACAAATGTTCTGCCAAATGGCCGAAACACTTACTTTGAGCCATGCCCACATCACTACTGGGTGAAAGAGAAAATAGCCAGCCACGGATGGCAACATGGTATCTCAGGTAACACAAGCCCTTTCTCCTGCCATGATGACGACTTAGGCTCTACAGTGTTTAATACAACCAGTGAATATGACATACTGGCTCCTTCAATGGAAGACAAAGAATTCATAAAGGTAATGGACAATGAGTTCTTTTAAGATGACTCCAATAACTGGGTAGCACCCCTACCTTTTCGTCTCCCAAGACAGACATTGCCCAACAACTTACAGCAGGCCATCAGTAGATCCTCCTCCTTAAAGCGAAACTTAAGCAGGAAATCAGAAATGCAAAAGAACTTTCTGGACTTTATGCAAAATATATTTGACAGAGATCAGGCAGAGCCTGCACCCCCACTAAAGGAGGGAGAAGAATGCTGGCACCTTCCATCCTTTGGCGTGTATCATCCACGCAAACCAGACCAAATCAGAGTTGTCTTTGATTCCAGCGCTCAGCATGAAGGTGTTTCTCTTAACATGCTCCTTACAGGGTCCAACTTGAACAACAGTCTAATAGGAGTCTTGATTCGCTTCAGCAAGAGCCTGTAGCAATAATGGCAGACATTCAACAGATGTTTCACTGCTTCATTGTCAGCTAAGACAACAGAAACTACCTCAGGTTTCTATGGCACAAAGACAATGACATCAACAAGGATGTTATAGACTATCGAAATGAAGGTACATGTTTTCGGTAACAGTCCTTCCCCTGCAGTGGCAACTTATGGGCTAAGGAGAACAGCTCAGACTGGAGAAGAAGAATATGGATCTGATGCTCGTCAATTTGTCGAAAGAAACTTCTACATTGACGACGCACTCAAGTCTTTTCCAACCGCTAAAGAAGCGATTGATCTTCTCACCAGAACAAAGGAGATGCTGGCTACAGTAAACCTTAGACTGCACAAGATTTTATCCAACAGCCAGGAACTTATGAATGCCTTTCACTCTGAGAACTATGCCACTAGTCTAAAAAACATTGATTTGGGTACAGATGTGCCTCCTGTACAGCAAAGTATGGGTTTGTTGTGGAACATCAATCAAGACACATTCACCTTTCAAGTGTCAACTTGTGACAAACCCTTCAATAAGAGAGGAGTCCTGTCGGTGGTGAATAGCATCTATGACCCACTGGGTTTTTCTTTGCTCCAGTTACCATTCAAGGTAAGATTCTACTGACAGTTATCTACGGAGAACATAGACTGGGATACTCCCTTACCTAGTGAGAATCAACACAAGTGGGAAAGGTGGAGACATTCTTTGAAGTCACTAGAAAAACTTCAGATCTCCCGTTGCTATGTTCCAGGTTCCATTTCAACTGTTAACCGGAGAGAAATTCATATTTTCTCAGATGCATCAGTTGAAGCTATTGCTACAGTAGCCTATTTGAAAACCTCTGAAATGAATGGAGAATCACACTGTAGTTTTGTCCTAGTCGAGGCAAAACTCACTCCCAAACCTGCACATACCATACCAAGACTTAAACTTTGTGCAGCCGTGCTAGCAGTAGAAATTGCTGAAGTCATACGAAGTGAAATGGACACTAAAATTGATTCTTTCACCTTCTATACAGACAGTAAGGTACTACTTGGTTACATATACAACAAAACAAAACAGTTTTATGTGTACGTCAGCAACAGGGTTGAACGTATTAAGAGATTCTCTCTACCAAGTCAATGGCAATACGTTCCCACTGAACTCAACCCAGCTGACTGTGGGACCAGAGCCTTGTCATCTGCTGTTCTTCAGGACAGCTTATGGCTGTCACATACAAGGTTTTTGTGTGAGGACTCCTATTCACCCCCTATTGACAACACCTATGGGCTAGTAAGTCCTGAAGATAAGGAAACTGATAAAGAACTGTGAACATCTCACTCCACACTTCTGTAAATACAAAACAGAAGCTGCGTTCACACAGTTTTGAGCATTTTTCCACCTGGTCATCTGCTGTAAGAACTATTGTTCGCCTAATTCATATTGCTCGCTGCCTTAGGAAGAACTCTGCAGCAGAGTGTCGTGGTTGGCACAGCTGTTCTGGACACTTTACAGGAGCATATATTTCACATGCAGAGAGGTAATTATCCGTTGTGTGCAACAAGAGGTGTATCAGGAGGAATTCGGGAGAATCAGAAATGGAACCGAATTGTCTAAAAACAGTTCTCTCTTCAATCTTAACCCTGTAGTTTACGCCAATCAACTGCTGAGAGTTGGTGGCGGTGTAACGAAATCCGACTTGTGCAGCAAACAGAATCCTATAATCATACCAAGTCAACATCATGTTGCTACTCTTCTGGTTCGTCATCACCATGAACTGGTACATCATCAAGGATGTCAATTTACAGAAGGTGTCATCAGATCAGCTGGCTTGTGGATCATTGGTATTATAAGGTGTATCACCTCCTTGCTCTTCAGGTGCGTCAAGTGCCACATCAACCGCAACAAATGGCAAGTCTTCCAGCTGATCGCCTAAGTACAAATCCACCCTTCACCTATGTTAGAGTAGATGTTTTCAGCCCATGGTCCGTCATCACTTGGAGAACTCATGGTGGAGCTGCCAATAGTAAAAGGTGGGTTGTATTGTTTACCTGTCTCAGCATCCGTGCAATACACAAAGTGATCGAGTCTATGGATTCTTCTTCCTCCATCTGTGCCCTACGAAGATTCTTCTCTATTAGAGGACCAGTTAAGCAGCTGAGATCTGTCTGTGGTACCAACTTTGTTGGAGCATGTAGAGAGCTACAATTGGACAATTTCCTGGCCAACAATGGATGCACTTGGTTGTTTAATCCTCCACATTCTTCACACATGGGAGGATCCTGGCAACGAATGATTGGAGTAGCACAAAGAATTCTTGACTCCATGCTGCAGTCTCACAAGTCTTTACCACTCACCCAGGATACTTTGTCCACCTTTCTCGCTGAAGTGTCTCCCATAGTGAACGCAAGAACTTTAGTGCTGGTATCTTCAGATCCTTATGCTCCAGTGATCGTTACTCCAGCTTCGCTTCTTACTCAAAAGATTGGGACTGCCGTAATATCTTCAAGTGAGATCAAACCCAAGGATATCTACAGGCGTCAATGGAAGTAGGTGCAGCATCTAGCCAATGTGTTTTGGCATCGCTGGAGGAAGGAGTATCTTCATCACCTTCAAGGTCGTAACAAATGGCAAACATCTAAGCCTAATCTTAAGGTTGGAGATCTCATCCTTCTACAAGACAGAGAAGTTTGTCGGAATGAGTGGCCTATGGATCTTATTACTAAAGTTATGCCCAGTGACGATAACAAGGTCCGAAAGGTAGAAGTCAAGGTGACCAAGGGAGGATCGACACAAACCTTTACTCAACCAATTAGAGTTAGTACTCCTTTTGCCAGGTGAGTGACTTATGCAAGGACTAGCCATGCTGTTGACACGGCGGGGAGTACATTGCTGCTATCTTCAGGTTCTACTCGGAACTTTGGAATCCTTTGAAGACGTCATACGTCAGAATACATGTTCTTCAATTCTGTTGGACTTATGTTTATGCTTGCTTGTTGCATGTTTTTTTTCAAGGTTCCAGGACATTTAACAGTGTTGGACTTATTGATTATATATATTAGTTTATGGTTATGAAATCTAAAGATTTCAGACGGGGAGTGTTGTTACACTATGTGATTTTTTATGCTCTGTGTCTTTAAGATTTGTTCCCTCTGTCTATCTGAACTCTCTCTCCCACCGTTGTTCTGTACTGTATATCCCCCTCCCCTTCCTCTCTCTGATTCATTGTGCTCAGTATACCTCATCCTGTAACATCTTTCCATGTGGCTTACAACACCAACATTTTTCTACCTATGAATATCCATCATTAAACGGAACATTCGAAAGGATCCATCGTCTGTCTCTCTAATGCCGCATACACACGATCAGACTTCTCTTCGGAAAAAGATATGATGGCTTTTCCGATGGGATTCCGCTCAAGTCATGCAAAAGTTCGCTGAAATTACGACCGTAAAGAACGCGGTGATGTACAACACTACGACGAGCTGAGAAAATGAAGTTTAATGCTTCTGAGCATGCGTCAAACTGTTTCAGAGCATGTGTAGGAATTTTGCGCGTCAGAATTGCCACAGACGATTGCATTTTCGGATAGGAACTTTTTCCGACCGAAAAATTAAGAACATGCTCTCAATTTTTTGCTGGCTGGAATTCGGCCAGCAAAGTTCTGATGGAGCATACACACGGTCACATTTTCCAACGAAAAACTTTCATCTGTATTTTGCGGGCCGAAATTCCGATCGTGTGTATGCGGCATAACAGTGAGTTATTCATTGAGTTAAGCTGCCTGAATTGATGCAAAGGATAAATGAACACCAGGTCATGTAAGCTCTATTTGAAGCTGGAGATAAAGTTTATGGCTTTGTAGTTGAGTCAGAACAACAAGATAATTGCTTATTTCTAGATGCAGTCTGCGTGCTCTCTCCCTCAGAAAAAACGTACTACCTGAAAGGGATTACAAGTTTAGTAGCAAATCTTTCAATTTTTTTTTTATTTTGTTTTGGAAAAAGGAAGATTTTTTTTCCTTGCAGATGAAATCTACTTAATCTCTCCCCCAGAAATTGTAGCCTATCCCAATGAAGGGTTGAAAAGTGTGGTGCAACTCTGTTTATTGTTTTGTTTTCAACTGTACACAAAAAGAATCAACTCCAGATGCAGTATGCACACTTAATGTGCATGCTCAGAAATGATATGTTTTATATATCGATGGCAGTGGGGGGTTTGTAAGGGTAGGCGGGTGACACTCCCTTCATGTTTCCCTCCTCACTGGGCGCCAAGCAAGGGTCACATGAAAGGCTTCCTCCGGGGTAGGTTCTTCTCTGGGTACTCTGGGCACCTTGTACAGGGTCCTTGCCTTACACATGGGGTACCTTTGCTGGCACACATGATTGATCTTTTATAAACTCTCCTGACATTACTGTACTTCACCACGGTCACTGATTCATTTAGGAGAGACACGCAGAACCCTTGCCCTCTCCACCTGTCCAGCGTATCACTGCTACCTCACTCCCAATAATGGTATGGAGCCCCACCATGTACCTAGCACTAGGGATGAGCTTCGAGTTCGAGTCGAACTCATGTTCGACTCGAACATTGGCTGTTCGCAAGTTCGCCAAACAACGAACAATTTGGGGTGTTCGCGGCAAATTCGAATGCCGCGGAACACCCTTTAAAAGTCTATGGGAGAAATCAAAAGTGCTAATTTTAAAGGCTAATATGCAAGTTATTGTCATAAAAAGTGTTTGGGGACCTGGGTCCTGCCCCAGGGGACATGGATCAATGCAAAAAAAAGTTTTAAAAACGGCCGTTTTTTCAGGAGCAGTGATTTTAATAATGCTTAAAGTCAAACAATAAAAGTGTAATATCCCTTTAAATTTTGTACCTGGGGGGTGTCTATAGTATGCCTGTAAAGGGGCGCATGTTTCCTGTGTTTAGAACAGTCTGACAGCAAAATGACATTTTGAAGGGAAAAACTCATTTAAAACTACCCGTGGCTATTGCATTGCCGACAATACACATAGAAGTTCATTGATAAAAACGGCATGGGAATTCCCCAAAGGGGAACCCCGAACCAAAATTTAAAAAAAAAAATGACGTGGGGTTCCCCCTAAATTCCCTTCAGGTCTGGTATGGATTTTAAGGGGAACCCCGCACCAAAAAAAAAAAAAAAACGGCGTGGGGTCCCCCCAAGAGTCCATACCAGACCCTTATCTGAGCACGCAACCTGGCAGGCCGCAGGAAAAGAGGGGGGACGAGAGTGCGCCCCCCCCTCCTTAACTGTACCAGGCCACATGCCCTCAACATTGGGAGGATGCTTTGGGGTAGCCCCAAAACACCTTGTCCCCATGTTGATGAGGACAAGGGCCTCATCCCCACAACCCTGGCCGGTGGTTGTAGGGGTCTGCGGGCGGGGGGCTTATCGGAATCTGGAAGCCCCCTTTAACAAGGGGACCCCCAGATCCCAGCCCCCCCCCGTGTGAAATGGTAAGGGGGTACTTACCCCTACCATTTCACTAAAAAACTGTCAAAAATGTTAAAAATGACAAGAGACAGTTTTTGACAATTCCTTTATTTAAATACTTCTTCTTTCTTCTATCTTCCTTCATCTTCTGGTTCTTCTGGTTTTTCTGGTTCTTCTGGTTCTTCCTCCGGTGTTCTCGTCCAGCATCTCCTCCGCGGCGTCTTCTATCTTCTTCTCCTCGGGCCGCTCCGCACCCATGGCATGGGGTGGAGGCTCCCGCTCTTCTCTTCTTCTTTTCTTCTCTTCTTCTCTTCTTCTCTTCTTCATTTTCTTCTCCGGGCTGCTCCGCACCCATGCTGGCATGGAGGGAGGCTCCCGCTGTGTGACGGCGCTCCTCGTCTGACAGTTCTTAAATAACGGGCGGCAGGGCCACCCGGTGACCCCGCCCCCCTCTGACGCACGGTGACTTGACGGGACTTCCCTGTGACGTCACGGGGAATGCCACAGGGAAGTCCCGTCATGTCCCGTGCGTCAGAGGGGGGCGGGGTCACCGGGTGGCCCCCCCCCCATTATTTAAGAACTGTCAGACGAGGAGCGCCGTCACACAGCGGGAGCCTCCCTCCATGCCAGCATGGGTGCGGAGCGGCCCAGAGAAGAAAATGAAGAAGAGAAGAAAAGAAGAAGAGAAGATCGGGAGCCTCCCCCCCATGCCATGGGTGCGGAGCGGCCCGAGGAGAAGAAGATAGAAGACGCCGCGGAGGAGATGCTGGACGAGAATGCCGGAGGAAGAACCAGAAGAGCCAGAAGAACCAGAAGATGAAGGAAGATAGAAGAAAGAAGAAGCATTTAAATAAAGGAATTGTCAAAAACTGTCTCTTGTCATTTTTAACATTTTTGACAGTTTTTTAGTGAAATGGTAGGGGTAAGTACCCCCTTACCATTTCACTCAGGGGGGGGGCCGGGATCTGGGGGTCCCCTTGTTAAAGGGGGCTTCCAGATTCCGATAAGCCCCCCGCCCGCAGACCCCCACAACCACCGGTCAGGGTTGTGGGGATGAGGCCCTTGTCCTCATCAACATGGGGACAAGGTGTTTTGGGGGGCTACCCCAAAGCACCCTCCCAATGTTGAGGGCATGTGGCCTGGTACGGTTCAGGAGGGGGGGCGCACTCTCGTCCCCCCCTCTTTTCCTGCAGCCTGCCAGGTTGCGTGCTCGGATAAGGGTCTGGTATGGATTTTTGGGGGGACCCCACGCCGTTTTTTTTTTTGGCGCGGGGTTCCCCTTAAAATCCATACCAGACCTGAAGGGTCTGGTATGGAATTTAGGGGGAACCCCACGTCATTTTTTTTTTTCAATTTTGGCCAGGGTTCCCCTTAATATCCATACCAGACCTGAAGGGCCTGGTATGGAATTTAGGGGGACTCCCACATCATTTTTTTTTTTTTTTTTTTGGTTCGGGGTTCCCCTTTGGGGAATTCCCATGCCGTTTTTATCAATGAACTTCTATGTGTATTGTCTGCAACTCCGCGGGTAGTTTTAAATGAGTTTTTTCCTTCAAAATGTCATTTTGCTGTCAGACTTTTCTAAACACAGGAAACATGCGCCCCTTTACAGGCATACTATAGACACCCCCCAGGTACGAAATTTAAAGGGATATTACACTTTTATTTTTTGACTTTAAGCATTAATAAAATCACTGCTCCTGAAAAAACGGCTGTTTTTAAAACTTTTTTTTGCATTGATCCATGTCCCCTGGGGCAGGACCCTGGTCCCCAAACACTTTTTATGACAATAACTTGCATATTAGAATATAAAATTAGCACTTTTGATTATTCATGTTCGTGTCCCATTGACTTTAACGGTGTTCGCGTGTTCGAACAAACTTTTTTCCTGTTCGCATGTTCTGGTGCGAACCGAACAGGGGGGTGTTCGGCTCATCCCTACCTAGCACCGACTCCATGCATGCACTTCACCTAACTCTTCCTCTTTTGTACCTGTGTATAGGCTGGGGGCCTCTGTAGTCCTTATCTGTTCCCGCCGCCATGGGAGACAGACTGCTTAAGGAAAGAGTGCTGACAACAACTCCTCCTGCTAGAAGCTATGCCACTTGTCACATGTACATGCTTACAACAGGCTGCTAGAGAAACTTTTATTACCCTTGGTAACCACTTGTATCCTCACACTATATTAACTCCTGTACCATTATCTTCATACCCCAATGTGCTTAGCTGACCCGAACTGTAGACTATATGTTCTGGTTACTTGCCTTATACCCCTTGAGTAAGACCAGACAAAATTTCAAAAGCTTTACTGAAAAACGTGGTCATTTCAAATAACATTAGCAACAGTCTTTTCTTAATCCCTAACTCAGGCTTATTGGTGCTCCAAAAGCAGGGCTGAGACAAGGGGTGGGCAGAAGGGGAGAATGCCCTGGGCGGGACCATTTACTGGAGGAAGGGGGGCGCAGTAGAGGCCATGCTACAGGCCGCCTGTCCTGGGGCCGCTTTGATCTGTGGCTGCAGCGTTCCCCTCTTACCACCTCCTCTTGTTTGTCCCACAGCGCCAGGAGCGCTGTGTGTCAGGGAACTGGGTCTGTGTGTGTGTTCGGCGGCGCCGTAACAAGGTCACGCCCCCTAGACCGGCTCATGTGGTAGCAGATTGAATCATTGTTATCACACGAGCCGGTCCAGGGGGGCGGGACCTTGTTACGGCGCCGCTGAACACGCACAGACCCACCTGTGTAACACACTGCTGCGGGAGATGTCCGCTGTGTGATCCAGGGCAGGCTATGGTGAGTCTGCATTCATAGGCAAAGTGAGGCTGCGATTATGGGCATAGAGAGGCTGCGTTTATGGGCACAGAGAGGCTGCGATTATGGGCACAGAGAGGCTGCAATTATGGGCACAGAGAGGCTGCTATTATGGTCACAGAGAGGCTGCGATTATGGTCACAGTGAGATGGCATTGATGGGCACAGTGAGATGGCATTGATGGGCACAGTTAGGCGGCTTTGATGGGCACAGTGGGGCTGCAATTATGGGTGCTGAGAGGCTGCGATTATGGGCACAGTGAGGCGGCATTGATGGGCACAGCGGTAGGCTGCATTTGATGGGCACTCGTGAGACTGCATTGATCTGTTGTATCATGTCTGCAGTCTCTGACCATCTTTAATATGATGTCCTCAGTCTCTAACCATCGCCTGCATCATGTCCTCAGTCTCTAACCATCTCTTGTCTTATATCATGTCTCCAGTCTCTGAGGGGTGTTTGCTTAATTAGCAATGGTATTAGTAATATGCAGCAGGAAGGGGGTGCCCAGTGATGCTAAGCTTGCACAGTTGACAGGCTCCACATAACTAAAGAGGCTCAGCTGCTCCCCCTACCAGTGTGACAAGCACTGTGGTTGGACAGTGAGCTAAGTAAGACTGAGCCTATGAGTGTATCTAACTCAGTGTTGATAGGCTTTGCTAGGAATGGTGTGTCCAGGATGTGGCCCTACCTATGTACTGTATAAGATTACCTAAATGAACAGGGGTTGTCCTGGGACTTATGATACAGTGTGGTCGACTTGGACTTCTGGCTAGTGTGACTTATCAGTACTCCCTTTAGATAATAGGATTGAATGCACTGGACAGGGTGATAGATTTGCACTTTCCTGGGCACAGGACTTCATGCAAGGGAACATTAATATATAGATTATTGATGCAAGGATGTAATGCGGTCAAGGTGACTGGATGCTATGATCTGAATGGGTATTTTCTGTATATTTCTTTAAGGCAGCAAGAAGCATGCCGTTTTTCATCAAGGTGAGGTCGGAGCCTCAAAACTAACTGAGCAGAGTTCTTCTCTAAAGCCAGGTGAGTTCACAATTTCAATAATCAATAAAGAGAATCTGTCACAAGGCAAAATGCTTGTGTGGGAAAATTCTAAAACGGTAATTTCCCAATTCATATGGTTCTGAAATGCTCTGGGACAGTAAGGCTGAACCTGTTCTCTAAGTCACTGCCCTGGAATTAGTAGGGGGACCCCCCTTCATCCCCAGAAGAATTTACCCCCTTCCTGACCAGCACTTTTTGCGATTCGGCATTGCGTCTATAAAAATGCACTGATTGCTGTGTAAATGACGCTGGCATGGAAGGGGTTAACCACTAGGGGGCGAGGAAGGGGTTAAGTGTGTCCTAGGGAGTGATTCTAACTGTGGGGGGCTGGGCTACAAGTGACACGACAGAGATCACTGCTCCCGATGACAAGGAGCAGTAGATTACTGTCATGTCACTAGGCAGAACAGGGAAATGCCTTGTTTACACAGGCATCTCTCCATTTTGCAGCTCTGTGACACGATCGTGGGACACTGGTGAACATCGAGTTTGTGGGTCCCGCGGGCACAGTCACTGAGTTTGCGCCAGGCGCGCCATAGGCGCGCGAGTGCCCGCACGGCGGGATTTTCAAAGCAGCGTACAGGTACGTTGCTTTGCCCACACGAGCCATTCTGCTGACGTGTATATATACGTTAGGCAGTAGACAAGGGGTTAAAGAGGACAAGGGCTTCTTCCCCACAACCCTGGCCTGGTGGTTGTGGGGGTGGGGGTAGCTTATCAGAATCTGGAAGCCCCCTTTAACAAGGGGGCCCCTAGATTCCACCCCCCATGTGAATGCGTATGAGTAATTCATCTAAAAAATGTGAAAAGTAAATAAAACACAAACACAATTTTTGACAAGCCCTTTATTAAAAAAAATAAACATGTCCCCCCCACGAAAAAAAAATGTCTGCCCACTGACACATCTGCTCCCGTCGCTTGTCCCCTGCCAAATGACATCACCAGTTGACCCCGCCTTCATGACATCACTCAGAGATCCCACTCTCATAATGCTAAGGGGGCAGGGTCACCCGTTGATGTCACCAGGAGGCTCCATTCCTATGATGACACTTGCCAACCCCTGAAACATGGGGCGGGTTTCAGGGCCCTTTGTTAAAGGGGGCTTCCAGATTCTGATAAGCTACCCCCCACAACCATCGGGTCATATTGATGAGGACAAGGTGCTTTGCCAGGGGTTCCCCCTCCTGGCAAAGTGCCTCCCCCCATATTACGGGCATGTGGCCTGGTATGGCTTGCCTGGCCTGCCGGGCTGCATGCTTGGATAAAGGTCTAGTATGGATTTGCAGGGGCATGCATTTTTTTTTTGTTTTTTGCCATGGGATCCTCTTCAAAGGGCCTGGTGTTTATTGGGGGGACCCCATGCTGTTTTTTTTTGGTTAATGCCTACATTACATTCTGCTGTCAGCGGTGAATCCCTGCTGATAGCGAGGATGAGACACTGGTTGTTAGGAAGCTGGTGGTTGGCGGCTCCTAACGACCAAATACCAGGAAACTTTGATAATAAAAACAAGAGGGGGAAAAACACACTGGAACACATAAAGAATGCATGCGTTCGGAGTGCATTTTTGTGGTGTGAGCCAGCCCTTATGAATTATACGGTATATCACCTTCAATGTTGCACTATATATTTTTCAAATGTAATTTACTATTTTGTCCTTCTTTTTTACGTTAATTCTGCAGGAAGTAGCAAAGATTTCGATTTCCAGGCAGGCATGAAGATTGACCACCCTGACCAAAGTTCAGTTATCCAGACAGGTACAGATGTTAAACACACTAGGTGTATTTATTAAAAAAATGCTATTCATCCCATAGCACTTCATTTGCATTTGTTCTGTGTGAATGGAGCAAAATCAAATGTGATTAGGCTGGAAGGTATCAGTAATGCTCTCTCATTCATAAAAAAGAGAGTGGTTAGGGAAAATGCTGCACTATGGGCATTACATTGAGCCGGCCATAGTAAATACGTATTTATTTATTTCTCAGTGCCATCATCAGCTCTATTTTTTGATTTCACTGTATTCTATATAAATGAATAACATTTGACCTGGATAGAGCATAGCTTAGTAACGTACAATTTTGCTCCCATTTGCACAAAATGAATGTACATGCAGTTTCACAGAACAAATAACTCTGCATTTTAAAAAGAAATACACCTCTAAAGGCCCATACACACGATCAGATTTTCCGACGGGAATTGTGTGATGGCAGGCTGTTGTCAGAAAATCCGACCGTTTGTATGCTCCATCGGGCAATTGATGTCGGATTTTCCGCCAACAAATGTTGGTTAGCATGCTTTAAAATTTTCCGACAACAAATGTGTGTTGTTGGATTTTTCGATCGTGTGTACAGAAGTCCTTTGGACAAAAATCCAAAGTACAAACACGCATGCTCAGAAGCAATACTAACCATAACACAACAAAGAGCTGAAAAACCACGTAGTTTCGTGTTTGTTGGCCGACAATTCTTTGCCGTTTGTATGCAATACAAGTTCATGGCCAACGCCCTTCGGACAAAAGTCCTACGCTTTGTCCACGGAAAATCCGATCGTGTGTACCAGGCTTAAGACTATGGAGCTTATATATACATTTCAGCTCTACATTTGCTAGTTGTCCATGCATTTGCTAAACAATGTTTTGCTGTGTTTTAATGCACAAAATGTACAGTTTGCATATGTAGCTCTCAGGCAAATACTGGTAGAGTGACGGGTTTATTTTAATGGGGACCCAAACAGTAGCACATACATGACTTTTTTCACTGTTTTGCCTCCTGGAGCATATGGAGGTGGGGAGAGAATCCTCAGTCTTGTGTAATTTTTTGTTTATTGAAACCTTACAAATAAATAGGGAAAGAGACTAGTCTCTCTCAAAAGGTTGTGGGATTTTTGTGTGGAGATGGTGTGTCTGTTATTAAGGTGAGAACCAAAGACAACAATTAATTAAGAAAATATAAATGTATTAAAGAATATCAGATACAAACAGCACAAACATGAACATTTTTGAGACCGTGAGTTGATGATATATGAAATCAGATGCGTAGGTATGCAGGGGTAGCCAACATGTTTTGCAAAATGCTTCATCGGGGCACTGCATACATCTATGATTTCATCTAAGTTACATAAGACATAACACATGTCATTAGTATATTATCAAACATACAGTTATTAATTCATTACAGAGAATAAAAGATTATTTTATTATATTACATTTTGTATAGCTTAAATTACATATGCTCACC
Source organism: Aquarana catesbeiana (assembly GCF_042186555.1). Classification (NCBI taxonomy): domain Eukaryota; kingdom Metazoa; phylum Chordata; class Amphibia; order Anura; family Ranidae; genus Aquarana; species Aquarana catesbeiana. The sequence continues at coordinate 45,997,630 of NC_133329.1, forward strand.
TGGTCTATAAAAATGAACGATTCGCACGCAACATTGCAGTCATTCACCCATCATAGAAACCCTGGCTGGGGCTAGTTCCCAATGGAAGTCAGATCCAAACGCGATAGGCGGTAGGGAAATTGGATCGTGATGGTTGCCAAGATTGGAATAATATAACGTTCTAAAAATTTAGTTACATTACAAAAATGATAGTAGTAATGGATAATAGGGGTAATGACACCGAAATTGAATCATGTTGTTACTATTGATCTAGACAGGGAGATACTATAGTAAGGGATAAACACATTAATGAGGGTTTATGGGTAGTTATATACATAGTAATTATTATTATTATTATTATTATTATTAATAATGTCAATTTACGCAGCGCTTTACATATACATTGTACATTCACATCAGTCCCTACCCTCAAGGAGCTTACAATCTAAGGTCCCTAACTCACATTCATACATACTAGGGACAATTTAGACAGGATCCAATTAACCTACCAGCATGTCTTTGGAGTGTGGGAGGAAACCGGAGTACCCGGAGGAAACCCACGCAGGCACAGGGAGAACATGCAAACTCCAAGCAGGTAGCGTCGTGGTTGGGATTCGAACCAGTGACCCTTCTTACTGCTAGGCGAGAGTGCTACCACTACACCACTGTGCCTACCCTGTACCCTGATACCCGAGACAGGGAAGGTTGAGGCCATCCTGGCCTGGCCTACCCCTCAAACCAAAAAGCAGGTTATGTCTTTCTTGGGGACCGCTGGCTACTATAGGAAATTTGTATGTAACTATAGTAGCCTGGCCAAACCTCTGACTGACCTAACCAAAAAGAAACTGCCCAAGGTGGTGTCTTGGACACCAGAATGTGAGCAGGCATTTCAGGCCTTGAAGGAGGCGCTGGCCAGCGCACCTGTGCTGCAGGCTCCAGACTTCACCCGCCGTTTCCTTGTGCAGACGGATGCCTCTGCCTTTGGATTGGGTGCAGTCCTGAGCCAGGTGGACGAGGCCGGAGAGGAGCATCCCATCCTCTACCTGAGCATCCCTTGAGCTGGCTAAATCGTGTTGCTGGGGAGAATGGCAAACTACTTCGGTGGAGCCTAATTCTTCAGCAATACGATTTCACCTTCCAGCATAAGAAAGGCAGCGCCCATGGCAATGCTGATGGGCTGTCACGACAAGCCGAGCCCGCAGGAGTCGGTTGCGTCAGGAGGGAAATTGTAGTTCCCTCCCATGCAACCACCTAAGGGGGGAGGTGTAACGATATCAAGTACGGGACATGACAAGCTGTAGCTAGCTGCCATCTTGTGCGGAAGTAGCCATGACAGTTTGGCTAACCATGTAACCTCACAGAGAACTCTGAACTCTCTCCGTCCCCATCTTAGGAATTCAAAGCTTTTTAAGTTCAACAGAAAAGGTTATCTCTACAGAGAAAACAGAACCAGGTTAGGTCAGTAAAAAACATTTGTTGTAAGGGCAGTGTTCAGGCCTGTCGTAAAACTGTCACCCTCCCCATTCAGAGCCCTAACAGGCCTCGGTTGTAAAAATGTCTGAATACACCTCACTAGAATAAGTATGAAATTTCAGCATGTTTCATAACTTCTGACTTAGTAATAGCACAGCCATAATCTGGACATATTTGGCTTCCTCAGATAATATGGAACGTTTCAAGTCCAGACACCCCTATGTCAGGTCATATGGGAAACCCCTGGGACCACTTATTCCTCCAAAGCAGGCTATACGTTATAGATATGGCATGTTTAGACTTGTTTTGAAGGAAATCTCAAGTTGAATAATAATATGGATATTTGGGGTCTGTAAACACTATAGATGCAGATATATGAATATGTATTAAAAAATCTACCTGGGACGTGGTCATGAGTGTAGACACCTCCCAGCAACCAACCCCTAAACCAGCTGACCAGATGATTGGTTACTGGTCGCTGTCAACACCCCCTTTGATTTGACAGAAAAGAGGAGATGCCAAGACAATGGTCACATATTCACCAATATGTGACGAACGCGGGTGTCAGATCCCTGCCCTCCTCGCTAACTCGCGACAAAGGACCGGCCAACCTCACACCACGCTGTCACTTACGTAACAATGCCACTCTCAGCTGCGCCCAGCACAAAGATTTTCCAGCTTGCGGGACCACAATCTAGGTGCGAGCAGCCTGAGAGTGATTGTCACTGGGCTAATTACACAATTAACCCTTTAACTGCCACCACCCCCGTTTAAAAGACCGAGCCGGGGGAGACTCGTAATTTCAGCAATACCAATTATAATTTTAGAATAAGCGTCTGCCACACACACTGCCACCACAGACAGGTCTGCTCAGAGTCTTACTCTACAACAGTAGCGCCCTTCAAGAGGCAGGTTCGTTTATAGCTTGCATTAAGAGCTTTGGAGACAAGGTTAACACTTTTCAACCTAAAGGTCAAAGTTGATGCAAATAAAATATTTACAGAAAAAAGATGTTTCAAAAAGATAAAGACAATATACAGCCACAAAGCAATAAGGTAGAATTGGGAAGAAAGGATACTTGCAATTAATGTCCGAGGGTTGATCAGAGTTCGATCGATGAGCTAGGTAATCGGTTCTCGACTTGGCAGATGTTCCTTCTTGGATGGTAAAAACCAATCTGTCACGAATTCACACCCCAACGGCGACTAACTAACCGCGACGTGTGTTCCGTGACCGGGGTATATGAGGAGCTAAGGGAATAAGGGGGAACTTATACTGCGCATGTAAGACTGACTGTAGTATTTTCACAGCCTGCACTACCTTTGGCCACCACTAGAGGGAGACTCCACTCCAATCCAGCTAGCTGACCACACACAGGCAGATACGAATCTTACATACAATCTGGTGCACTCTAAGGGTTGGGGAGCAGTCTAGCAATTACTACACACTTCTAGGGCTCCTCCAGCTATCCTGCAAGCTTGAACCCCGGTGTTATTCACTCTTCCCACTGTCCCCACACCCACACACCAGACACACAATAAATGATAGCCTGCCACCACCCAACAGTTTGTCCGCAGACTGGTCTGCTGAGCCACCACACACAGATCTCTGTCTGGAAGATCTGTTAGCTTACAATCTGCATGCAATCTGCCAACACACAGTGCAATTGCATACCAATTAACTTAAACCGAGTACTTAGGCACTAAAATACACCAACCTCTCCAGAGATATGATTCAGGGTAGTTATAATGTCTTGTTTTTGTTCCTTGTATTCGTTGTTATTTATTTGGTAAAACTTCTAAATTTAAAGTGGTCGAAAGGATAGGGTAAGACAATATATATAGTGTATGAATACTGAGACAATAAAGCTCATGTACTGTTTACCCTGAGGTCGGTATGGCTGTAATGGGATGCATAGTTAAATGCCAAGTCCCCGCTGTATAGTGCCGACCGTAAAAATAGGGAACATACAGAAAATATAATAATGACCTAAAATTAGTCTCCCAACCTCCAAATAAGTAACCAATAAAGCCAGAGCATTTTGAAAATAGGCCCTTACCTTGCAAGGTGGATAGTGTGGATTGTAGTGAGTCCCTGGGTAGCAACACGGCAAAGGTGTGTAGCACGCTACACCACTGACATCAAGATGCCTGTGTCAGCATGAAGCCGACACCACCATCCTAAATGTCCACGATCCCACTGGAAATGAAGGGTCGGATGACCCCTGACATCACTTCCGGTCCAGGCATCCCTGTAAGCACGCATGCGCACCAACTCCGAAGATCAGGAGTGGTGCGCCGGCGCTGTCAGTCACAAACTAATGGCGTGGACAGGAAGTGAGGGTGGAACGGAATCTCCACCCTCATTGACAGGGACACACGAATCCCCCTACCAATAGCAGAGAGCCCCAGGGTGTACGATGGGCGAGCGCTGAAATGGAACGCAGACATCATACACAGATAGACACCAAATCTCTTCAAACAAACAGATAGAAAGTGATCTCTAGTATACAGATATTTTTGCCCATGAAACATAGGCAGCAAGAGTTTTATACATGATAGAAAATATCTTAAAAGTATACATCGATTTGTAATGGTAAAGTCAGTATGGGGTAAAACTCCCTGCATACGGACAGAAACACCACCAGCGATGTTCACATAGTAATGATGCTAGATAGAAAGCAAGACAAAACTAAGCAATTGAGAACGGAAAATGCAAAAAAAACAAAAAACTAATATACATAACAATGGAAGATATGGGTACCAGATGTAAATGAGGCCAATAGCTATCACCACATAGGGTTCAAAAATATAAACACAGATATGTCATAGTTTAAAGAAAGGGTTTGAAAGATAATGCCATATTTAACCCTGGTGGGTAGGTGGTTCTCTGATTAAAAATCCATCTTGCCTCTTTCTGAAGGATTTTCTTGTCGATGTCCCCTCCCCTTTCTAATTCTGGAATGACTTCTAATGCAAAAAATGAAATGTATGATGTATTGTAGCTGTGGTTGAGCCCCACATGTTTACATATTGGGGTATTTAATAGTCCTGCATCTAAATAGTACAGGTGATCTTGTATACATTTGGCAAAGGGACGCATGGTCTTGCCAATGTAAGATGCACCATATCGGCACATAGCTAGATGGACAATACCCATAGTGCAACAGTCAGCATACCCCTTTAGTTTGTGAAATCCACCTCAGGGTAGAGGGCATCCCACTCCTTCCCTAATCCACGGGCATTGATCACATTGACCGCATTTAAAGGTCCCCCTTCCTCCCGTCGCTCCAAGAATGGGAGCGGCAGGGGGAAGGTGACTGTTTACCAGACTGTCCCTAATAGATCGGGATCTTCTATAGACAATTTGTGGTGTACTGGCCACATATTTAGAAATGACAGGGTCCTCAGAAAGAAAATGCCAATTATTGTTAATCAATTTACGAAATACATCTTGATGAGCAGTAAAAGTGGTAATGAATTTTGTGTTGGGGTTGGTTTTCCGGGCCTTAGACTTAAAAATGAGTGATTCCCGTGTGTTTTGTTTAGCCCTCTGCTTTTTTGAGGACTTTTTTGCTGTACCCTCTAGTTTGCAATCTTAGATACAAGGCCTTAGCCTCAAGCTCAAAATCCTCATCCCTGGCGCAATTACTACGCAACCTCAGATATTGGCTAAACGGTATGCTTCGTACCAGAGAGCGAGGATGTGAGCTTGAGTAATGCAATATCTTTCCCTATTTCTTAACTATTACCAGGGATTGTGCGGAAATTGTCTGTTTCTGGAAACTGTCCAACCATATATTTTATATATTCTATTTTTTGTGGGTGCAAAACCCTGTTTTTGTCTGTTAGACCTTTCCAGTATAAGGCTTGTTGTATAAATTGATCTTCATTGAACTATGAATATTTGCCAATGTATATCATTATTCTTTTGATGCTGGTTCTAAGCAATATACACTAAGTAGTGATCGGATATATATTTTCACTGTTTCCAATTCTGTGTGGTCCCTTCCCCCTTTCTTCTTTTTTTTTTTTTTTCCCACTATTATGTCGCAGTTTTCAGGACCTGGGTGGGAACAATTTCTGGATACTATCCAGAACACTTGTACTCCCCAGGTACAAACTGAAGTTGGCCTTGGTGTTTTCTTTTTGAAATTGAAAAGACTCATGGAAAAGAAGTCCAACTTGGGTTGGCACGTCCGCTTCTTCGATCGGTATTTGAAAGAGAAAGTAAGCCCCCAGGGACTAAGAATACAAATTTTTCCATCCTTTGAAGTGACAGACATCCCATTCAAAGAAGAATGGGAACAAAATCTTAACAAATGTTCAGCACACATGATGTCAATGTTAAAAGAGAAATAAAGCAGGGATTTGGTAGAGCTAGACAGGGAGATTGAGACATTAAGGGCCAGTGGAAGTCATTACTCCACTAGTATGGAGTTTAAAAAGAAGGAACGTGATTTATTACAGCACCTAGAGAAGTATAACAAAAATGCTGTATTAAAAAAGGACCAAAAATTCTACAAGGACAAATTGGCCTTCTTCGGCGGCTATGCATATAAATGGCAAAGAGGGCTCTCTAACAAAAGAGGTAAACCCTATAGACAAAATCTGTATCACGATAACACACCATATAAATCTGACTCTGATGCCTCTATTTCATCACCCTCTGTCTCCTCCCAGAAACCATCAAGTAAAACCCCACGAGGACCGTCGGGCAAAGGACGTGCACCTAAACGCGGTAATAAGAGTGATTACTAGCCCCAGGGGGGTACACATAAAAAACGGATTGTTTCCCCCCATAGGCACTCACCAAGTAACACTTATACTGAACTAGCAGAAGGAGCATATGGTGACTCAGGAATGGGTGCCACTGCCCCTCTGCTTTTGTTCTCATACGAAAAAGAAAGCGAACCAATACCCCCACGTGACCTGGGTGCAACACCAAAAATCGGCCAACCCAAGATTACCATCCCAGGTCCAGCCGCTTTAGGCCCTATTTCCAACCCCCCAGCCACACCAATCACACAATCACGAATGGGCAAGATAGATGTGATTAACCTCCTATGAGCTATCGGCCACAGAAATTGAGGTATTAAGACTTGGTCTTAGTTTCTGCCCATTACAACAAATTGACAAATTCACTCTTTCAAAGGACTTACAGTAGGTGACCGCGATATTGTGTCAATCTCGCCGCACTTCTCGGCGAGATTTGACACCTATGAGCCCCGTCGCAGGGGCCAGCGCCGAGATGGCTCACTCATCGGGAAAGGAAAACTTTGTTTTCCTTCCGCGATGAGTGACAGGCAGCGCTGACAGCTGTCTGGTATGAATCCTGAGGCGGGAACACCGCACCAAATTTTAAATGAAAAAACCGGCGTGGGTTCCCCCCTAGGAGCATACCAGGCCCTTAGGTCTGGCATGGATTGTAAGGGGAACCCCCTATGCCGAAAAATCGGCGTGGGGGTCCCCCCCCAATCCATACCAGACCCTTATCCGAGCACGCAGCCCGGCCGGCCAGGAAAGGGGGTGGGGACGAGCGAGCGCCCCCCCCCCTCCTGAGCCGTACCAGGCCGCATGCCCTCAACATGGGGGGGCCCTTGTCGCCCTCAACATGGGGGGGTGGGTGCCTTGGGGGAGGGGGGCGCCCTGCGGGGCCCCCCCACCCCAAAGCACCTTGTCCCCATGTTGATGAGGACAAGGGCCTCTTCCCGACAACCCTGGCCGTTGGTTGTCGGGGTCTGCGGGCGGGGGGCTTATCGGAATCCGGGGGCCCCCCTTAATAAGGTGTCCCCCAGATCCCGGCCCCCCACCCTGTGTGAATGAGTTTGGGGTACATGGTACCCCTACCCATTCACCTAGGCAAAAGTGTCAATATAAAAAAAACACACTACACAGGTTTTAAGAATAATTTATTAGTCAGCTCCGGGGTCTTCTTCCGACTTCGGGGGGTCTCCTTCCGACTTCTCCCGGTGTTCGGCCTCTTCTCCCGGGCCCCGCCGCTATCTTCTTCCAGCTCTATTGCCAGCGAGGGGCCCGGTCTGCTGCCGCTGTCTCACCGCCGCTGTCTTGTCGCCGCTGTCTCGCCGCTTCTTCTCTTCTATTCTTCTTCCCTGATGTTGACACGACGCTCTCTCCGGCTCGAATGCTGTGTGCGAGCTGCGGAGCCATTTATATAGGCGGTAACCCCGCCCCCTTACGACGCCATGGTCCCAGCATGCGCAGGGACTCTGGGGCCACGCCCCCTTATGACGCCAGAGTCCCTGCGCATGCTGGGACCATGACGTCGTAAGGGGGTGGGGTTACCGCCTATATAAATGGCTCCGCAGCTCACACACAGCATTCGAGCCGGAGAGAGCGTCGTGTCAACATCGGGGAAGAAGAATAGAAGAGAAGAAGCGGCGAGACAGCGACGACAAGACAGCGGCGGCGAGACAGCGGCGACAAGACAGCGGCAGCAGACCGGGCCCCTCGCTGGCAATAGAGCTGGAAGAAGATAGCGGCGGGGCCCGGGAGAAGTCGGAAGGAGACCCCCCGAAGTCGGAAGAAGACCCCGGAGCTGACTAATAAATTATTCTTAAAACCTGTGTAGTGTGTTTTTTTTATATTGACACTTTTGCCTAGGTGAATGGGTAGGGGTACCATGTACCCCAAACTCATTCACACAGGGTGGGGGGCCGGGATCTGGGGGCCACCTTATTAAGGGGGGCCCCCGGATTCCGATAAGCCCCCCGCCCGCAGACCCCGACAACCAACGGCCAGGGTTGTAGGGAAGAGGCCCTTGTCCTCATCAACATGGGGACAAGGTGCTTTGGGGTGGGGGGGCCCCGCAGGGTGCCCCCCTCCCCCAAGGCACCCACCCCCCCATGTTGAGGGCATGCGGCCTGGTACGGCTCAGGAGGGGGGGGGGCGCTCGCTCGTCCCCACCCCCTTTCCTGGCCGGCCGGGCTGCGTGCTCAGATAAGGGTCTGGTATGGATTGGGGGGGACCCCCACGCCGATTTTTCGGCATAGGGGGTTCCCCTTACAATCCATGCCAGACCTAAGGGCCTGGTATGCTCCTAGGAGGGAACCCACGCCGGTTTTTTCATTTAAAATTTGGCGCGGTGTTCCCGCCTCAGGATTCATACCAGACAGCTGTCAGCGCTGCCTGTCACTCATCGCGGAAGGAAAACAAAGTTTTCCTTTCCCGATGAGTGAGCCAGCGCGACATTCACAGTACCCTGTCGCCGAGAACCAGCGCGATGGTATCGCGCTGGAAACACAATCTCGCGGTCAGGTACTGTACATCTCTTTGCAAGAAACCTTACATACAGTCAGGTTGTAATTCCTACACCATTCACCTGATTTGGATGTAAATACCCTCAAATTAAAGCTGAAAGTCTGCAGTTAAAGCACATCTTTTTGTTTCATTTAAAATCCATTGTGGTGGTGTATAGAGCCAAAAAGATTAGAATTGTGTTGATATCCTAATCTTTATGGACCTAGTGACCCCATCTCAGATGAGGAAGAACCCGATATAGAGATATCCCCAGAACCATCTAAGTTCAAAGCCAAATCTCAGAAATTTCCCAATTTTCAGACATGTCCAGCTGTCTGGGCTTTTCTCAAACAAACTAAAAAGCAAATGAAGGATCTTCAGTTTCCAAGCTATGCCGAGGACATCGCATGTTCGACTGTTCGTCGAATTTCGAACGTTATGGGCCGTTTGCGCCTAATTCGAGTGGCGCATTACGGCCCATAATTCACTGTGGCATCGCATTGCTGGCTGATGATTGGCCAAGCATGCACTATGACCCGCAATGCTTGGCCAATCACAGCGCCGTCTGTACAGAGAGCTGTAATTATGGCTCAGGGGGCTTAGTACACGCGTGCGGCCTTGTGTAGTATGTTGCGGTGGAGAGATACAGAGAGACAGTGTCATTTGATTTAAGTTAGATAGAGTAGGCAGGCGAGTCAGTTAGCTGCACTTACAGTGTATTGTGTATATATATATATATATATGCATCCTAGGTGTTGTGTGTGTGTGTGTGTGTGTGTATATATATATATATATATATATATATGTATTATATATACACTGTATTCAGTTTAGCTAGATCCGTTCCTGTTATTTTCTTCCTACTGCCAGGCAGGCAGGTGTTTTTACAGTATTTACAACTACCTGAAGAAAATTGCGGGTGTTCTTCTGATCCTATTAGTCCTATTAGCTACAGTATTTACAGTTAGTGTAGTGCATCCTCTGCACAGTGTGCACCTAAAGCTACCTAAAGAAAATTGGTGGTGTTCTTCTGATCCTATTAGTACCACAGGCAGCTGCAGTCTTTACAGTTAGTGTAGTGCGTCCTCTGCACAGTGTGCACCTAAAGTTACCTGAAGAAAATTGGTAGTGTTCTTCTGATCCTATTAGTACCTCAGCCAGTTGCAGTATTTACAGTTAGTGTAGTGCGTCCTCTGCACAGTGTGCACCTAAAGCTACCTGAAGAAAATTGGTGGTGTTCTTCTGAGCCTATTAGTACCGCAGGCAGCTTCAATATTTATAGTTATTGTGGTGCGTCCTCTACACAGTGTGCACCTAAAGCTACCTGAAGAAAATTGCTGGTGTTCTTCTGATTCTATTAGTACCACAGGCAGGCAGCTGCAGTATTTACAGTTAGTGTACTGCGTCCTCTGCACAGTGTGCACCTAAAGCTACCTGAAGACAATCTCTGTTGTTCTGCTCCTATTAATACCACAGGAAGCTGCAGTATATTTAGTTAGTGTACTGTGTCCTCTGCACAGTGTGCACCTAAAGCTACCTGAAGACAATTGCTGGTGTTCTCATACTAATAATACTACAGGCAGGCAGCTGATTCTGCTAGCTGCAGTATCAGAGTATATATACATCCCAGCTTTGTGCAGCTACATCTCACTGCAGGCCATTAGTATGTCTGGAAGGCCAACAAGGAGAGGCAGACAGTCACAAGCCAATAAAAGAGGGCAAGCAGGCTCTGTGTCTAGAGGCAACAGTGCTGGTCGTGGAGACGGTGCATCCTCATCAGCACATGGCCGTGGGACACGCTTGTCCTTTTTTTCGGCAGCTGGCTGTGTTGAGCCACAACATGCGGAAGACTTGGTAGAGTGGATGACCAAGCCGTCCTCATCCTCCTCATCCTCTCTCACCCAGGCTCAGGGTACTTTGTCTGGCAAAGCAGCTGCCAAGGCTGCCTCTTCCCTCTGCTCAATGGCATCAGTCACTCCTTCCCTAGCCCCACCATGTCCTCCTTAGGAGTCCCCCGAACTGTTTGATCACAATGTTGGGTACATGCTCCAGGAGGATGCCCAGCGTTTTGAAAGCTCCGATGATGGTACCCAGCTAGAGGAAGGCAGTAACGTGAGCCCAGAGAGAGGGGTGCCAAAGAAGGAGAGCAATCTGGCAGTCATGTTCCCCCAGCTGCAGCATACTGCCAGGTTTGCTCCAGTGATGAGGAGGGAGGGAATGATGAGGTCACTGACTCCACGTGGGTGCCTGATAGGAGAGAGGAGGTGGAGGAGGCACATCTCCAACGAGGCAGGATGCTCTTCAAGGACCAGCTTAAGGGCAGCACACCGACTGCTTCACACCGCAGAGCTCCGCATGTGCAGGGCGCTGCTGTCTCTGCACGTTATTCCAAAAGTTCTTTGGTGTGGGCCTTTTTTGAGACAAGTGCATCAGATCTCATCGCTGTTATTTGCAACATATGTCTCAAGCGTATCTCGCGTGGCCAAAACATCACCTGCTTGGGCACCACATGCTTGACCAGACATATGTCGACCTGACATGCAGTTCGTTGGCAAGCGTACCTAAAAGACCCACACCAAAGAACAAAGCGGACCTCTCCTTGCTCCTCATCAGCTGGGATCTCCAACCCCACTATACCTTCAGTCCTCTCTGAAACCTGCACTGAGAGGAATGAAGGTGTAGAATTAGGTGTGTCACAGCCAAGTACTTGCGGGCAATTTGCTATCGGTACACCGACGTCAGATTGTACCAGGCAAATTTCCCTGCCCCAGCTGCTGCACCGCCGAAAGAAGTTCGCTCCCAGCCATCCACATGCCCAGCGGTTGAATGCTAGCTTGGCTAAATTGCTAGCACTTCAACTGCTGCCTTTTCAGTTGGTAGACTCTGCTCCCTTCCGTGAGTTTGTGGAATGTGCGGTTCCTCAGTGGCAGGTTCCCAAATGCCACTTTTTCTCATGGAAGGCGATTCCGGCTCTCTACCAGCATGTGGAAGGCAATGTCTTGGCCTCACTGGACAGGGAGGTCAGCGGTAAGGTACATATTACCGCTGACTCATGGACCAGCAGGCATGGACAGGGACGTTACCTATCTTTCACCGCACACTGGGTGACTCTTCTGGCAGCTGGGAAGGATGCAGGAAAGGGTGCAGTAGTGTTGGAGGTTGTTCCACCACCACGCCTCCAAAATTCTACTAGTGGTGATTCTGCCACACCTCTCCCCTCCATCCCCTCCTCTTCTTCTTCCTCCATGGCCTCTTCCTGTGCTGATTTGTCCTCGGAACCAGAGGTGCTCCGTAGGCGTTCAAGGGGCAACGCAAGCACACAGGCATAAATGATGGGATGCAGGGGCTTGAGCTGGTGTGCTTGGGGGACAGGAGCCACACTGGGGCAGAGATTCTGTCAGCTCTGCAGGGGCAGGTTCAGAGGTGGTTGATGCCACACCAGCTTAAGCCAGGTATGGTGGTTTGCGACAATGGCACCAACCTCCTCTCCGCCCTCCGACGTGGACAACTGACCCATGTGCCCTGTTTTTTGGCTCATGTCCTTAACTTCGTTGTGCAGCGGTTCTTGGGCAGGTACCCGGGCTTACAGGATGTCCTGAGGCAGGCCAGGAATGTCTGTGTAAAACGTATATAAAGGGTGCTCAGAATGTCAGGACCAGGCAATTGGTGTCTTTATTGGATGGATGAAGTGGTCTTCAAACACTTAGGGCTGCACTCAAAGAGGGAAGCAATCTCTAATAGAAAACAAATAAAAGAAAAAAGGCGCCTCTAAGTGCAGAATTAAAACTTTTAATATCCCCAAACAAGATTAAAAACACTTACAGAATCAAGGATAAGAAGAGGCATAACATGGATTCACCTGCTTCATACATCCATGTTATGCCTCTTCTTATGCTTGATTCTGTAAGTGTTTTTAATCTTGTTTGGGGATATTAACCACTTGACCACTGGGCACTTAAACCCCCTTAATAACCAGACCAATTTTTTTTTCAGCTTTTGGTGCTCTCACATTTTGAATGACAATTACTCAGTCATGTAACACTGTATCTATATGACATTTTTGTCCTTTTTTTCACATAAATAGAGCTTTCTTTTGGTGGTATTTAATCACCGCTGGGTTCTTTATTTTTTGCGCTATAAAAGAAAAAAAACGAAAAATCTGTAAAAAAAATACATTTTTCTTTGTTTCTGTTATAAAATTTTGAAAATTAGTAATTTTTCTTCATATATTTTGGCCAAAATTTATACCGCTACATATCTTTGGTAAAAATAACCCAAATTAGTGTATATTATTTGGTCTTTGTGAAAGTTATAGCGTCCACAAGCTATGGTGCCAATATCTGAAAATTGATCACACCTGAAGTACTGATGGCCTCATCTCATTTCTTGAGACCCTAACATGCCAGAAAAGTACAAATACCCCCAAAATTACCCCTTTTTGGAAAGAAGACATTCCAAGGTATTTAGAAAGATGCATGGTGAGTTTTTTGAAGTTGTAATTTTTTCCCACAATTCTTTGCAAAATCAATTTTTTTTTTCCACAAAATTGTCATATTAGCAGATTATTTCTCACACACAGCATATGCATACCACAAATTACACCCCAAAACACATTCTACTATTACTCCCGAGTACGGCAATACCACATGTGTGAGACTTTTACACAGCGTGGCCACATACAGAGGACCAACAAGCAAGGGAGCACCTTCAGGCGTTCTGGAGCACCCAGGCCAATTCTGACATTTCTCTCCTACATGTAAAAATCATAATTTATTTGCTAGAAAATTACATAGAACCCCAAAACATTATATATGTTTTTTTAGCAAAGTTTTTATCTCACACGATATTTGCGCAGCAATTTTTCGAACGCTTTTTTTTGGAAAAAAAAACGTTTTTTTGCTTAAAAAAACCCAAAACAGTGAGGTTAACCCAATGTTTTTGCATAATATGAAAGATGAAGTTACACCGAGTAAATAGATACCTAACATGTCACCTTTCAAAATTGCACGCGCTTGTGGAATGGTGCCAAACTTTGCTACTTAAAAATCCCCATAAGCGACGCATTAAAATTTTTTTACTGGTTATAAATTTTGAGTTACAGAGGAGGTCTAGAGCCAAATTTATTGCTCTCGCTCTACCGATCACAGAGATACCTCACATGTGTGGTTTGAACACCGTTTTCATATGTGGGCGGGACTTACGTATGCGTTCGCTTCTGCATGCGAGCACACGGAGAGGGGCACTTTAAAAAAAATTTTTTATTTTTTTTATTCTTCATTTTACTTTATTTATTTTAGTTTGACACTTTTTTCCCCCCCAAAAATTTTTTTGATCACTTTCATTCCTATTACAAGGAATGTAAACATCCCTTGTAATAGGAATATGGCATGACAGGTCCTCTTTACAGTGAGATATGGGGTCAATAAGACCCCACATCTCACCTCGAGGCTGTGCCTGAAATTAAAAAAAAAAAAAAAAAGACCCTGGCTTCGATCGTATCGGTGAGTCGGTAGAAGCACCGGAGGGCGGCGGGAGGGGGGGACGTCCCCTCTCGCCTCCTGTAAGAATGATCAAGCAGTGTAACAGCCGCTATGATCGTTCTTATGGTGTAGGGAATCGCCGGCTGAAAAAGCTGATATCTGAATGATGCCTGTAGCTGCACCCATCATTCAGATATCCCCGCACAAAGTCAAGGACGTCGTATGACGGAAGGCGGGAAGTGGTTAAAACGCTTTTTTTTTTAACACAAAGTTGTCCATTTATACAATATTTCTAACACATAGCATGTACATACCAAAAATGACACCCCAAAATAGATTCTCCTACTCCTCCTGAGTACGGCGATACCACATGTGTGAGACTTCCACAGCCTGGCCACATACAGAGGCTGGGTATGGCTGAGCATGGCAGGGTATGGCTGAGCAGGGCTGGGTATGGCTGAGCATGGCCGAGTATGGCTGAGCATGGCCGAGTATGGCTGAGCATGGCCGAGTATGGCTGAGCATGGCCGAGTATGGCTGAGCATGGCTGAGTATGGCTGAGCATGGCTGGGTATTGCAGAGTATCGCCGAGTATGACTGGGTATGGCAGAGTATGGCTGGGTATCACCGAGTATTGCAGAGTATGGCTGGGTATTGCGGGGTATTGCAGAGTATGGCTGGGTATTGCAGGGTATTGCAGAGTATTGCGGGATATTTCGGGGTATTGCAGGGTATGGCAGAGTATTGCGGGGTATTGCAGAGTATTGCGGGGTATTGCAGGGTATGGCAGAGTATTGCGGGGTATTGCAGGGTATGGCAGAGTATTGCAGGTTATTTCGGGGCATTGCAGGGTATTGCTGAGCATGGCCGAGTATGGCTGAGCATGGCCGAGTATGGCTGAGCATGGCCGAGTATGGCTGAGCATGGCTGGGTATTGCAGAGTATCGCCGAGTATGACTGGGTATGGCAGAGTATGGCTGGGTATCACCGAGTATTGCAGAGTATGGCTGGGTATTGCGGGGTATTGCAGAGTATGGCTGAGTATGGCAGAGTATTGTGGGTTATGGCAGAGTATTGCAGATTTTTGTGGGGTATTGCAGAGCATGGCTGGGTATGGCAGAGTATTGCAGAGTATGGCTGGGTATCACTGAGTATTGCAGAGTATGGCTGGGTATTGCAGGGTATTGCAGAGTATTGTGGGATATTTCGGGGTATTGCAGGGTATGGCAGAGTATTGCGGGGTATTGCAGAGTATTGAGGGGTATTGCAGGGTATGGCAGAGTATTGCGGGGTATTTCGGGCCATTGCAGGGTATGGCAGAGTATTGTGGGGTATTGCAGAGTATTGCGGGGTATTGCAGTGTATGGCAGAGTATTGCGGGGTATTTCGGGGCATTGCAGGGTATGGCAGAGTATTGCGGGGTATTGCAGGGTATGGCAGAGTATTGCGGGGTATTTCGGGGCATTGCGGGGTATGGCAGAGTATTGCGGGGTATTTCGGGGCATTGCGGGGTATGGCAGAGTATTGCGGGGTATTTCGGGGTATTGCAGGGTATGGCAGAGTATTGCGGGGTATTTCAGGGTATGGCAGACTATTGCGGGGTATTTCAGGGTATGGCAGAGTATTGCGGGGTATTTCGGGGTATTGCAGGGTATGGCAGAGTATTTCGGGGTATTGCAGGGTATGGCAGAGTATTGTGGGGTATTTCGGGGCATTGCAGGGTATGGCAGAGTATTGCGGGGTATTGCCGGGTATGGCAGAGTATTGCGGGGTATTTCGGGGCAATGCAGGGTATGGCAGAGTATTGCGGGGTATTGCAGGGTATGGCAGAGTATTGCGGGGTATTTCGGGGCATTGCGGGGTATGGCAGAGTATTGCGGGGTATTTCGGGGCATTGCGGGGTATGGCAGAGTATTGCGGGGTATTGCAGGGTATGGCAGAGTATTGCGGGGTATTTCTGGGTATGACAGAGTATTGCGGGGTATTTCAGGGTATGGCAGAGTATTGCGGGGTATTTCGGGGTATTGCAGGGTATGGCAGAGTATTTCGGGGTATTGCAGGGTATGGCAGAGTATTGTGGGGTATTTCGGGGCATTGCAGGGTATGGCAGAGTATTGCGGGGTATTTCGGGGCATTGCAGGGTATGGCAGAGTATTGTGGGGCATTGCAGAGCAGTGAGGGACGGCTGAGCATGGATGGATGGATGGCTGGATGTCTCTGTGCAGCGCTGTGGGCACTACAGATGTAGCCCACAACACTGCTACCATCCATCCATCCCCCTCTCCGCTCACAGTGTACCGATCGATACACAGGAGGGGAGGAGAGGAACCGGCGTCATCAGATGACGCCTGTTTGTTTACATGTGATCGCGCCGTCATTTGACGGCGCGATCACATGGTAAACGGCCGCGATCAGCGGCCATTTACCGGGATCCGTGATGCGCCGGGTCCTCTGGACCCGGCAGTCACGGATGCTCTCGAGGGCACGCACTTAGAGGAGCCTTTTTTTCTTTTACAGGAAAGTCTGTGTGCATTTCCGCAGGTCATATAATGCTAGTGCTCGGCTGGCTGACCTCCAAAAGGAATTTAACCTGCCCAAGAATCTTTGACATGCCCACCAGGTGGAACTCAATGTTGGCCATGCTGCAGCAGCTGCACACGCAGCAGAGGGCCATCAATGAGTACCTATGCGACTATGGCACCAGGACAGGGTCAGGGGACCTTGGTTTTTTTCCCCACGCCAGTGGGCTATGATCAGGGATGCATGCACTGTCCTGTCACCATTTGAGGAGGCCATGAGGATGGTGAGCAGTGACAGTGCATGCATCAGTGACACTGTCCCTCTTGTCCACCTGTTGGAGCACACGCTGCGTGGAATAATTGACAGGGCACTTGAGGCAGAACAGAGGGAGGAAGAAGAGGACTTCCTTACCTCTCAAGGCCCCCTTTATCCAGACAGTGTTCCTGCGTGCCCGCCGATCACACATGAAGAGGAGGAGGATTGTGTCAACATGGAGGTGGAGCCTGGCACTCAGCATCAGCAGCAGTCTTCAAGGGATCATTTACAGTCGAAGAAACCCATGGACGTGTACGTGGCTGGGAGGAGGTGGCTGCGGATCATGTCGTCCTTAGTGACCCAGAGGACTCTGGACCAAATGCCTCAGAAAACCTACGCTGCATGGCCTCCCTGATCCCGCAAAGCCTGCGGAAGGATCCTCGTATTCGTGGTATCAAGGGGAGGTATGATTACTGTCTGGCAACCCTTCTTGATGCACATTACAAGGGTAAGGTTGTGGACCTTATCTTGCCATCACAGAGGTAGCAGAGGATGAAACATCTTTGGGAGGCCTTGCAGAAAGGTTTGTGCAATGCGTTTCCAGAGCCTGGGAGGTTACAATTTCCTGGTCCTCCTGGACAACGTGTTGCTGAGGCTTCGGTCAGTCACAGGAGCAGCGGTGGAGAAGGTGGCTGTCTGACTGATGCATTCAGACAATTTTTTTAGTCCGTAGCCCCAAGGTCTGATTGGTTCCAGCAACCATCGCCAGCGTCTGATTCACTTGGTGCAGGATTACCTAGGGGCAAGACTTGGACACCTTTCCCTCTGGGTTACTGGGTCTTGAGGATGGATCACTGGCCAGAGCTTGCACAGTATGCAATTGAGCTACTGGCCTGTCCTGCATCCAGCGTTCTTTCGGAATGCAGATCCAGTGCTGCTGGAGGCTTTGTATCCGATCACAGGGTGCGCCTGTCCACCGAATCGGTCGATCAGCTGACCTTCATAAAAATGAATCAGTCTTGGATCACCAGCTACCAAGCACCTGATGCTGATGTAACCGATTGATTTTTTTTTTAATGTGAGATCCCTTCAAGACTGCCTATGCTGATGCTGAGTGACTATCCTGTTATGCTGAGTGACAATCCTCTTCCTCCTCAATTTTCAATCTTAGAGGATAGGAGTGAGTCTAATTCTAGGTGTTTTTGTTCAATCAATTTTCTGGTAGACTCCAAATTCAGTGTGTTAGTGTTCTTATATAGGCGGTCGAGATCCTTTGTAAGGTCAAACATTTTTTGTCTATGTGTTTTGTTATGGGATGAGGCGATGCTAATTAGCTTGCCCCTTACAACTGCCTTGTGGGCTGTCCATACAATAGAGGGTGGAGTTTCAGGGAGAGCATTAAGCAAAAAATATTCCTCAATGGACTTTGCCGTCCCTGATTCTATTGCTAAATCCGAGAGCAAAGCTTCGTTCAGCCTCCATGTATGAGGAATAGGAGCTAGTCTGATAAATTCTGTTGTAAAGGAGGTTACGTGATGGTCAGACCATACACAGGGATGGATCGTTGCGCCAGTGGAATTAGCAAAAGTGATGGGGGGGGGTGTAAATGTAATCCAACCTGGCATAGCTGTTATGGTTGTGCAAGTAAAAGGTAAATTATTGAAGCCCCATGTTGTGCGTTCTCCAGGTGTCCTCCAGTTGGTGGTCAAGTAAGCCATGGGTTAGAGCCCTGGGGAAGGCTTTGGTTGCGGTTGTAGAGGAGGATCTATCTAGTGTGTGGTTAGCTACTAGGTTGAAATCACCTCCTATGATCATATGGGGAGAGTCTAAGGAAGCAAGTTTATAAAAAAAAAGATTTAAAAAAGGATGCAGGTGCGTCAATGGGGCGTATATACTGGCTATTGTTATTTCACTATTGTGTATTACCCCTTTGATAATGACAAATCTGCTGTCCTTATCTCTATAAATTTGCTTAACTTCCATAGGAAGGGAGGCATGCAAAAGTATGGCGGCGCCCCTGCTTTTGGATGAGTGAAGGGAGTAAAAAGTTTGAGGGAAATTTCTATGAAAAAATTTTGGGTGTGAGGAATGGGAGAAATGAGTCTCCTGAAGCAGAAGAATCTTGGCGCCAATATGGCTATAAAATTCAAATGCTTTGCGCCTTTTTATGGGGGAATTGAATCCTTTCACATTATGTGAAATACAGGTAATCAACATGATAGGTGAAATAGTGTACTATCGAACTGAAAAGGTACAAAAATGACAATGTGAGGAGGGTAACTAGAGGGCATAATCCTACGTATACTAGGCCAAGCTGGGGGGCCGCCATCAACCCAAATGTAATGTTGTTAATGCTATACAGACTTATCATATAAAATAGATAATAATGATGAATCATACATATTTCACGGATAAAGTTCAGGGAGAACAAATTCTCTAGGCTGTAAACTGACTGACCAAAAAAAGAAAAAGCACTAAAAATGTGTATAACCAGAACAAGAAAAAAGTTTAGAGTCTTTGAAAAAGACATGATGTCCAACATTAATCCTGGATCAGGTAGAGGAAAAAGTGAAAAAGAACTTTACCTGATAAAAAAAGAAATTCACGCGCGAGACAACTTGGTCTCGTACCCAGCCAAACTGCAAACTCCAACGTGCGGGATTGCAGGGTGTGAAACCTGTAGGGCTAACCAAATAGTAAAAAAAAAAAAAAAACACACAAATAATAATAATAAAAGAAGTGTACCGCCCGAAGTTTCCGGGAAAAGCGTTTGCTGGGTGGGGTGGACATGCAACGGCTCCGAGGGACGGACGCCCTTAGTGGCGTTATAGAAAGTTAGGTGCAGACCGTCTTGAGGCACAACTGAGTGATAGGCTACAAGGTGTTCAACGGGATTGCTCAACCATTACCTCTCCAATGTCATATCGGATCCTCCGTCTGTTTCTCCGTGGTGGTAGGGTTTGCCAGATGGGGGCTGGACGGGCTGTCGAGGGTGGTCGACGAATCGCAGCAGCATCAAGAAGGCCAAGTTTCACCAGGATTTCCTGGCCCTCTTGCAGGGATGAAGCTGAGAAGGTGGTGCCGTTGTGGGGTACCAGCAACTTAAATGGAAAGCCCCATCTGTAGTGGATATGAGCAGATTGGAGAGCGGCAGTAATTTCTTTCAAGCCTCTTCGTCTATCCAGGGTGGTAGGGGAAATATCTGGATAGATCTGGATAGGATGGTTGTCCAGAGTGATCCGTTGCTTGTTGCGGGCGGCCCTCAGAATTTCCTCTTTAGTGAGAAAGTCCTTCATGCAAAGGACTACATCCCTCAGTGGCTTGTCATCCGGTGATTTTGGACAAAGTGCCCTGTGAATGCGATCACATTTAAACGCGGCGGAGTCATACTCCGGTAGAAGTGATTTGAAAAGACGAATCACCGCTGGGATTAATTCTGTCTCTGACTCTGGGATACCTCGTAAACGTAGGTTATTACGCCTATTTCTATTGTCGAGGTCCTCAACTTGGGCTTGAATCGCGGTGAGGGCTGTCGCTAGAGATTCGTGCTCCCTATTGAGATCATTATAGGCCAGGGCGAGCTCATCGTGTTTAGTTTCCAGCAGCTCGGTACGTGAACCTAAGGCCGCAATCTCCTGTGATAGCGTGTGGGATGTTTTATGTAGTTCAGTCTGGAATTTGGTAGCCAGTCTGGTGTACATGGCTTCCAGACTTACCTCTAGATCCGCCTTAGAAAGGGCGGTATGGTACTCACTCGTGCTGCTTGTAGATGGGGAAAGAGTCGGCCGTGATGGAGGAGCCGGAGCAGGAGAATCCCCTCTCCCCGCGGCGCCATCTTGGGACATGCTGTATCTTTCCCGCGTGCGGAGGAGATAGTGAGTTAGGATGTTCTGAGCAGAGCCTCGAGATTTCCTTTTCCTCGATGGCATGCACCAAGGTTATGCGGCTTGAGGGGTGTAAAAATCACTGTGGGTAGAGCAGTATATAGCCCTCAGGAAGCCTTTAGAGTCCCGGGTGGAGCGGAGCTACAGTGTCAGGCGTCCATTCCTTTCCACGTCGCGCATGCGCCCCCGTCCTCAATTTTCATGCTGATAGCTTGTAAGAACATTTTTGGTTCTGGGCAAAGGCCCAATTTTTCTGCCCCTGTTTAACACGGGCGTGTAATTACAATTTTTGATGCAATACTTTGCAGCAGGGCTCATTCCTGCGCTCTAACTATAGTATCTGTGAGGGGTTGCAGTGTTGTGGCACCAGTGCCCAAGGCCCAATTTTTCAGCCCCTGTTTAACACGGGTGTATAATTACAATTTTTGATGCAATACTTTGCAGCAGGGCTCATTCCTGCGCTCCAACTATAGCATTTGTGAGGGGTTGCAGTGTTGTGGCACCAGCACCAGTGCCCAAGGCCCAATTTTTAATCCCCAAACAGGGGTGTATAATTACAATTTTTGATGCAATACTTTGCAGCAGGGCTCATTCCTGCGCTCCAACTATAGCATCTGTGAGGGGTTGCAGTGTTGTGGCACCAGCACCAGTGCCCAAGGCCCAATTTTTTATTCCCTGTTTAACAGGTGCGTATAATTACAATTTTTGATGCAGTACTTTACAGCAGGGCTCATTCCTGCGCTCCAACTATAGCATCTGTGAGGGGTTGCAGTGTTGTGGCACCAGTGCCTAAGGCCCAATTTTTCTGCCCCTGTTCAACAGGGGCATGTATTTACAAGTCTTGATCATATATTTTACAGCAGGGCCCGTTCCAGCACCCACCAAGAGTAACTGTCAGGGATCTACCAGCACCAGTCCGGGGCACTTGCACTCGCCTATGCGCCGGCGCGCTTCCGTTCAGACACGGCATCAAACTGCTGTGCATCAGCGCGGCGCTCGGGCGCGCGCTGGTGCGCGGCGCGGGTGCGTGCGCGCGTTCACGCGTGCGCACAGGCGTTAGCGCCGGTTTGGCGCCATTTTAGCACATAAAAGTTCCCCTGTTCCATGAGAACATCGCTGCTTCGTCTCAGCTCTGTGAACCTGTTTGACCCGTATCCTGATTATCTGCTACCTGATTTGACCCGGCTTGTTTGACCATCCGACCTGCTCCAATCCCGATCCGGCTTGTCTGACTACTCTTCTGTCTGTATCTGCTACCGTTGCCGACCCCTGCCTGTTCACCGACTCTGCCTTGCCTGCCGTTAGTACCTGTGCCAGCTACCTGCCGACCCGGACTGTCTGACTCTGCTTGTGCCTGCTGTCCACTTGCTGTTGCACCTTCAGCTTCAGCTTCAGTGATCTCTCCCTCCAGTGTGTGTCAAGCCTGCTGCCGTTCCAGTCTCCTCTCACCTGCAACCCAGTGGGCCCAGTTACTGCTGTTCCAGTCTCCACTCACCTGCAGCCCTGCCATCCCAGGAGGGATCTCTGCCTCCACATCAGAGACTATACAGGCACTCCTACCCCACTGTGCTCAGGAGACCACTGTCCCCACTCCAGTGGCTCCTGAACCAGCGTTGTATGAGAGGTCTTCTCCTACAGTCAGGCTCTCCTACCAGGTACCTTACAGTACGAAGCAGCCATGACTGAGCCTGCAGGAGATACCTCTCCTTTGAAAGAAATATGCACCCACCTTGCGGCCCTCACTCAAGCCGTACAATCTCTCCAGGATAACTACAACAGATTGGAGGGGCAAGTCCAGAACCTAGCAGGGCCTAACCCTTTGGCCTCCTCTTCAGCCACAACCCCAGCACAGACGGCTCCTGGTCCTTCTGTTGTAATGCTTCCACCTGAGCCAAAGGTTCCCACTCCTGATAGATTCTCTGGAGACCGGTCCAAGTTCCGGGCCTTTCGCAACGCCTGCAAGCTCTTCTTCGCGTTACAGCCCCGAACTTTTTCACTGGAGGCCACCAAAGTGGGGTTTGTGATTTCCCTCCTACAAGGGGAACCTCAGACCTGGGCTCATCGTCTACTTGAGGGGGACTCAGCTCTAACCCAGTTTTTATCATCTTTCTTTGAAGCCATGGCACAAATTTATGAGGACCCTCAACAGACTGCTACAGCTGAATCAGCACTGTTCACGCTCCAGCAAGGTCGCAGACCTGCGGAAGACTATATCATGGACTTTAGACGCTGGAGTGCGGACACTCAGTGGAATGATGCGGCCCTGCGTCATCAGTTCCGCTTGGGTCTGTCTGAAGGTTTAAAGGACGAACTTGCCCGAGTGGGTGTACCAGACACTCTTGAAGCATTAATTAATCTGACTATTCAAATTGACCAGCGAATCCGGGAACGTCGTTCGGAAACGATCCGCTTTACAATCCCGCCCGATGTGGATGACAGCCAGAGCACCACTCCCGGCAGCACGCTACTTACCCCCATCCAGTTCAAATCCAGCTAATGCTTTGCCTGACTCTGCAGAGCCTATGCAATTGGGACTGATGCGACCTGCCTTGTCGCCTGAAGAACGGGCCCGGCGCCGGCAACTCAATCTGTGCCTCTACTGCGGTGGGACTGGGCACTATGTCCTGAACTGTCCAGTCAAGTTAAGTAAGTGCCCATCTTCTGTATATACCAGTCTTTCTGCTCTGTCTGCGAACTCTACCCACATTGCCATTCCTCTGTCTTTACAGCTGCAAGAAGGGACCATAACGATCAACGCCATCATTGATTCTGGAGCATGCAGTTGCTTTATTGACTCAAACTTTGCCAGCCAGCATAACATCCCATTACAAACCAAGACCCATGGACTCGCTGTGTTTCTAGCTGATGGTTCCCGCATCAGATCGGGACAAGTAACCCAAGAAACCCTGCCTTTGCCTGCTTCTACTTCCTCCCAACACAAGGAACTGCTGGTTCTTGATGTCATCTCCTCACCTATGTTTCCCATCATCCTGGGCATTCCTTGGTTGCAGGCCCACAACCCATACATTCATTGGACATCTGGAGAAGTGAAATTCTCATCTTCTTACTGTCTTGAACACTGTTTAAAGAAAGATTCGGATTCTTCATCTACTCTACTCTGTTTAGACACCGACCAGAAACTCTGCCAGGTCATACCTAAACAATATCATGAATTCATCGATGTTTTTAGTAAAAAGGGGGCAGACTCTCTACCACCTCATCGGCCCTACGATTGCCCCATTGATTTGCTGCCTGGATCCGAGATACCATTCGGACGCATTTTTCCTTTATCTGAGAAGGAACAGGAAGTACTAAAGACATACATAGATGAGAATCTGGCCAAAGGTTTTATACGCCACTCTACCTCTCCAGCTGGTGCCGGAATATTTTTTGTCACCAAAAAAGACAAGTCGCTCCGGCCGTGTATCGATTATCGTGAGCTAAACAAGATCACGGTCAAAAATCGGTATCCTCTACCCTTGATACCTGAACTTTTTCAAAAATTAAGGACTGCCGTCATTTTCACCAAACTTGACCTAAGAGGGGCATATAATCTAATCCGTATCCGTGCTGGACATGAGTGGAAGACAGCATTCCGAACCCGATTCGGGCATTATGAATACCTGGTCATGCCCTTTGGACTCTGCAACGCCCCTGCAACCTTTCAACACCTGATTAACGACGTCCTCAGGGACTTTCTAGATGTGTTTGTAATTGCATACCTGGACGATATCTTGATTTTTTCAGAATCCCGTGAATTGCATCAGGAACATGTCCGCAGGGTGTTGGGTCGTCTCCGCTTACATAGTCTGTACGCAAAAGCGGAGAAATGTGAGTTCGAACAACAGAGCATCCAATTCCTGGGGTTAATCATCTCCGCAACAGGCATCAAGATGGACCCACAAAAAGTGTCCGCTGTGCTGGACTGGCCGGTACCCTTGGACAAGAAGGGAGTTCAACGGTTTGTGGGGTTTGCAAACTTCTACAGAAAATTCATCAGGGGGTTCTCAGCCATAATTGCACCCATCACGCAGTTAACCAAACAAAATATCCATTTCTCCTGGAACCAACTTGCCCAAGACGCCTTCGAAAATCTCAAGAGACTGTTTACTTCAGCACCTATCCTCAGTCACCCTGAACCATCCCTACCGTTTATTTTAGAGGTTGATGCCTCCGAGATTGCGGTAGGTGCGATTCTTTCACAGCGCAAAGGTAGCAAAGAGATAATGCATCCTGTAGGGTTCTTCTCCCGTAAACTCTCCCCTGCGGAGAAGAATTATGACGTTGGTGACCGAGAACTTCTCGCTATTAAAACTGCTCTAGAAGAATGGAGGTACCTGTTGGAGGGGGCTATGCATCCAGTACTAATCTATACTGACCATAAAAACCTAGAGTACTTACGATCTGCCAAACGTCTGAAGCCTCGACAAGCCCGCTGGGCTCTGTTTTTCTCACGTTTCTCCTTCCATATAACGTACCGTCCAGGCATAAAAAATATCAAACCAGACGCATTATCACGTATGCATGACAATCCTAAGGACTTATCCACTCCTGACACCATCTTACCCGCAAACAGTTTTTTACTGCTGCAAAAAGATTTACTTTCCCTGATTAAGGAAGCATCCTCTGAATCAGCCAGGCCTACTGGAATTTCTTTAGTAAGAAGAGATGGTCTGTTCTGGAAAGGAAGCCAAATTTTTGTTCCTGAAAACATTCGGGTCAAGGTTTTAACACTTCTCCACGACCACCCTTTGGCAGGCCACTTTGGAGTCCGCAAGACCCTGGAACTAGTGCAGCGTACCTTCTGGTGGCCCAATCTGAAAGACTTTTGTGAAAGGTATGTTAGTTCCTGTCCCATCTGCATCCAGAATAAGTCGTCCAGGAATCGAGCTTGGGGCCTATTGAAACCATTGCCTGTACCCGACAGACCATGGAAAATGATTTCTATGGACTTTATTGTGGAACTTCCATGTTCTGAAGGATGCTCAGCTATCTTTGTAGTTGTGGACCGTCTAACCAAAATGGCTCATTTTCTACCTTTAAGGGGAACCCCGTCTGCCACCGAAACTGCTCGCATATTCATCAAGGAGATCATCAGACTTCATGGAGTACCTGTAAACATAGTTTCTGATAGAGGGGTTCAATTCACTTCACGTTTTTGGAAATCCCTGTGTGAAACCCTAAAGATTGAATTGGCCTTGTCCTCGGCCTACCATCCTCAGACAAACGGTCAGACAGAAAGGACTAATCAGACCCTGGAACAATACATTAGATGCTTCACATCATTCACACAAGATGATTGGGTATCTCTATTACCCTTAGCAGAATTTGCCTATAATAATGCCAAACATTCTGCCACCGGTCAATCTCCCTTTTTCGCCAATTATGGCTTTCACCTAACCTTTCTACCTGATTTCCTTTCAGAGTCTTCGGTTCCAGCAGTACAAAGTACAGTGGAGTTCCTCAGTCACAACAGCCGGTTGTTACAGGAAACAGTATCCAAGGCTCAGGCAGATGGTAAGAGAATCTTTGACCGGAAAAGAAGGGGGGAGCTGAACTTGCAAATTGGCGACCAGGTATGGCTTTCTACTGTTAATATCAAATTAGCATGTCCTTCTAAGAAGTTGGCACCTAGATTCATGGGACCCTTTCCAGTCAGAAGGAAAATCAATGAAGTATCTTATGAGTTGACTTTACCTGATTCATTTAAAATTCATCCAGTATTCCATGTATCTCTGCTTAAACCTGCTGTACCTGATCCCTTTCCTGCTAGGGGCACAAGACCCCCTGAACCTGTTGTAATTAATGGCAGCGAGGAATTTGAGGTCGAGGCTATCCTTGATTGTAGAAGAAGGCAAGGGCAGAACCAATTCTTAATCAAGTGGAAAGGCTACGGCCCAGAAAGTAACTCATGGGAACCGGACAGTAATGTGCATGCCAGGCGTTTAGTGCGCGCTTATTTTTCTACTCATCCTGAGAAGAAGAGGTTGTTGGGCATCCGGAGGCTGCCCCTTGGGGGGGGGGCAATGTCAGGGATCTACCAGCACCAGTCCGGGGCACTTGCACTCGCCTATGCGCCGGCGCGCTTCCGTTCAGACACGGCATCAAACTGCTGTGCATCACCCGCGCCGCTGGTGCGCGGCGCGGGTGCGTGCGTTCACGCGTGCGCGCGCACGGGCGCGCGCGCGTTCGCGTTAGCGCCGGTTTGGCGCCATTTTAGCACATAAAAGTTCCCCTGTTCCATGAGAACATCGCTGCTTCGTCTCAGCTCTGTGAACCTGTTTGACCCGTATCCTGATTATCTGCTACCTGATTTGACCCGGCTTGTTTGACCATCCGACCTGCTCCAATCCCGATCCGGCTTGTCTGACTACTCTTCTGTCTGTATCTGCTACCGTTGCCGACCCCTGCCTGTTCACCGACTCTGCCTTGCCTGCCGTTAGTACCTGTGCCAGCTACCTGCCGACCCGGACTGTCTGACTCTGCTTGTGCCTGCTGTCCACTTGCTGTTGCACCTTCAGCTTCAGCTTCAGTGATCTCTCCCTCCAGTGTGTGTCAAGCCTGCTGCCGTTCCAGTCTCCTCTCACCTGCAACCCAGTGGGCCCAGTTACTGCTGTTCCAGTCTCCACTCACCTGCAGCCCTGCCATCCCAGGAGGGATCTCTGCCTCCACATCAGAGACTATACAGGCACTCCTACCCCACTGTGCTCAGGAGACCACTGTCCCCACTCCAGTGGCTCCTGAACCAGCGTTGTATGAGAGGTCTTCTCCTACAGTCAGGCTCTCCTACCAGGTACCTTACAGTAACTGTAAGGACTTACAGTGTTGTGGCACCAGCACCACCTCCATTTCAGCATTTCAGGAGAATAATAATAAACAAAAATAAGCTTACATCAGCAGTCTTGTGATGTAAAACTTGAATTTGGCTTCCTTTCCTCGCTCCCACCAGGTAAACCTTGATTAAAGTGTAAGCAAAACTTTTTTCTCTTTCATACATTGAAGGACACAGCTGGATCAATAGAGACCATTGGGTATTGTGCCACCTGCAGGAGCAGCATACCTACCTGGTGCAACACACATCCAGTTTTTGCCTTGCGCTTAGGGGTTAGGACCTAGAAAATGTTTCTC
Source organism: Aquarana catesbeiana (assembly GCF_042186555.1). NCBI lineage: Eukaryota > Metazoa > Chordata > Amphibia > Anura > Ranidae > Aquarana > Aquarana catesbeiana. Next base: position 46,025,608 of record NC_133329.1, read on the forward strand.
CTCCTATTTTCAGGTTTTTTGTTCCTGTCGATGGATTTTTGTCTTCAATCAACTGTGGTGCTGGGTAACAGGCTGATTATACAAATCATGGTAGTCCCCCCCCAACACAGCCTCCAAACACATGCAGTCTCTGAAAGCACACAGATTGGAGGGCCCAGAGGGTACCTACTGCTTGTTGCATGTGTATGACGTATCAAGCTTCGTTTTGTCTTATCATCTTTGTTTTCTCGCCCAGATCAATATCAGGAGGTATTCATTAATCCCTGGAGGCACCAGCCATCTGTGGAACTACATGTACTCTGTAAGTGTGTTCTCTCTTGGAGAGAGTGCATCAGATCTTGTATCAAATGATTCACATTGCCCCTCGGGAGGATGAGTGCCACAACCCACCACCGCCCCCCTTCCTGAGATTCCAACCATTTACATTTGTTAGGTTTACTGTGAGATTGGAATTTGCAGACTCTGCTGTAGTTCCAAAGCAGTGGCCGCTAGGTGATATTGTAGAGACCTATACTGCTTCTCTCTGAGCCTTAGGGCTGGATTTTACTAAGGCGACCATGTTTCTCTAGGGAATGCCCTCACTTACTTCTCACTGAGAGCACTGTATTCTGAGGGGCAGTTGCGCACACACCGTGGGAACACTGCCAGATCTGGAGCTGAGAACACCGCTGCTGTTGTCTCCTGGGTGCTGTGACCAAGGGGAGAGTGTTCCCCACTAGAGAATTATATTATCCTTGCCTGCATCCTTTTCACATGGGTAGCCATGACCGACCAAAGAAGGGTGGGCTGAAGGTGGTTTAAGCACTTCTCTCCTGTGCAAGTTGTGGGGTGGCTGGAATCTTTTCCCATACAGACCTTCTCTACATTGCCTGTCAGCCCTTTGTCCTGGAAGCTCTGATCTCGAACACAATTCAAGTGGAGTCAGGGTTCTTTGGGCCACCCTTAAATTTTGATAACTTTATCACTGCTATGGAGGTTTTTGCTTCTAGCATGGAGAGAACACTTTTATAAAAGGCCCCTAAAAATGCCCTCCTCTGCATGCATCCACATTTGATGGCTTGGACTTTGAGCCTTCCTCTCTCACAGGTCTAGAGAGGTGGAGAGGCTCCGTTTCCCTTCTTATAATGAAGATGAATTACAAGCAGCTAAGATGGCATGTAAAAAAGAGCTGGTAGTGGCTCTCATCAAGGCTGTTAGGGAGACATTAAAGTGTTATTAAACCCAGTAATATGAAAATAGTTCATCCACCAACCCCACACTGCCCACACCTTATAAATCTTTTTACATTAAAATATTGCCACTAGATACCTTTTTCGCTGATATGTATATCACGATTACATGATAAACTGCACAGTTTCTCCAGTGCTGAGAGTTCAGGTAGGAGGAGATTTCCACTATAACCTGTATGCACGCCCACATGTGTGATGTCAATATCATGTGACCTGGCTATCTCTGAGAACAAGTAATTGTTCTCTCCAGCATAAAAGACATAACTGAGCATGTGCAGGTTGGTTACTCTGCCTGTGTGTTATCTGGACTTCCCAAGATAGATATTGCAGGAGGGGGAGGATCTGTGCATACAGGATAAAACAGGCTTTTTACACAATGCAGAGGATTAATCCCTTAAGTTCTACAGTGAGTATAACAAGCCTGCTATGCTGCATATACAGACAGATTTTACTGTTGTGGGTTTAGTAACACTTTAATGGTTAAGGAGTCTTCTTCTGTGTCAGATTCAGCTGTCCCTTTTCCGACCCACAAGCATAGGTGATCCTCTAAGGTTTCCTCTATAATACCTTGTTTGATGATTTTATTTACAAGAACTGGAAGTATTCAGCTAAGCCTTTTACTTTACCAAAACACTTTGCTGTATCTACCCTTTTGAAGATGTCTTAATGTGAAAGTAGCTTTAATGTTTAGGTGTTTACCTCTTTTAGGGATCCTTCTGATAGATAAGTAAAGAGCTTCTCTTGCTTCATGTACTCGGTAAAAAAAAACACATATCTCCTGCTCCCGAAGGTGGGCCCAACAGTGGTGTTACTCAAGGCTCCTGTCCTGGTGTATCTGGATAAGTGCCACCTTGCTGCCCTCATAAGACTGGGGATGTCTAGATGAACTGAAATTCAGAGATAAACAGAGGGCGCACTGGCCTAGTGCATTATCCTCAATAATTTGCTTTATTAAGTAAAAACAAGGAATGATACTCACAAACATGAGCTTAAATACAGCATATCAAATACATACATAGCAGCTTTCCATCCATGGTATTATGTTACAGATGGAAACATCCCACAGTAAACCGTCTGATGCGTTTCGAGGTATAGCCTCTTCCTCAGAACCACTTCATGTAATCGGTCACTAGAGTCTTGATTTGTCCAGTTTTAGCCTCTACCCTAGCGTGTCAGGCTCTTACTGAATTGACAAAATGGCAGGCAGGCAATCTCAGGCATCAATGTCTGGACCAAGGTAAATGGACCTTCCATTTAGTTCTCTTTTAACAGATTTTCCTTCGCTGGGGCACACTGGTCTATTTCTGTCCAGACTCAATCAGAAGGTTCCTAAATGCGTGGCCACAACAAAGGATCCATGGACTCACGCGTTGGATGCTCTAGTAGCCCCGTGGGGAAGGTACACTCTCCTCTATGCCTTTATCCCTCTTCTGACACTCCTTCTGAGATTATTGCAGAGGATAGAAAAGGAGGCCCTATTGTCCTCTTGGTGGCCCTGAATTGGCTATGCAGGGCTTAATTCACAGACCTATTTCGGCTACTCTCCATTGTGCCCTAGCATCTCCCACTTCGTCCAGACCTTCTTTCTCAAGACCCGATATTTCACCCTGGTTTACAGTCAGTGCTTTTCTACCCTTCAGAAACTGCCTTATAAGTCTATTTGGGACATTCCCTTATTGACTCTTTCTCAGAAAGTGGCCATTCTCCATTTTTCTTTTTTGCCGAATGCTGCATTGGTTTTTTATTTGAATGAGGACATTGTTTTGCCATCCTTATGTCTCAGTCCTGCCCATCCTAAAGGAAGTGACTCTTCATATGTTGGATGTGGTTAGAGTTGTAAGAGCTTACTTGAATTCTATCACCCCTTTTGAAAAGACATATTCCTTGTTCATTGATCCAGATGGTCCCAGGAAGGGACAGCAGCCTTACCATCTACTATCTTTTGTTGGATTTGTCAGAAGATAGTTCAAGCCCTCTCTCTTTCAGGCTGGAAACCTCCCCATTCCCTGTTCATTTTTATAGGACTCTGTACATGTCCTAACATTTCATCACTCTGCCTCCTTCTCTCAAGTTTACAAATCAGCTACTTTGTCATCTGTTCACACCTTTACCAAGTTCTTTAAAGTTGACCATTTCTATTGATGCTAGTTTCGATAGTAGGGCTTTACAAGCAGCATTCTGAGTGTGTTGGAATGGTTCCTGCCTGTTGATTAGTTGTTCTGACCCACCACTATAACTAATACTGCTTAGGGACATCCCAAAAGTCTGTACCTTTTTTTTACACATAGTTGTGAGAGGGAAGATGGAGCTGCAGAATTAGGGTTAGAAGGTAAAAACATGTGACACTATAGAAATGTGGACCAATGCACCCTAATAGCCTAAAGTGGATGTAAACCCACCACTCACCCAGTATAAGCTAATGGCACAGTATTAATGTATATATACATGCAAGCCTCCTGCATGTATCCCTACCTTGCAAATGTCACCCCCTTCAGCAGTAGAAGCCCTGCAAAATTATGGAATCAGTGGGTGGGTCTCTTTGCCAGAGCTTGGTGGGTGGAGTCATGATGGAGGCTCTCCGCTCACCTCTACACTCTCCTATTCCTGAGTTTTGAGTAACATCCAGTCAAAACTCAGCCCAATCATGCTGCAGTGTGGAGCAGCCAATCCTGGGAGAGTTGGAGAAGAAAGGAGGAGGGATATGAAGCTGGAATCATAACACTCTCTGTGCTTTCATGCTCATGCATGAGATAAAGAAATCAGATGTCAGTCACAGCAGTGGGGGATGTGGAGACACAAACTTATCTGTCTTTTTTTATCTTATTAAAAAAAGACAAGAGGATTGCTCAGAGCTGGATTAACTCTTTGTGGCAAGACTGGGCACAGATGACTTGGCATCCTCTATGGTACAAGGTAGAAGTCTTCATTAAAAAATGTTTTTTTCAGGTTTACATCCACTTTAAATAAAGGTTAAATGATTATGGCATACTCTCACAACAGTCCTTTATCTTTTTACGATAATCAATATTAGGTCAGATTTTTTTAAAATGATGCATGGTGTGGAAACTTCATAACATGCTGCCTTTACTTTACTTCCAGGGGCAGAAGCTCAGGTGTCTTTTAAGGAAGAGAATACACAATCTACAAGGTAAGATTTAGTAAACCTGTGGTTGGTGTCATACATATATGATTTTTTTTATACAATAGCTTAAAGTTAATCTTTAGAAATGTGGACAATTAAAACTGATCTTATGATGCAAAAAACAAAAAGATGAACTGTAGTGAAAACTTCTATCAAAACAGTCAGAAGATCCAGAAATCTGGTGTACGTCCTGTTTTGTGAAAATAGCCTGGTGCTGGCATAGCTTCACCTCTAGCAGCTGCCTTTTGTTTTAAGGTAGTATGCCTACTGGTCCTTGGATGTCCCCAGGACTTGAGCAACATATTCGCAGGTAGTTCATAATCCGAGGCTATTTTCTGGGCTGGGACGTTTTAAGGGGTAATCTGATAAGATGGTAGAAGATAGGGGTGGCAGCCTTTAGAGGAAGAGTCTGTAGTGGTACCCCCGCAGGGGCTGCTGAGTAATGTGGCCCACCTGTCACCCCGCCCCAGCCCGGCATTCACTTCCAGACACTCCAAGACAATGAACACTCCGTTAGCTTTGTTTTTGTGGGTTTATTGAGGGATTAGAACTTGGATGGGGATAAGGGATCTATGGGATGCCCAGAAATTAATTGTAAAGTCAATAGATTGATCACTTGAAACCGTTATTTACACTCGACTTGAGCTCCAATGTCCTTCAGCACAATGCTATCATGCAGACTGTTACCATAGCTCCCAACTGTCCCTGATTTCGAGGGACTGTCCCTGATATGGAGCAATGTCTCTCTGTCCCTCTTTCCTCCTCATTTGTCCCTCATTTTGGTCTGATCTATATATAGTTGTATGTAAAATGCACTTTTTATCTTTCAACCAGTGCTAAACCTTTCATCCAAATTCTAAATTGCTGCATTTGTAAATTTTAAGAGCCAATATAAAGGAATAGTAGTGGTAAAAAAAGCCCTTGTGGGTTTAATTAACCTTTTTTTTCTGGTTAATTCTCCTTTACGGGATGTGGCAGGGGGCGTGTCCTACGCCTACATACGTTTGCTAATAGGTGTCCCTCATTCCCATCTCAAAATGTTGGGAGGTATGCTGTTACTCCCTCTCTCCTGTACAATACTTGGTTTCTGGTACAGCTAGCACATGGTTAGGCCCAACTCTCACTTAGTTAGGCCTCAGCGATTGCCATTTGCCGGCAAGGGACCGCGATTGCCATTTGCCGGCAAGGGACCGCGGGCCCCTATGATGTAGCAACAAACAGTAGAAAAAAGTCCTTTTAGTGCTAGCTGACCTATGGGGGACTACGGCTCCCAGTCAGTCCTCTTCAGGTCCTGCTAGCCCTCCTGGCTGCAGCTGCCTGTTGTTTCTGCTCATGACAACACAGTCTCTCCCACTGGCTCTACACCCATCTCAGACTGCACACTCCCAGCCCGCTCCGGCATACCTCCCAGCTCTCCCAACTGTGCCTGGCACTCCCCAGCTCCCCTGGCTGCGATCTGGGGGGATTCTTCCTGAAAATTTGCCCAGCAACACTAGCTCCTGTTGTCCTCTTTGGTTCCCCTTATTGTGCCTCCTGTCCAGATCCTTGCCGATTAATGGAAAGCCCAAGGTCACCCCCCAGACTGGGGAGCCACCTCAAAGGCCCCAAAAACTTAGTGTTCTATACTCAGTTCTTCCACCTGACAATTCCTCCCCAGCAGGGCTGACCCTGGATATATCAAGGAGGCCTGCCCCCTGCCAATCCTAGTTGAGGATTGGTCAGGGCTCCCTGAGACACCTCATGCCACTCCACTTTTCTTCCCCACCTCACTTCTAGAAGCCTCTAGAAGCCAAAGGGAGGTGACAGAGAAATGATGCTGCATATAGGTAACCTGCTGCTACTCTAGGCCACTCCCAGACCACACAAATCAAAACAAACAGGCCTAGCTTAAAGCTAGGCCTGAATAAATTTACTTGTACTCACAAAAATCTACCTCTAGCACCTATCTAAAGTAGAGGGTGCTACAAGTACATATCAGAGTATGGGTTAATGCCCATTATCAATAGAAAGGTGTCAGTAACAAAGCAAGACAAGACGAGACCAAGTGTGAGCTAGAAAACAGATTCTATCACAAGCTCTGGGCCACAGCCAATCAGGCACAAAGAGGCAGAAAATTGACTGCTGCCTAGCAAATGGGATCCTGTCTGTGGAGGCGCACCACTGCTGGCCAATCACAGTGGGTAGTGTGTCAGACTGGTAAGGGAGAGTGGCAACTCTTGCTCCTAGTGGTGCTTGCAGCAGATGTAGAAGAAAAAGCTTGCCCAGCTCTTCTAACATGACTCCTCTTTTTGAGGAGTGGCCCCAGGCCCACAGGAGCATGCCTGTGGGGATAAAGGTGATGGAAACCCCTTAACACTTGATCAGCATGAACTGAGGAACAACATACCTAACAATGTTCTTTCAGGCAGAAATCCAGAATCACAAACGTTAGCCAGGCCAGGGTCATACACAGAGAATCAGCAGATGGGGGAAGGACTATGGGATCAGGCTAAAGGGCAAGGATGCAAGGGAACAGGAACACAGGAGGGACAGGATCAGGATAGGTTCAGGATCAGGATCAGGTACAGGCTCTGGCTCAGGTTACAGGCTAGCAGGTCAGGGCGCAAGGACGATACCAAGGCGATGAGAGCAATCATCAGCCGGGTATTTATATGCATGCCTGTAATTAGCCTCAAGTGACACCTGATCGCAGGAGGTGCTGTCTGCTCCACACTGCCGGTAGACACCCGATGGTGGACACTGGTACTACGGCCCAATGATGTAACAGTGCCACCAGCAGGTGAATCCCTCCACTACAGATCCTGAGTGTTAGAAGACACCCGCTGGTGGACACCGGTACTGCGATCCACGGGACCGACAGTGCCTCCAACGGGTGAACCTTTTCCTGACACTAATTTTAGAAAGGACGATGGTGTCCAGGTTGACTGTTCTCAGTAAAGAATCATGATTGGAGTTGGGTATCCAAAAGTTGGGGATTTAAACATTTGGTTGACTTGATATATTCTAGATTTTTGTGATTCTTATAGATAGTAAATGTATGTTGGGTCCCTTCCAGCCAATGCCATCACGCCTCTAATGTCCATTTCACAACCAGTAACTCCCAGTTGCATTCTGAGGGGGGGATATTGTGAGGAATGAATGCACAAGGATATCAATTATTGATACTAGAACATTGTGACAACACCAATTTCTTAGGCACCAACCTCTACCAGAAAGGCTAAGGTAGGATCCAGATGTCTTATGGCGCGTACACACGAGCGGAATGTCGACAGAAAAAGTACGACGCAAGCTTTTCATCGTCTATTACGATCGTGTGTATGCCTCATCGGATTTTATTTTTCGAAAATTCTGACGGACCTAGAAATGGAACATGTTCTAAATATTTCTGACGGAACCAATTTCTATCTATCAGGAAAACCGCTCGTCTGTATGCTGTTCCGACGGACCAAAAACAGCGCATGCTCTGAAGCAAGTACGAGACGGAAGCTATTGGCTACTGGCTATTGAACTTCCCTTTTCTAGTCCCGTCGTACGTGTTGTACCTCACCGCGTTCTGGACGGTCGGACTTTGGTTTGACCGTGTGTAGGCAAGACCACTTGAATGGAATTCCATCGGAGTTCCATCGGAGAAACCTTCGGAGTTTATTCCGACTTCAAAACCGGTCGTGTGGCATAAGGGTAGATGTGGAAGTAAATGCTTTTTTGAAAGGTCTCAAAAGCTTAGATGACTTCTTATTGTCTTTACTTGGGATTAGCAACTTTCTTGGTGAGATCAGTGATGGGTGCTACAAGGATGAATAAACCTCGGAGAAAATTTCTATAGAAGTTGGTGAATCCTAAGAAGCATTAATGGCAGGCATATTTTTAGGCAGAGGCCAATGTAAAATAGCCTGTACCTTTGCAGGAACCATAGCATCATAGAGTCGGTATCTGAAATAATGTATTCCAGGAACAGGACTTCAGTTGCATGAGAGATTCACTTCTCTAATTTAGCATAGAGAGTTCTCTTGGAGTTTGTCCAAGATTTATTTTGACTTGATGTTGGTGTTCAGCCAAAGATTAGCAGTAAATCAGAATGTCATCCAGATAGATAACAAGGAACTTGCCAAAGTAGTCAGACTATGTCATTTATAAACTCCTGGAAAACTGCTGGGGCATTTTGTATACCAAAGGGTATCATCAAGTATTCATGAAGCCAATCTCCATATCCATATTAAGTTATATGTTTCCTGAGCTCTAGCTTGGAGAAGATAGAGGCACCCTGGGCATAGAGAAGAGCGCTGTGATTGGGGGAAGTGGATAATCAGAATATATTTGGATAACTCCTTCTTATAGAGATCTATCCCCTAATGTATTTCCACTTACACTTTTGGTGTTGCCTCTATAGGACCCTCTCCATAATCCACTCAAATGGAATTAAAATTCACCATTATTGCACATCACTATGCAAAGAATATTTCTTCAAGGTCAGAAGGATAGTGACTTTTTAAGATGAATGCACTATCCTACATTTAACTTTTTGGCCTAAAAGCAAAACGCTATGTGTGGTGGAAAACTAAGCCTGCAGATCACCCTGAACACACCATCCCCACTGTGAAACATGGTGATGGAAGCATCATGTTGTGGGGATGCTTTTCTTTAGCAGGGACTGGGAAGCTGGTCAGCGTTGATGGGAAGATGGATGGAGCCAAATACAGGACAATCTTAGAAGAAAACCTGTTTAGAGTCTGCAAAAGGCTTTAGGCAGGGGCAGAGGTTCACCTTCCAGCAAGAAAACGACCATAAACATATAGCCGGAGCTACAATGGAATGTCAGGTTACCTTAAGGCTAGGTGACAGATGCACCCCGTTGGGATCAGAAGTGCACCGCAAGGTAGTGGACCCTATGGCTGAATGCTGCAGATGGAAGTCAGGGTGGTAAGGAAGGCAGGGCCACTGGAACACCAACACAGATCCCACCAGGGTTAGAGCGTAAGATTCCCTGGGGCGCGGAGTCTAAGAGCCAGCAGGTGTTCACCAGAGCCTCTAGTGGTGAGGATGGACTGGGCTGCAACTGGCTCCAGGTCGCGACCCCCAGGGTCCCCCAGCTCACACCCACAGTAGGCAACAGGAGGATAGGGATAGTAAGGGAATAAGCCAAGGTCTGGGCCACAAGCAGACAAGGAAAACAGAGTTCACGCCAAGGTTCAGGGTTACAGGCAAACCGGGATAGTCGGGGACACGCCAAAGGTCAGGGTCACGAGCAGACAGGAATAGTTGAGAACACACCAAGGTTGGTAACAGAAACAAACATAAAGCACACGGCAGGTAGGAAACAGGAAGCCAGAACACACAAAGGTTGATCAGCACTGCTGGCTTGCAGTGCACAGCTTAATATAGGGTTCCCTGATAGGGCCTGGGGTGGGGCCATGCTTAGAGGAGAGGTTATAAAACCAGCCAGGTGTGAGTGGCTGGCCTCTTAGTCTGAACACATGAGGAGAAGGTAAGCTGACAGAGAAAGATTACTGCATAACCATGACATGGAATAGTTTAGATAAAAGCATATTCATGTGTTAGAATGGCCCAGTCAAAGCCCAGACCTAAATCCAATTGAGAATCTGTGACAAGACTTGAAAATTGCTGTTCACAGACACTCCCCATCCAATCTGACAGAGCTTGAGCTATTTTGCAAAGAAGAATGGGCAAAAATGTCACTCTCTAGATGTGCAAAGGTGATAGAGACATCCCCAAAAAGACTTGCAGCTGTAAGTGCAGCGAAAGGAAGGATGTGCTGGAACTGGAGAGGGTCCAGAGAAGGGCAACAAAACTAATAAAGGGACTAGAGCACCTTAGCTATGAGTAGGGATGAGCCGAACACCCCCTGGTTCGGTTCGCATCAGAACCTGCGAACGGACCAAAAATTCGCACGAACGTTAGAACCCCATTGACGTCTATGGGACTCGAATGTTCGAAATCAAAAGTGCTAATTTTAAAGGCTAATTTGCATGGTATTGTCCTAAAAAGGGTTTGGGGACCCGGGTCCTGCCCAGGGGACATGTATCAATGCAAAAAAACTTTTAAAAACGGACATTTTTTCGGGAGCAGTGATTTTAATGATGCTTAAAGTAAAAAAAGTTAAATATTCCTTTAAATATCGTACCTGGGGGGTGTCTATAGTATGCCTGTAAAGTGGCGCGTGTTTCCCGTGCTTAGAACAGTACCTGCACAAAATGTCATTTTTAAAGGAAAAAAGTCATTTAAAACTGCTTGCGGCTTTAATGTAATGTCAGGTCCTGGCAATATGGATGAAAATCAGTGAGACAAACGGCATGGGTACCCCCAAGTCCATTACCAGGCCCTTTGGTTCTTGTATGGATATTAAGGGGAATCCCGCACCCAAATTAAAAAAAGGAAAGGTGTGGGGCCCTCAGGCCCTATATACTCTGAACAGCAGTATACAGGCGGTGCAAACAAGACAGGGACTGTAGGTTTGTTGTTAAGTAGAATCTGTTTGTGTTTTGAAAATTGTTTTTTGAAAATTTGGGGTTTTTAGTGAAACAAGGATTGGTGATAAAGCATCAGTGGAAAGGAGAAAAGTTTCCCATAATAACTCTTACAGGAGAGAATTTCCCTTCCTAAGGGTAGATTTAATCTCACTTCCTGTTGTCTCCTTCCGTTTGCAAGTAGGAGTCGTTTGTAAGTTGGATGTTTGAAAGTAGGGGCCTGCCCTATTTACTAATTTGGGCCTTAGGTGTTGTTGTGGCCACAACACTGTAAGCCCTCACAGGGCCCTGCTGTGAAATATTAGATCAAGAATTGTAATTACAGGCCCCTGTTGAACAGGGGCAGAAAAATTGGGCCTTTGGTGGTGGTGGCGCTGGTGCCACAACACTGTAAGTCCTCACAGATACTCTTAGTGGGCACAGAAACGGGCCCTGCTGTAAAATATTAGATCAAGAATTCTAATTGCATGTCCCTGTTGAACAGGGGCTGAAAAATTGGGCCTTAGGCACTGGTGCTGGTGCCACAGCACTGGAACCCCTCACAGATACTCTAGTTGGAGCGCAGGAACTAGCCCAGCTGCAAAGAATTGCATCAAAAATTGTAATTACACGCCCCTGCTAAACAGGGGCTGAAAAATTGGGCCTTAGGCACTGGTGCTGGTGCCACAACACTACAATCCCTCACAGATACTCTAGTTGGAGCGCAGGAACTAGCCCTGCTGCAAAGAATTGCATCAAAAATTGTAATTACATGCCCCTGTTAAACAGGGGCTGAAAAATTGGGCCTTAGGCACTGGTGGCGGGACTGGCGGCGCCCAGAACCAAAAATGTTCTTACAAGCTATTATCATGATCATTGAGGAGGAAGAGGATAATTACTCAATATAACAGGATAGTCACTCAGCATCAGCAGAGGCAGTCTTTGAAGGGATCTGACATTTCAAAAAAATTTATTCGGTTACATCAGCATCAGGTGCTTGGTAGCTGGTGTGATCGGTTACAAAGCCTCCAGCAGCACTGAATGTGCGTTCCGAAAGAACGCTGGATGCAGGACAGGCCAGTAGCTCAATTGCATACTGTGCAAGCTCTGGCCAGTGATCCATCCTCAAGACCCAGTAACCCAGAGGATTTTCGGTGGGAAAGGTGTCCAAGTCAGATCTTGCCCCTAGGTATTCCTGCACCATGTAAAACAGACACTGGCGATGGTTGCTGGAACCGATCATACCTTGGGGCTGCGGAGTAAAAAATTGTCTGAACGCATCGGTCAGACAGCCACCTTCTCCACCGCTCCTTCTTTGACTGACCGTAGCCTCAGCAACACGTTGTCCAGAAACAGGAGTTTGTAACCTCCCAGGCTCTGGGAATGCATTGCACAGACCTTTCTGCAAGGCCTCCCGAAGATGTTTCATCCTCTGCTCCCTCTGCGAAGGCAAGATAAGTCCGCAACCTTACCCTTATAACGTGGATCAAGGAGGGTTGCCAACCAGTAACGATCCCCCTCCTTGATACCACGAATACGAGGATCCTTCCGCAGGCTTTGCAGGATCAGGGAGGCCATGCAGCATAGGTTTGCTGAGGCATTCGGTCCGGAGTCCTCTGGGTCACTAAGGACGACATGATCTGCAGCCACCTCCTCCCAGCCACGTACAAGTCCATGTGTTTCTTGGGACTTTAAATGATCCCTTAAAGACTGCTGCTGATGCTGAGTGCCAGGCTCCACCTCCATACTGACAAAATCCTCCTCCTCCTGTGTGATCGGCGGGCACGCAGGAACACTGTCTGGATAAAGGGGGCCTTGAGAGCTAAGGAAGTCCTCCCCTTCATGCCTCTGTTCTGCCTTAAGTGCCCTGTCCATTATTCCACACAGCGTGTGCTCCAACAGGTGGACAAGGGGGACAGTGTCACTGATACATGCACTTTCACTTCTCACCATCCTCGTGGCCTCCTCAAATGGTGACAGGATAGTGCATGCATCCCTGATCATGGCCCACTGGCGTGGGGAAAAAAAACAAGCTCCCTTGACCCTGTCCTGGTGCCATAGTCGCACAGGTACTCATTGATGGCCCTCAGCTGCGTGTGCAGGCGCTGCAGCATTGCCAACGTTGAGTTCCACCTGGTGGGCATGTCACCGATTAGGCAGCTCTTGGGCAGGTTAAATTCCTTTTGAAGGTCTGCCAGCCGAGCACTGGCATTATATGACCGGCGGAAATGCACACAGACTTTCCTGGCCTGCCTCAGGACATCCTGTAAGCCCAGGTACCTGCCCAAGAACCACTGCACCACCAAGTTAAGGACGTGAGCCAAACAGGGCACATGGGTCATTTGTCCCTGTCGGGGGGCGGAGAGGAGGTTGGTGCCATTGTTGCAAACCACCATTCCTGCCTTAAGTTAACGTGGCGTCAACCACATCTGAACCTGCCCCTGCAGAGCTGACAGAACCTCTGCCCCAGTGTGGCTCCTGTCCCCCAAGCACACCAGCTCAAGCACCGCATGGCATCTTTTGGCCTGCATACTTGAGTAGCCCCTTGAATGCCTATGGAGCACCGCTGGTTCCAAGGATAAAGCACAGGAAGAGGCCATGGAGGAAGAAGAAGAGGAGGGGTGGAGGATAGAGGTGTGTCAGAATCATTAGTAGTGGCATTTTGGAGGTGTGATGGCCTCCTTCCCAGCTGCAAGCAGAGTCACCCAATGCGGCGTGAAACTTAGGTAACGTACCTGTCCATGCCTGCTGGACCATGAGCCAGCGGTAATATGCACCTTAGAGAGCCGGAATTGCCTTCCATGAGAAAAAGTGGCGTTTGGGTACCTGCCACTGAGGAACCGCACATTCCACAAACTCACGGAAGGGGGCAGAGTCTAACAACTGAAAAGGTAGCAGTTGAAGTGCTAGCAATTTTGCCAAGCTAGCATTCAACCGCTGGGCATGTGGATGGCTGGGAGCAAACTTCTTTCGGCGGTGCAGCAGCTGGGGCAGGGAAATTTGCCTGGTACAATCTGACGTCCGTGTACCGAAAGCAGATTGCCCACAAGTACTTGGTTGTGACACACCTAATTCTAAATTCTTTATATTATACTGATACTGCAGCTAGCAAAATCAACTGCCTGCCTGTAGTATGAGAACACCACCAATCTTCTGCAGGTAGCTTTAGATGAACACTGTGCAGAGGTCGCACTACACTAACTTGTAGCTTTAGCTGACCACTGTGCAGAGGACGCACTACACCAACGTTAAAATAATGTAGCTGCCTGCGGTAGTGATAGGATCAGGAATACACCACCAACCTTCTACGGGTAGCTTTAGCTGAACACTGTGCAGAGGTCGCACTAGACTAACGTGTAAATAATTTAGCTGCCTGCGGTAGTGATAGGATCAGGAAAACACCACCAACCTTATACAGATAGCTTTAGCTGAACACTGTGCAGAGGACACACTACACTGACGTTAAAATAATGTAGCTGCCTGCAGTAGTGATAGGATCAGGAAAACACCACCAACCTTCTACAGGTAGCTTTAGCTGAACACTGTGCAGAGGACGCACTACACTAACGTGTAAATAATGTAGCTGCTTGCGGTAGTGATAGGATCAGGAAAACACCACCAACCTTCTACAGGTAGCTTTAGCTGAACACTGTGCAGAGGTCGCACTACACTAACGTTAAAATAATGTAGCTGCCTGCAGTAGTGATAGGATCAGGAAAACACCACCAACTTTCTACAGGTAGCTTTAGCTGAACACTGTGCAGAGGACGCACTACACTAACGTGTAAATAATGTAGCTGCCTGCGGTAGTGCTAGGACCAGGAAAACACCACCAACCTTCTACAGGTAGCTTTGGCTGAACACTGTGCAGAGGTCTCACTACACTAACTTGTAGCTTTAGCTGAACACTGTGAGGAGGACGCACTACACTACCTTGCAGCTTTAGCTGAACACTGTGCACTACACTAACTTGTAGCTTTAGCTGAACACTGTTCAGAGGACGCACTACACTAACTTGTAGCTTTAGCTGAACACTGTGCAGAGGTCGCACTACACTAACTTGTTGCTTTAGCTTAACACTGTGAGGAGGACGCACTACACTAACTTGTAGCTTTAGCTGAACACTGTGAGCAGGACGCACTACGCTAACTTGTAGTTTTAGCTGAACACTGTGCACTACACTAACTTGTAGCTTTAGCTGAACACTGTTCAGAGGACGCACTACACTAACTTGTAGCTTTAGCTGAACACTGTGCAGAGGTTGCACTACACTAACTTATAGCTTTAGCTGAACACTGCAGAGGTCACACTAAACTAACTTGTAGCTTTAGCTGAACACTGTGGCAGGACACACTACACTAACTGTAAATAGTCTAGCTACCTGACTGTGGTACTAATAGGATCAGAAAAACACCAGCAATTTTCTTCAGGTAGCTGTTAATACTGTAACACAAGCCTGCCTGTCAGTTGGAAGATAATAACAGGAACGGATCTATCTAAACTGAATACAGTGTATATATCTATCTATCTATATATATATATATATATATATATATATATATATATATATATATATATATACACACACACACAACACCTGGGATGCATATATATACACAATACACTGTAAGTGCAGCTAACTGACTGACTGTCCTGCCTAATCTATCATCTTAAATCAAATGACACTGTCTCTCTATCTCTCAAGGCCGGAACACACTACACAGGGCCAACTTGCAGGCGGCTTTATATAGTGTGGGGCGTGTACTAAACCCCCTGAGCCATAATTGGCCAAAGCCACCCTGGCTTTGGCCAATTACAGCTCTCTCTACAGACGGTGCTGTGATTGGCCAAGCATGCGGGTCATAGTGCATGCTTGGCCAATCATCAGCCAGCAATGCACTGCAAAGCCGCAGTGAATTATGGTCCGTGACGCGCCACACGAATTTGGCGCGAACGGCCCATATCGTTTGCAATTCGGCGATAGGGCGAACAGACAATGTTCGAGTCGAACATGGGTTCGACTCGAACACGAAGCTCATCCCTAGTTATGAGGAAAGGTTACGAGCACTGAACTTGTTCTCTCTGGAGAAGAGACGCTTGAGAGGGGATATGATTTCAATGTACAAATACCGTCCTGGTGACCCCACAATAGGGAAAAAACTTTTCCACAAAGGGGAATTTAATAAGACACATTAGAAGAAAAGCGGTTTTACCTTAACCACTTCAGCCCCTTAAGATTTTACCCCCTTCCTGACCAGAGCACTTTTTACAATTTGGCACTCCGTCGCTTTAACTGACAATTGATGTCCTTTTTTCCCACAAATAGAGCTTTCTTTTGGTGGTATTTGATCATCTCTGCAGGTTTTATTTTTTGAACTATAAACAAAAAAAGACCGAAAAGTTTGAATTTTTTTTTTACTTTCTGCTATATTTAATATCCCCCAAAAATATATAAAAAAACAAATTTGTTCCTCAGTTTAGGCCGATATGTATTCTTCTACACATTTTTGGTAAAAAAAAAATCACAATAAGTGTATATTGATTGGTTTGCGCAAAAGTTATAGCGTCTACAAAATAGGGAATAGATTTATGGCATTTTTATTATTATTATTTTTTTATTAGTAATGGCGTTGATCTGCGATTTTTATCGGGACCTTCGACATTGCGGCGGACAGATCGGACACTTTTGACACTATTTTGGGACCATTGACATTAATACAGCGGTCAAAGCTAAAAATAGCCACTGATTACTGTATAAATGTCACTGGCAGGGAAAGGATTAAACACTAGGGGGTGATCAGGGGGTTAAGTGTGTTCCCTCAGCGTTTTCTAACTGTAGGGGGGATGGGCTACCACTGACATGACAGAGATCAATGTTCCAGATGACAGGGAACAGAAGATCTGTCATGTTACTAGGCAGAACAGGGAAATGCCTTGCATAGGCATTTCCCCATTCTGCCTCTCCTCACCGTGATCGCGGGCTGCAAGTGGACATCGAGTCCCTGGGACCCACGGGCACGCTCCCACGGTGCATGCACGCCCGCTATCCTGCTTTTGTGGACTGACGTACAGGTACATCAGTTTGCACAGGAGTGCCATTCTGCTGATGTATATTGGCGTGAGCCAGTCGGCAAGCGGTTAAACTGCGTAGAGGGTTCTTTATTGTAAGAGCTGTATGTGGAATTCTCTTCCACAAGCAGTGGTTTCAGCGGGGAGCATCGATAATTTCAAAAAACTATTAGATAAGCACCTGAAAGACCACAACATACAGGGATATACAATGTCATACTGACATATAATCACACACATAGGTTGGACTTGATGGACTTTTTTCGGCCTCGCCTACTATGTAACTATGTAACTATTAAAGGTGGTTCTACAAAGTATACAAATGCACGCTGAATACAAATGCACGCCAATCTTTTCAGATATTTATTTGTAAAAAAATTTGAAAACCATTTATCATTTTCCTTCCATTTCACAATTATGTGCCACTTTGTGTTGGTCTATCACATAAAATCTCAATAAAATACATTACGTTTTTGGTTGTAACATGTCAACATGTGGAAAATGCCAAGGTGTATGAATACTTTTTCAAGGCACTGTGTATGTGTGTGTATATATATATATAGATATATCTATATCTATATATCTATATATATATCTATATATCTATATATATAGATATATATATATATATATATATATATATATCTATATATAGATATACACAGTATCTCACAAAAGTGAGTACACCCCTCACAATTTTGTAAATATTTTATTATATCTTTTCATGTGACAACACTGAAGAAATTACACTTTGTAAAGTAGTGAGTGTACAGCTTGTATAACAGTGTAAATTTGTTGTCCCCACAAAATAACTCAACACACATCCATTAATGTCTAAACTGCTGCCAACAAAAGTAAGTACATCCCTAAGTGAAAATGTCCAAATTGAGCCCAATTAGCCATTTTCCCTCCCTGGTGTCATGTGACTCGTTAGTTTTACAAGGTCTCAGGTGTGAATGAGGAACAGGTGTGTTAAATTTTGTGTTTTCGCTCTCACTCTCTCATACTGGTCACTGGAAGTTCAACATGGCACCTCATGGCAAAGAACTCTCTGAGGATCTGAAAAAAAGAATTGCTGCTCTACATAAAGATGGCCTAGGCCAGTGATGGCGAACCTTGGCATCCCAGATGTTTTGGAACTACATTTCCCATGATGCTCACGCACTCTACAGTGTAGTGGAGCATCATGGGAAATGTTCTTTCAAAACATCTGGGGTGCCAATGTTCGCCATCACTGGCCTAGACTATAAGATTTCCAAGACCCTGAAACTGAGCTGCAGCACTGTGGCCAAGATCATACAGCAGTTTAACAGGACAGGTTCTACTCAGAACAGGCCTCGCCATGGTGGACCAAAGAAGTTGAGTGCACGTGCTCAGCGTCATATCCAGAGGTTGTCTTTGGGAAATAGACGTGTGAGTGCTGCCAGCATTGCTGCAGAGGTTGAAGGGGTGGGGAGTCAGCCTGTCAGTGTTTACGCTGCACCCTGCATCAAATTGGTCTGCATGGCTTTTGTCCCAGAAGAAAGCCTCTTCTAAAGATGATTCACAAGAAAGCCCGCAAACAGTTTGCTGAAGACAAGCAGACTAAGGACATGGATTACTAGAACCATGTCCTGTGGTTTGATGAGACCAAGATAATATTATTTGGTTCAGATGGTGTCAAACGTGTGTGGTGGCAACCAGGTGAGAAGTACAAAGACAACTGTCTCTTGCCTACAGTCAAGCATGGTGGTGGGAGTGTCATGGTCTGGGGCTGCATGAGTGCTACCGACACTGGGGAACTACAGTTCATTGAGGGAACCATAAATGCCAACATTAGGGATGAGCTTCGTGTTCGAGTCGAACCCATGCGTCACGGCCCATAATTCACTGTGGCATCGCAGTGCATTGTTGGCTGATGATTGGCCAAGCATGCACTATGACCCGCATGCTTGGCCAATCACAGCGCCGCCTGAACAGAGAGCCGTAATTGGCCAAAGCCAAGGAGGCTTTGGCCAATTATGGCTCAGGGGATTTAGTACACGCCCCACACTATATAAGGCCGCCTGCACGGCGGCCCTGTGCAGTGTGTTCTGGTGTGCTGAGAGAGAGACAGTGTCATTTCATTTGAGTTAGCTAGATTAGGCAGGACAGTCAGTCAGTTAGCTGCACTTACAGTGTATTGTGTATATATATGCATCCCAGGTGTTGCATATATATATATATATACACTGTATTCAGTTTAGCTAGATCCGTTCCTGTTATCTTCCTACTGACAGGCAGGCTTGTCTTGTTACAGTATTTACAGCTACCTGAAGAAAATTACTGGTGTTCTTTTGATCCTATTAGTACCACAGTCAGGCAGCTAGACTATATACAGTTAGTGCAGTGTGTCCTGCTCACAGTGTTCAGCTAGATCCGTTCCTGTTATCTTCCTACTGACAGGCAGGCTTGTCTTGTTACAGTATTTACAGCTACCTGAAGAAAATTACTGGTGTTCTTTTGATCCTATTAGTACCACAGTAAGGCAGCTAGACTATTTACAGTTAGTGCAGTGCGTCCTGCTCACAGTGTTCAGCTAGATCCGTTCCTGTTATCTTCTTACTGACAGGCAGGCTTGTCTTGTTACAGTATATAAAGCTACCTGAAGAAAATTGCTGGTGTTCTTTTGATCCTATTAGTACCACAGTCAGGCAGCTAGACTATTTACAGTTAGTGCAGTGCGTCCTGCTCACAGTGTTCAGCTAGATCCGTTCCTGTTATCTTCCTACTGACAGGCAGGCTTGTCTTGTTACAGTATTTACAGCTACCTGAAGAAAATTACTGGTGTTCTTTTGATCCTATTAGTACCACAGTCAGGCAGCTAAACTATTTACAGTTTGTGCAGTGCGTCCTGCTCACAGTATTCAGCTAGATCCGTTCCTGTTATCTTCCTACTGACAGGCAGGCTTGTCTTGTTACAGTATTTACAGCTACCTGAAGAAAATTACTGGTGTTCTTTTGATCCTATTAGTACCACAGTCAGGCAGCTGGACTATTTACAGTTAGTGCAGTGCGTCCTGCTCACAGTGTTCAGCTAGATCCGTTCCTGTTATCTTCTTACTGACAGGCAGGGTTGTCTTGTTACAGTATATAAAGCTACCTGAAGAAAATTGCTGGTGTTCTTTTGATCCTATTAGTACCACAGTCAGGCAGCTAGACTATTTACAGTTAGTGCAGTGCGTCCTGCTCACAGTGTTCAGCTAGATCCGTTCCTGTTATCTTCCTACTGACAGGCAGGCTTGTCTTGTTACAGTATTTACAGCTACCTGAAGAAAATTACTGGTGTTCTTTTGATCCTATTAGTACCACAGTAAGGCAGCTAGACTATTTACAGTTAGTGCAGTGCGTCCTGCTCACAGTGTTCAGCTAGATCCGTTCCTGTTATCTTCTTACTGACAGGCAGGCTTGTCTTGTTACAGTATATAAAGCTACCTGAAGAAAATTGCTGGTGTTCTTTTGATCCTATTAGTACCACAGTCAGGCAGCTAGACTATTTACAGTTAGTGCAGTGCGTCCTGCTCACAGTGTTCAGCTAGATCCGTTCCTGTTATCTTCCTACTGACAGGCAGGCTTGTCTTGTTACAGTATTTACAGCTACCTGAAGAAAATTACTGGTGTTCTTTTGATCCTATTAGTACCACAGTCAGGCAGCTAAACTATTTACAGTTTGTGCAGTGCGTCCTGCTCACAGTATTCAGCTAGATCCGTTCCTGTTATCTTCCTACTGACAGGCAGGCTTGTCTTGTTACAGTATTTACAGCTACCTGAAGAAAATTACTGGTGTTCTTTTGATCCTATTAGTACCACAGTCAGGCAGCTGGACTATTTACAGTTAGTGCAGTGCGTCCTGCTCACAGTGTTCAGCTAGATCCGTTCCTGTTATCTTCTTACTGACAGGCAGGGTTGTCTTGTTACAGTATATAAAGCTACCTGAAGAAAATTGCTGGTGTTCTTTTGATCCTATTAGTACCACAGTCAGGCAGCTAGACTATTTACAGTTAGTGCAGTGCGTCCTGCTCACAGTGTTCAGCTAGATCCGTTCCTGTTATCTTCCTACTGACAGGCAGGCTTGTCTTGTTACAGTATTTACAGCTACCTGAAGAAAATTACTGGTGTTCTTTTGATCCCATTAGTACCACAGTCATGCAGCTAGACTATTTACAGTTAGTGCAGTGCGTCCTGCTCACAGTGTTCAGCTAGATCTGTTCCTGTTATCTTCTTACTGACAGGCAGGCTTGTCTTGTTACAGTATATAAAGCTACCTGAAGAAAATTGCTGGTGTTCTTTTGATCCTATTAGTACCACAGTCAGGCAGCTAGACTATTTACAGTTAGTGCAGTGCGTCCTGCTCACAGTGTTCAGCTAGATCCGTTCCTATTATCTTCTTACTGACAGGCAGGCTTGTCTTGTTACAGTATTTACAGCTACCTGAAGAAAATTACTGGTGTTCTTTTGATCCTATTAGTACCACAGTCAGGCAGCTAGACTATTTACAGTTAGTGCAGTGCGTCCTGCTCACAGTGTTCAGCTAAACCTACAAGTTAGTGGGGTGCGTCCTGCTCACAGTGTTCAGCTAAACCTACAAGTTAGTGGGGTGCGTCCACCTCACAGTGTTCAGCTAAACCTACAAGCTAGTGGGGTGCGTCCTGCCCACAGTGTTCAGCTAGATCCGTTCCTGTTATCTTCTTACTGACAGGCAGGCTTGTCTTGTTACAGTAAACACAGCTACCTGAAGAAAATTGCTGGTGTTCTTTTGATCCTATTAGTACCACAGTCAGGCAGCTAGACTATTTACAGTTAGTGCAGTGCGTCCTGCTCACAGTGTTCAGCTAAACCTACAAGTTAGTGGGGTGCGTCCACCTCACAGTGTTCAGCTAAAGCTACCTGTAGAAGGTTGGTGGTGTTCTCATACTACAGGCAGGCAGTTGATTTTGCTAGCTGCAGTATCAGTACATACATATATATAATATATATATATATCCCAGCTTAGTGCAGCTACAGGCTATTAGTATTTCAGGAGCCACACTGGGGCAGAGGTTCTGTCAGCTCTGCAGGGGCAGGTTCAGAGGTGGTTGACGCCACACCAACTTAAGGCAGGAATGGTGGTTTGCGACAATGGCACCAACCTCCTCTCTGCCCTCCGACAGGGACAAATGACCCATGTGCCCTGTTTGGCTCACGTCCTTAACTTGGTGGTGCAGCGGTTCTTGGGCAGGTACCCGGGCTTACAGGATGTCCTGAGGCAGGCCAGGAAAGTCTGTGTGCATTTCCGCCGGTCATATAATGCCAGTGCTCGGCTGACGGACCGCCAAAAGGAGTTTAACCTGCCCAAGAACCGCCAAATCTGTGACATGCCCACCAGGTGGAACTCAACGTTGGCCATGCTGCAGCGGCTGCACACGCAGCAGAGGGCCATCAATGAGTACCTGTGCGACTATGGCACCAGGACAGGGTCAGGGGAGCTTGGTTTTTTTCCCCACGCCAGTGGGCCATGATCAGGGATGCATGCACTGTCCTGTCACCATTTGAGGAGGCCACGAGGATGGTGAGCAGTGACAGTGCATGCATCAGTGACACTGTCCCCCTTGTCCACCTGTTGGAGCACACGCTGCGTGGAATAATGGACAGGGCACTTGAGGCAGAACAGAGGCAGGAAGAGGAGGACTTCCTTAGCTCTCAAGGCCCCCTTTATCCAGACAGTGTTCCTGCGTGCCCGCCGATCACACAGGAAGAGGAGGAGGAGGAGGAGGAAGATTGTGTCAGTATGGAGGTGGAGCCTGGCACTCAGCATCAGCAGCAGTCTTTAAGGGATCAGTCCCAAGAAACACATGGACTTGTACGTGGCTGGGAGGAGGTGGCTGCGGACCATGTCGTCCTTAGTGACCCAGAGGACTCCGGACCGAATGCCTCGGCAAACCTACGCTGCATGGCCTGCCTGATCCTGCAAAGCCTGCGTAAGGATCCTCGTATTCGTGGTATCAAGGAGAAGGACCAATACTGGCTGGCAACACTCCTTGATCCACGTTACAAGGGTAAGGTTGTGGACCTTATCTTGCCATCGCAAAGGGAGCAGAGGATGAAACACCTTCGGGAGGCCTTGCAGAAAGGTCTGTGCAACGCGTTCCCAGAGACTGGGAGGTTACAAACTCCTGTTTCTGGACAACGTGTTGCTGAGGCTTCGGTCAGTCAAACTTGGAGCGGTGGAGAAGGTGGCCGTCTGACCGATGCGTTCAGATAATTTTTTGGTCCGCAGCCCCAAGGTATGATCAGTTCCAGCAACCATCGCCAGCGTCTGTTTTACATGGTGCAGGAATACCTAGGGGCAAGATCAGACTTGGACACCTTTCCCACCGAAAATCCTCTGGGTTACTGGGTCTTGAGGATGGATCACTGGCCAGAGCTTGCACAGTATGCAATTGAGCTGCTGTCCTGCATCCAGCGTTCTTTCGGAACGCACATTCAGTGCTGCTGGAGGCGTGGTAACCGATCACAGGGTGCGTCTGTCCACCGACTCTGTCGATCGACCGACCTTCATAAAAATGAATCAGTCTTGGATCACCACCAGCTACCAAGCACCTGATGCTGATGTAACCGAATAATTTTTTTTGAAATCTCAGATCCCTTCAAAGACTGCCTATGCTGATGCTGAGTAATTATCCTCTTCCTCCTCAATCATCACGCTGATAGCTTGTAAGAACATTTTTGGTTCTGGGCACCAGCACCAGTGCCTAAGGCCCAATTTTTCAGCTCCTTTTTAACAGGGGCGTGTAATTACAATTTTTGATGCAATACTTTGCAGCTGGGCTCGTTCCTGCATTCCAACTAGAGTGCCTGTGAGGGGTTGCAGTGTTGTGGCACCAGCACCAGTGCCTAAGGCCCAATTTTTCTGCCCCTGTTTAACAGGGGCATGTAATTACAATTTTTGATGCAATACTTTGCAGCAGGGCTCGTTCCTGCATTCCAACTAGAGTGTCTGTGAGGGGTTGCAGTGTTGTGGCACCAGTGCCTAAGGCCCAATTTTTCAGCCCTTGTTTAACAGGGGCGTGTAATTACAATTTTTGATGCAATACTTTGCAGCAGGGCTCGTTCCTGCGTTCCAACTAGAGTGTCTGTGAGGGGTTGCAGTGTTGTGGCACCAGTGCCTAAGGCCTAATTTTTCAGCTCGTGTCCAACAGGGGCATGTAATTACAATTCTTGATCTAATATTTCACAGCAGGGCCCTGTGAGGGCTTACAGTGTTGTGGCCACAACAACACCTAAGGCTCAAATTTCTGCTGAGTATATAGGGCAGGACCCTACTTTCAAACATCTAACTTACAAACGACTCCTACTTGCAAACGGAAGGAGACAACAGGAAGTGAGATGAAATCTACCCCTAGGAAGGGGAATTCTCTCCTGTAAGAGTTAATATGGGAAAAACATTTCTCCTTTCCACTGATGCTTTCCAATCCTTGTTCCACAAAAAACCCCAAATTTTCAAAAAACATTTTTCATTGGGACAAAAAGTGAGGTGAAATCTTCTGAAGAGGAGGAAAGACAGCAAAACAAATGTCACAGGGGTGATAACCCTTCCCTATGTTTTCCAAAAAGCTTAAAAAAGATTTTTTGGCTGGAGCTAAACACGTTAAAAATGTACCCGTTCAAAATTACAAACAGATTCTACTTAACAACAAACCTACAGTCCCTGTCTTGTTTGCACCGCCTGTATACTGCTGTTCAGAGTATATAGGGCCTGGTGGCCCCACACCTTTCCTTATTTTAATTTGGGTGCGGGGTTCCCCTTAATATCCATACAAGACCCAAAGGGCCTGGTAATGGACTGAGGGGTACCCATGCTGTTTGTCTCACTGATTTTCATCCATATTGCCAGGACCCGACATTACATTAAACCCGCAAGCAGTTATAAATGACATTTTTTCCTTTAAAAATGACATTTGGTGCAGGGACTGTTCTAAACACGGGAAACACGCGTCACTTTACAGCCATACTAAAGACACCTCCCAGGTACGATATTTAAAGGAATATTTCACTTTTTTTTTTTTTACTTTAAGCATCATTAAAATCACTGCTCCCGAAAAAACGGCCGTTTTTAAAAGTTTTTTTTTGCATTGATACATGTCCCCTGGGGTAGGACCCGGGTCCCCCAACCCTTTTTAGGACAATACCATGCAAATTAGCCTTTAAAATGAGCACTTTTGATTTTGAACGTTCGAGTCCCATAGACGTCAATGGGGTTCTAACGTTCGTGCGAACTTTCGGTCCGTTCGCAGGTTCTGGTGCGAACAGAACCGGGGGGTGTGCGGCTCATCCCTAGCCAACATGTACTGTGACATACTGAAGTAGAGCATGATCCTCTCCCTTTGGAGACTGGGCCGTAGGGCAGTATTCTAACATGATAATGACCCCAAACACACCTCCAAGACGACCACTGCCTTGCTAAAGAAGCTGAGGGTAAAGGTGACGGACTGACCAAGTATGTCTCCAGACCTAAACCCTATTGAGCATCTGTGGGGCCTCCTCAAACGGAAGGTGGAGGAGTGCAAGGTCTCTAACATCCACCGGCTCTGTGATGTTGTCATGGAGGAGTGGAAGAGGACAACAACCTGTGAAGCTCTGCTGGAAAATAATGGTGGCCACACAAAATATTGACACTTTTTCTCAATTTCGACATTTCCACTTAGGGTTGTACTCACTTTTCTTGCCAGCGGTTTAGACAATGGCTTATGGTTTAATGGTTTAATGGGTGTGTGTTGAGTTATTTTGAGGGGACAGCAAATTTACACTGTTATACAAGCTGTAAACTCACTACTTTACATTGTAGCAAAGTGTCATTTCTTCAGTGTTGTCAAATGAAAAGATATAATAAAATATTTACAAAAATGTGAGGGGTGTACTTACTTTGTAGAGATACTGTATATAGTGTTATCAGGTATAAATGACATACAGCAGGTTTAATGCATTGCTTACATGTGATTGCTATGCTATTCTTAACAGACAAACCTTTAAATTTATGGATAGCTTGCTCTCCTGCCCCAGCAGATTCCTATTGGCCTTACTGGTCAAAATGTGAATGTGTAGGAGGTGGGAAGGGGAAGGCAAGCTCCATCTGGCTTTTAGGCACAGCAGAGGCAACAAAACTTATACATGTATGCAGGGCCAGTACTAGACTATTTTGCCCCCTAGGCAAGACCAGCTACTTGCATGTGCCTTCCTACCCCCCCCCCCCCCCCGCCCTGATCAACATCTATGTGGCAGGGAGTAGGGAAACTGCGCCTTAGCCGGCAGTGCATCCTAGACAGCTGCCTAGTTTGCTTAGCTGCAGCACTGGCCCTGCACATACGTGGAATCACTAACTGTCTATATTTTATGCCTGCTAACAGATGTATTTATTTATTGAGTGATAGAGTCACTTTAAATATCATCATTATTATTATTATTATTATTATTTTTCACAGTCAATTTTGTATGCTCTTGGCATAAACTCTAATCATACATATTAGTAAGTCCAACATCAGACTGCCCTGAAAAATGCAATAAAACCAAAAGTTTGTGGAAACCTGACCATCACTCCTATATCAGCTTGTTAGACATCCCATTCCAAAAACATGGACAGTATTATGGAGTCCCCCCTTCACGGCTATAACAGCCTCCACTCTTCTGGGAACGCTTTCCAAAGATTTGGAGCGTGTCTATAGGAATTTGTGACCAATTATGAGATCAGGTACTGATGTTGGATGAGAGAACTTGGCACAAACCAAAGCATCCCAAAAGTGTTCAGTAGAGTTGAGGTCAAATATCTGTGCACACCACTCTAGTTCCTGCACCCCAAAGTGATGAAGCCATGTCTTTATGGAGATGCTTTGCAAACAAGGACAATGCCATGCTGGAACAAAAAAGGTCCTTTCCAAAACTGTTACCATGAAGTTGAAAGTATACCATTGTCCAAAATATATTTGTACTCTGTAGAAATAATGCTGTTTTTCATTGGAAACACCTGAACTCAATGATTTGGAGTCCACATACTTTTGGCCATGTAGAGTTAAGAGATTGCATAATATATACAGTAATCTAAATTACATTTTTTTTAAGGAAATTATCTGATCTGAGATGTGAAATGGAGTGTCCGGTTTGCATTGACATTTTAAGTGACCCTACAACCCTGATGTGTGGACACAATTTCTGCATGAAATGTATTGAAACAGCCTTTAACAATCAGAAGAAAAACAACCTATTTTGCCCTGTCTGTAAGCAAAAATATGAAAGCAGACCTATACTGAAAATAAACTATGCCCTACGAAAAGTGGCAAGATTTTTTAAGTCAAGGTTGTCAAAGTCAAATAATGGAGATCTGAACTGTACATACTGTATTGAGGACCCAGGAGTTGCTGTTAAATCATGTCTGCTGTGTGAAACATCCTTGTGTGATGAACATCTGAATTTACACAGCAAGAAGGAGGAACACATCCTAATAGAACCCACCACTTACTTCAAGGAGAGAAAATGCTCCATTCATAATAAAGTCTTTGAACATTACTGTACCGATGATGATGTCTGTGTCTGCTCCTGGTGCTGCATATATGGAGATCACAGAGACCACCAGGTGGAAAAAGTAACAAAAGCAGCTGAGAAAAAGAAAAATGATCTGAGAAAAGTCCAAGAGGAACTAGACCGCAAGAAAATAAACACTGAGAAACTTCTAACGCCCGATACTGAAGCACAGAAGGTCTCCGATGCAGAGCTAGTTAGGAAACTGTTGGAAGATCTAGAGCTGATTTCTGATGACACTTCCACACAGGAAGATCAAGCGTCCTTCTCAGTCTCTGATCTGATCAAGAAGGCAGAAGAAAGAAAGGATCAGATGTCCCATCAAATAGAAGATATCATTAAAATATGCCAAGAGACGGACCCAATACTTTTCTTGCAAGAGCTTAAGAATGGTAAGTGCTAACAAAGACCAAAACAGTAAAGGGAACAATAGATCTGAGCCCTGAGCAATGTACTGTAAGTTTTAACCAGTAAGGGTATTATCCAAAGGGTCCAGTATGGAATTTAAGGGGACCCCAAGCCGTTTTTTTTACATGGCGTTCATCTTAAAATTTTTACCAGACCTGATGGATGGGGCGAATCCCAATTTATTCTATTTTTTTTACACCATTCCTCGTCCTGACAACTGAATGGGCCAGGCGGGGACAAGTCAAGATTGTTAGGACGCCCAAGGGCTGTCGGCTTCCTAACAACCAGCCAGAGGGGAAACTGTCATGTTTGGCAGTAGCAGTGATACTGTTGCTAAAAGATACTTTTGATACTTGATACTTTTGCGAAATGTATCACTTCCCACTGCCATTGGAGATTCAACTTGACTAAACACCAATTAATTTGGCTGTTTACCGAACATGCAACATTTTGACTGAACCTAGGTTATCCCTAGTCTGCACCTGAAGTTATATAGCTGTACTTCAAATTGTGATGAGGAGGGTGGATTATAGGGAGGATTGTCTGAAATTTGAGTTGCATAATCATTAATTATGCTATTTTTAGATCAAACTATATATTTTCTGCACCCATTAAAATAAAGAATGTAAGCTACTGGTGTCCACAGATATAACGTGGCAACTTTTAACCAAGACAACTGTGAAAGTATGGACAAGATGCAATCTGGGTGTATACCCTGTAGATCAGTGTTTCAGTGCCAGGCCCCAGCCTTCCCATTGCCAAATCATGGCTTGACATTATATTTTTTTAAAGTGCCCTGGTTCTAACTGCTCTCTCCTGCCGAGCCACAGATTGACATCTACAGCTGTCACAGTCTGTCATGAACAGGTGTGACCAGATTGTGTGGACTGCAAAGAGGAAACCAAAACGCATGTAAAGTGAAATAAGAATAATGTTTATTTAAGATAAGTAATATAAATAAACAAACACCCCAAATACAAATAGTGCTCAACCAACCGACAGAAACCCACAGACAACAGATAATATATACAGCAAGGGGCAATACCGGAATCACAGATGTCAGCCAGGCCAGGGTCATACACAGCAGGTCAGCAGGAACAAGGGATATACCAGAAACATAAACGTAGCCAAGCCAAGGTCATACACAGGAGATCAGCAACTGAACAAGGGCAGGTTGGGAAAGGGGGATAATGGATGGGATAGGATACAGGCTCAGGAACAGGTTCAGGGTCCGATACAGGTTTACAGGATAACAGGATAACAGGTCAGGGCGCAAGGAAGAAAGATACCAAGGCAAGCATATGAGGGCTTGCCGGGTATTTATAGGACTGACTATAATTAACCTCATGTCACAGCTGATCGCAGAGTGTGCTGTTTGCTCCACACTGCCGGAGTGCACCCGCTGGTGGACACTGGTACTACGGCCCAAGGATGCAACAGTGCCACCAGCAGGAGAGACCTCTTACTGCAGGTCCCAGGTGTTGGAAGACACCCGCTGGTGCCACTGGTACTGCGATCCAAGAGGCCGATAGCGCCACCAACGGGTAAACCCTCTCATGACACAGTCTTTACAGTGCTGTGCTGTTTGTTACAAAGTCTGTACCTGCCTTGTAGGCATAATCTATGTCACAGGCTGCAACACAGTACAGTGCATGCCCTATTAGGTGGGGACAGAGTTTGTAAACAAAGAGCGTGGAGCTGCAGAGACTGTAGCTGTCAAGCCATCGCTTGGTAGGAGAAGCAGTCAGTGCCGGGACAGGGGAGACAAGCTGCCTATGAAAGGGGGTGCAGAGTACTGCACCCTTCTTGCCCAGCATCTGATGCTCGATGGTGCCTTGAGTATATTAGTGTAAGTGGACACAATGACCACCATGTAAGGGGAGAACACTGATCACCAATGTAAGGGGGTAAACCGACCACAATGCGGGGGGAGAACACTGACTACAAAATAATGGAGCACACTGACCACCAATGTAAAGGAAGTAAAGGAACACAGTGACCATGAATACATTAAATGGAGTACACTGACCACCAATATAAAGTGGCACACTGACCACAATGTAAGGGGCTTATTGAGCACTATGTAAGAGGACACACTGACCAGTATGTAAGAGGACACACTGATCATTATGCAAGGGGCACACTGACCGTTATGTTAGGGAAGAACACTGACCACCATGTAAGAGGGCACACTAAACATTGTGTAGGGGAGCACACAGACCACAATGTGAAGGGACACCCTGAGCACTGATCACCAATAAAAAAATCAGCATGCTGTTAATTGAACTCCAATGTAAGGGTGTAGACTAAGCACCAACTAAAGGGACCACCAGAGTAGGGATGAGCTTCGAGTTTGAGTCGAACTCATGTTCGACTCGAACATCGGCTGTTCACCAGTTCGCCGAACAGCGAACAATTTGGGTGTGTTCGCGGCAAATTCGAAAGCCGCTGAACACCCTTTAAAAGTCTATGGGAGAAATCAAAAGTGCTAATTTTAAAGGCTTATATGCATGGTATTGTCATAAAAAGTGTTTGGTGACCTGGGTCCTGCCCCAGGGGACATGTATCAATGCAAAAACAAGTTTTAAAAACGGCAGTTTTTTCGGGAGCAGTGATTTTAATAATGTTTAAAGTGAAACAATAAAAGTGTAATATTCCTTTAAATTTCGTACCTGGGGGTTGTCTATAGTATGCCTGTAAAGGGGCGCATGTTTCCCGTGTTTAGAACAGTCTGACAGCAAAATGACATTTCAGAGGAAAAAAAGTCATTTAAAACTACTCACGGCTATTATTGAATTGCCGGTCCGACAATACACATAAAAGTTCATTGATAAAAACGGCATGGGATTTCCCCACAGGAGAACCCCGAACTAAAGTTAAAAAAAAAAATGGCATGGGGGTCCCCCCTTAATTTCATACCAGGCCCTTCAGGTCTGGTATGGATATTAAGGGGAACCCCGCACCAAAAAAAAAAAAAAATGGCGTGGGGCTCCCCCAAAAATCCATACCAGACCCTTATCCGAGCACGCAACCTGGTAGGCCGCAGGAAAAGAGGGGGGGACGAGAGAAAGCACCAAAGCACCTTGTCCCCATGTTGATGAGGACAAGGGCCTCATCCCCACAACCCTTGGCTGGTGCTTGTGGGGGTCTGCGGGCGGGGGGGCTTATTGGAATCTGGAAGCCCCCTTTAACAAGGGGACCCCAGATCCCACCCCCCTGTGTGAAATGGTAATGGGGTACAAAAGTACCCCTACCATTTCACAAAAAAGGTGTCAAAAATGTTAAAAATGGCAAGAGACAGTTTTTGACAATTCCTTTATTTAAAGTCTTCTTCTTTCCATCTTCTTTCTTCTATCTTCTTTCTTCTATCTTCCTTTGGTTTCTTCCTCTTCCTCTGATCCTCTGCTTCTTGCTCCGGTGTTCTCGTCCGGCATCTTCCTCCGCGGCGTCTTCTTCCCTTCTTCGTTCTCGGCCCGCTCCGCATCCATGGATCATCCATCATGGATGCGGAGCAGCCCGAGAATGAAGAAGGAAAGAAGACGCCGTGGAGAAGGATGCCGGACGAGAATAGCGGAGCAAGAAGCAGAGGATAGGAGGAAGAAGAAGATGGAGGAAGAAACCGAAGCAGGATAGAAGAAAGAAGATAGAAGAAAGAAAATGGAAAGAAGAAGACTTTAAATAAAGGAATTGTCAAAAACTGTCTCTAGTCATTTTTAAAATTTTTGACACCTTTTTTGCGAAATGGTAGGGGTACTTTTCTACCCCATTACCATTTCACACAGGGGGGGCGGGATCTGGGGGTCCCCTTGTTAAAGGGGGCTTCCAGATTCCGATAAGCCCCCCGCCCGCAGACCCCCACAACCACTGGGCAAGGGTTGAGGGGATGAGGCCCTTGTCCCCATCAACATGGGGACAAGGTGCTTTGGGGGGGACCCCAAAGACCCCCCCAATGTTGAGGGCATGTGGCCTGGTACGGTTCAGGAGGGGGGGGCGCTCTCTCGTCCCCCCTCTTTTCCTGCGGCCTGCCAGGTTGCATGCTCAGATAAGGGTCTGGTATGGATTTTTGGGGGGACCCCACACCATTTTTTTTTTTATTTTGGCGGGGGGTTCCCCTTAAAATCCATACCAGACCTGAAGGGTCTGGTATGAATTTTGAGGGGGACCCCCACGCCAGTTTTTTTTTAAATTTTGGTTCGGTGTTCCCCTGTGGGGAAATACCATGCAGTTTTTATCAATGAACTTTTATGTGTATTGTCGGACCGGCAATTCATTAATAGCCATGAGTAGTTTTAAATGACTTTTTTTCCTTTGAAATGTCATTTTGCTTTTAGACTGTTCTAAACACGGGAAACATGCACCACTTTACAGGCATACTATATGATAAAGGGACTAGTGCGCAAAAACCAAAATACTACAGGAGAAAACTAGAACTAATGCTATTAGTGAGGTATC
Organism: Aquarana catesbeiana; assembly: GCF_042186555.1. Classification (NCBI taxonomy): domain Eukaryota; kingdom Metazoa; phylum Chordata; class Amphibia; order Anura; family Ranidae; genus Aquarana; species Aquarana catesbeiana. Next base: position 46,057,935 of record NC_133329.1, read on the forward strand.
AAGTAGAAAGCTGCCAACATAGACGGGTCCACTCAGTTCCCCCAGTAAAGCAATGAATATGTGATACAATATGTAGCGCTACTCTGCCAATCGATACCAAACTAGCAATATATTACCTGACCGTAATCAACTAGGGCAAGGATAAACAGTCTAACATTCTGATGAGTGATGATAACAAGATGCTACTTCCTATTAAAACCAGGTAGAGATCAGTACAAGATCCATACTCCATAATGTTAAAACTCCATATTGAAATCAATAAAAAACATAAGTGAAAAAGGGGGGTACATATGGGTCAATAGCGTGCCATAATGAAAAATCAAATTAAATAAAATAAAATGAATAATATGCAAACCACCCCGCCTCAAAGGGGAGGGACAGTAATGCAAAGCTAAAAATAATAATATCTAACCGAAGTATAATGAACACCAATAATTCCTAGTGCTCAGCAAAGTGACAACTAATGCATGAGGTGAAAACGCATAAAATCGCAGCTGGAAATGCAAAATGAATAATGGAAAAATAAAAATAATAATATAAATATTAAATAATATACCCTAGTGTAAATAATCTATAAGGTGTAAAACTATAGTATAAATAGATGTGCATCAAGGTGCTAAAAAATAAAAATACAAAGTGCAAATCGATTTCTCATAAATAATCACTTCACAATCTTATGAACAAAATAACATAAGTGAAAATAGTGAAAGCAGTGCAGTCATACCATTATACCGCACTGATGCGCCGAAAATGAATAACTCAAAATAATAAGGACAAACAGTCCCACAACAGAGATGCTGTCCCAAAGTGACAATAGTGCAGTATCAGTCCATAAGTGTAACACTGCGCAGCTGTGATGAATAATGTCCACAGGGGATGAACTTTTAAGTAAAGTGCAAAGTGTGCAGTGCCTGGTGCTAATCTTCAAAAAGGTTCAAGTGCACACACCAAACGTTTCCCCCAGCCTCTCACCTCCAGCAGCGGCCCCCAGTGGGCCAAGTAGAGCAGAAAGATGGTCCTGGAGAGGGTGGGTTTCCTGGAGTGATATCAGTAGGTCCGGTTCTCCGAATCTCCTCCCGCCGCTCCCAGCAATCCCAGTAGTGGTAGTTAGGGACAAAGGAAAGGTCTCATAGTGTAGTAATACCAAATATAAATTTTATTGATAGACGTAGTAACTTACATATAGAGCTAGAACGAACAGTGGATGTAGTATAGCTTCCGGGTTCGGCCGTCCCCGAGAAGCGTCGGCACCTGGCTCCTCCTACCCTGACGCGTTGCGTCACAGCACGTGACTTTATCAAAGGGATGAGGAGCCCGGTGCCAGCCATTCAATTTATATGCGTACCGTTGGCATAGCAACGGAGAGACAACCAATTAAAATCCAAGCTTATGTGTAACATCCCAAGCTAAAGGAAAGGTATGAATAATCAATGCAGTTGCGTTCATACATACATGATCAGTACTCATTGACTCTTCTAAGCGAACGAATCTTAAAATGTCATATCTAGAAACATAATCTTAAAATGCCATATATAAAAACCTTAATCTTAAAAACCATTTGTCTTATTCGGGTTCCTACAATAAACATTATTGATTCCTATGCCAACAGGGCCACCATCGCCATCTTGTGGTGACTCAAAATATCAACTACAATATTGATAAAGAAGCCAGAATACAATAAAAAAATAAATATAAAAAAATTAAATTAAAAATATTTTAAAATCTGTTAATGTGGACAATGATAAATGGGTCAAGCCCGACTAAATATACAATGATACAGTTAAATCCAGATGCCCAAAGAATACCTATATAGCATCTGGAAAAATAGTTAAAATAAATAAAAACACAATTAAAATATTCTAGCTATATATATGCTCTATGGACCATCCATATAAGCCTATACCCTTCGGATGCTCAAAGGCAATATAAGATGAAGCTAAACATCTAGTAACTTCGATCAAAATAAAACCATGGAACTACAGTGAAAGTGAAATGAACTGTTATGAAGCAGGACTCAACGAGTATACTAGATAAGTCACCCAAATCAAAGACTCGCATATTATCGTGAATAATGATCTAAAACTACTAAGAATTGGAGATAAAACAATTTAAATCGAATTCCACGTTGTGTCCTAGAGGCGATAAAGTCTGTAATTCATGAATCCATCTGGATTCTGCCTGACTGTTTTTTTTTTTTTTTAACAACAAGGTTGGTCTTTATTGGAAAAAAATCAAGTTGCAGTACATTATAAGGCACGCAAGCATTGCAGTGTACACATCGATAGAACAAGGGCAGTACATATACAGTATGCAATGGGGGAGAGGGGGGGGGAGGGGGAAAGGGGATGGGGGGGGGGGAAGAGGAAGGGGGAGCCTCCATAAATGCAACTCAGTCTAATATAGTGCAGCATAAACCTATAGGGTGGGGGTTACAGAAGAGGATAATATATAGCAGTATCACAGGGGGTCGGTCCATGGCTGCCAGACCCTCTCAAATTTACGAGGACAACCTCTGCTTATGTATGTGAGTTTATACATTGGCAAAATAGCATTGATTGAGTTTTCCCATGACCTTATAGTAGGTGGTGAAGGAGACGTCCATCTAAGGAGGATCTCTTTTTTTGCGTAAAAAAGTAGCAGCGAAAGTAAGAGTTTAGTATATCGAGGCCTTTGGTCATCGTCCTGAATGCCCAGTAGGGCCAGTTCAGCCGACAGGGGGAGCTCCAGCTGGAGCCGTACATTAATAAACTCGAAGATATCAGCCCAGTAACGGTTGAGCTTCGGGCATAGCCAGAACATGTGCATATAATCACTTTCCAAAGACTGACATCTTGGGCAGTTCGGGGGTTTCAGCGGGTAAATTCTGTGCAGTCTCTGAGGCGTAAAGTAAATCCTATGGAGGAATTTTGTTTGTATTAGTTTGTCCCTGGAGGATATCACTAGCTGCGAGGAATTTTCAAAGCATTCTTCCCAAGTCTCTCTGTCCAAGGATGGGATATCTGCCCTCCATTTGTCCCACAATACATCCATTTTTTTGGAATCTGTGCAGAGTAATGTCAAGTATAGCGTTGATAGGGGTTTAACCAGGGATTCCTGCGCCAATAGTTCCTCAACCCCATCCGTCAACAGGTCGGGTGGTGTCGGGAACTGCGCCCGGAAGGCATGACGTAGCGGAACAACATCCCCTCAGGAAGACCACATCTCACCACCAAATCCCGGAAGGAAACCAGGATCCCAGATGAGACAATGTCCCCTAAAACCCTGATTCCATACCGGGCCCACACTTGAGGATCAGGAACAGTCCCAAAATGCGGGAGATTCGGATTTCCCCATAGTGGGCAATAAGGAGACCACCTATTTGGAACTAAATACCGCTTCCTAGCCACCCCCCATACACGCAGGGTGGTTCGAGTGGGATCGGCGAGAGCTGGACTGGAGGAGGCCCCCCGGTATACCAAGTTCCCGAGTTCTTTAAGGGATCCCACCATAGCCGCTTCCAAACAAACCGCCGCGTTGGCCCTAGACTGTTCAAACCACCATCTAACCGTGACCAGCACAGCTGCCCAATAGTACACTAATAGGTTGGGTAAGGCCAAACCCCCACATCTGACGGGAAGCTGGAGAGTTGACTTGGCTATACGAGGGGAGGATCCCCGCCATAGGAAGGCTCCAATGCAGACATCTATCTCTTTGAAAAACTTCTGGGGTATCCAAGTGGGGCAATTACGAAAGATATAATTTAGTTTAGGGAGATAAATCATTTTCAATATATTTATACGCCCTAGCAAATTAAGGGGAAGATTAGTCCACCTAGAGCAGTGATCCTTGAGACGCGTGACGATAGGCTGTAAATTGAGGCGTTGAAATGCCCTAAAATCACGTGATATCTTTATTCCAAGGTATGTAAATACCTCCGCCCACCTCAGTGCAGGTTGATTCGCTAGATCTTTAGCCTTATCATCTAAAGGGAAAAGTATTGATTTCGACCAATTAATGCGAACTCCCAAAAACCGTCCGAATTCGTCAAATATTTCTAGCGCCGCTTGTAATGAAGTATCTGCATCCTGTAGATAGAGTAGGGCATCATCGGCATACAGAGATATTTTCTCCTCCAGAGGGCCAACCCGCAGTCCCACAATGCGGCTAGATTCACGCACCAAAGTCGCCAGAGGCTCTAAGGCCAAGACAAACAAAGTGGGGGACAAAGGACATCCCTGCCTGGTCCCCCTCCGGAGGAGAAAACTATCAGAAAGGGAGTTGTTTACCCTAATCCTTGCTCTGGGGGCCCTATACAGCAGGCCCAACCAGTGAAGAAACCTGGGACCCACCCCAAATCTCCTCAGCACTTCCCATAAATATTCCCATTCCACGGAATCAAAAGCCTTCTCCGCGTCTAGAGAGGCTATGACTCGTGTTCCTTTGTTATCATGGGTGGCAGCCAGGTTCAGGAACAGACGGCGTATGTTAATATCAGTGCCCTTCCCCGGCATAAACCCGGTTTGGTCCACATGAACAAGGTCCTCTATCACCTTTCCAAGTCTCCTGGCCAAAATTTTTGCCAGTAATTTGGCGTCTGCGTTAATAAGGGAGATAGGTCGATAGGAGGCACATTCTTCAGGGTCCTTACCGGGTTTGGGCACCAACACCACCACCGCCTCCGAAAAAGAATCAGGCAGGGCGCCCAGAGTGTAAGATTGCTGCATCAATGAAGTAAATCTAGGAGCAAGGAGCTCCTGATATACAGCATAAAATTCAATGGGTATCCCATCTGGTCCCGGGGCCTTCCCCTGCTGCATGGATCCCAGGGCCTCCTGAACCTCCTCCAGTGAAATATCCTTCTCCATTTCCTCCCGCCTATCTGACTCTAGAGAGGGGAGGGAGACTCGGTCGAGATATGCAAGTAGCTGAGAATGGTCGTAATCAGTTCTGGAAGAGTAAAGGGTTTTATAGAAGTCTAGGAATCTTGCGCTAATATCCGCCGGCGCCGTCAATAGGCAACCATCTAGATCTTTTAATCTGCCAATATGAGTAGTAGTATGCTGACCCCTTGCGAGCCAGGCCAACAACCTACCGTTTTTGTCCCCAAACTCAAACACCCTCTGGGCACCATCTAGCATTGACTTCTTAGTGAGCTCAATCCTGCAAAGAGATAACTCTCTGAGGACATCTTGCCAATGCACATAGTGTACTTGGTCAGGAGTCCGGACATACTCCGCCTCCTTCAGCCTAGCCTGTTCCTCCAGTACCCCCAGAGACCGCACAGATGCCCTTTTTTTCACAGAAATACGGGTCATATATTCCCCCCTAAGCCAGGCCTTGAACGCATCCCACTGTACCAAGGGTCCAGTAGAGCCCGCGTTGTTAATCCAAAAACCGCATATTACCTCCGGTATCTCCTCTTGGATCTCCGGCTCCATAATCCAGTACTTGGACAACCTCCACATCCTCACACCCACCTCCGTAGAGAGCCCGATGTTCACGGACACCGGAGCATGGTCCGAGATTCCACGGGAGAGAATCTCCACCGAGGTCAACCTCCTCAGAAGACTGGGGGAGGCGTATGCTAAATCAATTCGGGACATGGTCCGGTGTGTAGTGGAGAGGCAAGTGAACTCTCTATCAGTGGGATGGAAATGGCGCCATGCGTCCGTCATATGAAAGGCGGATGCCCAGCGGGAAAGGTCCTGCTGCTGAGGGCCCACCACCTGCATCCTGTCCAGCTCCCTGTTTGGAGTCAAATTAAAGTCACCTAAAAACAGGACATTTTCTACATTGTACAATGTGGCCTGTTGCATCAGGTCATGAAGTAACCCTACGTCCGCCGGAAGAGGCAGGTAGATCCCCACAATAACAATAGGGATTTCTTCAATCAGGGAGTGTAGTAAAACATACCTGCCTCCTGGGTCTAGACGAATATTCAATAGTTGAAAATGCAGGGACTTTACTTTATGTATCTTTATAACATTGTATACTCAATAAACTTCTTTTGACAAGGAAAATGCAGGGACTTGTGGACTAGCACACTGACCCCCCTGGCATAGTTGGAATATGTTGCGTGGTAATGTGTGCCAATCCATGCCCGTTTTAAACTAAGAATGCGGGAACCCACAAGATGCGTCTCCTGTAGGATACACACCTGTGGGCGGAGTTTGCGCAAGTAATTGAGCACCAAGGATCGCTTCACAGCAGAGTTTAAGCCTCGTACATTCCATGATACCACTAAGCACCCAGCCATGTCAGCAACTCTACAATATTGAAAGGGCCCCGTCCTGATGAGGATGCCCGTCCCCAGTCGCTCGGGGGGGAGAAAAATTCCCCACATCCGGCCACATCGGGGACACGCACCCCATTACACCGCAAAAGCTTACTGCATACGTTATACCTAGAAATGAGGACAAATATATGACCTAGTAGACCAACTTGAACCTGAAAATAAAAAAGGGTTAGCATAAACAACCAACCATAACCATCCCTGAAAAAGTGCGAGGGGGGGATCCCTCAGGCCCCGGCCGGGGCGGTACTCGATGGGCCCTCTCCACCACAAAATATGGGGAAAGTTGAGCAGCCGGGAGCATGGAGCGCAGCAACTCCTCTGCAAACTGGGCTGGGGCTCGGCCTTCAACCCCCTCTGGAAGACCCACGATCCTGAGGTTGTTCCTCCTGCTCCGGTTCTCGGCGTCTTCCGCACGGTATTCCAGGGCCCGTACCTTCGTTTGAAGGGCGCGGATGGAGGTATCATGATCCGCGATGGTGTCCTCCGCCTCTCCTATTCTCCGTTCAGCCTCCGATACCCTGGACCGGATTTTGTCCAAGTCTTGCCGAACTATTCCCACGTTTAGCTGGACCTCTTCTATTTTTGAGGCCAGGGTCGATTGACACGAGGTTACAGCAGACTGGCAGGAGGTAATAGCTGCCATAAGCTCCGTCAGTCCCGGAGGGGTCAGAATAGGATCCTCCTCGTGGTCCGTCTGTGACGCCATATTGCTATGGCGCGCAGGAGATCCCGCAGAACAGGGGGTTGATCCGTCCTCTTCTGGGATGTAAGAAGGAAACTTTAACTTCTTACCCCTCTTCCTGTAGCTGGGGGTTCTGGAAGACATCCAACAGGCTCAGAGTGCCTTTAAGCGGTGCAGCTGGACAGTACGGATAGTTTTTAAGGATCACACTCCGGGAGAGCTCAGAGCACACGTCCGCTCAGTCCGCCATCTTGGCCAAGCCCCCCTGCCTGACTGATTTTAATAATTTTGTTATCGCCCCTCCAATGGGGTTTGTATTTCTCTATCCCACATATTCTCAATGATGAAGGGTCACTATTATGATGTTCTGCATAGTGTCTGGATAGACTATGCTTATCAAATTTTTTCTTAATATTTTGTACATGTTCTTTCAGTCTAATCCATAGTGCCCTCTTAGTTCTGCCAACATATTGAATACGACAGGGGCACTCTAACAAATACACAACTCCTTCACTCCTACATGAGATGAAATCTTCTATCACGTAGTTTTGTGTTGTGACTGTAGACGTGAAACTCGATTTTTTCTTTTTGTCTTCTCTTGTATGTCTACAAGCATAGCAGTTTTTACATGGGTAAAATCCCTTTCCCTCAAAGAAAGAGAATATTTTCTTTTTAGGGGGATCTAATACATTTTTTGCTAGGCGATCTCTCAATGTCAGGGCTCTCCTATAAACAAATTTAGGTGAATCTGAATCATTTTATCTGATTCACCTAAATTTGTTTATAGGAGAGCCCCGACATTGAGAGATCGCCTAGCAAAAAATGTTTTAGATCCCCCTAAAAAGAAAAAATTCTCTTTGAGGGAAAGGGATTTTACCCATGTAAAAACTGCTATGCTTGTAGACATACAAGAGAAGACAAAAAGAAAAAATCGAGTTTCACGTCTACAGTCACAACACAAAACTACGTGATAGAAGATTTCATCTCATGTAGGAGTGAAGGAGTTGTGTATTTGTTAGAGTGCCCCTGTCGTATTCAATATGTTGGCAGAACTAAGAGGGCACTATGGATTAGACTGAAAGAACATGTACAAAATATTAAGAAAAAATTTGATAAGCATAGTCTATCCAGACACTATGCAGAACATCATAATAGTGACCCTTCATCATTGAGAATATGTGGGATAGAGAAATACAAACCCCATTGGAGGGGCGATAACAAAATTATTAAAATCAGTCAGGCAGAATCCAGATGGATTCATTAATTACAGACTTTATCACCTCTAGGACACAACGTGGAATTCGATTTAAATTGTTTTATCTCCAATTCTTAGTAGTTTTAGATCATTATTCACGATAATATGCGAGTCTTTGATTTGGGTGACTTATCTAGTATACTCGTTGAGTCCTGCTTCATAACAGTTCATTTCACTTTCACTGTAGTTCCATGGTTTTATTTTGATCGAAGTTACTAGATGTTTAGCTTCATCTTATATTGCCTTTGAGCATCCGAAGGGTATAGGCTTATATGGATGGTCCATAGAGCATATATATAGCTAGAATATTTTAATTGTGTTTTTATTTATTTTAACTATTTTTCCAGATGCTATATAGGTATTCTTTGGGCATCTGGATTTAACTGTATCATTGTATATTTAGTCGGGCTTGACCCATTTATCATTGTCCACATTAACAGATTTTAAAATATTTTTAATTTAATTTTTTTATATTTATTTTTTTATTGTATTCTGGCTTCTTTATCAATATTGTAGTTGATATTTTGAGTCACCACAAGATGGCGATGGTGGCCCTGTTGGCATAGGAATCAATAATGTTTATTGTAGGAACCCGAATAAGACAAATGGTTTTTAAGATTAAGGTTTTTATATATGGCATTTTAAGATTATGTTTCTAGATATGACATTTTAAGATTCGTTCGCTTAGAGGAGTCAATGAGTACTGATCATGTATGTATGAACGCAACTGCATTGATTATTCATACCTTTCCTTTAGCTTGGGATGTTACACATAAGCTTGGATTTTAATTGGTTGTCTCCCCGTTGCTATGCCAACGGTACGCATATAAATTGAATGGCTGGCACCGGGCTCCTCATCCCTTTGATAAAGTCACGTGCTGTGACGCAACGCGTCAGGGTAGGAGGAGCCAGGTGCCGACTCTTCTTGGGGACAGCCGAACCTGGAAGCTATACTACATCCACTGTTCGTTCTAGCTCTATATGTAAGTTACTACGTCTATCAATAAAATTTATATTTGGTATTACTACACTATGAGACCTTTCCTTTGTCCCTAACTACCACTACTGGGATTGCTGGGAGCAGCGGGAGGAGATTCGGAGAACCGGACCTACTGATATCACTCCAGGAAACCCACCCTTTCCAGGACCATCTTTCTGCTCTACTTGGCCCACTGGGGGCCGCTGCTGGAGGTGAGAGGCTGGGGGAAACGTTTGGTGTGTGCACTTGAACCTTTTTGAAGATTAGCACCAGGCACTGCACACTTTGCACTTTACTTAAAAGTTCATCGCCTGTGGACATTATTCATCACAGCTGCACAGTGTTACACTTATGGACTGATACTGCACTATTGTCACTTTGGGACAGCATCTCTATTGTGGGACTGTTTGTCTTTATTATTTTGAGTTATTCATTTTCGGCGCATCAGTGCGGTATAATGGTATGACTGCACTGCTTTCACTATTTTCACTTATGGTATTTTGTTCATAAGATTGTGAAGTGATTATTTATGAGAAATCGATTTGCACTTTGTATTTTTATTTTTTACACCTTGATGCACATCTATTTATACTATAGTTTTACACCTTATAGATTATTTACACTAGGGTATATTATTTAATATTTATATTATTATTTTTATTTTTCCATTATTCATTTTGCATTTCCAGCTGCGATTTTATGCGTTTTCACCTCATGCATTAGTTGTCACTTTGCTGAGCACTAGGGATTATTGGTGTTCATTATACTTCGGTTAGATATTATTATTTTTAGCTTTGCATTACTGTCCCTCCCCTTTGAGGCGGGGTGGTTTGCATATTACTCATTTTATTTTATTTTATTTGATTTTTCATTATGGCACGCTATTGACCCATATGTACCCCCCTTTTTCACTTATGTTTTTTATTGATTTCAATATGGAGTTTTAACATTATGGAGTATGGATCTTGTACTGATCTCTACCTGGTTTTAATAGGAAGTAGCATCTTGTTATCATCACTCATCAGAATGTTAGACTGTTTATCCTTGCCCTAGTTGATTACGGTCAGGTGATATATTGCTAGTTTGGTATCGATTGGCAGAGTAGCGCTACATATTGTATCACATATTCACAGGCATACTATAGACACCCCCCAGGTACAAAATTTAAAGGAATATTACACTTTTATTGTTTCACTTTAAGCATTATTAAAAACACTGCTCCCGAAAAAACGGCCATTTTTAAAACTTTTTTTTGCATTGATACATGTCCCCTGGGGCAGGATCCGGGTCCCCAAATCCTTTTTAGGACAATACCATGCAAATTAGCCTTTAAAATTAGCACTTTTGATTTCGAACATTCGAGTTCTATAGACTTCAATGGGGTTCTGACGTTCGTGCAAAGTTTTTGTCCATTCACAAGTTCTGGTGCGAACCGAACTGGGGGGGTGTTCGGCTCATCCCTACACCAGAGTAAAGGGGCATGCTGACCACTGGTGTAAGGGGGCATGCTGAGTGAAGCTAGTACACTGACCACAGACATAAGTAGACACAACTGACCACTGCACTCTTCAGGCTTTGCTGTGCAATTATATAGTCCTGACCCCAGCATTCTGACTGTTGCACAGTAGTGTTGTGTTGTACATAGTTCTAACTGCTGCACTGCATACTCTACAGCAGGGTTAGGCAACCTTTTGAGCCCAGTGTGCCTAAAATCGTTTTCAAAGAAATTGAGAATGCTGGGTTTATTTAAAAAAAAAGTCAGCTTCACACGCTCAATCACAAAAATATATTTTTATAAAGTAAATGCTGTAAAATACTGTATCCTCTGCTCATCTGTCCCACCACTGTACCCCCTGCTCATCTGTCCCACTGCTGTACCCCCCCACTTGCTTATCTGTCCCATCACTGTACTCCCCTGCTCATCTGCCCCAACACTGTACCCCCCTGCTCATCTGTCCCACCACTGTAACCCCCCTGCTCATCTGCCCCACTGCTGTACCCACCCTGCTCATCTGCTCAAAAGTGAGATATGACAAACAATAAGTCATTAACCCTTTCCTGCTCGGCGTATAGTAATATGACGCTGGCAGGAACCTCATCCACATGAGCGGGTGTCATATGACGTCCACAGGTTTTGGCTGCTCAAGCGCGCCCCCGGGGTCACACAGCACGGTAATCGGGATGAGGTGTGTCCCTCGGACACAGCACATCCCCAATCAGGTTAAAGAGCCAATGAAAATGGCTCTTTACCATATGACCGGCTATGTCAAATCACAGCCGGTCACAAAAGTCAACAATGGCAGTAACTCGCCGTTATGGGTTTCTTCTCCTCACACACCGATCCAGTGTGAGGTGGAGATTGCGGTAACAGTGAGTTACCAAATAAAGTAATAAAGCTGTCACGTATCTGGAGGTGGAGCCTGACGTGGAGAGGAATCTCTTACACCTCCGGTTTGGTAACCCGATAAAGTAAACAGGAAGCATGGAAGCCTAGAGTGGCACAAGTGCCTTGCAGTTCAGATGGTGAAGGCTGTAGATGAGAGGTCTGTGCGCACATGGATGCAGGCTGGATCGTGACTCAGGGCAGCAGGTACTTGGCAGGTTGGCAGGTCACAGCAGGTAGCAGAGTAACTAGGTTCAAGCTGGAGTTGGCAATGGCAAACAGGCAGACAGAGGGGTAAAGCAGAGATGTGGTCCAAGAGCAAGCCAGGGGTCAGTTCAGGTAGAGTACAAGCGTGGTCACACGGATCAGAAAGGCAACAGGAGATCAAACACAAGGAACAGGTAGCAACTAGCAGAATGTTGTAGACCAAAGGGAAAGTCCTAGTGCAGCAGAGGCGTCTATATAGTCCACTTGGTGCCTCTAGTGGGCATGCATGCGCGTATGGTTAGCAGAGATTCTCTGTCCATGGGATTGGCTAGTAGGATTTCTCCGTCTATGGATTTGGCAAAAAGGATTTCTCCGTCTATGAATTTGGCTAACAGAAATTCTCCTGCCCATAACTATGTGTCTGGGCATATTTCTCCTTTCCTGACAGAAGCACAGTCCCCAGATTGCCCCCCAAATATAGAGAACCTGTCTGTAAGCCCAACAGAGTACCTATCTTCAGCCCAGAGTACCCGAGTATCTGTCTCCAGCCCATCAGAGTACTCAAATACCTGTCTCCAGCTTATCAGAGTATCCGAGTACCTGTCTCCAGCCCATCTGAATACCCCAGTACCTGTCTGCATCCATCTGAGTACCCGAATACCTATCGGCATTCCATCAGAGTACCCGTTTACCTGTCTCCAGCCCATCTGAGTACCTATCTGCAGCCCATCAGAGTACCCGAGTACCTGTCTCCAGCCCATCAGAGTACCCAAGTATCTGTCTTCAGCCCATCAGAGTACCCGAGTACCTGTCTCCAGCCCATCAGAGTACCTGTCTCCAGCTCATCAGAGTACCTAAGTACCTGTCACCAGCCCATCAGAGTACCCAAGTACCTGTCTCGAGCCCAACAGAGTAATCGGGTACCTGTCTCCAGCCCATCAGAGTAACCAAGTACCGTTTCCATTGTCCTGGTGCTCCAGGGCCTTCAAATGTGTGATAGGTAGTCAGGAAATTTATGCTCCTAGAACACCTGATGGTGCTCCCTGCATGTTGGGCCTCTCTATATGGCTAGGCTGTGTAAAAGTCTCACACATGTGGTATCGCCATACTCAAGAGGAGTATCAGAATGTATTTTGGGGTGTAATTTTTGGTATGTACATGCTATGTGTTAGAAATATCTAATAAATTGACAACTTTGTGTAAACAAAATAAGTGTTCATTTTCTTCTCACATTTTCCAAAAACTTGTGGAAAAAAATGACATCTTCAAAAGACTCATAATGACTCATAGAATATACATGGGGTAATTTTGTGGGCTTGTCCATTGTCCTGGAGCTAAATGGCCTTTTAAGGTATGATGGGTATTCTGGAAATTAGATGTGTAATTTATGCTCCTAGAATGCCTGGTGGTGCTTCTTGCATGTTGCATGCCTCTGTATGTGGCCTGGCTATTTAAAAGTCTCACACATGTGGTATCGCCATACTCAAGAGGAGTAGCAGAATGTGTTTTGGGGTGTCATTGCAAATATGCCTATGCCATGTGTGAGAAATAACTTGTTAATATGACAATTTTGTGTAAAAAAAAAAAATATATATATATATATATATATATATCTTAATTTTCCTAGGAATTGTGGGAAAAAATTACAACTTCAAAAAACTCACTACACCTCTTACTAAATAATTTTTACTGTCTACTTTCCAAAAGGTGTCATTTGGGGGGATATTTGTACTCTCCTGAAATTTCAGGGCCTCAAGAAATGAGATAGGCATCAGTACATCAGGAATAGTCAATTTTCAATGATTGGCACCAAGGATACATAGCCACAGCCAAACGAGTCATCTTCTTCCTCGTAGTGGGTCGGGCTAGCAGAGTCCTCCTCCTTCTGAGAAAAGGGAACCGCCTCTGTAGCAGAACGGCACCCGATCTCCTCCCCATCACAAAAGTGAGATGGAGCTTTGCTGCAAGTGAAGATCACAGCTACAGCAAAGATAAAGAACCAATGTTCCCCATCTTGTACAATGTGTAGGGGCACAGTGACCCCCCCCCCCCCCAATGCGGCTGTGGTGTTGGGAATTTTTAGATTGCAGTGCATTAGTGTGGCAGAAGCTGTGTCTCCCTGACACTTCTCTGCACCGCTTTGCAGATGGGGAGGGAGTCATGCTGGCAAAAAAGGCTTCACATGCCACTAAAGTGGATGTAAACCTGATTCATGACATTTGACCTAGGCCTAAGTGTTTTATTATCGCTCCTCAAAGCTCTAAGTCCCTTGTGTTTCTGTTTCGTTCCTCTTATCAGCATGATAACTTCTGACAAATTTTTTGAGACAGGAGATAAAAACCAGCCTGAGATTTTTGTCGGGGTGGGTGCTATAAATAGATTACCAGAGAGCTTGTCTTGTCACAGCATAGCTCTGAAAGTATCTTCATTCTTCTGCCTATGTGGAGTGGAGGTGTGTGCCTTTCCTCCAATCAGATGTCACACAGTGCCAGCCAAGAATCCACACCCAGTGCTGAATGAGGAAGTAAAATCTCTAATACGATGTAAGAATTCTAAAGAATATAGCAAGATGAAGACAGCAGATATACATGTAAAACTTATGTAGGGAGATTTGGTTCATCCCTGTGTATCATCTGAGGCTGTTCACATCACGGGGTATAGGAGAGGGTTTACATCCACTTTAAGCACTAGGGATATAGGACAGTCTGAGTTCACATAGCTGGGGACTGTGAGGCAAGCTTCTTGGTACTTGGCTACCCTGCACAACAGCACACCTATTGGTATCCAGTGCAATCTCAGGAACACTGCATAGCATAGGACAGCAATGGCAAACCTTAGCACCCCAGATGTTTTGGAACTACATTTCCCATAGTGCTTATGCACTATGCACTCTGCAGTGTAGTTGAACATCATGGGAAATGTAGTTCCAAAACATCTGGGGCGCCAAGGTTTGCCATTACTGGTATAGGAGGTCACTCTTCTCCAAGCTCACAGATCAGATTTTTTCAGAGGACAGAGGAATGGCCGCTATCTGAGACCCTATGAGAGTTGTCTCAGCCCAAGCAGCCTCTGGCACTTGTATCCCCAAAGAGCACAGAGTCACCAGAAACCAGTTCAAGGACACTCCTTACTGTACATCACCAAGACAGCTGCCAGTTTCCTCTGGACACCTCCCTGTGAGTGAGATGATCCTGCTCCAGACTGATTACCTTAGGTGAAGTCCTGCAGCTAGCTTCAGATAACTCTCAGGTCTCATCTCTGTCAACCCAAAAACCCTGTAGATCAGAAACACTGTCCATAGGCTACCTCAGGGGCAATGCCCCCCCTGAGGCTAGAAACTCTCCCCCACACTGGGAAAGACCCTCTCTCCAGGGCTCCAAACTATTTATCAGCTCCCCCAGTCACCATCTGGGCACACCTCCCAGGGATTGGCCAGACCCTGATCAATATTCAGGCTGGCTATTTGAATTCCCCCTCCCTAAACTATTAAAAAAACTTCTTCTAGGAGGCAGGGAAAAGCAATCAAACGCCCAGCCTGTGAAACTCTGACCAGAACAGACCATCTCTACTCCATTTATTACAATGAAGCTGAAAACGAAATTTACCTTACAACCTAACTAGAACTGTGTCACGGTTCCATGAACATTAATCCGCCGCTGGGTTTTACCTCCTGTTCCTGCCAATCCACCCTGAACCTAGGTATTATTATGCCATTGTACCTGTGGCTTAGTGTCGGAGCAGCGTGTCTCCACACTGAAGCTGGACCTTCCTGTTCCTCTGGTGTTTGTTATTTCTGAGTAATCCCTTGTTCTGTGTGTTGGTTTACTGTATCCTGTCTTTGTTCTCCGTGTTTCCTCTGGCTGTGCAGTTATATTCCCTTTAGCGTTTGTCTGTGGATCCCTTAATTCCCTGTTGCTGCGTGTGTCTCTCTCAGTATAGTCTGTGTGTACCCTGTGTTCTTCCAGTGTGCTATTTGGTTGCACTATGTCGGCATGAGTGTGTTAGAGAGCCTCAACCTGGTGGCTGCCTTGCAGCGCAATTTCCGCACTTCCAGTGGCTCTGGTGAAGACCGGGAGGTTACTTAGACCCTCTGACTCTGGCACACCTCCGTTTGCGTGTAGTCACACTGCTCCCGCAGCTGTGAGGATCCGTTCCCAGGTACACCTGGTTAGTTTATTGATTTGTGAGATCTTCTATCAACTCCGAAGTCTACTCCCAGTTCCTGCAGATTTACTTCCGGCAGTCCCGCACCGCAAACCATTCCGGTGGTGTTGTGCATGTTTCATCTTTCGTCCCCGTTGTGATTCTCTGAAAAATCCTAAGGCCTGCCCTGGGTTTGTTAACCATTCATTTTACATTCATTTTGAATTACAGACGCAGAATTTTCATTCTGGTCGGGCCAAGGTAACATACGCCATCTCTTTGCTTTCTGGAGAGGCTTTGGCATGAGCCTCTCCACTGTGGGAGAAGATTGATCCACATACCACTGATATCACAACATTCCTCTTTCTTCCATCTTTGCCTCTGTCAAGGCAACCTCACTGTTGGACAGTAAGCTATTCAGTTCCGCACCCTAGCAGCTGAACTTCCCTGGAACAATGAAGCACTTACCGGTGCCTTCTGGCAAGGGTTGGCGGAATGTATCAAAGACATTGGCGAACAGGGGTTGTACAAAGAGGTAATGGTTCAACTGAGTTTGGAATAGCAGCACAAACTCAGTCAAATGACTACTAAGAAATGTCAGTTGAGATAGAAGGCAACGACAGAATATTATATACACCTATGTACAGTAGAATAACACTTGGACATAACCTGATAGGATAAACAAGTTAAGCAGCAATACTGACAGTACTTCTAGAAAGAGAAACCCAGGCCAGCCTGTTTAACCACTGATCCTAATGAGAGATGCAGCTAAACATGGATGGTGTAAGGGCCCTTTAAGTAGCAATGACAGAATGTCCCTGTTGCAGATCTGATGGTCTTCATGGCAGTCGGAGCTCGTTAATTGTATCCAATAGGGTGTAGTAACAGAGTTGTAGTATATCTTGTGATGGTTGTAGCTAAAGAGGATTATGTACAGTGTTCAGATAAAGGTACAGTGAAGTGTTCCCAAGGTAAAGCTGTCTGTGCACAGTGTCCCAATGAAACAAAGGAAAGGTTTGCAAAGATGGGCAATGGCCCTCTCACCAACGACCAGGCCGATTCAATGCCTTCCAGCTAGGGACTCCCGAATTAACCTTCTGGATGCAGATTCACTTGTGATGATACCCTATTATGGAGCACGAAGTGTGGGTAGGTGCACTGTAGAGATGGTGCTGATCAGAAGTCCGATAAACAGCAGGCAGCACTGGATCCCTTCTCGGCCAGGTAGGAATGCTGTGGACTGTGTGGTAGGCCACAACCTCACTCTCCCTGCATGGAGAGGTCCTTCACACACGAGGCCCTGGAGGACGAGTGCGTGAGGTGCATCTCTGGTTTCTTTTATAGTTCTTCCCAGCAATCCCCCTGGTGGTAGCAAAGATCCCTGGGATTTGTAGTCTGGATGCATAGTCATGCAGGGGAACAATCCCATAATCCCTTTGGTTTGGCTCATAAATATGATGTCAGTTTGATAACGCTGGGCACTAGAGGGATAACATGGTACAAGATAGGAGCGGGGTTATTCTTTGTCAAGAAAACAGACGGTTCCCTTCATCCTCGTATTGACTACTGAGGGTTAAATGTCATTGTGGTTCAAAACGTTACCCAATGCCACTTATTACTGAGTAGTTTGATTGACTTCTTGGGCGCAAGTTTTTGTGAAACTTAATGTAAGAGGAGCCTATAATTTAACTTGCATCAAAGAAAGAGATGAGTGGAAGACTGCTTTTAACACCAGGGATGACATTTTT
Organism: Aquarana catesbeiana; assembly: GCF_042186555.1. NCBI lineage: Eukaryota > Metazoa > Chordata > Amphibia > Anura > Ranidae > Aquarana > Aquarana catesbeiana. Next base: position 46,075,606 of record NC_133329.1, read on the forward strand.
ATTTTTTCCCCAGATCTTCCTGTGCACAGGCTTCATGTCCTGTACGTCCTCCAATGCCAACGAGAATATGCTTTATGCTAAGGCAGAAAAATTCTTCTTTGAACAATTTCAAGTACCTTTTCTGGACTACATTGTCTCCAGAGATGGTCTCTCCATGGACCCTGAATAGGTTGTTGCTATCTCCAATTGGCCCTGGCCTGGCGGTCTGAAGGCTATCCAGCTCTTTCTGGGCTTCACAAACTACTACCGGCAACTCATTCTATTATATCTATAATAACCAACTATTCTGTTCTGGTTGCACCTATCACAGCCTTTACCCGGAAGGATGCTGATCCTAGGAACTGGCCACCTGACGCAGTGGGGGACTTCCATGCCTTAAAGCGGGCTCTCCTCTCTGGCCTGCTCTCTTGAGGCCTGATGTCTCCAAGCCCTTCTCTATCAAAGTGGATGCCTCCTCTGTAGAAGTTGGGACCATTCTTTTCCAATCACCTTGTGGGACTAAACGTCCATGTGCTTTTTTCTTAAAGAAGTTCTCCCCAGCAGAGATAAATTACTCCATAGGAGATCGTGAACTTCTTGCTGCGAAATTAGCCTTTGAAGAATGGCAGTACCTTCTGGGATGCCCCATCCCCCCCCTTTCAGATCACTATCTACCTGGATCATAAGAACTTCCAATACCTCCACTCTGCCCACCACTTGAATTCGTGACAGTCTCGCTCGTCACTTTTCTTCTCATGTATTGAGTTTTTTCATCACCTTCAAACCGCAGATGACCAACTCCAGGGCGGATGCACTATTATGTTCCTTTGACTCACAGGATTCGGAGATCCCCGGGAAACCAGAGTTTATAATTCCTCCCACATGAGTTTTTGCTCTCACCTTGGTTCAGGACTCCAACGGGGAAAATTTCTGTGTCAGTAAATTCTAGGATGATGCTGTTACATTGGGCTCATGACTCTAAGCTATCTGGCCACCTGGGTATCTGTAGGACCGTAACGTTCCTCTCTCGTCTCTACTGGTGGCCAAGCCTCCGCAAGGATGTTATGGACTTTGCTAATGCCTGCCAGACCTGTGCCAGTATCATGTCCCCTAACCAAGCTTCAGCAGGACCCCTACCTATTGTCTACCCCCAGGGAGCCTTGGTACCACATTGCTATGGATTTTATAACTAACCTTCCTCTGTCCGAGGGCTGTACTGTAGTGTGGGTTGTAGTAGACCGATTTTCCAAAATGGCACACTCTTTCTTTCCTCATTTCCATCTGCAGCAGAATTGATGCCAGTCTTCATGAAATATTTCCACGTGATGCCTATCAGTAAAATTTTGGATCGTGGGATTCAGTTTACTGCCCAATTCTGGAGGGCTCTTTGTAAATCCTTGGAAGTATCACTGTAGTTTTCTTCAGCCTACCATCCAGAGTCCAATGGACAGTCTGAAAGAACCAACCAGTCCTTGGAGAAGTTCCTTTAGACTTTTGTGTCAGTCCACCAAGATGATTGGTGCAGAATTAGCTCACAACAACCATCTTAATGCCACCACTTAGGAATCTCCTTTTTTCATAGTTTTTGGTAAACACCCACGTCTTCCTCTGCCTATGCCCTGTACTCCTGAGATCCCTGCCTTAGAGGCAATGCAGAAGAGTATGAATCAGATTTGGTCCCAAGTCCTGACCCTACTTCTGCAGACAGCCAACAGACACAAAAGATTTGCTAACCAACATCGCCAAAGCATCCCTCTATTTCAGCCTGAGGACAAGGTTTGGTTGGCTACTAAACCTCGTTATATTGGGCCTTATGTCATCTCTGCCAGAATCAACCCAGTTTGCTATAGACTCCATTTGTCCTCTCATCTTAAAATGCCCAATTCCTTTCATGTACGTTTCTCTACTTAAGCTGTTGAATACATTTTCTCGTTCATCAACGCTGGCAACCCCTCCTACCAGTCCATCTCAAGAATATGAGGTTAATCAAATCCTGGATTCTGAAGTCTCCCATGGTAAACGTTAATGAAACGCGTCGGACTACTAGGATGCATTCTCATACCTACTATGGATTGTTCTATGAAATACTGTACCTGGCTATGAAAATATGTTATGTATAGCACCACAAATCTGTTTGACAATACGGTATCTGTCTGTGTTTATTTGTTGACATTGTATGTACCAAGAAATCTGCATTTTATATTTCATCATTGGGTGTGTCGCACCTCATTTAAAGTCCCATGGGCAAACTGTTGTAACTTTCTATATTATATCAGGATGGAGGTGCATCACGGGGTGCACCAGGCCATATTTTATCATTACACAGCAATTACTTGGCTCTGATATTGGAGGAGATTAAGCCGAGCCTAGAGTGAAGGGACAGCAGTCATGGACAACCAACTGGCAGTGATGTTCCTGCAGCCAATCATACTGCCAAATTGATTTTAGAGATGAGGGGGGAGATGATGACTTCTCTGACTGTACCTGAATGCTATATAGTACAGGGGAGGAAAGTGAGTAAGAGGCAGAAGAGGTGTCATCCTAACAAGGAAGGGTGTCATCTAGGGGCAACTGGCAGCCAGCCTATTCCAACAGATAGCAGAGCTCCGGGGAGGGGCACAGTTCTTCCCTGGTCCATTCCCCAGTGTTAAGCTGTGTATGCTTTTTTTCAGCACATGTGCAGCAGATCATACTGTTATTTGTAGTCTCTATTTTTGGGTACCAAGTGCATGAATCTGACCTCTCATCACGCAGCTCACTGGAAACAGCACCAGAAAGTTACATCTCACTCCTACTCCTCCTTCCAGCTCCTCCCATTCCACCTCTGTCTCCACTATAAACCATGCCCTCTCAGCAGCCTCCAGCATTAGGGATGATGGTATGGCAGGGAGTATCAGAGGTCTACACTATGGCTGCTCCAATAGGGAAGTGGGTCTGCATGGGACAATGCAAAGTTGGGCTATGCATAGGCAGGAACCTTTCTCTGATTCAGCCATCACCGCATCACTGCATTGAGCAGTGCTAGGAAGTAAAGGAATATACAATGCATCCCCTGACAAATGCCTGCTTGGCTAAAGTGATGGCTTTTCGATTCCTGCCTTTCTAGCTGGTGGATTCTGACCCCTTTTTAAGAATTTGCAGACTGTGTTGTACTGCCTTAGGAGGTTCCTAGCCACCATGTCTTTGCCTGTATGACTATCCCTACCCATCATTATGTGGAAGGTAATGTTTCCTCATTGTTGGACCATGTGTTTAGCAGCAAGGTCCACATGACCACAGACATGTGATCCAGGCAAGTACGGCAAGGATGGTATGTATCATTCATGGCCCACTGATTGACTTTGCTGGCAGCTGGGAATGGATACAGGAAGGGGCCCACTACTGGAGCCTGGTGGTGATAATGCCAAAGCTGTCTGTTCAACCTCCTCCTACTCCTCCTCTTTCTCGAACTTTCTCTGAGTCATCCTCTGAAACACCTGTCCTCTTTATTTATTTAAGAGGCTATACAACGACTCAGGCTAAAGATGTCAAAATTCCCCAAACTTCCATAAGATGTCATGTAATGTTGCAACTGGTTTTCCTAGGGAACATAAGCCACACTGAGAAGATATTCTTTCCATTCTGCAGAGGCAGGATCAGTGCTGGTTAACCCCACAGCAGTTTGAGCCAGGGATGGTGGTGTACGACAATTGCACCTATCTGCTTTCCAACCTCTAGCAGGGAAAGTTGAAACATGGGCCATGCCTGTTACATGTCCTCAATCTAGTAGTGCAGCGGTTCCTGGATAGGTACCATAGGTTACAAGATCTTCTGTGGCAGGGCAGAAATGTTTGTAGCCCTTTGGCAGCAAAATAGGGAATTACTCAATATTAGGTGTGTCTCAATTGTTTTGTAAAGAGCAGCCCCCATCCTCCTCTTTTGGGGTCCCCGGCTGGTGCTCCTGGCTACTCGGCCCCCCAGCCTGCTAAGTGCCCCCATAGCAAGCTACTAAGTGGGCTCGCTCCTGGACCACACTCTGTGTGTCCATACACTCTGCCCCACCGGCCAATGGCTCCCGCTGCTGTCTCTGAGCCAATGAGGAGAGAGAGAACTGAGAGGGCAGCTGCTTCCTGGCACCCCGCATCGCGATGGGGCTCAGGTAAGTGTTGGGGGGGGGGCTGGGGGGATCCTGCAGCACAGGAGGTTTCTTACCTTAATGTAAAGAATGCATTTAGGTAAAGAACTGCATGCAACAGTATTAAAGGCATCACCCAAGCCTGTAATTTAAATGATTGGTGGTTTTTCCATGCCACCCTTGAAGTTGCATTAAAAGGACCTTCTTCCCACTGAACAATTTCTTACCGATAACAGATACAGAGAACACTTTTTTAGCTTACATTGCTAAATATCATCATTTGGCAATATCTTACATATTAGCCCCCAAAATGGACAGAATTTTCAATCAAGATAACCCCCCATAGACTTTCATTGGATTTGCAGCTAAGTTTGGGTTCCGTGGATCTCAAGCAGGATTTGATGAGTTGTTCACTAATTAAACACAGGCAGGTTTTCTCATCTCCACTTTCCAACTGGATACCAGAGAAATAGGATAGACTGTCAGGGGTTTAATGCTACAATATCCACTAAAAATCAAACTATCAGGATAAATATCATGTAAACAATAAAAAAGGATGCAGCTATTGTAACCTATTTAGAAAATTAATTTTTTTATTCTAGCCTTCTGCAGTGAAAGTTTCCAGTCTCATGGAGAAGTTTTGAAGATTTTGCCAGAAGAAGCTTCCTCTTCTTCTCATTTAGATGAGATAGACTGTGACCTCTGTGGGAAGGTAATACTGTACTTCTGTGCCATTGTCTTTTGTTTGGCATTTGTCACATCTGAGCTGTTCCCAACTGTAAAACTCAGTCCAGTACTACAGGAAATCTCTGCAAACCTAAATCTGGCATACAGGCTATTCAGTCACATTGATATCTCTGTGCTGCAGTATGCTGTGCTATAGTAAAGGCAACTTGCATGAATTTTAGTGCATTAATATGCATTTTAATGTCTACAGAAAATTAATACTAATACATTGCATGTCAGATAGCACAATTTAATGCTTTTTATTTCTGTGTTCTATAGTATCATCAGAAGGAGTCTTTTTTTACTCTTTTCCATCAAAACTATACAATATGCATGCACGGGTACCTTGAAAAACATAATGGTGGACATTTATCAGTTCTGTTGCATAGCAATGCAATGCTAAACAGGGAGTGTGACACAGATTGTGCAAAAAGATTTAATCATACTTTTCTCGCTGCTCTAAATACCTCTGGAAAAGACTGAAACATCTTCAGTGATGAGTCTATTGCAGATTGTGCAGGTCAAAGTTGGCTACCAAGGATTCCAAGAGCAGGGGTGCAAACACATGAAAAACTCAAACTAGTAAAAAATACTCGCACTCAGGTAACAAAGATATTCCAGCAGCTAACGTGATTTGTTGGTAGCAAATCTAAGACATACAAAAAGGAGTGTAGTGCTTAAAAAATAAAAATTTATATTAAAAGTCCAAAGTCCCCAAGATTGTGTCCTGAAAACACCTCATAAGTGCTCAAAAAGACATGTCCTGGTGTAAAGCAGCTCCTTCCACCATCAGCAAGCACATGGATCCTCTTACCAACAAGTGTTGACCATCATATTACTAAGTGGTCAAAATACAAAACAAATGTCTTTTCCGTCCACCACACACCTCTACCTCGGTCCGCTGGATACTCTGGACAAACTGGACAGTCTCACCAATCAGGGGTCATTCAAGTCCATCCAAAATGACTCCCAAAAATTTGAGATATGGTAAATCATAGGCTCAGAGCAGGCATATAAATACAGCTATTTACAGCTCACTTACACCGCCATTGTAGAGAATCATCTCCTAATTTTGTGTGCGTCTGCCATCACCTCTTACCAGAAGTGATGCTTACCAGCCTTATATAGCTGTATTTATATGCCTGCTCTTTTTGGGACAATTTTCTTGACCCGCATTCACTTGTAAACTCTACATCTTGTTACCTTTAAAAAGTTTCCAGCTATATACGCAAACTCCTGTAAAGCACATCAAACGTGCACAACATGTAGAGTGATTTCCTTCTCAATATGACTCAACCACCCCACGCACCTAACTACCTCTGGCTCTATACCCTTACTATATGTACTAACCACTGTACATCTATATATATATATATATATATATATATATATATATATATATATATATATATATATATATATATGGCTTACTTGTGTGTACCAGAGGTGGTATGAGGGTCATTGAGGTCATTCACTTACATGTTTTTTAATATGTGATTGTATACAATGTTTTTAACTTTATCCAATTAAATACATTTAAAGTATTTTTATACTAAATCTATACGTGTGCCTACAAAGTCCATATTTCTATCCCATTCTCTTCTAACAGAAGATTTAATAGATGGAAAGTTGAAAAAATGACTGAAGGTCCGCTTAAAGCTGCAAAAAAACCCAAAACGCCTGACGCTGCTAAAAGCAGCTGTGGAAACGCCCTGTGTGCATGAGGCCTTAAACTAGAGTTCTGCAATAATTACTTTTTTTTAATTATACAGTTTTTGTCTTAATCTTTCTGTTTTATTTAGGACCATGATCCTGATGATACATTGGTTTTCCCAGATATAAATGGAAATTCATACAGGTAAGAGCAACAGTATGATAACTACAAAGATAAATCGCCCATTGTTATATTATCCTATAAATAATAAGAATGGAACCATCTAAATTATGCAAGGCCCACTGAGAATACTGTCTTGATATTTTTAATCACAGAAAAAAAAAAAAACATCTAATAAAAATGAAAGTGTCTCTAAACCTAAGACCAAAAATGTAATACTGCACATTCATAAAGTTTCAGAACCCCCTTCACATTTTTAAATTTTGTTATTTTGCAGCCTGATAGTTTGCTTAAATTCATTTTTTTTCTCTTTAATCTATAAAAGAATTTTAGAAATGTTTGCAGATTATGATGAAGGAAAAACTGAAATATCACATTGGCAAAAGTATTTAGACCCTTTGCAACAATGCTTGCAATTTAGCTCAGGTGCCTCCCATTTCTTTTGATCATTGCTGAGATGTTTCTACACCTTGATTGGAGTCCACCTGTGGCAAATTAAATTGATTAGACATGATTTGGAAAGGCACGTATCTCTCTATAGGAGGCATCACAGCTGACAGTGCATAATATATCAGAGCAAAAGCCATGAGGTCAAAGGATTTGCCTGCAGAGCTGTGAGGCAGGATTATTGCAAGGCACTGAGCTGGGTAAGGTACAAAAAACATTTCTGCTGCACTGAAGTTTCCCAAGAGCACAATCAGGGGAGAAGGGTCTTAGCAAGAGAGGAGACCAAGGACCTGTTGATCACTCTAAATGAACTTTAGAGATCCTGTGTGTAGATAGAACAAAGTTCCAGAAGGACAACCATCACTGCAGCCCTCTACCGATCTGAGCTTTATGGCAGAGCAGTGTTGCCAACCTACCAGATTGAAATTTACTGGCACGACACCTAAAATTTACTGGCACAGCCAAGTTTTTACTGACATTTCCAAAAGTTTAAAAAATTACAGTTTTAAGTGCGAATTTCAGTATTTAGGCAACAAACAAGTTACATGTGCAATTAGCAATGTAATTTAAGGTAGATATTAGGTCAAAAAACATTTCTTATTTTGAGTATAGTAAAGGCGGATTATTGTAACCCATCAGTATTTTGTCACCTATGTCAAACTGGAGAGATTTACACTTAATTTTTGTCCCCAAAGAGAGCAAGAGAGAGAGACTGCTCCTACATTCAGTTACTATACATTACTGTCCACCATTCAGTTACTGTACATTACTACCCACCATTCGGTTACTGTACATTACTACCCCTATTCGGTTACTGTACATTACTACCCCCCATTCGGTTACTATACATTACTGCCCACCATTTGGTTACTATACATTACTGCCCAGTGCCCACCATTCGGTTACTGTACATTACTGCCCAGCACTATTCGGTTACTGTACATTACTGCCCAGCACTATTCGGTTACTATACATTACTGCCCAGCACTATTCGGTTACTATACATTACTGCCCAGCACTATTCGGTTACTATACATTACTGCCCAGCACTATTTGGTTACTATACATTACTGCCCAGCACTATTTGGTTACTATACATTACTGCCGAGCACTATTTGGTTACTGTACATTACTGCCCAGCACTATTCGGTTACTATACATTACTGTCCATCATTCGGTTACTGTACAGTACATTACTGCCCAGCACTATTCGGTTACTATACATTACTGCCCAGCACTTTTTCGGTTACTATACATTACTGTCCATCATTCGGTTGCTAGGGGTTACTGCACAATGATTACCTGCAACTCCGTGTCCCCCTCTGCAAACTGCTCAGTCCTGCTGCTGCTTTATTAATCACCACCCCCACTGCTGGTAGAAGGGTGAAGAAAGAATGCACACAGCTCTGTCTGTGTGTCCTTGATCTCCGTTGTCATTCTGCTGACCGCAGAAGGGGGAGGGGGGCATCACAGAGAGCCTGTTCTGGCTCACTCCTTGTCACAGACTCACAGCTGCTCCGGTCCTGACAGAGGAGAAGCAGGCTCTCTAGAACATGTAGCCCACAGCCGTGCCTCTCCTCTGTCACAATGGGGCCAGGAGAAAAAGGGAGGGTGATGCCTGGTAATATAAAGTGCAGAGAGCAGAGCAGACTCCCGCCCAATTAAATACAGCACAGCCACACTTTCGGCTGGCTGCATCTTCAAATATGGCGGGCTGCAGGAGGAGGGCTGGTTAAAGTAATGCTGATTGGCTGAGAGGCGGTGGTGGGCGGAGCAATTCTCAGAGGTGAAGATCGGATCGTCTCGGCAGCTGGCTCTCGGGCATCTCCAGGAATTGTGCATGCGCAGTTCCAAGCTGAGCTGGTCACAGCCATTTTTACTGGCACTTTTTCCGTGCTACGGACAATTACGGGTGGGGAAAAAGTGCCCTGTTTTTACGGGCTGCCCGTAAAAATACGGGCGGTTGGCAACACTGTAGCAGAGTGGCTAGAGAGAAACCTCTCCTTTTTGCAAACTCCAAGGAGACTTTCATTGTTTTGCACTGAGGAAAGGCTTCCATCTGCCATAAAGCCCAGATCGGAGTAGGGCCTCAGTGATGGTATCAGGCTGCAACATAACAAAATGTAAAATAGTGAAGTGGGTCTGAATAATTTATAAATGCACTGTATATTGCAGTTTACAAGTCCTTATATGTGGTGGCTGCTTTAGTTTTCTTTATTAAGGCTATGTACATTTTCAGGTGATGCAATGTGTGGCAATCTATTTAGTTGATATTTCCCATATATGTAATATACAGTGCCTTGAAAAAGTATTCATACCCCTTGATATTTTTCACATTTTGTCATGTTACAAGCAAAAACATAAATGTATTTTATTGGGATTTTATGTGATAGACCAACACAAAGTGGCACATAATAGTGAAGTGGAAGGAAAATGATAAATGGTTTTCAATTTTTTCTTTCTTTTTTTTTTTTACAAATATGTGAAAAATGTGGCGAGCATTTGTATTTGGCTACCCTGAGTTATATACTTTTGTAGAACCACCTTTCAACATTTCACTGCAATTACAGCTGCAAGTCTTTTTGGGGATGTCTCTACCAGCTTTGCACATCTAGAGAGTGACATTTTTGCCCATTCTTCTTTGCAAAATAGCTCAAGCTGTCAGATTGGATAGAGAGAATCTGAACAGCAATTTTCAAGTCTTGCCACAGATTCTCAATTGGATTTAGGTCTGGACATTGACTGGTCCATTCTAACACATGCATATGCTTTGATCTAAAACATTCCATTGTAGCTCTGGCTGTATGTTTAGGGTCGTTGTCCTGCTGGAAGGTGAACCTCCACCCCAGTCTTAAGTCTTTTGCAGACTCTAACAGGTTTTCTTCTAAGATTTGCCCTGTATTTGGCTCCATCCAGCTTCCCATTAACTGACCAGCTTCCCTGTCCCTGCTGAAGAAAAGCATCCCCACACCATGATGTTGCCACCACCATGTTTCACGGTGGGGGTGGTGTGTTCAGTGTGACGTGCAGTGTTAATTTTCCACCACACATAGCGTTTTGCCTTTAGGCCAAAAAGTTAAATTTTGGTCTCATCTGATCAGAGCAACTTCTTCTACATGTTTGTGTGTTCCCCACATGGCTTCTCACAAATGGGACTTCTTATGGCTTTCTTTCAACAATGGCTTTCTTCTTGCCACTCTTCCATAAAGGTCAGATTTGTGGAGAGCACGACTAATGGTTGTCCTACGGACAGATTCACCCACCTGAGCTGTGGATCTCTGCAGCTCCTCCAGAGTTACCATGGGGCTCTTGGCTGCTTCTCTGATGAATGCTCTCCTTGCCCGGCCGGTCAGTTTAGGTGGACGGCCATGTCTTGGTAGGTTTGCAGTTGTGCCATACTCTTTCCATTTTTGGATGATGGATTGAACAGTGCTCCATGAGATGTTTAAAGCTTGGGATAGTTTTTTTTTTTATAACCTAACCCTGCTTTAAACTTATCCACAACTTTATACCTGACCTGTCTGGTGTTTTCCTTGGCCTTTATGATGCTGTTCGTTTACTAAGGTTCTCTAACAAACCTCTGAGGGCTTCACAGAACAGCTGTATTTATACTGAGATTAAATTACACACAGATGGACTCTGTTTACTAATTAGGTGACTTCTGAAGGCAATTGGTTCTGTAGCGGTGGGTTGCTATGAGTTACTAACATCCACGCAAATTCACCCTGCTGCCAGACATCCATCTGTCACACATCTGTCACACTTGTAGACAATAGGGATGGGTTATCTGTTCGAGTCGAACGAGAGTTCGACTCAAACATTGGCTGTTTGCCCGTTTGCCGAACAGCGAACAATCTGGGCTGTTCGCTGTAAATTCGAAAAGCCGCGGAACACCCTTTAACAGTCTATGGGAGAAATCTAAAGTGCTAATTTTAAAGGTTAATATGCAAGTTGTTGTCATAAAAAGTGTTTGGTGACCCGGGTCCTGCCCCAGGGGTCATATATCAATGCAAAAAAAAGTTTTAAAAATGGCCGTTTTTTCGGGAGCTTTGATTTTAATAATACTTAAAGTGAAACAATAAAAGTGAAATATTCCTTTAAATTTCGTACCTGGGGGGTGTCTATAGTATGCCTGTAAAATAGGGCATATTTCCATTTAAAGGAATATTTCACTTTTATTGTTTCACGTTAAGCATTATTAAAATCACTGCTCCTGGAAAAACGGATGTTTATTAAAACTTTTTTTGCATTGATCCATGTCCCCTGGGGCAGGACCCAGGTCCCCAAACACTTTTTATGACAATAACTTGCATATTAACTCTTAAAAATAGCACTTTTGATTTTTCATGTTGTGTCCCATAGACTTTAACAGTGTTCGAACAAATTTTTTGCCTGTTCGCATGTTCTGGATGCTAACTGAACAGGTGTTCAGCCCATCCCTAGTAGACAATGAAAAGTCTTTTGTTTTATTTGTAGGATTGAAATTGGTTGGGGGGGAAGGGATATTGGATGCCCATAGAACAATTAGCATTTGCAATGCTGGAGCTGATCCGGCTTCACATTGGCAAATGGTTACTCATTATCTTCACAGAACAAAAATGGTGGACTCTTATCTTGACAGACTTTTTCACCTCAGAACTTCTCCCACCTCTGCACTCTCCCTGCAGACTTCTACCTCCAAGACTCTTCACCTCCTGCGCAACACTTCCCTTTCACAGCATTAGACATCCTGTCCCACCATCTTGAATAGACTAGGCCTCACTCTGAATAATTCCTATCTGAAACTTTACTTGCTGAATATTCGGCCAGGGGCCTGCAGTACCCCTTCTTTACGGCCTTGAAACATTTAGTTACTGAAGCATACTTGATGGTGGACTACTGATCCTAGCAAGCCCAACTTGCAAATCCTGAGTCCTCAGACTGCAGCGACTTGACACACAACCCCACAGTCTCTCCTTTGGCTCTGCACCCAGCTCCCCTGACTAGGCCTCACTCTGAATAATTCCTATCTGAAACTTTACTTGCTGAATATTGGGCCAGGGGCCTGCAGTACCCCTTCTTGATGGCCCTGAAACATTTCGTTACGGAAGCATATTTGGCGGACTTCTGATCCCAGCAAGCCCGACTTGCAAATATTGAGTCCTCAGACTGCAGCGACTTGACACAAAACCCCACCGTCTCATTTCTATGGCTCTGCACCCAGCTCCCCTGGCATGCCTCTTCCAGACCTCCACTGTGCCTCACTCACCGACTCCCATCTTGAGTCCTCCCTGAAAGATCTACCCGGACCATGCAGACCAACTGCTCCTCCAGCTCCTGTTTCAGGACACCTCTCCATGACTGTGTAAGGAGAGGCTCCCTCCCAGCTTCCGAGCTCCTCCGTCGGGTCCACCCCCCCCCCCAGATGGGGGTGTCTCTCCAGCACGCAGTCTAGCACTCCATCTTTCAATTCACCCAGCCGACAACTCCTCCCCAGCAGGCTGACTGAGTATGTGTAGGAGGCCTGCCCCCTGCCAATCCTAGTTGGGGATTGGTCAGGGCTCCTCACATGTACTCCATGCCACTCCAACTCTCAGCCCTGCCATTCTCACTGAAAGCAGGGGAGGTGCCCAAGAGCTGAAGCACATGTCAGTCACACCCACTGCTGCACTAACCACTCCCTGCCCCCAGATCAAAAACAAACAGGCCTAGCTTGCAGCATTACACCTGTTTAAATTTGCCTGTGCTGACAGAACCTCAAACACTACACATCTAGCACCTACCTATGGTAGAGGGTGCTACAGTTCCACTGGATTTTAGTTAGGTTTATCAGAGTAAAATGCACGCCACACTTTTCAGATATTTGTCAAATTTTGAAAAACAATTATCATCCTTCCACTTCACAATTTTGTGCCACTTTGTGTTGGTCTATCACATAAAATCCCAATAAAATACATTTACGTTTTTGGTTGTAACATGACAAAATGTGGAAAATTTCAAGGGGTATGAATACTTTTTCAAGGCACTGTACATATATGTATGTATATACATTGCTGAGGGTAGTTTCTGGTACTGGATGGCACAGTGTGTTGAGCTCTCTGAGCTACAGATCTCTATTCCCACAAACGGTTCCACAAACTGTTCCAAAAATGAATCAATCAAATCCATTTGACAGGCTTTTATGCTTAAATGGTACCCGAGCCTCGCAAAGAAGAATCGAGATCCTTTAAGGTTTTGCCTGTAAGTGACCTTCGAGCGCTGGACCCTGCGGAGTGGAAATCCTGGACACTACAGCGCATTTCCTGCAGGGTGCTGTACAGGTCCAAGGGAGTGGACCCTAAATATGAAAGGGTACCCAGTCCTTGAAGGTCCAAGTGACAGGAACCCGGCATGAAGGGTGAGGATTGGGCCCTTAGTTTCTAAGTGGCCCTGCGCCTGGACAGGTAAGTGAAACCCCTTTATTTTATTATTGTTATGGTGTTTCCCAGTGATTGTAACAATCAGTCAAGCTAGCTAAAGGCTAGACACCTGTGTGCGGTGACCATACGGGGGAGTTTTGGGCTAAGCTGTGGGTGTTTGCAAAGTTTACCTTGCTTGTGTCTGGCTTTTTTTCTACCTGTATGATGGCGCACTATCATTCGTGGCATTCGCAAGATTGCTATTGAGCTCAGCAGTTGCTGTTTGGTGGCCGTGACAGAGGTGCATTTGCAAAAGTGCTACTGGACTTAGCAGTTTGTTTGGCGGCCATGGTGCACGCGGCTTCGGCATACATGCGCAGTAGCCTTTATTTGGGCACACAAAGATTTGCGTCATACGCGAATACAGTCATGCCCGTCCGCCGGGACCATGCATGTGCGCACAAACATTCTGGTGCACACCCAGCTTATTTAAGCTGTGTAGGCCAAGCATGCGGTGCTTCCAGAAGGCAGCTGTGGGACACAGAGCAGGCTCTGAACAGACACTTGCAGCAGTTCATTTCTCCTTACCCAGGTCACGTAAAACCAAGTGTTGCTTGGCAGGCTATGGTGCTTAGCCAGATTGTTGCATAGGGGGCTTGGTGAGCCCTATTAAAGGGTCTCCCTTCTGAGGTGTTTAATCTACACCCAACTACTCTTTGTTTGTGGCAATTAAATGTCTTCCAAAAAAGAGGAGCAGGACTAACACTACAGGGAAGGGACACATTTACGTCATCAGTAGTTCCTGGTGAACCTAGTCGTATCCCTGGTGTTGTATCCCCTGAAGGACCAGAGGCTTCCGGGCAATCTGAGCCGCTGCGCCTATCTGGTATTGTGTCCACATTCAACGCTGCTGCTTCACCCTTTATCACTAAGGATGAACCGTCCTCAGTCCTAAACTGGTTAGAGCACAGGATTGCTGGCATGATTGCCTTCATCCCGTGGGGTGGCAAGAAGCGTGACAGATTCTCCTCCCTGGAGTCTCCTAGTTTGGAGCAGGAATGGGTTGAGAATGGGTAAGAGCTAAAAAGCTCAGGATTCAGTGGAGTGCCCGGCAGATGAGTGTGCTTTCGAACAATCTGGACAAAGGAAGATTCAGTGGATGTCTGCCTCTCAAGCGCAGAGGCTTTCATCCTGACTCTGATCAAAACGGTTCATTCTGCCCTTAAGTTGCCTCTTAAAGTAGAGGTGTGATTTTTTTTTTTTTCTTCTCACTTGGTCTACATGTTCACGGTTGCGAGCCAGAGCTAGCCCCCAGCCCTTCCTTTTTGGTGGATTTATTATACTCGCCTGGAGCAGCGATCTGTCTCATTTCTCCTTTATGTAAATTTAGCAGCAGTTATGAGCATTTGAGGTTAGAAGCGTTTTTAGGGGGGGGCGCATGCGCAGAGCCGGCTGAGGCAGACATGTCCTGCTGAAGCTCCGTATCTCCCGGGACTCCATGGCCAGATAGAACACCCGCGCGGCTTTGAATATAGCACACAGAGAGCTGTCAACCTTCACTGAGGTATTGGGGACACGAAATGGTGTTCGGCGGGGACTGCCCAAAGAATATTGTTAAAACGAATATCAGAGACACTTTGCCTAGGGGTCTAAAATGGCGCCGCCCCCCTCACCTCACACAAGCTTCTATTGCATTACTAAACAGAGGCAGAAACAGCAGCCACAGGATGAGCTGATACTGTTGAATCTGATAATGAATGCACTGCTTTTTCACAAACTGTACAACCAGACTCTTTACATCCTAATGTAATAAAACTGTTTGAAGAGATGCTTCAAAAAGCACTAAAGCAGACCTCAAAACATATCACAGAAAGCCTAGCTAAGGAAATCCATGAATTAGGCCTACGTACATCTGACCTAGAAAATAGAGTAGAAGATGTTGAAACACATGTACAGTCCAATACTTGTCAACTGGAAAATCTTAAAGAGGAAAATCTCACTTTACAAATGCTTTTGTAAGATCTCGAGAATAGAGCGTGTCGCTCTAACTTACGCATTCATGGAATTCCTGAGGTAGTTGTTGATCTCCAATTGACTATAACTGTTCTATTCCAAGAATTACTGCCATCAATCCCAATAGATCGATTAGAGCTTGACAGGATTCATAGGGCTAATGCCACGCAAAGTTGAAGGTCCACCTCACGATATAATCAAAAAACAGGGTCAACCTTACCAGCTGTTTGCTGATCCTTCCCCAATCACAGTTGCTAAACAGAGAGCTTTAAAACCTCTTCAAATCCTTCAAGAAAATCAAATAGCATATCAATGGGGATTTCCATTCTCTGTACGCTTTACCTGTCAAGGTGCCAAATATACCTGCAGATCCAATGATGAGCTGCAAAATACCCTGCTACATCTCATAGATAGATCTTTTACTTCTCCTGGTCCTCGCCGTCGTGCCACACGTGACTCTTCACAAGATTCCTCTAGTGCTAAAGATGACAGAAGCCGCCAAAATTCATCTAAATGCAGCCGTTTCAATTCTCCTGAAGAACCTATGGATACTATGGACTGATTGATCCATATATTTTTGGATTAAGATTTTCAAAGTTCTGCTTTTTCTTTTTATTTCATTTGACATGTTGGTAAAGGTTAACATCATTACCCTTAGTTCATTCTTACTTGATACACAACATGAGTGAATAGTGCTCACTCTTATCCCTAACCTCATCTATTCCAGAATTATACTTCTTTTGTATCAAATTTATAACTACCCCTCCCCCCCTCCCTCTTACCCTTGTTAACCAACTGGTCAACTGACTTAGTACAGAAGTTTATACCTTTTTTATATAGTCGCGTAATATGTTCGACTCATGGTTTTCCACCCTCCCTTACCTATCCTTTCTTACCCACCTCCCCCTTTTTTTTTTACCCTTCCTATTTACCCTATCCCCTTACTTAAAGCGGGGGTCCACCTATCTATCGTTTTTTTTTTTTTTTTTGGAGTTCTTTCACAAACTTTTCTTCTCATGATTATCTACTCCCATGTTCTGTGTAATAAGTCCGCCTGTGTCCGACTTCATTGTAAAGAATAACTTATAAAATTCACCGAAGGCGGTTTCCATTTTCATTGTGGGCATTTGAAGCCCACAAGCATGTTTTTCCTGGATGTGGTGAATGCTGTGCTCCCAGCATTCACAGAGATGTTGTGATGATGCTGTTGCACAATGCATGCTGGGAAGCCTGAGACTAGCTCCCAGGGGACTGTGGGAGGTCTGGGAGAGGCTAGAAACACGCCTACTCCCATGGGAGGAAAACCAGGAAGTGCTAAGAAGATTAGAAAAAAAAAGGTAATTACGGCGATTTAAATTTTTTTACACAGCATGTCAGCATCTAGGCAAAGAAGAGAATGCATAGAGATAATGTTCAAAATTTGGGTGGAACCCCGCTTTAATACTTCTTATAGCCTATTTTGGGTGTTAATACATTCTACTTTTTGCCTATAGGTTTTGGCTGTCATGGTCTTGGGAGACTGTCACTGCTTTCTCCATCTTTCTATCTTTGGGTATTCCTCCCTCCTGTTGTTTAGGGGGAATTCCCTGGATAGCTATTAGGCCTCTGGGTTCATGATTCTCGTGTGCCCAGTACACCACTTTCTTACTTATTTGCATAATTAAGCTTAATAATGATTGTTTACATTAACCCTATCCCTTTTCTTTATCTTACAAACTTTTTCCTACTTTTCTACTGGTTCTTGCTCTTCTCCGAGGTAAGTGTGGCAACACAATTTCTACAGACTCATTTTGAATATATTCCTCTTATACACTTCCTATGGCCCCCTTTAATATACTTGCTTTAAATGTACATGTTTTAAATATACCACAGAAATGGACTAAAGTCTTTCGCTCATTGGCATCAACTAAGGCGTATATTATGTGTCTCCAGGAGACTAATTTTTCTGTTACTGCAACTCCTAAATATTTTAGCCCTTTATACCCACAAGTTTTTACGGCTTCAGCTGAAACCAAACAAAGAGGAGTATTGGTGGCATTCCATCGCTCAATGCCTTTCTCCCTCCAAACAGAGATCAAGGACCCTGAAGGGAGATATCTAATACTAACAGGGTTTTTATCCGATTCCCCAATTACAGTGGTATCTTATTATGCCCCAAACAAAACTCCAACATCATTTCTTTCACACTTGCTACAGGTGATTTATACACACAAAATTGGCAAATTGTTAATCTGTGGTGATTTGAACCAAGTCCTATATCAATTTTTAGACAAATCCCCAATACCCATTTCCTCTAATTCGCGAAAACATACCTTCCAACAATTACTTCAACAGTATTCTTTATTAGATTCCTGGCGTGAAATAAAGCCTACAAAACGACAATTCACCTTCTATTCCAATCCTCATAAATCATTCTCCCGAATTGATCACATATTGATCACAATAGGTATGACCCCCGGAACTCCTTTCCTCTTCTCTTATACCATTTGCGTGGACAGACCATAGTGCTGTATTAACCACTCTTCTTTAATTTCTAAAGCGCATGACCCCACATGGCTTATCAATAATTCTATCCTATCTCATCCATCTCATTCCTTAGATTTGGAAAAAGCTTTAAAGGATTATCCGGTTCATAAGTGCATAAACCTGTGATCGGAGGTGTTTGTATTCGCCAGGCTTCTTTCATCAAAAAAGAAAAACGCCTAATTCAGCAAAAACTAGAAGCAAAATTTAATTCTGCACATGCAATCTTCCAATCGAATCCCTCCCCTACCACCAAATTAAAATTGGATAAAGCACGTTTCAATCTCAACCTTTTCCTTTCAGATCTCGCAGATAAAAATATATGTAAAACCAGACATCTATTTTACTTTAAAGCCAACAAACCTAATACTCTTCTAGCCCAGGCTCTCAACAAGATAAACCGCCCCTCTCATCCAATACATTTAAAACTGTCTTAAGATACATATACCAGTAATCCTATAAAAATCCTAAATACCTTTCAAAAACATTTGGCTTCCCTATATAAAATGGAAGATCCTTTAGATCAGGCATCCGCAGACTCCTTCTTTTCACAAATTACTCTTCCATCCATTTTTTTGGCCAATCGCGAATGCCTTGAAAACCCTATTTCCTCTAGTGAAATCTTAATGGCCATTAAATCCCTCAAGTTGAATAAGCGCCCGGGCCCGGATGGCTTTTTGGCCTTATACTACAAAAAATTTGCTTCTATCCTGGCTCCGGTACTGACTGAGGCCTTTAATTCCGTATTAAACGGACATCTCTTTAGAAATGAAACTTTTTTTTTTTTTTTTCAAATTCTTTATTTATTGAAAGGACACAAGACAAGCGAAGCGAAATATAACATCTCGAGATCATACATGCACAAAATAACATACAGTGGTATGAACGTAGTTCCATGTCATGTTCAACTCAACAGAAAATAGAATACTGGTATCCTGACATTAGGACTGTATCTGACCATGACCTCAGTCAGAACATAAAGGCAACCCACTTCTAGGCTGCACTAAAACTGTCAAAAGGTTCCGCAAGTCTTGCTCCTGATTTTCTAGTTTAATAAAAGAGTAGGGCTATATAGGTCACGGGGCACTAATAGTTACCCCTTACAACCACTACAACCCTAGTAAGAACAGAGAGAGGCAGGTGAAGAAAGAAAGAGAGAGGAAGGAAGGGGGAAAACGTGAGGGGGGGGGTGGAGGGGGGATAAAAACATAGGGAGGGGAGGGCGTGGGACCACCTTAGTGCCCCGAGGCAGCACGCGTGCCCCTCCGCGAGTTGAAAAACAGTGTGGCAAAGCCAGTCGACCCTAAAAGGGTAGTATACCTGTATAGCATAGTAGAACTATGTTAGTTCCCCAAAAGTGTCTGACCTTCGTCTGAAAAGAAGAAAACGTTCCAAATGGACCATTTCTTGGTGAAGCGTTCATTCTGGTGACGGGCTGAGAGAATTAGGTCCTCCATTGTTTTGATTTCTTCTACTTTCCTAACCCATAAACTGATAGGAGGGGGTTGTGTGGATTTCCAGTACAAGGGGATGCAGGCTTTCGCTGCGTCAAGCAAGTGGGGTATGAACGTTCGTTTGTATGCTTTCTGGGATTTGTCAGATGCATGTAACAGAAACAGAGCTGGGTCTGCCTGAATTGGGTATTCGGTGAACTTCTGCAGCGTCTGCTGGATGGTTTTCCAGAACCCCTCCAGCAGAGGACAAGACCAGAAGATGTGGAGAATTGTTCCACATTCTCTCTGACATCTCCAGCACTGGTTCGTAACACCGGGGAATATCTTTTGTAGCTTTGCCGGGGTGTTGTACCACCTAGTAATTATTTTATAGTTAGTCTCTTGCGTTTTCGAGCAAATTGAAGATTTGAAAGTGCATTGGAGGATATTTTGTTTTTGTCTTGTGGAAAAAGTGCAGTGTAGGTCCCTTTCCCAATTATCCAAGCAACGAAGACGATGACCATCTAATGGGGCAATCAGCAACTGATATGTGGCCGATAGCATATGGGACACAGCACCCTCTTCTGTGCAGTAAGTCTCTAGGGTGGTTAGATTCTGGTCAGGGCTACTTGGGAGTGGTAGTGATTTAAGAAAGTGACTAAGCTGCTGAGCTCTCCAAAAATCTAGATGGAAGGGGCCATCTAAATCCATGAGTTCTATCCGTGTCAGCCATCTACCATTGATCCTAAAGTGGGAGGCTTGGAAGCGACCCGCTACTCTCATTGCCCGGAAGACAGGGTCTGTATAACCGGGGACAAACTCTGGGTTTCCCAGTATCGGATGAAGAGGGGACCTCGATGACACCAGGTCTGCGCGCGCAAAAAGAGCAGCGCATATTTGTATGGTAGTGCCTATTAGTGGATGGTTTTTAATGTCTCTTGGTAAGGAATTATGACACCAGGGGGCTCTGTTCAGTGGTATCTCGCATTGAGTCTGTTCCAGGGTAGTCCATAGTTTCGTGGATCGGTGTCGGTTCCAGTCAATCAGTCTTGTTAGGTGAATTGCTTGGTGATACTTACGAAGATCTGAGACTGCCAGACCCCCATATTGCTTAGGTAACATAATCTGTCGTCTGTTCAGTCTAGGTCTTTTATGGGCCCAAATGAAGTCAAAGAATACTGCTCTGACTTGGTCAAAATAGCTAGAGGGAATCCGGATCGGGAGTGCTTGGAGAAGATAGAGGAATTTAGGCAGGATGCACATCTTAATAATATTGCATCTCCCGAACCACGAATGAAGACCCGTTTGCCATTTGGTAAGGAGAGCTCTAACTTTGGTCAGCAAGGGGGGAAAATTCAGAGGGAAGAGTTGTGAAAATTTGGTTGGGATATATGTTCCGAGGTATTTCAAAGCAGAGGTGGTCCATCTAAATTTGAAATTGGATTGGAGGACTGTGAGGTGTTGAATGGGAATTCCTATGCTCATAGCTTCGGACTTATTGAAATTAATCTTCAGATTTGAAAGGTCACCATATGTTTTAAATTCCCTAAGGAGGTTGGGGAGAGAGAACAACATATCATCCGCATATGCGGCAATTTTCTGCTGTGAGTCTCCCATATCCACCCCAGAGATGTCCGGATTGGCTCTCACGGTGCGCAGAAAAGGTTCCAACGACAGGGCGAAGAGGAGTGGGGATAGGGGACATCCCTGGCGCGTCCCATTCTTGATTGCAAAGGGATCTGACAATATCCCGTTAGCCCGGACACGCGCTGAAGGAGCCCCATATAACGATTTGATCCAGCCTATCATGTTACCACCCAGGCCTATGTGTTTCAGGGTAGCCAACATAAACTGCCAGTTCACCCTGTCGAAGGCCTTCTCCGCGTCCGTGCTTAGAAAAATACAGGGAATTTTCCCCTTATTGACCACATGTAGGAGATTTAGTACTTTAGTGGTGTTGTCCCTAGCCTCCCTGGTTGGGACAAAACCCACTTGGTCTAGGTGAATTAAGGAGGGGAGGTGGGATTGGATCCTAGTAGATATTATTTTGGTAAAGATTTTCAAATCCGTATTTAGTAGAGAAATTGGTCTGTAACTCCCGCACAGGGATGAGTCTTTCCCTTCCTTAGGGATCACTGTGATGTGTGCCGATAGTGAGTCACGGGGGAAATTGATATCGGGGCCTATGTAATTGAAGAATTTATGCATGAATTGCACAAGGGAGGGGAGTAAAGTTTTAAAGTACTGCGTGGTAAATCCGTCCGGTCCCGGGGCTTTCCCTAACTTAGCCGCCTTAACTGCTAATTGTATCTCTTCTGTGGAGATTGGTTCATCAAGTAGCTCCCTAATGTCATCTGAAAGTCTGGGCATGCCCGAGTTAGTGAGATATTCTTCAATTCGAGAGAGCTGGGGAGCTGGAGTCTGCAGGTTATAGAGAGATGCATAAAACTCCCTAAATTCTCCGACTATGCTGCGGGGGAGTGAGGTCTTCTGACCTGTAGAGGTCCTGATATGTGGTATATAATTAGCTAAGACTTGCTCTCTTAGTGACCTGGCCAGGAGTTTGCCACATTTGTTACCCGACTCATATGAAATCCGGCGACAAATCTGAATCGCGGCTTTAGCTCTAAATTGCATAAGATCAGTAATTTTGTTTCGAAGTGTCAAGATTTCGGCCTCTAGAGATTGACTTTGGGCATGTTTGTGTCGGGCTTCAGCGAGGTTCAGTTGTGTCAGAAGCGAAGCCAGCTGCTCCGAACGTTGTTTCTTAATGCGTGAGCCATGCTTGATAAGGACACCCCGGATCACAGCCTTATGGGCTTCCCAGACAGTGCCGGGGTTGCTTTCAGGAGTATCATTAGTTTGGAAGTAAAAGTCCAGCTCCCTAGCTACATCTCGAAGTACCTCCTTGTCCTGTAGGAGGCTTTCATTTAATCTCCAAGTTCTTGTTCTGGATGTAAAATGGTCAGTCAGGGCATAGGTCAATAAAACAGGGGCATGGTCAGACCATGTAATAGAGCCAATCGAGGTCTCCCTAATGGCGTGTAATTGGGAGTGGGGGATCAGGAAGTAGTCTATTCTCGAGTATTGTTTGTGTATTGTTGAATAAAAGGTGTAGTCCCTTTCAGTGGGGTGAGTGAGTCTCCAGGCATCAATTAGCTGGGCTTTATGTAGGGCACGCGCAATGCGTTTCCCCACACAAGGGGCAATCGATGAATGTCCCACCGATGTGTCCTCTGACGGGATCAATGGAACATTGAGATCACCTCCCAGTATTGTCTGGCCTTTGGCAAATTCTAGCAGGGTATCAGTTACTTTGGAGATGAACTGTTCCTGCCCATTGTTCGGGGCATAGCCATTGACAAGGGTCACCTCTACTCCTCCAATTGTTCCTCTAAGGAACAGAAAGCGTCCCTCTGGGTCAGCTCTCATGTCCTCTAGGATCCAGGGGACTGAGCGGGAGATGAGAATGGAGACCCCTCGAGATTTGCTATTCCGATTGGTAGAGTGATAGACCTTCGGAAAGTATTTGTTTTGCAGCAGAGGAAAATTACTTTCCTTAAAATGTGTTTCCTGGATGAACGCCAGATCAGACTTTAGTCGTTGTAACTCTTGAAATAACATACGCCTTTTTTCCGGGACGTTTAGGCCTCTCGCATTAAGCGAGAGCACGCGCACCGCCTCCATGACCCGTGACCCACTTGACAAAGGAGGTAGGGGTGGGGGAGGAGGGATGGGAGAAAGGGAAGGGAGGAAGAATAAGGGAAAGTAGAAGGTGGAAAATTAGTAGGTAGAGAGAGTGGAAGGGGGGAGATTTATGGCAGAGGGAAGAAGAGAGAAAAAAGCAGCAGTTAGAAATCTGTGTATAGGTACCCCAAAGAAGGGTTATTGTAGTACTAAAATAGAAAACTAAGACGCTCACCAGGGAGATTCTGGTTGTCGAGCGCAGACCTAGGTGGGGTTGTAGAAAGCAATGACCAGTGAGATACTCACTGACCATTCGCCTGACCCGCATTATAATATATCATATAAAGAAAGAAAAATATGTGTTGACGGTGAATACAGAGAGATGTACCGGTCAAATCAAGGAGGGAGATTTAAGATATGTTTAAGCTATGACAGTGCAACATAAAACTAGCATCTACCCGTGCTAAGAGGGAAACATTAACCTGTGCTCCTACACATCTTAATTAAGGAACAGTTAAAACACAAAAGAAAATTAATAACAGCAACCAAAATATGGATTCCGTCCACCCCCTAACTGTGTTAGGTGCGAGCCGGCAGTGCCCGGTTGTCACCAGTTGCTCACTATTGGTTGTACTAGAATGTAGCCAGGGTGGCATCCCCCCAATGATTGTGGGGATACCAGGGTGGCATAGGTGAAGGCCGCCAGGCCACCCGTTAAGTAAAAATGTATGCAGCGTCTGGGCTACTCCCAACCCACCACTTATAATGTTTAACCCATCCTCTTGTAATGCATGTCTCCCGTTGCGTTCCGCACCCATAGAGCGGAGGCGTCCCCCCCTTCCCCCAGGACGAGTGCCCGGGCAAGAAGAGGGGGGCACCCCCCCCCCACAGACACCCCCCCATACCATCACATTCCCCCTCGCGAGGGCTGGGGACATACATAAAATACACTTATTTATCGTTGCTACATAAGGTCTATGGTTCCCACCCGGTACCGCAATACAGGGTGGGCTTGACATGCATGTTAGGAAGGCAAGGGGGGGGCCCATCCGGCAGAGCCCGAAAAGTCACCTCTGCGGGAGGAGCCCAAGATCATATCCTCTTAAGGGACTGGGATACCCGTTAGAGAGCATGGAAGCAAGCCCCCCAGACTCCAGTCTCCCCAGCTCTCTTCGATGGCAGTTATTAGGACGCTCCAGAGTGACAGGTTGGCCTCTTAAGATCAGAGTTCCATGGTAGGTGTAAAGTGCAAGTCACTATGCCCAAATGCTGGTTCAGAGTATGTAGGGCTCACCTGAAACACCCGTAAAAGTGACCTGGCCATCATATCTGAACGAGCATACCTCCAGGTTTCAGGTTGGGTCCAGCTTGTCTCCAAGTCTCCAGCCCCACAGTCGCTGCTCACTCGGAAAATACTGTTGCATGTTGCAGGGCTGAATGCGTGCACTGCGGTAAGGCAGAGTCAGGAGGTGGGGAATGTCTGCCACTGAACGAGACCGTTGACCTCCCTGATGTGGTAAGGGGAAGGGAGAATGCCTCCAAGCCGCATGAAGTGGGGGGCGGTAGAATCCAACAGTCAAACCTAATAAACTCAGATGTGTGTGGAGAACAAAATGGAATAGCTCACCTAAACATGACTCATGATTCCCTGGAACCTTCAGCAGAAGGAGAGCGTGCTCTTCTTCTGTTCCGTTGTCGGCGAGGGGGTTGAGGATGTTGTTGAGCAGAGGATCCTGGACGGCCTGAGGTACGTGGAAGGATGGTCAGCCAATTCTGGACATGTATGGGCTCTACTCCCAGGAAGGCAAAGAAGGCTGGTAAGTCCGCGGGCGTACGTAGTGTGAAGGCGGCATTCATTTTGCGAAAATTGACCGCAAGGGGGTATCCCCAATGATATGTGCAGTCCTGTCTCCTGGACAAGTCCAGAAGGGGTCTTAACATGGCCCTTCTTTGCAAAGTGGCTCTGGAGAGATCCGGGAGGACCTTAATTGTGGCGCCATCAAATTCTACAGTCCCTTGCTCCCAGGCTCTGCGCAGAATAAGTTCCTTTTGGTTATAGTGATGTATCCTACACAGCACATCCCTTGGTCTGGCAGGATCGGTCGATTTAGGTCCCAAAGTTCTGTGCACCCGGTCCATTTCCACGGACGGTGGGGTAGGGCCCAGAATGAAACATGGCTGTCACAGTAGCTGCCAAGTCCTCCGAG
Source organism: Aquarana catesbeiana (assembly GCF_042186555.1). NCBI lineage: Eukaryota > Metazoa > Chordata > Amphibia > Anura > Ranidae > Aquarana > Aquarana catesbeiana. The sequence goes on from NC_133329.1 coordinate 46,100,946, forward strand.
TCTGTTGCCTCCGGGATACCCCGTAGCCGGAGGTTGTTGTGCCGGCTACGGTCCTCAAGGTCTTCTAAGTGAAGTTGTAGGTCGATTGCCGTAGCATCTTGGGATTCTTGAGATCGTTCCAGCGCCTCTATCCTGTGTGTTAAAGATGAGATCGTAGCCTCCCCCGAGTCCACCCTGTCTGTGAGGGCATGCAGGTCTGATCTCACCTCCTGGATGTCCCTACTGTGCGCTTCTTCAATACGGAGGATGAGGCCTTCAATGTCAGCCTTGGTCGGTAGGGATTGTAGTATGGCTCGGATATCGTCCGGTATGTCCCTTGGTTTAGGGGAGGTGTCAGCCATGCTTACGGGGCCCGTAATAAAGGTTTCTGAGATTGTGTCAGTGTTACTCAGCGGTATAGTAGAGCTCAGTGAGTTCAGGGCACCATCCACTGTTAGGCCGCGGACACGTGGGGCTGCTATAATGGCGCCCGGCGACACTCCCTGTGAGCCTCGGAAGTATCGCTGAATTCCACTGCTCGGGACAGAGGGACGGTTACCTCCAGCTGACGATCTTGTCCGGTAGCGTCTAGGAGTTATCATGCCTCTCTGACATGCACGGATCACCGTCAATTCAGCGGGATATAGCGGGGTGGTCAGGAGCTCTCTTCAAATGCGTCTTCACTCGGCCATTGCTAAGCCACGCCCCCAGAAATGAAACTTTAACTGCAATTAATTATCTCAATGATTCCCAAACCCAACTCTGATGAAACATCTTGTTCCAATTATAGACTCATTTCATTGCTTAATTTAGATATCAAACTCCTAGCGAAAGTTTTAGCAACCTGTCTAAATGATATAGTTGGTTCTTTAATACATAGAGACCAAGTAGGCTTCATCCCAAAGCGTCAAGTGGGAGATAATATATGTAGGGCGTCACTATTGATGCATATTGCCAAAACAAGGAAAATCGCACTTTGTTTTCTGTCTTTAGATATCAAAAAAGCATTTGATACAGTTTTGTGGCCCTACCTATGCTATGTCCTACAGTGCTAGGGATTTGGCCCCCATTTCCTTAGTTGGATCTCCTCTTTATATGATAAGCATATGTAAAATATGCAGGGTACAAATCGAACACATTTAACATCTGCAGAGGTACCAGACAAGGTTGCCCATTATCCCCACTTATATTTGCCTTCTTATTGAACCCCTTGCCCAATCTATTCATTCTGTTCCCTCAATTAGAGGTATTGAGCTAGCCGGACACCATCACAAAACCTGTCTTTGCAGATGACATCTTACTTTTTATGTCCTCTCCACATATTTTAGCTCCTAATCTTACTCAAAAACTTGATCGTTTCGCTCATATTTCTGGTTTAATCATTAATCCTCAAAAATCTATGGCACTTAATATCTCTCTATCCTATTCAGCTATGCAACAAGCGCAAACATCTCTTCCTTTCACATGGTCCGCTACCTGTCTTCAATACTTGGGAATTAATCTTACGCCTAATCTCTGTGAACTATTTGGGGCTAATTTTCCACCTATCTTATGTCAAATTACCAACTTGTTGACTCAGTGGTCTTCTCTCCCCATATCTTGGATAGGTAAAATCAATGTTGTTAAGATGTCTGTACTACCTAAAATCTTGTATCTTTTTAGGGTTTTACCCATCTCGGTCCCAGCATATTTCTTAAGAATAATACAGCGTAAATAACAACCTTTGTTTGGGGCTCTTCAAAACCTTGTTTTCCTAAACACACTCTGTCTTCCAAAGCTTCAAGGTGGTCTTGGATTTCCTAAATATATCTACATACTACCATGCAGCTAATTTGGCACAAATGCCTAAATACCATGCAATCTATGAAGTACCGCTCTGGGTAGCTTTGGAATCTATAGATTGTGACCCATTATCAATATCTAATCTTTTATGGTTACAACCTTCTAACCGGAAAAAACTTACAAATCCGATTACAAAACAATCCCTAGTAATATGGGACAAAACTAAATTGTTATGTGGCCTAGAACCCCCACATAATCCACTCTTATCGTTTCTTAAAAATCCTCTTTTTTTTTTTTTTTTTTTTATCCCGCCTGGAAATTTCCTAAAACTTTAAATTGACCCAATTACATGATCTTATTTCCATTAATTCCTTTAAAACATTCCCTGACTTATGTAATAGTCATGAACTTCCAAACTCAGAAATTTTCAGATATCTTCAGATTAAAACATTTTTTATGCCTAATATTCATGGAAGGCCTATACTTGATAAATTATCATACTTTGAAAACGTATGTAAACATGACTCCCCATGCGAAAGGATTAATTCCCAATCTTTACGCGCCAACTCATTTCTAAACCGGATCCTAGTCCGCCCACGTATGTAGTTAAGTGGGAATCTGATCTTGGATTTACAATAGATACTACAAAATGGGACAAAATTTGACAACTACAAAATCTTCCTCTCAAAACATAGCTGCTTTAGAAACTAACTACAAAGTACTTACACGTTGGTACTTAGTCCCTACCAGAATTGCAAAATTTGCTCCCAATTATTCCTCCTCTTGCTTTCGAGGCTGTACTGAACCTGGATCACATTTCCATATATGGTGGACCTGCCCCATTGTCAAACAATTTTGGGAAGACCTATTTCACATGATTTAGACGTTATTCACAGTGCCCATCCTCACTGATCCTTTGATTGCACTTTTAAACTTAAAACCAACAATTCTCTCTGACTTGGTTAATTTGATGATAGGCAACTCCTATCCTCATATTGATTAGTGGTTCCAAATTAATAACTACTGCAGTAGGGAACAGACACAAAAGATACGCTCAGCATCTTTCCAAATTACTGTTTTGCTTTATTATGACACAATTGAAGGTTTTTATGCACATGATTACGTAGGTATCACATTAATATTACAATTGTATGTTTATGGTAACAAGGGGCGTTACATAGGCAGGCTAATTCTAATCAGGACTCGAAAGAATGTAAACATGTACTGAAAACATTATTAGTGCTGTGTGCACAGTGAGGGCAGTATGCAATACATACAAAATAGAATACAATTATATACAGAACTTACAAATTTCCATTACAGTCTCCCCTCTTTTGATCAATATTTTGATCACTAACCATACCTGCTATCACCTTTAACCTGGAACCTCCACACACTTAGGTGAAGGTAGTCCTGGCCAAAGAGGCAAAAAACTCCATTGTGGAGAAAATAATAGCTGAGCAACTTTTTCATTACAAAATGACCTTTCATTGTGAAAAACAAATGATTGATAAGACATATTTACAGAGTACTGGCTGTACACTCCTGTGGCCAGAATGGCCTTCTAGCTGAATTGTTGGCATGCTGACTTATCAGCATATGTAAACACAGACAATTCTACATAAAATAGAAGATGTACAAAAGACAAATATGACTTCAGCATGGCTAAACTACTTTTCAAATATATATATCCCTTACAATTAAAGTAATTGAATCAAAAAGTACCCTAGACTGTGATCACAAGAGGGAAACAAATCAAACACAGAGATTTCTTTAATTTAGTCATTTTTGCAGTGTCTGGTGTAGATCCAGGTGACTTTTCCTTCAAGTTTTGCAAAAACTGTACATGAAATAGATGCCGTATTGAGTCTCCAAACATTTCCATATATATATATATATATATATATATATATATATATATATATATATATATATATATATATATATATATATATATATATATATATATATATATATATATATATATCTATCTTAACAATCCACAAGTCACCTGGCTTTAGTTTTAAATCCTTCCAAACTTTTAAGATCTGGAATTGGGGAGAAAACACATAAATGAGTTTGTCAAAAACCTTAAAAGATCAGCAACATTCTCTGTGAGATCCGAATGCAGATCTTCAGCTGCTGAGACAAAATATAAGCAAGTGAGTAACGCAGTCCCAAACCAAATCCCATAGGGAGAGAGTCCAACATCCCGTTAGGGGCTTGATAAAATATAAGAAAACATTCAAGCAAAAGTTTTCTAGTTTCTTACTCTACTTTGTCCGCTACATTGTAGACAGTAGGGGGTGTAAAAATAAAACCTCAAAACTTCTAGTAAGGACTCTCCTATAAAAATGACTTCCTCTGTTACTCTCTGTACTTTCTGCACTCTATATTTACAAACTACTTCTGATAACACTTTTTACTGTGGCCTTTGCAGTAGCATTTGCCACTTGACATCCAGAAAACATGTCCATACAGACAAAATGCATACTCGTAAGATCCTGACTTGGGCATCTGGATATATCTTTTTGTAATCTCTGGAAGGGATGTTCAGCTTTTGGTAACACCTTTGTTAACAAGTAAAACAAGAAGTGGTATGTTATAAAAACAACTGTGGAGAACCCTGGCTCTATCCCATGCTCATTTACTAAGGCAGCCATAACTGCTTGTGATTGGTGACACGGTCCATGTGTCAAGCTGGAGGGAAAAGAGTGGCTGGCAGACATAAATGATCACCTTTTCCAAAGTCCTGTTTCATAAGAAGTTGCCCCCTGTGGACCACTTGTTCTTCTCGTTTTGGGGTCCTTAAAGTTGAATTATCAATCCCAGCTATACTGGGCCAGAACTAGGGGGGAATCTGTGAGTTGCACAGACACATCAAGTGTCCGGGGCTGTAAATGCAGCATCCTTAGTCACCTGGTCTGCTTCCATGTGTGAAATTTAATATGGCTACCTCAGCAAGAACCTGGAAGGCTGAAAACAGCCGATCAAATGTAACTTGGCATGCTTGCTTGGTTTACCTGCCGAAGTAAAAACAAACTTCTGGCCCTTCAAATGGAACCAAAAGCTCTCTATATCTCGACTATCTATATAAATATTCACTCTTTTTATAGCTCACAGGCTTTGCTAAAACATGGAGCTCTGCTTCTTGAGCTGGGGAAAAAAGATCCAATGACTTTGAATACAGAGTATCCTTCTGGGTGATAAACGGCATACTCAAATCTACAAAAAATGTAATATCTGGGTCTTCAGGGAGTGTGTCCTGCACTGGGCTCACAGCAGCTGATTCCCACATCAATTTAACACGTGTGGTTTTTCCTTCCTTTTGAATAAATGTACGCGTTTTTCATTGTTAGATTTGTACATAAACAAACTCATATTTTAAACCTTTCATTAGACAAACATTTAGTTAGCTGCATATTTGCTGCGCTGAATGTCGACCATTAAAAATTTAAATGTTTGACCAAAACAATATCTAACTTTGTCTAATAGCACCTTTGCATATAAGCTACAGCTCTGATATATCGGGGTGAACCCTTCATTACTGGGTCCAGCTTGCATAAATATATTACAATGTCTTGTTTTCTATCATGCTGTTTGTGTAAGAACTCCAGTTTCATGTTTCAAAAGACAACTTTTTCCTGGCAATATTATAATAAATGATAACAATACCCTGCGGTCATGGAGAGATGCCCATAAATCCAAAATATTCTTCTGCTTATTCCACAGCACTTACAAGGAAAAGGGGCACATCATTTCACAATCCACACATTCTGCTTTGGATTTCAAAAATAAAAATGAATAAAAACAAAAGGACCAACAATCTGTATGATGGACCAGAAAGCATCAAAAACGATAAAAGAACTGGCTGCAGGTGGCATCTATCCTAACAGAGTGTGTGGACTTGATGTGATGGGTCTGTTATATTTAAATTTTATTTATTATTACTCTCACATCTTGGACCGCACATCAAGTTATTATCAAAAATTTTAAAATTTCATTTTTGTAGAAAAACTTCTTATGTATCCCATCCATCTTGGCTTTGTTTAATATTATAGCAGCTGTATTCCAAATAACCTCATCTTAATCTTTTTTTTCTCTCAATAAGGGCGTATTGAATAAATTTAAAATTACAAAATTGTTATCTTAATCTAAACTAATCCCATTTTTACAAATTTCCCCAATAACCTGGATTTCATTTCCAAACAAAGGTTGTCTAAACCAGTTTCATTATATCTATATTATTCATAAAATTGTTAAACTCATATTAGAAATGAATACTCATTATTACGTAATTTTACTTAATCTCCCTTATTTAAATGCACTGTTTCCACTATCAAAGGATATTCAATTTGTGTAATACATGGTTAAATGTAACCTTCATTTTACCATGTCTGGAAAACAGATTCAAAATAATTGTGATCACATTGTTTACCATTAGATTTGTTAGCCCGGCACATTTTGTTATAAATGTTTTGTCTAAAAAACTGGAATTGGCATGGTGCCCTTCCAGCTTATCATTGACCTCTCATCTCAGCCACATTTCTTTCATGAGAGCACAAAGGAGGGGGTCACATCTGCACACATGACACACACAAGCAATAGAACTAAAGTTCCCAGCATTCGCACACACATACACCAATATCTCTCTAAAATCGCTTACATTTTTCCCATTTATGCACAACACATGCATATCATTCTCTCACTTTCTTTTAACTCTCATTAATATTTCCCTGCCTAAAGTCTGCTTTCCTTATTTTGTTCAGATATCTTTTATATCTAGCTTCTATGATCAGACGGGCAGCCAGAGTGCTCATCCCATCTTCCCTCTCTGACAACATATAAAGTATTCTGTTTTAATTCTCATTTCTCTGTTTCTTGACTTACTAGTTGTAGTGCCTGACCCCAAATTCATCCCACAACTTAACATGAAAATGTCCCTTTCTGTCTAGTGTTAATGTCACCCTTGATCCATCCTGCTCACATAGCTGTTTCTCTAGCTGTTTACTCTGCATGATTCTTAGTCCCTGGGGACCTTGCTAACCCAGTTACCCATCGTGGATCCCTGTCCACTTTAACCATTAATCTAGGTGCTCAGTATAGGCGGAACCGCACCTTCGGTTCATATATAGCGCTCCTCTTGCGCTGGGCATTTTTGAGGTCTCTTACCTTTCATTCCCTTACTTAATTCAATGCCTCTAAACTACTTTATCTAGCAGATGTACTACATATACCTGTGAACAGCACTATTCTTCCCTTTCTTATCTATAACACTCCGTTGGACAATAGACAGGGACAACATAACATATAACCACCAATCAATACAGTTCGATTAAGGGGAGTAAAATAGGTACCCTTTGTCCCGAAAATGCCTTACCGATCAAGGAAGTCTGATAACTCAAATGTAAGCAAAAGGCTCACCTCAGCCGGCTGATTATCAGAAATTCCCGGATCGTCTCAAGCTCCTCGTTTCGTATACTCAAGGTCACCTGGAAACCCCTCCTAAGGCAAAGCTCGCCATGCTGACTTGGTTAAATTGATGATAGGCAACTCCTATCCTCATATTGATTAGTGGTTCCAAATTAATAACTACTGCTGTAGGGAACAGACACAAAAGATACGCTCAGCATCTTTCCAAATTACTGTTCTGCCTTATTATGACGCAATTAAAGGTTTTTATGCACATGATTACGTAGGTATCACATTAATATTACAATTGTACGTTTATGGTAACAAGGGGCGTTACATAGGCAGGCTAATTCTAATCAGGACTCAAAAGAATGTAAACATTTACTGAAAACATTATTAGTGCTGTGTGCACAGTAAGGGCAGTGTGCAATACATACAAAATAGAATACAATTATATACACAACTTACAAATTTCCATTACATCTCTAATGATCAATTCGAACTATTATTACAGATAACTACGGCCTTGAAACAAACAATCGCTAAAGCCTGGAAAACTCCTACCCTGATATTAACTGAAATAAAACATAGGATTAATCAAGCCATGGTACATGCCAAAATAGAGGCTGTAACCCAAGACAAAATTCCTAAATTTAAGAAGATATGGCTCCCCTGGATGACACACTATCTGCCCTCTAATTTCAATGTATCATTCATGCCTGGGTAAACTTCCCATATGCTTTCATTATTTTTATTTTTTCCCCATATTTAAAATTTGATTGGAAACACACCTTACCTCGGAGATCCCTTTTCTTTCACTTCTCTTCCTCTCTCCTCCTTTCTCTTTTCTAACCCCTCTGTTACTTTACTTTTCTTTTCTTCTTTTATACCTTTTTCTCTTCATCAGGTTCACATAGCGTTCCTTTGAATTGTATTTCCTGTTCTTATGACGTTACGAAACATAGAAATTGCCTTCTGCTTGAAATATGAGAGCGATGTTCCCTTAATGCTTCCTGTATTAAGAATTTTAGATAATTTTCAAGTATAATTCTTTGGAGACTCCATTTTCTCATCATAGTTTATGTTTAGAAGTTTATGCTCTCTTAACATTATAGGAAGTTGTCTCTCTAAGTTATTAACCTTTTGACTAAAGAGCAAGATTAATTTATCCTTAGTCATATAATATAATTATATTGTACCTTTAATATTGTATATTCCTGTATCGCTTTTGAACTTGTTTCCTGACTTATAAAATTTCAATAAAAACAAAAAAACAAAAAAAAAAAACGGAGGTGACTGAGCCCCCCTGGTCCTCTTGGGATCCCTGAGGTCTCTTCAGGCCACACAGATTTTCCCCTGCATCCCCTGCTGGAACAGGCAGTGTATGCTGAGTGGAAATATCCTGACAGGATTTTGTTCCTCTTAAGAGGTTTTCCTTTTTATATCCCATGGATCAAAGGTTCGTTAAGAAATGGAGTATGCCAGCCATAGATGCAGCTGTCTCTTCCTTAAACAAGAACTTAACTTATCCAGTGGATAATGCACAGGGCTTGAAGGACCCTGCTGACAAGAAATTGGAGTCATTATTAAAAACTTCCTTTTCTTTGGCCAGTTCAGCTATTTAGCCAGCTGTTGCAGCAATTGGTATCTGCCAGTCCAAAAAGAATCAAGTCAGACGGCCTGATAGGCCCAACCAGGATGATGATCTGCCTGAAAGTAAGACAGATATTCCTCGAGCGCTGTGTTTTGCTGTTGATGCCTTAAAAAGGATTCAATACAGCAGGTTTTTCATTTGGCTCTCCTGTCTGTACATGTGCATAGACTTTTGTGGCTTAAGAACTGGTCAGTCGAGCTTCCTTATTAAAAGCAATTGGCAGGTTTCCCTTTTCAGGGGGATTGTTTATTGGTGATCATTTGGATGGAGATATCTACCACAAGGCCTAGGCCAGAAAAAGCCCTGGGTCCTAAATTCTTTTAAATCCAGCATCAAGACCTTCTTTTGAGGAGACGCCCCCACTCTCAATCGGTTGGAGGGAAGGCTGCTGCACTTTGCGGACATTTGGAAAACAATAATTCAGGATGAGTGGATCACTCAATTATATCCAACGGTTACAAGCTGGAGTTGTGGGGGGTTCCCCCTCAGCGGTTTTCTAAGATCCAGCGTTCCCCTGGATCCTCCAAAAACAGATTTTTTTTGCTTCAGGCACTACATCATTTAGTGCATCAAGGAGTGATTGTACAGGTTCCTGTATCCGAAAGAACAAACCTGTTTTATGGTTAAAAGCCAAGCGGGGTCACAGGGCCCATTTTCGGGCCTAAGATGCCTGAACCAATATCTACTAATCCAGTCCTTTTGGATGGAGTTTGTCCGCTCAGTTGTAGCCTCGTTCCAGATGGAAGACTTTTTAGCCTCCATCGATATAAAGGGTGCGTATTTACACGTACCTATCTTACAGCCTACTGCGACTTGCAGTAGAGGAATGTCATTCTTTGTTTCTGGCTTTACCCTTCGGGCTTGCTACAGCTTCCGAGGAGTTCACAAAGGTCCTAGCACCAGTACTGGGTCTTTTAAGGGGCCCAAGGGTTCTTGGTGCTCGGGTATCTGGACAACCTCCTGCTCAGAGATCACTCACTACAGGCTCTAGAACAAAGCATAACATGTACAGTGTGGTATTTGGAAAGCTTAGGCTGGATCATAAATACCGAAAGGTCAACCTTGAGAGCAGCTCAAGGTCTAAAGTATTTAGGTCTGATCCAAAATATGGTCCAAGCAAGAGTATTCTTGTCACCCGCAGGTATCTGTGCCCTGAAGAATCAGGTGCATCAGATAAGGGGCACCAGACAACCCTCCATTCGGCCCTGTATGAGTCTTCTAGGGAGGATGGTATCCTCCTTCGAGGTGGTGCCCTATGCCCAGTTCCATTTCAGGCCTCTCAACAAGACATCTTGTTGGCTTGGAACAGGAGAGGACAAGCCCTGGATTATCCAACGTGCTTATCTCCTCAGGCACGTTTAAGCCTAAAGTGGTGGTTGCAGGATCAGAAACTGCGAAAGGGAAAATCCTTTCTCCCAGTAAATTGGAGAGTACTAACTACAGATACCAGACACTCAGACTGGGGAGCGACCCTAGAGGGGCTCATAGCTCAAGGGAAATGGTCAAGGACAGATCCTGCCCTCAACGCCCTGGAATTACTGGCAGTACGACTGGCCCTACGGTCCTGGACGGTGGAGTTTCAAGACTACCCTATCAGGGTTCAGTCTGACAATGCCACTGCAGTGGCCCATATAAACCACCAAGGTGGTACCAGGAGTTGTTCAGCTCTGAGGGAGGTGAACTACAGACTAGCCTGGGCAGAGCGACATGTGCCGATCCTATCGGCAGTCCATATCCCGGGAGTAGAGGACTGGAAGGCAGAATTATATCAGCTGCCAGCAGATCTGCTGGGGGAATGGTCCCTACACCCAGGGGTGTTCCAGGAAATTTGCCAACGTTGGGGATGGCCAGAGGTCGACCTACTGGCATCCAGGTTCAACAAGCTACAGCAGTTTGTGTCCTGAACAAGAGATCCTCTGGCAATCGGAGTAGACGCTCTGGTAGTTCCATGGAGCCAATACTCCCTGGTTTATGCTTTCCCTACGGTCCCTCTCCTTCCACATTTGTTGTGCAGGATTTGGAGAGAGGAAGTTCCAGTCATTCTGGTGGCACCAGCCTGGCCCAGAAGGCCCTGGTTCCCGGAGCTTGTGCGACTAACAAGAGATGGGCCATGGACACTTCCACAGCGCCCCGATCTACTGTCTCAAGGTCTTATATTCCACCCCAATTTACAGTCTCTAAATTTGGCGGCATGGCTGTTGAAGCCAGGGTGTTAAAGGACTGTGGCATCTCTGGACCAGTCGTGTCTACCCTAGTGAAATGCTAGAAAAGCTGTCACTAGGAAGATCTATCATAAGGTCTGGAAGACTTGTATTGCTTGGTGTGAAGCCAAAAAATGGCATCCACAGAAATACGTGATTGGGAGAATTCTCTTTTTTTTTCTACAGTCAGCTGTAGAAATCAAATTGGCTTTGAGTACAATCAGAGGTCAGGTTTCGGCCCTATCAGTATTCTTCCAAAGGTTTTTAGCCTCCTATTCACTAAACCTTTCTGCAGGGGGCAACTCGTTTGCTTCCTCCCCATTAGGTCACCTAGGTGTCCTTGTGACTTGAACTTAGTGCTGTCTGTGTTACAGAAACAACCATTTGAACCTATTAAGGAAATTTCATTAGACTTGCTGTCACGCAAGCTAGCCTTCCTATCACCTCGGCTAGAAGGGTGTTGGAGTTGGCAGCCTTTTCATGCAGGGAACCGTACTTGATCCTTCACCACAACAGAGTCCTGTTACGACCTGTTCCATCCTTTTTGCCAAAAGTGGTGTTGGCCTTTCATTTATTAAATCGGGACATTATTTTGCCTCCTTTTTTTTCTCTCAGCCTCGTTCAGAGGAAGAGACGACTGCATTCTTTGGACATTGTCCGGGCAGTCAAGGTTTTTTTGTCTAGATCTGCGGAGATCCGAGCATCAGACTCTTTCTTTGTTTTACCAAAAGGACCCAAGAAGGGGTCCGTCAATTAGTCATTAAGGCCTACGGTCTGAAACATAAAGCTCCTCCCTTTAGGGTGAGAGCTCATTCTACCAGGGGCGTAAGGACCTCTTGGGTTTTTCACCATCAGGTATCTGTGGCTCAGATTTGTAAGGCTGCTACCTGGTCTTCAGTATGTTCACAAAATTTTATCAAGTGGATGTTCGAGCAGCCGACGATTCAGCTTTCGGCTGCAGTGTACTGCAGGCTGCCGTTAAAGTTCTGATGGCTATTGTTTGGCAGGGTGTCTCCCTCCCCTCAAGGTTATTGCTCTGGGACGTCCCAGCAGGTGATGAATATTAGCCCGACTGTGTCCTATGTTGTATGAAAAAGAAAATAGGATTTTTCGTCATACTTGCCTGCAAAATCCTTTTCTTTGAGTACATCATGGGACACAGAGGTCCCTCCCCCTCTTTTTTGAGGATTCAGTGCTTGCTACAAAACTGATGTGCTTCATGTATGGGAGGGGTTATATAGGGGATCATTTCCTGTCTAAAGACTTTGGTCTACCTGTGTCCATTCACCTGATGATGAAGTATAACCCAGCAGGTAATGAATATTAGCCTGACTCTGTGTCCCATGATGTACTCAAAGAGAGGGATTTTACAGGTAAGAATGATGAAAAAATCCTATTTTTTAATCAAAGTTTAAAGTGGTTGTAAACCCAGGCAGGAAAAAAACAAAAAAACAAAGACCTGCAAGACAAAGGCATTATGTAATACTCACTTGGGATCGAAGCCCCCGCTGCGGTGCCCGTACACAGCACCGACCGGCAACATGTCGTCCCGGTGTTTCTTCCGGGTATCGTGGCTCCGGTGCGATGATTGGCCGGAGCCGCGATGTCACTCACACACAGGCGCGCTGGAGCTGCCGGTGACGGCACACTCACTGAAAGCAACGGCACGTATGTGCCATTGCTTCAGTGCGCATGTGTCGATTACATCGGCAGATGCAATTACAGGGGATATCTCCTAAACCATTCAGGTTTAGGAGATATCCAGGGTAGCTACAGGTAAGCCTTATTGTAGTCTTACCTGTAGCAAAAAGTGTGCTGTAAGGGTTTACATCAACTTTAAATCTTTTTATTCACATTCAGTCTTTGCATTGAGAGCTGTTGCAGCTGAAATTGTACCAGTTGTTGAATTTTTACATTAATAGAATGGAGTGGATATTTTTTTTTTCTTCCAAATTTAGACTGGAACTGACATCTGCTGGACTTTTCCGCTGTTCGGAGACGGGAATTAAATTCCAAGTGAAAGGTCCAGTGACAATAGAATATGAATTGGATTCCTGGGATAATTACATAGCGTACCTCCAGCATCAAGGATCAGAAGTATTGGGACCTCTGTTCAACATTAAGACGCCTCAAGAACCACATATAGTGTGTGCTGTTTACCTACCTCATTACCTGTGTTTGAAAGGTATTTTAAAGTTTCAAATACTTACTTTTAAATAATGTTATAATATACTTTACATCTTCATAGCAGCAGAAAAGCATAAATTGTTACTTGTCAACTATTACCACTGACCTATACCATTGTCTGCTCTTACTTGTAGACCGCCTAACTGTTCAATTAACTAAGGTATAAACAATCAAAGGAGCCACCACAAGCAGATGACATCAGCAGTTTGCAAAACTATTATTCCTGCTAATTCCACAGGTTTGCCCAGATCTCAGATTAAGCCCTTTCCCAGTGACACGCATCAGAGCAAGGTGGGTGTGGGTGGACCTGTAATGTCTGGGACAATAAAGTTTTCCCAACTGCTGATATCATTGGGGTTTGTGAATGATATATGTGGGGAGCACAGACAAGCTCTATGCACCCTGCACCTGGTTCAACAGATGTGGGCAAATTTTGTGGACTTGAGGGAAGTTTTTCTTGGTGTTTAAAGATAAACAATAAAAGTGTTGTTGCACTTTAATACTATGAATGCTTCATATTTAAGGAAGTTAAAACATGACCGCTTGTTCAACAAATACACTGACCCTTTCTACCCTTTCAAAAGCTCAAACACTAGACACTAATAAAAGAGGTATTCCGGAAGCCCACTGACCTCTGAGTTTGTACCTTCCAAGTCCACTCTTACAACTGCAATACTAACCTTTTGTAAATCAAAAATAATATCACATTTATTATAAAATATCATATTTAATAGTTAGACCACCCAAAGGTTGGTATTGCCTTGCAGCTGGGTTTCCCACTTATCCGCATTGGGTTTTTTCCACTCCTCTCATAGACCTCTTGATACCAAAAATAAAATAAAAATCCAGCAGAGAGAGTGAGACCTCCCATGTGATTTCTTTAGTGGTGGTGCTGACCTAGGAAATTATGCACAAAAGTCTACACACCATGGTTGCTTAAAGCGTATCTAAATCAAAGAAATAAAGTCTAATATGTTGCAGCTCATCAGTCCTTAGAGGTGGTGTATTAGTTTTGTCTTCTTAGCTATTTTTTTTTTTTCACCTGGTAGTTTGCCCAGTAACACGCTTTCTATCCTAAGCTGACCATACATAAAGATTTTTTGGCTGACTGGGAAAAATCTAGAAGATTCCACCATTCACGCTACACAGCAAGGATGGACAAATCTCCCACTGTGGCTACTGTCTTTTGACAGCCAGCCTAACCAGCTGTCAAAATATCCAAACAGCAGCTGCATCTGATGTTATGCAGCCACTATTCTGCTGACAATTTTCCTTCCAAATGTCAAGTGGGAGGTGGTCAACAGGGCCATCCATTGAGCAAATTTCAGTCAGTATATGGTCCAGCTTTAGCCTATGTTCACACTGATCCGGCACGAAAGTCGTATGACTTCCAATCTGACTCTGCCCTGTGACTTCATGTCTGACTTTCATGCGACTTCAATTAATGGGATCTGATTTTGAGATGATTTGGAGAACAGGAGACACAGTTCTGGCGGAGGTGCCCAGATGGGGTATTCGAGATCCATCACATTGGTGGCAGCAGTGGGATGTCTCCTGGAGTCTGGTCACATCCAAACCACCACCATTTAAGATCCAGGCATCTGGCCAAGGAGCAGTACGGGGACCGACCAGCATGAGAGCGGAGTTCAGTAGGAGGCTGCAAGGCATGCAGAAGCAACATCGGGGACCAGCGACGGAGCGCATCGTGCTCAGCTGGGGAGATGTAATCCGCTGGTAACTCTGGCAAGAGACACTACGCAGCAAGCGGCACCATCAGGGGAAGATCCTTCCCTCCACAGAGATGTACTGGATGCAGTACCATGCATGAGAGGTGTTCCTGAGGGAACGACCGCGAGACAAGTGGAAGACTGAGCTCAGAAGATTGGTCCGGGAGCAGATGAGGCTGGATTCCAGTTATGGAGCCCCTCCAGTGGTTCGCAGCTCAACTGTGGCCAGGTACAGCGGCAGCCCGACAGAAGGCGTTGGCTATGGTGGCGTGGGGCTGCTCCATCAAATGTATGGAGACCCAGACTTTGGGTGTGACAGCTGGAAGACATCCTGGACTTCCGAGATGAGGTGCTGGACCTCCCCAAAGAGTCGTGTGACCTGGAGGAATTGGACTTCCTGGTCGAGCAGGAATGGGAGCTCGAGACTGCCTACAAGCGGCTGTTCGATGATACCCAGCAGTCAGGCATGGCTCCTGTTTCCTGGGACTGTCTGGGAGAAGTAGTGGACAGTCGCAAAGATGAGGAGGAAATGAGGATGGGGTGCCTCTACATTTTTCCATCCTAACCACAGTGCAAGAAGCATCAATGATACAGAGGGCACTGCGAGTGCTAGAATCCTGTAGCAAACTTCCCCAGGCAGCGAGACCAGCTGATAGCATAAAGGTCTCGGAAGAGGGAGTTGAGGTGGGCGATGGAAGGCTGTTAGATGGTGATCAGCAGCAAGCCCGGAGTATCGCATCCGGTGACCCAGCCAAAGCGCTGACTACGGGGCAGAGTGCCACTGGCCTGTGCCCACCCACACAGTTAGATCCAGAGAGATGATCTCTGTGAGCCGTTTCCCCAGTAGCAGTTGTCCCCACTGGGAGTCCAGAAAGCAATTCTACCTTCCCAGCAATTGGACACTACCCCAGTGTTCATCCCCCCAGCAGAAGCTCTGGCTACAGGGCAGAGTGCCTCTGGCCTCTGCCCACCCTCCGAGTTAGATCCAGGGAGTCTGAGGGATGACCTCTGTGAGCTGTTTCCCCAGCACCAGATATCCCCACCGGCCGTAGAGAAAGCCCTTCTCCCTCCCCAGCTATTAGACACTACCCCAGTATTCATCCCCACCCAGCAGAAGTGCTGGCTACGGGGTATCAGTATGTTTTTGGAGGCTTTGGGAGACAGTTCCTGTCAGAAGTCACCCCAGTGGCTGGTCACAGAACCAAGAAAACTCTCCCCCCCTCTTCAGCGGCTGATCTCTACCTTTGTATCCTTCGTATGACTTCCGATCCAACTCTGCCCTGTGACTTCATGTCTGACCTCCAATGCGACTTAAATTAATGGGATCTGACTTTGAGATGATTGTGACTTCTCCTTTGACTAATCAAAACAATTCCTTTTGCTTCTTGGGTTTAGGAAACCTCATGCCAAATTTAGAAAAAAAACAAAATCCATACCAGATCCTTCTCCAAGCACACAGCATGCCACCGCCCCCCCCCCCCCGAACCATACCAGGCCACATGCCCTAAACATGGGAGGGAGGGTGGTCCCTGTGACAGAACCCACTGTCACTGTGTGTTTTGGAGGGGGGTTGTGGGTGGCCTCCTACCCACAGACTATGGCCCAGCAGAGAAAGAGACTTGGGGACAAAATGGCGTTGGGATAATGTAATTATGTCCCTATATAAGTTGCATCCCTTCTCTCCATCCTCTCCCTCTTGTTGTGTTTTAATTATGTTAGGTCATAGCACATAGACAAAAGGTGTGGAGACACATCCCAGTGGGGGTTATGTAAGGAGGGGCTGCCTGCTTATCATAATCCCTTTGTGTTTCAGCTGTAGTTTGTTTGAATGTACAAGTGTCAAGTTCCCATTGGTTCTTCCTTGTC
Organism: Aquarana catesbeiana; assembly: GCF_042186555.1. Classification (NCBI taxonomy): domain Eukaryota; kingdom Metazoa; phylum Chordata; class Amphibia; order Anura; family Ranidae; genus Aquarana; species Aquarana catesbeiana. The sequence goes on from NC_133329.1 coordinate 46,117,754, forward strand.
CCCTACCCTCTTTATGACAAGGCTAAGGGGAGTGTCCCTAACTGTGTTTAAAATTGTATGTTTGGTACTTAATAAACAGTTTATGCTCTGCATGTTTAACCCTCAACATCTATGTGGTTTGGCTCATGATTGGGGAGGTTAAGGACTGGTTATGGCGAGTCTGTCGGCTGAGGGTGCATTTGGAGAACTGGAGACACAGTTCTGGCAGAGGTGCCCAGATAAGGTATCCGAGATCCGTCGCAGTCCCCATGTTGATGGGGACAGGGAACTTTTCCCCATAACCCTGGGCTGTGGTTGTGGGGGTCTGCAGGCAGGGGGCTTATCGGAATCTGTAAGCCCATTAAAAGGGCCCCCATATCCCGCCGCCCCCATGTGAATGAGTATGGGGTGCATTGTACCCCTACCTATTCACCCAAAAAAAGAAGTGTAGTGTTCCAAAAAACAAAGACGGTTTTTGACAAGTCCTTTATTAAAAGTGAAAGTCCCCCTTCGTAGCTCCAAGGTATCTTCTTCCTCCAGTCCTCTTCTTCTTTCTCTGGTCTTGCTCGGATAAGAGTCTGGTATGGATTTTGGGCTGGGACATGCGACCTAAGGATCTTGAGCGGGAACCCCACGCCAAAATGGGTGAGAAAAATGGCATGGGGTTTCCCCTAAAAGTCCAGACACCGTGGGTTTTTTTTTTTGCCGTGGGTTTCCCCCTCATGATCTTCAGAGCACAAGTCCCATGCCACAAGTCTGAGCAGTTAAGATGATGATTCCAACTTCTATTCAAATCAATGGCCTGAAATCATGCCCAAGTGAGACCAAAATTTTGCAGGAAACTTTTTTTTTTATTTTTTTAATAGCAGTTTTTCATATTACAACAAAGAGCACAAATAGTAAAGAAGTATAAACATATACATTCAACAACATGTTATAGCTATTCTCTTAAGGCAAAGTAAATGTACATGTAACAGTCATTGGATTACCTATTGTTAGAACCGAGTAGTTGTAGGATTTACCTTAACCATAAAATACTTAGAACAACATTTTTATAAGATAAGGGAAAAGAACTTTGGTCTGACCTTTGCAAGAGCAGAAAGGAGTGGGTGGGGGTAAGGGATAATATCATTAAATCATGAGTTTTCAGTTTACTTTTATAGCAGATTTTCCATTGGGTGTCAAATTGTTTCCTATTACCACGTCTGCTAGCCAGTAAGGATTCATAGACATAGTGGGATTGGGTAGTTTCAAGTACTTCGGAAGTGTTTGGAGCCTTATTGGATTTCCAATGTTTCCCTATCAATGTTCTGGCCACCAGAAGGATGTGTGTAATCACAACACGAAAATCAGGGGGAAAGTTTGCTATGCCTATATTCAGTACTGCCAAGCTTGGGTTAGGGGGTGTCAGGTTCCCTGTAAAGTTGGAGATGGAGCGGAATATGCTATTCCAGAAGCTAGTCAGGTGTTTGCAGGTCCAGAATATGTGGAGAAGGTTGCCTACTGTGCCACAGTTTCTCCAGCATAATGGCGAGTTGGCAGGGGAGAATTTGGACAGTCTGTAAGGCATGATATACCACCTAAGGGCTATTTTTTGTGATATTTCCCAGTGATTGATGCATTTAGAGGCCTTATAGGTCGATTTAAGCGGGTATAGCCATTGGGAGGTAGTGATGGGTATCCCTAAGTCAGATTCCCATTTTCGGTAGGGGTGGGAGTTGCTAAAGCTAAGTTTTTTTGGAAGAGATTATAAAAGAGGGATATGCCCTGGGGGGGTGGGGACTGTAGTGTAGAAACGCCATATCTCTTCTGTGAGATATATGTGGTGGGTCTTGATGGATCTTAGAAGATAGGAAACTTGGTTGTATTTATGTAGCACTCACCCCCGAAGGAGCTGCTGATAATTGTTTTGGTCTGCACTCTGCCTCTCAACCCCAGAAATGAACTCGACCCCCTTGGCACAACTGTATGATAATGTTAGTGTAAGACCCAATGGTAAAGAGAAACACAGTAATGACACACCGTACTGTATATTTACCGTCGCCTTGATACTCATCACTTCATCAGCTGTAGTAATAGTAATAGATAGAGTCTCACACAAATTGTAAATTAACCACATAAGCAGTTTACGGAAAGAAACTTGTTTAACACAATAGACACAGTGGTAATTCAAATATAAAGAATGAAAGTAATAACAATTATTGTGTATGAACAAAGAACTTAATGATCACCTGAAGAGTATATGCAGGCAGACAAGAAATGGGAATAATGCCCAATATGGTGAAGCACTTATATTGAGCACCTTCCCACTCCTACCTCAGAGCACACGCACATACCAAATTGGCAGCGTAATATCAAGGACAATGAAATACATATATCTATCTAATGTTCTCAAGGTCTCCCCCTAGGTTGCAATACACTGTTCACCCTGCAAAACCGACTATGATGCTTTTGCAGAAGTTGATAAAAGTCTCTCTTGTCTTTTTCCTCTTCAGCTAGCTTATTATATTAGACTGCAGTATCTGTAAATCCAGGTAAGAAACAAGTAGGTAGCAAATTACAGTAGAAATGGCAGACTGGTAAAGGAGTGTTTGCACATATAGGACACCAGTAGAACTTCTTCCTTAATGAGGGATGCAACTCAGCATTAACTTTGCAATACAGGGAGGGCAAACCCTGAAGTTCCACTGTACACAGTTTATGGCTAAGTGAGATCACTTCAGTGGGACTACAGGTCTCACCAGCTGTCTGAAACTAATTCACACAGCAACAATGTACTATATTAATCTGGGCAAGTGCCCGCTCACCACACCAGGTCCAGATGCTTGTAAGGCTCCGCTCTCTAGATATCTCAATCCCATTCAAAGCTTGTGCTGTCAAACAGCACCACTCCTTCTGCTGGCCGATAACTGTGATGAAGGAAAGTTTAGGAAATCCTGGGCTCTCCGGTCCATCCGCACGCTAATTCAGCTGACTGTGCTCTGGAACTCCTCAGAGGCCAAACGATTCTGCTCCACACCTTCCGCTGGCCGCAGTCTATCGATCACAAACAGACCTCACTGCAGGCAGGTCTTGAATGGTGTCCCAAGAGGCCGAACAAAGGCCACGCTGCTCCTTTTATTTGCTTACCCAGCAGGCTGTTCTGTGACTTGGCCTTGTGGGTAGGTGAATTGAGCATTGTGGGTAAGTAGTTCACAAACTGAGTTTTGGCACATGAGTCACTTCCTCATTAACTACATTTCCCCTAATGCTTTGCAGCGCTTGTTGCTCAAGAATTAAGAGAAGTCTTAACCGCATTAGAATTAAAAGGACACTAGAGGGAGCCAACCCCTTGCTTAAGAAACAACACATTGTTTAGCATGTTAGCTTGGTCACAACCCCTGCATTACATTTATAACAATCAGCGTACGGTAAGTTCAATTGTGCTTGAAGTATGGTGAAAGATTTAAGGGTGGTGTTGTGGTATAGATCTGAAATCAAATTTTTGCCTTTCTTTTACCACTCAGTGGTTGTAATATTTGGGATCATGTGTGCAATGATATTGAGGTGTATGGGGATGTCTATTTTACTAGAAGTAGGAGGTGGCAGCTTACAGAGATCTCTCCAAGCTAGTAGGGAGGCTTGTATAGTAGGTGGGAGGTTTTGTATGGTTAGTGGCTGCCATGAGTGAAGGAGCAAGAGGGAGTGTAAGTCTTTATTCGGACTCAGATCCTGTTCAGTGTTACTCCATGGAATGTCAGGGGAGGGATAAAACCAGTTTTTGAGTTGGGTAGGAAAAGAGGCTCTAAAGTAGTCACGGATATCTATTAAGCCCATACCCCCCGAAAGCCTGTGCTTGACTAGGAGAGCTTTGGAGCACCAAATGAATCGTGTGAGGAGGGAGTTTAAGGCTCTGTGATGGGTATTGAGCAGTGGGATGGGTAATGTTCAGAAGATGTATAATATCTGAGGCAGTATGAGCATTTTGAATGAAGTTAGCTGGCCAGTCCAGGACATTTTTATTCTGCCTAATGTTTTGGTTTCATTAGTTATTCTATCTATCAAGGGTAAGTAATTGGCATCTGCTAATTTCTGAAGATCTTCTGTAAGTTGCAGCCCCAAATACGATCTGTTTGACTTACTCCATGTGTAGGGGAAATCTGATTGTAATTGAGAACGGAGGGGGAGTGGAATGTTTAATTCTAAGATGAGTGATTTTGTAAAGTTGACTTTTATAGAAGGAAATCTGGCTAAACTCATTCAGGATAGTATGGGCATGAGGTAGAGATGTGTCTGGGGAGGTTATAAACAAGATGATGTCATCTGCAAATAGGTTTATGTCATGGGGTCTATCTTGAACTGTTATAATAGGGTGTGATCTAATCCTCTCAGCTAGAGACTCTATAAGTAGGTTAAAAATAGAAGGTGATAAGGGGCATTCCTGTCTTGTACCATTGGATATGGTAAAGGGGGTTGAGAGCATATTGGATGTGTAGACCTGAGCACAGGGGGATGAGTAAAGAGCCAGGATGGCGGAGAGAATGGGCCCTGTGAAGCCAAATTTTGTAGGGTGTGGGTCATATAGCCCCAGTGTATCTTGTCGAATGCCTTCTCCTTATCCAAAGAGAGGAGCAGAGAAGGCACCCGACAGGCCCTTGCGTATTGTATGATGTTGATGACTCTCCTCGTGGCATCAGATGCTTGCCTGCCTGGGGTGAAAGCAGTTTGGTCAGGTTTTATGAGATTAGGTAAGATAGGGAGAAGTCTATAGGCTCGAATTTTAGGATATAGCTTCACATCGGTGTTGAGCAGTGAACTGGGCCTAAAATTCGAAGGAGTGGTGGGGTCTTTGCCTAGTTTAGGAATGGTAACAACATAGGCTTTAAGCATTTCAGAGGGGAATGAGGCAGAGGACATTGCATTAGCATAGACCGACTGTAAGGTTGGGGATAGAATATTTTGGAAAATGTTGTAGTAATCGTTTGTCAAACCATCAGATCCTGGTGGTTTACCGGACGGTAGTGTTTTTATCGCTTTTGTGATCTCAGGCTCCGTAATAGGCGTATTGAGAGATGCTAATTGTGCTTGTGAAAGGGTAGGGAGATTGCTTGCTAGAAAAGCTTGTATGCATTCATCTGTGGGTTGAGGGGTATTGGGGTCTTTCTCAAGATTGTACAGTAAGGAGTAGTACTTAGCGAATGAGTTTGCTATGTCTTTTGGGTTGAATATTTTTTTATCTGCTGAGTGAATAAGATATGGGATTTTTGTTTTAGCTCAACAGACTTTGAGTCTTTGAGCAAGGAATTTGCCTGCGGGAGTTAGCATGTCATATGTATGCAGAACTCGGAGTGTGCTCCTCCACCACTGTTATAGAGACAGGTGCATGGTCGGGCCAAGAGATGTCGTGTATGGTGGAAGAGGACACTGCTTGCAGTAACATTTTATCAACTAAAATCATATTGATTCTCAAATATGTGTTATGTCTGGCCGAGTGAAGGGAGAAGTCCCACTTATTTTGAATTTTGGCATCTCCAGACATCATAAACATCCTCTGAGTGTAAGAGAGGCTGCAACCTTGGAAGGGGTCATTTGGATTTAGAAGTGGTGTCTTTTGTAAAATCCGGGGTTGAATTGTATTCTCCACATATCACCAGGGAGCCACTTTGGGTAGTGGCTATTTTGCGAAACAACTTCTTCAAAAAGCGTATCTGGTGGGAGTTAGGCGCATAAAGGTTTACAATTCTCCTATCAGGATTAGATAATGACCTTCAGGGTCAGCCTGAGTTTCTCTTAGGTGAAAGGCTTCGGAGTCCTTAATGGCGATGGGAACTCCTTTTTGTTTTGTAGGTGCTGAGGCCAAAAAGATGTGAGGAAACTTTTTGTGGTGTAAGTGGGGAGTATTGCAGATTGAGAAATGGGTCTCTTGTATACAGAGAACATCAGCCTGGAGTTTAGGCTCTTCCCTCCAAACCAAAGCTCTTTTAGCAGGGTGGTTTAATCCGTGTACATTAAAGGATACTATTTTACGGACCATAGGTGTAGGTTAAGTAAAAATGCTGAAGTACCTTATGGAGGTTGTGTGGAATAGACCAGGGTGCGAATAGTGGAGAGAAGTCTTTGCAGGCAGGTTCTAGTGAAGGTGAAGTTAATCTCATGCAGGTCAGACCGGTGGGGGAGGAAACAAAACAAGATGAAATGGAAGACAAAAAACATATAACTGGAAATTAAACAGATCTGTAAAAAAAGGTAGATTAGAATAGGAATCTGGAGGCAGAACATCTGCCCATTACTGCTAAGGAGGGGAAAATTTGAGCACTATGTGCTCCATAGTGCTTTAGGAATCCAGTAAGTTGTTAATTCTGTAAGTGGGGTATCAGGAGTTCTGGTTTTTGTTTTTCTTCTTATGTGAAACTGTTTTCCAATCACCCTGGGTGCTCAGCCTTGCAGAGGGAGAGGAGCTTTCAGCGGTTCGCTCAGGAATAATGTCAAAAGAGCGAAGGAAAACTAGGCCTTCCTCCAAGCAGGTGATCACTGTGGTGGTTCCATCGTGAGTGACAGTGAGTTTTGTCGGGTATCCCCAGAGTTATGGGATGCTGTGGTTCTGTAGTGCTTTCGTCACAGACAGTAGTGATTTGCATTTCTGCATTGTGTATTGGGAAAGGTCTGCATACAGCTGGATGTGTGAGAACCTTTCTGGAGGTTGGGGATTTTTGCAAAATGCTATCATGAGCTGTTCCTTGGCATGGTAAAAATGTACCCGCATCAGAACATCCCTAGGGATGTTGTCTGGAAGATGGGATGGCTTGGAGAGTCGATGGATTCAATCAATGGTCAAATCTGACTCAGGTGCTGAGGGTAGGAACAATTTCATAAGGTCTCTGGCATATCCTTTTAACTGTGCAGGTTGTACCGCCTCAGGGATCCCACGGATCTTTACGTTGTTTCTTCTTGACCTATCTTCGAGGTCGGCCACCTTGGCTTTAAGCCAGGATATGTCATCAGATTGGTCATTATGAGCATCGACTAATGTGTTATGAGAAGAAGCAGTCGCCCATTTTCTTTTCAATTTGGTCTATCCGCCCCCCCCCCCCCAGCTCTCCCACTTCAGCCTTAAAATTGCTCATGCACGGCATCATATCCGCATGCAGGGAGCTGAGGAGGGAGACAAGCATGTCCTTTAAGGTTGTGTTTAGTATCAGCTTATCAGCAGTAAGGAACTCATTAATAAAATCAGCAATCTCCCTCGTGTCCTCCATAGAATACTGACATGTGCTCATCTGCTGTGTGTCAGCTGCCATATGGGGCTTTGATTTTGCTGGGCTGTGGGAGTGCGGAGTGGAGGCACCAGGAGAATGTCGGGGGGATTCTCCAAGGGAGCCTGGGCCCGGACTCGATGCGGCTGAGAGAGAGCCTCCTGAGGAAGGAGACTCGTCTCCAGCACCATTTTGTGTGAGATCGCGGGCCGCCGGAGGGAAGAAATCCATCAATCTCTTCGGCTGGGCCACCTCATTATGTTTGTGGGTCATCCCAGATGGTGGACCGAGTGTTCAGGCAGGTGGTGGGTATAAGATCAAGCGGAGGTATCCCTGTCATTGCTGATTCCCGTCGCTGGAGCGGAGCAGAGGGTTCAGACATCCATGCTGCTGCGCGGTAGCCACGCCCCCTGCAGGAAACATTTTTAAAATCAGACCAGTTAAGACGGCTCTCATAGGGAACCATTGATTTTGACATGTCATGCGACTTGTGCTCTGGAAGTCGGAGTGTATGTTGGACCAGTTTGAACCGGGCCTTAGAGTGGCTATGCTCATTGACAACAGCTGGGAACAAGCAACAGGCAAGTTCAAAGAGCAAGCTGAACAACAATACCATATTAGCTACAACCGTGTTTGTCAACCTTTGTTCAGCTAAGGTACCCTTTAAAATTCTGCACAATCCCAAGGCACACCATTCTAATTCGTAAAAAAGTCAAATAGTTTCAGATAATACAGCAGCATCCAAAATCATAGTACACCCAACAATAGAGGTGATTTATTCTTACAAAGCAATATACCTTTGCACACGGTTACTAACTAGTATTCCAGGGTTTCTCCTCTCCTTTAGCTTCTCCCCCTGTTCAAAGGAAATATTAGTTATTCTGAAAGAACCATCCTTCTTTAAGGTCTCCCAACAGCGCCCGTTCAGATATCTGGAGACACCATGATACACAAGAGACAGGTTATGCATTCGTGTGGTATCTGCTTTTACTGAAAAAGTCATACAGTATATATTGGTTTAAAGAACAATTAAAAGGGAGGGGCTGATTTACGGTTACATGACTACGAATCAAAACAGGTTTTGTTAATCACTTAATAGAAGATGGATACCTGGACATAAAGGTTGCCTGAGGTTAAAAAAAAACAGATTCCAGGCTTGACCAACAACATAATGAGGGATGTGTTATTATACAAACATTCTTACATACCTATACAGATACATAGCGATAACATACAAGAGGGAATATACAGTTAAGCAAGGCATAATACATTTCAGATGGCGGCATAATTCATATAAATTATTACAATTATTTCAAACGTGACCCCAGTATTGATGGTGGGGCAAACTAGGATGCTGTGCAGGCGCTTGACGTCCTCCTTATCAACCTATGACATCATTGTTTGTTGGGATGCCAGCAGCTGGCCAGCACAGGTTGTAATGCTACACAATAAAAAACTATGGCTTTGTGTAGCAAAAAAAGGCAGGCTTGAGCCACTGCCAGTTTGTTAACAATTTTTGGGCAATTTTCAGCCATTTTGCCAAAGGACCCCTGAAGAACCCAGAAGACACCCCATAGTGCCACGGCATCCTGGTTTAACCCTTTCATGACTAAGCCTATTTTTGACATTTGGTGTTTACAAGTTAAAATCCGTATTTTTTGCTAGAAAATTACTTGGAGCCCCCAAACATTATATATATTTTTTTAGCAGAGAATCTAGAGAATAAAATGGCGATTGTTGCAATATTTTTTATCACACGATATTTGTGCAGCGTTGTTTTAAACGCAAATTTTTGGAAAAAGAGACACGTTCATGAATTTAAAAAAAAAAAACAAACAGTAAAGTTAGCCCAATTTTTTTGTATAATGTGAAAGATAATGTTACGCCGAGTAAATAGATACCAAACATGTCATGTTTTATAATTGGACGCACTCGTGGAATGGCGACAAACTACGGTACCTAAAAATCCCCATAGGCGACGGTTTAAATTTTTTTTACAGTTACCAGGTTAGAGTTAGAGGAGGTCTAGTGCTAGAATTATTGCTCTCGCTCTGACGATCGCGGCGATACCTCACATGTGTGATTTGAACACAGTTTACATATGCGGGCGCGACTTCCGTATGCGTTTTCTTTGCTGCCGCAAGCTCGCGGGGACAGGGGCGCGTTAAAAAAAAAAAAAATTCTTATTTATTTTATTTATTTTTATTTTTATAAAACGTTTTTTTTTAAAAAAAAATTTTGATCACTTTTATTGCTGTCACAAGGAATGTAAACATCCCTTGTGACAGTAATAGGTGGTGACAAGTACTCTTTATGGAGGGATCGGGGGTCTAAAAGACTCCCGATCCCTCCTTTGCACCTCACAGTATTCAGATCGCTGAAAATAGCGATTCTGAATACTGCATATTTTTTTAAAACCGGCGCCATTGGCAGCCGAGTAAACAGGAAGTGACGTCATTTGTGTCCCTTCCACATTTACAATTAGAACAATTACAATTAGAAAATTTACAATTAGAAGGCTGGAACACAGCCGTACACGGCTGCGTTCCAGACTGTCAGCAGCCGCCGGAGGCGGCGGATCATCGATCGGGCCTCCCGGTGGATCGGGAGGCCCGGTAAGAGCGGCGGGAGGGGGGGAACGTCCCCTTCCGCTCCTCCGGTATAATAGCTGAGCGGCTTTTAGCCGCATCAGTTGTTATACATGGATAGCCGATCGCCCGCTCTACAACATGCAGCATCATCCTGATATAACCCCGGAAAGCCAAGTACGCACATCTGCGTACGCTCGGCGGGAAGGGGTTAAAAACGGCTTAGCTACAATATGGTTGCTTGCCAAGGCTTACATTAATGAAACTAACCATAAATTTGATATTAGAAAACCTGAATTCTTTCCAAATATTCATATATGTCTGTTATTTTTTTAATTAAGGTTCTTATTTATTCAATTCAATCCTGTGGACAGTAATGCACCTGATACCCCATCCTACAAGGATACTTACTAAATGCCTTATGTTCTTTATTGCATACAAATACTCTATATAGTATATGCGCATAATGTTTCCACTACGAACCAGGATAATAAGGTTACATCTACAACACTAACTATTGATTATATATTGAATATTTTACTTGCGCATTATTTTTTTACAGTAAGGCCTCATGTACACTGCTGCTGGTAAACAGACATTTAGAAGCAGTTGGGCATTTTTTTTCAGCTGCTCCTGAACTCTCCTCTATGTTATCTTATCAGGACATGTACACAGGGACATTTACAGTCGTTTCTAGGCAGTTAAGTTTAGGGGCTTTTTTGTAACGCAAAAAAAGGGGTCAGAAGCTGAGTTTAGAGGCATTTCAAGTGCCAAATACATATATATATATATATATATATATATATATATATATATATATATATATATATATATATATATATATATATATATATATATATATATATATATATATATATATAATATATATATAATATATATATATATATATATATATATATATATATGTCCAACTAAAGATTTTTTTTCCCTTTCATAACATTTAAATAAGAGATATACAGTATATTATGAGATGTTTTGCAGTTTATTAGACTTCTAAAGCTTCTAAAACGTAACTGCTACATAATATTAATGATAATATGAGGGAAGAGGGTGGGAGGAGTAGTAATTGGTTGTGTGTCATGTGACTAGTCTGTTTGCCAAGCCAGCTGAACTTGCAGTTTTGTATAATTAGTGTAATTTTGTTTTTGAAATTCTTAATAAAAAGAGCTTTAAAAAGCACGGAAACTTTTTGAAGCACCCTTGTACATATGATAACTAAAGTGGAACTTTAGTCAGGAGATTAAGACCCCTTTAACACTGGAGCCGTTTTTCAGGTGCTTTAGTGCTAAAAATAGTGCCTGTAAAGCGCCTGAAAAAAGCCTCAGCTGCAATCCCAGTGTAAAAGCCCGAGTGCTTTCACACCAGGGTGCTGCGCTGGCAGGGCGTCAAAAGTCCTGCAAGCAGCTTGTTTGCAGCGCTTTAGGAGCGGTGAATACACAGCTCCTAAAGCGCTCCTGCCTATTAAAATCAATGGGCAGCAGCGCCGAACCGCCGGCAAAGAACCGCTGCAGCGGCGCTTTGCCAGCGGTTTAAACCCTTTTTCGCCCACTAGCGGGGGTTAAAAGCGCCCTGCTAGCGGCCAAAAAGTGCCGCAAAAATGACGGTAAAGTGCCGCTAAAAATAGCAGCGCTTTCCCGCCGATGCCCAGGTGCTTTCAGTTGGAAAGTGCCCTTAGTCCTTCTAGATCACTTCAAGCTGGTCCCTTTTGCAGGTATAGCTATGCAAAACATTTAAAAAGAAGTATCTACATTTTTTTTTTTAAATCCAATAATACATGGTCTTACCCTGCTCTGCACATACCCAGTTGCTCTTTATTTTTTGGCACTGTGACGAAAATGTAGATGCCGACCTGCTTACAGCCTAAATATTTACTGCTGCTTAGGGGCTCCGGGATCAGCAAGAAGAAAGAGGAACAATGCTGAAGACCTTTTACAGCACACACTTACTTTGGTAGAATAATTATTAATGTGGAATGCATGTTCCTTGCTAAAGAACATTAATTTATTATCAAGGTGTTTATGGATAAAGTTCCGCTTTAATATCAGGAATATGAAATATGAGTTAATCTTAAAATCCCACTGCAACTCTCCCATTGTATCTATAGAAGAGCAGTGTAGCCACCTGTGGACAGCAGCATTGTGAAGAGGGTAGTGTAAGATGGACTAATTGGTTAACAGCTTAAAGCCAAACTCCAGCTAATGCATACGTTTTTCCTTTTTGGGGTAAAAATTTTAATGTTATACTAAAGTCTCGTTTTATTTTTTGCTTAAAAATAACAAACCTGTTATACTTTCCTCCTCTTCACAGTGGTTATGCACAGAGCAGCCTCCTCTTCTCCTCCTCTTCCAGGTCCCACGCCAGCACTCCTGCCCCCCCCCCCCCCCCATCTGTCAAGTGCCCCCAGCAAGCAGCTTGCTCTGGGGGCACTTGAGCCGCTGCACTGTGTGTCCGCTCAGACATTGAGCCATGGTTTGACCCTGTATCTCTCTCTCTCCTCATTGGCTCACTGACTTTGACAGCAGCGTTAGCCAATCGGGAGCAACATCGCTGGATCGAGATTAGGCTCAGGTAAGTGTTAGTGGGGCTGCTGCACACAAGGTTTTTTATCTTCTGCCTTTACAACCACTTTAACTACGGTAAATTAATATAAGTTGACCATTGCAAACACCCCTGTCAGTGTTAATAATTTGTGTCAACCCTCTAACTTCCACCTTTTAGTATACATGTGTATTTTTAGTAGCAATTCTTCTTTATAATCATTTTATGTGTGGGTGTTTTTTTTTTTTGTTTTTTTTTACTTTTCCTCCAGCCCTGATAAAGGGGGATTGAGTGTAATGCTTCAGGCAGTGAACTATGTTGGATTGTGTGGATCACAGCTTTGGAAGTCTATGAATACTATATTCTTAACAGTTAACTTTAAAAGCTATCAGGTAGGAAGACTCAGATAAGTTTGGAAATACAATCGGTTTTATTTAGAGTGGTAATACACAGCCACGACGGGTAGCTTCAGAGGCAACTTAAGCTTAGTAGTACTACACAGGGATAAAGTTTATAGGAAACGTAGATACTTGCAGTGAGTGGATTCCTGGAGATGGGGTCACCCAGTGGCTTCTTGAGAGATGTACTGGTCTCCTATGTGGAAAGGAACAGGTAAGGTTTTCTTCAGGAAATTAAGTAGACTGTGGGTAGGGCAGAGGAGAGTCTCTGACTACTAGAGAAGAAGGGGCTTTGTCCGGCCCAACAAGTGGAAGTTGGAAGGGCTCTGTCCGGCCCAAAAGTGAGGTGAAAGACGGGGCTCTGTCTGGCCCAAAAGAGAGATGATAGTCGGGGCTCTGACCGGCCCAAAGAGATGATGGTAGTCTTCTGTTGGAGATCTTTACCTGGCATCAGGTTCTTAGCACAAACGTCAAGCAAATGGCATCGGCTGTTTAAGTAGGGACAAGGGGAGGAGCCGGGTGATGTCACTGTGACGTCATCAATCTGCGACAGAGTTTGTGGAGATATCAGATCTCCCAGTGGAAAGATAAGAATATTGCAGGAGAAATGTCGGAGCCCCCAGTGGAGGGATAAAGACATTACAGGAGAAATGTCGGAGCCTCCAGTGGAGGGATAAAGACATTACAGGAGAAATGTCGGAGCCTCCAGTGGAGGGATAAAGACATTACAGGAGAGATGTCGGAGCCTCCAGTAGAGGGATAAGGACATTACATGGAGTGGCCCTTTTTAAGTGGGGATTTCCTTTCACTTCCTGTCCCATACTAACAGGAAGTGAGAGTAAATCCTTCCAAAGTGAGGGAAACCCTTGTTACCAGAACTAGTGTCCCTCCTAGTAGGTTCCCTCTCTATTCCTGTTCTGGTCACAACCAAAGCTTGTGATTTGCTTTTTACACTTTTTTTACACTTCTTGTACAGTGTGGTGTACAATACATTATTCAGATTGCTGAACCTTCTATGTTGTTGTACTGCACATTCAAAGCACTAGAAATTTGGTATTTTGTCGTGTTCATTGAACAGGCATATTTATGCTGGTTTAGTGTTTATTATTCTTCATATTCACAGAGCTGAGTGAAGACACATCATGGATCAGATGCGCTCACTTCATAGATGGAAATATGAGTGTGGAAAAGCCAACAAGAATTCTGCCATTTCATGTTGTCCTGGAAAATCCCTCATTTTCAGATTTAGGGGTGTTCTGCTGGAATGCTTTACCAAGTGCGGTGACTAAGCGCATACCAATACATGGCAGAGTGCTTCTTTACTTCAGAGTTATTGGAAAAACATGCGAGGAGTATCAACTTCACCTGTATCTGGTGCCCAGCTTTGCTCCAATAAGTAAGGTAACTTCTACTACTAGTCATTAGGACACCAGGTCTATCGAAGTTTAGTGACTTCTGAAACTTAATTTGCTCTAATTTCCATGCATTATTTAAGTACTTATGGGGGTCAAACAGCTGACATTTTACTACTGGATATGAATACAGAAAACATTGCTTCTTTTATCATCTGATGCAGGATCTTGAAAAGGAGAAGCAGGAAATGGGTTATGTGAAGGTGGATAAACCTCCTAGAACGAGAAGAACTATCTATACTGAAAAAAACTACATTGTGAAAGGGCCAGATGAAGCTCGTATTGATCCCACGGTAATAAATATAAATGGACAAAAAAATATGATATGTTATGAATATTCCGTAAAGAGATGCAGACTGTGTTACAAGTTTTGGCTAGAAGTTTGGGTGGGAATTTGTGCCCATTCAGGCAAAAGAGAATTTGTGGGGACAGATATTCTGCTTCTGATAAAGGTATATTAAATTGTTTTGTAGCTTTCAACACTTTTAGTTAGAACCACTTCTGGGGGAAGAACTTCCACATTTTGACTATTCTAACAGTAAAGAACCCTTTCCTCAATCTGAGGTTAAACCTGAGGTTAAACCTCCTTTCTTCTAAATCGGGCCACGTGTCCTCTTCAGGATATGAATAAACAGTTTGTTACATTTACTGAGGTCACCTTTTGATTATATTTGTATAATATATTCATATACCCTCTTAAATCTTTTTTCGCCAGAGTGAATAACTGTAATCTATGTATTTGATCCTCATAGCTGAGCTCCTTCATTCCCCTCATTAATTGTGTTGCCCTTCATAGAGCTCTTTCTAATTCAACAATGTCTGAGGATTAGTGACCAAAACTGAACTGCATATGCAAGATGAAAGTGAACCAGTGTTTTGTAAAGGGGTAGAATTATTGATTTATCTCTTGAATATATGCTTTTTTTTATTTTTTTAATCAGATAATTTTTATTAGAAAAAGATTTTTTAGTTGCAAATAGCAAATATGTCTGTGGTCACAGTAATCATACAATGTTACATATATAATATAACAGCATGTATTAAGGTAGTATTTATCATGCATAAGAAACCATTGTAAAGTATATTCAACAAGTTGTCTCGAGTGTTTATTTGTGTATCACATTGGGGGTTATTTACTAAAGGTAAATCCACTTTGCACTACAAGTGCAAAGTACACTTGAAATTGCACTGAAAGTGCACTTGGAAGTGCAGTCACTGTAGATCCGAGGGGGACATGCAAGGAGAATAAAAAAAACGCATTTCAGCTTGCACATGATTGGATAATATCAGCAGAGCTTCCCCTCATTTCAGATCTACCCCTCAGATTTACAGCGACTGCACTTCCAAGTGCACTTTCATTGCAATTTCAAGTGTACTTTGCACTTGTAGTTTGCACAATTTCAAGTGCACTTTGCACTTGTAGTTTGCACTTATAGTGCTTATAGTGCAAAGTGGATTTGCCTTTCGTAAATAACCCCCACTGCATCCTCTATGCATCCCTAACCCTATCACCAGACCCCAAAGCCTTGGGGTCTCAGATCAAGTTAAGCGAGGTATTCACCCCTAGCAATGGGGTGTGATCCAGAAACTGTATAAAGCCATTTTCGTGCAATACGTTTTCTGGCAAGAAGTAAGACTCTGAGAATAGCTATATACTCATGTGGGGGTATACAATTCTTCATCCAACCATCCCAACAAACAAAGTTTAGGATCTAATTTAAATTTGAGGTTCCAAATTCTATTAATAGAACCTATTACTTCTGTCCAATATCTAACCAATTTTGGACACCTGCATAGCATGTGAATGAGTGTACCGTTGTGTATTTCACACCTTGGACACAACGGGGAGTCCCTTCTACACCATTTGTCTAAGTTATGGGGAGTGCGATATGTGCAATGTATGATAAAGAGCTGGGTAAGTTTCTGAGTTGAAGAGAGGGACACTTTGAGTAAATTATCCAATATATATATATCCAATATACCTGACCTATGTCCTCTGACAATCTCCACAATGAAAAGACATGGCTTTGGCGACATGGCATATAAAAGACCCATAGAGATGAGATTTGTCCTCTCCTGGTCATGAGGACAATTAGATATTTTAGATTGTGACTAGATGGCATGCCTAAGTTGTAGATATTGAAAAAATAGATGATTCGGCAAATCACATTCCTCTAGTAAAGATTGAAAATCTTTTATGCATGCAACCAGATTGTCATCAATGTTTTAAGGATGCTTATGACAGGGTCAGAGGACTCAGGGTTGCCCAGACTGTGATATGTTGCAATTCAGCAGCCATATAGTAATATGGATTAGGTGCAGCCAGCCCACCCGAATACTTTGATTCCCGAAGAGTCTCCAATTTAATACGGGAAGTTTGCTTCCTCCATATTAACGCACAAAATATAGTGTTGCATTTTTTTAAAATATGAATAGGAATCCATATGGGAGCATTATGGAGTGCATATAAGAGCTGTGGACTTCAGATCATCTTGATCAAATTACATCGCCCCACTACCGACAGTGGTAATTTAATCCAGCTAGCTGTTTTTTGTTGGAATTTGCGAATTAGGGGGTCAGTATTGAGCCTAACGTTTAAGTCTAGGCTGGGGTGTATGACTATTCCGAAGTAGCCAAACCTGTCTACTATCTTGATCTGTGTTGCCACGTGTGGTAAAGGGGAGTTAATAGGATCTAATGGCAGGAGGGTGGACTTGTCCCAATTTATTTTGTAACCCGAAGAAGGATCCAAACCTTTTGTATTAGTTCCATGAGGTTTGTCAAGGAGTCTGAATTGTCGCCCAGGCAGAGAAAAGCATCATCGGCATACAATGCCAATTAGTCCTCCACATCACCTCTTCTAAATCCCTTAATATTAGGGTTCCCTCTAATGGCAGCTGCCAAGGGTTCAATTGCCAGGGCAAATAATAGCGGAGACAAAGGGCAGCCCTGTCTCGTCCCTCTATACAGTTCAAAGGAAGGGGATAAGGTATTGTTTATCCTGATGCGTGCTACTGGTGCCTTATATAACAATTTAATCCAAGAGATGAAGACCTGACCAAGGTTAAATTTCTCCAACACTTGCCATAAGTAGTCACATGCTATCAAACCCTTTGGCAGCTTCCAGTGATAGTATGGCTCTATTGCCTTGATTATCCGTAGGAACTTGCATATTTAAATATGATTTACGTAAATTTTTAGCCGTGGATCTATTGGGTATGAACCCAGATTGATCCTGATGGATAATTTTAGCTATAATCTTTGTGAGTCTCATGGCAAGAACTTTAGAAAGTAATTTCAAATCGTCAAAAGCAAGATGGGCCTATAGGATTTGGGTTTTTCAGGATCCTCCCTGGCTTCAACAAAACAACCACCACCACCTCATACATGGATGGATGATGGCAGAGAGCCCCGCTCCTGTGCATCCAAAATAGTTTTAAGTAATTCTGGCAAAAGTACTGTATATACTCGAGTATAAGTCGTTCCGAGTATAAGTCGAGGCCCTAATTTACCACCAAAAAATGGGAAAAACGTATTGACTCGAGTATAAGACGAGGGTGAGAAATGCACAGCTACTGTAAATGGAAAAGAGGGTCAACAATGCCCATTTGCAGCATCAATGTGCCAATTTGCATGCCTCACTGTGCCCATTTGCAGCCATAGGTCCCCTGAACTTCAAACTCGGTAGTTAAGGGTTCCTAGATGCCCCCTAGCTGCAGCAAAAATTTGGGGTCTCTGAACCCAAAGGGTCCCGAAATGACATTGCTGCAGATGGACACAATTGACCGAATTTGGGGCCCCATATGTCGGGGCCACTTAGTGCTAAGAACCCCAAATTTGGTGTGCAAACCCAGTGGAACTAGCAGCATAAAATTTTCAAAGCTGGGGTTCCTAGCACCAAGTGGCCCTGAGATATGGGGCCCCAAATTCGGTTCAGAAAATGTCAAGCACTTTTCTGCAGCAGAGAATTACATCTTCCGAACCGGGTTTGGGACCCCCTATCTCGGGGCCACTTAGTGCTAGGAACTTCAGCTTTGGATATGTTGTGGTACCAGTTCCACTGGGTTTGCACTCCAAATTTGGGGTTCCTAGCACCAAGTGGCCCTGAGATACGGGGCCCCAAAATCGATTCGGAAAATGACATTTTTTGCTGCAGAAAAGTGCTTGACTCGAGTATAAGTCGAGGGGGGCACTTTCAGCACAAAAAAATGTGCTGAAAAATTCGACTTATACTCGAGTATGTACGGTATATCCCCAGAGTTCTATTGGGAGTTCATCATTTCCCGGTGCTTTAGAGTTGGGAAATGTGTCTAGCGCAACTTGTAGCTCCTCCAGAGTAATGGGTGCATTCAATTGTTTATCTGTCCCTTCAAGGTGTGGAAGTTGAATGCCGTCAGGGAACCCAAATGGTTCATCTACAGCATATGACACTTTTGAGGAATAAGCATCCTCAAAAAAGAGCAAAACCCTTGCATAATAGAGGGTGTATCTGTTTCAACCTGGGTTGGTGACACAGCAATTCTATGTACAATAGACGGTGGCTGCTGTTATCTGGCTATCATGGATAACCTGTCCAGTTTTCTCCCTCTCTTCAAAACACGTTTGGGAGGTAAAAAACCTTTTATTTTCAGCCTGCTGATGCTGTACAGTGCGGTAAAACCGCTGCGCCTCTGCCCATTTCCTCTCATTATCTGCAGTAGGGGCCTGTAAAAATTCCTGTTCTGCCGCATTACTAGCATCCAAAGCCCTTCATCTATTGGTTTTAATACAAGATATCTCTTGAATGCATAAGCATCAAACAAAAGCTTAAGGCATCCCACATAACAATTGAAGTGGTCGAGTGTCTGTTATCGGTTAAAAAATTCCTAAGCTGTATTTGCATATGTTCTGTAGTAGTAAATAGGGAAAGCCAAAAAAGGGTTTAGTTTCCAATGAACAGGCAGCCTGTTAGTATTCAGTACCAGGGATAATAGGATGGGTGAATGGTCAGAGAGGCCTCTGGTAAGATAGGTAACTTTGGGTGTAAAAGAGAACGCTGTGCCCAGGGGCGTGACTAGAAATCACAGGGCCCCATAGCAAAATTTTGTATGGGCCAACCCCCCTGCAAACAGCGCCCCCCCACAAAAAAAAAAATGAACTAATGCCATTGAACAGATTACCACACTCATGTGGCACAGTACCCAGGCAACAGCTTATAATAATTTCACAATTACGGTAATTTAACAAAAATTTGCCAATAAAATCTACAGGTTACATTCAGTACATTATAGTGTAAGTAAAAAAAGCAAAAAAGTTTTTTTCAAGTTTTGCACCCCCACAGCTAACGCTCCAGGGCTTGTGGGCAAAAGGCCCTTGTCCCCATCTGCACGGGGACAAGGTGCTTTTCCAGGCACTGTGCAAAATGGATAACAGTCTCCCACTCCCTTCCTACCTTCTGTTCAGACTCCAGAGCCTCCTCATGTGCCGAAAACTATGTCCCTTCACAGGCGCGCTTGAGCCTTCTGCCCCGCCCACTCTGCTCTTTGCTTCTGCCTCCTGCTGTATGCGGCTGCGTGTGTCGGGACACGGCCGGACTCACGGGGCCTGGGAGGCTTAACAGTAAACTTACATTCCTCATCCTCACCGGGACACTTTGCGGCAAAGCTCGGCACTGCGAAAAATGGGCGTGATTTAATCATAATATTGGCCGTGGCTTAAAGGGGTGTGGTTAGAGTCTGAGATGAACGAGGGATGGAGGGAGAAACAAAGGAAGAAAGAGAGAGAGAGGAAGGAAAAAAGAGGAATGGATGGACAGCAGGCCCAGATCCTACACCACAATAGAAATATTTTATTCCAGAAAGTTTAACAATAAGCAGATAAAGATACTCCAAACACCTGGTGTTAGCGCTTCAATCATCCAGGCACCATGGTTGTTATGGTGTCAGGGTGATTGAAGCGCATTATTTCTATTATTACATTTGTAATATAAAATGAAATACTTCAACTCACCATAATTCAGAATCAGTGGGAGCCCCGAGCCATGTCGCCTGCCACCAAATGCCATCAGGTGTCCTCAGCGGAGTGTTTCCTTACATCTAAGTTGTCACTGTCCCCAGCCAGTGGAGTGCTTCCTTACATCTCAGGTGTCACTGTCCCCAGCCATCAGAGTGCTTCCTTACATCTCAGGTCCCCCCCCATTGGAGCCCTTCAGTATCCCAGCAGCGGTGTCTCCACCGCCATTACTGAAGGCCGAGGGGGAACAAAATAGAGACGGAGCCAGCTGGCTACAATAGAAATTGAGCTGCGGCACCACCCACCCCCACCCCTTTTCACAACAGGTCACAGATGACAGACAGACCGGGGTGGGTGACGCCACAGCTCTATTCCTATTGTAGCCACTCGGCAGGCTCCCTTCTCATTTCTAACTCGTCTGGTCTTCTGGAAAATGGCGGCCGGTGGAGACACTATCTCCGCCGGCGGCGGGTGGGAAAAAAAACGTGAAAAAAGGTGATATCTATTGGCAACTATGACCGGCCGTACTGGGCTGCGGGCCCCATAGCGCCCACATGGGTCGCTATGGCGGTAGTTCCGCCACTGGCTGTGCCTAATGCAAGATCAATACGAGAAAGGGCAGAATGAGTATACCGTATGAGAATACCGTGTGACACGAAAATTGTGCTTGAAAAGGGAACTTTCATGCCAGAGATCAGTTAGTCAAATCTCCATTAAATATTGGGCAAAAGCAGTATGCGCCCTAGGGCCTTGTGGACAAAATTTCTGAAATGCATCCAAAGACGTGTCAAGTACATTATTGAAGTCACCAAATACAAATACTGGGTATGCATAGAATGATACTGCACTGGATATTTTGAGTTATGTAGCAGAATAGTAGTATCCGAGGTTAAATGAGTCTCTTGTAAGCATATCATAGTGAGTGTGTGATGGGCAATAAAAGTTAAAATCTTTTATGTCTATGACATAAAAAAAAGTATCGGTATCGGCAAGTACGTGAAAAAAAGTATTGGTACTTGTACTCGGTCTTAAAAGTGGTATTGGGACAACCCTAATGCCCTGTACACACGAGCGGAAATTCCGGCAGCAAAAGTCCGATGTGAGCTTTTGGTTGGAAATTCTGACCTTGTGTATGCTCCATCGGACTTTTGCTGGCGGAATTTCCGCCAACAGAAGATTGAGAGCAGGTTCTCTATTTTTCCGAAGAAAAAAGTTCCGATCGTCTGTGGCAATTCTGACGCGCAAAATTCCTACGCATGCTCCGAAACAATTTTGACGCATGCTTGGAAGCATTGAACTTCATTTTCTTGGCTCGTCGTAGTGTTGTATGTCACTGTGTTCTTGACAGTAGAAAGTTCAAAGAACTTTTGTGTGACCGTGTGTATGCAAGTCAAGCTTGAGCGGAATTCCGTCGGAAAAACCATCCAAGATTTTTCTGATGGAAATTCCACTCGTGTGTACAGGGCATAATAGAAACCGTTGTGCCTTGTATTTCCATATTAGGAGTCTGTCTGGCCAGCCTAAAAAAAAAATGTCTCTATCCTTGTAGTGGAGAAGTTTTAACAAGAACGGTCTTGCATTGCCCCCTGGTGGCAGAGCCTGGGATAGCACTCTATGAGCTCTCTCCACAGTGAAGAAAGGAGTGAGATTATTTCTGCCAAAAGTGTCAGCCATTTTTCAATAAAATCAACGGTTTTTAACTTCAGCTTTTTCAGACATACCTACACTGCGAATATTGTTATGTCTCAGTCTGTTTTCCATATCTTCAACTCTATCTGCAGTATCAGTTGCTTTAGCTGATATAATACGGACATCCTGAACAAGTGGCAGTAGTTCATCCTCCACTGTACTTATTCTGCGCTCCAAAGCAGTGGCCCTCGCCCTGATTTTTTGCATATCATGCCTGATGTGCAGTACATCTTCATTCATACTTTTAACTTTCATTGAGAGGTCTGTGAGGGAAGAGCCATACCCTGTTTCCCTGAAAATAGACCTAGCGTGATTGTCGGTGATGGCTGCAATATAAGCCCTACCCCCCCCCCCCCAAATAAGCCCTACCCTGTTTCCCCGAAAATTAGCCCTACCCTGAAAATAAGACATACAAGGACTTGAACTAGGGCTTATTTGGGGGGTAGGGCTTATATTGCAGCCATCACTGACAATCACGCTAGGTCTTATTTTCGGGGAAACAGGGTAGGTATGTACTGCATTAGGAATTTCTTGCAGAGTGGGTTCTCTGCTTACAGTGTCAGAGGGGCCAGGTGTGGCATGTTTAGGGGAAGAATGAATACTCACTGCAATCTCATCAAATTCAGCCACCATGTGCTCAGATGCATGCCGAGTAGTGCTTGCAGATGATAGGTAAGAAGATTCCTGAGCCTCTTGCACACGATGGAGCTGAGAGGGCTGTTGCAGAGGTCTATTTTTGCCCAAATTTGTGCATATTTCTCTAGCTTGGAAGCAGCCCATGTTTTGTCTGTCTTTTTCGGCGCGATGTGTCAGCGGGGAGCCGCCATGTTGGTTAGTCTGTTCGGCGGGCATGCTGCTCTCTCTCCTCCTTGTTGTTCTCGGCTGAGGGAATGGATCACTGGTGACGGATGTAGAAGTGTCCCCTCACCAGGATAATGTGCAGGATTCTGCCGGAGCTGATGTGAGACACGTTTGCTCACCTGAATGGTCAAGCCACGCATGTATGCCCCTTTTACTGCATGGGAGTATTTGCTAGCTTTGTGAGCTGCTACTTGGTATTGCATGCTATTGGTAAGTCTGTGAACTACTTGCACCCCCAGATCCTTTTCCATCTCTGATTCTCCTAGGGGAGCCCTCCTAATGTGTATTGTGGCACTCAAGTGCATAACTCTACATTTCTCCATAATGAACTTTATGTGCCATGTAGCTGCCCAACCCCCTATTTTGTCAAGGTCTTCCTGTAATTGTGCCACATCCTGTGCAGAAATTATTTCTTGGTGAAATTTCGTATCATTAGCAAACACTGAAATCAAGCTTTTGATTCCAACCTCTATATCATTAAAGTGGAATTCCAGCTTCACCCTAACTGCTCCTGAAACAAAATGTCCTCTCTCCCCTCCTAACACCTATGCTTACAAACCTGTGTAAGAAAGATGTATATACTTGCCTATTTTCGGGCCGCTCCAGTGTGGTCACATTATTTGACTTCCCTGTGTCAGCCAGCATGAGTACAGGGAAAGGAGGGAGCACAAACAATGGATGGGCCATTGAAGCCTATGGGTGATGTCACCACTCCCTTCTCCCAGACATAACCAGCTGTTGTCTGAGCGCACTCTCCTCTCCCCTGCAACCACTGCTGATTGACTATGTAATACAGGAAGTCCCCGAGTTACGAACACATTAGGGACTGTAGGTTTGTTCGTAAGTCGAAGTTGTAAATCGCAACACTGCATTTGTAAGTGTAACGTCTGCCTGTGCTTAGATGTGGGATGTTCCAGGTGCTTGTTATGTTATCTGAGGCTCTTCTGGCCATGCAGTACATGCAGTACTGCAGTATGGGATGTGTCTGGAGGTATCCAGGACCAGCATGGAGCACAAGTGGCCGGCATTTGAGGCCGTTCGTAAGTAGGTGTGGTTTATAACTCGGGTGTTCGTAACTCGGGGACTGCCTGTACTAGCAACTCTCATATTTCTAGCTTAGATTTGGTATATTCATTTATCACTATGGACTTGATTATGCAACTAGCTTCCTATCCATATACATGCAATTTCATCTACTAATTCCAAATGTGCTCAGTAGTGTTGAGGTCAGGGCTCTGTGCAGGCCACTTGCGTTCCTCCAAAAAAATCCACACTGGCCAAATCTTTCTTTATGGAGCTGGCTTTGTACTCAGTTACGGTGGAATAATAAATGGTTTCCCCAAACTGCTGTCACAATGTTGGAAGCACATAATTGGCTAAAAGGTTTTTTTTTTTTTGCTGTAGCATTAACATTACACTTTACTGGAAAGACACAGACTCTATCATCAGGAGGGATGTCCACAACATACTTTACAGCAGTGGTTCTCAACCTCAGTCTTCAAGTACCCCCAACAGGCCATGTTTTAAGGTTTTCCTTTATTTTGCATCAGAGACAATGGCTTGCTCTTTTAGACAGCTATTCTATCTAAGAGAAATTCCCAAAACATGGCCTGTTGGGGGTACTTGAGGACCGAGATTGAGAACCACTGCTTTACAGTATATACATCTAGTAGAAATGATTATCAGGCATCTAAAAACTTTCATATAACCCATCACCAGTTATAGGGTAGTTTTTCTATCCTTATGCTGATCACAGACACACCAGTTTTCTGGCAGCCAAGCCACTTTCAACAAGCTTTTATCTGAATAGGTCAAGGCATCTTAGTTATCACCATTACCTCAATGCAATGATACCTATATACAGTATAAATACATACGTTTGATATGTTGCTTTCATGCATCTGATTTTTTTTATGGTCAAAAATGGTTAAAGGCATTAATGGAATGAAGGTAAATCTTCCATAAAATTGAACACTTAAAGTGTTACTAAACCCAGGACCCTGCAGTCACTATATCTGGTCTCCCACAGTACACAGAACATGGAAATGCAATTATTTTAGTAATTATAAACTGCTAAATACCTTTTCTCAATAGCAGTATATAGCAGTCTTGTGACTTCTCCTACAAGCTTTAACCAGAGACTGATAGGAGTTTTCATTCTCCCCTGATTGTCCTATGAGGCTGCAGGACCTGCTGCTAACCTTCTGTCTGGACAGTGCTGATTGGCCCTGTGCTGATCACATGTACCCTCCCAAGGAAAAAAATAAAATCTCTAGCAATACTCACCAAACTGAGTAAGTGCAGCATGTCCCCTAGCTCTGTACTATCAGGAAATATGTTGGGGACAGTGGAAGAAGGGGAGGATCAGAGAAAACAGGATCAAAATGCCTTTTTACACAATGTGCAGGATTAACTCCTTAGGTTGACCCTATTTTGTAGGACCAGCGGTCAAACACAACTTGCCAATTAAATTTGGACATCACCAGCTATTTTTTACCTTAGGTCAGAGGACACCAGGGAATATAAATATTAAGGTTTGTTACAGACTTTAGGTGCTGTTTAGGCACCTTGCACACAAGAAGATCTAACTGCTGTCCATTCATCCGGATGTTTTAGGGTGTCTGGATTGCACAGGTCAAAGTCCAGGCTGAATGATGCTGCAGCTGGATGGGCTGAATGCAGTACCAAGTGGTGCGCTTAGCACTCTATACATTCAGGGATGAATGCCTGAAACGCAGACATCAGAGCTGGATGCTGCACCTGTGGCTCCTGAGCACACGAAAATACTGGGATAAACACACAGAAGCTAGATGCGCCCATGTGCAAGGCGTTTTTAAAACTGTTGAATGTTCATTTTCTGCCCTCATCTATAAGAATTATACTGTCTTGCCATACTGTATGTAAAAACGAATATTTGCCAATGATTTAGGAGCTGGACGTGCGGTGTATTTCTCCAAAGGACAACTTCACAGATATCACCATAGATGCTGCAGTGAAAACATTTGGCTTAGATCTAGTGCAAGAAGACAGCAAGGACAAGGTTTGGGGTTGCCACATGTCCACAGGTAAGACCTTGTACACAGCAGGCGATTTGTATTTGCTCATTGTCTTCACTTGAATTCCACAAAAAGTAAAGTGTTCTGGGTAAATTAAACTAAGCAAGCCCCAGGTGGATTTACAATAATTTGCCCTCTGTCCAAACAATGCCTCCAGTGATCTATGGGGCCTTCGCATGGGGTTTACATCTTCTATAGCCAATCTGCATGTAATGGCCCATCTCTGCATGCTGAGGATAAGTGGGTTGGGGTTTCAGACGGTTAAGGGAATTTCTCCCAATAAGCTGTCTAAAGCCTGGTACACACGATCGGATTTTCCGCAGACAAAGCGTCTGACTTTTGTCCGAAGGGAGTTGGCCAGGAACTTGTCTTGCATAAAAATGTCATACAATTGTCAGCCAACAAACACTAACACAGTGACGTACTACGTGGTTTTTCAGCTCTTTAGCGCCACCCTTTGGGCACCTTCTGCTAATGTTGTGTTTGGTGGGCATTGCTTCCAAGCATGCGTGTTTGTACTTTGGACTTTTGTCTGACGGACTTGTGTACACACTATAGGAAAATCTGACAACAGACTGTTGTCCGTGGAAAATTTATTAGCCTGCCATCCCAAATTTATCAGTGGAAAGTCTGACAACGATTGTCTGATGGATCGTACAAACGGTCAGATTTTAGGCCAACAGCCTGTCATCACACAATTCCCGTTGGAAAATCCGATCGTGTGTATGTGGCTTTTGATTGTGAGAAGTTTCATAAACATCCCAATACTGAATAAAACATCTCCTCACATGTAGCAACCTGCACACATATCCACAGCTCTGGAAGAGTACAGCCTCATACACACGATCGGATCTTCCGCAGACAAAGCGTAGGACTGTTGTCCGAAGGGCGTTGGCCAGAAATTTGTTGGCTGACAATTGTGTGCCGTTTGTATGCAAGACAAACACGAAACTACTTGGCTTTTCAGCTCTTTAGCGCAACCCTTTGGGCACCTTCTGCTAATGTTGTGTTTGGTGAGCATTAATTCCGAGCATGCGTGTTTGTACTTTGGACTTTTGTCGGACGGACTTGTGGACACACGCTTGGAAAATCTGACAACAGACAATTGTCCATAGAAAATTTTAAAGCCTGCCATCCAACATTTGTCCGCGGAAAATCCGACAACAATTGTCCGATGGAGTGTACAAACGGTCAGATGGAGATATATATATATATATATATAATGAAAAAATTGTGTGTGACCTAAACCCTCAGCGTGTGAAGTAAATATGTCTAAAAATTAATTTACAATCATGTATGGTTCCAACTGAGCCAAATGATTTCCACATTACATTAACAAATTGAATAACTAACTTACTCAAAAATTGGATAAAAAACAATTGATATCCAGATCAATATTCACGCCCCGGGGAGAAAGACTACACAACTCATGGATCCAGCGGGTTTCATTCTGTGACACGGCCTTCCGCATGTCTTTACACCTCCAATGCTGATCTATTTTGCCTATCTCACAGAAAGCGAGCAAATTAGGGTCCCTGTTGTGTTTGAGGCAAAAATGGTTGGAAACACAGTGCTTCCTAAAACCATTTTTTATGTTAAAAACTTCAGCCCCAATACTCTTTTTGAGATTTGTTGTTTACAAGTTAAAATATTTTTTGCTAGAAAATGACTTGGAACCCCCAAACATATAATATAATTTTTTTTTTTCAGACACCCTAGAGAATAAAATTGCGGTCGTTACAATACTTTGTCACACCATATTTGCGCAGCGGTCTTACAAGCGCAAATGTTTTGGAAAAAATACACTTTTTTGAATAAAAAAATTAAACAGTAAAGTTAGCCCAATTTTTTTTTTTTTTTTATATTGTGAAACATAATGTTACGTGAAGTAAATTGGTACCCAACATGTCACACTTCAAAATTGCGCCCGCTTGTGGAATGGCGACAAACTTTGACCCTTAAAAATCTCCATAGGCGACATTTAAAAATTTCTATAGGTTACCAGTTTTTAGTTAGAGGAGGTCTTTTTTCTAGAATTATTGCTCTCGCTCTACTGATCGCGGCGATACCTCACATGTGTGGTTTGAACACCGTTTTCATATACGGCGCAATTGTGTATGCGAGCTCGGCGGGACGGGGCGCTTTTAAATGTTGTGTTGTTTTTGGGTTTTTTTGTTTATTCTTATTTTACTTTTTTTATTTTTATTGTTGCACTGTCCTTTTAAAATAAATAAATACAATTTGGGTTACTTTTATTCCTATTAGGAATGTAAACATAAATGCAATAAAATCTTGAGAAAAAAATTTAAAAAATCCCCTTTAAGAGCAGGGTGGAGGTGACGTTTGATGTCGCTTCCGTCATCCA
Organism: Aquarana catesbeiana; assembly: GCF_042186555.1. NCBI lineage: Eukaryota > Metazoa > Chordata > Amphibia > Anura > Ranidae > Aquarana > Aquarana catesbeiana. The sequence goes on from NC_133329.1 coordinate 46,145,884, forward strand.
ATGTTATGGAGCCGAGCGGGGGCCATCTTTCCCTCACTCAGTCCTCTCCCCTGAGACTGGATGCTATCGTCTCCACCGCTACCGACGACGGCTCTGGTAAGCGGCAGAGATGACCTCCCTGCAGTCCTCTGGGACATGTCACAGGTCTCAGAAGACTGCAGGACCATTCACAGTGGAGCCACAAGCCACAAGCTATCACAGCCAGGTGCCCACAGTCTAAACACCGGCACTGTGGAGGGAAGCCCGTGGGAAATGACGGTTTGGTTGAGCACGTTGCTAGATCCTGGGACAGGTGAATGTGTGTTTGTTAAAAGTCAGCAGCTACAGTTTTTGTAGCTGCTGATTTTTAATAAACGCAAAACTGACTGGAGCTCCTGTTAAAGTTAACCAATAAAATGAATTTCGTACATTTTTTTTTTTTTTTTAATAGTGATTGAATGTATTTTTATTTTAAAACCCAACTAGCATAAGCTCCTCTATCAGTCCTGATATTGCTCTGTTATCTCCCACACAGTAACATTAAGACTGGGAGGGGGAGGAGCAGGGTTAGGAACCAATAAGGCTCTGCTCCATGCATAGATGCTGAAGGGGAACATGCTGACAGGAGGAAGAAACAGAGTGAGCAGAGTTGATTACTTGTCTTCTGCTGCTCCTTCATTTTCCAGTCAGGCAGGAAGGGGGGGGGGGGGGGTGTGTTATGACATGACCTCACAATGTTCCTTAACTCTAACAGAGAAACTGGTGATCATCTCTTGGCTGTGATGTCTGGCAGAAGTACATGCATCACAAAAGTGGTCGGATAGAATTACAGATCCCTTTGGCACATAAGCAGTTGAAACTGTATTTAGCTCTTTGTATGGGATTTAGCATTAAAGCGAAGTTCACCTTTAGTAACATGCTACACCCGTATTTAGGGTGTAATATGTGACATATTACTATGGACCAGTCTCTGCATCCCCAATATCTCCCTCGTGATAGCGGACTAGGTGTTCCTCTCCCCACACCCGCTGTCACAATTTAAAAACAGCACAGTTATGCAGGGCTCCACATTCATAGAATTTCTGTAAATGAATACATTTCAAGTCCCATCTGACACTGCGGCAGGCGGATGGTAGTTCTCAATGAACTACCAGGGCACTCGTGGTTCAATGAAAGTTCCTGTAGTTGAGCAACTGTCTGTACAGAGATATGAACTGAGAGCTGTCTGCAGGACCCTGATATTGGACCCCCAGATCCACTGATCACGAGTGCAATGCATTGCAGGCTCAATTGTAAAAAAAATAATAAATCCACATTTTTACCTGCAAAAACAAATATGAGCTGATTCTTTAACATGCCAACAGTGACAAAATAAGAAATAAACATTTAATATGTTGTGTGTTTTTTTTTTTTTTTTTTTTTTTTAGGAACAATTGAACAACTATGGTCAGACTGGGAAAAAAATAAAAGACCTGAAGGTATGATGTATGTGTATTTTTGTGGGGTGTAGAAAAAAGAAAACAAATTACAAAGTGCGAGGAAAGAGTCACAAGACCTGTAAAACTTAAACTCCACAGAAGATTGATATACAAATGTGTACAGTCCTCAGGTTGTTTCTATTGCAAGTCCTGGATGTCCAAACTAGCCAAGGAGTTCAAGCCCACTTTTTCTGAGTTTGTTGGCCTTCAGCCAGCTGAGCTGAGGGCATTTCGGATCTTGAGGTCCAAGATGTGGTATCCCTGAGGTGTAGACTTAAAAAGTCCATCGGGCCCTCAAATCTTTTTGTTTCTCAACTGAGATTATGGGGCCTTTACACAGTCTTGCAGCAAATGCATTCTTTGAGAATGATTGTGTTGGTTCCTTGAGAGGAGCGCTTTCGGGGGTTTGGTTCTAATCTGTTTATGGTCTCAAAAACTGGTTTTCTGCTGCTTATGCTTTTTTTTTATTTTTCCCAAAAGTCCGGACCTAGAAATAAAACTTGTTTCAAATCTGTCCGACGAACTCTGCTTTCTTGCGTGCAAACCGTTCGTCTGTGTGCTAGTCCGACGGACCAAAAGTGACGCATGCTCTGAAGCAAGTACAAGACGGAAGCGCTCGGTCTGGTAAAACTAGCCTTCTTATTGAAGCTAGCACATTCCTCATGCTGCTAATTCTGTGATCTTTTAATACAGCACATTCTTTTTTTCTTTATAATGCTAGAAGAATGAAGTTGTTTTGCTGTTTATATTCACACAGAGTTCTCACAAACTTCTTTCTTCATTATTTATCCTCATGTCATGACTAATATTCTAGTTTTTAAAAGCCAGATCTCCATAAATAATGTTTACAATTCTTTTTTAGACTTCTCTTTTATAATTTTATATTTCAACAATATATATTTTCCAATTTGGTAAAAATTATAAAAGAATTCTAGTGATTTCCATTTTTATTTTTTTTTGATTTTCAAGTTACCACAATAATATTATTATCTTGTATTTTTTATGAACCTTAATGATGTTGGTGTCCCTTGTTAATTTGACATAGGGGGGTTATTTACAAAAGGCAAATTCATTTAGCACTACGAGTGCAAAGTGCACTTGAAATTGCACTGAAAGAGCACTTGGAGGTGCAGTCGCTGTGGATCCGAGGGGCACATGCAAGGAAAAAAAAAAGAATTTTAGCTTGCACATGATAAAATCTGCAGAGCTTCCCCTCATTTCAGATCTTCCCCTCCGATTTACAGCGACTGCACTTCCAACAAGTGCACTTGCAGTGCAATTTCAAGTGCACTTTGCACTTGTAGTTTGTACTTGTATTGCGAAATGAATTTACCTTTTGTAAATAACCCCCATAGTCTTTTAGACATATACCTGTCTAGTCACAAACTGTCCTTTTTGAATAAAAACACATAGTAACCTAATTTTTGTAAAGAAAATAGCCATTTATTCTGGATAACAAAATAAAGAGGAAGGCAACACTGGAAGCACTTTTTGAATTTGTGAAGCCTTTTGTCCCCCAGGGCACACATCAAGTCATTGGAAAACAAAATTGGGATCTTGTGGAGTTCATATAATAGAAGACGCAGATTGTGCTCCCTATCAGACCAGACTGAAGCCAGGCAATTACCGTATTTATCGGCGTATAACACGCACTTTTTTCCCCTTAAAATTAGGGGAAAATCGCGGGTTTGCGTTATACACCGATCCCCTGCGTTCCCCCGCTGACTGTGAGCGGTCGCCGGCCGCCGATATACATAGATAGCTGAGAGTACTCTGCTAGGTTTGGCTAGCTCCGCTCACAGTCACGCCCAGTCCCGCCCTATGATGGACACAGGGACTGGGCGTGACTGAGTGGAGCTAGCCGAACCTAGCCGAGTACACTCGGCTATCTGTATATGGGCGGCGCTCGGCTCCGCTCAGTCATGCCCATCCCGGGCGGGACTACGAGAGGAGCTCTGTGTGTCTCGGCGGCGCCATTTTCAAACTGCAGTGACACTGGCTGCAAAGCTGCAAATGGACAATGACAAAACAGGGGATGGGCACTTGCAAGGCTGCAAATGACTGCAAGGCTGCAAATGACACCAAGGCTGCAAATGACACTGGACAAGCATGCAGATGGACGCTGTGCAAGGCTGCAGATGGACACTGATAAGGCTGCATTGATGGGCATTTAGATGTAAGTTTTTTTCCTTAACTTTTTTTCTTTTAAAATTCCCTCCTAAACTTGGGGTGCATGTTATACGCCGGCGCATGTTATACGCCGGCGCGTGTTATACGCCGATAAACACGTACTTTCCACTCTTCCGTAGAGCCTTCCCTCCACGCTGCCCTGCAGCCTTCCCTCCACGCTTCTCTGCAGCCTTCCTTGGAGGCTGTGCCTGTGATGGTGTACTTGTGGCAGGAGGAGGAGGAGTAGGGGTTTCATCATAAATATGGCTGGTTTTAGTAAGCTGGCCCCTCAACCCCTTCTGAAGGGCCTCTGACAAAAGCCCCTCACAGAGGAGGCGTTGGTCCTTCTCCAGTTCCATCAACCTGGTGGCCAAATATGTACCATAGACCTCTTCAGCATTGGGGGGGGGGTTACAGAGGATTTGGGTGGCTTCCCAAATGAGGGCAAGTGATTGCTCCTCTGTTCTGGTCATCTTCCTAGGCCTATTGGTGAGGGGAGGCACCTGGTATTCTGTGAGGCTCCTACTGGGCCCAGCCACCTCCTGCCTGCCTCTGGGCACGGCCTCCTCCTCTCTACCATTAGGCACGGCCTCCTCCTGGCTGAGCTCATCCCGTGTATAAAAAAAAAAGGGACATAGTTGTATTTTTTGCTTCATAAATCACACACAATTTTCAGCTCATGACTTGCAAACTGAATTTTAAACAAATAGAAAAGGCTATCATTTTGACCCCACCATTTTTCTAGCTGTTCACCAATATTTGACAACATTTTTGGCCACTACTTTCTAGTGATATGTATACATAATATTTTTTGTGAGGAAATAATTGATTTGTAAGCAATTCAAACATTTTAGTTTACATCATTAATATTCTGACAATCCATAATTCCAAAAAAAGTATACCTGGTTCCCGCATCCACTTCTTCGAGGATGAAAGGGCCTGGTTCTTCCTGGGATGCCTCAGCTCGGGTGGAGGGAAGGGTGGAGGGAAGGGTTGAAAGCGATTGCCTCGCTTCTGTCTGGTCATCCAGAAAACGCAGTTTTGGGTAGTACCACAGCTTGGGGACATAAACCTTATCTGCTGCTGCTCCTGATTTGAGGGACTCTTGTATCTTCTTGTGCTCCCGCCTGTACATATTCCGCAAGATACCAATTTTATTGTCCAATAATCTAATGTCTGCCTGGGGGACTCGAGTCTTTACAAACTCCAGAAGTATCCTCAGTGTTGCCTGCCTTGCTTGCTTATTGAAATACAAGGGGTGCTTGACCTCCCCACAGGTTTCGGTTAGCTTGATATAGGTCAATAAAATGACTCAAAAAATCCTCCTCCTTAAAGGGATTCATTTTTTCTGAAAGACAATACACAAGAAAAAAACAGTTATGTCAGTCCAAACTCAGTATTATCTTTATCCCAATATAGGACACACACACAGAACACGAACACACACACACAGAACACACACACAGAACACAGACACAGAACACACAAACACAGACACAGAACACACAGATACTCAGACACACAGAACACACACACACGTTTAAATCTTACCTTTGTTTATGACGTTCACTACTTCCGTTCGGACATACGTAGGCCAGCGCACTAGCTTTATATACACTGCGCATGTGTCATGCTCCGCCTACATCGCCCGCCCCTGAAGTTCTTTATGATGAATTTTCCCCGCCCCTTCTCTCTTCTCTCTTCGTTGCGCAGTGGGAGTATATAGATAAAGATGGCGGGGACATTATCAGGAACTAGCGCGAAGGAAAGCCTGGAGCCCCAAACATCTAAATCCAGGAGGAGATTTAAGGCCACCAACATGGCCTTTGAAGAAATGGTGGAGATGGTGGACATCTTGAAGAGGGAGGACTATGATGGCAAAAATGGTCCATACACCCGACCCAATTTGCGGAAGGACCAAATAATGTCCTCAGTTGTCACTACTCTGGAGCAGCAATTTGGAGTACGACGGGCTAAAGACCAATTGAGAAAGCACTGGTCCGACCTAAAAACGAGGGAGCCAGATCAGTATCACAGAATCAAGAAGGTGCTTAAAAAAAGTAAGTACTTGTCGTGTGTTCTTATTAAGATACTTAACTTGCATGCTGATCCATATGCTTTTCGTTTATACTGTTGTACTGTATGCGATCGTTCGTAAATACCGTTTTTTGGAAAATACATATGATTCTAAGTGTCGTTTGTTTGCCAAGAAATACGATGGTACAGGGTTCTACCTACATTTTGTTCTTGACAATTTGTCTTATTAAAAGAAGTTTAGGATATTGTTTTGTGGATGTTTTTGAAACTAGAATGCTTTGAAAAAATGATTCAGTGTAATGTAAGAACAGGACACAGCAGCTGTTTCCACATCTGGACTCAGGAGCACTAGTGTACTGTGGGACACCAGAGAACATTTTAGGATAATCCACACAGGGGCTCCAGGGGATACTTTAGGTGTCCCCATCTGTGAAATTTGGCCAAAAAAGGTAAGTGTTGCAGTTTGGTTAAAAGGGAATTTGAATCATGTCTTCAACTTTGATCTTTTCACAAACAGACAATTGTACACCACTTCAAAGCAATGTTTCATATTCCTATTTCTGGACTCAAATATCAGTGTGCTAAGTATACCTTTGGTTTCATTCTCATAGGGTAGAAAAGACTGAGGCAACAGTCAGAGAATCCCAGGACCCCCCCCCCCCGACCTCACCAGCCTGATAGGGTCATTGGCCCAAGCCCACATGAGGATCTGGAGGAAGGAGAGGTGGAGGAAGTGGGTGTGATTTACCTTCCACCAGGTGAGTGTCTGACACCCCAGGTAATCTATTTATGCCTGCATATTTCTAAATACATATTTTTTCTCAAATTTTAAGTTATGTTCTGGTTGTGGAAGGCCAAGTGGCGGACCCATTTAGCACCGACAGCGCCCAAAGGCTAATTGGGCAGATCATGGTCTGGAATGGCCACATTGATGAAATGCGCAATCAGCTAGACAGCATGAGAAATCGGCTGGACAGCATGCAACTGGAAATGAAGAACATGATCGATGTTTTGGGAGAATCTAATCCCTTTTTCCCTAAAACATTGATCATGTTCTTCATTTCCTTTTTAAATGAGAACATTGTTCTTTTTTTCTAGTTGTTAAATTTTAAAAGCCAAATTTTGAAGATGCACATGGTGTGTCAACATGTGCTATTTGCCATCAGGGGATCCCAATGTACGCGTTTTGTGTTTGCAACCCCTTCCTCATAATGCTAGTAGGTGAGAGCAAGGGATTTCACCCACAAAACACGTCCATTGATCCCCCATGATTGGAGATGGCACATGTTGACATTACCAATTTGGACTCCCAATTTGTGTGCATCTTCAAAATTTGGCTTTTACATGGGTGACATCACCTGCAACTTTTACATGTTGAACTTTGTAAGTTCCAGAGTTGGGTATGTTTTTTTTGTGAAAAAACCCTGTTTTAAAATACAAATAATAAAAAAAAAAGATGCATAAAATACCAAAAAAATTAACAAAAATATAGTTCCCCAAAAAAATAAACAATTTTATATTGAGTAAAAAATATAAAACCAAAAAAAAATACATTGACGTTTTAAAAAAACGCACATGTTTTGAATGTGCACACAGTAAAAATTTGAATCGACAACAATGTGTGTGGCTTCTTCTTTCAATACTCAATATCAGTTTTGGAATTCATTTTGTGTTTACAGTGACAAAGGGCCTTATTTAATAAAGGAAAATGCACTTGTCACTACAAGTGCATTAGGAGAACCTAGGAGACAGCCAAAAAGAAAAGCAAACAAGAATAAAAACTCAAGATTTTATCATAAAGATTTTTTTATTATTTGAAAGGTAAATGTTCTGGCATTGCAATGGCCCCCTACCACTAAAATAATTAACATATCTGTCCCACACTTGACGGGCGGTTTGGGGGGCCAAGCCAGTACAGCCAGTATCCAGGCCTGTGAGTACAGACTCAGCACTAAGTCTGGCCTCAGGCCCAACTGGGGTAAGATATGTTTGCAAATGTTTTCTTAAAAAATTGTGGAGTACGCAACAGCACGTGATTAGACGATTAATTTTATAGTCCGCCATATTGATGGCTGAGAGAAACAAACGGAACCGGCTGGCCATAATCCCGAAGGCATTCTCCACAACTCTTCTCGCTCTGGCCAGCCAGTAGTTAAATACCCTCTTCTCTGGGGTGAGGGTCCTTTGGGGGAATGGCCTCATCAGGTGCTCGCCCAGACCGAAAGCTTTATCTGCGATGAATACAGAGGGGAGTCCCTCAATGTTCTCGGCATCAGGTGGCAATCCCAGGCCACCAGTCTGGAGACGCTGGCAGAACTCAGTCTGGGCGAAGACTCCTCCATCCGACATACGGCCGTTCTTCTCCACGTACATAAAATCATATTCTGCCGATACCACCACCATCAATACTACACTATTAAACCCCTTGTAATTGAAGTAGTAAGACCCCGAATGGGGTGATGGCACAATGCGAACATGCTTCCCATCGATCGCCCCTACACAGTTGGGAAAGTCCCAACGGTCAGTGAACTGGGAGGCCACAGTCTGCCATTCCTGTGGCGTGGAAGGAAACTGTGGAGTCAAACAATAAAATAAAATTATAAGTACTTTCAAACATAACTTTCCAAGCAGATTACACAAAAACATTCTTGCACAACAGCAGTATAACATTTTTTAGAAGTAGTATTTAAAAAAAAATTAAATATATGGCCCACTTATAAGATTCCTCACCCTCTTTGATGGCCCATTGATCAAATTGTATGGGGGTGGGGTGGGGGAGGGTTCTAAATTTAGTTTAAGAACACACATTACATTTGGAGACATTTAAGGGGGTGGGGGAGGGTAAAGCAGTACAATGGAGCTGACAATATACATTGTTAAAGGGACCAGGCTATAGGTGTATATGGGCCCAGGATTGCATGCTGGGGAGGTTAGTGAAGGCAAATATGCATGTAGGCCAAAAATTTGGTTTCTAAAATAAAAACATGCATGCATGAAGATAAAGGGGACATTCACAGCATATTCCAATCATGGTAATTAGGTAATGATGAAATTAATACAATACATTAGCAAACATTAAATACATATAATGTAATGTTAAAGGCTAAAACTTACCTTAATATAGTCCTTCTGCAGGTCTTGAATAATGACAGAACAGGTCTCTGAAATAATGATCCCCAGAGCCTGGGGGGAGATGCCTGTCGAGAACTTAAGGTCCTGGAGGCTTCTCCCAGTTGCCAAGTAATGCAACGTGGCAACTAGCCTTTGCTCCGCAGTGATGGCTTGCCTCATGCAGGTATCCTGCCTGCTGATATAAGGAGTCAGCAAAGCCAGCAGACGTTGAAAAACGGGGTCCGTCATCCTGAGAATTCCTGAAATCCTCAGGATTATTCTCACGGATCTCACGAAGCAAAGGCATGTGCAAGAATTGGTCACGCTGGAGCAGCCAATTCTTCATCCATGAACTCCTCCTCGACCTATTCATGGACTGGACTCTGGTCAACACCAAGCCCCCACACAGCACGAACTCGAGAACAAGTACGTCCATGCACCATGGCTTCAAAACGGTCGGCTGGTCAAACAAACAAACTTAAACGAACGCACTGAAGAACAGCAAGGCCTGTGAAGAGCGACATGAAGAACAGGAACAAGTGGACCAGAACAGCCTGATATACAGGTAACGAACTGACCAACACGCACTGAAAATCAGATACAAACCCCACAAGCACAAACTGAACCGCAGAAATCGATCGAAATAAGCTGAAGTGTGAAAGGCGCGAATCGTCTCTAACCAAACTTCTACTAACACGAGATTAGCAGAAGGAGCCCAAAGGGTGTCGTACTGGGGCTTGAACTTCCTTTTTCTAGTCCCGTCATACGTGCTGTACGTCAACACGTTCGAAACCAGCGGACTTTTGGAGTGACCGTGTGTGTCCAAGTCCGTCTGTCCGTTTGTAAGTCCGGCGGACCTAGTCCCTCAAAGTCAGCTCGTGTGTACGCGGCATTACTCGTTTTCCAGTCAGTAGGCTGGGGGGCAATGAGATGACACCATAATATTCTTTACCTCTAACAGAGAAACTGGTATCACTCTCCTGGCTGTGCTGCCTGACAGGTGTGTGGATCAGAAAGTAATTGGACAAAATGACAGATCTTTTGGCACACAAGAATGGGTGTTCAAACTCTGCATTTAGTGCTTAAAGTGGATGTAAACCCAATGTCATCCTTTCTAAACTACTGCCATAGTGATTATCTATAAGGATATACATGCCTCCTGCATGTATCTTTACCTGTCAAATGTCTCCCCTCTGTCTGTTATGAGACCTGAAAAACTGCAGATTCTGTGGGTGGGTCTGTTGTATGGAGCTCGGTGGGTGGAGTTGTGATGTCGGTAGACTCCCCGCCCACCTCTACACTCCCCGCCCACCTCTACACTCCCCTTGTCAATATGCATTTTCTCCTGTGTATTTCTAACTGAACTTCTGCTATGATCTCTAACATCCAGTAAAAAGATAGGAAATTACCACATGACTTCAGCATGCCAAATCATGGTGAGGTGTGGAACAGCCAATCCCAGAGCTGCTGAAGAAAGGAGTGGGGGAGGGAATTAAAAAATACTGTATGTGTCTTAGGCTGTCACTCACAGCAAGGGGGAGTATTTGACAAAGTTTTTGTCAGTTTGTCAAGAATTGTCTCACTGAACAATAAAAGAGGATTGCTCAGAGATCGATTAACTCTGTGTAGCAAGACTGGAGTCAAATGATAGGAAATCTTATACTCTACAGTATGATATAAAAAAATAAATAAAAAAATAAAAATCGGGTTTACATCCACTTTAATCTGAACTTTATCCTCAACATGCCAATAGTGGAAAAAAAAAAAACTAAAGTATGGCGTATAAGCATTGTGGAAATTAAAAATGAAATAAAACACACAGAGCAAAGAGCAACAAGACCTGAAATTAAAACCTAAACTTTACTGAGGGATGATAAACAAGTGTGCACAGTCCTATGCTCAGTTTTGTCAAGTCCTGAATGTCTGAGCTAGCCAAAAGTAGCCAGCATGGAGTTTATAGGTTATCCCTGTACTTGCATAGGTTGAAAATCCCAGTTGAGACCATCCCTGACTTAAAGACCCTCTGGACAATAGGCTGGAGGACTTCCTCAAAGTCTCATTTGCTCTTTTGAACACCGCTACAAAATTGTTGTGGTATCTATGGCTGTTTGCCATACTCTAGCAGTCTGCAACAAGTGCATGGCATGCAACCCCATTTGATCCAGACAGATCCCTCAGTACTTCAAAAATTGGAGCCTCTCCTGGTAGTATTGTGCCACTGAGTAGGTGGTTTGACGAACTCTCTGCACCATTAGTTTCACCGGGCTTTTATGTCAGTCCACATGTGCTGAATTTTATGGCTGTGGCCCACATCTACAAAGGTAGTCTGTAGGATGCACTTGGAAAGGGTTAAAGAATGATTCTTCAGAGTCCTTTATTGAGGAAGTTTCTGGTGGGTAGATGACACTACTGCATAGTAAGAAAAAAGTGAAGGCTCCCAAGGCAAAGTCTGTCACTCTCAGATTTCAGAAATGCCCTCTATATCCGTTCCAGGCCACCACTTTAAAAGCCAAGTTCCAGCCTACCTCGCAGTGAGGGAATTTCAATTTTGAGGTGCAGGATGTGGTTTCTGAGGAGTACAGGCTTGAATTTTGGTCCTTGCCTTCTCCCTGCTTCATGCACTCAAATCTTCTTGCTTCTCTTTTGAGATTGTGGGACCTTTATGCTGCCTTGCAGTAAAGGCACTATTGGAGAATAATTGTTCTGGTTCCTTCAGAGGACAGGAACGCTTTCAGGGGGTTCCAACTTGTTTCGTCCTAAAAAACTATAGGGGCATTTGCTCATCCTGACTTTGAATGCTCTCTAATCCCTCCTGGGGTTCCAAACATTCCATACAAAATTGGTCCGGTCAGCCCCGTGCCTTGATGTGCCCTGATGTGCTATGTCCCCCATGCCCTGATGTGCCCCGTGCCCTGATGTGCCCTCATGTGCTATGTCCCCCTTGCCCTGATGTGCTATGTCCCCCGTGCCCTGATGTGCTATGGGCCCTAATGTGCTATGGGCCCTGATGTGCTATGTGCCCTGATGTATTATGTTCCCTGATGTGTGATGTGCCCAGCTGTCCTGTGCCCTGTGCCCTGGTGTGCTGTGCCTCAATATCACGTACCCTGATGTGCCCTGTACCCTGATGTGCCCTGTACCCTGATGTACTGTGCCCTGTACCCTGATGTGCTGGGCTCTGTACCCTGATGTGCTGTGCCCTGATGTACTGTGACCTGTGTCCTGATGTACCCTGATGTGCTATGTCCTATGCCCTGTGCCCCGGTGTGCTGTGCCTCAATGCCATGTGCCCTGATGTGCTATACCCTGATGTGCTGTGCCCTGTACCATAATGTGCCCTGTACGCTGATGTTCTGGGCTCTGTGCCCTGATGTGCCTTGTGCCCTGATGTGCCTTGTGCCCTGATGTGCCTTGTACCCTGATGTGCCTTGTGCCCTGTACCTTGATGTGCCCTGATGTGCTGGGCTCCGTACCATGCACTGATGTGCACTGTACCCTGATGTTTTGTGCCCTGGGCCAGTCTGGATGAAGTCCAGGGCCACATTTTTGTCCCAGTCCAGCCCTGGGCCAAGACCACCATATACTGTATGGACATTCTTTCTCTTATTGTTTTAGAGCCATGGTTCTAATCCAGTTTGTTATGCATTTCTTACAGATCAGAAGGAGTCTGTGGATGAACACCAGAGACAGCCAATTGAGGTGAGCTTGGTTGATACAATTGTAGATCTGTTGAATAGGTCACAGGTCCAAAAACAGTATGATAACTGATATAGGAAAATTTCCCAGGACCAAATTAGATTTTACTTTTTTTTTTTTTTTGTTCCAAACTAATTTTATCGAAAAAAGTACAAAGGAACATAATATGGACTCACTACATTAAGGAGATCAATGTGATACTGAAACATGTCAAATGGACAAGCAGTAGTAGGTAATAAACTATGGTATATAGTTCCAAATACAATTGAAAATGGATTCAAGAAGTTACCAATAAAACACTGGTGTTTAAATTAAGAGCAAAATAATGAGTAAGAAAGTAAGACTGTCATGTGTAATGAGCAGGGTGTCTTGATTGGTTATGCTTTATCTAAGACTTATTACCTAGTAGAAATGATGTCGGATATACTTTGAAGGGTTAATCTTGTTATGGAATGCTCATCTTGTGTGTAAGTGCGTGTGTCCAGCACAGGCACTACAGTGAGATTTGGTCTTGAATTTGAGGTTAATGCGGGGGAAGAGAAGAGAAGGAAGGCAAGAATCTAGAAGTAAATGGTATAGAGGCGGAGATGAGATTGTGACGGGAGTCACTTGGAGGGGGGGCTTGTGGAACCCATTTTACCTTAGAGAGCTCTGGAAACTCCTTGTCCAGCTCTCCCGGCCCCTCTTATGTGTTTAAAACCATGTGTCTATTAGGGGCACAGGGTGACCGAGAACCCCAGTCTGATCTGCACTAATCAGACTCACCGTACAACCACACCAGACTCAGCATTTCTTTTTACCCCTGTTATCCTGGGTCTTATATGTGTGGCTTGTGATGAAAGAATGAAGGGGCTCTTTCACTTTCGACAGTAATATTTCTGAACAATATCCCTCAAGAAAATATGAAGATAAACTCCACCGTGCTGTAATATTGTACCAGCTTGGTCTCATAATCTGTTGTAGACTTTTTACTAGATCATTTGAGGTCTGGCTGTATCCCATTGTTCTATTCTTTGTCTGCCTTGGGAGCAACCTATTAAGGAATGTATATGTGTTTCTAGCATGTAGACCGGGGGCAGGGTGGAATTCCTCCAACAGCCCTCCCTGCTAATAAAACGGTCAACTGCTGGAACGTGAAATACACCTGTGTGTCTCTTGTTACGGAATGTAGTTTACCCCGCCCTTTGTCATTATGCAAAGCAGGGGGGTTTTCCCCTGAGTGTATATCTTTGTGCCTGTGTTTGAATGAACAGTCTGATATTTTCCACACTACACGAATGTCCTGACAAGTGACTGGGTGGGCTAAGGGATCTTGGCTTGTGCAGGTACCGGACAAAGAAATCCTATACGGCGGAGAGACTCTTCTTGAGTACGGGGGTCTGTGACATTGGTGGCAAGCAGTTGGATTGCGCTTCTTGGCTGTGCACACGGCAAAACCACCACCGGGTTCCAAGATCGGGATAGCAGACTTGGGTCACCCTAGTGGAGATATGGACATGGCATCAGAGATGGAGATTAGGCAGCGGATTTAGGTGCAGGTCTGTCTTGGAGCCCTCCAGGTCGCTAGCACAGCAGGGCAGGTGCTTTCCAACCCCAGAGCAACGGGCCAGTGACCAAGGGGAGTTGCGGATGGCATAATAAGGGGGCATGACCCCAGAGTCCCTGCGCATGCTGGGACCGTGACGTCACAAGGGGGCGGGGTCACCGCCTATATAAATGGCTCCGCAGCTCACACAAAGCATTCCAGCCGGAGAGAGAGTCGTGTCAACATCGGAAGAAGAGAAGAAGCGACGAGACAGCGGCGAGACAGCAGCGACAATACAGCGGCGACAAGACAGCGGCAGCAGACCGGGCCCCCCGCTGGCAAAAGAGCTGGAAGAAGATAGCGGAGGGGTCCGGGAGATGAGGCGGAACACCGGGAGAAGTCGGAAGAAGACCCCCCCACCCCTCCCCCGAAGTCGTAAGAAGACCCCAGAGCTGCCTAATAAATTACTCTTAAAACCTGTGTATTGTGTTTTTTTTTTATTGACACTTTTCCCTAGGTGAATGGGTAGGGATACCATGTACCTAATACTCATTCACATAGGGTGGGGGGCAGGGATCTGGGGGCCCCCTTATTAAAGGGGGCTCCCGGATTCTGATAAGCCCTCGCCCGCAGACCCCGACAACCAACGGCCAGGGTTGTCGGGAAGAGGCCCTTGTCCTCAACATGGGGACAAGGTGCTTTGGGGTGGGGGGGCCCGCAGGGTGCCCCCCTTCCCCCAAGGCACCCACACCCCCATGTTGAGGGCATGCGGCCTGGTACGGCTCAGGCCGGGCTGTGTGCTCGGATAAGGGTCTGGTATGGAATTTGGGGGGGACCCCCACACCAATTTTTCGGCGTAGGGGTTCCCCTTACAATCCATACCAGACCTAAGGGCCTGGTATGCCCCTGGGGGGGGACCCACGCCGTTTTTTTCATTTAAAATTTGGCACGGCGTTCCCCCTCACGATTCATACCAGACAGCTGTCAGCACTGCCTGTCACTCATCGTGAAAGGAAAAAAAAGTTTTCCTTTCCCGATGAGTGAGCCAGCGCGACATGCACAGTACCCTGTCGCCGAGAACCAGCGCGATAGTATCATGCTGGAAACACAATCTCGCACAGTACCCTGTCGCCGAGAACCAGCGCGATGGTATCGTGCTGGAAACACAATCTCGCGGTCAGGTACTGTACTATGAGAAACTGCAGTCAGGCGAGACCCTGATGAGGACAACGAGCATGCAGATGAGCTTCCCTGAGACGGTTTGTGCAGAAATTCTTTGGTTATGCAACAACCAGTTTGTTACATTCGACATTCACTTGGTTATTGCGAGCGAAGGCCACAATGGCATCATTACCGCCGTACGTCCCGGGCTGCACTAAATTGTCCACGTGTTTGTCGAAGGGGACGTCATCTTCCACGAAGGGCTCGAAGTCATTGCAGTGCCAGATCATGTAGTCCGAAACTGTAACAAACTGATTGTTGCAGCAGCTGTCTGGGTGGCTGGTCTCCAGCATCTTCATCTTGGAGATGAAGATGCTGGATGTGGAGGTCCTGGGCTGGTGTGGTTACACGTGGTCTGCGGTTGAGGCCGGTTGGATGTACTGCCAAATTCTCTGAAACGCCTTTTGGAGATGGCTTATGGTAGAGAAAAGAACATTCAATTCAAGGGCAACAGCTCTGGTGGACATTCCTGCAGTCAGCATGCCAATTGCCCGCTCCCTCAATATTTGCAGCATCTGACATCTGCTGTGTGATAAAACTGAACATTTTAAAGTGGCCTTTTTTTGTGGCCAGCCTAAGACACAACTGTGCTCACGAAGAGCCGGTTCACACTAGGACGACTTGTCAGGCGACTTAGCCGCCTGACAAGTAGCGTCCCATTCTGTACAATGGAACCGTTCTAATCAGAGCGACGCAAGTCACTCTGACTTAGAAAAAGGTTCCTGTACTACTTAGGGGGCGACTTGAGGTGACTTGCATAGACTTCTATATAGAAGTCGTTTTGCAAGTCGCCGCTGCAGTCCTGTTCAAGTCGTCTGAGGCAGTCACGCTGGAAGTCGTGCTGCCTCAGTGTGAACCGACTCTAACACAGATTTAGACAGATTTGTGAACAATATTTGAGAGAAAGTGTCAGGAAAGGTCTCACCTGTTGGTGGTGCTGTCGGTTCTGTTGGTCGCAGTACTAGTGTCCACCAACGGGTGTCTTCTGACATTGTCTGTCTGGAATTGTCAGAGGTTTCACCTGCTGGTGGCACTGTTAGATCTTTGGGCCGCAGTACCGATGTCCATCAGCGGGTGTCTCCTGGTAGTCTGGAGCAGACAGCACCTCCTGCGATCAGGTGTCACCTGAGGCTAATTGCAGGTGTACATATAAATACCCGCAAGCATTGGTATCTTTCTTGTGCCCTGATCCATACCTGCTACCTGTGAACTTGATTCTGTAACCTGTGTACCTGATCCTGTTACCCTGTGCATCTGATCCTGTCCCTCCTGTTGCCTTGCATCCCTGCCCTGCAGCCTGATCCACCTTCTCCCTGTCTTGTCCTGTTCCTTGCCCCCATCTGCTGATCTCCTGTGAATGACCCTGGCCTGGCTACGTTTAAGATTGCGGTACTTCCCTTTATATTGTATATAGTTATTGTTTGTGTGTCACTGGTTGGTTGTTCACTGTTTGTATTGGAGGTGTTTATATATTGTTATTACTTATCTTTAAATAAACTTACTTATTTCACTTATATACGCTTTAGTGTCCTCTGTCCCAGATCACACGGTTCTGGTCACACCTGTTCATGACAAATAGGCCTTTTGTGTACATAGAAAAAGACGTAGATCTTTGAGTTCAGCTCATGATAAATGGGGGCAAACACAAAAGTGTTGCGTTTATAATTTTGCTCAGTGTAGTTTACCCCACCCGTGTCATTTCGGGGGTATCCCACAGTTTAGGTATGCCCATTTTAGCTGTGCTAACTAGTATCATGGCTATTATTAAAATTATTATTATTATACACGATTTATATAGCGCCAACAGTTTACGCAGTGCTTTACAATTCAGGGGGGGGAGCACAATTACAGTACAATACAGAAGGTACAGGAAGGCCCTGCTCGTAGAGCTTACATTCTAAAGGGAGGGGGTGGTGCTACAAAAGGTAATAGCTGCAGGGGATGATTTGATGGGGGTTGCTCAGGGACAGTTGTTAGGTGGGTGTGGGATAGTCTTCCCTGAATAAATGAGTTTTCAGGGATCTCCTAAAAGGTGGAAAGGGTAGGGGCTGATCAGACATACCGGGGCAGGGAGTTCCAGAGGATGGGAAAGGCTCTAGAGAAGTCCTGAAGGTGAGAATGGGAGGAGGTAACAAGAGCAGGAGGTCCTGGAAGGAGCGAAGGGGACGTTTTGGGAGATATCTGCAGATGAGGTTGGTGATGTAGATGGGGCAATTTTGTGAATGGCCTTGTGGTTAGCATTTTGAATTTTATATGGTGGGGTAGGGGAAGCCAGTGAACGGATTGGCAGAGAGGAGAAGCAATCACGGATTGGGTAGTGAAGTGTATTAGTCTAGCAGCAGAATGGCTAAAGATTTGTAGTACGGTGTATCTCTTGAGACTTGCTTGTGGAGTAGGAACTGTGCAGGTGTGAAATCTAGAGAGCGTGTGGTTATTTTTTTGGTTTGCTTATGGACCATCTTCCAGAAGGATTGAATGAGTGGGCATTCCCACCAAATGTGTAGGAGATCGCCAGTTGCATGTTTTTTTTTTGCCAGTTGCTTGTTGACATCTCCAGCATTGATCTGAAATGATGGCATCGAGGGGGTGCAATACCAATGGGATACAGTTTTATAATTGTTCTCTTTGATAGAAACATTGATGGTGCCTTTGTGCACAAGGCAATATACTTTTTCCCAGTTGGTGTTCGTTAGATTTATGTGAAGATCTTGGGCCCAGGCCTTGCAGACTTACCCATCGTTGGCAAGAGTGTTTTCCCACATGTTGTGTACAGTCGAAATGACATGACGTTGAGGTGTTTGATTTGTACATGGCTACGCAAACCAATATCTGGTTGCTTGCTTGAGAGTGGGTAAGATGCCATCCCTGGAGGGAATTCTGGATTCATTAGTATTGGTGATAATGGTCCGGAGTCATTGAGAAATTGAGTTTGAATTGAAATCTCGGTAAAGCAGTGTAGGGAAGGTCCTATGATGGGGTGTTCTGTTGGGTCCTTTGGTACAAGGTTACATTGGATCCATGGGGCACAGCTTATGGGGTGTTTAGAAAAGGAGATTTCCAAGACTACCCAATCCTTTATCTGACGATAAATGTGTCAGTCTATAATGCGCTGTAGGTGGCAGGACCAGTAAAAGTATTGAATGTCAGGTAAGCCTATCCCTCCCTTGGTTTTGGGTTTTATTAGTTGGGCATAACTGATTCTAGGGTGACTTTGGTTCCAGAGAAAGACTCTACAGGCTCTTGTAAAGGACTGAGCATATATGTGTCACCGGCGCAAAAAAAATATTTTTTTTTTTGTGTGTGTAAACAATAATATTATTTTCAAATTTGAGTTGCTGCAATCAAAAAAACACCACTAGGTGAAAAAAGAAAAAATGTATGTGTTGAGTGCGCTACTCCACTTTAAATACACCACTCCGTTTAGCATTTATACCTGCACAAACATCCTAACCCCTAAACTCATGTCATGTGTAATAGTGCCTTGAATAACCACCTTTTTTTTGTCATAAAACAAATATCAGCATATAAAAAAACAGCATACAAAAAAAAAATTCCACAAAATTAATATATGATGTTTATATCCAAACTATAATGTCCAAATTCATGTGCAAAGTGCAATGTGCAATGGTTTCAAAGGTTACTATACAGCCTTCCTTTGGATTTGCAACGTGTGTTATCCGTGACTCTTCACGACGCCATCTCTACACCCATCACTAGCTGCTGGAACAGCTTGGTGCCGGCTCATGGGCACTTTTAAATGTAATTGTTGAATGTACTTTTTTAACTTAGCTTAAATAAACAGCTTTTACATACTGTGCAATGATCACTGTTTATTTTGTATGAGGAGAACATGGCTCATGGAATTTTTTGTATGCTGTTTAATATATACTGCAGATTCTGTGGGTGGGTCTGTTGTCCGGAGCTCGGTGGGTGGAGTTGTGATGTCAGCAGACTGCCCGCGCATCTCTACACTCCCTTTTTTCAGCATGCATTTTCTCCTGTGTACTTCTTACTAGGGATGGGCTGCCTGTTCGAGTCGAACATAAGTTCGAATCGAACATCGGCTGTTTGATCGTTCGAAGATCGAACATTATGGGCCATTCGCGCCAAATTTGAGTGGTGCGTCATGGCCCATTATGCACTGCGTCATTGTAGTGCATTGCTGGCTGCTGATTGGCCAAGCATGCACTATGACCTGCATGCTTTGGCCAATCACAGCGCCGTCAGCGAAAAGAGCCATAATTGACCAAAGGCAGGGTGCCTGTGGCCAATTATAGCTCAGGGGGTTAAGTACACGCCCCACCCACACTATATAAGGCCGCCCGCATGTTGGCCTTGTGTAGTGTCAGACTGTCATTTCATTTAGTTTGACCAGGCAGGCAATTCCTGGAGTTCTGTTGCTAATATACTTCAGATAGGCAGGCGAGACAGTTTGATAGCTGCAGTGTATTTTGTGTGTGTGTGTGTGTGTGTGTGTGTGTGTGTGTGTGTATGTATGTGTATATATATATATATATATATATATATATATATATATATATATATATATATATATATATATATATATATATATATATATACACACTGTATATAGTTTAGCTAGATCTCACTGCAGACTGTTCCTGGTGTACTGTTGCTAATATACTTCAGGCAGGCGAGACTGTTAGAAAGCTGCAGTGTATTGTGTGTGTGTGTGTGTATATATCTATATCCATATCTATCCTGGTTATATTTATATATATATTTATATATATATATATATATATATATATATATATATATATATATATATATATATATATATGATGTCTAGCCAAGCCTATACCTGACTGTAGGCCATTCCCTGAGTGTGTGTTCAAAGACACTTTCAGCCAGGCAGGTGACTCCCTGAGCTGCAGTTCATAAAATATATATCCACTGCATTGTAGTCCAGTATGTCTGGAAGGCCACCAAGGAGAGGCAGATGCTCACAGAGGGCAAGCAGGCTCTGTGTCTTCAGAAAACAGTGCTGGTCGTGGACGCGGTGTATCCTCAGCACGTGGCCATGGGGCACGCTTGTCCTTTTTTTCGGCAGCTGGCCGTGTTGAGCCACAACATGCAGAAGAGTTGGTAGAGTGGATGACCAAGCCGTCTTCATCCTCATCCTCTGTCACCCAGGCTCAGGGTACTTTGTCTGCCAGTGCAGCTGCCAAAGTGGCCTCTTCCGGCTCAATGTCATCAGTCACTCCTTCCCTAGCCCCACCACCATGCCCTGAGGAGTCCCCCGAATTGTTCGACCACAGTGTAGGGTACATGCTGCAGGAGAATGTGCAGGCTCTGTTTTGAATGTTTTGAAGGCTCTGATGATGGTACCCAGGTTGAGGATTAAGGCAGTAACCTAAGCCCGGAGAAAGGTGGTGCCCAAGAAGGACAAGAAACTGGCAGTCATGTTCCCCCAGCTGCAGCATACTGCCAGGTTTGCTCCAGTGGCGAGGAGGGAGGGGATGATGAGGTCACTGACTCTACGTTGGTGCCTGATAGAAGAGAGGAGGAGGAGGCACATCTCCAACGAGGCAGGATGCCCTCCAGGGGCCAGCTTGAGGGCAGCCAACCAACTGCATCACACCGCAGAGCTCCGCATGTGAAGGGCGCTGCTGACTGCACGTTTTTCCAAAAGTTCTTTGGTGTGGGCCTTTTTTGAGATGTGTGCAGCAGATCGCACTGTTGCTGTTTGCAACATATGTCTGAAGCGTATCAAGCGTGGCCAAAACAGCAACCGCTTGGGCACCACATGCTTGACCAGACATATGTCGAGACATATGCAGTCCATTGGCAACAGTACTTAAAAGACCCACACCAAAGAACAAGGCGGACTATCTCCTTGCTCCTCATCAGCTGGGATCTCCAACCCCACTATACATTCAGTCCTCTCAGAAACCAGCACTGACAGGAATGAAGGTGTAGAATTAGGTGTACCAAGTACTTGCGGGCAATCTGCTATCGCTTCACCAATGTCCGATTGTAGCAGGCAAATTTCCCTATCCCAGTTGCTAAACCGGCGAAAGAAATTCTGTCCCAGCCATCGACATGCTCAGCGGCTGAATGCTAGTTTGGCTAAATTGCTAGCACTCCAACTGCTGCCATTTCAGCTGGTAGACTCTGCCCCATTTCGAGAATTTGTGGAATGTGTGGTACCTCAGTGGCAGGTTCCCAAACGCCAATTTTTTTCTCGTAAGGCAATTCCGGCTCTCTCCTGACATGTGGAAGGCAATGTCTTGGCCTCGTTGGACAAGGCGGTCAGCGGTGAGGTGCATATTACCGCTGACTCATGGTCCAGCAGACAGGGACGTTACCTTTCTTTCACGGCGCACTGGGTGCAGTATTGTTGAAGCTTGTTCTGCCACCACGCCTCAAAATGCTGGTAGTGGTGATTCTGCCACACCTCTCTCCTCCACCCCCTCCTCTTCTTCCTCTATGGCCTCTTCCTGTGCAGATTTGTCCTCAGAACCAGCGGTGCTCCGTAGGCGTTCTAGAGGCTACGCAAGCACTCAGGCAAAAAAATGCCATGCGGTGCTTGAGTTGGTCTGCTTAGGGGACAGGAGTCATACTGGGGCAGAGATTCTGTCAGCTCTGCAGGGCCAGACTGAGAGGTGGTCGATGCCATGCCAGCTTCAGCCAGGGATGGTGGTTTGCGACAATGGCACCAACCTCCTCTCGGCCCTCCAACAGGGACACTTCACCCATGTGCCCTGTTTGGCTCACGTCCTTTTGGTGGTGCAGCGGTTCTTGTGCAGGTACCTGGGCTTACAGGATATCCTGAGGCAGGCCAGGAAAGTCTGTGGGCATTTCCGCCAGTCATATAATGCCAGTCCTCGGCTGGCTGACCTTCAAAAGGAATGCAACCTGCCCAAGAACCGCCTCATCAGTGACATGCCCACCAGGTGGAACTCAACGTTGGCAATGCTGCAGCGGCTGCACATGCAGCAGAGGGCCATCAACGAGTACCTGTGCGAGTATGGCACCAGGACAGGGTCAGAGGAGCTTGGCTTTTTTTCGCCACACCAGTGGCTCATGATCAAGGACGCATGCACTGTCCTGTCACCATTTGAGGAGGCCATGAGGATGGTGAGCAGTGACAGTGCACGCATCACTGATACTGTTCCTATAGTCTACCTGTTGGAGCACACGTTGCATGGAATAATGGACAGGGCACTTAAGGCAGAACAGAGGGAGGAAGAGGACGACTTCCTTACCTCTCAAGGCCCCCTTGAGAGGAGGATGAAGTTTGTGTCAGCATCGAGGTGGAGCCTAGCACTCAGCATCAGCAGCAGTCTTCAAGGGATCGTTTACAGTCCCCAGAAACCCATGGACTTGTACGTGGCTGGGAGGAGTTGGCTGTGGATCAGGTCGTCCTTAGTGACCCAGAGGACTCCGGATCTAATGCCTCAGCAAACCTATGCTGCATGGCCTCCCTGATCCTGCAAAGCCTGCGAAAGGACCCTCAGATTCGTGTGATCAAGGAGAGGGATCACTACTGGCTGGCAACCCTTCTTGATCCACATTACAAGGGTAAGGTTGCGGAACTTATCCAGCCGTCGCAGAGGGAGCAGAGGATGAAATATCTTCGGGAGGTCTTGCTGAAAGATTTGTGCAATGCGTTTCCAGAGCCTGGGAGGGTACAAATTCCTGGTCCTGGACAACATGTTGCTGAGGCTTCGGTCAGTCACAGAAGGAGCGGTGGAGAAGGTGGCCGTCTGACCCATGCGTTCAGACAATTTTTTAGTCCGCAGCCCCAAGGTATGATCGGTTCCAGCAACCATCGCCAGCGTCTGTTTTACATGGTGTAGGAATACCTAGGGGCAAGATCTGACTTGGACACCTTTCCCACCGAAAATCCTCTGGGTTACTGGGTCTTGAGGATGGATCACTGGCCAGAGCTTGCACAGTATGCAATTGAGCTACTGGCCTGTCCTGCATCCAGCGTTCTTTCGGAACGCACATTCAGTGCTGCTGGAGGCTTTGTAACCCATCACAGGGCGCGCCTGTCCACCGACTTTGTCGATCGACTGACCTTCATAAAAATGAATCAGTCTTGGATCACCACCAGATTCCAAGCACCTGAGGCTGATGTAACCGAATAGTTTTTTTTTGAAATGTCAGATTCCTTCAAGACTCCTTATGCTGATGCTGAGTGACTATCCTGTTATGCTGAGTGACTATCCTTTTCCTCCTCAATGATCATGCTGATAGCTAGTAAGAATATTTTTGGTTCTGGGCGCTGACACCAGTGGCTAAGGCCCAATTTTTCTGCCCCTGTATAACAGGGGTGTGTAATTACAATTTTTGATGCAATACTTTGCAGCAGGGCTCATTTCTGCGCTCCAACTAGAGTATCTGTGACGGGTTGCAGTGTTGTGGCACCAGCACCAGTGCCTAAGGCCCAATGTTTAAGCCCCTGTTTAACAGGTGCATGTAATTACAATTCTTGATATA
This sequence comes from Aquarana catesbeiana, assembly GCF_042186555.1. Classification (NCBI taxonomy): domain Eukaryota; kingdom Metazoa; phylum Chordata; class Amphibia; order Anura; family Ranidae; genus Aquarana; species Aquarana catesbeiana. The sequence continues at coordinate 46,169,572 of NC_133329.1, forward strand.
ATATTTCACAGCAGGGCCCGTTCCAGCGCCCACCAAGAGTAACTGTGAGGACTTACAGTGTTGTGGCACCACCATAACCAAAGGCCCAATTTTTCTGACCCTGTTAAACAGGGGCATGTTGTAACAAGCCCCTGCTCGCTCAGTTCCACTCTCCCAGCACTCCTCTGTGGCTATTGAATCAGATTGCAGATCGCAACGTCTGATGGTTCGGTCATCAGATGCTCCGGTAATCGAACTACAGCTATGTGCCGTTCGAATCCAGTTGTGATAGCTCAGAACAAACATCAGGCAGGCAGTATGTAAGTTCAAACAGGAATCTCACTTTTATTGGATGCACACAACACACTTTTATACACATCAGTTGAACACCCAGCCCCAACAACCACTTTCCTATTGGCCAATTGTAAAGTACACTCTAGTCTTCACTCAGGTCCTCTTGTCCATGCAAATGAGGACTTGAAACAGGGTCAGCAGAGATTGGTCCGATAGCTTGAATAGGAGGACTGATATGTGTAATGACACAGAGAAGCCCCATACATAAACAAATGGTCAAACACAGAACAATGCCTTCCTTCCAGACCACAGAGCCGTCTGGAGGGGGTTAGCCTTAAGACAGGGCAGAAGACCCTCCACTGTGTAATAGAATCAAAGGAGAAATACTTCAGTATTCCAAGGTTCATGACACATGTAATTACAATTCTTGATCTAATATTTCACAGCTGGGCCCTATGAGGGCTTACAGTGTTGTGGCAACACCAACACCTAAGGCCACAATTTCTGCAGAGTATATAGGGCAAGCCCCTACTTTCAAACATCCAACTTACAAACGACTCCTACTTGAGAACGGAAGGAGACAACAGGAAGTGAGATGAAATCTACCCCTAGGAAGGGAAATTCTCTCCTGTAACAGTTAATATGGGAAAAACGTTTCTCCTTTCCACTGATGCTTTATCACCAATTCTTGTTTCACTAAAACCCCCAAATTTTCTAAAAACATTTGTCATTGGGACAGAAAGTGAGGTGAAATCTTCTGAAGAGGAGCACAGACAGCAAAACAAATGTCACAGGGGTAATAACCCTTCCCTATGTTTTCCAAAAAGCTTAAAATTTTTTGGCTGGAGCTAAACACTTTGTAATTTTGAACTGGTACATTTTTAAACAGATTCTACTTAACAACAAACCTACAGTCCCTGTCTTGCTTGCACCGCCTGTATACTGCTGTTCAGAGTATATAGGGCCTGGGGGCCCCACGCCATTCATTTTTTTAATTTGGGTGCGGGGTTCCCCTTAATATCCATACACGACCCAAAGGGCCTGGTAATGGACTGGGGGGTACCCATGCCGTTTGTCTCACTGATTTTCATCCATATTACCGGGACCCGACATTACATTACATTAAAGCCGTAAGCAGTTTTAAATTACTTTTATTCCTTTAAAAATGTCATTTTGTGCAGGGACTGTTCTAAGCACGGGAAACACGTGCCACTTTACAGGCATACTATAGACACCCCCCAGGTACAATATTTAAAGGAATATTTCACTTTTTTTTCACTTTAAGCATCATTAACCACTTGCTTACTGGGCACTTAAACCCCCCTCTTGCCCAGACCAATTTTCCTGATGCACTTTGAATGACAATTGCGCGGTCATAAAACACTTTATCCAAATGAAATTTTTATCATTTTTTTCCACCAATAGAGCTTTCTTTTGGTGGTACTTAATCACAGCTGGAATTTTTATTTTTTGCTAAACAAACAAAAAAGATTGAAAATTTTGAAAAAAAATATCATGTTTCATAGTTTGTTATAAAATTTTTCAAACAGGTAATTTTTCTCCTTCATTGATATGCGCTGATGAGGCGGCACTGATGGGCACTGATAGGCTGCACTGATGGGCACGGATAGGCACAGTTAAGGCGGCACTGATAGGCACAGTTAAGGCGGCACTGATAGGCACAGTTAAGGCGGCACTGATAGGCACAGTTAAGGCGGCACTGATGGGCACAGATAAGGCGTAACTGATGGTCACTGATGGGCGCGGCTGGGTGGCACTGATGGGTGGCACTGATAGGTACCACTGATGGACGGCACTGATGGGTGGCACTGATGGGCGGCACTGATGGGCACTGGTAGGTGGCACTGATGTGCAGCACTGTTGTTGTGGCACTAATTGTGGGCACTGATGGGTGGCACTGTGGGCACTGATGCGTGACGCTAGTGGGCACTGGTAGGCGGCACTGCTGCCTATTGTTAGGTGTCACTGGCAGGGGGCACAGGTGGGCACTGATGATCGCCATGATCGCGACTGATGTCCCTCTCATGGCCTCCGGTGATCGGATTTTTTTTCCTCCTCACGCTGTCAGCGCGAGGAGAAAAAATAGCCGATTACCGGCTCTGTTGACATCACATGATCAGCTGTTGCAAACTTTTTTTGCATTGATACATGTCCCCTGGGGCTGGACCCGGGTCCCCAAACCCATTTTAGGACAATACCATGCAAATTAGCCTTTAAAATTAGCACTTTTGATTTTGAACGTTTGAGTCCAATAGCCTTCAATGGGGTTCTAACGTTCGTGCGAAGTTTCGGTCCGTTCGCAAGTTCTGGTGCGAACCAAACCGGGGGGTGTTCGGCTCATACCTAATGGTCATCCTCCAGAACCTGACTGAAGAGGAAGACCTTCTCAGAAGCGTAACATTGACTCATGTCATGATGGCATGAATCATGTGATTTTCAAACAGGGAAAGCAAACGCGGTGTGCTGAATATCATAAGAACACCACTTTTCAATGTGAAAAATGTGATGTTGGCTTACTGGTGAAGTGTTCTGTTAAATATCACACTGAATAATAGGTGTCACCACCTCCTGAGATAAGAAACATGATTTTATACATTACATACAATGTAGCAGTAGTTTTGCCTAGTGTTCCATTTTTGGAATGCCACAACTCAACAATGGAATATAATAAACAAACATTCTCTTCAAATTCTTGTTCCTTGGATTTTTCTAGGTAACATATATGAATTTCATGCACAAATTCAAAAAATTTCAACCTCGAGCATAAATGGGTAAAAGCTGTATTAAACCCAAAACCAAAAATGTACTACAGGTGCATCTCATTAAATTAGAATACCATCAAAAAGTTAATTTATTTCAGTAATTCAATTCAAAAAGTGAAACATATATTTTATATATAGATGCTTTACACACAGAGCCATATATTTCAAGCATTTCTTTCTTTTAATATTGATGATTATGGCTTACAGCTAGTAAAAACCCAAAATTCAGTATCTCAGAAAATTAGAATATTACATAAGACCAATAGAAAAAATAATTTTTAATACAGAAATGTTGGCTTACTGAAAAGTAGGGCTGCCTACCTCCAGGGCTGCAGGTTTAAAGGGAGGAGATCTCCCTTTAAACCCGAACAAATATAATTACAAAGGTTCTGTGGCTGATTAAGGTGGTAATTAAACTCACTAAGTGCATTATCTGCATTCAATTAGCCTCAGAACCTGTGTAAGTCATATGTGTTCGGGTTTAAAGGGATGAGGTGGCAATCCTACATGGAGGCGATCAGCCTGTGGCACTGCTGAGGTGTTATGGAAGACCAGGTTGCTTTGATAGCGGACTTCAGCTCGTCTGCATTGTTGGGTCTGGTGTCTCTCTTTAGCAGGGCAATGATCAATGATTACATAGGCCTGATTTTTCATATAACATATTTATAATGAAAGCTCCAAAACGTGAAACAGTCAGCTACATAACATTCTAGGACAGAAAGGAGAGCTGCTCAGTAAGAAGTATGTGTCCCTGAGTCAGTTTGAAAGCAAAATGTTAAGGTTTACTAGAGTGAATGTTATTCTTATTAAGAAATACATGAACTATAACCAGGGAGGGATATATTACTTTCCCCACATTTCCCTTTACCTCAACAAGACAGTAAGTAATAGAAAAATGTCAACATAATCATCATGTACATTTTTCTCACAGGTGTCCCTAAAGCATGAAGGATCTAGCTGTCGAGATTTACTCATGTCCATTCTTGATGACATGAAAGATCAAAGTTTCAAAGCATTTAAAGCTTGTTTAAATGATGGCAAATTTCTAAGGCCTCACCAAAAAATTCCATGTGCAGACCTGGAGCATGCAGACCGCCTCAAAGTGGCAGATCTCCTGGTCAGACGTTACACGGAGGAAAAAGCCCCAGATGTAACCGTTACAATTTTGGAAGCAATAAAGGAAGCAAATCTTGCAAAAGAGCTCAGGTAAGTCAGACTGCAATAATAGAGACAAACATAAAAAGTTTGAGAGATGGGAAACTTTAATGAGTTAAACATGAAAAGGATGAAAGCATAGTAACATTGCTGTTTAAGGGCTCAATACAAGAATAGTAGATACACAGGAGAAGATGGAAGTGTAGTGACAGCGCTGTGTTAGTGTTCAATACAAGTGTAGCACTATCCCGGCAAGGGCTGCTTTGATAACTGGTTTCCCCATTCCTGCACAGCCAGGCAACAAGCATTTCTTTCTCGAACATCACGGGACACAGAGCCTCAGTAATTACTGATGGGTTATATAGGTATCACTAGGTGATTGGACACTGGCACAACCTAACCAGGAAGTTCAACCCCCTATATAATGCCTCCCTTACAGGGATACCTCAATTTTTACGCCAGTGTCTTAGGTGATGGACGTGTAAAGATGTCCTGTGCTGAGCCTCAAGGGGAATATCCTATATCCTATGCTGGGGCAGGCCAGGCGAACCAGATCCATTTCAAGGTGTCCTTTCTAGGCCGAATTGGATGGTACCCAGGCCTCGTGTCTGAAGAAACAAAGTTTTACCTGTAAAGCTTCCTCTTTTTAGAGAGCTGGACCCCGCATTTCAGAAAATGGTTTTCTAGCCTTATTTCTGGCCGGATGCTTTACAGGCCCAGAACTGCGGATCCCCCTATCCGTAGGGGGCCCCAGTCTCTGAAGGTTTTTTTCCAAAGGGAGCTGATTCTGGTAGTCAGGTCCAGAAAGGGTCCTTCTGTCCGCCTTTGTATGAGGCTGCTAGGAAAGATGTTGTCTTCATTCAAAGCCGTTCCCTATACTCAGTTTCATTCAAGAATGCTGCAACACAGTATTTTGTCGGCCTGGAACAAGAAGGTTCAGGCATTAGACTTTCCGATGCACCTGTCTCAGGCTGTGCGTCAGAGCCTCAATTGGTGGTTAATACTAGAAAACCTGCAGAAGGGGAAATCCTTTCTACCGGTTACCTGGACGGTGGTAACAACGGATGCCAGTCTGTCAGGTTGGGGAGCAGTTCTGGAACAGTCTGTGGTCCAAGGGGTATGGTCCAAAACCGAGAGGACCTTACCCATCAACGTTCTGGAGATCCGTTCGGTATATCTAGCCCTAAAGGCCTGGACTATCAGGCTACAGGGTTGCCTGGTTAGGATCCAGCCCGACAATGCCACAGCAGTGGCTTATATCAATCATCAGGGAGGCACCAGGAGCCGAGCTGCTTAAGGAGAGGTGAACCAGATCTTAGTCTGGGCAGAGAAGCCTGTGCCATGCATATTGGCAGTTTTCATTCCAGGGATAGAGAACTGGCAGGCGGACTATTTAAGTCGCCAACAGTTACTCCCAGGGGAATGGTCTCTGCATCCCGACGTCTTTTGGGCCATATGCCAAAGATGGGGGGTTCCAGATGTAGATCTCTTTGCATCCCGATTCAACAAAAAGATAGACAGATTTGTGGCAAGGACAAAGGATCCTCTTGCATGCGGGACGGATGCGTTGGTGATTCCGTGGCATCGGTTCTCACTGATTTATGCATTCCCGCCTATTCTGCTACTGCCACGACTCCTTCGCAGGATCAGGCAGGAAAGGAAGTCGGTACTTCTGGTAGCCCCTGCTTGGCCCAGGAGGACTTGGTATGCAGAAATAGTAAGGATGAGGGTGGGTTCCCCGTGGACCCTACCGTTACGCCCAGATCTGTTATCTCAAGGTCCAGTGTTCCATCCTGCCTTACAAACGCTAAATTTGACGGTTTGGCTATTGAAACCCACATTCTGAGGAATCGTGGGCTTTCAGGTCCTGTGATATCTACCTTGATCAATGAAAGGAAGCCAGCTAGTAATTTATCATAGAGTCTGGAGAGCTTATGTGTCCTGGTGTGAATCCAGGTGTTGGCATCCCAGAAAATATGTGATAGGTAGAATTCGTGATTTTCTACAATTGGGATTAGATATGAAGCTGGCCTTGAGTACCATCAAGGGCCAGGTCTCGGCCTTATCAGTATTGTTTCAACGGCCACTTCGCATTCTTTGGTCCGAAACTTTATGCAGGGGGTGATGCGTCTTAATCCTCCGGTTAAGACGCCCCTAAACCCCTGGGACTTGAATTTGGTTCTGTCTGTGTTACAGAAACAGCCTTTTGAACCAATACGTCAGATTCCTTTGGTCTTGCTGACAAGGAAGCTAATTTTTCTGGTAGCCATCTCTTCTGGTAGAAGAGTATCAGAATTAGCTCTTTCCTGTAAAGGGCCTTATTTGATTGTACACAAGGATAGAGTGGTATTGCGCCCTCATCCTAGTTTTTTACCGAAAGTGGTTTCAGATTTACATCTAAACCAAGATATTGTTCTGCCTTCCTTTTTTCCAGATCCCTGTTCTTTGGAAGAGAGATCACTACATTCGTTGGATGTAGTAAGAGCAGTCAAGGCCTATCTGGAAGCAACTGCTCAAATTCGCAAAACGGATGTTTTGTTCGTGCTGCCAGAGGGTCCTAATAGAGGACAGGCAGCGTCAAAAGCTACCATTTCTAAATGGATTTGACAAATGATTATTCAAGCTTACGGTTTGAAACAGAAGGTTCCTATGTTTCAGATCAAGGCACATTCCACAAGGGCTATTGGTGCTTTGTGGACAGTGCATCACCGGGCCTCTATGGCTCAAATCTGCAAGGCCACAACCTGGTCTTCAGTCCATACATTCACCAGACTTTATCAGGTGGATGTGAGAAGGCATGAGGATATAGCCTTTGGGCGTAATGTGCTGCAGGCAGCGGTACAGGGTCCTCAGGTCTGATTACACCCTACTTGGTTGTGGTTCCCCTCCCCTCAGGTGGCATTGCTCTGGGACATCCCATCAGTAATTACTGAGGCTCTGTGTCCTGTGATGTTCGAGAAAGAAAATAGGATTTTTTATAACAGCTTACCTGTAAAATCCTTTTCTTTCGATGGACATCACGGGACACAGAGGTCTCGCCCCTCTTCTAATACACTTATATTGCTTTGCTACAAAACTGAGGTATCCCTGTAAGGGGAGGGATTATATAGGGGGTTGAACTTCCTGGTTAGGGTGTGCCAGTGTCCAATCACCTAGTGATACCCTATATAACCCATCAGTGATTACTGAGGCTCTGTGTCCCGTGATGTCCATCGAAAGAAAAGGATTTTACAGGTAAGCTGTTATAAAAAATCCTATTTTTCCTCTCTCGTACAGACACAAGCTTGGTTTTTGTTGTTTTAGTGGAGTTAATAACTTGGATGGGAAATAGGAATAATGGAATGCACAGCTTGACAAACAATAACTAGGGACAACTTTCTCCCTATGTACAAGATCTTGAACTCTCTCCTCTTTCCCGGACACAGACAGTCTCTGAAGATGAAATGCAAAAGCCCCTTGAGGACTAGGAACTCTCAGTCCCTTAGAAAGTAGCATATTGTGTAGTGAGCAGCATCCAGTTGTATCTCCCACTCCATTGTAAACACTGCCTGCAGAACTACCAGCCCATCTGGCTGTTTCTCCACCAGCCCACCTGGCTGCTTTAAAGATCTTCCAGGGCAAGGGACAGAAAGGGCTAATCATAACACTGTCCTCTAGAAAGGCTTGCACATGTGGCAGTCTCTCCCCTTGTGAATCCCTGGGTATGCTGATGTACTTACACTGTCCTCCTTGCTCCCTGCTGCTCCTTAGGCAAAATTCCTCTCAAACTACACTACTGTCAAGATCCTCCCTAGCCAGCCAGAGCTCTAGCCTGGCCCGAGAGCCCCCCCCCCCAGACTTAGGGGTCCCCTCCTGGGCCATCAACAGTCTCCTCAGCACTCCATCTTCCACCCAACCCACCCTGCTGGCATGGCTCATCCATATTTAAGGACTGACTCAGCCGCCTTGCCAAGCCCTCTGCCTGGGGATTGGCCAAGTTCTCCTAAGTATGTAGATCAACCTTCATGGCCTCCACTCACTAACTTCTAGAAGTTTAAATAAACTTACAGAACCAGGGGGAGGCACCAGAGAAATGCCTCTGAGTCATACGGCCAAACCTGCAGAAATCCTGACCCAGATTCAGACTAACTTTACCATAAGTTACACTAATAAATTTAACTGCACTAACTTGATGGCACACTAGAGGGTGCTACTCAAGAATAGTAGATCGACAAGACCAGATAGAGGTGCAGTGACAGCGCTGTGTGAGGGGTCAGTACAGGAATAGTAGATATACAGGACAAGATGGAGGTGAAGTGACAGCGCTGTGTGAGAGGTCAGTATAGGAATAGTAGATATACAGGACGGGATGGAGGTGTAGTGACAGCGCTGTGTGAGGGGTCAGTACAGGAATAGTAGATATACAGGACAAGATGGAGGTGAAGTGACGGCGCTGTGTGAGAGGTCAGTACAGGAATAGTAGATATACAGGATGGGATGGAGGTGTAGTGACAGCGCTGTGTGAGGGGTCAGTACAGGAATAGTAGATATACAGGACAAGATGGAGGTGAAGTGACAGCGCTGTGTGAGGGGTCAGTATAGGAATAGTAGATATACAGGATGGGATGGAGGTGAAGTGACAGCGCTGTGTGAGGGGTCAGTATAGGAATAGTAGATATACAGGACAGGATGGAGGTGTAGTGACAGCGCTGTGTGAGGGGTCAGTATAGGAATAGTAGATATACAGGACAGGATGGAGGTGAAGTGACAGCGCTGTGTGAGAGGTTAGTATAGGAATAGTAGATATACAGGATGGGATGGAGGTGAAGTGACAGCGCTGTGTGAGGGGTCAGTATAGGAATAGTAGATATACAGGACAGGATGGAGGTGTAGTGACAGCGCTGTGTGAGGGGTCAGTATAGGAATAGTAGATATACAGGACAAGATGGAGGTGAAGTGACAGAGCTGTGTGAGAGGTCAGTATAGGAATAGTAGATATACAGGACGGGATGGAGGTGTAGTGACAGCGCTGTGTGAGGGGTCAGTACAGGAATAGTAGATATACAGGACAAGATGGAGGTGAAGTGACAGCGCTGTGTGAGAGGTCAGTACAGGAATAGTAGATATACAGGACGGGATGGAGGTGTAGTGACGGCGCTGTGTGAGAGGTCAGTACAGGAATAGTAGATATACAGGATGGGATGGAGGTGTAGTGACAGCGCTGTGTGAGGGGTCAGTACAGGAATAGTAGATATACAGGACAAGATGGAGGTGAAGTGACAGCGCTGTGTGAGGGGTCAGTATAGGAATAGTAGATATACAGGATGGGATGGAGGTGAAGTGACAGCGCTGTGTGAGGGGTCAGTATAGGAATAGTAGATATACAGGACAGGATGGAGGTGTAGTGACAGCGCTGTGTGAGGGGTCAGTATAGGAATAGTAGATATACAGGATGGGATGGAGGTGAAGTGACAGCGCTGTGTGAGGGGTCAGTATAGGAATAGTAGATATACAGGACAGGATGGAGGTGAAGTGACAGCGCTGTGTGAGAGGTTAGTATAGGAATAGCAGATATACAGGATGGGATGGAGGTGAAGTGACAGCGCTGTGTGAGGGGTCAGTACAGGAATAGTAGATATACAGGGCGGGATGGAGGTGTAGTGACGGCGCTGTGTGAGGGGTCAGTAGTAATAGAGATGCAGATATAAAAACAAACACAAAGAAATGTATAAAAGACAATAAAAATGCACTCACTAGATAAAAGTGGATCAAGGCTTGTCATAAGCCCATATAGACCTCCATAGGATCCCAGTAATGCTATGGAGGTCTATATGGGTTTATGACAAGCCTTGATCCACTTTTACCTAGTGAGTGTATTTTTGTCTTTTATGCTTTTTTTAATAAATCGCTACATCTAGATGGAGGCTCCCTCTTGTGTTTGTTTTTTGTATGTGAATTAGGATCTCAAAACTTAATCTGAGAGGAGCTGCATTCACTTCACCTGGTGATGTTCCCTACTGCTCTTCTGGCCTTCTTGTGTGCCCCGGTAATTGACGGCTGGGCTCAAAAAAAGCTTATTCATTTTATTTGTTTGGTAATAGAGCTACAGGACAGCATTAAAGTGCTAACTATGTTTACAACAAGATCAGGCTTTTTCAAGCCAGTAGTTGGGGTTTTCCTATTTAATTATTATAATGTTGGCAGGTATGGGAATTGATTTTTATTTTCTGGTATAGTAAATAATGTACTTTACTTCAACAGATCCAAGATTGGTGTTAAGTGAATTTTAAAACAAAACATGGATGGATTTCACCTTGCTGGGATTGGGAACATCCTACAGAAGAATTGTGTGCAACAACTGTGCCTTACTCAGGAATCTCCATTTTAGCATAATTGTTATATTAGTTTATTATTTATAACTAAAGAGCAAAGTTTACAAGATGGATAGACCTCAACCGACCTCCTCCAACATTGGGTACTATCATCAACTGAAAGGGCAAGAGAACCAAAGGAAATGGGTGAAAGCTAAAGGTTTAATCACCTTATATTCTGCCTGCCATGATTTCTTCAGGAAGTATCTTATTCACAGGATTACAAGATTTATATATGGAAAATCAATACAACCACCACAAGGGCGAATTAATTGAAATGTATTAAATTTTTCGGGGGATTATACTGAGTGCATACGCTTTAAATTCAGTGTATTTGATTTTAAGGAGATGTAACTGGTCACTGTGTCTATAGAAGTGGACATTGATCCATGAGACATGTAATACATATCTACAGTTGTGCTCATAAGTTTAAATACCCTGGCAGAATTTAGAATATGAATGATAAAACAAAAACTTTTCTTTCACTCATGGTTAGTGTTTGGCTGAAGTCATTTATTATCAATCAACTGTGTTTACTCTTTTAAATCATAATGGCAACTAGGGATGAGCCGAACACCCTCCTGTTCGGTTCGCAGCAGAACATGCGAACAGGCAAAAAATTTGGCAGAACACACAAACACGTTAAAGTATATGGGACACGAACATGAATAATCAATAGTGCTCATTTTAAAGGCTTATATGCAAGTTATTGTCGTTAAAAAGTGTTTGGGGACCCGGGTCCTGTCCCAGGGGACATGTATCAATGCGAACATTTTTTTTAACCACTTCCGGACCGCCGCACGCTGATGTATATCCCTATTTTGGGGACGGATATCGTTGTTATGGCAGCAGCTAGCTGCCATAACCCCGGTATCCCCGTGTTCGGCTGGCGGTCCGGTACAAGATAAAAGTGGTCTCTGCGGCGGATTCGCCGCGAGATCACTTTTTATCAATATAAAAAAATTGAGCTAACTTTACTGTTGTCTTATTTTTTAATTCAAAAAATTGTATTATTTCAAAAAAAGTGCGCTTGTAAGACCGCTGCGCAAATATGCTGTGAGAGAAAGTATTGCAACGACCGCTATTTTATTCTCTAGGATGTTAGAAACAAAAATGTATAATGTTTGGGGGTTCGAAGTAATTTTCTAGCAAAAAAAAAACAGTTTTTAACTTGTAAACACCACATCTAAAAAAGAGGCCCGGTCTCAAAGTGGTTAAAAACGTCAGTTTTTACGATTTTTTTTTTTTTTTTTTTATTGTGTGACTTTTTTATGCTTTTTTAAGTGAAACAATAAAAATGAAATATTCCTTTAAATGTTGTGCATGGGGGTTTCTATAGTATGCCTGTAAAGTGGAATACCTTTTCTAAATGTTCTAAAGGGTACTGTTCTAAAGGAAAAATTGTCATTCAAAACTGATTGCGGCTGTAATGAATTGTCAGGTCTTGGCAATATAGATAAACAGGCAATATAGATAAAACTCATTGAAAAAAAGAGTATGGGACCCCCCCAGTCCATTACCAAGCCCTTTGGGTCTGATATGAATATTAGGGGGAACCCACGAACCAAAATGAAAAAAAAAAAATTGCGTGGGGGTCCCCCTAAAATCCATACCAGGCCCTTCGGGTCTGATATGGAAATTAAGGGTTACCCTGCACCAATTTTTTTTTTTAAATGGTGTAGGGGTTCCCCCCAAAATCCATACCAGACCCTTCAGATCTGGTATGGATTTTAAGCGGAATCCTGCGCCAAAATGTTTTAAAAAATGGTGTAGGGGTCCCCCCAAAATCCATACCGGACCCTTATCCGAGCACGCAACCTGGCAGGCCGCAGGAAAAGAGGGGGCCGAGAGAGCGCCCCCTCCTCCTGAACCGTACCAGGCCACATGCCTTCAACATGGGGAGGGTGCTTTGGGATTCGGAACTCGAATCCACCCTTCGGGTAAAGGCTTTGAGAAACCCACGTCTCAGATCTATGGGTCCCTACTGGTTGCTGACATCCCAGAGCTGTCCTCCCTCCGCAGGAATTGGGTGGGGGACATACCGGAGCTGGATGAGGATGACTGGAGGGAGATTTGGGATTTTCCATTCTCCCCTCTGGTCTCAGCCAGGGACAAACTGGTTCAATACAATATTGTACACAGAGTTTACTACACACCCCACAGGTTGCACCAGATGTTCGCCGACGTATTCACCGGCGTGTTGGCGCTGCTCCTATCAGCCGAGGGACTTCTTTCACATTTTCTGGGCTTGCCCAGCAATTGTACATTATTGGAAAGAAGTACTCCAAGTGATCACTAGGGTCACTAAGATTAGTGTCCCGTATGATCCAAAACACTGTCTGCTGGGACTGGTGGAACAAATGTCAATGCTCAGAGCCAGAAAAATACTCATATGTCATATGACAATCATCCCTCTATCAGATTCTGGAAGAGCCTAGTAAACGCCAGTTTACACCTTTATAAAGCCACCTACTCGGGCAGGGCTTGCCCACAAAAATTAAAAAAGGTATGGACCTGTTGACTGGACGATAATACCACGGCAACTGATACAGTAACATTATGGTTATAGTATGTTAGTATATTGACCCAATTTCTCTTGTCACATTATCCTGTCATTATAATACTGAGCACAGATTCTCCTGAATTAAACCTCTCCCCCATTGTGGTATAGATAAGTAAGTTTTTTATGTTGTATGATGTGCCCTGTTGCGCTCTGTTGCCGCATCAGAGGATCTGCCCCTGTGTGGGCAATGTTTGACCCCTGTGTGGGCAATTTTGTATGCTAATGGAAATAAATAATAAAAAGATTTTGAAAAAAAAAATAAAAATTGATGGCAAGATGAATGCAGTATGTTATCAAAAAATACTGGAAGAACATTTGCATTAATCAGCCAGGAAGCTGCGCATGGGACGTACTTGGATATTCTAACATGACAATGATCCAAAACACAAGGCCAAGTCGACCTGTCATTGGCTACAGCAGATTAAAGTGAAGGTTCTGGAGTGGCCATCTCAGTCTCCTGACCTCATTATCATTGAGCCACTCTGGGGAGATCTCAAATGTGCATTTCATGCAAGACAGCCCAAGAATTTACAGGAACTGGAGGCTTTTTGCCAAGAAGAATGGACAGCTTTAGTGTCTGAGAAGATAAAGTGCCTCATCCACAAATACCACAAAAGACTTCAAGCTGTCGTTTATGTTAAAGGGGGCAATACACGGTATTAAGAACGGGGGTATGTAAACTTTTGATAGGGGTCATTTGGGTAGTTTCTGTTGCCATTATGATTTAAAAAGAGTAAACACAGTTGATTGATAATAAATAGCTTCAGCCAAGCACTAACCATGAGTGAAAGTAAAGTTTTTGTGTTATCATATTCTCTGAAAAATGGCCAAGAAGTCATAAATTCTGCCAGGGTATGTCAACTTATGAGCACAACTGTACATCATCATTAGACATGCAAAAAAAAAAATTTTGTTTCGTTTTGGATGGATTCAGTTTTGTTTAGTTACATTCAATATGTTAGAATAGACAAAAAAAGTCACGCTAATCAATATCGACAAAAAAAGTCACGCTAATCAATATCGAAAACCTACAAAGGTGAAAAACCAAAATAAGGTAACATAATCCAAATACATAAATGCCACAGTGTAAATCAATATCTGTGAACATACACACTACAATTAATTAAATGTCAATATAACATCCTTATGAAAGAAACAATTCTGGGAGCTCTACAGAGAGTTAGTCCACGTGGTATATACAGAGCTCCAAAACAGAGATAGCTTGAAGGCAGTTCCACCGCCAAGAGTCATGCAGATCCTCCTGTGACACCCATCACCCTATTAATGGGGACGCTTACCAGATGGTGTGGACCATCTATTTCTAGAGTGGTTAGACAGGCATACAGATAAACCTCTGCAGGGTAATACAAGCAGTCAAGCTTCAGGTTCCCCTGAAAGACGTCAGATATGATGAAACATGTCGGGCGGAGCTACGCGCTGACATCACCACGCCCCACAAGACCCCAGAAGTGCGGGTGAATCTGTTTTCTGTTTGCTGGCAAACCTATTTTATCAATACTTTTGATCCTTTTAACATTTGTAAGTAGTTTTTTGGCTTTATTAATAAAAGAGTTTATACAATATCACAATATTGGAGCTTTTTTACATATATGCATGGCATTTGGTCCTGGCTGATCAGGACATTCTAACACAAGTTGGACACCACTGGAGGAATTTCCTAGTCACCAGCGTGGCCCTGAGACTTGACTGCTTATGTTACCCTGCAGAGGTTTATCTGTATGTCTAACCACTCAAACACCATCTGGTAAGGGTCCCCACTAATAGGGTGATGGGTGTAACAGGAGGATCTGCATGACTCTAGGTGGTGGAACTCCTCTTTTGGAGCTCTGTATATACCACATGGACTAACTCCCTGTATACCTTCCAGAATGGTTTCTTTCACAAAGATGTTATATGGACATTTAATTCATTGTAGTGAGTATGTTCATGGATATTGATTTACACTGTGATATTTATGTATTTGGATTATGTTACCTTATTTTGTTTTTTTACCTTTCTAGGTTTTTGATATTGATTAGCATAACTTTTTTGTCCATTATATGCTTACTATGTTTATATCACATGATTAGTCGCTGCTGTCTTTCATTATATTTTCACTTATTTCTTTCTTTAGCGTGGTATACCACTTAGAATTGATTATGTTAGAATGATTTGTTTTTGTAATTAGTTTTTTGTTGTTTTTTTTCAGCTGTATTCAAATTCGATTTGAATTGAATATCTGAAAATTAGTTAGGTACTACTTGTTTATAGACTGTTTAAAAATTTGTGATTTTATCAGATAAAGTTTTTACAAAATCAAAGCCTCCATTATTTTCCCAACAGAATATGTCAAATGAAATTATAGATAAGTTATCATCATTATAATTTATAAAAATGTATTGGATGATAGAAGTCAGCAGAGCTTCTGCTCATTTGCTAAGCTCTGGAGCAACTGCTCTTGCAGAGTTCAACTGCATTATGTAAAGTGCACAATCTTTTCACCTTTAATAAATCAACCCTTGTGTAATTTTATTAATTGTGATGAGTCTTCTTGTTTCTTTTATCCTACGGAGGAGTATGGAGCAGAAAATACGTTCTACCCTATTGGACAAGCACTCTTGGAATTAGCCCACCCAATATATATATTTTTTCTTACCATCCCTGGTTGTTACATGTATTGAATACTAATACTATCATTACAGGGAATAACCATAAACAGTTACCAGAATACAGTAATTTGCACCATAGTGGGCCTTTAATATAAAAAAAAAATATTTTTATCACTGTGTGTAGTTATTATTGCTGTATGACAGGTTAGCAGATTCTCCAATACAGTGATTTTATTTCATGCCTTATGTCCATACTACTAGATATTTACTAAGAAGCTAGGAAGAAAGGTGAGAATTTGATATCTTTTCCCTCAAGAGCAGGGGTCTCCAAACTGTGGCCCGGGGCCCAGATGTGGCCCTTTGCTTACCTTTATCTGGCCCTTGGGGCACTATTTCACCAAGACTCTAATGATGGAGCACCATTACCCTCACTGACACCATCAATGAGGCACTATTTTTCTCATTGAAATCAGCAATGGGGCACTATTGCTCCCATTGAAACCAATGATGGGGCACTAATGCCGAGGCGTTTTCTACTCCAACTGGCTAGAGTCCGGCCCCCCCTGAAGACTGGAGGATGGCAAAACAGCCCTTTGCTTGAAAAGTTTGGAGACCCCTGCTCTAAAGTAGGGGTCTCCAAACTGTGGCCTGCAGGTCGGATGTGGCCCTTTGCTTGCCTTTATCCAGCCCCTGGGGAATCATTCCATCCACTTACACCAGTGATTGGATACCATTACTCTCACAGACACCAATGATGGCACACTCCTTCCTTGAATACCAACAATGGGACACTATTCCTTTTACTAAAATTAACGATGGGGCATTGTTTGCGATTCGGCACTGCGTCGCTTTAACTGACAATTGCGCGGTCATGGGACGTGGCTCCCAAACAAAATTGACGTCCATTTTTTCCCACAAATAGAGCTTTCTTTTGGTGGTATTTAATCACCCCTGCAGTTTTTATTTTTTGCGCTATAAACAAGAATATAGCAACAATTTAGAAAATGTATTTTTATTATTTTTTATTTTTTATTATTTTTTACTTTTTGCTATAATAAATATCCCCCAAAAATATATAAAAAAACAATTTTTTTTCCTCAGTTTAGGCCGATACGTATTCTTCTACATATTTTTGGTAAAGAAAAAGTCGCAATAAGCAATTATTGATGAGTTTGCGCAAAAGTTATAGCGTTTACAAAATAGGGGATAGTTTTATGGCATTTTTATTAATAATTTTTTTTTTTTTAAATGGCGGCGATCAGCGATTTTTATCATGACTGCGACATTATGGCGGACACATCGGACATTTTTGACACATTTTTGGAACCATTGTCATATTTACACAGGAATCAGTGCATTTGTATAGCACTGATTGCTGTATAAGACACTGGCAGTGAAGGGGTTAACCACTAGGTGGCAGTGTAGGGGTTAAGTGTGTCCTAGGGGCATGTTTCTAACTGGGTGGCTGTGTGTTACAAGTCACTGATCTCTGCTCCGATGACAGGGAGCAGAGATCCAGTGACACTGTTACTAGGCAGAAGGGGGAGATGCTGTTTACTTAGCATCGCCCCGTTCTTCCTCCCCATGAGGCGATCGCGGGTATCCCCGCGACCCGACTCACGGAGCTTGCCGCGGGCGCACGAGCGCCCACTGGCCGCCTCTTAAAGGGGAACATACAGGTACGCGATTCTGCCTGTACGTGCCCTTCTGCCGACGTACATCGTCGTGAGGCGGTCGGCAAACGGTGAAGTTCTGAAGGACAGTAAAATGGCACTTTGTTTAGAACAATTAGAAAACCCTGCTCTAGAGGATATAATGTCAGAGGAACTTTTGAAATGTGATAGGTACTGACCTGATTTAAAATCAGAGGAGGACTGGGCTGGGTGGTGGGAGTGGGGGAGGGGCATTTGTCTCCTGATTAAAACATGTTGGGCTAGTGACTCAGGAAGAAAGAGAATTATTTAGTGGGAGCTTTGCCAACTATGATCAAATCAAATCTGGTGTCAATATTCCCTATGTAATATACAGTGGGGCAAAAAAGTATTTAGTCAGCCACCAATTGTCCAAGTTCTCCCACTTAAAAAAATGAAAGAGGCCTGTAATTGTCATCATAGGTATACCTCAACTATTAGAGACAAAATGTGGAAACAAATCCAGACAATCACATTGTCTGATTTTTTTAAAGAAGTTTTTTTGCAAATTATGGTGGAAAATAAGTATTTTGTCAATATCAAAAGTTCATCTCAATACTTTGTTATATATCCTTTGTTGGCAATGAGAGAGGTCAAACGTTTTCTGTAAGTCTTCACAAGGTTGTCACACACTGTTGCTGGTATGTTGGCCCATTTCTCCATGCAGATCTCCATGCAATTCTCTGTCGCTGGGCAACACAGAATTTTAACTCCCTCCAAAGGTTTTCTATGGGGTTGAGATCTGGAGACTGGCTAGGCCACTCCAGGACCTTGAAATGCTTCTTACGAAGCATATTTTCCATTATTTGAATTTTTATTTGTATCGGTATAAAATTATATATAAAAAAAACAGTTGTTTGATCCTATGAATACATTACATAGTCCATCCATTTATATAACACATGGTATCAGAAAAACATTAGTTATCACATTGGTCCCACCATATTGCATCCTCCATGTCTTGATGGAGGGGTTTAATGATGATTAGACATGTGCGGTTCGTCTTTTTCTGTATCAAAATTCGGATGCATTTTCCAATTTGCGGATGTATCTGAATCTCCAAATCACAATAGGAGTGAATTTAAAGGAATACGAAATAACAACTAATCCAAATTCAAATAGAATTTGAAAATGAATTTAAAATCAAATATATTGCTTACTATTACTGATTTCCTTCAAAAACGATATATTGATTTCTCTTCTGTTCGCTCCTTCTTCATTTTTTAAATTGGAAGTTTTGCTTTCCAAATATATACTTTACTTGTTTTATTTTATTTTATCAAACTTTTCCCAAGTCACCTGGATCTTTTCTGTGAACTTTTTTAGCAGTAGGGGCCTCAATAAATCACAACATCACCAAAGGGCTGCATATAATGTTCAGTGGATGTATTGCTACTCAAAACAGACCCAACGCATTACAGAAGATGTTCAGTGACTACAGACATGCTATAGAAGTGGTTGGAGGAGACTAGGAACATGTTACAAGAGACTGCTAGAGCTCACTCCCATTACAGGTCTATTACAATTCAGTGTCCCCTATAATCCAATCAAATATTACTGGCACCATTTGATATTTAGATACAAATACTCCTGCACTTGGCGGGTGAGACCAACCAGACAAGGTGTGTTAAGTGTCCATCTTGGGTTAACAGGATAAGCCAAGTCTTGATGCCTACTAAAGACCAGGGAGTCTGGTATGCTGAAACCACAAGAAAAAGAAAGAGAGGCGCACCAACCTAGTGCATTATCCTTAAACCCTTGTTTTTATTGATAAAAAGCGGTAAGTATTATACTCACAAGATTACAATTAGGTAAAAGCTCATCATATGGTCCGACAGCAAATAACATAACATGATGCCGTATTATTCAGTCCATAGTGAGGCAGGAGGTAGAAGTCCAAAAGGCTAACACGTTTCGAGGTAATCACCTCTTTTTGGCTCTGCGGAAGAGGTAATCTTGTGAGTAGGGATGAGCTTGATGTTCGGGTCGAACATCGGGTTTTCGCCTGTTTGCCGAATATCGAACAGTATGGGGCATTCGTGGGAAATTCGAGCGCCCATGGAACGCCCCATAATACGCTGCTAGATCGCAGTGCATTGCTGTATGATGATTGGCCAAAGCATGCACCTGACCTGCATGCTTTGGCCAATCCCAGCACCCTCTGCTAAGAGAGCCATAATTGGCCAAAGGCAGGGTGCCTTTGGCCAATCATGGCTCAGGTGGACTAAGTCCATGCCCCACACTATATAAGGCTGCCTACACGGCGGCCCTGTGTAGTGTTGTTGGCGTGGACTAAGACATAGCTTGATTTAGATTAAGCAGGTAGGTTATTCAGTTAGTGGCAGAGTATTTAATATATATATATATATATATACACAGTCAGTCTAGTGTGTGTGTGTGTGTGTGTGTGTGTGTGTGTGTGTGTGTGTGTGTATATATATATATATATATATATATATATATGCATTCTGTGGTGTACTGTTTCTACTACTTTTCTGGTGGTGTACACAGTACACAATACAGTGCAGCCATAGTACAGCTGCTACTACTTTTCTGGTGGTGTACACAGTACACAATACAGTGCAGCCGTAGTACAGCTGCTACTACTTTTCTGGTGAGTACACAGTACACAATACAGTGTAGTGTGGTGTTGCAAAACAAAATCCCCATCATGTCCGGAAGGCCACCAGGAGAGGCAGACGCTCACAGGCCACTAAAAGTGTCCAAGCAGGCTCTGTGTCTACAGTCAACAGTGGACATGGTACATCCTCTGCAGGTGGCCGTGGGGCATGGTTGTCCTTTTTTTCTGATGCTGGGGCAGGGGCAGAAAAATTAGGCCTTTGGTGGTAGTGGTACCACAACACTGTAACCCCTCACAGATTGTCTTGTTGGGAGCAGGAACAGGCCCTGCTGTGAAATATTAGATCAAAAATTGTAATTACATGCCCCTGTTAAACAGGGACAGACACATTGGGCCTTAGGCAGTGGTGGTGGTGCCCTAAACCAAAAAATATTGTTGGAAGCTAGCATCATGAAGATTGGGGAGAAATAGGATAGTCAGCATTGGCAGTCTTCAAGGGATCCCAGATCAAAAGCAAATTCAATCAGTTACATCAGCATCAGGTGCTTGATAGCTGCTGATCCAAGACTGATTCATTTTTATGAATGTGAGCCTATCCACAGAGTCTGTGGACAGGCGCACTCTTTGATCCATTCCAAACCCTTTAGCAGCACTGAATGTGCGTTCAGAAAGTGCGCTGGATGCAGCACAGGCCAGTAGCTCAATTGCATATTGAGCAAGTTCTGGCCAGTGGTCCATCCTTAAGACCCAGTAACCCAGTGGATGCCCTGTTGGAAAGGTCTCCAAGTCTGCTCTTGCCTCTAGATATTCCTGCACCATGTAATGCAGACGCTGGTGATGGTTGCTTGAACCGATCAGACCTTGGCGCTGAGGACTGAAAAATTGTCTAAAGGCATCAGTCAGCTGGCCACCTTCTCCACCGCTCTTCCTCTGACTGAACAAAGCCACAGCAACACGTCCAGCACCAGGAAATTGTAACCTCCCAGGGTCTGGAAATGCATTGCACAAACCTTTCTTCAAGGCCTCCTGAAGATGCTTCATCCTCTGCTCCCTCTGCGAAGGCAGGATGAGTTCTGCAACCTTACCCTTGTAACGCAGATCAAAAAGGTTTGCCAACCAGTAATGATCCCTTTCTTTGATACCACGAATCCTAGGGTCCTTACGCTGCATGGCCTCCCTGATTCTTCAAAGCCTGCAAAAGTTTGCAGAGGCATTCGATTCTGAGTCCTCTGGGTCACTAAGGATGACGTGATCCGTAACAACCTCCTCCCAGGCACGTACAACTGCTTGTGTTTCTGGGGACAGAAAACCATTCCTTGAAGACTGCTGCTGAGTGTTATCCTCCACATCCATGCTTACACAATCCTCCTCCTCTTCTTCCTGTGTGTTTGGCAGGCCCGCAGGAATAATATCTGGATAAAGGGGGCCTTGAGAGGTAAGGAAGTCCTCCTCTTCCTCCGGCTGTTCTGCCTCAAGTGCCCTGTCTATTATTCCATGAAGCGTGTGCTTCAACAGGAAGACAAGAGGGACAGTATCACTGATGCATGCATTGTCGCTGCACACCATGCTCGTGGCCTCCTCAAATGGTGACAGGCAGTGCATGCATCCTTGATCAGTAGCCACTGGCGTAGCGAAAAGAAGCCAAGCTCCCCTGACCCTGTCCTGGTGCCATACTCACACAGGTAGTCATTGATGGCCCTCTGCTGCATGTGCAGCTGCTTCAGCATTGCCAACGTTGAGTTCCACCTGGTGGACATGTCACAAATGAGACGGTTGGTGGGCAGGTTGCATTCTCTTTGAATTTCAGCCAGCCGAGCACTGGCATTGTGTGACCGGCGGAAATGACCGCAGACTTTTCTGGCCTGCCTCAGGAGATCTTGTAAGCCTGGGTACCTGCGCAAGAACCGCTGCACCACCAAATTCAGGACGTGTGCCAAACATGGAACATGGGTCAAGTGTCCCTGTCGGAGGGCTGAGATAAGGTTGGTGCCATTGTCGCATACAACCATTCCTGGCTGAAGCTGGTGTGGCGTCAACCACCTCTGAGCCTGCCCCTGCAGAGCTGACAGAATCTCTGCCCCAGTGTGGCTCCTGTCCCCTAAGCAGTAGTTTAACCTTAAACTACGTAGAGGGTTCTTTACTGTAAGAGCGGCAAGGATGTGGAATTCCCTTCCACAGGCGGTGGTCTCAGCGGGGGGCATCGATAGTTTCAAGAAACTATTATATAAGCAACTTAACGACCGCAACATACAGGGATATACAATGTAATACTGACATATAATCATACACATAGGTTGGACTTGATGGACTTGTGTCTTTTTTCAACCTCACCTACTATGTAACTATGTAACTCATGCACCGCATGGCATCTTTTTGCCTGCATGCTTGCGTAGCCCCTTGAACGCTTACGGAGCACCACTGGTTCAGAGGACAAATCTGCAGAAGAGGCCATAGAGGAAGAAGAAGACGAGGGGGTGGAGGAGAGAGCTGTGGCAGAATCACCACTAGCATTTTGTAGGCGTGGTGACGGAACAAGCTCCAATAATACTGAACCCTGTCCTGCATCCTTCCCAGCTACCAGCAGAGTTACCCAGTGCACCATGAAGGAAAGGTAACATCCCTGCTCATGCCTGCTAGACCATGAGTCTTACTGCTGACCGCCCTGTCCAACAAGGCCAAAACATTGCCTTCCACATCCCGGTAGAGAGTCTGAATGGACTTCCGTTAAAAGAAATGGCGTTTTGGAACCTGCAACTGAGGTGCAGCACATTCCACAAATTCACGAATGGGGCAGAGTCTACCAGCTGAAAAGGCAGCAGTTGCAGTGCTAGCAATTTGGCCAAGCTAGCATTCAGACGCTGAGCATGTGGCTGGCTGGGACCAAATTTCTTTTTATGGTTTAGCAACTGGGGTAGGGAAATTTGCCTGCTAAAATCACATGGTGGTGTACTGCTAGCAGATTGGCTGCAAGTACTTGGGACATCTATTGTTATACCTCCAGTCCTCTCAAAAACCTGCACTGAGAGGAATGGAGGTATAGTAGGGTTGGAGATCCCAGATGAGGAGCAAGGAGAAGTCCGCCTTTTTCTTTGATGTGGGTCTTTCAAGTGCTGTTGCCAACTGACTTGTTGCCTTATGAGTTTATGTGAAATCTCCATTAATAGCTGTAAAATATTGTAATTATGAATATATTTCATTTAACTTGTATCTATGTAGGGCGGATCATATTATCTTCACAGAAATCTCTGGTAGACCAGACAAGTCAGTGCCTAGGCTTGTGTATACAAACAATGGGATCCAAACCTCATTATTTTACACATACTCACTTCAAAGCATCCCATGCTGGGATATGCAATGAAGGGAGGCCAACCCATAATCAATACTTAACTTCCCGGGAAAATTCAAGTTAATCTCCTGCTCAAAATAGTCACAAGGATATGCATTAAAGGGGGCTGACTTATGCAAAGTATAGGGATTGCAGATGTAGCCAGTCCTTAACCAGGAATAGGGAAGCTCACCAATCAGAGCCACGCTATGCCAAAAAATGAGGCATCAGCCTGTAATGATATACACAGACTAGATGAGAGGAAAACACACTTTTATGGGAGAGCAGCCATCAGAATGGAACCTTGGTGCAAAGGGTAATTATGGGAAAGGTCTGCATTTTACTTGTAACTAAGTAAGTTTGTAGATGAATGTTTTCAGGAATATACTCTGTATTCCTTCATGTAATTCTCTCATTTTAACCTAATATTTTCTTCCTTGGTGTGTAGACTATAGATAGATGGTTGTGTATTAGATAGACTTTCAACTACTCACCAATAAATGTTGCTATTGTGTTAAAGCTTTCACTCATGGTCAAAGAACTCTCATTTAACCCAAATCATATCTGAGAAATATTAAATCTCAAATATAGTATACGGGAAACAGACTGCATGGGAGGTCATCATATGTCTGGTAAAGCATGTGGTGCCAAAGTTTCTGCTGTTCTGGCCATGCTTGATCCGCTTCAGACATAGGTTGCAAACAGCAACAGTGCGATTTGCTGCACACGTGTCAAAAAAGGCCCACACCAAGGAACTTTTCAAAATCGGAGGGGAGTCAGCAGCGCCCTGCACCTGCGGAGGTCTGTGGTGTGATTCAGTAGGGTGGCTGCCCTTAAGCTGCCCCTAGAGGACAACCTGCCTCATTGGAGTTGTGCATCCTTCTCCTCCTCTAATCAATCAGTGACCTCATCATCCCCTCTCTCCTCGTCACTGGACTAAACTTGACACTATGCTGCAGCTGGGGGAACATAACTGCCAGTTTCTTGTCCTTCTTGGGCACCCCCTCTCTCTAGGTTCATGTTACTTCCTTCCTCAACCTGGGAACCAACATCGGAGCCTTCAAATTGCTGCGCATCCTCCAGCAGCATGTACCCGACACTGTGGTCGAATAGTTCAGAGGACTCCTCTGTGCATGACAGAGGGGCTATGGAAGGAGTCACTGTGGACAAGGAGCCGATGGAATATACCACTTTGGCAGCTTTATAGGAAGGCAAACTACTCTGAGCCTGGGTGACAGAGGATGAGGAGGATGAGGATGGCTTTGTTATCCACTCCACCAACTCTTCTGCATGTTCTGGCTCAATAACACGGCCAGAAGCACAGAAATAGGACAAGCGTGCCCCGCGGCCATGTGCAGAGGATGCACCATGTCCATGACCAGCACTGTTGACTGTAGACACAGAGCCTGCTTGCCCTCTTTTATTGGCCTGTGAGCGTCTGCCTCTCCTTGGTGGCCTAACGGACTTGATGTATATTTTGTTTTGTAACACCACACTACACTGTATTGTGTACACCACCAGAAAAGTAGTAGCAACTGCACTATGGCTGCACTGTATTGTGTACTGTGTACACCACCAGAAAAGGAGTAGCAACTGCACTATGGCTGCACTGTATTATAATTACAATTTTTGAAATAATATTTAACAGCAGGGCCTGTTCCTGCCTCCAACAAGAGTATCTGTGAGGGGTTACAGTGTTGTGGCACCACCACCCAAGGCCACATTTTTCTGCCCCTGTTTAACACAGACATGTAATAACAATTTTTGAAATATTTAACAAACATCAGGGCCTGTTCCTGCACCCAACAAGAGTAACTGTGAGGGGTTACAGTGCTCTGGCACCACCAACACCTAAGGCCCAATTTTCTGCAGAGTATATAGGGCAGGCCGTATAGTATACATACTTCTGTTCAGAGTATATAGTGGGCAGGACCCGGGTCCCCAAACACTTTTTATGACAATACCATGCATATAAGCCTTTAAGATTAGCACTTTTGATTTTTCATGTTCGTTAAAGTCTATGGGACACGGTGTTCGAGCAAAGTCTTTGCCTGTTCGCATGTTCTGGATGCAAACCGATCGGGGGGTGTTCGGCTCATCCCTACTTGTGAGTATAAAACTTACCACTTTTTATCAATACAATCAAGGGTTTAAGGATAAAAGCACATTTGATATTCCTCTGAACAAGATCCATTATAAAAGGTCTATGAAAAAAAGAATGGGCAATAGACATGTGCACACTGAAATGTTTTGTTTCTGAATTTCGGTTTCATCCGAAAAATAAAATTTAATTACTCCCGAAATTCCTTTTTTTTTTGTTTAATAAAAAAATGCATTCATATGAAAATCCAATAAAGGGGTTGTAAAGGTTTGTGTTTTTTCACCTTAATGCATCCTATGCATTAAGGTGAAAAAACACCTGCCAATGATGGCCCCCCCAGCCTACCGTTTACTTACCTGAGCCCGTTCACCTGCTGTGTGCGTCCCCCGGCATCCTTTTCTCCATGGAGTCTGGCCGTTGATTAAATAGATAGGATAGATTGATAGCAGCGCAGCCATTTGCTCTCGCTGCTGTCAATCACATCCAATGACGCGGCCCGCTGGGGGGGTGGGAACGAGTCATACACTCTGTGTCTATGGATGCAGCATGTATGACAGGGAGCGCGCCCGCAAGCTAACCCCCTCGGGATAGAGCTTCCCAGAAAGAGGTTAGCTATTGCGGGGAGGAGCCGAGACAGCCGCCGAGGGACCCCAGAACAGGACGATCGGGGCCACTCTGTGCAAAACGAGCTGCACAGTGAAGGTAAGTATGACATATTTGTTTAAAAAAAAAAAAAAATAACCTTTAGTATCCCTTTAAGGTTGAATCTGTCAATTAAAGGCTTATGGTGTCTGTCAGATGTTCTGAGAAAGCAGCTGAACTGTGCGACGCTGCTATCGTACATTTTTCGGACGAATGCTCTGCCCACAAGCTATAGTAGAATTCTAATGTTGTATGACTAGTAATAATTATAATTGTTAATTATTATTACTAGTCAAACAACATTAGAATTCTTCTATAGCCTATGGGCGGGGCATTTGACCGTAAATGTTTGCTCGCGGAGATTGTATGTTTTTAGCTGCTTCGTCGAATCTTCATGTCAAACGGTATTACCTCAAGTTCGATAGACGCAGATCGCTATTGTCACCGTCATGTAGAATGAATCTTCTATCTATCTATATCGAACTGTTGTCGCAACGATATGAAAATATAGCATTTTCTTATTTGGATCTTTCGAGTTTCGGATTCTGCGCGTTCGTTATCGTTTTGTTAAAATGAATACGAAAATCCCCGATATTCAGGCGAAAATGCACTTGGACGATAACGAATGCACATGCATAGTGGGCAACACAGAAGAATTAAGGAAGTGTGAGCTGCTCAAGCTGTATGGGAATGAAGTCCCAGTGCTGGCTGGGAAGAGAGCTCATCTATGTTCCAGGCAATGGTAGAGAGTGACTAGGGGGCGTGGCCTAGTGGGGGTCCAGGCTGAGACTTCCATTCACTATTATACAACAGGTCTTGATTTGATGTGCAGCTCTGGGGAAATAGTAGAAATAGTATTCAGTACATGAAATGTAATAAGAATATTCCTGCGCTACCCAATTGGAAAAAGAAAAGAAAACAAGAACTCAGAAAAATTGTAAAAACGCACGTATGCGACTGGACAGCTGCATGCACCGATGCAAGGGTCAGACATAAGCCCAAAATCAAACTGAGGTATAGGGGGGAGGTGCTGCGCTAACCAGAAGAAAGCTGTAAATCTCTGTCTGTGGTCAATTAAAAAAATGACATAAAATCGCATAATAAATCGCATAAATAAGTGTTGACACTAAAAAACATTCAAGTCTAAATAATCAGCATCATGTGTATGTGAAAAAACGTGCATAAAAAATCCTTTTCAATTGGTATATACTAAATGACAAAAAAATTGCATGTTAAATCGCATAAATAAGTGTTGACACTAAAAACATATAAATCTAGATAATCATGTGTTGGTGCACAAAGGGACATAAACACTACTTCATGTGAATAATTCTAAATAAAAATACATAGAATAAATCAGAAATAACCATCAAAAACATATCCTTATAAATGGTGTAAAACGTACAAAGTGCCAGTGCTTAAAGGTGATCTAGATATCGCAAATAAAACACATCAATCCAACGCAATATGGATAATAAATAATATAAATAAATGTCCCAATAATAGTGATATAAAATATATTGTGCTGGCCTGCGAAACAAATGACCAATGACATGCCAGTAAGTGCAGCAAACTTAAAGTGCCAGTGTAAAAGTCATTAAAGGTGCAAAAGCAAGTTCTGGTGTATTCAACAAAACAACAGTGGGGTGTCTGGGATGCAATTCACTCAGTGTCCTCTTCGTGCATAAAACACTAATGTAAGCAGTGACCTCTTACCTAGCGGTGCTAGGTCAACCGCATGAATTGTAGCTAAAACGCCAGGTCCTGAGCCTCCATCGCGTCCCTATATCCACGCTTGCCGGTGTGAGTAATCCTAATGGCAGCTGATTAGAAGTGGCTATGGTCCTATCAGGGGTCCTGGACCAGCGCGGATCCTGGCTCAGCCTCCACATCTCAGGTATGTATGTACAGGAATATGCAGGACAAAGGTACTTGATAGTGAAGTATGTCTTAACCAGGTAATGCTTTATTAAAAATCTTTAAGTAGATGTACTCACATAAAAACAATGCAGAGCAAACCTCTCTCCTACGAGCAGCAAACTCGTTCTGTGTCTAGCAATGTGAAACAGCCTATTCCGTCCCTACGCGTGACATCACCGATCACGTGACTTCTTCATCCCCTACTGGTTAGCGCAGCACCTCCCCCCCTATATTCAGTACATGAATTCCTTTCTTTTCACATGCCTTTATTTCTATTTTTCTTCACATTTATATGTAGAGCAAGCTGAAAGTCACAGTTAAAGGGTTGGGACAAACCATATCACACTGCTGTGGTGCTTACAACAATTAGCTTTTATTCAACTATCTTCTGAAACTGTAAGGGCTTGGTTACATTTGCAGCCAAGGGGCAGTAAAAATAGAAGGCTGATTCAGGGTTTTACCACTCCCCAACCACCCACTTTACCTTGACATTGCAGCAGTGGTGGTGCATCCATAAAGGGCGCAGGAGTGCCGCCCCCTCTCTCCTGCCACCTGTCTATCACCATAGATAGATTCATGCAATGCATGAGTCTATCTATGGTCGCCACTGCCATCCCCTATTCAGGTGCCCGACCCCTTTTCTGGCGCCAGGAGCCTGAATTACAGCAGCGGGGTATTTTTTGGAAGCACCTGATTAGAGCCATAGGCCATAGGCTCTAATAGTCATCCAAAAAATTGACCAAGGGGTGCCATGCTGGGCGTTCACTGGTCACTCAGCGTTGTGTTAGGAAAGCGAATGAATATTTGCTTTACTAACACTGAACCACCTCTCAGCCAATCAGGTGCTCGGGTCTGTTTCCTGTCACCTGATTGGCTGAAACGACAGGCGCTGTGATTGGACGCCGCCTATCAGGCATTCAATCATAGAGGACGGGAGAAGACATTGAGGAGCGAGGAACGTGGAGGACCGTGACCCGATGCCCCACCGAGACAGGTAAGTGCTGGGTGGGCGGCGGATGCACACTGGCAGCAATTGATGGGCACACTGGCAGCAGTTGATGGGCACAGAGTCAGTAATTGATGGGCACACTGGCAGCAGTTGATGGGCACAGAGGCAGCAGTTGATGGGCACAGTAGTGGCAATTGATGGGCACAGTAGCGGCAATTGATGGGCACAGTAGCGGCAATTGATGGGCACAGTGTCAGCAATTGATGGGCACAGTGTCAGCAATTGATGGGCACAGTGTCAGCAATTGATGGGTACAGTAGCTGCGTTTGATGGCACAGTAGCGGCAATTTATGGGTACAGTGGCTGCGTTTGATGGGCACAGTGGCGGCAATTGATGGGTTTTTTTCAGTTTGCGCCCCCCAAAAATTTTAAGCACCAGCTGCCACTGCATTGCAGCCAGTTGGAGTGGAACAAATGCCTCGGAAAAATGATTCCCCATATCCCTTTAAGTGGGCAGTACTGTCACCAAACCTGACCTTTTCAAGTAAATGGTCTATGCCACAACTACGAGCCAGGCTCATGGTTGCAACAGGTCATTCCCATTTGAAATCCTTTTTCGGCTGCAGAAAAGAAAAAAGGCATTTGGGAGGCAGCAGTATCACTTCTGAGCCCCTCTTTCGATCGGTCGATCCAGCTCAGATTGTTTTTCATAAACTATCGCAAGTGTGAACAAGCCCATTTATATATACAGTATTCCATAATAGCTACAAAAGCTATACTGTAAATCCACTTTGTGTGCACTAAATGCCTTTGCAGACACAGATATTACCTTGTATAAGTAGCAGTGACATCATCACTGTGCTGTACATAGACTGTGCAGAGAGCAGAGCTGTGGGAGTGGCCCAGCAGGCCCCACCCACTACAGGCTGCCTGCAGAAAACTACAGGAGGGGGCGGAGACAAGGCCAGTCACCCTGCACAAGGAGAGCGAGCAGAAGTGGGTGGTCTTTATTACGGGAAGGCTCACACTGGATTACTGCACAGATCTGGAGGAAATACACAAAGCACACAGAGATTCAGAAAGAATACACATAATGGATGTATTTACACAATAATCTAGATTTAAACTATTTTTTTTCTTATTTTGTATATTGAGATCCTTGATAAGAATTGTAAATGGTGGTAGTGACAAGAGCTTAGTGGAAGAAGACAACTTGCCCACATCCCTATAGGACTACACAATGGGGAATTTTCCTCTTGTGGGACTTTAAAAGGCAGGAGTCTTCAAATAGTAATGTATCAAAAAATATTATTTTATTATCAAAAGTTAAAACATGACAAAGATAAAAGAGATGGATGCCAGGAGAATCAGATGGTAGCAAAAAAAGGAGTATACATGTCTGGTACAGCAATACAAGTGACCCCACACAAACTGTCCCGGCAGTGGGCTGAAACAGAAGGCCCAACGCGTTTCAAGGTTGTAAATGTTGAAACCTCTTCTTTAGGGGCTGATGGTGAGGTGTGTAATTATCTGGAAACATTTAGCAAAAATACAAAATAAGCAAAACAGTGAGATCCTGACATAATATAATGTTCATATACATTCGTAACACATAGAAACGGATTAATGCGTTATAAAATGTTCTGACCCTGTTACTCCTAAGCCAACATCAATTAGCAGCCGACTTCAAAGAAAAATGGGAATGAATAGTTTGTCGCCAGGGATCAGATCCATGAGCCAACGCTTAGCACCGAGAGACGCGCAAATCCAGGCCCCCGGACAGAACACAAAAGGCGTCCTACCACTTAAAGAATGGCACCACTGGTTTTGGATACCATTGATTATCCTGTCATCTGAGAAAGAGAGGGGGCAGAATGATAGATCCAGCAAATAGAGGTAAGAAAGAGGCTTAGCCTAATAGGCTGACACCTGCTATAAATTTAGCATAATTACAGTAGGAGTGTGTCTGTCCTTTACATAACCTACTAATGCATAAAAACTCCTTATTGTAGGTGAAGGGATGTCACATAAAGCGCTGTCTAGTCAAGGGTGGTGATGGGTCCCCCAGTGAAAGAATCACAAAAGGGGAGAGCAGTGGGTGCGTCTGCAAGGACAGCTAGAAAGAAAGAGAGAAGTAAAAAGGTGTTGTGTGATTGATTTCAATCACAAATAACAACCATATACATCTCAAACAGCAGTATGGAGTGTCCTAATAGGCAACATCCAATACAGTGCAGTGTAAGTATTGATTTACTTGTGAAAGCGCATTGCTCTCTACAGATATGTCCAGCAAATCACAGCCTATTTCGCAGAGCAGAGTTAATAGTAATTTACCTTTGGGAGTGAGCGGCTACACGACCGGTCTGATGCCTGTACCAGCATGAGACTGGGCGTCCACACACGCATTCCTAAATACCACCGCTCATTAAAGACAAAGCTGGCACAGCTGGCTCATGTGTTTGACAGGCATCATGCAGTGGGAGGGTTTGCCCTCCGAGTCCCCGGCGCGCGGGCCTGCCCCCTAAACCCCATACACGTATCAGTGTCCAAGGAGAGGATGACGTCACGCGCTGAAAAAAAGAGAGAACGTGGACACATGCCCGGAGGGAACTGACGTCCGCATCAGGGGCTCACGGTGCGCTGATCGTCATGGCAACAGAATAAACATATCCCGGCCACGCACGATCATATGATAAGACGCCAAAAAATGTCAAACAAAAGGATGACACATTGGCCCCCATGCGCCGAGTTGGCTATCCGAGCCCAGCCTAGCATATCCCCCAGCCCTGCAATGACCAAAGATCCAGAACCATGGCGGCAAAAAACATACATTCCAGGGGGACCTAGAAAAAATGCACAAAATGAGTAAGAGAAAAACAAAAAGGGGAAGAGAGAGAAACCTATACAATAGAGGGCATGGAAGATGAGAGGATTAGGAAAGAAGGGGATATACAACTGTCTATAACGATCAGATGTATACATTCGTGTATATATATATATATATATATATATATATATATATATATATACACAATATCCCACCCCATCGTCCGCAACTATGTACATTGATGCAAGTATAGTCTATCGGTATGCATATTGTGCAAGTAAAATGTGAAGAGAAATCTGACCGCTATACCCCCCAGGAATATGGGAATAATTTGTATCAAATTAATAAGGGCTTCATGAAAAATGGCAAAAAGAGTAAAACAAGTAATTCTGCGCTACCCAAATAACAAGCAGCTAACACGGCCAATAGGATATAAGCATAAATCGAATAACAGAATAGGTGCAGCGCTAATAAGACAAAAAACAGATGACCATGTGTTGTGTGGTGTGGAAACCGATAGGTTCCTCAAATTAGCACATCAAAATGTGTAGGGGGGGACATAAAAATTAAATGAAAAAGGTCCTCAGAGTCCTCAAAGAATATAACATATAAAATGTTAGAATGGTAGTCCTCAGTATGCGTGTGACTTCATATTAAAACAAATCGACTTGCAGAAATCATCTGGACTAAAAAGACAGCACCACCAACAATGAAGAGGCTTACCGCAACGTTTGAACCCAACAAAACATACGTTCAATTGTGTCAAACAAGCTTGAATCCTGAACGACTGGTGGAGATTCGTAGAAGGTGGAAGTAGGTCCAGGGATGTTCCGTGTGATGGTGTAAGTCTCCGGGGTGTTGTCCACAGTAGATAGTAGTTAAGTTGGATAAGGAGAAACAAAGAGAGGCCACATAGTGTAATCCCGTATGGAAAATAAGCACCAAAATTTATTTTAAAAAAGGAAATACACTCACATGTAAATGGATAAAAAACAAATAAAATGGCGGCAGTCATGAAAAATGGGACATGTTTGCCTCCAATAAGATCCCACTCAGACCCTCCAGAGGTGAAACCCTCCAGGAGAGGTCAGAAGGAGATGGCATCATTCAGGCCGGGTGGCTTGGTGGCCTGAAGACAATAAATCCATTTCTGTTCTTCTTGCAACAGGGTTTTGTTCCAATCCCCACCACGTAGCCCTGGGTGAACACCATCTAGTATCAGAAAGGAGACTTTGGGAAAGATTCCCGCATGAATCACGGAAACATGTCTCCCCAATGGCAGACTAGGGTTACATGATTTCATCGAGGCTATGTGGCGGTATGCCGCCAGAACTCCTGGTTTGTTTTGCCAACATAATAGCATGCACACTCGCAAACTAGCAAGTATACAACACCAATTGTTCTGCAGTTTGCAAAATGTTTGGGTGCATACTTTTGGCCAATGGGTAATTTGATATTTGGCTTGATATTCATAAATTGGCAGTATGGGCATCTGCCACACCTGATGGTCCCGGGGCATTTGCAGGGATCTTGTTTGCCCACGCCACCTCCCGAATACTCACTAGACACTAGATTATCCCTAATGGATTTGGCGCGCTTGAACGTGAAGGACGGTTTGTCCTGCACAAAGGGGCCAATGGTGGGATCTAGTTTAAGGACGTACCAAAAAACTGCCTGCAGCTCCCCAGGACCGGCGCTGACACCCCGCCGGTCCTGAGGAGCTGCGGGCAGGAGTTTTTAGGTGAGGCGGCGGCTTCGGCCTAGTCCGCGAGATTTTTTAAGAAAATCTCCCAGCCCTACTATGTACCAATATACAAGCATTCATGTACTTTTCTTTGCAAAAATAGCAAAGCTTTCCCCAAAATTTACAGACACGTACCTTATGCCCCGTACACACAGTCGGAAAATGTGTGATAGGACCTTGTTGTCGGAAATTCTGGCCGTGTGTGGGCTCCATCACACATTTTCCATCGGATTTTCCGACACACAAAGTTTGAGAGCAGGATATAACATTTTCCGACAACAAAATCCGTTGTCGGAATTTCCGATCGTGTGTACACAAATCCGACGCACGAAGTGCCACGCATGCTCAGAATAAATAAAGATATGAAAGCTATTGGCTACTGCCCCGTTTATAGTCCCGACGTACGTGTTTTACGTCACCGCGTTCAGAACGATCGGATTTTCCGACAACTTTGTGTGACCGTGTGTATGCAAGACAAGTTTGAGCCAACATCCGTCGGAAAAAATCCTAGGATTTTGTTGTCGGAATGTCCGATCAATGTCCGACCGTGTGTACGGGGCATTACTGTGCTCCATCCATGTTTCCAAACATATCTTTTGCTTCTGTCTTACTTCCTTACAGACTTTAGGTCATGACACAGGAAGGAGTTGGCCAGCTGACCTCATTAGCACACACCCTGCATCATCCACCCTCCCATTCCCAGGTACACGTTTTTTAAATGAGATGCAATCAATCAGTGATCACCCTTCTCACTAAATATACAATCAGATTGCACAGTGTATGACCATCTTTATACAAGTACATAGGAGGGAGTGAACAGAAACACTCAGCTGTCAAGCCCCGTTCACAACTCTGCATAGCGGGAACTCGCATTCCCACATGCGTTTTTTTTTGTTTTTTTTAGTGTGTGTGGGGGGGGGGGTGTTCTGGAGCATTTTCACTCATCACACATTGGGCAGCCCATCCACCTGAATGAGCCCCCTACACACAGCAATCATACCAAAGAAGCTTCAGACTTTGTTTTAGAGCGAAGCTTGGTGCGTTTTTTTGCTGCAGTTTTTGGTGCAGCGCATTTCTGAAATGCAAGGAAACGCACAGATGTGAATGGAGCCTCATTGTTCTTGTGTTATTACACCAATTTCACTTTTGGGCCCCATTCACAACTAGCATATTGGGGAGCGAACGTTTTGTGTCTCGTTTTTCCTGTGACACACATAGGGCAGCCTGCTGATTTCAAAGGGCTGTGCTATATGTGGCTTATGGGACATTTTGGCATTTTGTGGGCTGTGTGTTTTTTACTGTGTGTTTTGCAGCATTTGCCCCTCGTTTTTTCACATGGCAAAATGTGTGTTTGCTTCTGTGTTTGGTGTGCCGTTACCAATTAATGGCACTGAAAGTGCAACTAGTAATTTTAGGTGTATAAAGATGGCCATACACTATGCAATCTGATTGTACAATCTCCTTTTAGATTTACCAAATGTATATAATAGAAGGAAACACCTATCTAGCCAATCACTCTATATCCAATCAGACCTTGCACTGCATAATTGATGGCAGATCTAATGCCGCGTACACACGGTCGGACTTTTCAGCTACAAAAGTCCAACAGCCCGTCCGACAGACTTTCAACAGACTTTTGGTGGACTTTCAACAGACTTTCTAATGACCGGACTTGCCTACACATGATCACACCAAAGTCTGACGGATTCGTACGTGATGACGTACACCGGACTAAAATAAGGAAGTTGATAGCCAGTAGCCAATAGCTGCTCTAGCGTCGGTTTTTGTCCGTCGGACTAGCACACAGACGAGTAGATTTTTGGGTCCGGCGTAGTTACGACGTAAAGATTTGAAGCATGTTCCAAATCTAAAGTCAGTCAGATTTGCGTCTGGAAAAGTCCGCTGAAGGTCCGGTGAAGCCCACACACGATCGGATTGTCCGCCGGATTTGGTCCGTCGGCGTCCGTCGGACAAGTCCGGTCGAAAAGTCAGATCGTGTGTACGCGGCATAAAGGAGATTGTACAATCAGATTGTATAGTGTATGGCCAAACACCAAACACAGAAGCAAACACACATTTTGCCATGTGAAAAAACGAGGGGCAAATGCTGCAAAACGCACAGTAAAAAAACACACAGCCCACAAAACGCCAAAATGTCCCATGAGCCACATGTAGTCCAGCCCATTGAAATCAGCAGGCTGCCCTATGCGTGTCAAAGGAAAAACGAGACACAAAACGTTCGCTCCAATCACATCTGTGCTTTTCCTTACATTTCAGAAATGCGCTGCACCAAAAATCGCAGTAAAATACGCACCAAGTTCCGCTCTAAAAAAAGTACTGAAGCTTCTTTGGTATGATTGCTGTGTGTAGGGGGCCCATTCAGGTGGATGGGCTGCCCTATGTGTGATGAGTGAAAATGCTCCAAAATGCCTCCCCCCCTCCCCTCTCGCTGAAAAAAATAAAACGGGGGAATGCGAGTTCCCGCTATGCAGAGTTGTGAACATGTTTATGTCCACTCCCTCCAATGTACTTGTATAAAGATGGCCATACACTATGTAATCTGATTGTAAATTGTGTATTTAGTGAGAAGGGTGATCACTGCTTGATTGCATTTCATTTATAAAAACGTGCACCTGGGAATGGGTTGGTGATGATGCAGGGTGTGTGCTAATGAGGTCAGCTGGTCAACTCCTGTCATGACCTAAAGTCTGTAAGGAAGTAAGACAAAATCAATAGATACGTTTGGAAACATGGATGGAGGACAGTAAGGTATGTATCTGTAAATTTTATGGAAAGCGTTAATATTTTTGCAAAAAAAGTACATGAATGCTATATTGGTACATAAGGGGGCTGGAATTTAGGAAAAAAAAAAGGTGAACTTATCCTTTAAGAATTCTTTTTTGCACTTTGTTGCCCCTGCTCTTTGCCCTGGCCATGGAGCCACTAGCTATAGCTATTAGATCATCAATCAATATAAAGGGTTTTCGGAATGGAGTTTTTGAGGAAAAAATCGCATTATATTCTTTTATTTCCTGGGGGACAAAGGTCGAATGTTGATTTCAGTGATGGAGATTATAAAGAGCTTTGGCTGCTTCTCAGGTCTATCTATCAAAAATCTACCTTGCTTCCAGTGGATCCAATAGAAAGGGCACTGCCAGATAGTGCCATACAGGTGGTAGAAATGTTTAAAGTGATTGTAAAGTCTCGTTTTTTTTTCCCAATAAAAATAACAAACCTGTTATACTTACCGCCTCTGTTGCATTTGGATTTGCATAGAGCAGCCCAGATCCTCCTCTTCTCGGGTCCCTCTTCCGGGATCCTGGCCCCTCCCTCCTGCTCAGTGACCCCACAGCAAGCAGCTTGCTATGGGAGCACCCAAGCCGAGTCACAGCTCCGTGTGTCCATTCAGTCAAGGAGCCCCGACCCGGCCTTGCCCACTCTCTCTCCTGATTGGCTAGCTGACTTTGTTTGATAGCAGCGGCAGCCAATGGCGCTGCTGCTGTGTCTCAGCCAATCAGGATGGAAAATCTCAGACAGCTGAGAGACTCGTGGACATCGCTTGACAGAGAGGGACCTCAGGTAAGTATTAGGGGGGCTGAGGGGGGCTGCTGCACACAGAAGGATTTTTATCTTAATGCATAGAATGCATTAAGATGAAAAACCTTCTGACTTTACAATCGCTTTAACCACTTCAGCCCCGGAAGAATTGGCTGCTCAATGACCGTCCCATTTTTTGTGAAACGGCACTGCATCGCTTTAACTGACAATTGCGCGGTCGTGCGACGTTGTACCCAAACAAAATCGACGTCCTTTTTTCCCCACAAATAGAGCTTTCTTTTGGTGGTATTTGATCATCTCTGCGGTTTTTATTTTTTGCAACACTTTTGAAAAAAACACAATATTTTTTACTTTTTGCTGTAAAAAATAGCCCCAATTTTTTTTTAAAAAGCAAATTTTTTCCTCAGTTTAGGCCTATATATATTTTTCTACATATTTTTGGTAATAACAATCGCAATAAGTGTATATTGATTGGTTTGCGCAAAAGTTATAGCGTCTACAAAATAGGGGATAGGTTTATGGCATTTTTATTATTATTAATTTTTTTTACTAGTAATGGCAGCGATCTGCGATTTTTATCGGGACTGCGACATTATGGTGGACATATCGGAAACTTATGACACATTGTTGGGACAATTGGTATTTATACAGCGATCAGTGCTATAAACATGCACTGATTACTGTATAAATGTCAGTGGCAGGGAAGGGGTTAACACTAGGGGGCGATCAAGGGGTTAACTGTGTTCCCTATGTGTGTGTTCTAACTGTGGGGGGGGGGGGGACTGACTATAGGAGATGACAGATCGTGGTTCCCAGCTCATAGGAACTCACAATCTCTCTCTCCTCTCAGAACTGGGATGTGTGTGTTTACACACACACGTCCCTGTTCTGCCTCTCGTGCCCGCGATCGCTCGTGGCCGGCGGTCATCACTGTGCAGCGGGGGTGCGCGCCTGCTATCCCGTTTCAAGGGACCGACGTACAGCTACGACGGTTTGTGGGATCGTGCCGACCTGCCGCAGTATAATGACGGAAGCTAGTCGGCAAATGGTTGAGTGCTTGGGAGTTTATATAACAGTAGACCCTAAATTTTATAACTTTATATCTTGTTGAAAATGCTAAAAGAAAAAGGAGGATTGGTCTTGCCACATCCATGGAGTTATTTTGTGGCTGCCCAGTTACAGCACTTACAGGGCTGTGCACTGAAAGGGGGTTCCGCATGGTATAGTGGACGAGAATTGCTGACCTGTACACCACATTCTATGTTAGTCGAAGGTTCATTGAGGTCGGAGTCACCATGCCCTACAGTTCATCAGCTATTACTAAAGTTGTGGTGGATAGAATGCCCTACGCTTCATTATATTGGGTTTATAAAGTATACCCCTATTTGGGATAATCAAAAATTATTAGAATTGATTGCAGATTTTTCCTTGTGTAATGCTGTTAGTCTAAACTTTCTACAATGAATCTTACATGTGTCGGGTCTTCCTGGGCATTGTTCCCTAGATGAGACTCATCCCTTGGTTTTACTTTCCTGTTGGGGCTTTGGTTTGTTCTTCCCCTTGTTGGTGCATGTTCAGGTAACTGCAAGAACCTACTGCTATAGTTAAATACTGTATATAGATGTTCGTTTTGACTGTTATGAACATGTTGTCATTTTATGTAGTTTTGTATTTAGAAAACCATTTATATACCCGGCAATTAAGCTCCAGATGAAGTGGATAGATTCCAGGAAATGGGTTGCGCTTGCGGAAAGAAATTACTGAATATGCCAGTTTGAATATACGTAATGTTGGATCATAAGTATATTTACTGAAACTGGGACTTTTTTGAAAAAATAAATATTCTATTTTTCATGTGAACAAGACTTTTGTCTGATATGGAATAAGTAAACTGGTTTTAAATTAGAGATTTTATTGATATATAATAAACTGTATAATTTTAACTGTTAGCTTGTGTTGTGCCTTTAAAGCTCCACCATGTCACTCCACCATGTTGTGCCTTTAAAGCTCCACCATGTCACTCTTTAGTCTCTCTCTTACCATAACCTTCCACCAAAAAACAATGCAAAATAAAATCTCCTGCCTCTGATGATCACAACAATACCACATAAGTGTATGGTATTTGTTTGTATCCATAGTAGGGCCCAGAAACAATGGTGCACATTTTGCTTTTTTTATCCTAGCTTAAATACACTGATGCTGATACTAATTTAAAATGTTTTTTTTTTAATCCAAATACACAGACCCTGACCTTTTACTCTGACCACAATCTTTGACCTCAATCCTAACCCTGTCACTAACCTAGATCAAACCTTAACATTTTTTTCTTTGTGTTTTATTATTAATAATATTATTATTATTTTTTATACACATTACTTTGTTTACATTTGTCTCCTCTAGCAAAGAAAAAAAAAAATATAATTTAGCTTTTTCTCCATTCAAGGGGAGAAAAAAAGGGGTGGACTATACAGGGACAGATCACTGTGATAATAAATCATAAACGATCAGGTAATTGGGAACCAGGCCTCCCGCTTCCTGAATGTTGGTATAAACCCGGGGCTCTCGATGAGAGCTCAGTCTCTGGGCTGGGAGTGGGCTGTACACCACGCTCCCAGCACAAACACAGGTACTCATAAATGCGGCCCCGCAGATAAAGACACACTTCCATAGAGTCACATATATTCGTAAAGGCATCTGGATGGGGCTAAAACATGTTACACCTGTATTTAAGTTGTAACATGTTCTAGCACCATCCCCTAACCCCATGAGCCCCCCTCTTCTCTGTGACAGAGGGTGGGGGTTCTTCTCCCCTGGGCCACTGTTACATTTAAAACTCACAGGGATCTGTAAATGAATAAACTACAAGGCTTAGCAGAAGGCCTGTAATTCTCAATGGACTACAAGTGTGCTGATCAGCTTTCTCATAGTTCATTCACTCTTCCTACAGCTTTCTAACTAAAAGCCCATAATCGGTCTGCTGATAGCTGGGAACAAACCATCTCTACTCATTGCCCTGCCAGAAATCCAGGAGCTGACATCCATCAGTAAACCAACAAATTTAGAAGAACTCCATCATGGTAGGTGCCATAAGGAGGACAAATAAGGAACTTGTGGTCTGGAGGAGCCTCAAAATTTATGGGAGTGAGGTCCTATGGTGTAGGAGTAAGGGCAGTGAGGAGTGAGGTCTACCTAAATGTATGCTGCCATGGAGTCAGTCAGCAAAAAACATTTTTGGGGTAATTTATCAAAACTGGAGCAGCAAGAATCTAGAGCAGATGCACATGGCAACCAATCAGCTTTTATTTTCAGCTTATTCCGTTAAGCTTTGAAAATTAAAAACAGAAGCTGGAAGGTTGTCAAGCAAAGCTGCTCCAGATTCTTGCTCCAGTTTTGATAATTGATCCTCTTCCCACTAGGAACACAGACAGCATTAAATCTTTTTTAGAAGGTCTAACCTTTTCCCACTCTACATAAAGCTAAAGAAAGGTTTGTTGTTATGTACACAATAAATGTTTGTATAACCTAATTTTTTTTGTTATTTTGGATACTTGTAGTTTTTGTTTTTACTGCTACAACTTTGATATAGCAGTGGAGCCATGCAGTGCTAGATGACCTTTTGTTGCGGTTGGGTAAGGACTGACTGTACAACTATCTTAATAGGCTCATCTCTGGGTTCCTGGGAAAAGGTACTTGGAGAGGTAAGAAAAACGAATATGAGGAGGACTCATAATGTCACAAGATTGGCTAGAAAATAATAAAAATAAATAGTAAAAAAAAGCCCCTAAAATTCCACTAGGGAGACCTCAAGGGGCGAGGGGGGATTTGGATGGAGGACAGCATGGAGCCTGGAGTTGGGATTAAAAACCTTCAACACCCAGGAAAAAAGTATAGAGCCTGGAGTTGGACTTTAATATCAATGCCTGAGTAAAAAGTACTGTTCAGGAAAGTTGTGTATTCTTTGTGCATTTTAATGTTTTTTTGTTTTTTTTTCAAATGACTACTGTGTTTCTTTGATACCATGTATCACCTTATACCTGAAGAACCGAGTCAGCTTCATATAGGTCCTGAGCTCATGTGTAGCTAGAATATCGACTCGGCCTTCATGGAGGAATGCTATGACAAGTGAAGGAGATTTTCTGTCCTCCAAAACGTCCCACAAGGGTTTTAGTGATAACTGGGGATGCCATGAAAAGTAACACCATATGGGAAAAAAGGATTTGGACACCTGACCATCACACCTTCTGTATCAGGACACTGTTCATTGCCTTGTTTTGGTCCGAAAACTCAGAAAGTGCTATTTAGTAAAGATGAGCTAATCGTTTTGTGAAAACCCAAATTTGTAGCTACTCTAGAGAATTTAGGTCCAAAGTTCTCCAGGAAGCAACAATATGCTTGGTGAACAGGGTCACAGAGGGGAAATTTACCTGTTCACTTCTGTACAGAACATGCAGTGGTCCCCAGAATTACTATGGTCACCATTCGGATTCCATGGGATTCTTGGTTTAATGAAAGTTATGTGTCCCTGCCCTCTGTAATACCATTGTTCTAATAGAAATTTTTTAAGCCACTGATGCCACAGGCTGCATGGGTCCCATTCAGGGGCGGACTGACAACTCATGGGGCCCCCGGGCAATAGGAGATTATGGGGCCCCCCAGGCAATAAGAGATTATGGGGCCACACAGTAGACACACACACAGTATACAATCACACAGTATACACATACATGTACACACAGTATACAATCACACAGTATACACATACATGACCACACAGTATACACAGACATGCTTCTATTGGCTGAGAAGGTATTGGAGAGGTGGGGCAGCTATAATCTCTGGATTTTTAGACCTAAAGGATGTCGGTAAGGGACATTTCAGAGACAGATGTAAAAAAAACACAGATTTTTACATACTGTCCCTGGTTTTACTGAGGCTGGCAACCCTGATGGGGCCCCCTAGTGGTCCGGGGCCCTCGGGCGGTGCCCGAGAGCCCAAATGGTCAGTCCGCCCCTGGTCCCATTGCACATGCTGTACAAAAATGAAATGGTCACAATACCATTTGATGATTTGCAAACAATCACCAGATGAAGCAAATAGCAGCATCTGCTCCACAGAATCACCAGTGTATTTTTTTTTTGCATTTGCTAAAAGAGGAGATCCACCCACTTAAAAGTCAGCAGCTACAAAAAGTGCAGCTGCTGACTTTTAATAAATCGGACATTCACCTGTCTCAGGGTCCAGCGATGTGGGGGAACGAAGCCCCACTTCTCTCCCTCCTCTCTGCGGCACCGGCATTGTAACTGTGGGCGCCCGGCTGTGACTTCACAGCCGGACACGCACTGCGCATGCGCTGCACACTGTGATTGGTCAGGCAATCTTCTGTGACCTGTGACGTGTCCCAGAAGATTGCAGGGAAGGAGGGGGAGAGGTGAACTTCCTGGGAGCTGGATGCCTCTAAAATGAGGGTATCCGCTCCCCCACAAAAAAAAAATTAAATGCCAAATATGGCATGTCAGGGGGTCACCATCACTTAAAGCGGAAGTTCCATTTTTAGGTGGAACTCCGCTTTAACCGGTTCCCGACCGGCACACGCCGATGTACGTCGGCAGAATGGCACGGCTGGGCAAAAGGACTTACAGGTACGTCCTTTTGAATTCCCCGCCGTGCCATTGCGTGCACGCCGCCGGCGGGGCGCGCACATGCGCCGGCCGGGAGCTCCGTGAGTCGGGTCACGAGTCCCGCGGACTCGATCGCCGCGGGGATACCTGCGATCATCTCACGGAGAGGACGAGCGGGGAGATGCCGTTGTAAACAGCATCTCCCCGTTCTGCCTAGTGACAAGTGTCACTCGATCTCTGCTCCCTGTCATCGGAGCAGAGATCAGTGACGTCACACACACAGCCCATCCCCCTACAGTTAGTAATCACTCCCCTAGGACACACTTAACCCCTCCCCGCCCCCTAGTGTTAACCCCTTCACTGCCAGTGTCATTTACAGAGTAATCAGTGCATTTTTAATCGCACTGATCGCTGTATAAATGACAATGGTTCCAAAAATGTGTCAAAAATGTCCGACATGTCCGCCATAACGTCGCAGTCACAATAAAAATCGCTGATCACTGCCATTACTAGTAAAAAAAAAAATTATTAATAAAAATGCCATAAAACTATCCCCTGTTTAGTAAACGCTATAACTTTTGCGCAAACCAATCAATAAACGCTTATCGCAATTTTTTTTAACCAAAAATATGTAGAAGAATACGATCGGCCTAAACTGAGGAAAAAAAATGTTTTTTTTATATATTTTTGGGGGATATTTATTATAGCAAAATGTAAAAAAATAATGTGTTTTTTTTTTAAATTGTCGCTCTTATTTTGTTTATAGCACAAAAAATAAAAATCGCAGAGGCGATCAAATATCACCAAAAGAAAGCTCTATTTGTGGGAAAAAAAGTATATCAATTTTGTTTGGGAGCCACGTCGCACGACCGCGCAATTGTCAAAGCGACGCAGTACCGAATCGCAAGAAACGCTCTGGTCAGGAAGGGGGTAAAATCTTCCGGGGCTGAAGTGGTTAATAACAAAATGTTTTTAAGCTGACACAAAGCGTATAATGCGAAAGAAAAAAAATTGATGTGTGAATGTCAATCATTCACACAGGTGCAAGAAACCTTCACAACAATTCACTTCAAATATAACTAAAGACAAAACTTTACTTTTTTATTTTCATTTTGGATAGAGTAAGGGAGGGTTATAACCCTTTTCAGTTTATTTCTCGCCATCTGTGTCTCATTGGGGCGAATTACTTTCACTTCCTGTCCCATAGCCAAAACAGGAAGTGAGAGGAAATCCACACAAATTAAAGGAATCCCTTGGGGACCCCCCAAGTCTCGAAAAC
This sequence comes from Aquarana catesbeiana, assembly GCF_042186555.1. Lineage (NCBI taxonomy): Eukaryota > Metazoa > Chordata > Amphibia > Anura > Ranidae > Aquarana > Aquarana catesbeiana. The sequence continues at coordinate 46,213,540 of NC_133329.1, forward strand.
TAGTGTCCCCATTGGAAGATTTCACCTCCATTACTTTTCTGGGGACAACCCAAAATTTGTAATTTTCTTTTACTTTCACTTTCAATGACAACAGTAAACAGGACAAATGGAGAGGATGAATCTCTCTACCGGGGACACAGACAGCAAAAAAAAACTGACAAGTGTTCTAATCCCTCTCCACTCTATCCAAACTTAAAAAAACACATGTTTTGCTTTTAGTTGTAATTTATTACATTTAATTCCTGGGATCATCCATGCCATCTAGTGGCAATAGTGTGTTTTTTTTTTTTTTTACTGAAATACCTCAATCTAAAAAAATACCTCCTTATTGTCACTAGATGGCACTGACGATCCCAGGAAATAAATGTATTCCGCAAATGACAGTAAAAACTCATTATGCCTGTGACACAGTGAATATTTTATATTATATTACATAGACTCAATATTGTTTATTGGCAATTGATTCATCCGTGCTAAGCTCTGAGCAAACAGCTAAACACAGATGAAATATGCATTGGGAAGCTGTTTTATCTATCAAAGAATGTGTGTTTCTGCCCATTCATCCTGAGATCTAAGCCTCATTCACACAGCAAAAATGAGCCATTCCTCCTTCCCCATCTCCCCCCAGACAGGTCTGTGCTCCGTGAAACAGGACAAACCGCGGGGGGGGGAGATGCGGGTGATCTTTTTCTGCTGCAGTTTACTATCACTTATAGATCTCTTTTGTACACTTAAAGCGGAGTTCCACCCTATTTTTAACATTAGCTCAATCAGATGACATCAATGTACTCATTTATAAACGGAACTTTTTTTTTTCTACTGTACCTGTGTTTTTCAGATCTTCCTCTCTATTTCCTGTCTGTGGATTCTGCGGATATGGCCGGGTATTTTACGGCTCCTTCGTAATTTTCCTTTTAGCCGCACTGGCTCCTGGGCGCTTGTGTCATTGTTCCCAGGAGTCATTGCGGAGGCCTGCCGCGAGTTATCGCGGGAATTTCAATATTGGAAGTGACGCGATTACAGGGTTTTTTTTTGCCATCGCACGGGGGCGGGAACTTCCTGCGACGCCGCCCGTTGTGATGGCAACCATGAACTTTACGGTGCTCCACGTAGTTACTATTGAGCATGCGCGGGAACCAGCAAGGCATGCTGGTAGCTCAGCATCAAGGGCAGAAGGAAGTAAATGCTTGTGGGCTTCACATGCCCACAAGCAAGATGAAAAAGGACGTCCAGATTTTTTCTAAGTTCTTCTTTACAATGAAAGCGGACATCGGGCAAGCTAAATCTACAAAAAAGTGAGTTTGCAAATGTCTATGTGTGATTGTGTTACTGTTTACAAAAAAAAAAAATAGCCAGTGGAGCTCCGGTTTAACACTTTAAATACATTTCTAAAATGCAATCAATGTAAGAATCTGATCAGAGAAGACAGGAGCAAACTGCCTTTTTACACAATGTAGAGGATTAACCCCTTAGGTTCCACAGTGAGTATAACAAGCATGCTTTACTGCATATACAGAGAGATTTTACTGTTGTGGGTTCAGTAACACTTTAACCACTTCAGCCCCTTCCTGACCAGAGCACTTTTTACAATTTGGCACTGTGTCGCTTTAACTGACAATTGCGTGGTCATGTGATGCTGTACACAAACAAATGTTGTGTCCTTTTTTTTCCCCACAAATAGAGCTTCTATTTGGTGGTATTTGATCACCTCTGCGGATTTTATTTTTTGAGCTATAAACAAAAGAAGAGCGACAATTTTGAAAAAAACTCAATATTTTTTGCTATAATAAATATCCCAACAAACTTTTTCCTCAGTTTAGGCCAATATGTATTCTTCTACATATTTTTAGTAAAAAAAAAAAAATCGCAATAAGCGTATATTGATTGGTTTGCGCAAAAGTTATAGCGTCTACAAAATAGGGGATAGATTTATGGCATTTTTATTATTATTTTTTTTTTTTGTAAAAAATGTCCGATCTGCGGCGGACAGATCGGACATTTTTACAAATTTTTGGGACCGTTGACATTTATACAGCGATCAGTGCTATAAAAATGCACTGATTACTGTGTAAATGTCACTGGCAAGGAAGGGGTTAACACTAGGGAGCGATCAAGGGGTTAACTGTGTTCCCTCTGTGTGTGTTCTAACTGTAGGGGGGAGGGGACTGACTGGAGGAAATGACAGATCGCTGTTCATACTTAGTATGAACACGTGATCTGTCTCTACTCCCCTGAAAGAACCGGGATTTGTCTGTTTACACACACAGATCCCGGTTCTCACTCTGTCATGAGTGATTGCTGGGTGCCTGGCGGTCATCGCGCCCACCGCGGACATTCGCATCGGCTCTGGGTACACGCTGCGGGCACGCATGTGCAGCTAGTGGGAGAAAGGCGAAGCAACGTAAGGTAACGTAGTTTCACCCAGCCGTGCCATTCTCCCGCAATAAAACTGGGGCGGCTGGTTGGCAAGTGGTGTTTTAAAGATTACAGATCTGCAATAACGCTTGCCTTATATTCAACTGCAGTTCAGCTTTAACTTTTTCCTGCCCAGGCCCGGTGTCCCTATCAATGGGTTGTTACTCCCAGACAAGACAGACTTTCTGATCATGTGATTGACTTTCACAGAGGTCAAATGATCAACAGCTTATCCTGCCAGCTTCTAATTGTGAATAGTAGGGATGAGCTGAACACCCCCCGGTTCGGTTCGCACCAGAACATGCGAACGGACCGAAAGTTTGCGCGAACTTTAGAACCCCATTAAAGTCTATGGGACTCGAACGTTCAAAATCAAAAGTGCTCATTTTAAAGGCTAATATGCAAGTTATTGTTCTAAAAAGTGTTTGGGGATCCGGGTCCTGCCCCAGGGGACATGGATCAATGCGAATAAAAATTTTCAAAACGGCCGTTTTTTCAGGAGCAGTGATTTTAATGATGCTTAAAGTGAAAAAATAAAAGTGAAATATTCCTTTAAATATCATACCTGGGGGGTGTCTATAGTATGCCTGTAAAGTGGCGAGTGTTTCCCGTGTTTAGAACAGTCCCTGCACCAAATGTCATTTTTAAAGGAATAAAAGTCATTTAAAACTGCTTGCGGGTTTAATGTAATGTCGGGTCCTGGCAATATGGATGAAAATCAGTGAGACAAACGGCATGGGTACCCCCCAGTCCATTACCAGGCCCTTTGGGTCTTGTATGGATATTAAGGGGAACCCCGCACCCAAATTAAAAAAAGGCTTTGCGCCCTATATACTCTGAACAGCAGTATACAGGCGGTACAAACAAGACAGGGACTGTAGGTTTGTTGTTAAGTAGAATCTGTTTGTAATTTTGAACTGATACATTTTTAAAGTGTGGCTCCAGCCAAAAAATCTATTTTTAAGCTTTTTGGATAGCATAGGGAAGGGTTATCACCCCTGTGACATTTGTTTTGCTGTCTGTGCTCCTCTTCAGAAGATTTCACCTCACTTTCTGTCCCAATGACAAATTTTTTTTGAAAATTTGGGGTTTTTAGTGAAACAAGGATTGGTGATAAAGCATCAGTGAAGAGGAGACACGTTTTTCCCATATTAACTCTTACAGGAGAGAATTTCCCTTCCTAGGGGTAGATTTCATCTCACTTCCTGTTGTCTCCTTCCGTTTGCAAGTAGGAGTCGTTTGTAAGTTGGTTTTTTGAAAGTAGGGGCCTGCCCTATATACTCTGCAGAAATTGGGGCCTTAGGTGTTGGTGTTGCCACAACACTGTAAGCCCTCACAGTTACTCTTGGTGGGCGCAGGAACGGGTCCTGCTGTGAAATATTAGATCAAGAATTGTAATTACATGCCATTGTTGAACAGTGGTATAAAAATTGGGCCTTTGTTGGTGGTGGTGGTGCTGGTGCCACAACACTGTAAGTCCTCACAGTTACTCTTGGTGGGTGCTGGAATGGCCCCTGCTGTGAAATATTATATCAAAAATTGTAATTACGTGCAGCAGCTGGGGCAGGGAAATTTGCCTGGTACAATCTGACGTCGGTGTACCGATAGCAGATTGCCCGCAAGTACTTGGCTGTGACACACCTAATTCTACACCTTCATTCCTCTCAGTGCAGGTCTCAGAGAGGACTGAAGGTATAGTGGGGTTGGAGATCCCAGCTGATGAGGAGCAAGGAGAGGTCCTCTTTGTTCTTTGGTGTGGGTCTTTTAGGTACGCTTGCCAATGAACTGCATGGCAGGTCGACATATGTCTGGTCAAGCATGTGGTGCCCAAGCGGGAGATGTTTTGGCCACTCGAGATACGCTTGAGACATATGTTGCAAATAGCAGCGTTGAGATCTGATGCACTCGTCTCAAACAAGGCCCACACCAAAGAACTTTTGGAATAACGCGCAGAGACAGCAGCGCCCTGCACATGCGGAGCTCTGAGGTGTGATGCAGTCGGTGTCCTGCCCTTAAGCTGACCCCTGGAGGGCATCCTGCCTCATTGGAGATGTGCCTCCCCCTCCTCTCTCCCATCAGGCACCCACGTGGAGTCAGTGACCTCATCATCCCCTCCCTCCTCATCACTGGAGCAAAGCTGGCAGTATGCTGCAGCTGGGGGAACATGACTGCCAGATTGCTGTCCTTCTTGGGCACCCCTCTCTCTGTGCTCATGTTACTGCCTTCCTCTAGATGGGTACCATCATTGGAGCATTCAAAACGCTGGGCATCCTCCTGGAGCATGTACCCAATACTGTGGTCAAACAGTTGGGGGGACTCCTCAGGAGGACATGGTGGGGCTAGGGAAGGAGTGACTGATGCCATTGAGCTGAGGGAAGAGGCCGCGTTGGCAGCTGCTTTGCCAGACAAAGTACCCTGAGCCTGGGTGAGAGAGGATGAGGAGGATGAGGACGGCTTGGTCATCCACTCTACCAAGTCTTCTGCATGTTGTGGCTCAACACGGCCAGCTGCCAAAAAAAAAGGACAAGCGTGTCCCACGGCCACGTGCTGATGAGGATGCACCGTCTCCACGACCAGCACTGTTGCCTCTAGACACAGAGCCTGCTTGGCCTCTTTTATTGGTTTATGACTGTTTGCCTTTCCTTGTTGGCCTTCCAGACATACTAATGGCCTGCAGTGAGATGTATCTGCACAAAGCTGAGATGTATATATACTGCAGCTAGCAGAATCAACTGCCTGCCTGTAGTATTATGAGTATGAGAACACCAGCAATTGTCTTCAGGTAGCTTTAGGTGCACACTGTGCAGAGGACACCGTACACTAACTGTAAATACTGCAGCTGCCTGCCTGTGGTATTAATAGGATCAGAAGAACACCACCAATTGTCTTCAGGTAGCTTTAGGTGCACACTGTGCAGAGGACAGCGTACACTAACTGTAAATACTGCAGCTGCCTGCCTGTGGTATTAATAGGATCAGAACAACGGCAATTGTTTTCAGGTAGCTTTAGGTGCACACTGTGCAGAGGACGCACTACACTATCTGTAAATACTGCAGCTGTCTGCCTGTGGTACTAATAGGATCAGAAGAACTCCACCAATTTTCTTCAGGTAGCTGTAAATACTGTAAAAACACCTGCCTGCCTGTCAGTAGGAAGAGAATAACAGGAACGGATCTAGCTAAACTGAATACAGTGTACAATATATATATATATATATATATATATACACACACACACACACAACACCTAGGATGCATATACGTATATACACAATACACTGTAAGTGCAGCTAACTGAGTTGCCTGCCTACTCTAACTTAAATCAAATGACACTGTCTCTCTGTCTATCTCTTCGCTGCCATAACACACTACACAAGGCCGCCACGCAGGCAGCCTTATATAGTGTGGGGTGTGTACTAAACCCCCTGAGCCATAATTGGCCAAAGGCACCCTGGCTTTTGCCAATTACGGCTCTGTATACAGACGGCACTGTGATTGGCCAAGCATGTGGGTCATAGTGCATGCTTGGCCAATCATCAGCCAGCAATGCACTGCGATGCCGCAGTGAATTATGGGCTGTGATGCGCCATTCGAATTTGGCGCGAACGGCCCATAACGTTCGCAATTCGACGAACGGTCGAACATGCGATGTTTGAGTCGAACCTGGGTTCGACTCGAACTCAAAGCTCATCCCTAGTAACTAGAGACTGAGAGCTGTCTGGGACAGCTCAGTCACTGTCCTGGGGGCACACAGTGAACGCTCTTGCAGCACAGAAACCGCAGCCATCCCTGGATGCATGTGTGTGTGTGGAGTGTGGGCATTAAAGGAGGTTAAACAGAACTAGAACCCAAGTCGCCTCTTTTTGTTTGTCAAAAAAGACACATAGCGCAATCCTATTATCTCTTTCAAAATTACAACTTTTTATGAATTCATGGTGCCCTCAGATCTCTGCTATACCCATATGCAGCACAGATAAGGTGAAAATTCTGCATCTGGGTCAGAATTGTGTTTGGACCCGAGAGACAATGATGTTTAGTTTACCATGTCTTTATTGAAATCAGCTGGTAACTGCCATGAAATACAACATTAGCACCAGAACAAAGTGTTACAAATAAAGTCAATCCATGTCTATAAAAGGCTCGGTTTAATCATTGGAGTAAATGCAGAAAGGGAAATTTTTGAGGATGGTGAAGAAAGATTCTTCCATTGGATTTTCACGGCAGTAGAAATTCCAGGCACCGGAGATGTGTTGGGGCTTTCACCTCATGTCCAAATCCAGCACAGACCTGTAAAATTAAAGTAAGATATTTACCATACCAAATACAACAACGGATTCCCATTGCTTCCAACTTTTCACATCTGTCTAGGACCAGTCTGGTTTTGATTATGATTGCAACTCTGATACTCACCTGTGCAGTGATCCCCCCACTGCTCTTTGCTCCATCACAAAATACCTGGATTCAGCCAGTAATGGAACCTAGAGGGAGCGGTGACATCACCTCGTGTGACAATGTTCAGGTCTTGGGGGGGTTCAAGACCGTAGTGCTGTGAGATGGGGGAGAAGAAGGTCACATGCTGCCCCTTACCCTTACCTTACCCACTAAGAATTTGGCACTAGCTGAAGTAGAGGCAAGAGTGAAAGGGGATCACTGGAGAGGTAAGTACCAGCGAGGGCCTTTTTTTAGACACCATCACTTGGTCTCTTTAACGTGAACTTTGGGCTGATTTACTAAAGGAATGGGGACTGTTCACTGAAGAAATTGATTGTTCACTTAGAACAGTGTAGATTTACACCCTCACTGGTCACTTTATTAGGTACACCTTGTTAGTACCGGGTTGGACCCCTTTTTGCCTGTAGATCTGCCTTCATTCTTTGTGGCATAAATTCAACAAGGTGTTTTCTCCATAGTGACATGATAACATCACGCAGTTGCTGCAGATTTGTCGGCTGCACATCCATGATGGGAATCTCCCATTCCACCACATCCCACAGGTAGGACAGTTCCCTGAACTGAAGACACTGTCCCCAGACCAAGTCTGTCCCGGTTTTGTCCCCAGCAGGGGCGGCGCCAGGTGGTTGCTTGGGTGTGCCTAAGCACCCCCAAAAATAATTTAAAGGGGTTGTTAACCCACTTCTTTCAAATCCTCCCATCCCCTCTGTACCATAATAATAAGTGTCCCTGTGCCTGTGTATTGTAAAAAATCTGCCGGATTGTACCTATATAAGCTCGGCTCCAGGCGCTCAGCTGACTTGTCAGCTCTCTTCTCTCTCGGCTCACAGTTCCAGTGGGCGGGGCTGAGCCCTCCCACTGACCTCAGCCGGGGAGGAGGGGGAGAGAGGAGAGAGAGAGACAATAGTCAGCTAAGCGCCAGGGAGCTGCCCTCATATAGGTACAGATCGGCCTATTTTTTACGTTACACAGGGACGTACTTATTATTATAGTACAGAGAGGATGGGAGAATTTAGCTGCAGATATGAGAGCAGCATGGGGGGGGGGCACTGGTATGAGCAGACAGAGAGGGGAGGGGGAGAGAGCACAGAGGAGACACAGGAGAGCAGGGCAGGGTATGACGGAGGCATGTACACCGACTCAGCAGCCATGATATATGGGAGTCAGCGTACAGGGGAAGGGTATAGACAGTCAGGATCAGCCAGGTATTTCAGGTGATACAGGGGGGCAAATGACACAGCTGGGATTGGGGTTAACAAACGCTTTAAGCACCCTCATAGCACCCCCAAAATTCAGATGCCGCAACTTGCATATGTCCCAATTTTTTTTTGTTTGTTGTACCTGCACATCCTCTATTGATGCCAGAAAGCTGGAGACCTGTGGAGGGATATACAACCCCTGGCAAAAATGATGTAATCACCAGTCCCTGAGGATATTTCTTCAGTTGTTTATTGTTGTAGAAAAAAAAGCAGATCACAGACATGGCCAAAAACTAAAGGCATTTCAAATGGCAACTTTCTGGCTTTAAGAAACACTAAAAGAAATCAAGAAAAATAATTGTGGTGGCCGGTAACAGTTAGATTTATAGAACAAGCACAGGGAATAAATTATGGAATCACTCAATTCTGAGGAAAAAATTATGGAATCATGAAAAACAAACAAAATAACACTCCAACACATCACTAGTACTTTGTTGCACCACCTCTGGCTTTTATAACTGCTTGCAGTCTCTGAGGCATTGACTTAATGAGTGATAAACAGTACTCTTCATCAATCTGGCTCCAGCCTTCTCTGATTGCTGTTGCCAAATCATCTTTGCAGGTTGGAGCCTTGTCATGGAACATTTTCTTTAACTTCCACCACAGACTTTCAATTGGATTGAGATCTGGACTGTTTGCAGGCCATGACATTGACCTTATGTGTCTTTCTTCAAGGAATTTTTTCACAGTTTTTGCTCTATGGCAAGATGCATTATCATCTTAATAATGATTTTATCATCCCCAAACATCCTTTCAATAGATGGGATAAGAAAAGTGTCCAAAATTTCAATGTAAACCTGTGCATTTATTGAAGATTTAATGACAGCCATCTCCCCAGTGCCTTTACCTGACATGCAGCCCCATATCATAATTGACTGTGGAAATTTGCATGTTTTCTTCAGACAGTCGTCTGCATAAATCTCATTGGAACGACACCAAACAAAAGTTCCAGCATCATCACCTTGCCCAATGCAGATTTGAGATTCATCACTGAATATGACTTTCATCCAATCATCCACAGTCCACGATTGCCATTCCTTAGCCCATTGGAACCTTGTTTTTTTGTGTTTAGGTGTTAGAGATGGCTTTCTTTTAGCTTTTCTGTATGTAAATCCCAATTTCTTTAGGCGGTTTCTTACAGTTCGGTCACAGATGTTGACTCCAGTTTCCTCCCATTTGTTCCTCATTTGTTTTGTTGTACATTTTCTGTTTTCAAGGCATATTGCTTTAAGTTTTCTGTCTTGACGCTTTGATGTCTTCCTTGGTCTACCAGTATGCTTGCCTTTAACCACCTTCCCATGTTGTTTGTATTTGGTCCATGTTTTAGACACAGCCGACTGTGAACAACCAACATCTTGTGCAACACTGCGTGATGATTTACCCTCTTTAAGGAGTTTGATAATCCTCTCCTTTTTTTCAATTGACATCTCTGGTGTTGGGGCCGTGCTTCATGTCAGTCCACTTGTTGCAACAGCTCTCCAAGGTGTGATCACTCTTTTACCTACATACTAACAAGCAGATTTAATCTGATGCAGGTGTTAGTGTTTGTAATGAAAATTTACAGGGTGATTCCATCATTTTTTCCTCAGAGTTGAGTGATTCCATAATTTATTCCCTGTGCTTGTTCTATAAATCTAACTGTTACCGGCCACCACAATTATTTTTCTTGATTTCTTTTAATGTTTCCTAAAGCCAGAAAGTTGCCATTTGAAATGCCTTTAGTTTTTGGCCATGTCTGTGATCTGCTTTTTTTCTACAACAATAAAGTACTGAAGGAACATCCTCAGGGACTGGTGATTCCATCATTTTTGCCAGGGGTTGTAGCTGTTCTGGTCACATAAGCTGATAATCTTTAGTTAGACCCGGCAGCCTGATTTCAGAGGTGGATTGATATACAGCCTATCTGCTGGTTCCTCAGCCAATGAGAATGCATTGTACCCTCCCTCAGCCCATCTGATTTGACTTCTAAGCTAAGCTGTATCAGGAGGAGGTGCCGACAGATGGATAGGAGGGGACAGGAGAGGAGTGGAGAGAACACAGCCTGCTATGGAGGATGGATTACAAGAGGCAGACGGATCATTTCTCCGTCTCTGCAGTGAGCCTGTGAGTCTAAAGAAACAGCTTCTGCCAGCAATGAGAGCGCGCTCTGCGCACGTGCAATTGGATTTTAAACGGACCTGCATGTACTTTTTTCCTTGCAAGCATTACTATTGCAAATTTTATTTTATTTTATTTAGTTTTATAACTCCTTCCTTTAAGACCGCTTCCATACTGGGACGTTTTGCAGGCACTATAGCGTTAAAAAAAGCGGCTGCGATCCGCCCTCAAACAGCTGCTCCATTGTCTTCAGTGTGAAAACCCAAGGGAGCGGTGCGCTGGCAGGACGTCAGAAAAAGTCCTGCGAGCAGCTTCTTTGGAGTGGTGTGTTTACCGCTCCTCCACTACTGCTCTCCATTGGAATCAATGGGGCAGCGTGACTATACCGCCGGCAAAACGCGACTATTGCGGCGCATTGTGGGTGGTCTTAACTCTTCCTCAGCCGCTAGCGGGGGTTGAAAGTGCCCCGCTAGCGGCTGAAATGCTCCGCAAATCCGCGGCGTTTTACCGCTGAAGCTACGGGTGGCTCGGTGTGAAAGCCCTCTTAATAAAACGTCTTGAGAAGACATTCTGTACTATTGGAGCCTTTGTTTCTTTTTTTTATACTATCCTGTTGTTCACATTATTGGGATTCAGTTGGATGTCTATGGATCCTTCTGGAGAGGAATGCCAAAGTATTCCATCGGTGAATCTTTGATTGCACTAAAAGCGCTATTTGACCCCCCTGCATAAGGGAAGTCGCAGGCTTTCTGGTAGGCCTTTTATCTTAATGAGATGACGGGAAACACAGTGATGACCATCCAGAGGTGTATTTAGGTTTTGTGCTGCCCTAGGCCTGACTAAACTTGTGCACCCCCTAATTTAAATACAACCCACCCCTTCCTGTCAATGCCAAGCCCTTTCCTGTTTAAGACCCGCCCTGTCATCTGTAAACCACACTTCCTCTTTAGGCCCCACCTTTTCTTTTTAGAGCTCCACCTCTTTCTCTCTGTACATTAACCACCTCCCACCCGGCCACTGCACATAAACGGCCAGGTGGTCATTTCCTTGTCCTGAGTGGATGTTCAGGAACGTCCCTCAGAGCGAGTGCTCGCAGCACAACCACAAGGCCTGCTGTGGCTTGGTCCCGTGATCATTATGATCACAGAATCCAGCTGAGAAGAGATTGGGATATGGGCGCTGTGATTGGCCCTCCCGATCACGTGACGGCTGTGTCCAATCACAGCCGTCACAATGTAAACAGAGACGCATGTCTCTGTGACAGTTCTCCCCGCCAAGCTCAGTGCAGGGGGGGACTGCAGATCTGTGACAGCTCTCTGTGCGAGAATGATATTACACAGAGAGCTGTTACAGATCACCCCACAAACAGTACACCAAGCACCCCTGTCCCCATACACATGTCTGTGTCCCCATAAAACATCTGTCTGTCCTCCATCACTGCCAACACCAAATAAACACTGATTTGGGTTATTTTTACCAAAGAAATGTAGCAGCATCATTTTTGGTCAAAATTTATCAAAAGAAAATACTTATTTGCAAAATTTTATAACAGAAACTAAGAAAAATGCTTTTTTTTTTTTTTAAATGTTCAGTCTTTTTTTATTTGTAGCGTAAAAAATAAAAATCACAGCGGTGATTAAATACCACCAAATAAAAGCTCTATTTGTGTGAAAAAAAACATAAAAATGTAATTTGAGACCGCGCTATTGTCATTCAAAGTGTGACAGCGCTGAAAGCTAAAAATTGGTCTGGGAAGGAGGGGGGTGAAAGTGCCCAGTATTGAAGTGGTTAAAAGTGGGTACCAAGTGCAGCGTCATCAGTGCCCATCAAAGCAGCCTCATCGGTGCCCATGAAAGCAGCCTCGTCAGTGCCCAGCAATGCAGCCTCGTCAGTGCCCAGCAATGCAGCCTCGTCAGTGCCCATCAAAGCAGCCTCATCAGTGCCCATCAAAGCAGCCTCATCAGTGCCCATCAAAGCTGCCTCATCAGTGCCCATCAAAGCTGCCTCATCAGTGCCCATCAAAGCTGCCTCATCAGTGCCCAGCAATGCAGCCTCGTCAGTGCCCATCAAAGCAGCCTCATCAGTGCCCATCAAAGCAGCCTCATCAGTGCCCATCAAAGCTGCCTCATCAGTGCCCATCAAAGCTGCCTCATCAGTGCCCATCAAAGCAGCCTCATCAGTGCCCATCAAAGCTGCCTCATCAGTGCTCATCAGTGCAGCTTCGTCAGTGCCCATCAATGCAGCCTCATCAGTGTCCATCAAAGCTGCCTCATCAGTGCTCATCAGTGCAGTCTCGTCAGTGCCCATCAAAGCCAGTGTGAACTGAGCCTAAGCCTAGGTTCACATTGGAGCAATTTGTCATGCGATTTGAGAGATCAAATTGCATGAAAAGTTGCAGGCTATTGGAGGCAATGGCACTGTTCCAATCAGTGTGACACTGATTTTGAAGCGTCGCACCGATTTGAAAAAGTAGTTTCTGTACTACTTTTGCCGATTTCAGGTGCGACTTCAATAGACATCTGTGAATGAAGACACACAAATGTCTATCAAGTAGCACCTGAAATCGCGCTGACCTTGCTACTTTGAAATCGCGCTACTTCAAGTGAATTAGTGCGATTTCAAAGTAGCATCAATGTGAACCGGGGCCTAGAGATACAAGGAGCTATGAAAGGTTAACCACATATACAAGCAGACACTAAGGTGTTAAATGCCATTGATTCCAGAAGCACCAGACTGCAGATATTGAGCTGTAAAGAGTTAACCATAAATGTAAGCAGCAGTGTACATGTGTCCATTGAAGCAGAGTAGTAAAGCACAGCAAGGACACAAAGGGTTAATTATCAGAGAGTCCTATTTCAGATAACAGGGAGATGATAGGAGAAACAAAGTCAGAGCACAGATAAGCCTTGTGTGAGGTTTAAGGAGAGACAGTGAAGAGGATCGGGATTTTATTCTCACCCTCTGGGATATACAGACTGTAGCTGAGTCTGCCCACTGAAGACACAATCCGACCTCAGGAATCACAACACCGGAGCGTCTGTGCAGAGGGGAAGGGGAGGGGGAGGGGGAACTGTGAGCACACGCTGTGTGTGCTCCATGTAAGAGAAGCTCGGCCAGCAAAGCAATGGACTGACTCGGGAGGCAGAGGGGGGGGCGCGGCCGCTGTCCCCCCACAAAGTGCCGCCCTAGGCCTGGGCCTTGTTGGCCTAGGCCAAAATACAGCACTGTGACCACCTGATCTACGTTATATGCTGCACAGTGAAGTCACATATTGGATTCCAGCAATTTATGAACAATTTTTTCATTTATATCGTTTTGCACTTGTGTGCCTTTTTTTTATGCGACTTTAGTTTCACTCTGCGTTGTCGTATAGGATTACACTAAAAGTAAATATTTTTGTTGCATATAACATAATTTTTTCATATTTGCAATGCATAGTTGCACTTTATTTGAATCCTATGCTTTTTATGGTTCTGGTCACATCGCATGTCTCCTGGCGGCAGTTCACACTGCCCTATGTGGACTGCTGGGAGCATCAGTTAATGACACCCCCAAATCACCCCAAAACACCCCCAAATCAGTTCGCACATTGCAGTGTGATCTGCAAACTCAGACAGGAATCGGATCACATGGGTGTGAACAACAATGCGATCCGATTCTGCTGCGGACCAAAAAATGGGTCCTGTGCGAGTTTGGTCCGAATGCGATGTGAATTTAGCCATACTACCTGTATGGCTGAAATCGCACCGCATGGACATCGCATGTGATTTGCACTGCAGTGCAGGGTGAATCACATGCGATCTCGCACCACACAGCAGCGTGAACAGGCCCTTAAATGTGTTATTTTTTCAAAAATCTTCTAGATCATCCAACACTCCCCTCCCCCCAGACTGACATTGCTGCTGTCCAAACTGACCCCCCGGTGTCCCTTCATCCAGAGTGGGGGGCGCGCTAATACAGGAGCAGGGGCGGACTGACAACTCATGGGGCCCCCGGGCAAAAGGAGATTATGGGGCCCCCCAGGCAATCAGTGATTATGGGGCCACACAGTATACAATCACACAGTATACACATACATGTACACACAGTATACATAGACATGTTTCTATTGGCTGAGACGGTACTGGAGAGGTGGGGCAGCTATAATCTCGGGATTTTTAGACCAAAAGGATGTCGGTAAGGGACATTTCAGAGACAGATGTAAAAAAAAAAAAAAAAAACACAGATTTTTACATACTGTCCCTGGTTTTACTGAGGCTGGCAACCCTGATGGGGCCCCCTAGTGGCCCAGGGCCCTCGGGCAGTGCCCGAGTGGCTCAATGGTCAGTCCGCCCCTGTACAGGAGATGTGTTACTGACCAGACCACCAGGTGAAAACAGTAGGGAAAAAAAGCCTAAAAAGAACACTAATGATTGGTACGATGCAATATACTAAATGTTTGATTTTGGGGTCAATAATGCGTTTAAATGTTAATAAAATCACTGCTCCCAGTCAAAAAAAAGTAACCTTTGTGTGCTTTGGTACGTGTCCCCAGGGCAGAGCCTATAACCCCCCCCCATTCCATATATTTGACAAGCCCTTGCCTATTAGCTCAGGACATGTACAGAACTGTTTTTTTTTGTTTGTTTGTTTACAAACTTTTATTAAGTGTAAAAAACATTGGTACAAAAAAGTTGTTTACATATCAGAACTGTTTTTTTTTAAATATTTGGCCCCCATTGACTTCAATGGAGTTTGGATTCAGCACCCAAACTTTACACTTTTTTACTGAACCCGAACTCTGGTATGTTCAGTTCATCACTAATAGGGACAATATAAAAATTCTATATTCAGAAGGACATAATCTATCCAACAGAACTGTCACTTTAACTTCATCATTCACACCCTTAAATCAGGAATAAATCCTCATCTCTCATATTTATTATGCTGCTCTCTGCTATTGAAATCTGACTTACTTGAGTTCTGTTGCAAGTTCTTTTTCACCGATGAGTTCCAGCACTTTATGGGTTATATGCGGAGCATCTTCTTGTGTGAAGTACTTGATCAGAAGATAGGTAACATCAAAGCGGTCCGCTTCCTCCAGCTCCACAATTGGAATTTTTTTGTTAACTATTTTTTCATCGTTCAGGTACATTTTAAATTCTTTAAAGCTTTCTTTCTTCATTTGTTTAAGAACGGAGAGGATAAGTTCCTTGGTGCTACTTGCCATTGTGAGAGGTCAGAAATGGAAGTGGAAGGAATGTACTGTACCTCTCCTTTTATAGCCTTCTATTTCCGTGTTTGCCTTCTGCTTACATCTCAGATCATAGGCATGCGCAGTCTATTGCTTTAGAGTGTGCACCCAAAAGCTCAAACACACACACATATATACACACACACACATTATATTGCCAAAAGTATTGGGACGCCTGCCTTTACACGCACATGAACTTTAATGGCATCCCAGTCTTATAGGGCGTACACACGGTCGGACATTGATCGGACATTCCGACAACAAAATCCTAGGATTTTTTCCGACGGATGTTGGCTCAAACTTGTCTTGCATACACACGGTCACACAAAGTTGTCGGAAAATCCGATCATTCTGAACGCGGTGACGTAAAACAGGTACGTCGGGACTATAAACGGGGCAGTAGCCAATAGCTTTCGTCTCTTAATTTATTCTGAGCATGCGTGGCACTTTGTGCGTCGGATTTGTGTACACACGATCGGAAATTCCGAGAACGGATTTTGTTGTCGGAAAATTTTATAGCCTGCTCTCAAACTTTGTGTGTCGAAAAATCCGATGGAAAATGTCAGATGGAGCCCACACACGGTCGGAATTTCCGACAACACGCTCCGATCGGACATTTTCCATCGGAAAATCCGACCGTGTGTACGGGGCATTAGTCCGTAGGGTTCAATATTGAGTTGGCCCACGCTTTGCAGCTATAACAGCTTCAACTCTTCTGGGAAGGCCGTCCACAAGGTTTAGGAGTGTGTCTATGGGAAGGTTTGACCATTCTTCCAGAAGAGCATTTGTGAGGTCAGGCACTGATGTTGGATGAGAAGGCCTGGCTTGCAGTCTCTGCTCGAATTCATCCCAAAGGTGTTCTATGGGGTTTAGGTCAGGACTCTGTGCAGGCCAGTCAAGTTCCTCCACCCCAAACTCCCTCATCCATGTCTTTATGGACCTTGCTTTGTGCACTGGTCAAAATCATTTGGTGGAGGGGGGATTATGATGTGGGGTTGTTTTCCAGGTGAAGGCATCAGCATTCCAAGACATTTAGGACAATTTCATGCTCCCAACTTTGTGGGAACAGTTTGGGGATGACCCCTTCCTGTTCCAACATGACAAAGTCCATAAAGACATGGACTTAGCAGAGATGGTGGAAAATTAACTTCAAGCGCAATAATTCACATTATAATAGTAACTAAAACATATAAAATTAAGTCTAACAATCTAAACAATACAAATTCCAAAGTGCTATAATGGTGTGAATCTCCCAACTAAAAAGTTGTTGCACTTGAAGTTAATTTGTATTGCAAATATCTGTAGAGGGGTTTCCACCATCCCAGCTAAGTTGTATTTGGTATGTCTTGTTTTCAGTTTGATGTTTATTATATGTGAAGTTTATGTATAACAGAGACTGATATTGTGGTATTATTGAAGTTTATTGAAATTTCTATACATTAGAGGGTTTCACCATTATTGTTAAGTTATTGATTAGTAATTTAGCGCTACATTTTTGTGGTGTGGGAACAATGCTTAGCGGCGGCCTTTTACTGACACTTTATTTTACCTCCAGGCGTTTATTGTAAATAGTAGTGTGGTGATTACCTGTTATACTAAAGATTGGCATGTGGCATTAATAAACATCAACGAATTTCAGCTGTATGCCACCAGGCTGCACCCCCCCCCCCCCCCCATGGACAATGTGTCTGGCTGCTGAATTCATCTCCCCACCCCTGCACTCAGTGCACTGATGGGCACCGAATAGCAGCACTGATTGGCAGCACTGATAGGCGGCACTGATTGGCCCTGAGAGGCGGCACTGATTGGCAGCAATGCTGGGCACTAATAGCTACCCCTGACTGACATTGATAGGTGGCACTAATTGGCAGCACTGATGGGTACTTATTAGCAGCACTGATTGGCATTGATAGGCAGCACTGATGTCCACTGATAGGCAGCACAGATTGTTAGCACTGATGGGTACTGATAGGCACTGATTGGTGCCACTGATTGGCAGCACTGATTGGCAGCACTGGTAGGCCGCACTGTTAAGCACTGATGGGCCCTGATTGGCACTGATAGGTGGCACTGATTGGCAGCATTGATTGGCACTGATAGGCAGCATTGATTGGCACTGATAGGAGAGAGGGGGAGGGGAGAGGGGGAGTTTCACCTTCACCTGATCGTGAGGCTTGCAAGAGCCGCTCAGTGTGTGAAACTGTCAGACAATGTAATTGCTTGCTGAGAGAAAAATCAGCTATCACAATTGAGCCGCGATATCGGGGATGGGTGGGACCAAGCAGCTATCAAACACCAGCCAATGATTGGGCTGCTTAAGAAAGGGAACGGAGCCACATAAATGTAGCGGCCTCCCAGACCCCATCCCATTGGCTGGTGTTTGATAGCTGTTCGGTCTCGCCCATCCCCGACATCACCGCTGAGTTTATACAGCTGGTCTTTCTGCATTACTTGACAGTTTCACACACTGAGCGGCTCTGGCAAGCTTCACGATCTGCTGCATGTGATACTGTTTCACAGACAGCACAGGCTGCACACTCCTAGGATGCAACATTTCGGGGCAGATCTCGGAAGATAGCACGGGGTGATTAGGGTATGCCCAGGTACACCCGGCACACCCCGTGCACATGCCTATGTTTTAGATAATACTTTAAAAGGAAGGAAGAATGTCTCCTGCCATCATTTTGCTTTAACCTGACTCAAGGGCTCCGTCAACCAGTTGATTGGGTCCAGTTTCCATTCTGCCTTTATTGGGTATAAATTACTGGCTTGATCTGTACATTCCTATTGGGATCCTAGTGAAATCCCTATTCTGTCCTTACACTACACAGGACAGAACAAACATGATCTCCCTCCAACTCACCATTGCCATCTAAAGTGTACTTCACCCACCTCCCTCTCTGACACTCTCCTCTTTTGAAGCACATTGCATTCGTCTATTCTCTCCCATTTCTCTAAGAATTGCTGTCATCTACCGGCCCCCTGGACCAGTATCAGCCTTTCTTGATGACTTCTCTGCCTGGCTACCCTACTTTCTCTCTGCTGAAATCCCCACAATCATTCTTGGGGACTTCAACATCCCTGTTAACACTAACACTACTATTACTTCTAAACTTCTCAGTCTAACCTCATTGATTGACCTGAAGCAATGGATACAGGCTCCTACTCACTCCAACTGCAACACCCTTGACCTTGTCTTCTCCTATCTGTGCACTCCCTGCAAACTTTCCAACAATCCTCTCCCACTCTCTGATCACCACCTTGTTAGTTTTGCTCTCTCCCTGTCTTCCACCTCCTCTCCCTCCAACCGCTTAACGGTTACCCGTAGAAACCTTTGCCACCTCAACCCTTCTCTTCTCTACTCTGCTACTGATCACCTCTATGACAAAATCTCACCTCTGTCCTGCCCCAACCTAGCTACTTTCATCTACAACAGCTCACTGTCTTCCTCCCTAGACAAGCTTGCCCCCCTCACTACACGCAGAATTAGGCCCCGACTGCTAAAACCCTGGCAAACAGATGACACTAGAAGTCTCAGAAAACGTAGCCATGCTCTTGAGCGACTGTGGCATAAGACTAAGCAGGAAGACTTCACACAATATAAATCTGCCCTCCTAAAATACTACTCCTGCCTTCACACTGCCAAACAGACCTACTTTATCACACTCACTAACACCTTCTCACCCAGTCCACGTCAACTCTTCTCTACCTTCAACACTCTACTCTGTCCTCCACTGCCTCCACCCACCAACTCACTCACTGCCCAGGAGATTGCCAATCACTTCAAAACTAAGATTGATACAATTCATGAGGAGATTGCCAATGCGCAAAAACCTCCCCCATGCAACACCCCATATCCACAGATACAATCATTACTTCCCTCATTCAACCTTGCTACTATTACTGAGGTTGCTAAACTTTTATCTAACACTCATCTAACCACCTGCCCCCTGGATCCTGCTCCCTCGCAAATGCTACGCTCACCCTCTGACTCAATTCTACACTCTCTAACTCACATTTTCAACCTCTCCCTCTCTTGTGGCATCTTCCCAAACTCTCTAAAACATGCGCTAGTCACCCCCATACTTAAAAAGCCCTCACTGGACCCCACCAATCTCAACAACTTACATCCTATCTCCTTACTCTCATTCTCCTCCAAACTTCTTGAAAGACTGGTCTACAACCAACTAAGCAACCATCTGACCATGAATAAACTTCTTGATCCCCTTCAGTCCGGTTTTTGCCCTCAACACTCCACGGAAACTGCTCTCCTTAAACTCTCAAATGACCTACTAATGGCTAAAACCAGTGGACACTATTCTGTACTACATCTCCTGGATCTCTCTGCTGCCTTTGACACAGTGGACCACCCCCTCCTCCTCAAAAAACTCCACTCCTTTGGTCTCCGTGACTGTACTCTTCGCTGGTTCTCATCCTACCTATCCCACCGCTCCTTCAGTGTCACTTACAACTCTACCTCCTCCGCTCCTCTTCCTTTTTCAGTTGGGGTCCCCCAAGATTCTGTTCTTGGACCTCTCCTTTTCTCAATCTACACCACCTCCTTGGGTCAGTTGATTGCCTCCCACGGCTTTAAATATCATCTCTACGCTGATGACACCCAAATCTATCTCTCCACCCCCCAGCTCTCTCCATCTGTCTCCTCACGCATTACCAACTTACTAGCAGACATATCAGCCTGGATGTCACATCACTTCCTCAAACTCAACCTATCCAAAACCGAGCTCATGATATTTCCTCCCTCAGGTGCCACTTCCCCTGCTTTCTCTGTCAATATCAACGGCTCAACTATCAACCCATCTCCCCACGCCAAAGTCCTAGGTGTAATCCTGGACTCTGAACTAACCTTTCAACCCCACATTCTATCACTATCCAAAACTTGCCGCCTCAATCTCTGCAACATCTCCAAGATATGCCCCTTCCTAACCAATGTCACCACAAAGCTTCTAATCCACTCCCTGGTCATCTCCCGCCTCGACTACTGCAACTTCCTCCTCATTGGTTTACCTCTAAATAGGCTATCCCTACTTCAGTCCATCATGAACTCTGCTGCCAGGCTCATCCACCTCACAAACCGCTCAGCGTCTGCCACACCCCTCTGCCAATCCCTCCATTGGCTGCCACTAACTATAACTTACAAAGCCATCCACAACCTGGCCCCCAGCTACATCTCTAACTTAGTCACAAAATACCAACCTAATCGTTCTCTTCGCTCCTCCCAAGACCTCCTGCTCTCAAACTCCCTTGTCACCTCATCCCATGCTCGCCTTCAGGACTTCTCCAGAGCCTCCCCCATCCTCTGGAATGCTCTACCTCAATCCGTCCGATTTTCTCCGACTTTATCCACTTTCAGACGATCCCTGAAAACTCATCTCTTCAGAGAAGCCTATCTGGCCCCCACCTAACAACTGTACATTTATCTTCTCAATCAGCACATCACCCACAGTTATTACCTCTTGACCTTCCCTCTTAGATTGTAAGCTCTAAGGAGCAGGGCCCTCTGATTCCTACTGTATTAAAGTGTATTGTACTGTAAAGTGTATTGTATTGTACTGTCTACCCTCAAGTTGTAAAGCGCTACGTAAACTGTTGGCGCTATATAAATCCTGTATAATAATAAATATATTATATATATATATATATATATATATATATATATATATATATATATACACACGTACACACAGTTGTGCTCGTAAGTTTACATACCCTGGCAGAATTTATGATTTCTTGGTCATTTTTCAGAGAATATGAATAACACAAAAACTTTTCACTCACGGTTAGTGTTTGGCTGAAGCCATTTATTATTATCAATCAACTGTGTTTACTATTTTTTAAATCATAATGAAATTACCCAAATGACCCTGATCAAAAGTTTACATACCCCAGTTCTTAACCTCCCTGGCGGTATGATTATTTCAGATTTTTGGAGCTGAAAGCGGTACCATTATTTTGCATGGAAATTTGGCGTTTTATTTTGTAGGCCTGTAATTCTTAGGAATAACTCACTTAAATCTGTCCAAACCAGAGTCTAGTAGACATCTCGGGTATGATAAAGTTTGAAACACAAAATCATAAATAATATAACAAATAATAATAATTATACTTTTTATTCAATACATTTTTGTAAATAATATAATCAAAAACACTGACATTTTCTTTGGCCAAACAAGAGTGCAATATTTGTAGTCATATTGCTTCAGTAAACTTCCCGGGTATGGAAAATTTGAAAACATGGTACAGCACAAAGTCCGACCTAACAATCAGGACAATAGAACCTGGTTTCTTTTCTGATTTTCCTTCCAGTGTCGTCACACTTCGAGCAGCAAACCACACACATCCTTGTGGGTGCCGACTTCTTTTCCGTTGGTGGAATGTGGACCATAAAGTGACGACCAGTCAGGCGTTCAGGGTTCACAATGCCAGCAGCACGACGTCCAGATCTATTTACAGTCATTGGTGTTTGGTGCTTGAGAAATATAAGTTCAGCAACTTTTCAAACAAAGTCCGCATAAACCACAGGCTTATCGCTCTTTTTTTTTTTTTTTTTTTTTTTTTTTAGCAGAATAAAGGCATTCCATAGGCACTGTTTAAATTCAAGAAGGTGCCTGAAGATTTTTTTTGTTGTTTTCTCATCGCTGGATAGAATGTCATGGCCTGGTCAGCTCTGTCAACACCTCCCATGGTGTCGTTGTAGTCCATCATGACTTGTGGTTTCATTACGTCTTTTCCACCTTTTGTATGTACCATGACAGTAGAGGTGTTGTGAATGGTACTCATTAGGCACACATCTTTTTTGTCGCGCCATCTCAGTGCCATCATTTTGCCTTTCTGCCAGGCAACTATTTCTCCTGCCTTGAGCTTTTTATTGCCAAAGGTTGGCAGCATATCACGGCGGTTAGTCCTAACGGTCTCATATGCATCCGTATTGTTCTGTTGAAGGAACTCATAGAGTTCTGGAGAAGTGTAAAAATTGTCTGTGGTTACACAGTAGCTCTGATTCAGCAATGGCTCAATCAAAGTAAAAACTGAAGCAGTTGCCATTCCATAATTACTGAATCTTTCATTGAATTTGGTTCCTTTCCCAGTGTATAGGACCGAATCCCATATGTAACCAGTGCTCGATTCACATAGCATGAATGATTTTATGCCAAATCATGCTCTCTTTGACGTGATATACTGTATCCAGCTGAGTCTTCCTTTGTAGGCCATTATGCTTTCGTCGATACTGATGTCTCTATCTGGTACATAGGTCTGCTGGAAATTTTTATGCATAATTTGATGTACCTCCCAAATATTTTTAAGTTTTGGTGCTGGATGAGAAGTCTCATCAAATTCTTCATTATTTTCAAAGTGAAAATACTTCATTATCAGAGAAAATTTGTACTCCGACATGATCGTGCCAAAAAAAAGGCGTGGCTAGAACTTTGTTGGTTGTCCAATACCACTTCTGCAGGGGTTTCCCCACCACTCCCTGAAGAATTATGAGGCCCAAAAACTTCCAAATGTCCTCTTTGGTCACTGGTTCCCACTTTCTGCTCCTTGCAAACCTCTGATGCGTAGCAGCTTGTTGCTCCTGGTACCGATTTGTCTCCGTAACAATTTTTTCAATAACCTCATCGGTCAAAAAGAGTTGGAGGTATGCTAAGGGGTTGTCATCTTCAACCTCCACTTTGATACTGGGTGCTCCAGTAAATGGGAATCTTGGGGGCGCTGCGTGCTCCATACCTTAGTCAATCGAGTACATTAAAACTGCAGGCAAGGGTACTGGAGAAAGCACTGGGGGCAAACTAAGGTCAATTTTATTTTATTTAGTAATGTAATCCAATAGGATTACAATATATCAGTGTGTTTGAGCTTTATACTATTTGAATTTGCCACTGGTTCCACCCCCCTGCGTCGCAACGCCCACATGGAACGGAAGCCAGGGCACACAGTGCATCAGGCGGAAGATCCGGCCACTGTACACAGCGGGAGTACATCACGGGATCCCGGGGACAAGGTAAGTAACCTCTTCCAGGATCCAGTGATGCAATCCCGAGTGTGGCTCGGGGTTACCGCTAATGGTACTGAAATCTCACCCCGAGCCAGACTCGGGAATACCGCCAGGGAGGTTAATACCATGTATTGCCCCCTTTAACATCAATGACAGCTTGAAGTCTTTTGTGGTATTTGTGGATGAGGCTCTTTATCTTCTCAGATGGTAAAGCTGGCCATTCCTCTTAACAAAAAGCCTCCAGTTCCTGTAAATTCTTGGGCTGTCTTGCATGAACTGCACGTTTGAGATCTCCCCAGAGTGGCTCAATGATATTGAGGTTAGGATACTGAGATGGCCCCTCCAGAACCTTCACGTTATTCTGAGGTAGCCAATGACAGGTTGACTTGGCCTTGTGTTTTGGATCATTGTCATGTTGGAATGTCCAAGTACATCCCATGCACAGCTTCCTGGCTGATGAATGCAAATGTTCCTCCAGTATTTTTTGATAACATACTGCATTCATCTTGCCATCAATTTTGACCAAAATTCCTGTTCCTTTGTAGCTCGCACATCCCCAAAACATCAGCGATCCACCTCCGCACCTTTTATCATAGGCCTTGTTGACTCCAAGGAAATGACCAAGAAATTATAAATTCTGCCAGGGTATGTAAACTTATGAGCACAACTATATACACATACACACATCAGTATGGTGGCCTGAATTTATGGGATAAGCCTGGGGGGTATTTAAGTAGACCACTCACCTGTGGTCCTTGTCGGTTCCGGTGCGTGATTCGTTACGTCACTAGGCCGACTCTTCCCAGCTCACTCATGTTTGCGATTCTGTGTGTCCGAATTTCCAGTGTGTTGTGGCTTCTCTGTTCATTTGTTTTTTCATAGATCGAGTCTTGCTCACTGTCGCAGGTAGGATTCGTAACCATTTCTCTTATCAAGTGCATTGTTTCGATTCGTTGTGTTCCCCATATTGTATTTACGACCTCCGCAGCGGAACTTATGAATTGTTCGTAGGTCTCTGAGCGCAGACTTCGTTTTAACCATTGTAAAAAAACACTGCTCAAACTAATTTCTCAGTTTCTTAAAAGCATTCTTCAAGTCGTTGCTGGTTGGTATCTGAAGATCACTTGACTCAGGCCAACCACCACACTGTTACACCGCAACATTTGCAGGCCTTTCAGTTTCACTAGGCCATTTCATGCACCCCACAGTCCGATTTTGATTCTAGTCTTGTCGGCGGCACAACGATTCATATCGCATCCATTTCATACACTCTACAGCCTGATTTGAATCTAGTCGCGTTGGCGGCACAACGATTAGTATCAGGTCCATTTGATACACTCTCAGTCACGGTTGACAATCACTCATGATTACAGTTCATTCCCGCATATTCCAGTTTTCTGCTATCTTTATTTTTGCCTTCCTAGTAATGCGTTGCAAGCACGTCTCCAATGGCACACAATCCGGCCACTCAGCATTTCTCCAGTGGCATAGAATCCGGCCACTCACCTTCTCCAGTGGCATGCAATCGAGCCACTCACGGTTTTCTGTCTGTCGTTTATCCTTTAGGTCAATCGAGTTCAGGTTGTTCCATCCTGCACCAGGTTGAACGTTATTTTCTCAGGTAAAAAACAAATCGCATCTTCACCAAGGGGCCAGTCGCATTTCAAGGGGTGGGGCAGTTCGTTTTAATCAGGTACAAAAACAAATTGACAAATGTCACCATTACTACAGGTTCCCAGTCGACTGAGTTCTTGACCTCAACTAGGACGTCACAACTAGAGCACCAGTCAGGTGTGTAGTACACGGGTTCCACTCTCACATCACCCTGCAGCACCCTTTCACTTAACGTTCACTTCACATCTGTTATCAAAGGACGACCCTTCACCTACTCAGACAAGGTTGCTAAACAATTGAGCTTGCTGACCCTGACGTGTGCTCGGCCTGCCAACGCTCGCACTAACTACAGGACACAACATTCCTACTTAACCAAATACTAGACATCAGCTTCTTGCCCCAGTATGCCCTTTGGCTCTGGTTCACAGGTTTGTGCTCAGCACAGACAGGCACCCGAGCTATTGGTTACCTGGCCAGTCATCTCCTGGCTCACCTCGTTTGCCACTCTTGAGTTTTCTAAATTTTCACTCAACAGCATTCAACGCTTCAGAACGCTAACTGGCTTCCTTTTCCTGTCATTCTCATTTTCCTATTATCTATTTTTCTGTATGCAACTCCGCTTCACTTTCCTACCTCTACGACTCCTCTTAAGACATGCACTCCCCTCTCCTTGTCTTATAGCTGGAGCCATGTCACAGGCCAGCAGTGAAAACTTCACCTCCCCCCCCTCTATCACCCTCTGCGGTTTCAGAGTGCGGCAGCGTGCAGTCCCTCAGGGGATGGGGCAGGGGCATTCCCTACCCCGCTACAGCCAGGAAAGCCGAGCTCTTTAGGCTGCTCTTTCCACCGCCAGCGGAAGCTGGGCACAGCACCCAGCAGGCATCCCTGCAGTCCATCCCCATGGCCATTTCTCAGCTTCACTCAATGGTGACCACACTGTCTACAGCAGTCTCTGGCATTCACTAATTCCTTCAGAGGAGTTCTCCCTGAAATATGCATTGGTTGACTTGGCTATTCAGGCCATTATTAACAAAGGTACAGAAGCGTGGCTGTCTAAAGCAGACATTTCAGACGCGTGTAGCCTCCCTGATGGTATTCCCAAGTATGGCTCGGGGTTAAATTTCAGCACCATTAGCGGTAACCCCGAGCCACACTCGGGATTACATTGCAGGATCCTGGTGCGGTGTTACTTACCTTGTCCCCAGGATCCTGCGATGTCCCCCCCCGCGGTGTCTGTGGGCTCTGTCCTCCTCCGAAGCCTCTTTGGAACCAGTCTGCCCATTCTCCTCTGATATCAACAAGACAATTTCCTCCACACAACTGCCGCTCACTGGACATTTTCTCTTTCTTGGACCATTCTGGTTCACCACGTCTAGACCCTAAATGCATTGAGTTGTTTCACTGTGATTGGCTGATTAGCAATTTGTGTTTCCAAGCAATTGAACAGGTGTATCTAATTAAGTGGCTGGTAACTGCATATCAACCACAATAACGGTTCAGCAGTTGGTAATGTGCTACTGTATTTCTTCATCTGGCCATCATATTGGGGCCTAACTGTTATAGTGGAACACTCAATGTAGCACTCAAAGAACTGATATACAGTGGGGCAAAAAAGTATTTAGTCAGCCACCAATTGTGCAAGTTCTCCCACTTAAAAAGATGAGGGAGGCCTGTAATTGTCATCATAGGTATACCTCAACTATGAGACACATAATGTGGAAACAAATCCAGACAATCACATTGTCTGATTTTTGAAATAATTTATTTGCAAATTTTGGTGGAAAATAAGTATTTGGTCATCTACAAACAAGAAAGATTTCTGGCTCTCACAGACCTGTATCTTCTTCTTTAAGAGGCTCCTCTGTCCTCCACTCATTACCTGTATTAATGGCACCTGTTTGAACTTGTTATCAGTATAAAAGACACCTGTCCATAACCTCAAACAGTCACACTCCAAACTCCACTATGGTGAAGACCAAAGAGCTGTCGAAGGACACCAGAAACAAAATTGTAGACCTGCACCAGGCTGGGAAGACTGAATTTGCAATAGACAAGCAGCTTGGTGTGAAGAAATCAACTGTGGGAGCAATAATTAGAAAATGGAAGACATACAAAACCACTGATAATCTCCCTCGATCTGGGGCTCCACGCAAGATCTCATCCCGTGGGGACAAAATGATCACAAGAGCGGTGAGCAAAAATCCCAGAACCACACGGGGGGACCTAGTGAATGACCTGCAGAGAGCTGGGACCAACGTAACAAAGGCTACCATCAGTAACACACTACGCCACCAAGGACTCAGATCTGAGGTCATACGTGTCCCCCTGCTTAAGCCAGTACATGTCTGGGCCCGTCTGAGGTTTGCTAGAGAGCATTTGGATGATCCAAATGATCCAAATCATATATATATTTTTTACAGTGCTTTGGGTGGGGGATGGGCAGTGGACGGTTATGCCCCGTACACACGGTCGGACATTGATCGGACATTCCGACAACAAAATCCTAGGATTTTTTCCGACGGATGTTGGCTCAAACTTGTCTTGCATACACACGGTCACACAAAGTTGTCGGAAAATCCGATCGTTCTAAACGCGGTGACATAAAACACGTACGTTGGGACTATAAACGGGGCAGTGGCCAATAGCTTTCATCTCTTTATTTATTCTGAGCATGCGTGGCACTTTGTCGATCGGATTTGTGTACACACGATCGGAATTTCCGACAACGGATTTTGTTGTCGGAAAATTTTATATCCTGCTCTCCAACTTTGTGTGTCAGAAAATCCGATGGAAAATGTGTAATGGAGCCCACACACGGTCGGAATTTCCGACAACAAGGTCCTATCACACATTTTCCGTCGGAAAATCCGACCGTGTGTACGGGGCATTATAGTAGGACAGTGTCAGTAGAGCAGTAGACAGTATCAGTAGTGTTTTTTTTTTATTTTGTACAAAAGTATTTTTATACAATTAATTTTTTTTCACAATTTTTTTTTTTTTGGGGGGGGGGGTGGGTTGGGGCAGTGGATCGTGTCAGTAGAGCAGTGGACGGGGCCAGTACTATTTTATTCTAATTCTTTTCTTTTCTACAATTATATTTTTTACAATTATTTTTTTTTTGGAGGGAGGGAGTGAAGGGTGTCAGTATTTTTTTTTTAATTTTTTTTTTACAATTGTATTTTTTATTATTTGAATAAAATTATCACTTGAGATGTCACAAGGTGCCTTAGTTTCCAAACATTAAAAAAAATCTTGGTTATTTCATAGTACACACCTGTCTCTGTCCCGCTATACTCATTACCAAATCACAAGAGTTCAAATAGTGCAGATCCCCCTTTCGCCACTACTCTCCAGAGCTATGTATAAGTTGCCATGGACAAAAAGGAGGAGCAGCTGTCATTTCTGTGCTGTCCTGGCCACGGTTATGATCCATCTCAGCTCAGGGAGGGGTTTGCACATTTCCATCTTCACCTTCCTGGAACTGCGTAAATGTTCTCATTTAGTCAACAGAAAAAAAAATAGTTGTCACCAAGGTGATTGTTACTCATACACAGCATTTTAGCAAACTAAATGTCATTCAGTCAGGGTTTACATCTACTTTAAAGTCCAACTCCAGAAATTAGAAAAAATCAACCCTTTCAATGGGCCCCCCTGTACTGTAAGGATTGAATGCTCATTACGTCATCATTTTGAACATGTGCCCCCCACTGAATTTGGAAGTGACGGATTATTTGTCTGATATGACTATATAGTGACAACACCACTAAATATATTACCATCTTGGAGTCAGCAAACTTTCTTTGGCCGTCTATAGGCTTTTTTGAGCCACATGTTGAATGGATCTCTAAGCAAAGAAATTTGCTGTATCCCCTCTGAAATGAACTGATCCTGTACTATCTATACCATTGATCAAGCTGATTCCCGTCATTTCCCCTCGGAGGTCATTGTATGATATATGAAAACCCCCCTAGTTTACTGTGAGGAAAACGTCTTTTCACCCATTAAACTGGAAAACCTGCTGTCGGTAAATACCAGGACTGTTCACTGTACAAAGGGAATAAATAGGCGGCCCTGCAATACTAGGTATTGCTCAGTCTGTGATCCATAGGCATGCGCACAGGGTGTGCCAGGTGTGCCTGGGCACACCCTAATCACCCTGTGCAATGCAGATTCCCCCTGCTTAACCCCCATGGCAGCTGAGGCTACAGAGAAAGGGACTGGGAAATCTCTGTCCTCCGTCCCTTTCTCTGCTATTTCACCAATGGCCCTCAATGGGGCTCCTAACACATTTTAAAAAAAATATTTTTTGTTTTTAATATTTTATATTGTTATTTTTTTACAATTTTTAAAATTTTTTCATTAAAAAAAATATTAAAAAAAAAATAAAATAAAATAATCAAAACAAAAAACTGACACCAACACCATCCACTGCTCTACTGCGCATGTGTGTTTGAACTTTGAGGTGCACACCCTAATGCAATAGGCTGCGCACACCTATGCTGTGATCCCTTTCAATTCCTCTCAATCCTTTTTGTGTTCAGGTGGAAGGTTTTGTACACCTGCATATGCAAACTATATTTAAATATCCCCCGGGGGCCATTCACTGGTAACTTGCACAGCGTGGTGAACTTATACGATAATGATCTAACACCAATATTATTTACATGCGACTTTCTTCCCACAGTTGGCAAGTTTCCTGTGAATAAATTGTTAGGTAGATGTCCGGACCGTCTGTGTGTATGTGAGGGATGGGGTTTTTGTGTTCTTTTTGATTTTGTAGTACTGTGTAGGTGTTGTCCTCGTCTCTCTGTGTTTGAATATATTTAGCTCTTTTCGGGTCATGCCTCCTATGGATGGGACCCGAAGAGTATAATATGTGGAGCTGTTTTGCATTTTTACCTTAATTATTATGTAATGAACTATTTTCAGATTACCAATAAATTTTGTATTCATTTTTGGAACCAAGTAATTTAGACTTTCTGTTGCAAAAGTAGCTATCTGTCTAGATCCTGGTAGCAATACTGGGTTTCTTCTATACAGTATGTTTGCCTAGTTTCTTCAGCTACAGCAGCAGCAGCACCTTAGTAGGTGTAAATTACCAGGGACTTCTTGAGATAACCGCATTAAGGGTTTTGGTTCCGTAGGATTAGCTTTTTCTTTTTTTCTTTTTAATCTGTTTTTTAGTGTATGTTTTAAATACACGCCTAGAGCTGAGAGAGAAATTGGGGAGGAACTCTAGAATGATATGACGACAAAAAAGAAATTTTGTTAGAAGGATTAGGTGATATCTTGTTAGGTAATATCTGCGATTACCGTATATACTCGAGTATAAGTCGTTCCGAGTATAAGTCGAGGCCCTAATTTACCACAAAAAAAAAAATGGGAAAAACTTATTGACCTGAGTATAAGACGAGGGTGATAAATGCACAGCTACTGTAAGTGGAAAAGAGGGTCAACAATGCCCATTTGCAGCATCACTGTGCCCATTTGCAGCCATAGGTCCCCTGAACTTCAAACTCGGTAGTTAAGGGTTCCTAGATGCCCCCTAGCTGCAGCCAAAATTTGGGGTCTCTGAACCCAAAGGGTCCCAAAATGACATTGCTGCAGATGGACACAGTTGACCGAATTTGGGGCCCCGTATCTTGGGGCCACTTAGTGCTAAGAACCCCAAATTTGGTGTGTAAACCCAGTGGAACTACTAACAAGGGAAAGGACCAAGGGGAAGCACAAGGGAGTGATCTCCCTCGGTCCAAAAAGTGGTTACTATGGATATGGTGGGCAATAAAGGGGGGATGATGTATGTAAAAATATAAAAGTTTATTAGAAGGATCTAAAAATTACAAAATACTATACCATTGACAATAAGACACATGTATGGAGCTGATCCACCTTGACACAAATTAATGGGCTCATCCAGCGCAATCAGCACAGGGTGCGCCCATTAACCAGCAACACACAAACAACAAACACTAACACACATATGAACACATAGTGTTGGTCCTTTCCCTTGTTAGTAGTTCCACTGGGTTTGCACTTAGTGCTAGGAACTCCATCTTTGGATATGTTGTGGTACCACTGGGTTTGCACACCAAGCACCAAGTGGCCCTGAGATACGGGGCCCCAAATTTGGTTTGGAAAATGAAATTTTTTTGCTGCAGAAAAGTGCTTGACTCGAGTATAAGTCGAGGGGGGCACTTTCAGCACAAAAAAAGTGTGCTGAAAAACTCGACTTATACTCGAGTATATACGGTAATTAGATAATGGAATTAGAGTGAGTGGATAGAGATAGAAAAGAGAAGAGCAGAGACGACAGATAACAGTCTGAAAAATATATAGAGATGTAGTTAGTATAACCTTAGTAACTGAGCCCAGTTACCAAAGTATCAATGTAGCGTTACTCGAGGCCAGGTAATCCCAGGGCCATCTTATCGAGCGGGCACCCCTGGGCACTGCCCGGGGGCCCCAAGTGCTCATGGGGCCCCATCAGGGCTGGCTCCAATCTAGGGTGCTGCAGTACGGAGGTCAGGTGGTATGGTAACTGCACTGCACGCAAGTTACGTAGCGTCTCTATGGGGGTGCGGGGGGGCTGGACCAGGAAGCAGCTGGAACCCGGAACAAGCAGAGGAATTATTGAGTGCTACAAAAGAAGTGAAAAAGAGAGGACTATGCTGGGGGAAGCATAGAGCCACGCTGTACCCGCACCACCAGAGAGAGCCACGCTGTACCCACACCACCAGAGAGAGAGCCACACTGTACCTACACCAGCAGAGAGCCATGCTGTACCCACACCAGCAGAGAGAGAGCCACGCTGTACCCACACCACCAGAGAGAGCCACGTTGTACCCGTACCACCAGAGAGAGCCACGTTGTACCCGTACCACCAGAGCAGGAGCCATGCTGTACTCACAACACCAAAGGGGGAGAAAGATGGAGCCACTGCTAGGGTATAGATGTGCTGCACTACTGACCAGGGACGGCCTGGGCAACCCAGAGTGAGCAATCGTCCAGCTGGAGGGATCACTGCTGTGGTTTTGCTGGGTCTGGTAAGATGGCCTGATGGCCATTATCCATTACTGTTCCCAGGGACTGAGCTATTAGGAAGTGCCTAACCTGCTATCCTCTAGGCCTTATTGCCCTCTGAGTCGCCACCTGTACGGGATTCACCCGGACAGTCCGGGTTCTGAATCATTTGCCCGGTTTTCAGACTGCCTGAAACCCGGGCAGACCATTCTGGCAGGGGGAGCTACATTAAAGCGGTTGTATACCCGCTGAACATTTATTTATTTTTTTTACCCCTGTAAAGCAAAAGGCATAATGAGCTAGTATGCACCGCATACTAGCTCATTATGAAATACTTACCTTAGAACGAGGCGTCGGTATCTTATCTGGTCCACGCCGAGGTACCAGACATGTTGCCTCGGTGTGTCTTCCGGGTATCGCATGCGCGCGGGAGATTTCTTTCCCAGCAAGGTCTGGCAGTTGCCGGGCCTTCAGCCGAGAATCCCCTGTGCGCATGCGCCGCTGCAGTCAGCGGCTCATAGCAAGGGGAATATCTCCTAAACTGGACAGGTTTAGGAGATATTTTTTTTACCTACAGGTAAGCCTTATTATAGGCTTACCTGTAGGTAAAAGTTAAAAAAAAAGACTATACAACCACTTTAAAGTGGATGTAAACCCAATGTCATCCATTCTAAACTACTGCCATAGTGGTTATCTATAAAGATATACACGCCTCCTGCATGTATCTTTACCTGTCAAATGTCTCCCCTCTGTCTGTTATGACACTCGAAAAACTGCATATTCTGTGGGCGGGTCTGTTGTCTGGAGCTCGGTGGGTGGAGTCGTGATGTCAGTAGACTCCCCGCCCACCTCTACACTCCCCTTGTCAATATGCATTTTTTCCTGTGTATTTCTTACACTGAACTTCTGTTATGATCTCTAACATCCAGTGAAAAGACAGGAAAGTAACCACTGAAGAAAGGAGTGGGAGGGAATTAAAAAATAATGCATGTCTTAGGCTAGTGCACGAGATGTAAATCACCTGTCACTCACAGCAAGGGGGAGGATTTGACAAAGTTTTTCTCTGTTTGTCAAGATTTATTTCACTGAACAATAAAAGAGGATTGCTCAGAGATGGATTAACTCTTTGTGGTAAGACTGGGCTCAAATGATAAGAAATCTTATACTCTACAGTATGACATTAAAAAAAAATAATTGGGGTTTACATCCACTTTAACATACTTGTCACTGTGTAGACAGTCACAGCAGCAGTGTCATTTCTTCTAAATAAATACACACACTGTGCTGATGTGTGTGTTGGGAATCTGAAGCTCCCTTCTGTCCCCCCCCCCCAGGCTCCTGCAGTCTCTGTTATCTCTGACCCCCCCTCTCCAATCACTAGTGCCGGTGTCTTGCTGAGAAAGTTCCCCCGGCGGTTAAGGACCCCCTGTACTGCGTATGCACTGCGCCTGCACAGTACAAACTATTACGGTGATGCCGAAAATTGCCGAACATAAAAAGCTGTGAGTGAACTCTACACCGCGCATGCGCAATTAACATGACATTCTACCAAACTATGCCGCACGCTCCTGATACTCGTGCTACTCTGCAAGGGGCGGGTCTATTATTACTGTTAGATCGTCTAAGCAAGGGGCGGGTCTATTACGGTCTATTATTACTGTTATATCCTGTAAGGAGCGGGTCTATTATTACGGTCTATTATTACTGTTATATCGTGTAAGGGGCGGGTCTATTATTACGGTCTATTATTACTGTTATATCGTGTAAGGGGCGGATGCTTACAGATCTAACAGTAATAATAGACCCCCCCCTTGCAGAGTAGCACGAGCATCGGGAGCTACAATGTCATGTTAATTCCGCATGCGCGGTGTACAGCTCACTCACAGCTCTTTATGTTCAGCAATTTTCGCCAGCTCCGTGGTCCTTCGTACTGCACAAGCGCTGCACAGGGGGGTCCTTATCCGCCAGGCAGAACTTCCTCGGCAGAACACCATGTTCTGAGAGAACGGGGAGGCGGAGCTGAGGAGATCACTGGAGCTCCTGTGGGGCCACTGCTCACTAGGATGTGAGCTGACTTTTTTTTTCTAAGGAAAGTTTCCTGGGGTGCAAAGTTCCGGGAGGAATTCTTTTGCATTACATTGAAGGGTTAAGATAAGGAGAATTGGAAGAGACAGCAATTGAGTGAGTGTGTGGGGGGGGGGGGGGGGGGGGGAGTCTGCAGCCCCATGACTCACAGTATCTCCCAAACAGCAAACTTATCTATATATACAAACATCCCCCATCCTCTGTCCAGATCATGTGATGTCATTTATTCACTTAATCCTGTGTGTATGATGTGAGTCTACACCTCTGATTGTACAGACTCAGAGTCTGCATAATACGAGGTTATATGAATTATATGAATGGTCATCAATTACCTTCACATCATCTGTACATACAGAGTGCTGGGGGCCGGCATCTTATAACAGAATGTTTTCATTGAGTATTATCATTGTATATTTTAGTAGATGACCACAATAGCTATTTTTTATTATATACATCACTATCTGACCACTTCTCAGCCCCCAACTCCCCCCAGATTGTATCACCCCCAGACCACTTCATACAGATATCACTCCGAACTGCTTCCTACAACCCAACTGAGGGACATCATTCCCTGGTCACCCCACAGACACTGCAAGAAATCCCTCCCTATTCTGCCCCCATCATACCCTCCGCACTCCTCTCCTGTATATACTGCCCCCATCGTACCCTCCGCACTCCTCTCCCATACATCCTGCCCCCATCGTACCCTCCGCACTCCTCTCCCATACATTCTGCCCCCATCGTACCCTCCGTACTCCTCTCCTGTACATACAGCCCCATCATACCCTCCGAACTCCTCTCCTGTACATACTACCCCCATCATACCCTCCGAACTCCTCTCCTGTACATACTGCCCTATCATAGCCTCCACACTTCTCTCCTGTACATACTGCCCCCATCATCCCCTCCATGCTCCTCTCCTGTACATTCTGCCCCCATCGTTCCCTCCACACTCCTCTCCCATACATACTTCCCCATTGTACCCTCCACACTCCTCTCCTGTACATACTGCCCCATCATACCCTCCGCACTCCTCTCCTATACATACTGCCCCATCATACCCTCCGCACTCCTCTCCCAAACATTCTGCCCCCATCATCCCCTCCACACTCCTCTCCTGTATAAACTGCCCCCATCATACCCTCCACACTCCTCTCCCATACATACTGCCCCAATCGTACCCTCAGAACTCCTCTCCTGTACATACTGCCCCCATCAGACCCTCCACACTCCTCTCCCAAACATTCTGCCCACATCATACCCTCCGCACTCCTCTCCTGTATATACTGCCCCATCATACCCTCCGCACTCCTCTCCCAATCTGCCCCCATCATACCCTCCGCACTCCTCTCCTGTACATACTGCCCCCATCATACCCTCCGCACTCCTCTCCTGTACATACTGCCCCATCATACCCTCCGCACTCCTCTCCTGTACATACTGCCCCATCATACCCTCCACACTCCTCTACCAAACATTCTGCCCCCATCATACCCTCCGCACTCCTCTCCCGTACATACTGCCCTCATCGTACCCTCCGCACTCCTCTCCCAATCATACTGCCCCATCGTACCCTCCGGACTCCTCTCCTGTACATACTGCCCCATCATACCCTCCGCACTCCTCTACCAAACATTCTGCCCCCATCATACCCTCCACACTCCTCTCCCATACATACTGCCCTCATCGTACCCTCAGCACTCCTCTCCCATACATACTGCCCTCATCGTACCCTCAGCACTCCTCTCCCATACATACTGCCCCGTCATACCCTCCAGAAATGTTATGTAATCACAAAACTATATGTATAGTGTATACTACATAAAAAATTGGCGTTCATTGCATTGTACAGAGGTAATGAATTTAATGTGCTACAAAAAAAAAATTTGCTCTGCACTGCTAAAGTTCGGGTTTGGCTTGAAGAAAAGGTGGCAACCCTACCTCCGACCCAAAAATAGGGGAGTGACACCATTTTTACCAAACCAGGTGACACCAACCCTAGTGACACCACTGCTTTAGTCTTAGTAGCAGGGCTGAGTGAGCGGGTACCGGCAGCACTTTCTGCTTGCCATCTCCAAGCTGTCACCTCTGGTTATTACCAAATACCTGTCTCAGCGGCTCCACCTACACTCGCCCCCAAGCCGGGAGTCCATGTACTTTGCTGCTGACTGGAAATATCTCACTCATGGTAATCATGCGAGTGAGATATTGAGAGAAAGGATTAGGAGTGAAGATTTTTAGGGAGCTGAAGAGGTCCATGATGTTTGCGCCACCTCCATGTGAACTAGCCAATCCCAGCTGTGCCTGCGCTGGTAGCCCCACCCATATTCCTGTGGACACTGCGCTGTGCTGGAAGTATGGACGGTGTGCAGCGGGTGGAAAATTAGAGGACACACAAACTAGAGGCTGCAAAATTGGTGAGTCCACTGTACAACCCCCCACCACCACCATGACAATGGCATATGCCTCTCCTTCTGATTCTCTAAATGAAAAAGACTGTCACTTGAAAAAGCAATTCATACATGGATTGCTTTTCAGAGGCATTTGACAGGGGGTGAAGAGGTGATATGTTGCCTCCTCACCACCTATTTTAACCCTCTAAATCGAGGGTCGGCAACCCATTGACCGCAATTCACCCATCAATTACGGCCAGGTGACGGTCAGATCAGCGATTCTGCTTTGTGGATCCCCCAGACCGCTCCTCCCACATTGCAGAGCAGCTCATGGAAGGAACTACCTTGTATGCTGCGCTGATCCAGGCCGACCCTTCTATCATGTCCATCCCGGGCGCCTGTGTGTGACGTTACATGGGATGGATGAGAGAGCAGGGCTGACCAGGATCAGAGCCCCAGGAGAAAGAAGAGTCATGTGTCATCGACAGTTCCCTTCACTGTACGTGAGGAAAATTTCTGCCCTACTTACTAACACCATCCACAGCCTTACTAACTGTCACCATCCACAGCCCTACTAACTGTCACCATCCACAGCCCTACTAACTGTCACCATCCACAGCCCTACTAACTGTCACCATCCACAGCCCTACTAACTGTCACCATACTCTGTCCTACTAACTGACACCATCCACTGCTCTACTGTCGCCATCCACAGCCCTACTAACTGTCACCATCCACAGCCCTATTTACTAACACCATCCACAGCCCTACTAACTGTCACCATCCACAGCGCTACTTACTAACACCATCCACAGCCCTACTAACTGTCACCATCCACAGCCCTACTTACTAACACCATCCACAGCCCTACTTACTAACACCATCCACAGCCCTACTTACTAACACCATCCACAGCCCTACTAACTGTCACCATCCACAGCCCTACTTACTAACACCATCCACAGCCCTATTTACTAACACCATCCACAGCTCTACTAACTGTCACCATCCACAAGCCCAACTAACTGCCACCATACTCTGTCCTACTAACTGACACCATCCACTGCTCTACTTAATGACACTGTCCACTGCTCTCTTGACCCCTATAATCTGTCCTACAAACTGCTGGCTCCTGTACTCTGCCCTACCTACTACTGGCCTCTTTACACCACCCAAACTATTACTGACCTCTACACACCGCTCTACCTATTACTGACCTCTACACACCACCCTACCTATTACTGACCTCTACACACCACCCTACCTATTACTGACCTCTACACACCACCCTACCTATTACTGACCTCTACACACCGCCCTACCTATTACTGACCTCTACACACCACCCTACCTATTACTGACCTCTACACACCACCCTACCTATTACTGACCTCTACACACCGCTCTACCTATTACTGACCT
Organism: Aquarana catesbeiana; assembly: GCF_042186555.1. Classification (NCBI taxonomy): domain Eukaryota; kingdom Metazoa; phylum Chordata; class Amphibia; order Anura; family Ranidae; genus Aquarana; species Aquarana catesbeiana. Next base: position 46,251,543 of record NC_133329.1, read on the forward strand.
CTACACACCACCCTACCTATTACTGACCTCTACACACCACCCTACCTATTACTGACCTCTACACACCACCCTACCTATTACTGACCTCTACACACCGCCCTACCTATTACTAACCTCTACACACCGCCCTACCTATTACTGACCTCTACACACCACCCTACCTATGACTGACCTCTACACACCGCTCTACCTATTACTGACCTCTACACACCGCTCTACCTATTACTGACCTCTACACACCGCCCTACCTATTACTGACCTCTACACACCACCCTACCTATGACTGACCTCTACACACCGCCCTACCTATTACTGACCTCTACACACCACCCTACCTATGACTGACCTCTACACACCGCCCTACCTATTACTGACCTCTACACACCACCCTACCTATGACTGACCTCTACACACCGCCCTACCTATGACTGACCTCTACACACCACCCTACCTATGACTGACCTCTACACACCGCTCTACCTATTACTGACCTCTACACACCGCCCTACCTATTACTGACCTCTACACACCACCCTACCTATGACTGACCTCTACACACCGCTCTACCTATTACTGACCTCTACACACCACCCTACCTATTACTGACCTCTACACATCGCTCTACCTATTACTGACCTCTACACACCACCCTACCTATGACTGACCTCTACACACCGCTCTACCTATTACTGACCTCTACACACCGCCCAACCTATTACTGACCTCTACACACCGCCCTACCTATTACTGACCTCTACACACCACCCTACCTATTACTGACCTCTACACACCGCCCAACCCATTTGTCAGGAACGGTGTCATCTCCGGTTTCTCCTGCTGGTGGCACTATTACATTCTGCACCAAAAGGGTGTAATTCCAGTGGCCACCAGCGGGGGTCTCCCTGCCTGGTCTGCAGACTTGCCATCAAGCACACCTGTCATGGTTTTGCTGGACTATATAAACCCGCCCTGAACTAACCTCCAGTGCTTCAGTATTCCTCTGCTAGCCCTTGTCCCTGCCAGTACCTGCTCTTGTTCCAGCCTGTTCCTGTTTGTTCCTGAACCCCGTTTGTGTATCCTGTCCTTGAACCCTGTTTCCTGTTCCCTGTTACCTGCTCCTTGGTCTGCTTCATTATTCCTGGTTTCTGTTCCCTTGTCGCTTTGGCCCATGCCTTATATTTTGCATGTTGGTTTCCTTGCTTGTGTATTATATTAGTTAGATAGATAGTTAGGTTGGTTTGGGGGTTTGCTGTGTTTTCACCATTTTCTTGTTTTTGGTTTGCTGTCTTGTTTTCACGTGTATCGTTATCATTATAATAAACATACTTTCTTTATTTACTCGTTTGTCCCTGATTCCTTGGTGCAGCCCAGCGATCTGATCACCTGCATTGGATGTTGTGTATAACATCCCCTGACAGAATACTGAAGCCATACAATCAGATCGGTTGCACCTGGGAATTGGGGCCTGAGTCCCAGCTATTGTTGAAATATGGATTTTGAAAGTATTTTGTATTTATCGCTCCTGGCAACTGATGACAGAGACCTTTGTTATCAGACATTGGCTGCATACACTAGGGAACAGTTGTTAGAATGCATCCGCCTAGCTCATGTTTTTATTGAGCAAGGCAGTTTTTTGTTTGAAGATGTGCAACCATTCATTTGGATCTGTACTGAGTTGGCCCTGTCTGATGTCGCTGAGGGAGGTGATGACTATACACCCCCTTTTAGTGCAGCTCAGGTAGAATCTTTAGTTTGGCTGTTGGAGGATGACTCAGCATTCTTTTTTGAACAATATTCAGCTTGTCCCCAGCAGGTGCTTGCAAAATGCATTGAATCAGTGCAGTCTCTGGTCAGACAAGCCAAGTGCAAACCTGATGCAGTGCAATCATTAATACAGGCCTGGTCAAGTCTGTTGCATTCAGCTTCTGTTAGCTCCAAATATACTTCTCTACCAATGAAATACCTGTACCCTGTTTCCTCCTGTTGCACCTACCCTGCCTTTAACTCCCCTGATGCTTCTCAACTGCCTCCATCAGCTCCACTAAATCTCCCTTCAAAACCTACTCCCTCTGTCTTGCCATCCTTTCACTCTTCGCTTCTACCAGCTGCATTCCCTACCTACAGCCCTGTACCCACTTATAGATCCCTAGTGGCTAAAAGCAAAAAGAAGCGGAAGTTTTTTCCAACCCATACCATCATGCCAGTATCCAATCCTGCCTCCCCACCAGCTGATCTGTTCCAGCCTGATGTGCCAGCACCTGTGCCCACTGTCCAGTCTGCAGTTCCAGTACCAGCTGCCCGGTTTGAAGTTCCAGTACCTGCTATCCAGTCCGATGTACCTGCTGTTCTGTCTGATGTGCCAGCGCCTGTGCCCACGGCCCAGTCTGAAGTTCCAGTACCAGCTGCCCGGTTTGCAGTTCCAGTACCTGCTATCCAGTCCGATGTACCTGCTGTTCTGCCTGATGTGCCAGCGCCTGTGCTCACGGCCCAGTCTGAAGTTCCAGTACCAGCTGCCCGGTTTGCAGTTCCAGTACCTGCTATCCAGTCCGATGTACCTGCTGTTCTGCCTGATGTGCCAGCACCTGTGCCCACTGTCCAGTCTGCAGTTCCAGTACCAGCTGCCCGGTTTGAAGTTCCAGTACCTGCTATCCAGTCCGCTGTACCTGCTGTTCAGCCTGTTGTTCCAGTACCTGCTGTTCTGCCTGATGTGCCAGCACCTGTGCCCACTGTCCAGTCTGCAGTTCCAGTACCAGCTGCCCGGTTTGGAGTTCCAGTACCTGCTATCCAGTCCGATGTACCTGCTGTTCAGCCTGCTGTGCCAGCACCTGTGCCCACTGTCCAGTCTGAAGTTCCAGTACCAGCTGCCCGGTTTGAAGTTCCAGTACCTGCTATCCAGTCCGATGTACCTGCTGTTCAGCCTGTTGTGCCAGTACCTGCTGTTCTGCCTGATGTGCCAGCACCTGTGCCCACTGTCCAATCTGAAGTTCCAGTACCTGCTGTTCTGCCTGATGTGCCAGCACCTGTGCCCACTGTCCAATCTGAAGTTCCAGTACCAGCTGCCCGGTTTGAAGTTCCAGTACCTGCTATCCAATCCGATGCACCTGCTGTTCAGACTGTTGTGCCAGTACCTGCTGTTCTGCCTGATGTGCCAGCACCTGTGCCCACTGTCCAGTCTGAAGTTCCAGTACCAGCTGTCCGGTTTGGAGTTCCAGTACCTGCTATCCAGTCCGCTGTACCTGCTGTTCAGCCTGTTGTGCCAGTACCTGCTGTTCTGCCTGATGTGCCAGCACCTGTGCCCACTGTCCAGTCTGAAGTTCCAGTACCAGCTGTCCGGTTTGGAGTTCCAGTACCTGCTATCCAGTCCGCTGTACCTGCTGTTCAGCCTGTTGTGCCAGTACCTGCTGTTCTGCCTGATGTGCCAGCACCTGTGCCCACTGTCCAGTCTGAAGTTCCAGTACCAGCTGCCCAGTTTGAAGTTCCAGTACCTGCTATCCAGTCTGATGTACCTGCTGTTCAGCCTGCTGTGCCAGTACCTGCTATTCTGCCTGATGTGCCAGCACCTGTGCCCACTGTCCAGTCTGAAGTTCCAGTACCAGCTGCCCGGTTTGAAGTTCCAGTACCCGCTATCCAGTCCGATGTACCTGCTGTTCAGCCTGTTGTGCCAGTACCTGCTGTTCTGCCTGATGTGCCAGCACCTGTGCCCATTGTCCAGTCTGAAGTTCCAGTACCAGCTGCCCGGTTTGCAGTTCCAGTACCTGCTATCCGGTCCGATGTACCTGCTGTTCTGCCTGATGTGCCAGCACCTGTGCCCACTGTCCAGTCTGCAGTTCCAGTACCAGCTGCCCGGTTTGAAGTTCCAGTACCTGCTGTTCTGCCTGATGTGCCAACGCCTGTGCCCACGGCCCAGTCTGAAGTTCCAGTACCAGCTGCCCGGTTTGCAGTTCCAGTACCTGCTATCCAGTCTGATGTACCTGCTGTTCTGCCTGTTGTGCCAGTACCTGCTGTTCTGCCTGACGTGCCAGCGCCTGTGCCCACGGCCCAGTCTGAAGTTCCAGTACTGACTATCCAGTCCGATTCACCTGCTGTTCTGCCTGTTGTTCCAGCACCTGCTGTTCTGCCTGATGTGCCAGTGTCTGTGCTTGTTGCCCAGTCTAAAGTTCCAGTACCGGCTGCCCGGTTTGAAGTTCCAGTACCTGCTATCCAGTCCGATGTGCCTTCTGTTCAGCTTGTTGTGCCAGCACCTGCTGTTCTGCCTGATGGGCCTACTGCCCAGTCTGAAGTTCCAGTACCTCCCGCCTGGTCTGATGTCTCGGTGCCAACCCTCCAGCCTGATGTCTCTGTGCCAGCCCTCCAGCCTGATGTCTCGATGCCAGTATTCCAGTCTGAGGTGCCAGTGTTCCAGCCGGAAGTACCAGTGCCTGCTCTCCAGCTTGATGAGTCCGCTGCCCAGCTCGATGTGCTTTTGCCTGCTGCCCAGCTCGATGTGCTTTTGCCTGCTGCCCAGCTCGATGTGCTTTTGCCTGCTGCCCAGCTCGATGTGCTTTTGCCTGCTGCCCAGCTCGATGTGCTTTTGCCTGCTGCCCAGCTCGATGTGCTTTTGCCTGCTGCCCAGCTCGATGTGCTTTTGCCTGCTGCCCAGCTCGATGTGCTTTTGCCTGCTGCCCAGCTCGATGTGCTTTTGCCTGCTGCCCAGCTCGATGCGGATGTGCTACTGCCCAGCGTGATGTACCTCTGCTTTCTGCTCAGCCTGATGACATGGTGCCTGCTAAAACTGTTCCTGACTGATGGCCATCTTGCCGCTGGGTCAATCCTGTCTGTCGCCTGGCTTGAATGTAATGCTCCTGTGTGGTCTGCCTCCGATGGTTTCTTTCCCGTTACCCTGCTAATTTTCATCTCCAGATCCAAACTTCCTGACCCGGGTGGTGGGGTACGTGTCCTATTTTCAGACTCTGATGGCACGTCCCCCATTGAACTAAAAGACTCTGACCTTGGAAGTGCGAAGAAGTCCGCAGACTCTGTAGGGAAACATTTTAAGGTGTTTCTGCACCCACTCGGACTGCCGTACCCAGGGCTGAATGGAGTGTCCGGAGGCCACTCCTTTAGGAGGGGGAACTGTCAGGAACGGTGTCATCTCCGGTTTCTCCTGCTGGTGGCACTATTACATTCTGCACCAAAAGGGTGTAATTCCAGTGGCCACCAGCGGGGGTCTCCCTGCCTGGTCTGCAGACTTGCCATCAAGCACACCTGTCATGGTTTTGCTGGACTATATAAACCCGCCCTGAACTAACCTCCAGTGCTTCAGTATTCCTCTGCTAGCCCTTGTCCCTGCCAGTACCTGCTCTTGTTCCAGCCTGTTCCTGTTTGTTCCTGAACCCCGTTTGTGTATCCTGTCCTTGAACCCTGTTTCCTGTTCCCTGTTACCTGCTCCTTGGTCTGCTTCATTATTCCTGGTTTCTGTTCCCTTGTCGCTTTGGCCCATGCCTTATATTTTGCATGTTGGTTTCCTTGCTTGTGTATTATATTAGTTAGATAGATAGTTAGGTTGGTTTGGGGGTTTGCTGTGTTTTCACCATTTTCTTGTTTTTGGTTTGCTGTCTTGTTTTCACGTGTATCTTTATCATTATAATAAACATACTTTCTTTATTTACTCGTTTGTCCCTGATTCCTTGGTGCAGCCCAGCGATCTGATCACCTGCATTGGATGTTGTGTATAACATCCCCTGACACCATTACTGACCTCTACACACCACCCTACCTATGACTGACCTCTACACACCGCCCTATCTATTACTGACCTCTACACACCGCCCTACACCCCACCCTATTACGGGGGCAGTATGTACAGGAGAGGAGTGTGGAGGGTATGATGGTTTTTCATTTAGAGAATCAGAAGGAGAGGCATATGCCATTGTCATGGTGGTGGTGGGGGGTTGTACAGTGGACTCACCAATTTTGAAGCCTCTAGTTTGTGTGTCCTCTAATTTTCCACCTGCTGCACACCGTCCATACTTCCAGCACAGCGCAGTGTCCACAGGAATATGGGTGGGGCTGCCAGCGCAGGCACAGCTGGGATTGGCTAGTTCACATGGAGGTGGCGCAAACATCATGGACCTCTTCAGCTCCCTAAAAATATTCACTTCTAATCCTTTCTCTCAATATCTCACTCGCATGATTTCCATGAGTGAGATATTTCCAGTCAGCAGCAAAGTACATGGACTCCCGGATTGGGGGCGAGTGTAGGTGGAGCCGCTGAGACAGGCATTTGGCAATAACCAGAGGTGACAGCTTGGAGATGGCAAACAGATACACTATACATATAGTTTTGTGATTACATAACATTTCTCGAGGGTATGACGGGGCAGTATGTATGGGTGAGGAGTGTGGAGGGTACGATGGGGGCAGAATGTACAGGAGAGGAGTGTGGAGGGTACGATGGGGGCAGAATGTACGGGAGAGGAGTGCTGAGGGTACGATGGGGGCAGTATGTATGGGAGAGGAGTGTGGACGGCACGATGGGGGCAGTATATACAGGAGAGGAGTGCTGAGGGTACGACGGGGGCAGTATGTATGGGAGAGGAGTGTGGAGGGTACGATGGGGGCAGAATGTACGGGAGAGGAGTGTGGAGGGTACAATGGGGGCAGAATGTACGGGAGAGGAGTGCTGAGGGTACGATGGGGGCAGTATGTATGGGAGAGGAGTGTGGACGGTACGATGGGGGCAGTATATACAGGAGAGGAGTGCTGAGGGTACGATGGGGGCAGTATGTATGGGAGAGGAGTGTGGAGGGTACGACGGGGGCAGTATGTACAGGAGAGGAGTGTGAAGGGTATGATGGGGCAGTATGTACAGGAGAGGAGTGCGGAGGGTACGATGGGGGCAGAATGTACAGGAGAGGAGTGCTGAGGGTACGATGGGGGCAGTATGTATGGGAGAGGAGTGTGGAGGGTACGATGGGGGCAGAATGTACGGGAGAGGAGTGTGGAGGGTACGATGGGGGCAGAATGTACGGGAGAGGAGTGCTGAGGGTACGATGGGGGCAGTATGTATGGGAGAGTAGTGTGGACGGTATGATGGGGGCAGTATATACAGGAGAGGAGTGCTGAGGGTACGATGGGGGCAGTATGTATGGGAGAGTAGTGTGGACGGTATGATGGGGCAGTATATACAGGAGAGGAGTGCGGAGGGTACGATGGGGGCAGTATGTATGTACAGCAGAGGAGTGTGGAGGGTATGATGGGGCAGTATGTACAGGAGAGGAGTGCGGAGGGTACGATGGGGGCAGAATGTACAGGAGAGGAGTGCTGAGGGTACGATGGGGGCAGTATGTATGGGAGAGGAGTGTGGAGGGTACGATGGGGGCAGAATGTACAGGAGAGGAGTGCTGAGGGTGCGATGGGGGCAGTATGTACAGGAGAGGAGTGTGGAGGGTATGACAGGGCAGTATGTACAGGAGAGGAGTTTGGAGGGTATGACAGGGCAGTATGTACAGGAGAGGAGTGCGGGGGGTACGACGGGGGCAGTATGTACAGGAGAGGAGTGTGGAGGGTATGATGGGGCAGTATGTACGGGAGAGGAGTGCAGAGGGTATGACGGGGCAGTATGTACAAGAGAGGAGTGCAGAGGGTACGACGGGGGCAGAATGTACAGGAGAGGAGTGCAGAGGGTACGACGGGGGCAGAATGTACAGGAGAGGAGTGTGGAGGGTATGATGGGGGCAATATGTACAGGAGAGGAGTGCGGAAGGTATGATGGGCGTAGAATGTACAGGAGAGGAGTGCGGAGGGTATGATGGGCGTAGTATGTACAGGAGAGGAGTGTGGAGGGGATGATGGGGCAGTATGTACAGGAGAGGAGTGTGGAGGGTATGATGGGGCAGTATGTGCAGGAGAGAAGTGTGGAGGGTATGATGAGGCAGTATGTACAGAAAAGGAGTGCGGAGGGTATGATGGGGGCAGTATGTACGGGAGAGGAATGTGGAGGGTATGATGGGGCAGTATGTACAGGAGAGGAGTGCGGAGAGTATAATGGGGGCAGTATGTACAGGAGAGGAGTGCGGAGGGTATGATGGGGGCAGTATGTACAGGAGAGGAGTGCGGAGGGTATGATGGGCGTAGTATGTACAGGAGAGGAGTGTGGAGGGGATGATGGGGCAGTATGTACAAGAGAGGGGTGTGGAGGGTATGATAGGGCAGTATGTACAGGAGAGGAGTGCGGAGGGTATGATGGGGGCAGAATGTTTGGGAGAGGAGTGTGGAGGGTATGATGGGGGGCAGTATGTACAGGAGAGGAGTGCGGAGGGTATGATGGGGGCAGAATGTTTGGGAGAGGAGTGCTGAGGGTATGATGGGGGCAGTATGTACAGGAGAGGAGTGCGGAGGGTATGATGGGGGCAGTATATACAGGAGAGGAGTGCGGAGGGTATGATGGGTGCAGTATGTACAGGAGAGGAGTGCGGAGGGTACGATGGGGGCAGTATGTATAGGATAGGAGTGCGGAGGGTACGATGGGGGCAGTATATACAGGAGAGGAGTGCGGAGGGTACGATGGGGGCAGAATAGGGAGGGATTTCTTGCAGTGTCTGTGGGGTGACCAGGGAATGATGTCCCTCAGTTGGGTTGTAGGAAGCAGTTCGGAGTGATATCTGTATGAAGTGGTCTGGGGGTGATACAATCTGGGGGGAGTTGGGGGCTGAGAAGTGGTCAGATAGTGATGTATATAATAAAAAATAGCTATTGTGGTCATCTACTAAAATATACAATGATAATACTCAATGAAAACATTCTGTTATAAGATGCCGGCCCCCAGCACTCTGTATGTACAGATGATGTGAAGGTAATTGATGACCATTCATATAATTCATATAACCTCGTATTATGCAGACTCTGAGTCTGTACAATCAGAGGTGTAGACTCACATCATACACACAGGATTAAGTGAATAAATGACATCACATGATCTGGACAGAGGATGGGGGATGTTTGTATATATAGATAAGTTTGCTGTTTGGGAGATACTGTGAGTCATGGGGCTGCAGACTCTCCCCCCCCCCCCCCCCACACACTCACTCACTTGCTGTCTCTTCCAATTCTCCTTATCTTAACCCTTCAATGTAATGCAAAAGAATTCCTCCCGGAACTTTGCACCCCAGGAAACTTTCCTTAGAAAAAAAAAGTCAGCTCACATCCTAGTGAGCAGTGGCCCCACAGGAGCTCCAGTGATCTCCTCAGCTCCGCCTCCCCGTTCTCTCAGAACACTGTGTCCTGCCGAGGAAGTTCTGCCTGGCGGATAAGGACCCCCCTGTGCAGCGCTTGTGCAGTACGAAGGACCAGGGAGCTGGCGAAAATTGCTGAACATAAAGAGCTGTGAGTGAGCTGTACACCGCGCATGCGGAATTAACATGACATTGTAGCTCCCGATGCTCGTGCTACTCTGCAAGGGGCGGGTCTATTATTACTGTTAGATCTGTAAGCATCCGCCCCTTACACGATATAACAGTAATAATAGACCGTAATAATAGACCCGCCCCTTGCAGAGTAGCACGAGTATCGGGAGCGTGCGGCATAGTTTGGTAGAATGTCATGTTAATTGCGCATGCGCGGTGTAGAGTTCACTCACAGCTGTTTATGTTCGTCAATTTTCTGCATCACTGTAGTTTGTACTGCGCAAGCGCAGGCGCAGTACAGGGGGGGGTCCTTATCCGCCGGGGGAACTTTCTCGACAAGGCACCGGCACTAGTGATTGGAGAGGGGGGGTCAGAGATAACAGAGACTGCAGGAGCCTGGGGGGGGGGGGGACAGAAGGGAGCTTCAGATTCCCAACACACACATCAGCACAGTGTGTGTATTTATTTAGAAGAAATGACACTGCTGCTGTGACTGTCTACACAGTGACAAGTATGTTAAAGTGGATGTAAACCCGAAAAAAAAAATGTATGTCATACTGTAGAGTATAAGATTTCTTATCATTTGAGCCCAGTCTTGCCACACAGAGTTAATCCATCTCTGAGCAATCCTCTTTTATTGTTCAGTGAGACAATTCTTGACAAAGTGAGAAAAAGTTTGTCAAATCCTCCCCCTTGCTGTGAGTGACAGCCTAAGACACATGCATTATTTTTTAATTCCCTCCCCCACTCCTTTCTTTCGCAGCTCTGCAATGATTGGCTGTTCCACACCTCACCGTGATTTGGCATGCTGAAGTCATGTGGTTACTTTCCTGTCTTTTCACTGGATGTTAGAGATCATAGCAGAAGTTCAGTGTAAGAAATACACAGGAGAAAATGCATATTGACAAGGAGTGTAGAGGTGGGCGGGGAGTCTGACATCATGACCCCACCCACTGAGCTCCAGACAACAGACCCGCCCACAGAATCTGCAGTTTTTCGGCTCTCATAACAGACAGAGGGGAGACATTTGACAGGTAAAGATACATGCAGGAGGCATGTATATGCTTATAGATAACCCCTATGGCAGTAGTTTAGAAAGGATGACATTGGGTTTACATCCACTTTAATGTTGCTCCCCCTGCCAGAATTGTCTGTCCGGGTTTCAGGCAGTCTGAAAACCGGGCAGGTGATTCAGAACCTGGACTGTCCGGGTGAATCCCGTACAGGTGGCGACTCGGAGGTCAATAAGGCCTAGAGGATAGCAGGTTAGGCACTTCCACTAGCTCAGTCCCTGGGAACAGTAATGAATAATGGCCATTAGGCCATCTTACCAGACCCAGCAAAACCGCAGCAGTGATCCCTCCAGCTGGACAATTGCTCACTCTGGGTTGCCCAGGCCATCCCTGGTCAGTAGTGCAGCACGTCTATGCCCTAGCAGTGGCTTCATCTTTCTCCCCCTTTGGTGGTGTGAGTACAGCATGGCTCCCTCTCTGGTGGTGCGAGTACAGCATGGCTCCTGCTCTGGTGGTGTGGGTACAGCGTGGCTCTCTCTGGTGGTGTGGGTACAGTGTGGCTCTCTGCTGATGTGGGTACAGCATGGCTCTCTCTCTCTGCTGGTGTGGGTACAGCATGGCTCTCTGCTGGTGTGGGTACAGAGTGGCTCTCTCTCTGGTGGTGTGGGTACAGCGTGGCTCTCTCTGGTGGTGCGGGTACAGCGTGGCTCTCTCTGGTGGTGCGGGTACAGCGTGGCTCTCTCTGGTGGTGCGGGTACAGCGTGGCTCTCTCTGGTGGTCTGAGTACAGCGTGGCTCTCTCTGGTGGTGCGGGTGCAGTGTGGCTCTCTCTGGTGGTGCGGGTACAGCATGGCTCTCTCTGGTGGTGCGGGTACAGCGTGGCTCTCTCTGGTGGTGTGAGTACAGTGTGGCTCTAGTGGTGCGGGTACAGCGTGACTCTCTTTGGTGGTGTGAGTACAGCGTGGCTCTCTCTGGTGGTGCAGGTACAGCGTGGCTCTGTCTGGTGGTGTGGGTACAGCGTGTCTCTCTCTGGTGGTGCGGGTACAGCATGGCTCTCTTTGGTGGTGTGAGTACAGCGTGGCTCTCTCTGGTGGTGCAGGTACAGTGTGGCTCTCTCTGGTGGTGCGGGTACAGCGTGGCTCTCTCTGGTGGTGCGGGTACAGCGTGGCTCTCTCTGGTGGTGTGAGTACAGCGTGGCTCTCTCTGGTGGTGTGAGTACAGCATGGCTCTCTATAGTGGTGCGGGTACAGCATGGCTCTGTCTGGTAGTGTGGGTACAGCGTGGTTCTCTCTGGTGGTGCGGGTACAGCGTGGCTCTCTCTGGTGGTGCGGGTACAGCGTGGCTCTCTCTGGTGGTGTGGGTACAGCGTGGCTCTCTCTCTGCTGGTGTGGGTACAGCATGGCTCTCTGCTGGTGTAGGTACAGTGTGGCTCTCTCTCTGGTGGTGTGGGTACAGCGTGGCTCTCTCTGGTGGTGCGGGTACAGCGTGGCTCTCTCTGGTGGTGTGGGTACAGCGTGGCTCTATGCTTCCCCCAGCATAGTCCTCTCTTTTTCACTTCTTTTGTAGCACTCAATAATTCCTCTGCTTGTTCCAGAGTGCATGCATCCTGGGGGCTGTAGCCTGCTGTCTGTGGAAAACACCTGGGGCCACCAATCTTCCGGACTACATTTCCCATGATGCTTCCCCAGTGTCCTCTGATTGGCCCACTAATGTGGCCAATAGGGATAGCGGGCATGAAGGTGGGCGGCGTACCATATGAGAGCCACTAGACATGTGCAACTCGTTTCGTTCCGAATCGAAATTCGGACGAATTTTTCATTATTCGGAAATTCGGATGCATCCGAATTTCCGAATTAGAAAAGTAGAGAATTTAAACGAATCCGAAAAAAAACGAACAAATTCGAAAAATTTGACAGTTTTTTTTCGAATGTGGTAGAATTTTTTCGAATTTGACAGTTTTTTTTCGAATGTGGTAGAATTTTTTCGAATTTGACAGTTTTTTTCGAATGTGGTAGAATTTTTTCGAATTTGACAGTTTTTTTTCGAATGTGGTAGATTTTTTTCGAATTTGATAGTTTTTTTCGAATGTGGTAGAATTTTTTCAAATTTGATAGTTTTTTTTCGAATGTGGTAGAATATTTTCGAATTTGATCGTTTTTTTTCGAATACGGTCAAATTTTTTCGAATTCGAATACAAAACGAAACGAATTCCGAAAACGAATGTAACGAATGCAACAAATTTAACTAAACGAATTTAGTTAAATAATGGATCGAAACTAAACTAAACTAAACAAATTTTTTCATCATGCACATGTCTAAGAGCAACCCTTTCCTCTCATGTTCGGCTGACAGTAGAAAGGGGAGGGGGCGAGAGGGGGAGATACTGTACACCCGCAGCTCTCCTCTCCCCTGTCACATCCTCACTGCTAAGTTCCCTGGCAAACAGAGCAGGGGAAAAATGACCCACTTTACCGATGGGGGGGAGGCTCGACAGCACCCACTACAACAACTGCTTCCTGGTCCAGCCCCCCCCGCACCCCCATAGCGACGCTACGTAACTTGCGTGCAGTGCAGTTACCATACCACCTGACCTCCGTACTGCATCCCCCTAGATCTGAGCCAGCCCTGATGGGGCCCCATGAGCACTTGGGACCCCCGGGCAGTGCCCAGAGGTGCCCGCTTGATAAGATGGCCCTGAGATTCCCCATTGAAAATGATACGTTCATTCCTTCTGGCCTTACACATTATGTCCTCCTTAAGAGGAAAGCTTTGGAGACAGCAGATTATGTCTCTGGGGGGGCGGTGTCTGGGCCTCTAGCCCTGAGTGCCCTGTGTGCACGTACAAAGTCTATTCCTGTGTCCTCCTGCCTTTCCAACTCTCTGTAGTGCTGGGATGATTTGTTCTGTATCCACAGATTCAGGGATACCCCTCACCCTGATGTTATTTCGCCTCCCCCTATTATCCAAATCTTCTAATGCCGCGTACACAAAACCGGACTTTCCGTCAGAATGAACTCTTATGGACTTTTCGACAGGGTTCCGATGGAGTTCCGCTGAAACGGACTTGCCTACACACGAACACACCAAAGTCCGATCGTTTAACGCGATGACGTACGACGGGACTAGAAAAATGAAGTTCAATAGCCAGTAGCCAGTAGCTGCCCTTCAGTCGTTGTTGGTCCGTCGGACCTGCATACAGACGAGCGGTTTTCTCGATAGGAACTGGTTCCGGTGGAGTTCCGGCGGAAAGATTTGAAACATGTTCTATTTCTAAAGTCCGTCAGATTTTTCGACAGAAAAGGTCAGATGAAGCCCACACACAATCAAATTGTCTGACGGATTCGTTCCATCGGACCTTTGCTGTCAAAAAGTCCGGTCTGTTCATTTCTATGAAGTGAGATGAGTGTGCCACAGCAACTTTCTCCAGCTTGTAATTCGCTCTGTCTCTTTGCTTTCCTGTCGTCTCTACCGCTGCCAGCTTCTCTGTGAGAACCAGCAAGTTTGACTTGAGGTCGGTAATAGCTGCAGAGAAGGTTGACTTTTTGTGTGCTGCGAAGCCAGACATGTCTTTCAAATAAAATTGATTCCTTCCTTTCCAATAGGGAACGATGGCCTGGTGACAATATACTTGCTGAAGTTGATGCCCTTCTCAGGAGACTGAAGGAGCAACTCAGTTGGCGCATAAAAGAGCTCATCGACTCTCGCCCCAAGTTCATGTTAGCCACAATTTGTGGCCTCAGAATTGAAGGCAAGATAGCACTCAGGAAAAATATTCTCACCATCTGGAGGGATATATTGATAGAGAGGGTACGTGAGAGGGAAAGAAAAATGGGAATACAGTTAGAGGAGGGAGAAGAAGATGAGCTGGAGATGTTTAATGATACTCTGTTAGCTGATACTAGCAGCACTGCTGCCAGTGCTCAGCCCTCCAGAGCATCAGCCTTTTGGGCTGAGGCACTTGACAGTTTTGTGGGATCCACTAAACAGCCCCCTAGAAAAGAAAAAACTGCTGGTGACATAGTTAGGGCTTACCTAGCGGAACCTCCTTTGCCCCCCAGTACAGATCCCTTAAGTTTTTGGGATGAGAAGAAGGGTGTGTGGCCTGCTTTGTCCTCGGTAGCCCAGAAGCTTCTTTCCTGTCCCTCAACCATGGTCCAGAGTAAGCGGGTGTTTTCTGTAACAGGAAATATTTTATGCCCTCAGCGCTCACAATTGCTCCCCCAGCTATTGGAGCAAATGGCCTTTTTAAAAGTCAACCTGCCAAAGTTTGGTTACCCTGCTCTTGAGTTTGGTGCTGAATAAAAAATAATACTCATCCATGTTAACATAATTTTGAATTCTCCACCTGACCCAGTCCCACGTCTCCCCTAAGGTCCTCATGCCATGCCAGAAATCATCACATATCCCATCCTGAACCATTTCCGTGAGGGCTTAAATATGGTAGTTAGTTACTCCATGTCTGACCCTATACCATCCTATCAAATTTAATGAACAACTGAGATGGTCAGGTTGAAAACAAAGTTCCATTTGGTTTGTGATGATTTGGAATGGAATGATTTCCTACTAAGTCCCACCTCATACCTCCTGCCCTACTATTTTCCTGTCCAAGGTTTTAGCTACTGATCTGGTATTATAACTTAAATAGTTGTCCTTTTTGAGACAACTGTGTCATTTAGTAGCATACAAAATAAATGGGACAGCTGTATCATTTGTACATATAAACTAAAACTTTAAAACATTCAGTTTGTGAAACTTACCTGCTGCAATAGTCCTGACTCCTGCTATTTCCACTCCCCCTGCCTTCTTCTCAAATCTCCAATACCTAAGACACTGGAACACAAATGCATTCCCTTTAAGTTTGGTATAAGCAGCACCATGAAAGGGAAAAGCAAACCGTTTGGCAGTGCGACTGCGCACATGGTCATGCAATATATCAGGAAAGCACAGACCACGCATGAGTGCAAACAGCACCTTGGAGGATTGCCTTCTGTCGGGGTTTCACTACCTGGACAGGTGTCAAAACTGGCTCAAGCTGCTGTATTTGTATTTATTAAGTTAAATATGTTGTAGTTTTGGTTGTTGTGTTATGCAGCTTGCCAACCTGGCTGCTTGCTTGCTTACTCCTATACTTGTAGTACTAGTGGTGGAAATAGTGGTGATACTGAGTCTGCTGCTAATATACATACAGACACAGGAAAATGAAGGCCTACAATGGTACTACGAGTCTCCTATACCCCCACCACCAAAATGTTTTTTCGTTCAACCCTCTGATGGCACCTACATCGTGGCAAAGAGTTTTTTGCTGCTAATATATCCAATTCACCAAGATATTCATGTAATCTCCAGGCCACATTGTTGGCAACATGGCACTTGTAAGTTGGCACTCTGGAAAGTCATCATCCACAACAAGGAAGGAAAGACTGTTATCGCATTGCTGTGAGTCAGAAATAGGTGAGTTGCTCAACTGCCCACATACTCCCCCATCCATCATTGATTTCCATTCATTTATGTAACTCTTGTTTTATTTGCCAATGTGGTGTAAGTACCACTGCAATGAGTGGATGAGGCTTCATCATGACAGAAACATACAAGCTGAAGACTTCACAGGTACGTATTAACCATACACCTCTTTTAGGATGTATAAATAATGGCAAACTTGTATGTAGGGATGCACGATAGCAGTATTGGATACTAGTAATTATTTCTCTGTACTCGTCTTCAATACCAAAGACCATTCAGGTGCATCCAGGTACTGTTAGAGAGCGTGACGCCGGCTTCACAGCTTATCAGGAAGCCAGGCCTCCCAGATTCTTGATTGGCAGTCATTTGGTATTGACGAATACAGATCAAAAATTACTCGTATCCAATACCGGTATCAGTGCATCCCTACATAGAGGGAATCTCAAGTGATGCATGTTCATTTCAAACATAAAATCAAGACAGCTGTATACTGAACACTTATACACTTTTCCAGATCATTATATGTTGTAGTCCAAAGTTTAAGTAACAGAAATGGAAATAGTATTAGTATTCATTACTAATACTATTTCCATTTCTGTTACTGCAACTTTGAACCACAACATATAATGATGCGGAAATAAAAAGAGAATAGTAAGGTCAGCGAGCCAGTATAATACCTAGCTAAATCTAAATGAAGTTGTTGGTGACAACTGGCAAGGATGTTCTTTTTAAGTTGATGATTACCATGTGTGATAGCATGTGTGTTA
Organism: Aquarana catesbeiana; assembly: GCF_042186555.1. Lineage (NCBI taxonomy): Eukaryota > Metazoa > Chordata > Amphibia > Anura > Ranidae > Aquarana > Aquarana catesbeiana. The sequence continues at coordinate 46,268,165 of NC_133329.1, forward strand.
TTATTAAGCAATAAGAAACCAGATATGTAATATAGTGTAAAATATCACACAATAATCAATATATAAGCACTAAAGTCTACTTTTATTAGGCGAAAATTATTTGCATTTATTTGCACAAACAAATGTAGAAAAAAAAAAATGTATGTTAACACGTATACATATATATACTACTATAAACAAAACGGTGAACTGAGCTGCTTTGGGTCCTGGGGCAGAGGAAGAACTAACCCTCAGTTTTCAGAAGGAGAGGGTTCTCTGCTGCTTTGAGTACTAACAGACAAGCTCCCAGGCAATGGAGCATTGTGCCTGGAAATTGCTTCCATCAATGAGAGTCTCAAATGCTCCATTGCCTGGTTGTGCTGTTGGTTTACCCGGCTCAACAACAATTAAAAATGGTCAGTTTGCTGTCTGCCTATGAGATGTATGGTCCGGGTAAGCCTTCTCATGTCCCGTGACTGCCTTCTATTTTCATTTGACAATCTCCTCACTTCTCTAAGGAGCCTCTCAATTTGTGCAGTTAAGACAGGCGGTACAGCAGTTGGCACCCGGACAGGAGGTGGCGACTGCAGTACATGCACACTGGGGGCAGCAATACATGGTGGCAGCATGCCTGAACCTTGGCCCCTGACCTCCTCTGGCCATGAGGAGAAGCCAGGAGTCTGTGACATAGCAGGTGTCAATTCTGGCTCATTCTGCAGCTCTATACCCTCCAAAATAAGGACAGGCGAGTGCGGTTTTTGGTGGAAATTTTGGAATTTGGTGTTTACACGTTAAAATCCGTATTTTTTTTGCTATAAAATTACTTAGAGCCCCCAAACATTACATATATTTTTTAGCAGAGAATCTAGAGAATAAAATGGCGATTGTTGCAATATTTTTTATCACACGGTATTTGTGCAGCAGTGTTTTAAACACAACATTTTTGGGAAAAGGAACACTTTCATGAATTAAAAAAATAAAAAAACAGTAAAGTTAGCCCAATTTTTTTGTATAATGTGAAAGATGATGTTACGCCGAGTAAATAAATACCAAACATGTCACACTTTATAATTGCACGCACTCGTGGAATGGTGACAAACTACGGTACCTAAAAATCTCTATAGGCGACGCTTTAAATTTTTTTTACGGTTACCAGGTTAGAGTTACAGAGGAGGCCTAGTGCTAGAATTATTTATCTCGCTCTGACGATCGCGGCGATACCTCACATGTGTGATTTGAACACCATTTACATGTGCGGGCGCAACTTCCGTATGCGTTTTTTGGTGCGCGAGCTCGCGGGGACAGGGGCGCTTTAAAATTATTATTTATTTTTTTTTTTTTATATTTAGAAATTGTGTTTTAAAAAAAAAAAATTGGATGACTTTTATTGCTGTCACAAGGAATGTAAACATCCCTTGTGACAGTAATAGGTGGTGACAGCCAGGTACTCTTTATGGAGGGATCGGGGGTCTAAAAGACCCCCGATCCCTCCTTTGCACTTCACAGTATTCAGATCGCCATTTTTCGCGATTCTGAATACTGTATATTTTTTTAAAACAGGCGCCACTGGCACCCGAGTAGACGGGAAGTGACGTCATGACGTCGCTTCCGCATTTACAATTAGAAGGCTGGAACGAAGCCGCTCACAGCTTCGTTCCAGACTGTCAGCAGCCAGCAGTAGCCGAGGTGGCGGATTGGTGATCAGGCCTCCCGGTGGATCGGGAGGTCCGGTAAGAGCGGCGGGAGGCGGTGGGAGGGGGAAGTCCCCTCTCGCTCCTCCGGTATAACAGCCGAGCGGCTTTTAGCCGCATCGGTTGTTATACTTGGAAAGCCGATCGCCCGCTCTACAATAGAGTAACGGGATGATGCCTGCAGCTGCGGGCATCTTCCCGATATAACCCCTGAAAGCCGAGGCTGCACATCTGCGTGCGCTCGGCGGGAAGGGGATAATAATGACTGTGTGTAATGTGTAGATGATTATGGTGTGTCCTGTTTCTTTATATTGGCAGCTTGTGTACTTCCCCTGAGGAGTATTGGGCCGCTGTTTTCTGCCAGATGACGCTGGAGGGATATGGCTGGGGCTTTCTGTTCAAGACGGAAGAAAAGAGACAAGGTAATCTTCCAGGTAAAGTTAAGTCAACAGCGCTATTTATTTTTGCCTGTTATAAGTTGTACTACAACATCAAAGCATTATAAATAAAAGGTACCCCAGATGTATCCTGACTCCTTGTATCATAAATTACTGTATTCCCATCTTATTGCCCCAACTATAATTGCCCAAAAATATACTGACACAAAGATCGAAGTAAAATGTCTGTTTTCTTTTGGTTGACGATCCTTGGAGGCACTAAGTATCAAGAATGTTTCCCTTGTATCTGTGTAAACTACTTCCATGGTCCCTCCCTACTGCTCTACACCGACTCGGGGATGAACCACATTCTGCAGATACACCATTGTAACTACCAGTTAATCCACCATAACTGGCATTCCACCGGGGACCCCATACCTTAGATGGGTCCCAATCATCTGAGCACAGCAAGTTATTTTAAAATACCTCCAAAGACCCAACCGAACGTACCCTGTAAAATAAACAAAAACAACCAATACAACAAAAAAGTAAGCATAGAATGAACCGAGCCGATGTAGGGAGGGAGGGCGGGAATGCTTCTCCTCCTCGTGTACTCCCAGGATGTTTGGTTTCACCTTGTCTCCCCCACACTCCTGGCTTTTTGCAGTCCCTCCTGCACGCTGTCTGCCCAATCCCCTGCAGCCCCATGTTGTCTGACAACATGTTTTTATCCCGACTTGCCCGGCTTCCCTGTGCTCCTAATCATACTAGCACTACGTTGTTTTTTTTTTGTTTGGGCTTCAAGCTAATACTCTGTCTGTACTCACAAAAAAGTGCACTGAGGTGAATTAAAGTGGATTGTGTACCCCACTTTGTCATTTTATCCCTACAGGTGATAAGGCTTACCTGTAGGTAACATGAATATTATTTAGGAGATATCCTCCTCAGATGCAGCCGCTGAGGTCAGCGGCGGTGCATGCGCTCTGAAGGTCCGCTGGACCCTGCAGAAAAATCAAAGCTTCTCACCGGTAAAAGGACTCCCACGCGCATGTGTGGGAGAGACCTCATTGCGGCTCCGGCCACTCAGAAGCGCCGGAGCCCGCGACCGCGGAAGAGACGGCGAGGCAACGTGTCAGCCCCCTCAGTGCTGACCGGATCGGGCTGCAGGGGCCTCGTTCTAAGGTATTTCATAGAAATTCATAATGTGCTATTATTATGCGATGCATACTAGAACATTATGCCATTGTCTTGCAGGTTTCTTTTTTTTTTCTTCTGTGGTTTAAAGCCGCTTTAATTTGCACTGGAACTGTAAAATCGAATCTAAAGTTGCTAATGTGTTAAAACAGATGTTATATTTTTTGGCAAATTGAACAATGAACATTTTTGTGAATAACCTTTTACATATACTATACTATACTATACCCCCCCTCTTTTATTACACAATCCCATGCTTACTTCAGTTTCCTCAGTCCCCCCCCCCCTTCACATCACAGTTTCCCCTTCACAGTCGTGTTCTGAAGGTATGAGGTGTCATGTGTGTATGGATTTATAAATGGACCTTAATAATAATAATGTGTATTAGATGATAATGCCTGTGTATATACCGTATTTATCGGCGTATAACACGCACCCCAATTTAGGAGGGAATTTTAAGGGAAAAAAAACTTTTAGGAGGGAAGTTGAAGGGAAAAAAACTTACATTTAAATGCCCATCATTGCAGCCTTCTCAGTGCAGCCTTGTCAGTGCAGCCATGTCAGTGCAGCCTCGTCAGTGCAGCCTTCCCCAGTGCAGCCTCCCCCAGTGCAGCCTTGCCCAGTGCAGCCTTCAATCCCCTGTCTTCAAAATCGCCGACCGCGATTTGAAAATGGCGCCGAAATACACAGAGCCGGTCCTCAGCTCTTTCCGGCGGCTCTCTTTCACTTTCGGCTCCACTTGTAGTCCCGAGCGGAGCTATCCGAACCTAGCCGAGTAGGTTCGGATAGCTCCGCTCGGGACTACGAGTGGAGCAGAAAATGAACGAGAGCCGCCGGAAAGAGCCGAGGACCGGCTCTGTGTATTTCGGCGCCGGCGGCGCCATTTTCAAATCGCGGTCGGCGATTTTTGAGTTGTGCAGCTCGGGATCGGCGTATAACACGCACCTGCGACTTTCCCCTGATTTTAAGGGGAAAAAAGTGCGTGTTATACGCCGATAAATACGGTATAATATCATGGACATTGATGAATGATGATGATGGTGTGTCCTGTTCCTTTCCAGATTATGTACACTACTTACTCTGAGGCGTAATGGTCCGCTGCTTCCTGCCAGTTGATGCTACTGGATACGTATCAGGCTTTCTGTTAAAGACGGAAGAAAAGACAAGAGTCAAGGTAATGTTCAAGATAAAGTCAACAGCTTTATTTATTATTTTTGCCTGGTATATGTTGGACAACAACAACATATTTTATAATCCAAGCGTAAAAAAGTGCACTGAGGTGAATTAAAGTGGATTGCATACCCCACTTTGTCATTTTTTTACCTACAGGTAATCCTATAATAAAGCTTACCTGTAGGTAATATGAATATCCCCTAAACCTGTACGGTTTAGGAAATATCCACCTCGGATGCAGCCGCTGACGTCAGTGGCGGTGCATGCGCTCTGAAGGGCCGGCGGACGCCGGACGGTTCAGAAAAATCAAAGCTCCTCGCTGGAAGCAGGACTCCCACACACATGCGTGGGAGAGACCCCATAGCGCCTCCAGCCACACACAGCGTCGACGCCCGGAAGAGAAGGCGAGGCAACGTGTCATAGCGCTGGCCAGGTTGGGCTGCTGGGGCCTCGTTTATTTTATAATGTGCTAGTATGCGATGCATACTAGCACATTATGCCATTGTCTTGCAGGTTTTTTGTTTTTTTTTTCTTCCGTGGTTTACTACTGATTTAATTTGCACTGGAAATGTTAAAATCTAATCTGAAGTTGATGATGTGTTAAAACAGATGAGATGATATATTTCTTGGCAAATTGACCAATTAACATTTTGGTGAATAGCCTGCCCTTTTATAGTACACCCCCCTCTTTTATTACACTATCCCATGCTTGTTTTAGTTTCCCCATGACAGTAGTGTTCTGATCTGAACACCCTTCACAATGGTATCTTCTCCCCCACCTTCATAGCACCTTTGCACACCTGTGTCCTCTGCCCTCCCCCTTTGCATCCTAACCCCCCTGCAACTCGACCCTCCTTCACATCACAGCCTCGGCACCTCTGGCCCCCTTCACATTACACAGCCCCCTGCATATTTGGCCCCCATCACATTACACAGCCCCCTGCATATTTGGCCCCCATCACATTACACAGCCTCTGCACCTTTGACACTTTCACATCCCCCCTGCAGCGCTGCCCCATCCTACCTTATTTGGGCACACAGAGCCGGAGACACAGCAGCACTGAATAATGGGTGGGAGCAGGAGGTGCTGCTGAAGTTAACCAGCAGTTGATTGGTTGCTAGGGCCGCATGGCAACCAATCACCTGCTGTTTAACTTGTGAAGTTATTTCCAGCAGCTCTGCGATAGTGACAGCGGCAGAGGGAGGCAGACAGAACCGGCACCTAAATGGCTGGATTGTGGCGTTCCAGATGGCACAGTGACTTGGTCCACATCTGGCCCACAGTCTGCCATTTAGTGATGCCTGCTTTAAATGTTAAAGAGGAGGGCCAGTCAAAAAAAAAAAAAAAAATAAAAGTCAGCAGCTACAAATACTGCAGCTGCTGACTTTTAATTGGACACTTACCTGTCCCAGGGTCCAGCGATGCGGGGGATTGACGCTCCGCTCGTCTCCCCCTCCGTTCAGTGGTGCCGGCATTGTAACTGTGGCTTCACTGCCTGGCACCCACTGCGCATGCGCGAGCGGCGCCGCACGCCGTGATTGGCCGCTCAGTCACCTGGGACCTGTAATGGGTCCCAGATGATTGACAGGAGGGAGGGAGCAGAGCGGAGCCCTTCCTGTGCCGAGGGGGAAGTGATATCACCAGCCCAGGCACTGGAAGAGGCAGACTACGAGGGACCCCCTAGCAACAGGCATTTAGAGGTAAGTAAAAAAAAAAAAATTCCAAATGTTTTTTTTTTTTTTTAGGCACAATCATGACTTTTTTTTTTTAGGGTGGAACACCACTTTAAATAGAAGTTTATCATTATACATCCTTTGTCTTTGTGTTAGGTACTCACCAGAATGTCGATGGGATGGACTTGGAGCTGATCGCTCTACAGATGATGTTGCTCGATCTGGAAAACATGTATGTAAAGAAAAACGTAAGTTTCACATGCATAGTCCTAAAAAATAATAGTGAGCTTGAAACAACCATATAACAGCAATATATAATGATATATTTCATTTTACTCACCACCAGCTCTTTGATGTTTACCCCTGCTGCTGACTCCAGGGACATCCTCTGCCAGAAGGCCAAGGCCATCTTTCAGCTTTACCTCCCACTCTCGTAACTCAACAGGCTTTCCCCTAATATGCTCTCCCCGTAGACGCTTTTTCAGCTTTTTGATGACTGCTGCCCGACAATCATAGAATCTGCACATGAAAAATAAACTTTATTAGTTACATAAAATAGAAACCAAACAGATTTATTTTTTTGAAAAGCGACCTGTCGTTTCACACAGTGATGGTTTTTTATGTTACAATATTTCCATGTATGTTAATGTTCTCTTCTGTATGTGGCTGTGCCAAATAAATAGTTTTGTAAAGTAGAACTGTTAATTTTTATTGACTATTACACTCTGTATTTTTTACAAATGTGTGTTCTAAGAGCCCTTTCACACTGGGGCGGTTTGCAGGCGTTATTGCGCTAAAAATACCGCCTGCAAACCAGGGGCAGATCCAGAGTCTAGTCTCGGGAGGGGCACTGCCAGAAAATATATTTTTTTGGGGTACATCTATTGGGGAAATGGCTGGTGTTGGCGCTTCAATCATCACGGCACCATGGTTGTTATGGTGTCAGGATGATTGAAGCGCATTATTACTATTATTACATTGTTATAAAAAAATTAAATAGTTTAACTCACCATAATGCAGAATCAGTGGGAGCCCCGAGTGTGTCACTTGCCACGTCACCTGTCACCAGATGCATATTGTCACTTGCCACGTCGCCTGCCACATGTTGTGGATTGTCACTTGCCACGTCGCCTGTCACCAGATGTAGATTGTCACTTGCCACGTTGCGGATTGTCACTTGCCATGTCACTTGGCACGTCGCCTGCCACATGTTGCGGATTGTCACTTGCCACATCACCTGTCACCAGATGCAGATTGTCACTTGCCACGTCGCCTGCCACATGTTGCGGATTGTCACTTGCCACGTCGCCTGTCACCAGATGCAGATTGTCACTTGCCACGTCGCCTGCCACATGTTGCGGATTGTCACTTGCCACGTCGCCTGTCACCAGATGCAGATTGTCACTTGCCACGTCGCCTGCCACATGTTGCGGATTGTCACTTGCCACGTCGCCTGTCACCAGATGCAGATTGTCACTTGCCACGTCGCCTGCCACGTTGCGGATTGTCACTTGCATGTCACTTGTCACGTCGCCTGCCACATGTTGCAGATTGTCACTTGCCATGTCGCCTGTCACCAGATGCAGATGGTCACTTGCCACCTGCTAAGGTGGTCTCTTGTGTCCCAGAGACAGGCAGCAGAGGGATGATGTAATCTCTCTGCTGCCGCAGCTGCCTGCATGGTGGGGGGGAACTGCAGGGATGCAGGGCGGGCGGTGAGAGATGATGTCATCTCTCTGCTCCCCCGCCCGCCTGCTCCCTGATTGGCCAGCAGCAAACACATGTCAGCGGTGGCTCTGTCACCTATGGAGCCGCCCGGCGGCTCTTTTACTCACAGAACCGCCCAGCGGCTCTTTTACTCACGGAGCCGCCCAGCGGCTCTCTCTCTCACTGAGCCGCCCGGCGGCTCTTATGCTCACGGAGCCGCCCAGCGGCTCTCTCTCTCACGGAGCCACCCGGCGGCTCTTTTACTCACAGAGCCGCCCGGCGGCTCTCTCACAGTGACACTCACCTGCATTTCTCGGAGGGGGCAATTGCCCCATTGCCCCCCCCCTGGATCCGCCCCTGCTACAAACCGACCTGAAACAGCCGCTGCTGTCGGGCTTTCACACTGAAGCGGTGCGCTGGCAGGAAAAGAGAAAAAAACTCCTGCGAGCCGCAACTTTGGAGCGGTGAAGGAGCGGTGTATTCACCGCTCCTTCACCGCTCCTGCCCATTGAAATCAATGGGACAGCGCGGCTATACCGCGCCAATACTGCGGTAATACCAGGTCTATAGCCGCGCTATACGAGCGGTTTTAACCCTTTTTCGGCCGCCAGCTGGGGTTAAAACCGCACCACTGGCGGCCGAATACCGCTGCAATAACGACGGTAAAGCAGCGCTAAAAATAGCGCTGTTTTACCGCCGACGCCCCCACCGCCCCAGTGTGAAAGAATATTGGAATAATTACCTGTGTCTGACGCCAGTGGTGGGCCTGCGAATCTTGGAGACCGCATTCACGGAGTCCCGGACTCGTCCCCAGCCTGCTGCTTTCTCGGATGTTGGCACGGTTTGGCACAAGAGTGTCACTATTTCTCTTAGGACTACAGCAACCAATGCAGCATTCTCCTCTTGGGTAAATACAGGCCCCCTTGATCTTTGTCGCTTGCTTTGGTGGGGTTGCTGCATGTCTGAGTCCGCACTCTCTGATGTAGTGGGGGGACACATGTCTCCGTTTTTGGCCATGCTTCTGCTCCACTCCACCTCAACACTCTCTTCCAGGCCTTGGCTCCACTACACGCCTCCGTTCACCTCCACTCCTCTCCCCTCCACTCCTCCTCTCCCCAACAATACTCTCCCCTCCATGCCTCTCCTCCCCTCCACTCCTCCTCTCCTCAACAATACTCTCCCCTATATGCCTCTCCTCCCCTCTACGCCTCTCCCCTCCACGCCTCTTCTCTCCTCCACGCCTTCTTTTCCCTCTACGCCTCCCGTCCCCTCCTCTTCTCTCCTCCCCTCCACACCTCTCTTCCCCGTCTCGCCTCTCACCTCCATGCCTCCCCTCCCCTCCCCTACACGCCTCCTCTCCCCTCCACGCCTCCTCTCCCATGAGTCCCCTCCTCCACTCCTCCGCTCCCCTCCACTCCTCTCCCCTGAGTCCCCTCCTCCACTCCTCCACTCCTCCGCTCCCCTCCACTCCTCTCCCCTGAGTCCCCTCCTCCACTCCTCCGCTCCCCTCCAATCGCAGTCACGGCAAAAACTCTCATACCAACACACTCACTAACACCAACATTCTCACTCACTAGACGACTCACACGTCCATTCTCACTCCCAGACATTCTAATAGTAATTGCAACAACAAAACTACCAAACCACACAAAAACAACTACCAAAACAACTATCTCACTCTCTGCTCTCTGCTCCTCCCAGCTCCCACACCTCACTACACCAATGCACAGTACACCCTCTCAAAATGGTGTACAGGGGCGGAGGCTAATTATAGCTGGCTAGCCGCATGTTGAAAACGAAATTAAAATACGAGTTTACGAATGACCGCAATGTATTTACGATTGTACGAATCCATTCGAAGCACGCTAGTAGACTCGAATCAACAAAAACAAAACAATGTTACGAAACTACGAATCAACGGGAAAGAAAGCATAAGGCAATCCCACAAAAGTAACAATTACTAAATTACGAGAAGCGTACCGAATAGAATAAACAAAAATGACTAACAAAATTACGAATTTCGAATCAAATAAAATTAGACAGAATTACGAATCATTCAGTATCAACGAAAATACGAACGACTCCGAATCGAACCATGTCTTATGAAATTACGAATTGCAAGACTAACGGAATTACAAATTATATTGTTAAAAGTTTAACGAAAATACAACTGTCACGAAAATACGAACGAGTCCTCGCGTATTACAAAATTACGAATCGTTACGAATCCACGGAAACAAGACGAAACTAAACTAAACGAAATTTTTTGTTGTGCACATGTCTACTGATTACTGCTAATGATACTGTTCTCATTACTAAAATCTTGTATATAGATTGTATATAATGTTCAGTTTGTGACACTGATCTGTAATCTGGCTCTTTATTGCTTTTATTTAGGCTCTCGGCAGATGGAAGGATTCTTTTAACTTTCAGAGAATAGATAAACCTCCTCAAATCTTGGAAAGTGCTTATGAAAACACCAAATATAATATTTGTGGAGATCCGAGTGAGCGTGTGTCACCCAAGGTAACAGAAATGTAAAGTGCAAATAAAAATAAAATGTACATATATAAAAAAAAGAAATGTCATCCTTACATCTAAAGGCGACAAGGATTCTATAGTGAATAGTGTCACAGCTGTAACATTAAAGGCCTCATGAACACTGGACGTTTTGATGTTTTTACAACAGCTGTTTTTGGCTGTAGATGTTTGGTTTTTTTTCTGCAGTCATTGAAAACTCTCCATCATGTTATCCTATGTGTCCATGCCCACATAGGCTGTTATCAGCAGTTTTGGGCAGTGGCGTTTTTGAGCAGTAAAAAAAAAAAAAAAACTAGTGGGTTCTGAGAGACGTTTTTCAGCTGTAAAAATGCTCTAACGCTGATAAACGTTGATAAATGCTCAAAAACGTCGCTTACCAGCATTTTTTATTGTTTTTGATCCATTGAGGAAAAAAAAAAAAAAAAAAAGCTAAAAAACTCCAACGCGGAAAAACGCTAAGAAACGCTATTGCAAAAACATTGAAAAAAAAATGTAAAAATCACTGCAAAGCTACTGACGTTTTTATAGCGTTAATGTCCAGTAGGCATGAGGCCTGATAAACAATTGTAAATTTGGGATACTCCTACTTGAAAGGACATACAGTTAGAGTCGGTTCACACTGAAGCATCACGACTTGCAGCGCGACTGCCTCAGACGACTTGAACACGACTGCAGCGGCGACTTGCAAAACGACTTCTATATAGAAGTCAATGCAAGTCCCCTCAAGTCGCCCCCAAAGTAGTACAGGAACCTTTTTCTAAGTCGGAGCGACTTGCGTCGCTCCGATTAGAACGGTTCCATTGTACAGAACGGAACGCTACTTGTCAGGCGGCTAAGTCGCCTGACAAGTTGTCCTGGTGTGAACCGGCTCTTAGGGTTCCTGGTATATTTTTCTCGTAAATGTGTTTTTCATGCGTATGCATGTTAGGTTATTTTTGCAACATTTACCCTAAAAGTATTTCTTGATGTAACTTTTACAGGCCTGCTCTTCCACTTTTTTTTCTTTGAATAAAGGTGTAAATTGGCCAGTAGAGGGAGCTCTTTATTTGACTAAATTAGCATATTTGCTTAAAGTGAAACTCCCAAATGAAAGCTAGTTCTGCTTTAACACTCCCTCCCTCCGCAAGAAGAATTGCAGGATTTTTTTTTTTTTGCTCTGCCCCCTCCACTTTTCCAGCCTAGGCCAGAATGACGTGTAAAATAAAAGTGCAGCGCTAAAACAATGTGAAAGAAAAAGTAATGATAAATAAAACACTCAGAAAAAAGTCATATATGTATGTGAAATAAAAACCAGCATATCAAAAGTGACTAAAGATGATAGCCCATCAAACATTGATACAATAAATAAAATATAAAAAATATGTCTCACATACAAGACTAAGGCAGATATCTCAAAAAATGTAAAATCATAAAAAACACACAAACAATGTTCAAATGAGAACATATAAAAAACAATGTGAAGAAATACAATAAAATAACAACCACAAAAGGGAAAATAGAATCCCCAAAAAAATGTGCAAGTAAAGTCCCAGTGGCAAATAGTAGGGGTGCAACGGATCGTCACCGATCCGTGATCCGTACGGGTCAACCTCCACGGATCGGCACACCCGCGATCCGCAGAGCGCTCTGCGGCCTCGGCCATAGGAAAGGCCGCGGCTTCGGCCTAGCTCCGGAGCAGCGGCCATCTTGGTACACCCGGAGGCGGCCGCTGTCTCGTCAGGAAGTGACGTTTCGTCGCCGCCATCTTGCTACACCCCACACTCCTGCACAGTACTGTAATGAGAGATTGAGAAGGGATAAAGCGAACAACTTGTTACACCCACCGAAGTTTTAGATTTATAAGCTATTTTTAACACAAAACGGAGCTTATATGCATAAATACAGTATTTGTAGATCGGACGGACTGTTTAGATGTTAAATTTTAAAAGCAGCAGCAAACCTGCTGACCTTACATGGTTGCTAATGTGACAGAATACCTCTGATTTTCACATTTAAGGTAAATGTGCACAGATGAGACTCCACTGATGGGCACTGATGAGACCGCACTGATGGGCACAGATGAGACCGCACTGATGGGCACAGATGAGACCGCACTGATGGGCACAGATGAGACCGCACTGATGGGCACAGATGAGACCGCACTGATGGGCACAGATGGGACCGCACTTATGGGCACAGATGAGACCGCACTTATGGGCACGGATGAGACCGCACTGCTGGGCTCTGATGAGACCGCACTGATGGGCACAGATAGGGTGCATGGATAAGCAGTGGACACCGTCCACTCCAAAAATGTTATTGCACAGATGAGACTGCACTGATGGGCACGGATGAGACCGCACTGATGGGCACGGATGAGACCGCACTGATGGGCACGGATGAGACCGCACTTATGGGCATGGATGAGACCGCACTTATGGGCACGGATGAGACCGCATTGCTGGGCTCTGATGAGACCGCACTGATGGGCACAGATAGGGTGCATGGATAAGCAGTGGACACCGTCCACTGCTTTACTGACACCGTCCATTGACAAATATCTGTAGGGGGTGGTGTCCCCATAGCAAGCTGCCTGCTGTGGGGACACTGAACAGGAGAGAGGGGCCAGGATCACGGAAGAGGGATCTCTGTCAGAGGCTTTATACCATGATCGGAGTTGCGGTGTGTCTGACTGACACACAGGACCTCCGTTTGCCGCACTGCGTGCCCCTGACTCTGTTATCCTGCTCACGTCATATGACGTCCGATCAGCATAACCAAACCACTTTGCCTCCATCATTTTGCTATATGGTGGGCGGCAAGTGGTTAAACTTCTCCACAGCTTTATCCCTGACCTGTCTGATGTGTTCCTTGGCCTTCATGATGCTGTTTGTTCACTAAGGTTCTCTAACAAACCTGAGGGCTTTACAGAACAGCTGTATTTATACTGAGATTAAATTACACACAGGTGGACTGTATTTATTTACTATTTAAGTGCCTTCTGAAGGCAATTGGTTCCACTAGATTTTAGTTATCAGAGTAAAGGGGGCTGAATACAAATGAACCCCATACTTTTCACATATTTATTTGTAATATATTTGAAAAACCATTTATCATTTTCCTTCCACTTCACAATTATGTGCCACTTTGTGTTGGTCTATCACATAAAATCCCAATAAAATACATTTACGTTTTTGGTTGTAACATGACAAAATGTGGAAAATTTTAAAGGGTATGAATACTTTTTCAAGGCACTGTAAATACATATACAAGGCTGCCATAAGATCCATACAGTTTAGCTATTCTTGTCTATATCTGATGTGCAAAGGTGTTGACAGCGGATTGTAACATTCATCCTTTTTTATTGCTCTCTTTTTTTAGGTGTCCACTTTGTGATGGAGCACAGGAAAGCTCTGATAGACAGATTGGCTTTGATAGAACCTATATTAGATCAGCTTCATTCAAAGAAAATTCTAACCGATGAAGAATACGATACTGTATGCAATGTAAACACCACGCAGAATAAGGTGCGGAAGCTTTTCAAGTTTGTCAGGTCTTGGGGGAAAGAAGAAATGGATGTGCTGTTAGACGCTCTCAAGGAGCATGCTGGTCCTCTAATCACAGACCTGGAACCACCAAGATTCAGAGGACTGAATTTCATTCTTCCACTGCATGGATGTATTATTGTCCAGAGATTCAGGATTTGAAGAAAATTCTCTCCAAAACAAATGCAGAACCTTTAGCAGCCAGTCTAAGTCCAACAGTTTCTTGTCTGCCATCCGTAAAGTGAATGGCGATTGGCTGCTACTGCTCACTGTACAAAGTCCATCATGTTTTTGTAAAGCAGATTAATAATGAGGGAACTTTATACATTATTGCATATTCCTAGTGACATCACAAAAGATATAAATTGTAATAATATCAGTTTAACAGAAACATATCTGCAGAATTAATTTTTAGTTCAATAAACATTTTTTTTTGCCTCTACATCCAATGTTTTTTGTCATTTTTCCATGCTGATAACTAAAAATAGTTGATTTTTAAAGCTCAATTCTGGGCAATATTTTTATTATGGGATCCCACGCATTGTAAAAAAAAAAAAAAAAAAAAAAAAAACAGCTTAAGCTAACCACTTGAAGACTGTTTCACCCCGTTCCTGCTCAGGCCATTTTTCAGTTTTCAGAGCTGTCACACTTTCAGGCTTCATGTACACCAGAAAGCTAAAAGCTGCTTTAGAAACGCTGGACAAAAAAACTTTAATGTTTTAGCATTTTATGCCGGCATTTAGACTAATGTGTAAGGTTTTAGTAGCTTCAGTGTTAGGCTTAATATACACTAACGCATTTTTGATGCATTTTGCAGAAATTCAGATACATTTTTTAACCTTTGTTCCTATGGAACACGTTCACAACAATGCATTTTTGTGCCTCTGCATTTTTGGAAAGGGTCAGGGACTTTTTTTACCGCAAAATGCAGCTTTTTGCATGTAATAGACTTCAATGGACATGCAAGAAAAACTCAAGTACCATGTTTTTGACGCGTTTTGCGATTTTGAATGTAGATATTTGCCAGCACACCAAGGATCAGCACAGGGTGGCGTCCAAACGGTTTAATTTATTGCATGATCACAACACCTTTTGTGTTGTGATCATGCAATAAATTAAACTGTTTGGACGCCACCGTGTGCTGATCCTTGGTGTGCTGGCAAATATCTACATTGTGACTTGAACCAGTATCCAGCTGGTTGTTGCTGCAGCACCCGACCTTTAAGAGCTTATACCAGGAACGTGTGCGATGGGAATATGAAACATTGCTTGCGATTTTGAATATCGCATATTCTCAAACACCTGCCCTTTAAGGCTCCATGCACACTAAAGCTCATAAACGTCTGTTTTTGGGAGTTTGGGTGTTTTTTTTAATAGCCCATAAACTCCCCTCTATGTTATCCCATGTGTCCATTCACACATGGACGTTTTTGGATGTTTATCAGCAGTGGAGTTTATGGGCTGTTTTCTGAACGCCATAAAATCGCGTTCAGAAGTTGTTTTTCTGACCACAAAAAACCGTTGAAAGACTCACTGCAAAGCTACTGGCGTTTTTATAATGTTATTTTAATGTCCAGTGTCCATGGAGCCTTAAAAGAAAGTTCCCAGGATGCCTTGAGAACCCAGGAAATCCCAGTTTGGACTGCAGCAGACATGGTGAGGACTGAGCATCTGATCAGCCTGGTGAGGCCAAGAACATCTCTCTACACTCCTGCTGATCCACCACACAAGGATCGTAGAAAACAGGACCAGGGGTGCCTTTAAATTGCCAAGGAGCTGTATCCACAATGGGATAGTTTCTCCAAGAAGGAAGCAGACAACAACATGTAAGTAAACTTTACAGTGGATAGAAAAAGTTTACACACACCTATTAAAATGTCAATTAAGGACGATTGTGACCTGTCCCAGCCTTAGTATAACAATGACATGCCTCCATCCCTTATTTATGTAGAAGAAAAGATAGGTGTTGGAATTGGGACTTTAGATGAAGCATGTCAAAGAGTAAATATCTGATTGTTTAATGTAAAAATAGATTGAAATTAATTTAATGCAATGTCACAGTCCCAAATCGGTGGTCCATGGTATTGAGAATACAAGTTAATTACAGCTCCTAGATGGGATTTAATGGTGGCCTGGATGGTTAAACCCCATCTAGGAGATGTGAGTAACTTGTGGGCTGTTTTTATATACGTGTATCTGACTCCTGATGATTGGTTACAAGCCATGAAACGCGTTGAGTTTTCAACTAAAGGGTGCCCAAATTATGTATTTTCATTTATTGACTTCTGTATCAATCATATTCATTGTTTGATTTATTTTGCATTGACTGAAGCTTCATGTCCATTGATTAATTATATTAAATATTTTTATATGAATATTATGTAAATACTTTATGATTACACTATTCAGTATATATTATTAATGATGTATTTTTAATACCATGGACCACCGATTTGGGACTGTGACATTGCATTAAATTTAATTTAATCTATGTTTACATTAAACAATCAGATATTTACTCTTTGACATGCTTCATCTAAAGTCCCAATTCTAACCCCTATCTTTTCTTCTATTAAAATGTCAGTTTTCTGTGATGTTAAAAAATGAGAACTTTTTTCGCCTTAATGTGACCTATAAACTGTACAACTCAACAAAGAAACTAACTTAAATCTTTTATGGGGGGGGGGGGGGATCAAAATAATAAACTAAAATAATGTGGTTGCATTAAGTGTGTACACCCTTATAACTGGGGATGTAGCTGTGTTCACAATTAAGCAATCACATTTAAACTCGTGTTAAATAGGAGTCAGTACACACCTGCCATCATTTAAAGTGCCTCTGATTAACCCCAAAGAAACTTCAGCATTAATAAAAGGTGGAAATAGCTCAGAAATTATTTCTTTGTCTCTTTTTTTACATCACAGATACCTGACATTTTAACAGGGGTGTAGACTTTTTAGATCCACTCTAACTATGTATGTGCCCATGTTCCACTGTACGCTTTTTGCTCTCTTTTGTCACTAAACTCTTAATCCTAACTCGTCTTTTAACCCCAACTCACCTTATACTTTTAACCATGACCCTAACCCAACTTTTTACCCTAACCCAACTTTTTACCCTAACCCAACTCTTAACTCTAAACCAACTTTAACTCTAACCCTAACCTGACTTTTAACCCTAACCTGACTTTTAACCCTAACCCAACCCTTAACTCTAACCCAACTCTTAACCCTAACACGACTCTTAACCCTAACTTGACTTGTAACCCAAGTTAGGGTTAAGAGTAGGGGTAGGTAATGGTACAAATTCAAGAATTCCCCTTTTTTAATAGACATCCATGTGTAATCCAGAAACTTGTCTTCATGGAGTCAGAGGTCGTTGTAAACTACCCAGAATGGCCCTCTCTGCTCCCTATTGGCAATTACTGGATGCACTCAAAATCAGTGTTTTCTCCTTTGTTCCTCTTCCTCGGCTTCCTCTTCAAGCAAAACTGAACCAGTAGCTATGACTACTGCTGGAAAAAAAGGACATTGAAGCCATGATGATCTAAGCACCAAAACCCAACAAGACTAGGGAGGAAGCCGGAAGTACAAATGTCACCTGACATTCTGTGATATAAGCAGTGATGTGTTCCAATTGGTCCTTTGAAAAAATCCAAAACGCATTAAAAATGCGTGTCCAAAAATGCAGCAAGCACAGCAAAATGCACTATAGAAACAAAAAGCAACATGCATAGATGTGAATCGAGCCTTAAGGAGCTTAACAACCACGTCCTTGTGGCTCCCCACTGACATCTGAATGTAAAGAAAAAACATTGATGGCAATAAAAAAAATGTGAAAAAATAGCATTGGGGTCCCCCCCAATCCATACCAAACCCTTTGGGTCTGGTATGGATTTTAAGAGAAACCCCAAAATATAAAAAAAAAAAAATAGCGTGGGGTCCCCTCCAAATCCATACCAGGCTCTTGGGTATGGTATGGATTTTGAGGAGAAACCCCACGCCAAAATTATTTTAAAAAATGGTATAGGGTCCCCCCCCCCGAAATCCATACCAGACCCTTATCTATCTACCATTTGGGATAATGGTACTCAGGATTTTGATTATATGTTTGTTGTGTGATTTGTCAGTATGGATTGGGATATTTGCCTCCCCTTTGGGACCCATTTAATGCAACCTGGAATGTGTGTGTGACTGAACAGTTTGTATAAATAACTGAATGAGAAATGGAGACTGTATGTTGTATAATAAGTGTGTAATGCATATGAGAAATAGAAATGTATGAATTGTGATTATTACTTATGTAAGGGACAAGTAGATTGCATGAGTCTTGTCCCCATGGTTTAGTGAACTTTGATGGTCATTTAACCACTTCCCGCCCGGCCCATAGCAGATGACGGCTGGGCAGTGGTTCAGTTATCCTGACTGGGCATCATATGACGTCCAGCAGGATAACATGGGGACGCGCATCGCGTCGATCGGTGGAGCGGTGTGTCACTCTGACACACTGCTCCACCGATCTTGGTAAAGATCACGGCTGATCACAATGTCAATAGGAAGAGCCGTTAATCGGCTTTTCCTCACTCGCGTCTGACAGACGTGAGTAGAGGAGAGCCATTCGGCGGCTCTCCTGACAGGGGGGGATTAACATTCAGCGCAGCCCCCCCTCAGATGACCACACTGGACCACCAGGGATCGCCACTAGAACCACCAGGGAAGGGGGCAACATGTGGATGGCCAGGTATGTACCCCATGGCCATCCACATGTGCCCAATGTGCCCAATCTGTGCCAATCAGTGCCCACAAATGGGCACTGATTGGCACCATTAAATTGCAGTGATGCCCAGCAATGCCACCCTTAGGGGCATTAGTGCCACCAATCAGTGTCATCTGTGCCACCTGTCAGTGCCCATCAGTGCCACCTATGAGTGCCCATCAGTGCCACCTATGAGTGCCCATCAGTGCCGCATACCAGTGCCACCTCATCGGTGCCCATCAGTGCCGCCGTATCAGTGCCTGTCAGTGCAGCCATATCAGTGCCCGTCATTGAAGAAGAAAACTTACTTTAATTTACAAAAAATTTTAACAGAAACAAAGAAACTTTTTTGTTTTTTCAAAATTTTCGGTCTTTTTTTATTTGTTGCGCAGAAAATAAAAACCGCAGAGGTGATCAAATACCACCAAAAGAAAGCTCTATTTGTGGGAACAAAATGATAAACAAATAGTTTGAGTACAGTGTAGCATGACCGTGCAAATGTAATTCAAATTGCGACAGAGCTGAAAGCTGAAAATTGGCTTGGGCGGGAAAATGTTTAAGTGCCTGGTATTGAAGTGGTTAAAAAAATTTGTTTAAGGTTGCTTTGTGAAAATGGCTGCTGCATATTCAAGTGACCATGTGGCAAAGGGGGAAGGGTGGCCAGGCATTAGGGAGCTCTAATGTTTTGTGTTGAAAGAGCTACGCCTGGTCCTTTGTGTCTAGTGACCTTCCAGCTTTCAGGGTGAGTATAAATGCTTTATTTGGGAACAGGAATATATGTTTAGGTCGTGTTATTTTGTGTTTCATGTAACTTTTTTATTTTTCAATGTCTTGTTTGGTTGGCCAAGGGCCCTAGTTGAAGTATCCTAAAGTGTTTGTCTATGGTTTAAGTGTTCATTTGGTGTCTCAATTGTGTAGTTCATTTTTGTGGGGAGAAATTTTGGTTTTCTAGAGAAGAAATCTTGGTTTGTGCTGGTTTTGGCGGGATCAGCAATTGGATTTCCATGTGTTCAATTCACAATGTTGGCCCGATTGTCGTCGGCCATTTTGTCGTAGTACCATGTGGTTGTGCTCCGGCTTTCATCGCCCATTTTGTCATGGTTTGACATTCGTTTATTGCAACTTCCATTTCGTGTCTGCTGTGTTTTGTTTCTGGTGCAATTTCTCAGCCTTTGGGCCAGATTTCAACAATTAGTGCAAGTTAAGCAGTACAATCTGTTCTGTGCTAAAAAGGTGATTTTGGTTTGTAGAGGCGCAGTTTGGTCTTGTTAGCGCTTCTTCTAGTAGGCACCATTTTTGTTTTTCCTTTGTGTGTGTAAAGCCATGCGGTCTTGTGTTTTCTGTTGCTTTTAAGTGAATTCAATCTTTTCAGGTTAGCTGTGTTTGTACTTTTTATCAACTTTTCAGTAAAAGAATGGCGTTTTTTTGGATTGAATTTTGGTTTTGGTTGAGGTCTCTACTTTGCACTGAATTTCAGTGGGTAGTGAGACTAACTTTGATTTGATAATGAAGATATTTGCCAGCACACCATGAAACAATATAAATAGTGTCCAAACGGATGATTTATTGCATGATCAGAACACAAGGAGAGTGCAACGTTTCGGAGTCACGCAGGACCCCTTCGTCAGGCATGTGATCTATCGCAATCTTTCTAGGTGTAGCTCATAACCACTCATAGGCACAATTTATGTAGTTTCCTTTAGTAATTTTGCTCATCCATTGTTAATATATGTCAGTATATATTTGAGGCCTCCAAAGCACAGTTCTCATCAGCTCTCACCAGCTTTATATAGCCTATATAGCTCATTCACTTACTACTAGTTACTGTATAGCTTACTAGTAACTTACTTATATACTATGCAACGTTACATGCAATAACCATATAGGTTGCTATAAAGTGGACAGACCTCAAAAACAGCCATACCATCTGGTCCCAAAAAAAGGAATGCAGTGTAAAGTTCAGAGCCAACAGAAACATTAACCAGCAGATAGCAGGTGTACCTAGATGTACTTGAGATCAGCTGCTCTGGATTTTCCTCGATATCCACCACTCTTTAATCTGCTATAATCTGCTCTTCGAATTGTTAGAAATGTCCTAGTTCTGATTATGGTTCTTAACATGGTTAAAGTTATCTGGCTCTAAGTAAGTTCCAGCGTTACCATGAGCAATCACAATAAAAAAATAAAAATAAAAAAACTGCAACAGCCAAAATGGGCTCCTAATAGCTCCCTGTAGCTCAGATGGCTCCAAGAAGCTTGAATAACTCAAATCCGTTAAACTCCGACTGGCAGCTCTCAGATCTCAGTGGAGTCACCAGAGAAGGCAGGAAAAGACGGAATCAGGAATAGCCAAGTAGGTCCGAGTTTCCCCAGGCAGCTCCGGTGGCTAGACTGCTCTGGATGAATGGGTAGCCCCAAACGGCTTCAGCGGCCGACGCCCGTGCAGTTCCAAGTTTCCCCGAGTAGCTCCGGTGGCCGGGCAGCTCTGAGTGGACTAACAGCTCCAAGTAAACGAGCAGCTCCAGTGTCCGACAGCTCCCAGCAACTTCAATGGATCCGATTAATTCCCCAAGACTGACAGGTGAAATCTCCAATCAGCCAACCCGCACAGTGGATAGTGTCGGTCAGCCGGACCGTTCCCGGCAGACGGAGGGGACAGATACAGGCACGAACCAGGAGTTCCGGGTCAAAAAAAAAAAAACTGGCACAATCCGAACAGCACCAGGCAGCCTCAAAGAGTCCACAAGCAGCAGCAGGAGACACCAGCGTGGGCACCAGGTAGTTTCCCACTATTGAGCCATTCAGTTATTAAGCTCGGTTGACGGCTCAGCTGACATGTTTCACTAAGTAGCAATGATAGCCTTAGCAATTTAGCACCAGTCTTGTCGATCGTATCAGCGGTGTCAGCATAGAGGTCTTTCAACGGACTCAGTTTGTAGGACTGGAGACAGGCATGGGAGCTCAAGGAGGAGACTTGTTCACTCGCTTATGTCCACACCCATCTGCATCTGTCCCCAGGTTATCAATTAAGAGTCTTTGACACTTAAAGATAAGGAGACCTCCACTGGCAGTGTTTAGACTAAGAGACTCATATTTCACATGAGTTTACAGACCTAAAAGTTTGTTTCCAGGAGTTAGGAATAAAAGAGGACTTATTCACAAATGAAACATATTATAATATTACTCAAGTACAAGTAATCATATTAACTAAAGTTAGGTAGTAATGATATTAAAGTAATTGTATACATAATTAATTGAACAATGTCACATATATTGGTTTATGTATTTTAATAATTTTCTTTCATAAAATTTTCCTAATGTATTGTGTGGGTGGTATTCATAAACCATTAATACATATATATTAAGGGTTACAAAAATGAGATCCTATGGAAACTTTGAAAGCATTAGAAGTTGTATTTGTGAAATAATACATGGTTAAATTCCAATGATCTGAGTCTCAAGGAATTTACAATACCAGTTACTTGTGTGGGGAGATTTTCTCAAAACCATATATTTTAAGAGTAGACACAATGTCCGGAAGAAATTGACACCAAGGTGTCAGCTTTAGACAATTAATTGTTTCTCTCAAGTCTAAGTCAAGGGTCATTCATAAATTGACTTGAACATAAAAAAATAACAATTAAAATCAATTTTAATATAACACTGCCCCTGGTGGTGAAAATATTAAAATTCCAAGATGGCTGCACAGACGAGGTTGTCATGGTTAAATAGAAACGACCTGTCATTTTACATCATCCATTACGTAGTAGTGACACACACTCCCACTTTTTGGATGGGATAAAAGTGGTTACACATAACATAGAGGGATTCTAAAATCTAAAGAAAAGCTGGAAAGAGGCTGAAATCTTCTTGGAAGGCGAGAGGGTGTTGAGATCTTGATAACACAGAGATGTAGGCATGTCAAAAGAAGTCCGTAGGGACACCTAACTGATACTTCTCAAAACTAAAGTTTCTTAGACCACCAGTAAAGTATCAATTTTCTATTTTAGCTTTTGATAATTGAATTGTTTTGGCATATACAAAACCAAGCCATTTAATTTGGAACTGTGTTATTTCTACCTGCAGCATGATATAATTATATTCCAAATATTAAGAGACATACACATGTTTGTCTGCTTCTACAATACTAAGACCAAAGTCTGTACAATGGTTTTGTTGTGATATGTGTTTAAAAATAGATTCATTCTAAATTTAAAAATAAGTCTTGATTAAATTATCAAGCTATTTGCAAAGTATAACACTTTGTCCGTGCATTTTTAAAGTGTGAGCTAGAAGGTCTGTTTGTTTTGAGAAGGAATCACCAGAGCTAAAATCAACACCAGTTGTTTACATAAGTTCGTGGAGCCATGGAAAGCTATTCACTAAGGGCCCTTTCACACTGGGGCGGTTTGCAGGCGATATTGCGCTACAAATAGCGCTTGCAAACCGACCCGAAACAGCCGCTGCTGTGTCTCCAGTGTTCCCGAGGGCTTTCACACTGGAGCGTTGCGCTGGCAGGACGGGAAAAAAAGTCCTGCTAGCAGCCTCTTCGGAGCGGTGTATACACCACTCCTTCACCGCTCCTGCCCATTGAAATCAATGGGACGGCGTGGCTATACCGCCGGCAAAGCGCCTCTGCACAGGCGCTTTGCGGTGGTTTTTAAGCCTTTCTCGGCCGCTAGCGGGGGGTAGCGGCTGAATACCGACGGTAAAGCGCCGCCAACAATAGCGGCGCTTCACCGCCGACCCCGCCCCAGTGTGAAAGGGCCCTAAGAGTTACCAAGTTATCATTCAAGTATTGAAATATGGTATTGTGTAATAAGAGTGTGGTAAAAATGTCATTATTATTTGTATTCTCATATATCACTACTGAGCCCCTGGTTCGGTCGATCCAGCTCAGATTGTTTTTCATAAGCTATCGCAAGTGTGAACAAGCCCATTTATATATACAGTATTCCATAATAGCCACAAAGGCCATACTGTAAATCCACTTTGTGTGCACTAAATGCCTTTGCAGAAACAGATATTACCTTGTATAAGTAGCAGTGAGATCATCACTGTGCTGTACATAACCTGTATAGAGAGCAGTGCTGTGGGAGGGGCCCAACAGGCCCCAACCACTACAGGAGGGGGGCGGAGACAAGACCAGTCACCCTGCACAAGAAGAGAACAGCAGTGAGCGGTCTTTATTACAGGAAGCCTCACACTGGATTACTGCACAGATCTGAAAGAATTACACAAAACACACCAAGATTCAAGAATAATACACATAATGAATGTATTTACACAATAATAAGATTTAAACTATTTTTTTTTCTTATTTTGTCTATTGAGATCCTTGATAAGAACTGGGTTATGTTTTTTAAGAAGACGGTGAAATGTGTCCTTTTCTGGGGCACCCCAGCCTCTTATATATTGATAAAGTGTCCTCATCTTGTCTTGGTTGGTCTTCTCCTTCCGCACATTATCATATTGTTCCGGTGTCAGATTTTTTTTAACCATGAGATCATGGAGAACTGGGTCTACACTGGTCACCTTTTCTATTAATTTCACCTGGTGTTGATCTACAAAATGCTTTCCACCTGAAAGAAGAAGACACATATATACCTTTACTATAAGCACTTGTATTCCAAACTTTTCCCAAGTCAGCTGGATCTATTCTGGGAATTTTTTTTAGCAGTAGCGGTTAATGTATTACACATGGGGGGCCTTAATAAATCCCCTGACATCATCAAAGGACTGCATATAATGTTCAGAGAAATGTATTGCTTCTCAAAACAGACACAACGTATTAGAGAAGATGGTCAGTGACTACAGACATTCTATACAAGTGATTGGAGGAGACTAGGAACATGTTACAAGAGACTGCTAGAGCTCACTCCCATTACAGTTCCATTACAATTCAGAGCCCTATTACTCCAATGAAATATTACTGGCATCACATTTGATATTCCTCTGAGCAAGATCCATTATAAAATATCACAGAAAAAAAGAATGGACAACACAGAAAAAGTAAGGAAGTGTGAAATGTAAAAACACCCAACTTATTTATCTAGAAGACACCAGTTTAAATACTATTTTTCTTCTTTGTCTCTGTGTAAGCACCTAGGCAAAGACAAACCTTAATACAGAAAAAAGCACAAAACTCCTGCGCTTAAGAGATAGCTGTGCAGGAGATAGGAAATAATGGAATAAAACAATCTTCACTAATCAAACCACCACGTCAGCTGTGCTGTCACTCATAACAGGTCAGGGGGAACCCAGAAGAGACTCTAAAAAGGAAAAAAGACAGAGGGATAAAAAATGCATACCGTATATACTCGAGTATAAGTCGAATTTTTCAGCACATTTTTTTGTGCTGAAAGTGCCCCCCTCGACTTATACTCGAGTCAAGCACTTTTCTGCAGCAAAAAATTTCATTTTCCGAACCAACTTTGAGGCCTCGTATCTCAGGGCCACTTAGTGGTAGGAATCCCACATTTGGTGTGCAAACCCAATGGAACCATGGTATCAAAACATATCCAAAGCTGAAGTTCCTAGCACCAAGTGGCCCTGAGATATGGGGCCCCAAAATCAGTTCGGAAAATGTCATTCTCTGCTGCAGAAAAGTGCTTGACATTTTCTGAACCGACTTTGGGGCCCCATATCTCAGGGCCACTTTAAGGTAGGAACCCCAAATTTGGTGTGCAAACCCAGTGGAACTGGTAGCACAACATATCTAAAGCTGAAGTTCCTAGCACCAAGTGGCCCTGAGATACGGGGCCCCAAAGCCGGTTCAGAAAATGTCATTCTCTGCTGCAGAAAAGTGCTTGACATTTTCTGAACTGATTTTTGGGGCCCTGTATCTCGGGGCCACTTGGTGCTAGAAACCCCAGCTTTGGAAATGTTATGGTTCTACTGGGTTTGCACACCAAATTTGGGGTTCTTAGCACTAAGTGGGCCCGAGACATGGGGCCCCAAATTCGGTCAACTGTGTCCATCTGCAGCAATGTCATTTCGGGACCCTTTGGGTTCACAGACCCCAAATTTTGGCTGCAGCTAGGGGGCATCTAGGAACCCTTAACTACCGAGTTTGAAGTTCAGGGGACCTATGGCTGCAAATGGGCACAGTGAGGCATGCAAATGGGCACAGTGATGCTGCAAATGGGCATTGTTGACCCTCTTTTCCACTTACAGTAGCTGTGCATTTCTCACCCTCGTCTTATACTCGGGTCAATAAGTTTTTCCCATTTTTTTGTGGTAAATTAGGGCCTCGACTTATACTCGGAACGACTTATACTCAAGTATATACGGTACTCAAAAAGTATTGAGTCAAGCATATAGTGTAAAGTCCATCAACTGCATCATCCAACAATGTATGGGATGTATAGTCCAAAAGCAACAGACTCGTTTTGAGGATAAGCTCTGAAGAAGAGGGCCACCTTTGAAGCGCGTCAGTTGCTTTTGGACTATACATCCCAACCATTGTAACTGGCCAGCTGATCTTGCTAGATGATGCAATTGGTGGATTTTTTACTATATGCTTGACTCTATACTCTTTGTGAGTATGCATTTTTTTATCCTTTATACATTAAAGTATTCCAAAGGTAATGTGCAAGGCTGGTGCACCCTCTGTCTTTTTTCGTTTTAAGGACAAACCTTAATTTGGGCTGCTGGGGCCCATGGGCCATATAGTAAGTACCAAATGGCCATGTGCACTAGGACCTTACAGGGACATTTATTAGGGCATCCTTATGAAATGGTTCTACCACCTTAGTTTGTAAATGGGTACAGTAGGCTACTTTCTATGCAGGAAAATACTGTATATATAATATTTTAAAGCCCTAAGCCAGCAAAAATTGTTTTTCTAGGACAGGGTAGGGAGGGGACAGAACTATGTTTTCTGCATTTCCATTAGGAAAATTTCACCTCACCTCCTTTCAGGGCAGGCTGGTAATCTCTCCATTGGTAAAACAAGAAAGCAACAGAGTACTTTTCTCTACAATGAGACAGGGATAGATCCTCTGCCAGGTTATTATTACTTCCTGTGTCCTACTGTCCCTAGGACAAATGCTTCACTCATTTCTTATTCTGCTGTCAAAGGTCATCCCGGGGGCAA
Organism: Aquarana catesbeiana; assembly: GCF_042186555.1. Taxonomy (NCBI): domain Eukaryota; kingdom Metazoa; phylum Chordata; class Amphibia; order Anura; family Ranidae; genus Aquarana; species Aquarana catesbeiana. Next base: position 46,294,878 of record NC_133329.1, read on the forward strand.
GATGAGTGTTGAAATCTATCCAACAGCAATAAAAACATGAAGTATATATATATATATATATATATATATATATATATATATATACACACACACACACACATATATTATACATATATATATATATATTAATATATATATATATATATATATATATATATATATATATATATATATATATATATATATATATATATATATATATATATATATATATATAGTATATACTTCCCAATTCAATGCAAAAAAAAAATAATAATTTTTGGCTGGAGTTGGGCTCTAGAGCCTCTATCCAGGCAGATCTTCATCCCCCACTCTACCCCATGTCACCAATTCAGCAATTTTCTTGTATAAATACCATATGAAGATCTTTTATACTTGCCTAACTTCAACCATGGACCTTGCTGTTTCCCCGAGTCAGAGATCTAGAACGGCAGCAGACTCACTGTCTCTTGCTGACATCTTAAGTTACAGTCTTCTATATTCTGAGAAGACCTCACCAATGGACAGCCAATAACATGGATGCCCAAAGAAGAATCTTCTTGAATGAAGAAGATAGAAGACTCAAAATCATGCCCATCATATGACCATGGATTATGGTATTTTGGAGATTTAGACTAAAGTTTTTTAAGACTATCCCAGTGAAGTTATGTTAGTAAGGTGAAAGAGAGCTGCCAGAGTTTAGCTTTAAAAAGCAAAATTAGACAATCAAACGCAAACATTTGCCAATAGATTTTGTAAAATAGTATATACAGTATACCCTTAGCATCCCTCATATCTGCTATGCTGAATAGTTAGAGGGTAAGAAGGGTAACCATACTTTTCTGAGCCTACACTTTTTTAGATTTGTCTATAGGCACTGCCCCACCTACTACCTGCTCCAGTGCCGATCCTGACCTCCCTGGGGCCCTAAGCAAAATTCCGCTAAGGAGCCCTCTACCTGACCCATGATGCCATGAGCATAGGTCCCCAGAGAGCCTCCCTACTTACATCAGGGTCCCCAGAGAGTCCCCCCCTACATCAGGGCCCCCAGAGAGACTCCTCTTACATTAGGGTCCCCAGAGAGCCTCCCCTTACATCAGGGTCCCCAGAGAACCTCCCCTTACATCGGGGTCCCCAGAAAGCCCCTCCTTACATCAGGGTCCCCAGAGAGCCCCTCCTTACATCAGGGTCCCCAGAGAGCCTCCCTACTTACATCAGGGTCCCCAGAGAGCCTCCCTACTTACATCAGGGTCCCCAGAGAGCCTCCCTTTACATCAGGATCCCCAGAGAGCCCCTTCTACATTAGGGTCCCCAGAGAGCCCCCCTTACATCAGAGTCCACACAGAGGTCCCCCTTACACCAGAGTCTGCACAGACCCCCCCTTACATCAGAGTCTGCATAGAGCCCCCCTTACATCAGAGTCTACACAGAGCCCCCCCTTTACATCAGAGTCTGCACAGAATTTCCACTTACACTGTAGGGGGGAGCTCTGTCGACTCTAATGTAAAGGGGAATCCTGATTTAAGGGGGGATCTGATGTAAGGGGTGTTCTGGGAACCTTGATTTAAGGGGGAGTGCTGTGAATCTGGTGTAAAGGGGGTCTCTGCTCACCAAAGCCTGCCCCCCCTCCCCTCACATATCAAAGTTCACAGAGCACCCCTTGAAATCATTTTATACACTGGGACAGGCAGGAGAGAGGGTGAGCTTACTCACCCCAGGATGGAGGCTGAGGCGCAGATTGTCTGCAGCTTTTATTTTCTGGGTTCAAACATGCCCGGGAACTGCAAGTGTGGGTGGGGCAGACCCAGGAGGAGGAGGAGCTGATGAGCCCTATCTCTTCTCACGTCCGTGCAGAGAGAGGAGGGGATGTCATTGTCAGCGCCGGTGTGCTCTGAGGCTGAGCTGTGTGAGAGAGACTCACAGCTCAGCCATGCAGCCATCTCTAGCAGGCATATTCCTACCGCTCCGCTGCAGCTCTGCAAACCCAGCATTTGAAAGTGGGTTTGCATAGTGTCACTGGCCCCTCATTACCCAGACATGAGTGCAGCCTTTTTACAAAGCATCAGAGCGGCCCGGGGGGAGATTGCCACCCTGCCCCCTGGCCCAGCCCGCCCCTGGTCTTGGGGGCATCCCCACAGCAGCGGGGCCCTACACAGCTTGCGTAGTAAGCGTATAGGGCGGATCGGCTCTGACCTGCTCTTTGAACTACTAGAAAATATCAATGCACTGAAGATACCACCTCTGTCCCTTCTGTAACCCCATAAAATAATATTTTCTCTTTCTCCCATTTTATGATAAAACTCTGCTACGAGTTACTGCACCATCTTATTATGCAAGCCGATTGGATACCTTTAGCGATACATGCCAAAAAAAACACAAGTAATTCAACCAAAGAGCTTACCCTTTTTAGCTTGTTGGGTTTGTTTTAGTTTTCCAGTTTGACTTTTTAACTGCTCATGTTCTTGTTTTTTGCCCATAGATCTATTTTGTGCTGGTGTTTTGCATAGCTCAGCTTTTGTTGCTTCAATTTTTGGCTGTTCATCTATGCCTTCACCAATACGAACATCATCTTTTGGGTCTCCTAGGTTCTGGTTTTGTTCTTGCAGATCACTGTTTCTAAATGTTTGGATTGCTTTTGTGTTTCCAAATTCTTGGCTTAGTCGATATTCCAGAAATGATTCTTGTTTTTCCAGCTTGATGTTAGATTTCAGAACTTTATAGTCTGTTCCTTCTTGGCCTTCCTCAAGTTTTGTCATGTAAGTTTTTCCTTCATTTTGGTCTGCTAAAGGAATGGGAATGCCAGAAGTATCTTGGCTAGTGTCCAGTTTTGTAATTTGGGAACCTACTTTTCTGGCTACATTATTTTGTTCTTCTTGGTTAGCCTTAGGTTTTAGCATTTTATTTCTGCCATCTTCTTGGTCTGAACAAGGTTTTGGGACCATGCTATTCACTTCTCGTTGGGTTTGTGGAGATGTTGGTACTCCGTCTTGAGCCTCTACACTTGAACTTTTCTTTTGTAAGGTGTTCTTGTTTAAATGAGCTTTGTCACCTTCTTCAAAGACCATATGAATGAAATTAAAGTAAAAAAAAAAAAAAAAAATCACAAAACAAACTTTGTCACCATAAAAAAACATTAATAATATCATGTTGTTTCAAAGTGATGTCTGATTTAAGATTAGAATATTTACTCATGATTATGTAAAACCCTACATTTGCTTCATTTTTGATTGCCTGGAATTATTTTTCCTTTCAATTCAACACTTTACTGGAAGTTTTTTGTTTTTAATGTGTTCTCACATCACAGTAAAGTGTTGAAATCCTGCTTGCCGTAAAAAAAAAATGGCATCTTATTTTAATGACAGACCCAATTTAGTTTTGCCAATGTCAACCTATACCCATTACATACCTTCCACCTGGACTTTAGCATTGCTCCTCTTCTCTTTGTATTTCTTTCTAGCTGTTAATAGAAATAGATCACTTGTTTAAACAGAAATTACAGCACTACTGCAGTTGTTCAAAGAGAAAAAAATGTTAAGGGTTCATTCACACAGATGGACACCTCTGCATCCAGGCCTTTGCACATTTCCCTTTGAACCTGTCAATTTTGTCTGTTCAGGTGAGTCTGTACAACATAAACCTATTCATTTTGTATGGGCTGCCCACATACAGTTTAGTACCTGTGTTAATTAGCCCAAAGAGAGGAAATGAGATTCATTATCTGCCCAATGTGTTCACGAAGTGTTCAGGTTCATTTACAAGCTTAGTCTCCGTGTCCTGCATATGATTCCTTTTACTGACCTGGATCACCCCTGACCTGATTTTGGATTCTGCTCTCTACCACTGCCTGCTAATTACTGACCTCAGCTTTATCCACTATCTTGATTCAGCTTATGATTTTGTACTGCAATTCCCACTTGTTGCTGACCCTGGTTTTCTTTGTGACTCCACTACTGTCTCCAAATTCTGTTCCAGGCAATCACCTAGTACCATGTCTGGACTCCTCTAGAACCAGCTAAAGTCATCTATGTGTATTCATGTCACTTGCCTTCTGGGATCATACAACTGAAATAAATCAGAAACGTGCATGACATACTACATTGTAAGACCATATATACTATATAACCCCATAGGACCAGTACAGAGATGAAAAAAACTCCAACAGCCCAGTATGTTCCCAAACTATAGAGGTTATGTCAGAAAATAAAAATGACATTTACTAACATAATAATCATAACATTTTCCAAACTTTCCAACTCTAGAGCAGCATACATATGGGATCTAATGTTTAATAAGTGACATGGAACAGGAATGCGGTCATACAACAATACACTTTAATTCTGGACATTCTGGCCTGAGAAATCTGTTCACCAAACTGATGGGGAGTCAAAGTGGCAGGCTTGATTGTGGGCTTTAAAATGTAGAAAACCCAACTCATTGTCCTGCGGATTGATTTGCTCAGCACCCTAGATATTGCTGTCCACAAAGACACCAATCTATGTTTGGAATGAGAAGCCACAATGTAGGCAGGTGTAGGTTGACCTCCCTACACATGTGGCGCTGTTGCATCCAACTTGCAGGGAGAGTTGAGGACAGGAGGAATACCCATTCCTTTTAGACCTCCGTATGTGCTATCAGACCTCCGTATGTGTTATCAGGTGGACTACTGTCCGATTGGATGGTGAGGGCAGGGTTTACAAAAAACCCTGGCTTAATGAAGTTGGCACGCATTCTGTCTGTGGCTAGGTCAGGCAGGAACACGTCTGTTAGGGAGAGTGTGCTTAGCGTAGGGAAAGGTTCCAGAGAAGGAGAGACAGCATAGGGATTTTCGTCAGAGCTCTTTGGGAAACTTCTCTGGTACTTATACTTACAGTCGCTCCTTGCGCCAGGTGCAGCCAACCTCTGTGCATTACTCTCTCTCCCTGCAAGTCCCTCATAAAGCTGTGGGTGTTGCTGCTTGTTTTGTACTGTTGTAAAGACTCTGTTACTGGTTCTGGAACTTCACATTTTCAACCACTGTGTGTGCCTTCCCTCTGGGTACCTACCGCTGGGGCCTTCCCCCACCCCAGAGCCTACAACCTTATCCAGTGGTTGAAGATCCTTAGCCCTATATGCTGGACAGATGAGCTTCACCACTCATGAAAAAATCATTCCAGTAATAACATTTCCCTGTGTTCTTTCCTGCAGGAGCTACAAAAATGATCCATAGATCTCACATGTTTTCCTCAGGTACAATTGAATAAGTCTACATGCATCGAAAGGATGGATCTGCAATGGTTAGTCAGATGAAAAAATAGGGGTTAACAAGAGCAGTGCCTCAATGATCTTTATTGCTATTTAGCAAATGGGTATGTCCTCTTGGAAACTCTACTGGATGACTTATGCCGCGTACACACGGTCGGACTTTTCGTCTACAAAAGTCCGACAGCCTGTCCGACAGACTTCCGGCGGACTTTCGGCGGACTTGCAGCAGACTTTCTAACGAACGGACTTGCCTACACACGACCACACAAAAGTCCGACGGATTCCTACGTGATGACGTACACCGGACTAAAATAAGGAAGTTCATAGCCAGTAGCCAATAGCTGCCCTAGCATGGGTTTTTGTCCGTCGGACTAGCACACAGACGAGCGGATTTCGGGGTCCGTCGTAGTTACGACGTAAAGATTTGAAGCATGTTTCAAATCTAAAGTCCGTCGGATTTGAGGCTGAAAAAGTCTGCTGAAAGTCCGGAGAAGCCCACACACGATCGGATTACCAGCCAGCTTTAGTCCGTCGGCGTCCGTTGGACTTTTGTAGACGAAAAGTCCGACCGTGTGTACGCGGCATTAGGCCTAGGTATGTTTAGAAACATCAGCCTGGATAAGAAAGGAACCTTGGAAGACCAATGCAGATTTACTATAGTCAGGTAAGATGAAATTTGCTTGGCTACTGATGGATGGAATAATGATGAAATAAGGACAATTAGAAACATGTAGGACTGTTGGAAGAATTTTTTTTATCTATGCATTGGTCCTGTGTATGGAACATTTCTAAGTTATGGAATATGAACTAATGTGTGCCCACCTTGTCTCATGTCTTTCTGGAACTCAATTCTTGTTTCATTAAGACTCATTTTATTTAGAACTTTTATGACATATGATGGTCCATTTCGTACTGTATAAGATTCAACAATCTTCTCAGCTATTTCTGCAGCTGATTTATTTTTCAGATCATTGTTTTGGATCTTCGTTTTTCCCCGAGGTGGCTTCATCTTGCAAAAAATTGTTTTAAATGTTTCCAAATCTTCTTCTTTCAGGCGCTTCAAATGTTTAACCAATATTTTGATAGTCTGCTTCATCATTCTTGTTGGTGAACCTGTACACTGTGCCCCAATACATGGAGTTGTGGATAAATGAAAACAGTAACATGTTATTGTAATCATAACCTTTAAATCATTCATCAATTTCATTACTAGATCTGAGAGCAATTATTTATTAAAGCTTAACTCCAGGCAATTATTTTTAATTAATCTCCCAGTAAGTGTTGAAAAAATAATTTCAGGCTGCAATACTCTCTGGTGCTGCCCTCCTGTAGTAATTACCTTCTTACTAGAAGTCCTCAGTCTACAAGGTTTAATTACACCATCAAGTGTCATTCAACCCAGAAGACCGAGGACAACCTGTGAAGTCAGGGTGTCATGGATTCCCTCAACTGCATACATACAATGATGCAGAAAGCAGAGTTGATGTCATGACATCATTATCATTCTCTGCATCACTTAGGACCACCGGAGAACATAAAAAAGGAAGACGACCGTGTGTTTCATGTGAACAGCCTGAAGAGCCTGGAAATGGAGTCCAAAATCAAAAAAAAGCAAAGAAGGCTTTAATATGTGCTTACCAAAAAAATGAATACATGGTAACACACCCCCAGTCTGGATGCTCGTTCAAAATTAAAAGCTTTCATTGTATGTTAGGTGAAGTCTGATGCTGAGTGGTGGCTGAGGAGGAGTAGCCACACGTGTTGATAATAAATAACCTAAAATCATCTCTTCCATTAGTTGGCAATTAACCATTTTGGCATCATGTTGGTAAAAATCAAGAATGAAACATTAAACTAAGAATTATTTTACCAATGGCTCCCCCTACCCAACACTGTAGGTTTTATTCTGGTGGTAGACCTACAACTTTGTTGACAATACTACAGTTGATAAGAATTGCCTACAAAATGCAATGGAGGGAGTTTAATAAAACTGAAGCACTGGGGCAGATGTGCTTGGCAACCAATCCCTTTCCATTTAAAGCTTGTTCAGCTTAGCTTTGAACATTAAATGTAGACGCTGATTGGTTGTCCTGTCTTTCTTCTCCAGTTTTGATAAATTCCCCTTATTGTATTTGGCCAGCATTAAAGCCGAAGTCCAAGAATACAGAAACTTTGTAAAAAGTGAAGGCACTCTATGAGTTAAGTCCAACCAGGTGCCTGCCACCTGAGCTTATGTCTATTATTTATATCTGATGGGTTTATGGCTCTGCTGGAGGATACACTCAGGACACTTGGGGCTTTAAAAGCGGAGAGATGCACTCAGAGCATCTATGCCCACCACTCCTCTCTGCTGGCCATTTACAGAAGCCTTTGTATTTTGTGAAAGAGTTCACATAATACAAAGGCTTCTGTGATTCAGCAGGTGGAAGAGAGGTGGGTATAGTAGCTGCACTGACTCTACTCTTGAAGGAGCAGGGACCAGGGCATCCAGTGTTGAGCTCCTAAAGTTATCTTGCTGGAGCACAATATAAACCTGTCAGATCTAAATTAAAGACATAAGTCCAGGAGGCAGCAGGCACCTCGTTGGACTTAACTCACAGTACTCCTGCCCTTTTTACAAAGTTGCTGAATTCCTGGAATTCAGCTTTAAAAAAAGCGAATCTTATACTCCGCATTCATGAGAAAGATCAAATATCAGTAATATACTCATAAAAACACTAACGTGTATTGTCACTTAGAATTTTTCATGGTTTTACTTTTACGCAATCTATTGTCTAAAACACGTCAACTAGAAACAATCTGCATCTGAAAACAAACAAAGTAAGGACACAGCAATGCAGTGGTGTGCTGTATTGCAAAAGGCAATTGCAAGATAGTCAGTAAAAAGAGAATGGTGCGCTTTAAGCAACTCAGAACCAACATAAAACAAAAACCTATAGGCCCTTAAAAGATATTAAAATAACATTACCAAGTCGCTTGGGGAAAAAAAGGGGAATCCTTGCAGCAAAAAAAAAAATAACCACGGACAGGACAGAAGCTGCAAGTTACCACAATCAACCACAAACTAAAATAAAAGATAAAAGAGCCCCAATAATAGGAACAAAAAAACAAAACAAAACAGCAAGCTAGGTAAATGCCCACAGGGCTAAAAAATAAGAAGTTAAGTACAGTTTCCTAACTGACTCTAATCCATCCCTATGCAGTTATTAGCTCTCCCAACAGCAGTTTCCTATACACTGACACTATGGCTACTCTGTGCCCCCCTTCTAAATTGAGAGGCCTGGCTTAACCAAGATCCCCCCATTTTAGCCCTTATAAACCAGCTGGCCATGAAGTGCATTATGATTACAAAAAAAAATAATAATTTGCAGGAGAATATGGACAAAAACTCTTGGACACAAATGTTTAACCTGCAGGATTGGTGGTAAACCCATGGTAGAGGTGAAACCGAACCTCATCCCCAGTGAGCAGTAAGAACAAAGACCTGTAGAAATGTTCTTCTCTTTAAATTCTGTTTAAAATGAAACATTATGTAAATCTTTACAAAGACATGAAAAACAAAACCCTTCAACTGCTTTCATTTAAGATACAAAAAGTACAAACTATAAATACAAGCATATATTTCAGAAGATTGTATATCTTGCCTTGTATGAGATGTGATGAGGCTCAGCTACAGTTGGCTTCTGTATTTTAGTTGTTTCACTTTCTGAAAAATAAAAGTAAGTTTCCTTCTGTCCTTTGATCTTTACATTTTAAATTTCCCTCTTTCACAGCAGTGTGTCAGTTAATTCCCTCCTCCTCTCGTTTCAGTGCCAATAAACTCTGATAAGAACAGCTATAAAAAGGAGAGTTGGCTGCCAAGATATATAATGCTTTCTAAAGTAGTTATTGCTTGAAGTTAAAGTTAATGTTTATCTGTTTAGTACATTTTTCTTTGCCTTCCTATTAAGTCAGGAAGAAAACTGGCATCGAATATACATTTAAAGTACTGCATACATTTACAGTGCTATATAGAAGTTAGATTAAAGAAAAAAATATATATATTATTTATAAATAAATATTAATATAAATAATATTATAATACAGGTAAAGTCTGCCTACACAGGACAAATTAACACAAACCCAATAAAAAATGTTGATGAGAATTTTAACCTTGCCTTACTACCCATTTGTTTAGATTGTAAGCTCTAATAAGCAAAGACCTCTGATTTCTCTTGTATTGAATAGTATTGTAACTGTACTGTCTGCCCTAATATTGTAAAGCACTTTGCAAACTGTTGGAGCTATATAAATCCTGTATAATAATAACAATATAAAATCATTTTCTTGCCATTGAACAAAAAAAGCAAAATACTTATTTTCTTTCCAATGTGTAAAGCTATCAAAAGGCCAATTTACAGTGCCTTGAAAAAATATTCATACCCCTTGACATTTTTCAAATGTTGTCATGTTACAACCAAAAACGTAAATGTAAAAAAGAGGAAAGAAATAAAACTAGGCTCACTTATCTCCTTCCAACCCAGCGCAATGAGTTTCCAAACAGATTAACAAATGTTGGCACTTTGATTCATCGCAATATAAGGGAAGTATATAAACTGGCTGCCACTTAAACTAAAAGGTAAATGAATATGAGATACAACAGTCTGTCACATTAAACAAACAAATGTGAAAAGACACATAATATCAAAGCGGCGCTCCTGTCAAATTGCTGAGAACTGACACACTTGCATATAAGGTAAATGCACATATAATCGCTAAACAGTAAATATCGCAGATCTGGCAAGTGGATAAACGTGAAGGTAAAGTTCGTGGCTAGCTTCATAAGTGAATAAAGAAGTGGAGATGGTCGGATAGTGCACCAATCACCGTATTCAAACCCGTCTGTGTAACAGACTGGGTGTGTGACCGAACCTGGGCTGCACAGCCTGGATTCGGTCACACACCCAGTCTGTTACACAAGCCGGCCCAGCAGTAAATCAGTGGGAGATCGTGAATGCTTATTATCTGCAACTTTGTGGTGAGTTTGAACCCCAGAGGGGCGTGTGGAGCACGGGTTTGAATACGGTGATTGGTGCACTATCTGACCATCTCCACTTCTTTATTCACTTATGAAGCTAGCCACGAACTTTAGCTTCACGTTTATCCACTTACCAGATCTGCGATTTACTGTTTAGCGATTATATGTGCATTTACCTTATATGCAAGTGTGTCAGTTCTCAGCAATTTGACAGGAGCGCCGATTTGATATTATGTGTCTTTTCACATTTGTTTGTTTAATGTGACAGACTGTTGTATCTCATATTCAAAAACGTAAATGTATTTTATTGGGCTTTTATGAGATAGACCAAACACAACGTGGCACATAATTGTGAAGTGGAAGGAAAATTATAAATGGTTTTCAATTTTTTTTGCAAATAAATATCTGAAAAGTGTGGGGTACATTTGTATTCAGCCCCCCTGAGTCAATACTTTGTAGAATCACCTTTCACTGCAATTACAGCTGCGAGTCTTTTTGGGGATGTCTCAACCAGCTTTGCACATCTCAAAAGTGACATTTTTACCCATTCTTCTTTGATAAATAACTCAAGCTCTGTCAGATTGGATGGAGAGCGTCTGTAAACAGCAATATTCAAGTCTTGCCACAGGTTCTCAATTGGATTTAGGTCTAGACTTTGACTCGGTCATTCTAACACATGAATATGCTTTGATCTAAACCATCCCATTGTAGCTCTGGCTGTATGTTTAGGGTCGTTGTGCTGCTGGAAGGTGAACCTCCACCCCAGTCTCAAGTCTTTTGCAGACTCTAACAGGTTTTCTTCTAAGATTGCCCTGTATTTGGCTCCATCCAACTTCCCATCAACTCTGACCAGCTTCCCTGTCCCTGCAGAAGAAAAGCATCCCCACAATATGATGCTGCCACCACCATGTTTCACGGTGGGGATGGTGTGTTCAGGGTGATGTGCAGTGTTAGTTTTTCGCCACACATAGCGTTTTGCTTTTAGACTAAAAAGTTAAATGTTGGTCTTATCTGACCACCTTCTTCCACATGTTTGCTGTGTCCCCCACATGGCTTCTCACAAACTGCAAACAGGACTTCTTATGGCTTTCTTTCACCAATGTTCTTCTTTGTTATCACTCTTGCATAAAGGTCAGATTTGTGGAGAGCACGACTAATAGTTGTCCTGTGGACAGATTCTCCCACCTGAGCTGTGGATCTCTGCAGCTCCTCCAGAGTTACCATGGACCTCTTGGCCGCTTCTCTGATGAATGCTCTCCTTGCCCGGCCAGTCAGTTTAGGTGGAGTAAAGGGGTTTTTTGGGACTTTAAATGAGACGCATGATAACATGCATCTCCATCCCTGTTCAGGTACATAGAGAAAGAGGGACAACTGGGCTCCATTCTGTGAATCAATAAAAATATAAATACCAATGGTACTGAAAATGTAAAGATGTGAACTAATCAGAGAAAGGAGCCCAAATAAAATGGAGTATGAACTGATATCAAGACAGCAAAAGTCCCCAGAAATTAGTAGAACCCTGGAATTAAAACCACATATGGTTCTACTAATTTTTGGGGACTTATTCTGTCCTGATATCAGTTCATACTCATTTTATTTGGGCTCCTTTTTCTGTTTAGTTCACATCTTTACATTTTCAGTACCATTGGTATTTCTATTTTTATTGATTCACAGAATGGAGCCCAGTTGTTCCACTGATTCAGACATTTTGAGGCACACCTATACATATGTTCCCTGTGTTCCTGTTGGACCCTACTACCACAGCTTCCGGACCAGGCATTTTCTCCGACCCTAGCTCCCTGGTGGTGTGTTGCTTCACACTAAGCAGATATGTGAGTCCTACAGGGATGACTATCCTATCCTCCCTGTATGTATTATTCATTTTTGCAATTTTTGTCTATGAATGGGTTATTTTGATGTACTTACCTCTCTTTATAGATGTATCTTGCATCTGCCCCTGATGATTGGATAGAAACGCATCGGACTTAACCTAAATGCAACGTATACATACTTACATGGTCATTGGATCCAGGCAACACCATTGATTATATTGCTTATTATAATGATCTTTTATTATTGAGGATAATACTACTGTACATTACAATCTATTTATGTTTTTAACATGTAAATGATTTGGATACATGATTTGTTATATTACGTGCCATTATTGCATGTATTGTCTGCCATGTACCTACTCAATCATGGCAAACAAATAAATACTTGTTCATGTTTCATATTGACTCCTTCAATTAGCCACAATATACACACCTCATTCAAAGTCCTGACTCTCTTTCTCTATGTCAGTTTAGGTGGACGGCCATGTCTTGGTAGGTTTGCAGTTGTGCCATACTCTTTCCATTTTCAAGTGATGGATTGAACAGTGTTCCGTAAGATGTTCAAAGCTTGGAATATTTTTTTTATAACCTAACTCTGCTTTAAACTTCTCCACAACTTTATCTCTGACCTGTCTGTTGTGTTCCTTGGCCATTATGATGCGGTTTGTTCACTAAGGTTCCCTAACAAACCCACGCGGTCTTCACAGAACAGCTGTATTTATACTAAGAATAAATTACACACAGGTGGACTCTATTTACTAATTAGGTGACTTCTGAAGGCAATTGGTTCCATTAGATTTTAGTTATGGGTATCAGAGTAAAGGGGGCTGAATACAAATGTACGCCACACTTTACACATATTTATTTGTAAAATATTTTGATAACCATTTATCATTTTCCTTACACTCTACAGTTATTTGCCACTTTGTGTTGGTCTATCACATAAAATCCCAATAGAATACATTTACGTTTTTGGTTGTAACATGACAAAATTTGTAAACTTTCAAGGGGTATGAATACTTTTTCAAGGCACTGTATTTCTTACTCACAGGTATAGTATATTCAAAATCCAAATGAAAAAGAATCCAAAAAAATGTGGTTTAATCATTTAATCATTTTTAAAAATTGTCTTCTTTACATACAATATATATATATATATATATATATATATATATATATATATATATATATATATATATATATATATATATATATATATATATATATACTATATCCTCTCACTTTTGTTATCTTATATGTACAGTATTTGTATTAACAAAGAAATTCTCTTGTAACTCTTATTTGCATGTTTCAATGTTATTAATTTGTAGTTTCACAGGCGATTACCAACACTCTGCTAACCCTTTCTCTTCCCTTTTTAGGGTTTAAGATTTGGAAAAAAAATGTACTATTTTGTTGCTCCAAGAGAAATTTCTATACAGCGCTCAGGCATAATTTAATCTACATATTGTGTATCTAATAAGCAGCAATCAATTAAACAATTACGCGTTTACTACATAGGGAATGCTTATAGCAAAAAAAAAAAAAAAAAAAACAGTTTACCATGGACAGGACATAAGCTGCAAGTTAACACTGCCCACAAATCAACCACAAACTTAAATGCAAGATAAAAGATCCCTATTAAATAACACAAAAGGCAGCAATCTAGGTAAATGCCCAAAAGGCTAGAAATAAGATGCTAAGTACAGTTTCCTAACCCTAATATTTTCCTATGCAGTTTGTCAGCTTTCCTTACAGCCATTTCCTATTCACTGACACCATGGCTGCTCTGTGTCCCCCTTTTAACCACTTCAGCCCTGGAAGATTTACCCCCTTAATGACCAGGCCATTTTTTGTGATACGGCACTGCGTCGCTTTAACTGACAACTGCGTGGTCGTGCCATGCTGTACACAAACAAAATTGATGTCCTTTTTTCCGACAAATAGAGCTTTCTTTTGGTGGTATTTGATCACCTCTGTGGTTTTTTTTTTTTGTGATATGGTGTGAATAGAGAATTAAGGCTAGGTACACACTGGTGCAATGCGGGAACCACAGCGATTCCTGTGCGGATTCTCGCATCGCATCTGAATTGCAGACAGTTCACATTGACATCTGTGAACTGCTGCGGGTGTCAATATAAAGTTAATAACACCCCCAAATCGGTTTGCAGAACGCAGTGTGGACTGTGGACTTGGATCGCATGGGTCTGAACACCCATACCGATCTGATTCCAGTGCAGACCAAAGAAAGGGTCCTGCACTATTTTGGTGGGAATGCGATGCGATTTCAGCCATACAGACTGTATGGCTGAATTTGCATCGCACAGACATCGCATGTGCTATGCACAGCAATACGGTGTGAATCACATGCAATGTCTCCAATTGCATAAGTGTGAACCCAGGCTAAATGAAACAAAATGTAAATCTTTACAACGACAGAAAAAAACAAAACCCCTTCAACTGCTTTCATTTAAGATACAAAAAGTACAAAGTATAAATCCAAGTATATATTTCAGAAGATTGTATATCTTGCCTTGTATGAGATGTGATGAGGCTCAGCTACAGTTGGCTTCTGTATTAGTTGTTTCACTTTCTGAGAAATAAAAGTAAGTTTCCTTCTGTCCTTTGATCTTTACATTTTAAATTTCCCGCTTTCACAGCAGTGTGTCAGTTAATTCCCTCCTCCTCTTGTTTTAGTGCCAATAAACTCTGATAGGAACAGCTATAAAAAGGAGAGTTGGCTGCCAAGAATGATATTACCTTCAAGCAATAACTAGAAGGCATTGTTTATCTGTTTAGTAAATATTTTTTCACCTTCCGATTATGTCAGGAAACAAATGGCATATAATATACATGTAAAGCGCTACATAAATTGATGGCGTTATAAAATTACCTGTATTAAATAAATAAAAATAATTTTATATTACAGGTTAGGTTTACCCACACAGGACATATTGTCACAAATCCAATAAAAAATGTTGATGGGTATTTAAACCTTGCTTTACTGGCCATCAACCACTTCAATACTGGGCACTTGAACCCCCTTCCTGCCCAGACGAATTTTCAGCGCTGTCACACTTTTAATGACAAATACTCAGTTATGCAACACTGTACCCAAACAACATTTTTATCATTTTTTTTCACACAAATAGAGCTTTCTTTTGGTGGTATTTAATCACCACTGAGTTTTTTATTTTTTGCGATATAAGTAAAAAAAGAGTGAACATTTTGAAAAAAAAAAAAAACACTTTATTTTAAGTCTATTATAAAATTTTGCAAATAAGTAATTTATGTTTATAAATTTGGGCCAAAATGTATACTGCTACATATCTTTGGTAAAAATAACCCAAAGTAGTGTATACTATTTGGTCTGTGTGAAAGTCATAGGGCCTGCAAGCTATGGTGCAAATTAGGGTTGTCCCGATACCGATACTAGTATCGGTATCGGCACCGATACCGAGCATTTGCCCAAGTACTTGTACTCGGGCAAATGCTCCCGATGCTTCCCCCAATACCTGGAAGACAGCTGTGATTGGTGCGTGGGGGAGTTACAAGATTCTCCCCCAGCGGCTTTCAGCAGCTTTAGTGACATACATCGGTGATCGGTCACCGCTGACTGTCACTGCATCCTCCTCCATGCCCCCTCCTTTCCTCTGTCCCCCTCCGCTGTCCCCCTCCGTTCCTCCCTTTTTTTCTGTCCCCCTCCGTTCCTCTCTCCTTTTCTGTCCCCCTCCGCTGTCCCCTCCGTTCCCCTCTCCTTCTCTGTCCCCCTCCGTTCTCCCCCTCTGTTCCGCCGTCCTCCTCCTTCCTTTGTGAGTGGATAGAGTCAGCTGACTCTGTCCATTCACATAACTGAAACATTGTAATCTCCTGTGATTACAATGTGTCAGTTTATGAATGGAGAGGAGCCGCTGTCTTCTCTCCATTCATTCTCAGTGCAACTGAGGCTGCAGAGAAAGGAACCGGGGAATCTCTATCCTCGGTCTCTTTCTCTGTCTCAAGGGGGAGATATCAGAGGTCTGTTAAGACCCCTGATATCTCACCAAAGCCCCCCAACAGGGCTGATTAAAAAAAAAACAAAAAAAAACACATATTGCAATAAAGAATAAAAAAAATATTATTGTAAAAAATAAAAATTGTAAATAAAAAAAAAAACACACACACATACACCATTCACCCCCCCCCCCTCCCAAAAAAAAAAGAAAGCACTGTTAAAAAACAAAACAAAAAAAAAACTGTCACGTGACATTAAAAAAAAAGTATCGGTAATCGGTATCGGCGAGTACTCGAAAAAAAGTATCGGTACTTGTACTCGGTCCTAAAAAAGTGGTATCGGGACAGCCCTAGTGCAAATCATTAAAAATTCATCACACCTGATGTACTGATGGCCTATTTCATTTCTTGAGGCCCTGAATTGTCAGGAAAGTACAAATACCCCCCAAATGACCCCTTTTTGGGAAGTAGACAGTCCAAGGTATTTAGTAAAAGGTATGGTGAGTTTTTTTAAGTTGTAATTTTTTCCCACAATTCTTGGGTAAATTAAGATTTTTTTTTTTTTAATTTTACACAAAATTTTCATAATAACAAGTTATTTCTCACACACAGCATATGCATACTTCCAATTACACCCCAAAATACATTCTTCTACTCCTCCTAAGTATAGCAATACTACATATTAGATTTTTTCACAGCCTGGCCACACAGAGAGGCCCAACATGTATGGAGCACCATCAGGCGTTCCAGGAGCATAAATTACACATCTAATTAGTGTGCAGGCCAGTGATTAGGGTAGTTGATAAAAATAGCGTTGGACCCATAGGGTTATCTTATAGGTATTGCTATCTTAAAGTATTGATGTTGATGTAGGTGATCTTGTTCCCAGGTGGGCGGCTTCAATCTACACACCAGAGGATCCATGATCTCCTTGGCTTCTAATGCAATGTGACAAATAGCATACTGAACTGCTAAGAGGTCCAGATACAACTTTATTCCAGTAAAATTCAGGGGGACAATCCAAAGAGTACCTGAGATCCAAAAATACCCACTTGAGCAGGGCTTGAGGCCAAAACATCTGTTGGCAAGGCCTGTAGTTTTAATCACATTGGTAGAAGTAACATTAAAGGTCCAGCTCACTTGTAGTCTATTGACATTGTGTTCAATCAGGCCCTGATGAAGGGGCATTTTTGGACCTTTGAAACATGTTGGCTACTCTTTGGATCACGCTCTTGACTTTTGGTTTAATAAAGTTGTTTTTTGGCCTCTGAGCAGTGGCATGGCACTTCAGTTTCTATTATTGTTACATTACATTACAAGCCAAAGTAATTAGTGCAATGGTAGAGCTGGGAAGGAGGAAGGGATCAAGGGTTGAAGGTGGTAGCGAAAACTCTGTGAGCAACACCTTGATTGGGGTGAATATATGGCCTTTTTGTTAGCAGATTTTATTATTTATTACAGGTACTTTTATAGCACCGTCAATTTATGCAGCAATTTACAATATATATATATATATATATATATATATATATATATATATATATATACACATTTATACATACACATAACTAGGGCCAATTTAGACAGGAGCCAAAACATTTTGATGGGACTTAGGCCCCATTCACACTAGCGCGTTTTTTGATGCATTTTGCATTTTGCAGAAATGCACGGGAATTTTTTAACATGGGTTCCTATGGAACATGTTCACATCAATGCTTTTTTGTATCTCAGCGTTTTTGGAAAGGGTCGGGGACTTTTTTTCATGCAAAAAGCAGCGTTTAGCATGTAATGGTTTTCAATGGACAAGCATCAAAAACGCAAGTGCTGCGTTTTTGCAGTGTTTTTGCAGCCTTTTTGATGCGTTTTTGGTGCGTTTTTGCCGTTTTTTTTTTTTTTTTTTTTTTTTTTTTTTTTTGTAATTTTTTTTTAAGACTGTAAAAAAAATGAAAAAAAAAAAAAAAAAAAACGCAAAACGCAAATCGCGGCAAAAACGCGGCAAAAACGCCGCAAAAACGCGGCAAAAACGCGGCTCAAAAACGTGGCAAGCATGAGAAAAAAACCTCCAAAAACGCTCAAAAGCAACATGCATAGGTGTGAATCGAGCCTAAGGCCTGGTTGACATCTATGCAGGTTGCAGTTTGCATATTGCAGGTGCATTTTATGTTTTTCAATACACATTTTGGAACCATTGAAGTCTATGGAACCAAAAACCAGAAAAAAAAGTCCCTGGCCCTTTCCATAAAATGCACAGATGTGAACTACATCCATAGGAAACCATGGTAAATGGACTGTAGTGTAGCTGAAAATGCACTAAAAAAGCATAGGTATGAACCAAGCCTTAAAACCTGCTCCCAGAATCACATGCAGTATTCTAAACAGAATAATGGGGACTCATGTATGGAAAAGATTGGCTTAAGCTTGGAATTCTTGAATTACTGCCAGGCAAAGAGTAACATGCTGGATTATTTGCCATGGGCAAAGTCAACAAAAAGGTATGTGATGGCATGGTCACAGTATTATCATTATGTGGGACAATTGGCTTTGAATACTTCCCAAAAATATTAATAATTTCAATTTTCAATTGAGGTTTGTTTTCTGATGGAAGTTCCCCAATCTTTTTCAAGAATGATAAAAGGAAATATGAATCCTCATCCATTTCACTTGACATGTTATCTTGCGGAAAGCTTTCAGATACAGTTTGAAGACCTTGCTCAGATTTCTCAGCTTGCTTTCCTGTCCAACAATCCTGTTGTACATCATCCTGTTTGCAGTTCTGACTGGAAGTTGTTCTATCAAAATCAGAAACAGTCATAGTTTGTAAAACCATATAAAAGCTTTTTATTTTAAGATATATTAGTAAAAAAACATTGGGTGATGAATGGAAGAAAAAAAACAGTTGCGGTGGTTAGTGGTCACAAAATATGCCCCTAGGTCAGTGATCAGTTGAAGCAAATAAATTCTCCTACAGCCAGCCAGCCAGCCATACATGGGTTGAAATCCAGCTGGCTCAGCAGAATTTTGATCCATGTATGGGCACCCAGGTTGTACAAGTCATTCTATCGATCAGTCTGTCTGTTTTTTCCTGAACTAATAATGCTGCTGGCTATAGCTGGTAGCACCAATGATTGTGTTCTGCCAGCAGGGAAGACTCCCCATCAGCAGAATGCTGCGGAAGGGATTTCCCCATCAACACTGACTGTGGTGATGGGGGAATGGTACAATTTTCTTTCTTTCCATCCATGGCAGAATGAAAGAAAATTGCATAATCTATGGCCTGCTTAAGTCAGGGGTCAGTGAAAAAAGCCTATAAAAAACATGCATGCATTCAAGTAGTTGTAAAGGCAATTATAGTGTGGCCCCGATCCTCTTATTCTGGGGTCCCCCACTGGCGTTCCTGGCTCCCCCCCCCTTGCTGGTGCCCCCAATAGGAAACTAATTCCCATGGGTGCACCCATGCAGGCTTGCTCCTGCTGCGTCCATTGACACAGCAGGACTCGGCCTCACTCCCCACTCCCTTGTCACTTCAGTTGATTGACAGGAGTGAGAGCCAATGGATCCTGCTGCTATCAAACTGCCCAATGAGGTGGGAGACAGCGACAAGACATGCTGCTCTCGTGCATGTCACTGGATCGGATCAGGCTCAGGTAAGAATAAGGGGGAGGGGGCTGGGGGGGGGATCCTGAATTAGAGAAGGTTTTTACCTTAAAAACCTTGAGGCTTTAGAATCACTTTAACTAATCACAGCCATGGGTTGGTGGAAATAAGAAATGCTCTATCATCTGTGGTGAAATGGTTCCTCTGTGTTAGGGGGTCATTGGAAATGTTGGCCCTGTGTAAGTGGCCGGTGGAAATAATGTTCTTTACTTACTGTCTTTGATCCATTGTAGGTAACAAGAAAAGAAGATGTTCATAGTAACTGTACTTGGTCTTTTTTGGATGGCCCTGGATAACTCTTGATTTCATTGACTTGTTCTTTATATTCTCGTTGGAAAGAACCTGCAAAGTTTCTACATTTTGTGGGCAGGGAATTTACTGTAAAAAACAAACAAAAACAATTCATCAGTTAATTGATGAAACCAAAAAACAGCATTCAATGCTAAAATGGCTTTGTGACGGCAGTCACTTTGGGTGGAGGCTTTTGGGTGGTGGGCTTGTGGAACCCAGCTTACCTTGGAGAGCTCTGCAAACTCCATGTCCAGCTCCCCCAGCCCCCACTATGTGTAAATCACCCTGTGTCCATTAGGGGCACAGGGTGACTGAGAACCCCAGTCTGATCTGTGCTAGTTGGATTGGCTGTACAGCCACACTGTGATGTTGTAACTATGTATATATTGTGTGTTGTCTCATGCTGTTCATGGACTCTTTGCTGAGATCGTTTTGGGTGTGTTTGCATTCCATTGTTCTGCAGTGTCTGTCTGCCTTTGGAGAAAAGTATATTATGGGATGTATGTCTATGTGGAGGGGAGGGGGGTTCCTCCAGCAGCCCCCCCCCCCCTGCTGATAAGACTATTTACTGATGAGAAGTTTGAATACACCTGACCTGTGTGTTCCTTAGTGCTGATTTGACAGTTCACCCCGCCGTAAATCCAAGGGAGGGGGTGATTGTCCCCTGAGCTGTAAATCTGTTTGTACATGTGTTTCAATAAACAGTTTGATGGTTTTCACCCTACACTGAGTTACGGCTAGTGACTGGGTGGGCTAAAGAGTCTTGGAACGTGTGGTACCGGACAGAGAAAGCATTTACGACGGACATAGTCCTGTCGAGGACAGGGGTCCGTTACAGGCGTAATATGATTATTAATATCATATTAGTGTAGCACTGACCCCTGAAGGAGCTGCTGTATTTTAATTGGGCCTGCACTCTGCTTCTTTACCCCTTGATTTCTCTCAGTCCCCTTGACACAACTGTGGTGTAATATAGTGTGTGGTAAAAACCTAAAGACAATTCCAATGTATATACAATAATATACAATGTAATATAACTTTTTGTCTTTACCTTTAATCTCCAGCCTCCACCTGGTCAATAATACGAAGGAAAACAACACTCCACACAAAATTACTTAAACAAGAACTTTGTTTACTGTATTTGCTTTAAAGTAGAACACTACAACAGTTGTACTGTCAGACCAACGTTGTGTGACAGTCAACAGATTTCAACTTACAAAGGTATTACACAGATGTAAAGTGTTTGAATTAACCTGCTAGTAATATGTCAAGGAAAATGGCATAAATGGCAGAGTGAGCTGATTTCACTATGAGCAATGTCCCATCCTTTGCACGCTTTGTAACTATAAGGAAATCGAATGCTAATTTAATAAAGTATAGTACAATCCTTAGGGAGCTCCCATTACTTGATATTATATTAACTTTATTATGGCAATGAAACACAAAGCCTTGTGTTTTATTAAACAGTCCTTTTCTTCTGCTAGCTATGAATAAAGTGAATTTGTAATCCAATGGTTAATGACTCTCGATGAAAGCAAGCTGAATATTGAATCAAAGTTATGGTACAGCAGTACTGCAACTATCTCTGATGCCAATGACACAGTACCAGATCCTCAATGAAATACAGGCCCGGGGCCTATTTTTGGCTCAGTCTAATCCTTTGACTTTGCTTGTGGGACTATGGATCCCAGCAACTCTGTATTGTACAGACGAATGTGTAAAAGTGCATCAAGGAAACTTTTGGGCAACAGCCCTCTCACCCAACCAGGTCAGTGTTGTCAGAAAGTTCCGCTCCGGTGTACAGGGTCCTGTTTCCGGCTGACCGACACTACTGCGCTGCTCCGTACAACCATACGTTCCAGGCCTCTCAGATGGATCCGACAGGCTTCTCTGGCTCCTTCCCAGTCTTGCCTCACTGTCAGCCCAGCTCACTGAGAGTACACTCACAGTATTGCTGCTCGGATCGCTATTCCATGGAGGTAGGCCGCACTTCACTCGAGACCTCACACAGATCCTCCCAGGCTGGCCATGCATTTCTAAGAGACCTAAGATGGCCACGCCGAGTTCTTTTATAGCCTTCCCACAATGCAGTTCAGTCCTCTTGGTGCTCATGGGAGGTCATAGGCATTGTGGGTAGGTCAAGTTAATGTAAAAATGTAAACAAGGCAGTCACTTCCTATCATCTTCTCAATCCTCCAGAAAGAAAAAAATAAAAATCAAGTCCACACTCAATTTTGGTCGCTAGATGGCGCCCGATACTAAGCTTATCACTTAACATGAAATTGTATAGCAAAAATATGACCGCTACACACTCCCCCTGCTTGGACTCTTTGGTCCCCAAAGAGATGTAAGATTTTGTTTCTGTTACACATTTTTGTTTCTATGTGGTTACATAAAAACCGACAGGGGAGCTTCCCACCAATTTTCACATGATGGGGAGCTGTCCTGTACACTCACAGCCAACACCTTGATGTCGTGTACAGGCGTGTCAAGGGGTGAGATGGGGTTTCTTCTCACCAAATCTGCGGTGAGAAGATCAGGCTCTCGACAACCCTTGAGGGGTGAGAACAATTTCTTCGGAATTCTACTCCAACACATTACAGGTTGGTCTCTTGGATTTGTAAATGACTTCGTTTCTTCTGATTCATTGGTTCAGACACGGTAGGTTCACTTGCCTTCTCTTCTTCTGACGGTGAAGGTAGATGGCTACATCTGGGGACAACAGGGGCCAACAGCTGCTTCACCAGGTCTGTGTTGGTCCCAATGATGAGAGAACTTCTTGAGGGCCCTGGCAGCCAAGGACAGACAATGGCCAGTGTCTCAAAGTTCTGAGGCTTACCATCCCTCAACGGATCACACAACAATTTGACCCGCAGACATCCATCACAAGGGTAATATTCTGCTTGAATACCCTGAACCTTTAAGTCTTCCAACTTCTTCAGGGGCAGGTATGACAAGTACCTCTTGTAAAAAGTCTCTGGTCATCAGGGTAACCTGGGCACCTGTATCAAGGATGGCTCTGGTGTAGATCCCTTCAACCAGAACAGGCACTACAGGCAGAGGGCCTACCAACTGGACAGGAGGCCTGTTGGGAACATCTGGAGCAGACGATTCGCATGAATTAAATCGTGCTCCCCTCAGCTTCCGGCGTTGGGAGTGCCGCCTCTGGCATCGTTTTGAAGGCTGATGAGCACTCCTCACTGAGACGGCATGAACTGCATGTGTTCTGTATTGCTCTCTTTCGGATTCAGATAAAGTTCTTCTTGAAGGCCCAGATCTTCTCTGAGGTCCACGCCTGTCTTCTGTGTCCCCTCGTGGACTAGGACATACTCGCTTGTAATGACCTACACCTCCACAGTTCCGACAGACGTCTTGTTTCATGGCTTTCTGGCCGGACATCCCAGTACGTTCTGTCATCAATTGGTTCACCGTCTCTGTCAGCTGAGACACCTGTAGCTTCAATGCTGCTATCTCCGACATGAGATCCACTGACTCAGTCACCATTTCCATCATCTTGGACACCTGAGTCCTCAGACCTCTAATCTCTGAATCTCTATCAGTTGTGCTGGCCACTCTGACTCCGACCACAGATCCAGACTTTTGACTCTTCTTCTTTTCCCTTTCCATCTCCATGTTGGCTGCCTCATTAGTTCCCTCTATGAGCGCCTCATCTGAAATGAAGAAATTGTCCAAATACTCCCTAAATTGGAATTTGAGATAATCACTTCTCAGTCCTGTAGCCACAGATCTCAGAAATTTCTTCTGTATCAGCTCAGCCCCAAAGTGTTCATCCAAATCTTCTCCTTCTGAGGCAAACAACAGTCGGTTCTTCAACTCGATAGCTCTGAACAAGAAATTCTGGGCAGTTTCTCTACTGTCTTGTGCAAGATTTATCAATTGGTAGTACAGTTCAGAAGCATTTTCCTCCTTGTAATGGCTTTTTAGTATTCTCCTGCGTTGTACCAGGGTCAGTCCATTTTTCATCTCCAGCATCCCTCTGAGATTTAGGCTGGGAATAATAGCTTTCACTACAGCTCCCACAATCTCAGATTCAGGATACCCTCTGCGAGATCCCTCTTCAATCTGACGCTTTAGGCTTGTGTAGGACAGCTTGTCTTTCTGTTCCCTCTCACCTCAATCTTGAAGTCCTTCCTGATCGTCACCTCTGGCAAGTTACCCTGGGGAAGTCTCTGCATGACTGAAACAGATCTTCGCTTTGCATGCCCGTCACTCGAGTCCTGGCATATAGTACTTAGCTCGCTGATCTGCTCCTCAATCACTCTAGAGGCTTCCTAGAGCTTCTTCTGTATATTGTGAGATTGTTGCTCTAGATCAGCTAGTTGCTGCCCCGATTGGGAACTCCTCTTGTGAGCGCTGGGTATCTCAGGGACGGCTCTCTTCTTTTTCAAAGGGGCCTCGGACCCACTTTCGGTCGGGGCTGACAGAAAACTGATTTCTCGCCGAGTAGGCTCTGTCTGGCTTGAGCTGGGACAAATTTCGTCTGACCTGGCGGGATGTGTCAAGCAAAATTCTGTCCTGTCAGACAGTCTCACACTGGTGCCTTGAAAATTTTCAGGGACTCCCTTCCTCCATTCCAGTAGGGCATAAGTGTGAGACGTCCCATAGTCTGGCCTCACAGCTATCACTCAGGCCTTCCTCTCTGGGAATAGTGCCTGCACAACTTCTTTGACCTGTTTTTCCTCCCATTCTTCCCCTGGGAGTTCAAGTGCCACGCTCACTTCTGAGCATGCGCCTTCTGCTTCGCACCACTGAACCACAGTGACGGGGTCCATCCTGGTGCCTTCTAGGGTATCTGGGGGGGTCAATTGCAGTCACAGTATCCCGGACAAGCCCCCACGTGTAGCACTAACCACCGAAGGAGCTGCTGTATTTTAATTGGGCCTGCACTCTGCTTCTTTACCCCCTTGATTTCTCTTAGTCCCCTTGACACAGCTGTGGTGTAATATAGTGTGCGGTAAAAACCTAAAGACAATTTCACAATATACAATGTAATATACCTTTTTGTCTTTACCTTTAATCTCCAGCCTCCACCTGGTCAATAATACGAAGGAAAACAACACTCCACACAAAATTACTTAAACAAGAACTTTGTTTACTGTATTTGCTTTAAAGTAGAACACTACAACAGTTGTACTGTCAGACCAATGTAGTGTGACAGTCAACAGATTTCAACTTACAAAGGTAATACACAGATGTAAAGTGTTTGAATTAACCTGCTAGTAATGTGTCAAGGACAATGGGATAAATGGCAGAGAGAACTGATTTCACTATGAGCACTGTCCCATCCTTTGCACGCTTTGTAACTATAAGGAGATCGAATGCTAATTTAATAAAGTATAGTACAATCCTTAGGGAGCTCCCATTACTTGATATTATAGTAACTTTAATATGGCAATGAAACACAAAGCCTTATGTTTTATTAGACAGTCCTTCTTTTCTTCTTTCTTCTGCTAGCTATGAATAAAGTGAATTTGTAATCCAATGGTTAATGACTCTCGATCAAAGCAAGCTGAATATTGAATCAAAGTTATGGTACAGCAGTATTGCAACTATCTCTGATGCCAATGACACAGTACCAGATCCTCAATGAAATACAGGCCCGGGGCCTATTTTTGGCTCAGTCTAATCCTTTGACTTTACTTGTGGGACTATGGATCCCAGCAACTATGTATTGTACAGACGAATGTGTAAAAGTGCATCAAGGAAACTTTTGGGCAATAGCCCTCTCACCCAACCAGGTCAGTGTTGTCAGAAAGTTCCGCTCCCGTGTACAGGGTCTTGTTTCTGGCTGACCGACACTACTGCGCTGCTCCGCACAACCAGATGTTTCGGGACTCTCAGATGGCTCCGACAGGCTTCTCTGGCTTCTTCTCAGTCTTGCCTCACTGTCAGCCCAGCTCACTGATGTGTCACAGTATTGCTGCTCGGATCGCTCTTCCGTGGAGGTAGGCTACGCTTCACTGGAGACCTCACACAGATCCTCCCAGGCTGGCCATGCATTTCCAAGAGACCTAAGATGGCCGCGCCGAGTTCTTTTATAGCCTTCCCACAATGCAGTTCAGTCCTCTTGGTGCTCATGGGAGGTCATAGGCATTGTAGGTAGGTCAAGTTAATGTAAAAATGTAAACAAGGCAGTCACTTCCTATCATCTTCTCAATCCTCCAGAAAGAAAAAAATAAAAATCAAGTCCACACTCAATTTTGGTCGCTAGATGGCGCCCGATACTAAGCTTATCACTTAACATGAAATTGTATAGCAAAAATATGACCGCTACACACTCCCCCTGCTTGGACTCTTTGGTCCCCAAAGAGATGTAAGATTTTGTTTCTGTTACACATTTTTGTTTCTATGCGGTTACATAAAAACCGACAGGGGAGCTTCCCACCAATTTTCACATGATGGGGAGCTGTCCTGTACACTCACAGCCAACACCTTGATGTCGTGTACAGGCGTGTCAAGGATTGAAATGTGAAAATATTGAGATGTGATTGAGATGTGAAATGTGAAAATGTAAACAAGATAGTCACTTCCTATCATCTTCTCAATTCTCCAGAAAGAAGAAAACAAAAATCAAGTCCACACTCAGTTTTAGTCGCTAGATGGCGCCATATACTAAGCTATCACTTAACATTAAATTATATAGCAAAAATGTGACCGCTACATTAGTATTAAAGAATATGTTACCCCAACATTTTATATTCCCGATATGTACATGCTGTACCATGTACTTGTGTTAAAAAGTATCTTGTTCTCTTTGTATTGCTCCCTTTGGGTGAAGTCCCTGGTGTTCCTGCCAGTCACTCTGTTTTCCGATTTCAAACTGACCGCACTAGGCAGGGCAGCTCATCCATCTTAGTGTAGTCAGTCTTCTGGCTGCACAGCCTGCCTGTCCTCCAATTGCCAAAACTTTTGCTGACACGCCCCCCCTGCACAGCTCTAAACTGGGAAGATCAGGGTACTGTTCTTTTTCTGTCCCCTGCTGACACCCACGCAGTCACCACGCCCACCTCTCTAAGCCCCTTATGCAGCTGAGAACAGAGGTCATGTGATCACTTCTAATATTGTGTTATAATAATGTTTTTTATATGTCTATACACAAATATTCCTTTGCATTTCTATCTTAAATTGAATGAGTTGTTTCACAAGGTAAAGGTTCATATACAGTATACATTAGGTATTGCATTTACTTATCCCCTCTTTGTCTTTGGAATCCAGTTGTGCCCAGTCCTTGATCACCTTACTTGCTACTTCTTCCCATAAATTCGTCTTCACTTCCTTGTCACAGTTATGTGGATGATTTCGGTCATATAAAGCAGGTCAGGCCTCCACCTCCTTAAAGAACCTGGCAGGATTCTGAACAAGTTCTGACAAAGCTGCCATTTCTGTATAAACAATTGGTATTTTGGATTATCTATGCAGTAGTAACCCCCTGTATCACTGTCATTGAATGCATTAGTGTCAGTGGTTACAATGAACATTGGTGTGGGTAAGGCTGCAGAGAAAATTCCCAGTATTGCTGTCAGTGCCCCACCATTGGTGTCAGCCGTTTCTGAAATAACTAAAGTTGGTATCACTTGCCAACTGCAATACGTACAGTATATACAGGGCTTTTTTTTTCAGAGAATAGGCACAGGAACTCCCCCATTTCGAGTCACCTCTTGTCTCTGCCCCCTACCCACCTCTCAGCACCGTTCCTTGGTTCCATCACCTACTCACCTCCCAGTATTGCCCATTTTAAAGAATACAAAACCAAGTATCATTTTGTGGTGCTACAGTGCCTTGAAAACTTATTCATACCCCTTGAAATTTTCCACATTTTGTCTTGTTACAACCAAAAACGTAAATGTATTATATTGGGATTTTATGTGATAGACCAACACAAAGTGGCACATAATTGTGAAGTGGAAGGAAAATGGTAAATGGTTTTCAAAATGTTTTACAAATAAATATGTGAAAGTTTGACGTACATTTGTATTCAACCTCCTTTACTCTGATACCCCTAACTAAAATCTAGTGGAACCAATTGCCTTCAGAAGTCACCTAATTAGTAAATAGAGGCCACCTGTGTGTAATTCAATCTCAGTATAAATACAGATGTTCTGTGAAGCCCTCAGAGGTTTGTTGAAGAACCTTAGTGAACAAAAAGCATCATGAAGGCCAAGGAACACACCAGACAGGTCAGGGATAACGTTTTGGAGAAGTTTAAATTAGGGTTAGGTTATAAAAAAATATCCCCGAGAAAGTTGAGGGTTAATCATAGAAGCAGCCAAGAGACCCATGGTAACTCTAGAAGAGCTGTGGCCTCCCCCCTCCTGGACTATACCGGACCACATGCCCAGGCTCCCCCCCAAAGCACCTTGTCCCCATGTTGATTAGGTCAAGGGCATCCTCCCCACCACCCTGGGTGGTGGTTGTGGGGATCTGTGGGTGGGGGGGGCTTATTGGAATCTGGAAACCCCCTTTAACAAGCGGGCCGCAGCTCCCCCCTCCCATGTGAATGAGTACCCTTAGACAGTTTTTTGGTCTGGTATGGATTTTAAGGGGGAACCCCCCACGCCAAAAACACAGCTTGGGGTCCCCCCCAAAATCCATACCAGATCCTTATCCGAGCATGCAGCCCGGCAGGTCAGGAAAGAGGGGGAACGAGCCAGGGGCCCCCTCCTTCTAGACCCACCATACTGGGCCACACACCCTCAACATGGGGGTATGGGTGCTTTGGGGCAGAGGGGCTCTGCACCCCCCACCCCAAAGCACCTTGCCCCCATGTTGATGGGGACAAGGACCTTTTCCCAACAACCCTGGCCGGTGGTTGTCAGGATATACAGGCAGGGTACTAATCGAAATCTGGATAACGCCTTCAAGAAGGGGGCTGCCAGATCCCGGCCCCCCACCCTGTGTGAATGAATAAGGGATACATTGTACCCCTAGTCATTCACCCAAAAAGGTATCAAAAATAAAAAATAACAGTACACAGGTTTTTGACAAAGGGGGGGCCCTCGCTCGTCACCCCCCTTTCCTGACCTTCGGTCTGGTATGGATTTTAGGGGGAACCCCCACGCCGAAAAAACATGAAGGCCCCCCCCCCCCCCAAATTCATACCAGACCCTTATTCAAGCATGCACGTTTTATTTTTTAATTTTGCATGGTGTTCCCCTTTAAGATCCTCGGAGCACAAGTCGCCTCACAAGTTGGATCATCATGATCCAACTTGGATGTGACTTCTATTCAAATCAATGGACTGAAAGTCGCCTATCATAGCCATTGATTGATCAAAACCACTGATTTTGAATAGAGGCAGAAAAACACTGCTGAAAGCTAGCGTGGCTAAACAAGCATTAACGCCAATGCAAACAGCCATTAAAAGCACATTTTTACAGCCGCTTTTTCCTGACGTTGGTAGTGGCTTTGCAGCTCGTTTTTTCTAATGCTCTGTGTGCATGAGGCCTAACACTTTATTCCCTTGTCCTGGGAGATCTTCAGAGCAGCCAGGAGGGTGTGTTGTGTCTGCAGGCTGTGGAACTGGGGGCAGTTTTACAGGGGAGAGGAGATACTTCTGAATGTAGTTTGCAGCAATTGGTAATAATCTTCAAGGGGCCTGAGAGTTCCTAGTCCGTAAAGGGCTCTTGCTTGCCGAGTTTTACAACATTCTGTGCTAAAATCCAAAGGGGCCTGATATTTCCTAGTCTGTAAAGGGCTTTAGCTACTGATCCACTAAGACTGATCATATACAGATAGGAGAAAATCAACTGATTGACCGTCACCGCTGTCTGTCAAAATGCATGCTATACCAAGTTGACTCTCTGATTTGACTCTTAGGTATTTTTTTGCGTATGGGGGTGCCACAGACTCCGCCTCGAAAATGAGACGTTTAAAAATATGTGCGGGCGACCGCCAAGAGGCGCGTCACCCACCCCAGTTTCACTGTTGGCCCGCGTTTTGCTTTTCTCGCCTTTGCGGCTTTACCACATTGAACCTCGCCTGGTGCCTTTACCTCAGGCACCATATTCTGACTTCTGGCGCCCGTGATAGCGGTCCCTATGCAGTTATCATCGCAAACTGAATACGGCGCATGGATGCGCCTCTTTGAGACACGTAGGGAGAAGCTCAATATCGCACAAATGTCGACAAGAGTGTGGTATAATTTTTTGGCCCAGTCACAAATTTTTGCGCCATCCGGCGTTTTCGCAGGGAATTTTTTATTGAAATGTTTGCATTCCTGGCTGTAGAGATGAAAACAGCCACCGGGTGTCATAAAGGAGTTGATTTCAGTTGTCATTTCAAATAGCAGCCGCGAGATGTCACTGTTGCATTAACTTTAATTTGATTGTGTTGTAAGCGCTAGAAAAGACTAAAATACTTTTTTTTTAAAGATTGATGAAATGTTATCAAGTCCACACTTGAACTGGTCAGTATTATTACAATTACATATGTATGATTTATCATTTGTGTTTAGAGGGTTTCTTTTATTTTGTCATTTAGTTCCAAAAAAAAATCAAATTTATATTTTTGGTTCATTGCATATATTTTAAAATATTACTTACTGTTCCTGATTTACTGTAACTATTCCTTATGTTTAGCGATTACACAGCCACTCGTTGCTTTTCTGTACTTTTTTCCTAATGTCTAATCTACTTTTACTGCCTGATCAAAAATAATTAATAAATATTATATTTGTGGGGAAAAAAAATTATATATATATATCTATTTTCTTTCATACTTACAGAAGATGAAAACTGTTTGCCGACCGCTTACGAATTTCACCTCTACATGAAGATATATTGCGTACAGAAGTATAAAGATGATCATTAATTTTAGAATAAAAAATAACCTGTATTGTATTGGAATGATATGAACAGGAGAAATCATGCATGCGAGAGTATACAAAACCTATAATGGTAGTATGGTATAATAAAATTAACCCAGAACATTTGGGAGCATAAAGGTGAGGGGTCAACAAGGGCGAATAAAGAGATGTCATGCATGTGTGAATAAAGAGAACATGTCATGTATAGGAGTATAAATTGCACTTGTAATGTATGGGACATTAAAGAGAACCTGTCACCAAAAAAAAAAAAAAAAAAATTCTTATATCTTGAAAGCCAGAAAACCTTAAAATATTTGATCTCTGCCAGAACCAAAAAGGATTCATTATTTGGGGCAGTACAGTAGCTTTGTGATCAGCACTACTGCCATGCAGCCCTGAGGTTCCTAGCGTGGAGTGAGGATCTACATTCCCCACATCCAGAGGCGTAGCTAGTCTGAAACCTTCAGTGCCGAGACACCATGAAAGGCCCCCCTGACCTCTGGCACTGGGGACCTTGCCACAAATCCCTTTACTCCTGTCATGGGGCCATTTATTACCATCCCGCAGCAGGAACATTTTCACATGTCCTGCAGCAGGCACCCTTTCTGCCATCTTGGGTAGGGATGCCATCCTTTCTTTACGTCAAACCCAAGCACTTTAGCGACTGTCAGGGATACCACATGGAGGTATCCAGCAAAGATGACCTGATTGGTAGGCAGTACCTTAAGAAATCATGAATCAGGCTGAAAGAAGGTAATTGAGGTTTATTAGGACAAATAACACAATTCTGACACCAACACCAGTAAACCACATACAATAAAAGTGACACTGAAACATGAAAGTGCAGCAACCCAAATAACAACCTAATGCCGTGTACATACGAGCGGACTTCTCGTCCGCCTGAACTCCGAAAGACTTTTCGAGGGAGTTCTGACAGAGTTCCGACGAAACGGACTTGCCTACACACGATCCCACCAAAGTCCGATCGTTTCAAACGTGATGACGTACAACCGGACTAGAATAAGGAAGTTCATAGCCAGTAGCCAATAGCTGCCCTTTTCCGTCGGAAAGATTTGAAACATGTTCTATTTCTAGGTCCATTGGAATTTGACAGAAAAGGTCCGATGAAGCTCAAACACGATCGGAATGTCCGACGGAATAGTTCCATCAGACCTTTTCTGCCGGAAAGTCCGCTCGTGTGTACGCGGCATTACTGGCTATGTAGGTCAGAACTGGCACAACAGTGGTAGCAGGGAGCCTCTCAGATGATTCTAGCTTCTTGGTGTTGCCTGCCCTTGACTACAAGGTTGACTCTAGCCTATTGTTGCTGCCTGCACTGGACTCCAAGGTTGACCCTAGCCTCTCGGTGCTGCCTGCACTTGAGTCTAACCTCTCAGTTGACTCTAGCCTCTCGGTGCTGCCTGTCCTCGATTCCAAACCTCTCGTTCTGCCTGCCCTTGACCCCAAGCCTCTTGGTCTGGCTGTCCTTGACTCCAATCCCCTCAGCCTGCCTGCCCTTGACCCCATGCCTCACGGTCAGCCTGCTCTTGACTCAAGGCTCCCCTCCAGCCTCCCCTTCGCTGGCCAAGCTGGCCTATGACCCTTAAGCCTGCAGGAAACACAAGAAACATGGAAGTGCAGCAACCCAAACAACCACCTAACTGGCTATGTAGGTCAGAACAGGCACAATAAACAGGGGTAGCAGGGAGCAAGGTACTGGGAGCCTGAAGAAGGGAACAGGGTACAGGGAGCTGGTCACGGATGCAGGTACAAGAGCAGTACTCAGGAGCAGGTCCAGAAACAAGGATCAGGCAGAGACCAGGCTCACAAGCAGAACACTGAAGCACTGAACTCCAGTTAAGGGCCCAATTGTATACCTTCCATCAGCACTTTTTTTACTGGGGCATAAAGCAAACAATGAGAAGCTAAATCCTCCTTTCCTGCTTCCCATCAAGGGAGGCAGCTTTGCATTTACAAGACCCCACATTTTTCAATGAAGCAGCCTTACAGTATCACTCAACTGTTTTTTGACAGTACAGACAGCTATCTAACCGCAGTCCTCTAGTCAGAAGCTTCATTCTCCCTACCTGCTTCCCATCAAGGAAGGCAGTTTCACAATCACAAGGACACTTTTTTGTCCAGTAAACAGCCTGAAAATGTACCTCAACTCATTTTTGAAAGGACGGCCAGCTTGGTATGCATAACTAATTGCTGTCCTGTAGTCAGGAGCTTCATCCTCCCTATCTTTTCCTTGCCATCTAGAAAGCAAATTTCACACCCACAAGGACTAATTTGTCCAGGAAATAGCCTGAAAATTTCCATTAACTCATTTTTAAGAGGATGTACTGCTTGGTGCGCATAACTAATTGCAGTCCTGCCCTCAGGAGCTTGATCCTCCCTATTTGCCTCTTCACATCTAAAAAGCCAGTTTCACACTCAATAACTATTATTGTCCATGAAACAGACTGAAAATTTACATTAACTCTTTTTTAGAGGATGTCCAGCTTGGTGCGCATAACCAATTGTTGTCCTGCAGTCAGGAGCTTCATCCTGCCTATCTGCTTGTTCCCATCTAGAAAGCCAGTTTTCACACCGAAAAGGACTATTTTTGTCAAGGAAATTGCCTGAAAATTACCCATAACTCATTTTCTAGAGGATGTCCAGCTCGGTGCCCATAGATAATTGCAGCCCTGCGGTAAGGAGCTTCATTCTCTCTATTTGTTTCTTCCCATCTAGAAAGCCAGTTTCACACTCACAAGGAATATTTCTGTCTTTGAAATATTGATTTGATAGTATGTCTGGTTTGGCACAAATAGCTAAATTGCAGTCCTGTAGTCAGGAGCTTCATTTCCCACAATCACTTTACATCTGAGTAAGACTGCTTCACTTTTTTATTACTGGGGCATCAAGCTAACAATGGACACCTACTCTCACTCCTCCAATGAGAAGCTACAGCCTGCTTCCCATCAAAGGAGGCAACTTGGCACCCACAAGGCCCCACCTTTCTCCATGATGCAGCCCTTACAATTTACTCTAATGCCGCGTACACACGAGCGAACTTTACGGCAGACTTTGCCTGGCGGACGGGATTTCGTCGGACAATTCGATGTGTGTGGGCTCCAGCGGACTTTGTTTTCTCAAAAGTTGGACGGACTTAAATTTGAAACATGTTTTAAATCAATCCGTCGAAATCGAGTCGGTCGAAAAGTCCGCTCGTCTGTATGCTAGTTCGACGGACGAAAAGCCACGCTAGGGCAGCTATTGGCTACTGGCTATGAACTTCCTTGTTTTAGTCCGGTCGCACGTCATTACGTACGGATTCAACGGACTTTGGTGGATTGTGTGTAGGCAAGTCCGTTCATTCAGAAAGTCCTTAGTAAAGTACGTCGAAAAGTCCGCCGGGCAATGTCTGCCGTAAGGTCCGCTCGTGTGTACGCGGCATTACTCTTTTTAGAAAGCACCGCCAGTTTGGCATGCAGACTTTATTGAGGTCCTCCAGTCAGAAACTTCATCCAATGAGAAACTTCATCCTGCCTGTCTGTTTCCCATCTAGGGAGGCAGCTTCACACTCTCAAGGCCACAGAGGTTTTTATGTTCCACAATGACAGCTGTATAGAATTCTATTATCTCACTGGCAGCTTGGAGTCAAGTGCGTAAGCGAGCGTGTTGCGGGAGGATGACTTGGCGCTGCATAAGCATGACGGGAGTTCACCCGATGCAGCTTTTGGCTTGCAGAGTAATTGGGTGTCACGGTTCATGGAATGTGGTGCTCAGGTGGAAAAAGTGAAACCGCATCCATGTCCTATAGACAAGTGATTAACTCGGTAGTATCCATCCGCTTGCCTGCTGAACTATGCAGTCCTTTAAGCTGACCGTTCTCTGAGCATGACCAAAATGTCCAATTCCCTCTTTTACAGAGCGAGTGCATATTGTTTTTAACCCTTTGCTTTCCAACATTTTACTCTGTACAGGACGCCAAGGATGGATCCTGAACGGGGCGCTATGTGGCACCAGTGTTTAAGTTAGAATCCCTTTAAGGGAAGAGTGTGGGTACTCAGGGGGCTTGCCATAGGTGGGTGAGGAATTTCTGGGTTAGCCATTTTAAGGAGAGGGCTCGCAGTCCTCTCTGTATTAATAGAAAGGTATTTGAAACAAGAGGTTTTTCAGCCCCTAAAAAGGGACATTTTGGCGGGAAAGGGGCCTCCGCCCCTGACTACGGGGACTACGGTAGGCTCTGAAGAAGGACAGTCCTTCAAAACATGTTAGGCCAAGGGGCCTCATTCAGGACCACCCACTGCCAGGTTTGGTGGTTCTAGCAACAGATGAGAGATAGCCGCACATGTGGCCTGATGAGCATGTTTTTAACTTATTATAATACACGATTTATATAGCGACAACTGTTTGTGGATCGCTCTACAATGTAGAGGAGGGAAAGCTCAATTACAATGAAGTTCAATACAGAAGGTATTAGGGGTGCGCATCTTCACTGGCCTCACGTTTCGATTCGATTATCAAGTCAACGATTCGATTCCGCGATGTATCGCGATGCATCACGATTACAGCACAAGTCCGTAAGTGCTCATGGTTTTCATCAAAAAAAAATTTCAAGTAGTCAGGAGAACTCCATTTTTTTATTCTATCTGTTCTTAAGAAAAAAAGAGACAGCAGAGGAGCTCCAGGCTCTCTTCCAAAATACTAAAGGAGATGGTCAGAGACTGCAGACATGCTACAGGAGATGATCAGAGACTGGGGACATGGCACAGGAGATGGTCACAGACTGCAGACATGGCACAGGAGATGATCACAGACTAGGGACATGGCCCAGGAGATGGTCAAAGACTGCAGACATGGTACAGGAGATGGTCACAGACTGGGGACATGGCCCAGGAGATGGTCACAGACTGAAGACATGGCACAGGAGATGGTCACAGACTGCAGACATGGCACAGGAGATGTCACAGACTGGGGACATGGCACAGGAGATGGTCACAGACTGCAGACATGGCACAGGAGATGGTCACAGACTGGGGACATGGCACAGGAGATGGTCACAGACTGCAGACATGGCACAGGAGATGGTCACAGACTGGGGACATGGCACAGGAGATGGTCACAGACTGCAGACATGGTACAGGAGATGGTCACAGACTGGGGACATGGCACAGGAGATGGTCACAGACTGCAGACATGGTACAGGAGATGGTCACAGACTGCGGACATGGCACAGGAGATGGTCACAGACTGGGGACATGGCACAGGAGATGGTCACAGACTGGGGACATGGCACAGGAGATGGTCACAGACTGGGGACATGGCACAGGAGATGGTCACAGACTGCAGACATGGCACAGGAGATGGTCACAGACTGCAGACATGGCACAGGAGATGGTCACAGACTGCAGACATGGCACAGGAGATGGTCACAGACTGCAGACATGGCACAGGAGATGGTCACAGACTGCAGACATGGCACAGGAGATGGTCACAGACTGGGGA
Source organism: Aquarana catesbeiana (assembly GCF_042186555.1). Lineage (NCBI taxonomy): Eukaryota > Metazoa > Chordata > Amphibia > Anura > Ranidae > Aquarana > Aquarana catesbeiana. The sequence goes on from NC_133329.1 coordinate 46,331,209, forward strand.
CATGGCACAGGAGATGGTCACAGACTGGGGACATGGCACAGGAGATGGTCACAGACTGCAGACATGGTAAAGGAGATGGTCACAGACTGCGGACATGGCACAGGAGATGGTCACAGACTGCGGACATGGCACAGGAGATGCTCACAGACTGGGGACATGGCACAGGAGATGGTCACAGACTGGGGACATGGCACAGGAGATGGTCACAGACTGCAGACATGGCACAGGAGATGGTCACAGACTGGGGACATGGCACAGGAGATGGTCACAGACTGCAGACATGGCACAGGAGATGGTCACAGACTGCAGACATGGCACAGGAGATGGTCACAGACAGCAGACATGGCACAGGAGATGGTCACAGACTGGGGACTTGGCACAGGAGATAGTCACAGACTGGGGACATGGTACAGGACATGGTCACAGACTGCAGACATGGTACAGGAGATGGTCACAGACTGGGGACATGGCACAGGAGATGGTCACAGACCGCAGACATGGTACAGGAGATGGTCACAGACTGCGGACATGGCACAGGAGATGGTCACAGACTGCGGACATGGCACAGGAGATGGTCACAGACTGCAGACATGGCACAGGAGATGGTCACAGACTGGGGAAATGGCACAGGAGATGGTCACAGACTGGAGACATGGCACAGGAGATGGTCACAGACTGGGGACATGGCACAGGAGATGGTCACAGACTGCAGACATGGCACAGGAGATGGTCACAGACTGCAGACATGGCACAGGAGATGGTCACAGACTGGGGACATGGCACAGGAGATGGTCACAGACTGCGTACATGGCACAGGAGATGGTCACAGACTGGGGACATGGCACAGGAGATGGTCACAGACTGCAGACATGGCACAGGAGATGGTCACAGACTGGGGACATGGCACAGGAGATGGTCACAGACTGGGGACATGGCACAGGAGATGGTCACAGACTGCAGACATGGTACAGGAGCTGGTCACAGACTGGGGACATGGCACAGGAGATGGTCACAGACTGGGGACATGGCACAGGAGATGGTCACAGACTGCAGACATGGTACAGGAGATGGTCACAGACTGCAGACATGGCACAGGAGATGGTCACAGACTGCGGACATGGCACAGGAGATGGTCACAGACTGCGGACATGGCACAGGAAATGGTCACAGACTGCGGACATGGCACAGGAGATGGTCACAGACTGGGGACAATAATGCAGAGTTGTGGTGTGATGAATGCACATAGAAGACAATTGTATGATATGGACTTGTGTCACAGCGCCCCCCTCCCCCTCTGTACTTACATTCTGCTCTGCCGGTGGCAGCCTGTAATGAGCAGGGCGATCTGCCTGTTCACCATCTCCCCCCGATCCCCACCCCAGCCGCCGGTGTTCCGCCGGTTGTCACATCTCTCCTGAGCAGGGAATTCTCCCGGAAAGAGCGCTCTGTGCGTAAAGCTGTTACTAGTGTGTGTATTTTCCGCTCATGTGACTCTTGGCTGCGCCTCCCTCCTTCTCTTCTGACCTGATAGCTCCAGTCAGTGGGCGGGGCTGAAATCAGGAGAGACTGAGAGGAGGGAGGCGCGGCCGAGAGTCACATGAGCGGAAAATACACACACTAGTAACAGCTTTACGCACGGAGCGCTCTCCCGGGAGGGGGCGGGGCAAGACATCGATTTTTCGGGTTGCATGCATCGATGCCGCATCGGGGACACCCGAATCGCGATGCATCGATGCTGCGATTAATTTCAGCACCCCTAGAAGGTATAGGAGGACCCTGCTCGTGGAGCTTACATTCTAAAGGGAGGGGGGAGGTGGTACAAAAAGTAATAGCTGCAGGGGATGATAGCAATCTAATTTATTAGAAAAATATAGGATTACAATGTCTTAAAAAAAAGGGTAAAAACCATAACATATATGCATCTGTGTTATTAGTGCAGTGAGCCCTTGTGTGTCTACGCGTTTCGCCGTTAGGACACAGCCAAGGTTCAAAGACGTAACAGATAAGAGAACAAATTTCTCTATCTTCATGTGGACTACATTGTTATATATACCCACGATCTAGGTGAGAGTTGAATTTTCAAAAGTTTGAATGATAAGTGAATTTCAAATATTTTTTTCAAATTCTTTGAGCAGGGGCAGGTAAACGCCTATACTCCAAATATGTATGGGGCCAGCAGAGCCGCAATAACGTCCAACGTGTGTATGGGAAAAAGACCCTTAGTGGGATCCAGCAATGCTTATGGCTAATAGGGCCAAATCTAGCCCGCTGTGCAAGAAAGAAATCATACGGAGAGCGTGCCCCTGGGAGACAGCTGAACACTGCACACTGCATATCTTTTAATTAATTGGTTGGATAATGCACTAGGCCAGAGCACCCTATTTTTTTTTTAATCTATTCTCACAAAATGGCCTCCAGCCCTGGCTAGAGTGACTCCAGTGTCCAAAGGTTTAAGAGCCTCTGGGAAGCAGCGCTTAAAACAGGAAGTAGTATTAGGTGCGGTGATAGCAGTAGGAGTTGGGGAGAGACACCTGTTTGGATTAATGCAAATAGCCAGATAGCCAGACTGGGGCTGTGTGCTAAGCCTGGGTTAAAGCTTCATCTATGAACTGTGTTTCCTTAGATTCTGTTTGTGCTTTTGTAGACAAGCAGACTTTTTGTGTGTTGCATTTCTTTGTGCTTGCCTTAGGAAAAAGTAAACCACTTTTGGTTTAAAGTTAAATGGCTTTGTACATGGTGCTGTGGAGCTATAACCCCCAAAACTTTACACTGCTGAATGGTGGTGCCACAATGAACATACTCTTTCAAACGTATAAGGCAACCCTTACGAGGGTAGCTATACCATTTTGGTGATATTGTGCACCCAATCAGCCTGATACACTTGGCCAGGGCAGCTGTTAGAAATCATGGGGATCCATTCAGCCTATCTGGCAGCCTCCCCCCCCCCATATGACAGGGGTAGGGCCCAAGCTCCCCTCCCTCTAGCCCAAAGCAGACAGTCAAGAAGAAGATGGTGGCATGGACTGTGTGCAATGGAGAAAGATTATCATCTTCTATATTTGATTTCATATCATCTGTTTATATTTAAATTTCTCTTTTATGTGTGTGTTAGATGTTCAGCCTGGCTTTTGTTTTGTGATTAGTTTGTTATTTGTGTGATTATCTATTACATATTGATTTTATGCATTTGTTTTATTTTTGTTCTAGGCCCTCTGGTCGTTTCACATTGTCACTTAGAACAAGTGCCGCTGCGCTGCTCAAACCCTATTTATTACAGTATGCAATAAGGCCAACCTAACGCTCAGAGCCTGGGTTCAGTTCTCCCCAATGAGACTTGCCAAGCACCTGCTTCTGAAGACTTCTTCTGTCTGGGGTCCTTGGGCAGTGCTTCTCTGGGGGGGCCCCTCCTGGATCTGGGAGCCTGGGGACCATCCATAGGCTGGACCACATTTTTTTTTGTATAATCATTTTTTATTTTTGAATCAACACATAACAAGACATGTCCAATAATATCAAGTCATAAAGTCATCAACCACGTAGGGTCGTGTAGGTGACCAGCATATATCTATTAGTTTGGACAAAACAAAAACAAGAACATATATTACCATATGATAATATAAAAGTGCTAGACATGGAAAGGCTCTGGGAAGCCCAAGTGGAGTTCCAAAAGTAACAATATAAAAGTTATTTAATTGTGGGATGCAAAGGGAGTATAAACTAGCCCAAAAAATACCCCAGAGGTAGGCCCGAAACGGGCTGCCCCTTGGGATGTGTGAGGTGTATGGTCCATTGGCTCGCGGCTGGGGCAAGGGGGGGGCACACAAGGCCTACATCAATCCACCCCCAACTCCTCCACAGGCCAGGAACTCCATAAGGCGATATTTGTGCCCAGATGGGACTGACAGGATTCCCAGTAGTGCTAGGATCTGTCCCACAGGGCATAGGAGCCACTTTGATCGACTTCTAACCAACTATCCCACATGAGTGTCCCATGCATTTGTAGCTGGACCACATTTAATTTTGTAGTTGCAAACCAAAAGAAGCCCAGATGTCTGCAGAATTGTAAGCTCTTACAAACTCATATGAATCCTTTTGAGTATGCGCTCTAGATCGGCCGTTTTCCACCAGAGTGCCCATGCAAAATTCCTAAATATTTACCACAGATGTATACAAGCCAGCAGGTGGAGCAAGCCTGCCTTTTAGTTAAATAAAGCCACAGGTTTTCATTGTGCACCATAACGAACTTCCAGCCACTGGCGTCCTAACAACCGATAATCCTCCACTCGCCCCTCTCTGTAAGAGCTGGGGTTACATTAGCTTAGCGATGGAGAAAAACTGAGGGAGAAGAGAAACTGTGGAATATTAGTCAGTACCAGTGTGCAAAAGTGTATTGGATTTGGAAACATAAAATCACACCCAACGGTGAGTGTCTTACGTGTGTGGATGACGATGTATTATATAAGACAATTAGAATGTCAGGGCCACGAAAGAATAAAATATAGAAGTGGCCCCATGGGATTATCACCCCTGACACCCATTTGTTTTATAAATACATTTTACTCCTAACAGAGGACTAGGATGATTGTTGGGTACATGACTCTCTTTGGCGGCTTTGTTGGTTCTTTCTGTTTGGTGTTTCAGGTGACAGGCTGCCTGCTGTTGCTAGGAAGATTTACCTCAGCTGCTGAGCCCTGGATTGGTGACAAATCTTTTGGCGGGAAGCATCTAGCCAATGAGTGTAATCTTTTACTCATATCCTCCCCTGTCGCTGGGCGGAGTCAGCATTTACCTCAGGTCTGTCAGCTGGACTCACCTCTGGATTCTCCTCGGCCTTCCTTCTGGATCTTTTGACCCACTCTCAGCCCAGAATGGATACTCGACTCGATGCTCAGTTTTCACTGGTGACAGATGTATCATCACTTCCATCTGTGGGCCCTGGGCCTGTATTGTGCCTCTCATTCCTGAAGTGCCAGGGTTGCCCTGTATACTGATGGTAATAGGTTACCTGAGGTCAGACAGGGAACTTTTCATCCACCTGTAGGCAGAACAATACTTGAGACAAGACTATAGGAGGGTCACATCACCACTGGGACTTTACAGGGACCAGAAAAGAAGGAGCGCTGGATGGAAGTGTCATTTCCACAGGCCGACAGGACCGGAGCTACCGGGAAAGAATATGCAGCAGGCCCTACTCAGACACCCACAGGGCCACTGATCCTGCCAGCGTGAGCCAGGTAGGCAGGGAGCCTGAAGCTGCTACCATGGGCCTGACAGCATGATCAACACCTTTTCAACACGATCATCATCATCATTGTCACAGACTAGGGGTGGGTGAAGGCTCTGAGGGCTGGGAATGTACACAGACTTCACTCTGTTCTGTCTGCTTCAGTCTCCTCTGTGTCCATGTCTTCCCTACCCGGTGTCCTCTGTGTCAGTGTCTTCCCTGATCAGTGTCCTCTGTGTCCGTGTCTTCCCTGCCCAGTGTCCTCTGTGTCAGTGTCTTCCCTGATCAGTGTCCTCTGTGTCAATGTCTTTCCTGATCAGTGTCCTCTGTGTCCATGTCTTCCCTGCCCAGTGTCTTCTGTGTCAGTGTCTTCCCTGCCCAGTGTCCCCTGTGTCAGTGTCTTCCCTGATCAGTGTCCTCTGTGTCAGTGTCTTCCCTGCCCAGTGTCCTCTGTGTCAGTGTCTTCCCCGATCAGTGTCCTCTGTGTCCATGTCTTCCCTGCCCAGTGTCCTCTGTGTCCGTGTCTTCCCTGCCCAGTGTCCTCTGTGTCCATGTCTTCCCTGCCCAGTGTCCTCTGTGTCCGTGTCTTCCCTGCCCACTGTCCTCTGTGTCAGTGTCTTCCCTGATCAGTGTCCTCTGTGTCAGTGTCTTCCCTGCCCAGTGTCCTCTGTGTCAGTGTCTTCCCTGATCAGTGTCCTCTGTGTCAGTGTCTTCCCAGCCCAGTGTCCTCTGTGTCAGTGTCTTCCCTGATCAGTCTCCTCTGTGTCAGTGTCTTCCCTGCCCAGTGTCCTCTGTGTCAGTGTCCTCCCTGCCCAGTCTCCTCTGCGTCAGTGTCTTCCCTGATCAGTGTCCTCTGTGTCAGTGTCTTCCCTGCCCAGTGTCCTCTGTGTCAGTGTCTTCCCTGATCAGTGTCCTCTGTGTCAGTGTCTTCCCAGCCCAGTGTCCTCTGTGTCAGTGTCTTCCCTGCTCAGTCTCCTCTGTTTCAGTGTCTTCCCTGATCAGTGTCCTCTGTGTCAGTGTCTTCCCTGCCCAGTGTCCTCTGTGTCAGTGTCTTCCCTGATCAGTGTCCTCTGTGTCAGTGTCTTCCCAGCCCAGTGTCCTCTGTGTCAGTGTCTTCCCTGCTCAGTCTCCTCTGTTTCAGTGTCTTCCCTGATCAATGTCCTCTGTCTGTCAGCCTTTAGTCATCTCTCCTGGTCACTTTCAGCTCTCTAGTACTTTCATTTATATTTCATGTATTACACTTCTGAACTGTGAAATGTCTTTATTGTGTTTTCATTTGCTGCAGTTATTGCAGGTACTGTATTAGAAGGGTAGTGATCCTGTCCAGCATACAGCATGACAGGGTTGTTAGGCACTCATGTAACCCCAAAATCTCCCCTAATAGGCTGATCAGTCAGATTATCATCATTGGCTTTTCTGAGGGTTTTATTTACTTCCTTCCCAGGAATTAGTCTGTTTAAGGCATGTAAGTTTTAAATTACTGAATGAGTTGCCTAAATATTGTTTTTTTTTTTTTTTTTTTATACATAATTTTTACTACTTTGTTTTATTATGAAAAGTTAAAGAGCAGTACACATACAGTACACCACGTGTCACAGAATGTGACTTGTTGGCATTATACTGTTTTTTTAAATTTTCAAAAGAAATTTCTGAAGAGAGGATCCCACCTCATATAGTTCCTCCATTTGTTTATCGATCACCTCTAGCTGTGATTCCTGAAGAATCCAATGAGTTTAATCATTTGTCAGTTCCTAAGGGGTTCCTGTTCTTTATTGATCCAATTGGTGATAGCCCATCCTCATTGACATACCTAAATCTACAATATATCAAGCTCTTTTTGTGATTAGATCATTTGGTCAGATACCCTTTTAGTCAAATATGACATTAAATCTTTTTTGTTTATTCTATGTGTAGCGCCCCCCTGAGTATACTGGGAACAAAGAGACACCTCCAGATACAGGGAGCGGGCTTACATTCACCCCAGGGCTGAGTCCATGGCTATAATGGGAAGTGAGAACAAATACGGGCACCAGTCACTTTAGTATTTTTCAATGTTTTAATGAAAAACTTGAAATAAGCAGTAGTAAAGAGGTTGAGGGGAGGTTTCAGATACCTTTTTGTAGCAGATCACTTACAGACTCTTCAGAACAGAGGACAAACACACAGCTTTCTCTTAGCACAATCTTGTATAGCTGAGTAGGTCTCGGCCACAGACCTAACAAACAGTACAATGTCTGGATAAGTCTCTCTCACAGACTTAGCAGCCAGCGGATACCTGGATAAGTCTCTCTCACAAACTTAGCAGCCAGGAATGTATTACCTTGATTGAATTGTAGAACAGTGTCACAGTACCAGAACCTTTAAGCCATCCGGCAGTACTGTGAGGGTAGGTTAGGTGTGGGTGCGTCCTCCAAGTAAGTCACCAGGCCCTTCTGAGAGACCAGCCTTCATCCTGGCTCTCTCCAAAACTGGATCTCCTCCGCTTGGCTCGGCTTCTTCCTAACAGGCAAGACAGCCTAAGGACCACCTCTGTGATAGTAGGCCCCAGACAGGCTTCTGGGCCTACTTCCACAGCTGCAGTGACGCAGCCCTCCAGCCCGGAGGGCCACGAGGTAAGAACTCTCCTAAGCACATGGCATCTGTCCCATAATTACTCTCCCCCAGAATGCACAGCGGCAGGAACCTCCCACTGGGCTGTTTCTGAAAGAAGAATATTCATTAAAGTTTCACTAAGTTGTTATTCGACCACTGTCCCGTGGTACCAGTGACACCTACAGGAAACAGTGGGAACTGCACAACCAAGTCAATTCCAGAACAGATCCAGTAAACTACATACATTCAATCTGAGCTGGTTACAGCTCAGCCAAAAATGAAATTTACCTGCGAACACCTGGTCAAAAGGAGCAGGGCGCTACATATGCTTTTGGTCAGGAGCGTGTAACTCCCTGGTCATTCTCTTCTTGCTTTATCTCAAATGTATTTTTTATTTTTTTGATAAGCAGCATGAAGATTGAAATAGTGAAGCATTGTAAGGCTCTTGGTGTAGCTACATGATCCCCTCTGTGGCTCAGCCAAAGATATCTGCATTCTCCAATGCTCCTCTTCCTCTTAATTCAGTTCAGAGCTCTGCTTTTCTTTTAGTAAATCACAGAGTATTTCTACTACAGTGCTGCAGAAATCTGATTTGCAAAATACTGTTTCCTGGTTGGGGATTTGTTCTCCAAGCCATAGTCCAGTGATGGTCAATGAATCTTATCATGTCTCTTTGGCTGCTGAATCTCAGTTCTGCCTTTTGCTCCACATTATTTCCTGGTTGCTGTTATAGAGTTGACCAGGATGGAGTTTTAGACTCCTACAAAAGACATGGTATCTTTTCAGAACCACCTTATCAGAAACTAGTATACTGTTTATGTGATTCAGTTGTCCTTGGTCTTTTTGGTGTTTGTATCAGGCATTATGTCTATGAGCAGAATTTTACTAGTGGACTGGGTGCTTCTCATCTCAGGCGTTAAATTTTCTTATTGGCATGTTGGTTTGGTTAGAAGGTAAAAAAAAGTATCTACTGGTTTTGGTGCAAATTTATTTCAACGTAAAATGTTGGCTCTACGTGGCAGGGTGAATTTTTGTTTTAGATGAGCATTTTCCAGTTGTCTACAGATGCGACAAAATCTATTGAATGTGGTAATTTCCAGTCTGGCAAATAGTGTTCAGCGTTTTGACCAGAATATTGTATTTACATGGTATCCCTAAGAATATTGTTCACTTGGGCTCTTCCCTGTTGCACTTTGGAGCAAGCAGTTCACCTGCCAGAGCCTCTTATCGATCGAATGTTAGAAAAGCATTTTTTATGCAATTAATTGTCTAAGATATATGGTTCTTCCTGGTCTTCATTTAATATTTAGGTTAAAGTAAGACATTCTCAGGGTAGCAAAACTTTTATCAGCTGATGTTTTGTTTTACTATGTTTCCGCTGTTTCAGGACACTGGTTACCCCAGCGCTATTCAAAGGCCTACAGTGTCCTTAAAACCAGTTTTGCACTTGCGAGTATATCCGATATTATATTCCATTCCCTTGCTGAAACAACCTTCATTATCTATGTCATTGGCTGCTTCTCCTTTGAGGACTCTGTAGAACTCTTTTGGCCTTTATATGACATGTATCAAAGTGGTTGTTTCCACACTCTTTCATCAAAACTGTTAGTAGGAGTTTGAGACACAATGACTTTGCATACAATTCTCGCTTTTGGTAAGGAGTTCTGAAAAGGTTTTCAGAAGCTATGTTTATATTGCTATTGAGGATTATTAGGATTATTTAGGAACATCTCTGTGTCTTCCTGGGGATATACATCCAATCTAGCCATGAGCTCTCTCAGTGTATTTGCACGGTTCCACATGGACTATTGAGCAGACACGGTCTATGAGCTGTTTGGTGCCCTTCTATGGTTGATGGAATGCTATAACCTATACATTTATTCCTGCGGATTAATGGCAACTTTTTGGTTCTTTCTTTGCTGGAAATGAACCCTGAGATTGGTTGTATATAGAGACAGTCGATGGTCACCTACCTCTATTGACAAAACTTTGACGTCTATATCCAAATAAATTGAAACTACCACTGTTTTGAACTTGTGAAAGCCTCCTTATAAGCGAGACCCTCTCTTGTATTAACTGAAACCTGAATGTGTCCTGAAGAAGTTTTCTACGAAACGCGTAGATGCATCGGGGCTTGTATCATGTATATTCTTATATAGATGATTTTTTATAACCTTTTGTCGATGTCTTTGTTTTGTAAGCATTTCTATTTAATAAAATGTATTATATTGTTATTCTGACTATGCTCTCTTAGGTTTGCTGTGCCTTTAAAGTCCGTCCAGGGGCTCCCTGTTGAACCCCTTCCCCCTTTTTTTCCTCATGATATATTGCTATTGAGTCACAAATTGCATTCAGCGTGTCATGTAATTTCGCTACTGCTATGGAATCAATCTGTTCTTCTGCATATACAAATACTTTAGAACTGCTCTCCCACTAAATTCAGTCTGGTTAGTTGAAGTAAGTTGATAACTTGCTGGACAAAAGTGTTTGCAGAATTGGATTAGCAAGACAAGGATAGGCAGTTATTTCATGCCTTAGGCCATTCTCATTGCCCAATAGAGCTGATTCAGCAATTTTAACTATTCGCAGGGCTTTCCTTTCTTTTTCTGTCGCATTTGAATGGCTCTCTTTTATCATAATCATAATTTTAAATCTGTCCCTAAAAGATGTTTATGGTGCAGGATATGCAGCTGCTATATAGGGAATGCATCAGAATATAGATGGGCGCCCTGCTCTTTATGTCCATCCTGCTCTTTATGTCCATCCTGCTCTTTATGTCCATCCTGCTCTTTGCATTTATTACACATGTCCCTGCCTTTTATAATAATAGTAATAATAAAAAATAAAATAAATAAAAAATTATAAAAAAATATATTAAAAAAAAATAAAAACAAAATAATAGTATGAATAGTGGACACTCATATGTTTTTTGGTGTGGAGGATTTTATTATCCTCCTGTTAAAATTCCCTTTCTCTTGTAGGGTATATGGGGAAGGTATTTGGAATCATTTTCATGATCATGATGGAATCATGATCATTTTCCCTATTTACAAGTGTGAGCTGTGTTGGATATGCTCGTTCACCTAGAAGGGAATTATTTAGGTGGATTCAAAATCTTAGACCTTCTAAATAAAATAGGAACTGTTCTGTCTACAAATAAGTGGTTTTCTAGGCCTGGGCTTCAGTTTATGGTACAGTTACCATACAATGTGAATTGACGTATATGCTGATTTACTGTATACTCATTATTAGTGACTTCATTTTCCCTATTGTGAACTGGAGAGTTACATCAGAGGTCTAGCAGTGTTTGGCATAGTGCCCAGTTGTCCCTCCTTTGGGACCAAATGCCTCTGTCCCTCATGCAGCTTTAGTTGTCCCTCGTTTTGGTCTGAGGTGTTCATCTCTAGACTCTATACAAAATGTACTATTTTACTGCCAAAAGTGTTATGCTGCACTAAATTTTTTATCCAGATTACTGCATTTGTTATTTTGAAAAGCCATTATAAAAAGGTAAAGTAAACGTAGGAAAAAAGCACTTGTGTTGTTTAGCCAATCATTTCTGCATATTAGCTCTTTGAGGTCCCTGTAACGGGGGACATGTTCTTTTGCAGAAGGGTGTCCCTCTTTATCATTTCAAATTTGGGAGGTATGTTTTTGGTGCATTTCCTCAGTCATTGGTAAGAGCATTTTCAATGCTGGATTGTAAAAAGCGATTGTTTAGGCCGCGGTGGTGGGGTGGGGCCAGATTGGTATCCTGGCTTTTGGGTAATGTCGCCCACTTTGTGGGTGGACAGTGGTTGGTAAACTGTTATTTGGTTGGTATAAGATATTGCTGCTCGAGTCTTAGTGACTAAGCATGTTGGCCTGTTAATGGTTAACAGCGATTCTGTTTGATATTAAAGATTAAAGTTCATTTTATAATTAAAATTGTTTTAAACCCAATAAATGGGCAGCGGCCTAAGCTTTTGCACACTCCTTGTTGTGTGTTTATTCTATATTTTAGGTATGTTCTTATGGTATGATGGGTGTTAATGGGTTGTACAATCCCATAAGGAAGTTCATAGCCAGTAGCCAATAGCTGCCCTTGCGTCCCTTTTTGTCCGTCAGACTAGCATACAGACTAACTGATTTTTCGACTGGACTCAAGTCCATCGAAAAGATTTGAAACATGTTCTATTTCTAAAGTCCGTCTGATTTTTCAACAGCAAAGGTCCGATGAGGCCCACACACGATCGAATTGTCCGGTCGTGTGTACACGGCATTAAATGTCATTATCTGTCACACAGTGGAAAGCCTGTACATCATAGAAACCAGAGTTATATATATAGGGTTAAGGCCATGATACCATTCTTACTGTACGGAGCCCACTTTTAGCCTGCCATGACACTTAATGTGTGTATACATATATATTATATATACACACATACACAAACATAACATGTATAGAAGAAATGTGCACATTTCCCTTTCATCTCTTTAATGAGAAATTTTCAATGGGTCCAGGCATCACCCTACCTCAGTAGGGACTTTGTAGGCCCACAAGTTAGACTGCTATAGAAATCAGTGTAGATATGGAAAATATATGCCCAAAGGTTTCATTTTTATACTTTGGAATATATTGGAGCAGGATTGGGATCCCTGTCAGGTTGCACTCCTCTCCTGGATTCCATTACAATGATTTTCTACTGTCTTGCCAACAACCTGCTTAGTTTCCATGCAGTGGCTGCACCAGATTTCGCACACTCCAGTTTTAGCAAATAACATCTCTAAAAAGTTTGGATGTCGTTTTTTTTTTGAGAGAGCTTGTGGTCCCACAATCAGCATGGTGCAGAACTTAATTTGTATCCCTATATAAATCTATATATCATATTATGTTGTCATCTCTGTGACAGAACACTATGTGACAGGCACTATATTGTCTCAGTAGGCAGATTGAAGGCCCATGGTCATCTTGCTGTGGAACAAATGTAATATACACACACACACACATACACTCTATAGGCGCTGAAAAATACTGTTTGATGTTCACAGTCTTGGATAAAGTGGGACAGGATTAGAACCCCTGTCAGGTTTTACTGTTATCTGGGTTTCCATTAGAATGATATACTTGATTTTACTGTCCTAATGACATTTTACCAGAAATGAAGTGAGAGCATCTTTAAACAAACAAAACATATAGAAAATAAAAGTGATTTAATAGATTAGGACAGGGTCTCCAAACTTTCTAAACAGGGGGGCCAGTTTACTGTCCCTCGGACTTTAGGGGGCCTGCCTGTGGCCATTGGGAGTGGAAAAAGCCCAGGAGTCAGTGGGAATAAACAATGCCCCATCTTTGGTGTCAGTGGGAGGAAATGTGCCTCATCATTGGGCGTGAGAAATTGTGCCCAGTCATTGGGAGAAATTGTGCCCGGTCATTGGGAGGAATTGGACCCGGTCATTGGGAGGAATTGTACCCGGTCATTGGGAGGAATTGTGCCTGGTCTTTGGGAGGAATTGTGCCCGGTAATTGGGTGGAATTGTGCCCAGTCATTTGGTGCAATTGTGCCCGGTCATTGGGAGGAATTGTGCCCGGTCATTGGGTGCAATTGTGCCCGGTCATTGGGAGGAATTGTGCCCGGTCATTGGGAGGAATTGTGCCCTGTCATTGGGTGGAATTGTGCCCGGTCATTGGGTGGAATTGTGCCCGGTCATTGGGTGGAATTGGACCCGGTCATTGGGAGGAATTGGACCCGGTCATTGGTGTCAGTGGGAGGAGTTGTGCCCCATCATTGGTGTCGTTGGGAGGAATTGTGCCCCTTCACTGGTCTCGGGGGGGGGGAATTATGCCCCATCATTGGTATCAGTGGATGAAATAGTGCCCCAAGGGCCAGATAAAAGCAAGCAAAGGGACCCAGTTTGGAGACCACAGGATTGGGAAGAAAGATAGTATCCCTTTAGGTTTTTTAGTTGAGTTTGTGTCCCTGAAGCTTATACAAAAAAAATGGTATTCTGACAGGCAAAACCTCCACACTTCTTATTTGTTGGTAGATCCAAAAGAGGTTGCACACAGAAATTGTGCATGTGTGGTGAACCTTAGTGCCGGTTCACACAGGGGCAGCGCGACTTTGCAAGGCGACTTGGAGGCGACTTCAGCGCGACTTACAACGCGACTTCAAGTCGCCTCCAGGACAGGCGACTTTGCCTGTGGCCAATCGGAGCTAATCAGCTCTTGTGACATCATTGTTGTACCTGGGTAAATTCTTTTCTTCTTCCTTTTAAGTCGCTTCACTATAGACGAGGATCCGACTTCAAGGCGACTTCCATTGAAATCTATGGGTACAAGTCGCCTAGAAGTAGTACAGGAACCTTTTCTGAAGTCGGAGCGACTTCAGTAGTGTACATTAAGACGGCTCTCATTAACTACAATGGAATTTCTGATGTCAAGCGACTTGAGGTCTGTCGGATCCCAAGTCGCTATCGCTATAGTGTGAACTGGCACTCAATGTATTTGTACATGAGAAAAAAAATCCTCAGAGCTTACCCTAAAAACCATCAGTGTGATAAATAAACTAAAGCAGCAGTATTCAAAGTCATAACAACTAAAAATAATGAAACAATAATCCTGTTGTACACTGTGCAACTAGCTAATCTAAAAATCATAAGTATCGCCAATTAATCACTAATGGAAATCAAAATAATTGTGATAGAACCACTTAAAAAATAGCGATAATAACCCTCCTAGTGAACGAACGAATGAACAGATGACTAAGCTTGCTCATAGACATGTGCGCCGTCAATAAATTTGTTTCGTTCCGTTTCGTACGAAAATTTGTATTTCGTCATTTGTGTCCGAAATTCAATTTGGATTCGTACGAAATACGAATTTCGTAAACTTTTCGTAAAATAATGAAAGTTCGTTATGATGAATTTATCATTATGAGGGGTTCCCACCATCCCTGTGCTGTGCTGACCTCCTCTGATTGGTGAACAAAACACCAGTCATGTTTCTGTTGTAACAGAATTTGGATCCGAAATTTCGTATTTCGTATAAAATTCGTAAGCATAGCAATTCCGATCAGGTTTCCACCATCCCTGTGCTGAGTTCCTGGGTCTGTACACCTGCTGTGCCCATTATGAGGGGTTCTCACCATCCCTGTGCTGTGTTCCCGGGTTTTAACTTTTAGGTTCGTTAACTTTTTGTATCAATTACGAATTTTCGTTACGAATTTGGATCCGAAATTCTTAAACGAAATTTCGTATTTCGTACAGAATTCATATGCATAAAAATTCATATTTCGGATTCGTACAAATTTCCAGAAATTTGTACGAAACTAATTGCACATGTCTACTGAGTAATCAGCAGTTATAATACCCCCAAAACGTATAAAGACATATGAAGGAACCTGTTAGAGAATAGTGATAATAAATCCCCCCAAAAAAGTGATCAATGAGTAAGCAAGTCCATCTTCTAAATCGGTAAAACTTTACTGTTAACAAGTACTTCTAACTTTAAGTAGTGCCGTTTTCAGATCACTTCAGTTCAATATTTATTGAAATGTTGTATCACTATCAATTTTATTTCAAACTGCTGATTACTTGGCAATACCAATGATTGCAAGTTAGCTAGTTGCAGGTGTGGTACAACTATTAAAGGTCGTTATTTATCGGTCACACAGTGGAAAGCCTGTACATTATAGACACCAGGGTTGTATATCTGTAAAGGAGAAATGGGCAACAGGGTTAAGGTCATGATACAATTCATACTCGGTACAGTAAGAACACTTTTACCCTACCATGACACATACATACATGCATACATACACACACACACACATACACACACACACACAAACATGACATGTATAGAAGAAATGTGCACATTTCCCTTCCATCTCTTGAGAAATGTTCAATAGGTCCAGGCCTCACCCTACCTCAGTAGGGACTTTGAAGGCCCACAAGTTAGACTGCTATAGAAATTGGTGTAGATATTGAAAATATATGCCCAGAGAGAACAGTTTAATTTTTATACTTTTGAACAGATTGGGGCAGGACTGGGATCCCAGGTAGGGTTGCACTGCGCTCCAGGATTCCATTAGAATGGATTTTCTACTGTCTTGCCAACATTTTCCTGTACATAAAGTGAGGATATGTTTGATAGAGCCACAAAATAAAAGGGATTTACTTTAATAGACTAAAGGCAGCTTTCACACTGGAGGCACTTTACAGGTGCTATAGTACTAAAACCAGCACCTATAAAGAGCCTCTCCTCTCACTCCAGTGTGAAAGCCCCAAATGCATTTAACCCTTTTTCGGCCATTAGCGGGGGGGGGTTAAATGTGCCAAAAGGGACTGAAAAAATTACTGTAAAGCGCAGCTAAAAATAGCAATACTTTACCACCATCGCCCCAGTGTGAAAGTAGCCTAAGAGAAGGCTAGAACACCTTCCAGGTTTTTGGGCCTGTCTGTGTCCCTGTAGAAGATTATCTCTACACTGTCTGGCAAAAGTCTTGTCAGCAATAAAAGTAATAAACATAGATCTTTATCCAAATTTTAAAAAAAAAAAGATTTTTTTTTTCCCTTCTGCTGTTTTGTAGCAGTAAAGCTCCCCCTTCAAGGTAGGGTTATGTCTGAGAGCTTTAACACCCACAGTTTGGGGGATATTAAGAGCCCTTTCACACTGGGGCGGTTTGCAGGCGTTATTGCACTAAAAATACCGCCTGCTGCTATTGAATCAGATTGCAACGTCTGATGGTTTGGTCATCCAATGCTCCGGGATTAGAACTACAGCTATGTGCCGTTCTAACCCAGTTGTGATAGCTCAGAACAAACACCAGGCAGGCTGTATGTAAGTTCAAACAGGAATCTCTTTTATTGCAATATACAGGCTCTTTTATACACTAAAAGAGGAGGTGCAGATCCTCATATTACTCATATTACTCTAACAATACAGCTGTAACCTAATTAACCTAATTAACATGAGCTAATTAACTAATCCCTTTAGACAGCCTAGATGACTCAGACATGACCTTTAGGACAGACTGGCCATCTTGTAGTTCAGAAAATCCAATCAACATTATCACAATAGCAGAGTTAATTAAACACAAACAACAATGGGGATCAAATGCACAAAATACACATTTTAGCAGACAACAGACAGGTAGCTGGAATTGATGACATTAGCATTTAACAGTAGGAGTCCCAACGGTATGAATCAGTCACTATTCCAATATGGCAATTCCAGGGTCCCCAGAGTCTGTGTGTCCTGGGGGACCAGGACCCGAATCCACAGTAATAACACCTCAAGGGTCCCCAGGCATACAGCTCACAAAGAGCACCGTTCCCCCAAATGCCAGGGCCCACGATCGATCGGCAAGAGGCTAGCAATACAGTCCCCTCCAAAAGTCTCTCTCCCAGCTAGGTCTGTCACATATATATATATTGGTACTGCCATGAAACTTCTCCTGATGGAGATAGAAAGTAGTCGGCAAATTGTTCACGCATGGCAATGTAGGATGGGTGGAGCAATGCTTTCTGGGTAATTTCCTTACATGCAAAGAAACTGCTGTAAACGGATGAAAACGGATACAAAAACGGATGAAAAACAGATGTAAACGCGTACATTAACAGATGAAAACGGATATTAACGGAACGGAAGACGGATGAAAACGGAGATTAACGGAACGGATGACAGATAAAGACGGATGAAGCAACGGATAAGAACTGATATGTTTTTAACGTGGCTAAACTGACGGTGCCCGTGTGAAAGGGGCCTAAGAGTTTCAATTTGTATGCAATCAAGCCGGCCTTTCCACCACATGGTTTTGGTAAATCTAAAGACACAGATCTGCAGAAAATCTAATAGTGTGTAGGAGGCCTTAGTCTAATCACACAAAGGTACATCTCTGTGAGTGGAATCTGACACAGGAATAAGGTGTGAATGGCTTTCTGACTTGGTAGGGAGATTGTAGTCCTGCATTCAGCATGACATGGACCTTAATGTGTGTATGGAGATATAGATATATATATAAAGTTGAAAACTTAGGCTGTTTCAAAGTATTAAGGAAATTGATTAGGGTTTAGACTTATTATGGTAGATTATTAAGCTGTTCATATTAAGGCTGGGTTCACACCGCAGCATGAAGCTGCTCACAGCAGGGGTCTGGTGCATCACTGTTTGCCATTTTGAATTTTTGGCTTAATTCGGACCTGAAATGGACGAGACGACACACAGGACTCCCGTGCAATTCTCATCAGAGCCGCTCTGGAGATGTGTGATTTGGCTTCATTGAGAGCCGGTCACAATCTCCTGACATGCGAATTGGAATGCGGAGAAAACCACATCCATTTTGCAATAGTGTGAACCCGGCCTAAATTTTTTTTACGCTTGCATAAAAAATTGTTTGAATAGCTTTTTGATATGATTTACAAAATGAGCTGAATTTTTTTTAAATATGTTGGCATAGATTGTCTTGTATTGTGTGGAGTTTAGGGGAAATTGGTTAACATCTAAGCTCTTTTTTGTATAGCAAGCAACATTAAGGGTCCTTTCACACTGGGGCAGTTTGCAGGCGCTGTTGCGCTAATAATAGCGCCTGCAAACCGACCCGAAAGTGCGGCTGCTTTGATTCCAGTGTAAAAGCCCTGAGGGCTTTCACACTGGAGCGGTGCGCTAGCAGGATGGTAAAAAAAGTCCTGCTAGCAGCATCTTCGGAGCGGTGAAGGAGCGGAGCGTATACCGCTCCTTCACCCCTCCTGCCCATTGAAATCAATGGGATGGCGTGGCTATACCGCCGGCAAAGTGCTTCTGCAGAGGCGCTTTGCGGTGGTTTTTAACCCTTTCTCGGGGGTAAAACCGCCCCGCTAGTGGCCGAATACTGACGGTAAAGCGCCGCTTACAATAGCGGCGCTTTACCGCTGACGCCGGTAAATGTCCCTCGTTTTCTTTGTGAGAGACCCAAATCCATGAAACGTCAAGGGCATGTTTGGGGATTTGAGAACTGAGGTTGTGCAAAGTTTAAAGACAATTGATGAAGGTTTAGGCACTTTATTACACGTTAAGCTACATTATGCTATTTTCACATGAAGGCCTCATGCACACGGGGCATTTTAACTGATGCTTTTGGAAGCGTCAGACATTTATTTTTTTTTTTACAGCTTAAAAATGCCTCCCCATGTTATTCTATGTGCCCATGCACAAATAGGCTTTTAGGAGCCATAAGTGGTATAGGAAAAAAAATACAGGGCCAGAGCGTTTTTGAACAACAGCGTTAAGCTGTAAAAAGACCTGATGCGGTTAAAGCTGACATTAACACCTAAGCGCGTGTTATCTCTGTACACAGCCTTAACCACTTCAGCCCCGGACCATTTGGCACTGCGTCACTTTAACTGACAATTGCGTGGTCGTGCGACGTGGCTTCCAAACAAAATTGACGTCCTTTTTTTCCCACAAATAGAGCTTTCTTTTGGTGGTATTTTATCACCTCTGCGGTTTTTATTTTTTGCACTTTAAACAAAAAAGAGCGACAATTTTGAAAAAAACGCATTATTTTTTACATTTTGCTGATAAAAATATCCCCCAAAAATATATAAAAAAACATTTTTTTTTCCTCAGTTTAGGGCGATCGTAGTATTCTACATATTTTTGGTAAAAAAAAAATCGCAATAAGCGCCTGATTGGTTTGCGCAAAAGTTATAGCGTTTACAAAATAGGGGATACTTTTATGGCATTTTTATTAATAATTTTTTTTTTTACTAGCAATGGCGGTGATCAGCGATTTTTATCGTGACTGCAACATTATGGCGGACATGTCGGACATTTTTTACACATTTTTGGGACCATTGTCATTTATACAGCGATCAGTGCTATACAAATGCACTGATTCCTGTGTAAATGACACTGGCAGTGAAGGGGTTAACCACTAGGGGGCAGTGTAGGGGTTAAGTATGTCCTGCGGAGTGATTCTAACTGTGGGGGGGGGAGGGGCTGTGTCTCTGCTCCGATGACAAGGAGCTGTGATCAGTGACACTGTCACTAGGCAGAACAGGGAGATGCTCGTTTACATCAGCATCTCCCCGTTCTTCCACTCCGTGAGGCGATCGCGGGTATCCCCACGGTGATCGAGTCTGCGGGACCCACGACCCGACTCACAGAGCTCCCGGCCGGCGCGTGTGCGATGGCACGGCGGCAAATTTAAAGGGTCGTACAGGTACGCCCATTTGCCGTGCCATTCTGCCAACGTACATCGGCGTGCGTCAGTCAGGAACCGGTTAAGCCATGTCAGGTGTTTTTAAGCTGTATTAATTGGATTTGGGAGAGGAAAATAGAAGGGGCCAGAGAGAGGCTGTTTAACGTGAACACTGCTATGTATTAACGCCAATGCAAAAATGCTTCTAAAAGCGCATTTTTACAGCTGATTTTTTCTGGCGTCCGGTACTGGCTTTGCAACTCATTTTTTTTTAACGCCCTGTGTGCATTAGGCCTAAATATTTTATCCCCATTTCCTGCTATGCACAGAATTGCGCTGCCTTTTAGCAGGTGCATGTGGTGCCACGGCCCCATTCCCACGTGGGTGCTTTGTGAACGTTAGATGGCGAGTGTTGCAAAATTAGGGCATGTTTTCACACTACGTACATAAGGCTGAGCAATTGTTTCAAAAGAAAGCCCTGTGCATGACAAAAGCATCAAAGTAGCTCATGTAGCCCTTTTTTTTTAACCAAGTGTTTTTAAGCTTCTTTTTTTTTAGAGGCACATGCGTTTGCCACATTTTGGGTTTTATTAACCACTTGCCGATTGGGCCATAGCCGAAAGATGGCTACAGCGTGGCCAACTTATTCCTCCCAGAATGTTGCTCTTGCGCCCCCCCATGGGGTGTGCTCTCACAAACATCCGTGACCGCCGGGTCCGGAAGACCCGGCGCATCACAGATCGCGGTAAATGGCCGCTTGTTGCTCCGTTCCTCCCTCCCCTCTCTGTACCGATCTGTACAGTGAGGGGGGAGAGGGGGAGAGATTGTGTTTAGCAGTGCTGTGGGCTGGATCTGTAGTGCCCACAGCGCTGCTCTGTGCCCATACCCTGCAATACCCTGCAATACCCTGCAATAAATTTGAAAAAAAGGACAAAAATTTCATATAGATACAGTGTTGCATGACTGAGTAATTGTCATTCAAAATGTGAGAGCACCGAAAGCTGAAAATTGGTCTGGTTAGGAAGGGGGTTTAAGTGCCCAGTGGTCAAGTGGTTAATAATGAACCTCACTGTGTTGTGGAAATTTTTATGAAGATGTATATTAATGTATTGTCATAGCGTCTCCCAGGGTTAGTTCTCCCGCAGCCCGCTCTAAGGAGCTGACTGGGGCAGACTGACGCTGGTTGAGATCCGTCTGGTAGTGAAAAGCTTCTTGAGGATGTAGAGAAGTGTTTGCAGAGTTGGGGATATGTCCGCCAGAGAAGGGCCCCTGTGCAATGCACAGAACGATCGTCTGGGGGGGGGGGGGTTGTGTTCACTCTGCAAAGACATTATCGGTTATGAGATGTACGCTCTTGTTGCCCGTGTGCCTGATCAACACATGGGGGGGAGGGGGGCATGGCGTTTTATTTGGGGAAATGTTGAAGACAGGGGTTTACTGAGATGCGTTATACCAGAAGGTGGAAAGGACGCTTATCAGCGCAGGTGAAATAGATTACGCGTAGCATATAATGGAATTCCCACGACAACTGCAAGCTTGAAACTATTTTGCGCTTTTTGTCAAATACATGCAAAAATGCACAATTTTGTGCACTTCTAGAACAATGTCCAGGTCTGAATGGGACCTTTTTGTTAATCCCCCCCCCCTACATCTCTGAATGCATATACGTTTGAATGCAGCAAAGCGCATGGTGACACAATTCCCAGGGTCAGGAAATTCATCTGGCATTTAGGGAATCCTATTGAAATGAATGGTTTGCCCTACATCTGATGCCCACAAACGCACAGAATCACACGTATACTCCAGTGTTGTGAACAGAACCTTTAGCTAGCTATATATATTATACAATCTTCTTGTACAATCTCTAGATTTACATACATTTGTGTACTGCAAGGGTCTGCCTGATTGGATACAAATTGAAAGTGCTGTTTAGATTTGACCACATATTATATGACTTTTCATATTTATAAATGAAAAATTGTACAATAGGATTGTATGATGCGTGATCAGCTTAAGTTTAGACAGTGCACAGTTAGATCAAGGTTCTTTGATGGCGCCCTGTGGGAGGGTGAAATGCATTGATGCGACGCAACTTCCAGGCACGACTGACGTCACTTCCGGTCTCGTGGAAAGAACGCCATTAATGGCGTTTGCTGTATTCTTCTCAATTTCATGCCTGTTTTTAACTTAGGTTTGTAAGTAAGCACTTTTTATGTGCAATAAATACCTGTTCTTAGCATACTTCTCTATTAGTCCCTTCTCTTCCTTTTGGGTACCTGGTGTTATGGCTGAGAAATCATTTTGAAGGATTATCATCAAGTCACATCATTGAATCTGCCATCCTGTGGACATCCTTTTGGATATCGTTATAAGTCTGTATTGACCCCCTGACTGAAAAGCTGGGTGTCGTTGTGATCTGGTGAGTGAGGACACATGTGGGGGGTGTTTCGGAACACCTGAAAATTTTTCTGCAACATTTTTTTCTGCACTTTTTGCACACTAGATGTGAAGCATTTTCCCAGTTTTTTATGGACTTCATGTTTTTGTTGTTTTCACTTATGATGGGTCTGTATTTGTGAGCGCTGTATTTATGTATTTTTATTGTGTCCAAGTGTTTAGCACTTTGTGTATAGCAGCTTCATTCACTTTATATTACCTATAATTTTTTTTCACCATCAGCGTGACTTTATATACTGTATTTATTGGCGTATAACACACACCGGCGTATAACACGCACCCCAAGTTTAGGAGGGCATTTTAAGGAAAAAAAACTTTTAGGAGGGAAGTTTAAGAAAAAAAACTTACATTTAAATGTCCATCAATGCAGCCTTATCAGTAACCATCTGCACCCTTCCCAGTGTCATTTGCAGCCTTGCCCAGTGCCGTTTGCAGCCTTGCCCAGTGCCGTTTGCAGCCTTGCCCAGTGTCGTTTGCAGCATTGGCCAGTGCCATTTGCAGCCTTGCCCAGTGCCGTTTGCAGCCTTGCCCAGTGCCATTTGCAGCCTTGCCCAGTGCCGTTTGCAGCCTTGCCCAGTGCCGTTTGCAGCCTTGCCCAGTGCCGTTTGCAGCCTTGCCCTGTGCCGTTTGCAGCCTTGCCCAGTGTCGTTTTCAGCCTTATCAGTGTCCATCTGCAGCCTTGCCCATTGTCATTTGCAGCCTTGCCCATTGTCATTTGCAGCCTTGCCCAGTGTCATTTGCAGCCTTGCCCAGTGCCGTTTGCAGCATGTAAATGTTTAAATTTGCCGCTGCCGAGATAGACAGAGCCTGTGTACTCGGTTCGTTTCGCAGTCCCGCCCAGCTCCTATGATGGACATAACACAGGTCCAATGAAGGGACTGCGAGCAGAGCCGAGCTGAGTACACAGCACACTTGGCTCGGTCTTTTTTGGCAACGCTCGCTCCTCATCCTCTGAGACACCAGGGAGACGGGATGGCATGACTGTGAGCGGAGCTGAGCACTCGGCTCGGTCTTTTTCGGCGGCGCTCGTTTTTTTCTGTGGCACTCGGTCTTTTTCAGCTCACAGACCGTGGGGATCGGCATATAACATGCACCCATGATTTTCCCCTGATTTTAAGGGAAAAAAAAGTGCGTGTTATACGCCAATAAATACAGTATTTAGATCATATATTTTTTCACATATATTACGGCTTACCAACCATTAGATATAGTGACTGCATTATTTTTTCTTTCTTTTAGGATTTTTTTTCCTCTGTTTTCATTTTGAGATTTGGCCAGTAACACCTCCTGTATTAGAGCGCCCCCACTCTGGATGAAGGAGCACAGGGGCACATTTGGACAGCATCATTGTCATTCTGGGGGGCGCGGAATGTTAGATGTACTAGCAGAATTGGATACACTAACCAATTGAAGCCAAACACAATATCCCTAACTACTAAATTGAGGACTTTAACCGTACTACTGAATCAAATGTTTATTTGAAAAGGTTAAAATTAATATACACAGTAAAAAACTAATAGAAACATGCTAGATAAAAATATGATACTCTTAAGTAATTCACTCATCATCCCTGCTGTGAATGGGTGACGAGTTGCTTGCTGTGACTTTGGCGCATTTCACGGGTTGCAGCCCGCTTCATCAGGAAGAAAAGTACAGCCAAGCTCTATAACAATAAAAGATACATCTTTATCAATTTACATACAATATGGTTATTTGATGGAACTATTTCCACCTAACTACAGGTAGGTGCAAAACATACCTGTCATATACTGTATGTAGAGAACAACATACACAAGCAAGTACACCACTTTTATGACCGGTTGTTGGTAGTTTCCACAGCAGATAGGTCAGTTCATTCGGCATATAGATAAAACTCGATATCGCCACAAGTCAACAAATTAAGCCTCTTGTTGATAATAAAAAATGTCTATAACAATAAAGGAAAAATATAATGATAAGGAATAAGAGAACTGCTTAATAGGGACAGAAAGGAGAGAGGAGGGGTTCCTATGGTGGAAGGGGGCCCTTTAACCACTTCAGCCCCGGAAGATTTTACCCCTTTCCTGACCAGAGCACTTTTTGCGATTCGGCACTGCGTCCCTTTAACTGACAATTGCGCGGTCGTGCGATACTGTACCCAAACAAAATTGACGTCCTTTTTTCCCCACAAATAGAGCTTTCTTTTGGTGGTATTTGATCACCTCTGCGGTTTTTATTTTTTGCGCTATAAACAAAAAAATAGCGACAATTTTGAAAAATAAAAAGCAATATTTTTTACTTTTTGCTATAATAAATATCCCCAAAAAATATATAAATTTTTTTTTTCCCCTCAGTTTAGGCCGATATGAAATCTTCTACATATTTTTGGTAAAAAATCGCAATAAGCGTTTATTGATTGGTTTGCGCAAAAGTTATAGCGTCTACAAAATAGGGGATAGTTTTATGGTATTTTTATTGGTAATTTTTTTTTTTTTACTAGTAATGGCGGCGATCTGCGATTTTGATCGTGACTGCGACATTATGGCGGACACATCGGACCCTTTTGCACGATTTTGTTGATTTATACAGCGATCGGTGCAATTAAAAATGCATTGATTACTGTGTAAATGTGACCGGCAGTGAAGGGGTTAACAACTAGGTGGCGCTGTAGGGGTTAAGTGTGTCCTAGGGAGTGATTCTAACTGTGGGGGGAGGGGCTGTGTATGACACGTCAGTGATCACCGCTCCCGACTACAGGGAGCGGTGATCAGTGACAGTAGACAGAACGGGGAGATGCTTGTTTACATTAGCATCTCCCCGTTCTTCCTCACCGTGAGACGATCGCGGGTATACCCGCGGACATCGAGTCTGCGGGACCCGCAATCACGGTCACGGAGCTCCCAGTGGCGCGTGTGCGCCTGCAAGCCGCCTCCTAAAGGGCAACGTACAGGTACATTAATCTGCCTGTACATGCCCTTCTGCCACAGTATATCTGCGTGAGGCGGTCAGGAAACGGTTAAGTTCCCAACTACACCCCTACTCCTCATAATGAGACAATGGGGTTGATTTACTAAAGGTAACTCCACTTTGCACTACAAGTGCACTTGGAAGTGCAGTCGCTGTAGATCTGAGGGGAAGATCTGAAGTGAGATGAAGCTCTGCTGATTTTATCATCCAATCATGTGCAAGCTAAAATGTTGTTTTTTTTTATTCTCCTTGCATGTCCCCCTCGTATCTACAGCGACTGCACTTCCAAGTGCACTTGTAGTGCAAAGTGGATTTACTCTTAGAAAATAACCCCCATTGCTATACTGGGCGCCCCCTTTTCCTTTATTATGTTATAGACATTTTGTATTATCAACAAGAGGCTTGATTTGTTGACTTGCTGGCGATATCAACTTTACTGGCTGGATCACCAAAATAAAGGAAAGAAAGACAAAAAAAATACAACTAATGCAGCCATCGTGTCCAAGAATTGGTAAGCTCCAACATAATAAAAGTTTGCTTTTGGCTTTACTACTTCTTTGACATTTATAGGTAATAACACCAGGGGTAGTAGATCAAGGGGATCTCCGATTGCCTCCTGGTGGATTGAGAGGGATTTTTTTTCCAAACTGGAGAGAATTGGATCATGCTTTTTTACCATCCTCTGGATCCACTGTGGGCATAGGATTGCGTATATATATGTAACTAAATAAATGACATAGTAGCATTTCCTCCCACTAACACCGATACAGCAGCATTTTCTTCTCCCACAGACACTGACCCAGCAGCATTTTTTCCTTCCAGTGACACCGCTGATGTGGGAACATATTTTCCTCACACCGATGCGGGAACATATTTTCCTCACACCGATGCGGGAACATATTTTCCTCACACGGATGCGGGAACATATTTTCCTCACACCGGTGCAGCCCCCTTCATAAAACATTCCAGGCCACATGCCCTCAAATTTTCCTTCCAGTGACACCGCCGATGCAGGAACATATTTTCCTCACACCAATGCAGGAACATATTTTCCTCACACCGGTGCGGGAACATATTTTCCTCACACCAATGCAGGAACATATTTTCCTCACACCGATGCGGGAACATATTTTCCTCACACCGATGCGGGAACATATTTTCCTCACACCGATGCGGGAACATATTTTCCTCACACCGATGCGGGAACATATTTTCCTCACACCGATGCGGGAACATATTTTCCTCACACCGATGCGGGAACATATTTTCTTCACACCGATGCGGGAACATATTTTCCTCACACCGATGCGGGAACATATTTTCCTCACACCGGTGCAGCCCCCTTCATAAAACATTCCAGGCCACATGCCCTCAAATTTTCCTTCCAGTGACACCGCCGATTCAGGAACATATTTTCCTCACACCGATGCGGGAACATATTTTCCTCACACCGGTGCAGCCCTCTTCATAAAACATTCCAGGCCACATGCCCTCAAATTTTCCTTCCAGTGACACCGCCGATGCAGGAACATATTTTCCTCACACCGGTGCGGGAACATATTTTCCTCACACCAATGCAGGAACATATTTTCCTCAGACTGATGCAGGAACATATTTTCCTCACACCGATGCAGGAACATATTTTCCTCACACCGATGCAGGAACATATTTTCCTCACACCGATGCAGGAACATATTTTCCTCACACCGATGCAGGAACATATTTTCCTCACACCGATGCAGGAACATATTTTCCTCACACTGAAGTGGGAACATATTTTCCTCACACCGATGCAGGAACATATTTTCCTCACACCGATGCAGGAACATATTTTCCTCACACCGATGCAGGAACATATTTTCCTCACACCGATGTTGGAACATATTTTCCTCACACCGATGTGGGAACATATTTTCCTCACACCGGTGAAAGCCGCCTTGATAAAACATTCCAGGCCACATGCCCTCAATATGGGGGGACACCTTGGCTAAGGACAAGGGCCCCTTCCCCACAACCCTGGTTTGGTGGTTTGGAGGCCTATAGGTGGGGAGGGGGGGAGGGGTTATCGAAATCTGAATGCCATTGTGTTAATGATTAAGGGGTACATAGTATTCCTACTCATTCACAAAAAATGTAAATAGTAAATATAGACATACACTTTTTGCCAAGTTATTTATTGAAGAACGAAAAAACCCAGTATGTATATCCATTAGTAAATGTTATATAAACAGTTTTTAAATCAATTTTAAATCAATAACAAGATATGCATTACAATTATCTTATATTTCATTAAAATCATCTTATATTTCCATTAAAATCATCTTCTGTTGTTTCAGGTTACAATTCAAAATGTTTCAGAGACTGCGACACCGGGAGTGCTTTTATCCATAGAGGTTAAAGAGGTTGTGTCCTAAAATTAAAAAGTATTTAAAGGCTGAGTACAAAGAACATTTTACAAACATGAAAGTACCAAAAAAATGTAAAAGTTTTCTTAGGAACAGTGCTCCAAAAACTGCTATATATGTTTTCTTATATTCTAATTGCTCTCAAACTTGGTTTAGAATGAGACTGTGATATACAGTATTTTGCACTTTACAAACATAAAGAATTTTGAGTTAAATTATATGTAAACTGAATCACTAAAATCTCACAGAAGACCATTGTGGTACATATCACAAAGATCACCACGCACACCAAACAAATGTGAATAAAAATGAAAAAATATAAAAAAAATAATTATATATCTATATATATCCAGGGCTTTTTTTCAGCAGGAACGCGGGGGGAACGCAGTTCCGGCACCTCCTGGACTGACTGTATGTAATGGAAAGAGATGCTGGGGTGTGCTGCAGGGTATTGATGCTCACTGTTGGGGGATCTATTCTAGCTGGAGGGGATCTATTTTTGCAGGGGGGTCTATTGTTGTTGAGGAGGTCTATTGTTGCTGGTGGGGGACCTATTGTTGCTAGGGGTGGGTCTTATGTCGCTGGGGGGTCAGTTTTTGCTGAAGGAGATCTACTGCTGGAGGAGGGGTCTATTGTTGATGGCTGCCAGAGAGTCTATTAATGCTGGCTGTGTGGAGATCTGTTGATGCTGCCAGGAATCTATTGTTGCTGGGGGGGGGGGGGGGGGATTTTGTTGAGGGTGGTACATTGCTGTTAGGGAGATCTATTGTTGCTGGCTGAAGGGGATTTATTTTACTGCTTTTCTTGATACCATTACAAAATTCCATACAAATTACTTAGCACCACAAAATGATACTTGGTTCTGTATTGTCTAAAAGGGGCGGTACTGGGAGGTGGGTAGGGGATGGAATCAAGGGATGGTGCTCGGATGTGGGTAGGGGGCGGGGAAAAGGGGTGCCTCGGATAAGGGGAGTTCCTGCACCTATTGTCTGAGAAAAAAGCCATCTATCTATCTATCTATCTATCTATCTATCTATCTATCTATCTATCTATCTATCTATCTATCTATCGTACAGTGCTGTAAAAAAGTATTTGCCCCCTTCCTGGTTTTTTTTTGCATATTTGTCACGCTTAAATGAATCAGATCATTAAACAAATTTTAATGATTTAGCAACGGCAGGGGGCAATTACGTATTTAAAAAGGGCCAGGCAAGCTTGTTTTAATCACTCCTGGGTTTTTTATTTTTTCCTATAAAAAAAATAGTTCCTGTCAGTAAATTTTGTAAATAAGTAATTTTTCTCCTTCATTGATGGGCGCTGATGAGGCAGAACTGATGGGCACTGATAGGCTGCACTGATGAAGTGCCACTTATGGGCACTGATGAGGAGGCACGAACATGCCACATTTATGGGCACTGATAGGTGGCACTGATAGGCGGCACTGATGGGTGGCACTGAGCAAAGATAGGTGGCACTGGTGGGCAAAGATAGGTGGCACTGGTGGGCAAAGATAGGTGGCACTGGAGGGCACGGATAGGCGATACTGATGGGCATTGATGGGTAGCATTGATGGGCAGCACTGATAGCCAGCACAAACTGGCATCACTAATGGCCACTGATTGCTGGCACTTGTAGGCAATGATTGCTGGCACTGGTGGGCACTTAATTGTAATCAGGGAACTGATGATCAGTGCCCTTATCACATATCTAGCTGTTCCCTGTGAGGAGATGCCGCTGATCGGCTCTCCTCTCCTCACACTCTGTCAGTGTGAGGTGCGCCGATTACCGGCATCTCCGTGTTTACACGTGACCGGTTGTGATTGGACACAGCCGATCACATGGTTAAAGAGCCTCTTAAAGCATGATTAAAGAGGCTCTTTACACAGATCGGGGTCCTAGCAACACAGCGTGGCCACGATTGCCACGCTGCGCCCCCCCTGGGGGCACGCGAGATTGGTTGTTCTGGGAGGCCGTCATAGGACGGTGGGCAGGCGCCAAGTGGTTAAAGTGATTATAAAGTCTAATTTTTTTCCTATAACAATAACAAACATGTTATACTTACCTCTTCTGTGAAGTTGGTTTTGCACAGAGCAGCCCGGATCCTCCTCTTCTCAGGTCCCTCTTTGCTGCTCCTGGCCCCTCCCTCCTGTTGAGTGCCCCCACAGCAAGCAGCTTGTTATGGGGGCACCAAAACCGAGTCACAGCTCCCTGTGTCCATTCAGAAACGGAGCCCCGCCCCACCCCCCCTCTCCCCTGATTGGCTAGCTGACTGATTGACAGTAGTGGCAGCCAATGGCTGTGTCTCAACCAATCAGGAACGAGAATCTTGTGACGTGTGAGACACTAGAGGACATCGCTGGACAGAGGGACCTCAGGTAAGTATTAGGGGGGCTGATGCACACATAAGGGTTTTTCTCCCCTAATGCATAGAATGAAAAACCTCCTGACTTTAAAACCCCTTTCATAAATGAAAACATCATTTAAAAATTGCATTTTGTATTTACTTTGGTTATCTTTCTGTAATATACTGTATATAATAAATATTGCTATGTTGCAGCTTGTTACTGTCATGCTTTCCCACACTTCATAAAATATAAAAACCTCCAAAGTACAGCGCAACAAGTAAATACTAATATTTTGATCCTACTATGCCAAATCATCAAAATACAATATTCCTCAAAATCTCCTGTGTGTGCAACAAACAACATTAACAATAAATAAAATGTAAACAATCACTAGATTTATTATATACTGTATAAATAATCAATATGAAACTCAATCCTCGAAAACACAGTCCACAATCTTCTTTATAAATGACTTGTTCTTATTGTGATATCACATGCATCCATTTACATGTGTGCTTGAAGGGCAAATCCCAAAAAACACACTTTTATCAGAATATGCACGGCAAGCACACATATAAAAGTAGCACGTCATTTAAAAGAAGATTGCGGACTGTGTTGTTTGAGGATTTGAGTATCATATCGATTATTTATACTGTATATAATGAATCTAGTGGTTGGACCCCCACACTCACACCACCCCCTCCTTACAGAATAACAAGGTTCTGCCCCCTGCTGACACCTGTGTTATTTGAATTTGACGCAGCTGTGCATGGTTCCATCTGCCATCCATGTCATTCATTCACAGAGACGAATGAAAAATAAACTACCACCGCAGAGGGACTTGCAGTTTTCAATGAAGAACAAGGGCAGTGACATCACCACACTTGTAGTCCATTGATGCTTTCTCCAGCGCCATAACCAAAGGTCCATAACTGGGTCCAGACCTGAGCTAGAAGAGGAGTCTGCAGGAGCCAAAGTATTGCACCCTCAATCCACTGATTTCTTTTCCAATGCCTTGCAGCCTCCAGTGCCAATGCAAAAAAATAAAATAAAAAAAAATAATGCATGAATGTTTATGCTTTTTGCAATGTGGGTGTATATATAATTATTATTATTTTTTTTTTTTTGCAAAAGGCAACCCCCAGCACTGATGCTGCTAACGGCACACAAAGCCTCTTTTGCCGACACTCCACTCCCTCTCCATCAGCAGAGCAGTGCAGGGAAGTGTCAGGGCGACACAAATGCATTCCAAATTCAGAATTCCCCACACCGCACCTGCACTGAGGGGGAGGCACTGCGCCCACACGCGTTGTAAAAGATGGGAAGCATTGTTTGGTTCTCTAACTTTGCTGTAGCTGCGATCGTCAGCTCTTGTGATGGGGAAGAGATTGGGTACAGTTCTGCTAGGGGCGGGGGGGGGCGGTCCCTGTTTCCAGGAGGCGGACGACTGTCATTGGCCACTGCTAAAGCCAATCACAGTCCTGCTAGACCTGTCCACCATCTGGAGGAAGATGACTGGCTTGGTTGCCACTACCAATCTAAGAAAGAAGGGATTTCAATGTGATGGAGAAAACCCCAATCAGGTGACAGTTTGTGGAATTACTGTTGAGCTTCTGGGAACTTTGTTGAAATTATTCCTGAACCTTTGTGTCACTTACTACTGAACCCCGGCAGTCTGTGTCCCTTTAAGCCACAGCCAGTATTCATGGCAATGAAAATTACACTCAACTTTTCCTGCGGCGTCACACTTTTCCTCAGCTGTGGGGGCCCAACTTATGATCCTGCACACAGACCCACTGCTTTCAGAAAATGCCCCTGACCTGAGCTCATCATTGTGCATCCATTCCAGATGCTTGTATGTGACACAACATACATCCCATACATCTCATACATCTCATACACCCCATACATCTCATACACCCCATACATCACATACATCCCATACATCACATACATCCCATACATCCCATACATCCCATACATCCCATACATCTCATACATCACATACATCCCATACATCACATACATGCCATACATCACATACATCCCATACATCTCATACAACTCATACAACTCATACACCCCATACATCACATACATCCCATACATCACATACAAGCACATGGGCTGAATGCGAGAGGTGGATCAGCAGGATGACTGTGCCAGGACAGGTAGATGTGTCTCATCTCTGCTTCCTTTCACCACTCTGCGTATCACGCATATCATAGGTGAGAAGAGGGTACAGCGGTGGAGCAAATGAGCAGGAGGGTACAGTGGTGGGGAAAATGAGCAGGAAGGGTTCAGAGGTGGGACAGAAGAGCAGGAGGGTACAGCGGTGGGGCAGGTGTGCAGGGGGTTCAGTGTTGGGCCAGACAAGAAGGGGGTTACAATGGTGGGACAGAAAAGCAGGGGGTTAGAGCAGTGGGGCAGATGTGAAAGGATGTGTATTGGTGGGACAGGAGAGCAGGGGGAACAGAGGTGAGACAGATGTGCAGGAGGTGCATTGGTGGGGCAGATGAGAAAGCGGGTTACAGTGGTGGGGCAGGTGAGAAAGAGGGTTACAGTGGTGGGGCAGGTGAGAAAGCGGGTTACAGTGGTGGGGCAGGTGAGAAAGCGGGTTACAGTGGTGGGGCAGGTGAGAAAGCGGGTTACAGTGGTGCGGCAGATGAGTAGATGGGTTCAGTGTTAGGACAGATGAGAAGGGAATTCAGTAGTGAGACAGAAGAGCATGGGGATACATCGGTGGAGCAGATGTCCAGGGAGGTACATTGATGGGGCAGATGAGCAGGAAGGTTACAGTTGTGGGGCAGATGTGCAGGAGGTACAGTGGTGGGAGGGATGAGAAGGGGGTTCAGCAGCGGGACAGAAAAGCAGGGGGGTACAGTGACGGGGCAGATGAGCAGAGGGTTACAGTGGTGGGAAAGATGAGCAGGGTGGGTTCACTGTTGGGGAAGATGAGAAGGGGGTTCAGCAGTGGGACAGAAGAGCAAGGGAGTACAGCAGTGGGGCAGATGTGAAAGGAAGTGCATTGGTGGGACAGATGAGCAGGGGGTTACAATGGTTGGGCAGAAGAGCAGGGGGTACAGAGGTAGGGCAGATGTACAGGGGGAGTACAGTGGTGGGGAGAGGAGAAAGGAGGTACATTGGTGGGACAGATGAGTAGGGGGATACAGAAGTGGGGCAGGTGTGCAGAAGGGTGCAGAGGAGAAAGGAGGTACATCGGTGGAACACATGAGCAGGGGGTTACAGTGGTGGGGCAGAAGAGCAGGGGGAACAAAGGTGGGACAGATGTGTAGGAGGTAAAGTGGTGGGGCAAATGAGAAAGGGGGTTACAGTGGTTGAGCATATAAGTTCAGTGTTGGGACAGATGAGAAGGTGGTTCAGCGAGAGAGAAGAGCATGGGGATATGGCGGTGGAGCAGATGTGCAGGGAGATACAGTGGTGGGGCAGATGAGAAACAGGGAACATTGGTGGGGCAGATGAGCAGGGGGGTACAGTGGTGGGGCAGGTGAGTACGGGGTTACAGTGGTGGGGCAGATGAGTACGGGGTTACAGTGGTGGGGCAGATGTGCAGGAGGTACAGTGGTGGGACAGATGAGCAGGTGAATTGAGGCTGATCTGAGGTGTGAGAAATTATTTCACATCCCTTTTGTCCCCAGTGCTTTGGCCCATGCCCTGCATGCAGTTTTATATGATATATACTGTTCTTTCTGCCTGGAAACTGGAGATTGTCCATAGCAACCAAAAAGTGTCCCTTTACGTCAAAAGTGGCTTGAGACCAGCTAGAAAACAGCGATAGTAAATTAGAACATTTGCAGAATTGAGCGATAGTGAATCGTGGGGAAATTTATTTTATTATTATTATTTTTTTTTTTATTATTATTTATTTTTATTTATTATATTATAATTTATGTTTTTGTGTTTCAAACTTTATAATACCCGGGATATCTACTAGACTCTTGTTTGGACAGATTTAAGTGTGTTATTGTTAAGAATTACAGGCCTACAATATAAAACGCCAAATTTACATGCAAAATAATTGTACCGCTTTCAGCACCTAAAATCAGAAAGAATCATACCGCCAGGGAGGTTAAAGTGCCCATATTAAAGACTCACCTTTATAAAGTAACTTCACTCATTTCTGATTTCTCTTACTGATCACAGACTTTCTTTTTCTCTTTTTGTTGTTGGATTAGCATGTAAGACAAAATCAGGAGACAACATTTTTTTTAAAAGTAACATGAAACATTCTAGACAGATGGAAGGGTAACCCACATAATTGAAGTCTATAAAAGAACACAAAATAGCAGGTCTATCGATAATTTTACCTAAGATTTGTGCATTTTCCAAATTGAATCCAATGTAAAATTCGGAGCAACCACCTTCTACTGGGGCATGATGCCCCAGTAGAAGGAGGTTGCTCCGAAACATGTCGGGTTGCTCACGCCATTAAATGACCTGTTACCACGCGATTTTATTTTACCTTTTGTGATCACATTTTATCCAATGAAGTGCACTGTCTAGCACATTTTTTCCAGCTTTTAAATAAAGCTTCTCTTTTTAACTGATTCATGCCCTATGTGGAGATTTTTTTCTTATCTCCCCTTATGAATGGGACCTTGTTGAGCCCCAACCATTTCTATCTCCAAGCCGCTTCCATCTGAAAGAGAGACCCTGAGAGACCGGGAACCCCCATACCACCGTCCGGCGACTTGGATCCTGGGTGCGACTCCCCGTCAGGACTCCTCCTCCAGCTGGATACCTTTGGGATCGGTGTATCCCTCAAGCCTGTATGACACTCCACTATACGGTGACTGTGTCCACCTTTTCCGGTAAGGATATCCATTTCTACCGATTACAGTGTCCATTGTGTAATTAGAAGACCCACGTGCAGAGTGTCTCCACACACAGAGTCCTCCTCAGTTCCCACTTTACGTGGACGCACGACACCACTTACGCCCATGAACCCTCATGTGTGTTTGGGACTAACAGATGATTCACTATACACCTATGGACTTTTTTTATGATATGGTTACACATTTGATTTTTACTTCATGGGTGTAGTTTCTCTCTTTAACACTCCCCCATAGATATAAATCATTAATTTATACGCACCTTTTGGGCGCTGCATGTTTTTTATCTCATGTTCTTGTACATTGTTCACCACTGTGTTACATGCCAGCAGCTACTTTTTTCATTATTTCTTTTGTAATAGCGCAATTATTGTTTGGTTTTATTATATTTCAACAATTTTAATATTCCATCAAAAAGTAAAAAATTCACCATTTTTTTTTTAAAGTTTAAATTCTTTATTGTTTTGCGTAAAGAAAATAGCAAGAGCAATGCGTGTAAATGTACAGTAAAGCACAACAGTAAAATGCATACCAGTCGAAAGTGGACACATATATAGCATGTAAGAGACCGTTTAACAAGTTTTCATTGATACAAACCATGGTAGTGATATCTTCTATGAAAGGAAGATATCTGACAATCCAAGAAAAAAAAAAAAAGGAAATAAAAAAAAATAAATAAAACAGTACATCATGAGGGATGGTTTTAGAAATTGGAGCCAAAGCTCCCAGATATGTTTAAACTTTACACACGAGTTATGCCGCGTACACACGAGCGGACTTTTCGACCGGACTGGTCCGACGGACTATCCGACAGACTTTCGGTGGACTTCCAATGGACTTTCCCAATGAACGGACTTGCCTACACACGATCACACCAAAGTCTGATGGATTCGTACGTGATGACGTACGACCGGACTAAAATAAGGAAGTTGACAGCCAGTAGCCAATAGCTGCCCTAGCGTCGGTTTTCATCCGTTGGACTAGCATACAGACAAGCGGACTTTTCGATAGGAACTGGGTCCGGCGGAGTTCCGATGTAAAGATTTGAAACATGTTCCAAATATAAAGTCCGTCAGATTTTCAACCGAAAAAGTCCACTGCAGGTCCGATGAAGCCCACACATGGTCGAATTGTCCGCCGGACTCGGTCCGTCCGACCAGTCCGGTCGAAAAGTTCGCTTGTGTGTATGTGGCATTAGACTGTAAGGCAGAAGAGAGCTCAAGATCTTTAACCAGGTTGAGTTGAATTTTGACATCAGAGATATTTGGAACCATAGAACTTCTCCATTTACGCATACAAAATTCACAATTTAGCAAAATGCATTGGAGTCAAAAGGGGTAACAAGGAAGAAAAATGTAAAAAAAAAGTTTAGTTTTTTTTAGGCACTGGAAAAAAAGGTGCAAACTGGAAACTTAAAAAATATTAATAAGATAGTATGGAACAGTACAGAAGAATTTCTTTTCTTGTTCTTATTTGGTGTATTTATTGCTATTTGATGATTTTAAACATTTAACCTTAACATACGTAACATACATAAGTTGCTATTTTCACCCTTTTTTTCCCATTGTCCTAAAAACACCAAAAGAACGAAAACAAATAACAAAATAAACCAAAAAAGTACTAAAAATAACATAACAATAACAATCCTTTTTTCTTATGTATTTTTGTAATTTTACAATCGCATTCTGCATGATCACGGAACATGACTACACAATGTGATAAATGCAAACATATTTCTTGTAAATAAAGGATGATGATAAATAATTATTATTGTAATTATTAATACTGTTGTTGAAGCAAGAGCACGCTGACAGGTATGGAACACAAACTCCTCCAATCCAAATTAATTTCCTGAAGCCATAAGGTTCTATACCAGAGCTTAGTATTTATTGAATCCCAGAACAGATGGCAAAGTTCACAGTTCTTGTAAACAACAATATTACATATGGACATTCCACCTATCCGGGATATACCTGTATGTCCAATCTATATTATGCACCTATGTGGCTTCCATGCATGCAGTAATATGTACTATCTTCCAGCCACTTGCCTACTGGGCACTTTTACCCACTTCCTGCCCAGGCTAATTTTCAGCTGAAAATTTTATCTTTGTTTTCCCCACACAAATCAAGTTTTCTTTTGGTGGTATTTAATCACCACTGGGTTTTTTTTTAAATTTTTGCTAACATTTTGAAAAAAAACCAAACATTTTTCAAAGTTTGTTATAAAATGTTGCAAACTGGTAATTTTTCTCCTTCACTAATGGGCATTGATGAGGCTGCACTGATAGGTGGCACTGACGAGCACTGATATTTAGCACTGATAGTGCCACCTATCAGTGCCCATCCGTGCCCATCAGTGCTACCTATCAGTGCAGCCTCATCAGTGCCCATCAGTGCCCATCCGTGCCCGATAGGTGACACTGATGGGCAATAATAGGCAGCACTGATGAGAAGGAGGCACTAATAGGCACTGATTGGCAGCACTGGATGGCACTGATTGGTAGCAATGGTGGGCACTGTTGGGACTGCACTGATAATCAGGACACTGATAATCAGCGCCCTGATTATCAGTGCGGATATCCCTCTAACACAAGCCGGGTATCGGCTTTTCTCCCCTCCTCATGCTATCAGATGGGGAAAGAAAAGATGATAACCGGCTAGTGTTTACATCTGTGATCAGCTGTCATTGGACACAGCTTATCATGTGGTAAAGGGCCAATGTGATTGGCCCTTTGCCCCATTCTGTCTCCATTCGAGGAGGCCACAAGGATGGTGAGCCGTTACAATGCATGCATCAGTGACACAATAACTGTTGTGCTCCTGCTGGAGCAGATTCTGCATGGCATTATGGACAGGGCACTCAAGGCAGAGAAGCGGGAGGAAGAGGAGGACTTCCTTTCCTCTCAAGGCCCGCTTTATTCAGACACCATTCTTTCTACATCACAGAACACACAAGAGGAGAGAGAGGAGGAGGATTCTGGCAGTTTTGGAGGCATTGAAGCAGAGAAAGACATACTTCAAACCTTAAGAGATGGTTTTCCTCCCCAGAACCCTTGGGAGTAGTATGTGGCTGGGAGGAGGCAGTTCCAAATACTGTAATCCTCACCATCCTTGTGGCCACCTCGAATGGTGACAGTACAGTGCATACATCCTTTATCAGCAGCCATTGGCGTGGGGGGGAAAAAAGCAGAGCCGGCCTAAACCTGTCGTCGTGCCATGCTCACACAGGTACTCGTTGACAGCCCTCTGCTGCATGTGCAGCCACTGCAGCATTGTCAAAGTCGAGTTTCACCTGGTGAGCACTGAAATATACAGCTTTAAACGTGCAGTAATGCACAGAAATGTACTGCGTTAAACGTGCACTAGCGCACAGAAATATACTGCGTTAAATGGCACATAATGCACTGAAATATACTGCGCTAAACGTGCAGTAATGCACAGAAATATACTGATTTAAACATGCAGTAATGCACAAATATATACTGCGTTAACCGTGCAGTAACACACTGATATATACGGTGTTAAACAATAATTCTAGCACTGGACCTCCTCTGTAACTCTAAACTGGTAACCTCTAGAAATTTTTTAAGCACCACCAATGGAGAGTTTTAAGTACCGTAGTTTTGGTGCCATTCCACAAGCGCGTGCAATTTTAAAGCATCACATGTTAAGTATCTATTTACTTGGTGTAACATCATCTTTCATATTATACACAAAAATTGGGGTATATATTATGTTTTTTTTTTATTATTAAAGTGTATTTTCTCCCAAAAAATTGGGTTTGAAAAACAGCTGCGCAAAAACTACGAGACATAAAAAATTGCAACAACTGCCATTTAATTCTCTATGGTCTTTGCTAAAAAAAATATATATATAATGTGTTGGGGTTCTAAGTAATTTTTATAGCAAACAATAATGATTTTTACTTGTAAACAAGTGTCAGAAAAGGGTCTTGTACATGGTGCTCAAGTATAGGATTTTGGTGAAAGCCATACTATTACTAAAAGATAAACACCTGGGTTACCTGGGCTTAGTCAGCCAGGGTGTGTAGGGGTGGGCAGGCAAACTGGACAATCAGCTGGGCCTCCAAGTACCTACGTGTACCCACACCATGCAGAAAAAAATGCGGTTTTGTGGCTACTTCAGTGTGTTCCACATAACCCTAACAGAGAATTCTTATATACTACATACACTATATTATCAAAAGTATTGGGACACCTGCCTTTACACATGTGAATTTTAATGGCATCCCAGTCTTAGTCCGTAGGGTTCAATATTGAGTTGGCCCACCCTTTGCAGCTATAACAGCTTCAACTCTTCTGGGGAGGCTGTCCACAAGGTTTAGGAGTGTGTCTATGGGAATGTTTGACCATTCTTCCAGAAGCCCATTTGTGAGGTCAGGCACTGCTGTTGGATGGGAAGCCCTGGCTCGCAGTCTCCGCTCTAATTCATCCCATCATTCTATCAGGTTGAGGTCAGGACATTGTGCAGGCCAATCAAGTTCCTCCACCCCAAACTTGCTCATCCATGTCTTTATGGACCTTGCTAAGGGCCTTTAGTTCCAGTGAAGGGAACTCTTAAGGCATCAGCATACCAAGACATTTTGGACAATTTCATCCTCCCAACTTTGTGGGACCAGTTTGGGGAAAGCCCCTTCCTGTTGCAACATGCTTGCACACCAGTACACAAAGCAAGGTCCATAAAGACATGGATGAGCAAGTTTGGGGTGGGAGAACTTTACTGGCCTGAGGTTCTGACCTCAACCCGATAGAACACCTTTGGGATGAATTAGAGCGGAGACTGCGTGCCAGGACTTTTCATCCAACATCAGTGCCTGACCTCACAAATGCGCTTCTGGAAGAATGGAAGAATGGTCAAACATTCCCATAGACACACTCCTAAACCTTGTGGACAGCCTTCCCATAAGAGTTGAAGCTGTTCTAGCTGCAAATGGTGGGCCAACTCAATATTGACAATATAGTATATGTTATTATAGGTATGCCCCGTGTGTTTAATGAGCAATGTGAAAGACTGTGTTTTATCATTTCCATGGTAAATGGCATTCTGATGTGTGCATTATATCCTTGCTAGAGTTCTCATTGTGGTCATCACATCCCTCGCACAGCGTGTCTTGTGACCAGCATATGTTTGGCAGAATTTACACATTTGTAATAGAGTGGTTAGCTTTGTTCCAGATGTCTCTGGCAGCAAATGCCCAGTGACCATCATGTCCATGCCAAGGTCTTTCATATGTTAGGAATGTCTCTGGCCTGTGTCTATTATATCCCTCATAGAGTGTTTTGTAGGGTTATTGTGTGTCAGGTAGAGGGCTATTTGATCCCAGGATGTCCTATCAGTAGATCCCATGTACTCAGCAGAGTGTGATATTTGTGTTCAACATGTCCCTAGCAGGCCGCTCATTTCTCTTAGTGTGTACCTAGAAGAGTACTTAGTTTCAGGAGCGGCTGGTGCTCAATATTTTGGGGGGGGGGGGGGTCGGCAAACAAATCTGCCACCCTTCACTCACCACCAC
This sequence comes from Aquarana catesbeiana, assembly GCF_042186555.1. NCBI lineage: Eukaryota > Metazoa > Chordata > Amphibia > Anura > Ranidae > Aquarana > Aquarana catesbeiana. Next base: position 46,371,730 of record NC_133329.1, read on the forward strand.
AACCCCCCCTGCGGGAGACGGAGGGGAAGGCAGTGGTTTAGAGGCATTACCATGAGGAGGAAGATGACACGGATCCGGGGCTGCTGCTCTTCGCTCCAGGAGGATCCGGGAAGAGCCGGGGCTTCTCCTCCCTTGCCGAACAGAAAGCAGGTCCTGAAAGGAGGGGAAGGCGGGTCCTGAAAGGTCCTGATAGGACCCGCTTCCTGATTGGTCGGAGGGGAATCAGGCAGACAATAGCGAATATTAATTCTCTATTGTCACACAGCTGGGTGTGCTCAGGGTGCAGTGCCTTTTTTGAAGCCAATTAGAGCCTACATTTTCCCAACCTCACCCAGAATGTCATGTACTTTCACCTTAACAGGAAGGACTTTTTCCTGAATGGATACCTGAAACCATGCATTCCACATGAATTAACAGACTACTAAGCTAACTAGGACAACAAGTCTCGAAATCAAAATTCCGGTGAGTCTGAAAGGCACCATACAACCACTTCTTAACAAAGGAAAGGGATACCCAGAGCCACCCACCAGCTTATAGACTTCTACGTTGAAGGGACACTGGAGTAAGAAGTGCCTCACTTCACAATCGGACAGCCAGGATCATTCAGAGAGTGATGCTTCAGGTTACCCTTCACATAGAGCCTACCATGAGACAAAAGCCGGGCCAGATCGCAAAACTTTAAGTGGATTCTTTGAAGATTAATCAAATGCAGGCTATATCTTATAATAGGGCCCAGGCAATCCTTCATGGCCAGTGGCTCACTAAAGATAGATTGAACGATCCTCCTCCCAGGGGCATTTCTAGTAAAAGACATTAGGATTTTTTTAACAAAATGCAAATAGACTGTGAACATTGTAAGTGCAGTTGCACTTTTCAAGAGAATGAGCTCCAGAGCTTAGTAAATGAGCTTTCACTTTTACAAAGAGTACCCAATAACATGCATGAAAAAAAAAAAAAGAGCATTTTTGCTTGCACATGATTGGATGATGGAAGTCAGCAGAGCTTCCCCTCATTTACTAGCCTCTGAAGCAAATTTCCTTGCATTTGCAAAGTGCACAGCCTATTCGCCTTTGGCAAATCAGCTCATTAATTGTCATTCACCACTGCCAAAGCATTTGTAGGCATATAGAAGAAACATAAATCAGGTTTGAAGCATGTCAGCACTTGATAGTATGCCAGCATGTTATCAAAATTATGTTTCAAGAACAACAAAGAATGCTGCGGGGCTGACAATACCTAGGCTCTCATCTGCCTGGGAAGACAGGTAAAATATCTCTTACTATGTTCAGTCTGTTACGCCATAAGTTGAAAGAAACAGCTGTAGATTCTAGCATAGAGAGACATTTGCAAAACACAATCAAAACTAAGTTTTATTCAGCTCAACCCTTTCCTTGTTAGAGAGCTTCCAGTCTTTCCAGCTGGCAACCTTTGCATCTGCATCTTGAAAAACCACATTTGATGCCTAAAACCTTAATATTCTGTTGGGGCTCAAGTTAGGAATCCGGAAACTTAAAGTCTTCCCCCTCCGCTCTAAACGCACTCTTATCCTAAGGGACCTTTGAGCCAGATGCCTCAGCTCAACATATTGCTTCATTACTGAGAATATCTCCTCTGCCTTCTCCATCCTGGAGATGAAAAAGACACATCATCATCATCATCTTCAGAGAAGGTTTATCAGGAATGGCGAAAGGCATGCCACACAATGGCCATCTCTTCAACCTCCTGACTAAGGGATTGATTGCGAACGCGTATAGTATAGGTCTCAAAGTACACCCCTGAGGCACACCTGAGCGAACCTCAAATTCTTATCTGCTCCAACTATTCGCAAGAATGAAGTTTTCTGCCCCTCTATACAAGGTCTTAAGACAATTATTAAAGCCCTCCCTTCCCCCAGGTCATACTTGCCAAGGAGCAGCCACAAGTATTTATGGATTGACCTGATCAAAAGCCTTAGCCTGATCCAATGCCAGCAGAAACGTTCTCCAGCCCGCAGCCCTGCACTGCTCCAGGGCCTCCCAGATAGTTAAAACTGCTGAAAGAGTGCTTCTACCATGAACAATGATGGTGGCAAGAAAGTAATTTGCCCACTGGAGATGATATACACCAGAGATTAAAGCTAATGAGCCACCAATTCTCAATTCTCACTGGATCTTTACCCTTTGACAGAAGAATCATTGCAGATTGTTGTATGAAGGGAGAGAAGCAAACCCTTTCTCAGACAGACATTAAAAACATCCACCGAGTATAGGGTCAGAGTAACCTTAAATTGCTTATAATATTCAGCTGTAAGTCCATCTGGTCCAGGTGACTTCTTAATGGCAAACTTATCACTAGCCTTAATCACCTCATCTGCAATAATATCCTCCATCAAATTCATCAGGGGACTGCCATATCCCAATCTCAGAATAGAGTGCAGAAAGCTTGACGTGCTTGGCATATTGACTGTTCCTGAGCAAGGGTTTAACCTCAGAGATCACTCCTGGAACTCCATTGTTAGAGACGAGCCTGGAAGCTTCTTCTCAAATGTCGGTAGGTGATACTGAGTTTGCTGAGTCTGCTATTAATATTTTTGGTAATTGTCTCCTATCTCCTATCCAACTGTACATCCCTACTGAACTGACTTTGCTGAGTCTGCTGTTAATATTTTTGGTAAATGTCTTCTGCTGCCATCTCTTTAAACTTCCATATTTACTGCTAGCTCTATAACAAACACACTGCAATAGCAATATTACTGGTGATTGATTCTCAACTCCATGTGGCTTGAGTGATCAAGAGAGGTAATTAGCTTTACGACCCTAGCCTGTGTCTGTAGCTGGCCTGGCCCTGGCCATCTCCTCCCCATATTCAGGTGTCTCACATCAGACCCAATAATGACCAACTGAGAAATGCATCCCAGCTTAGTCTCTCTATAAATTTATGGCAGCTTATGGGGTGGCGCAGACAGGGGCAAGGCGCAGACATCATGGCTCTTTCCTGAGTGGCTCTGTCACGAGTGATGCGCAGTTTCACCGACGCAGTTTAACGAAAGCAGGATAACTAAAGCTGCATGAACAACAGGAACTCTGCTCCACTCTGCAAGACGACAAGCAAACCACCTTTGAAATGTATTTTATATTAGGTTAGTTTCCCACTCTCTATCCACTAACATGCTCCTTATTCTCTTCCTTCTCACATTGGTGTCTTCTATCCTCAAATTATCTTTACTCTACCCCTCATCTCTTCCCTGCAGCATGCACATATCACCCTCACTTCTACCCTCTCCCTACTATGGCACCCATCATCTCCTGCAGTTGCTGCACCCACATGCTGACATAAACACCAGGGCCACTCATGCGCTCATGCACATCCCACTCCCACCTTGCTTTCCTCACCCTCCTCCTTCTCCTAGTCTCAGGTGACATTTCTCCTAATCCTAGTCTGCCATTTTCCAAATGCAAGCCTCATATCCAATACCCCTCCCCCTCTGGCAACCACCGCAATCCACTCAGTTTAATTTCTATCCCCCTGCTTCCTCAAAGCAGCCCACCAATCTCATGTGCCCTTCGGAAGGCCCGCTCCATCTGTAACAAGCTAACATCTGTACATGACCTCTTCATCTCTCATGGCTTGAACATACTCGCCATAACAGAAACCTGGCTTCAAAATTTTGACTCAGCTTCTCCTGCTGCCCTCTCCCATGGTGGTCTCCATTGGACTCACTCCTCCAGACCCAACAGATAGGAAAGGAGGTGGAGTTGGCTTCCTTCTGTCCCCACAAAGCACCTTCCAAGTCCTTCCTGTCCCTCCCTCTCTATCCCTCTCTTCTTTCGAGATGCACTGTATTCGTCTGTTTTCTCCCATTTCTCTGAGGATTGCAGCAATTTATAGGCCTCCAGGACCGGTATCGCGCTTTCTTGATGACTTTGCTGCCTGGCTACCCTTCTTTCTCTCCTCTGAAATACCCACCATTATTCTTGGTGACTTTAACATTCCTGTCAATCTTAACAGCCCAACTACAGCTAAACTTCTCAACTTAACCTCATCTTTTGACCTAACCCAATGGACACATACTTCCACTCACTCCAATGGTAATACCCTTGACCTTGTATTCTCCCATCTCTGCAACCCTGGCAACCTCACCAACACCCCCTTTCCTCTATCTGATCACAACCTCATTACTTTCACTGTATCCTTGCCTCCAACCACCCATCCCTCCAAGCAGCAAACGATTACTTGTAGAAACCTTCGCCACTTTAACCCTTCTCTTCTCTATTCCGCTACTGACCACCTATATGACATAATCTCTCCCCTGTGCTGTCCTGACCTGGCCACTTCTGTCTACAACAGTTCACTCTCATCATCACTAGATGCACTTGCTCCTCTAACCACACGCAGAATTAGGCCCCGACCGTTATAACCCTGGCAAACTGACAACACTAGAAATCTCAAGAGACATTGCCGTGCTCTTGAACGACTGTGGCGTAAAACCAAATGCCTGCAAGACTTCACCCTTTATAAATCTGCCCTTCTAAAATACAATTCATGCCTCCATGCTGCCAAACAAGCCTGCTTTGTCTCTCTTATTAATTCCTTGTCATCCAGTCCCCGTCGGCTCTTCTCAACCTTTAACTCTCTGCTTCGTCCACCACCCCCTCTACCCACTAACTCACTCACTGCCCAAGAGATTGCCAATCACTTCAAAGACAAGATCGATGCAATTCGTGAGGACATCTCCACTGTGCGTACGTGTTCCCCACCCATCATACCTTGCCCAGCAGCACATTCAACACTCTCCTCTTTTGAATTGGCTACTACGGAAGAGGTTACAAAAATTTTATCGGATGCCCACCTAACCAATTGTCCCTTGGATCCTGTTCCCTCACAACTACTAAGGTCACCCTCTTCTTCTATCCTATGCTCCCTCACCCACATCTTCAATCTCTCCCTTTCTAGTGGCATTTTCCCCTCCCCTCTAAAACATGCACAGATCACTCCCATTCTTAAAAAGCCCTCACTGGACCCTACCGACCTGAACAACTTAAGACCCATCTCATTACTCCCATTCACCTCTAAACTTCTTGAACGCTTAGTCTACAACCGTCTTAGCTCCTACCTCAATGAAAATAACCTTCTTGACCCCTTACAGTCTGGCTTTCGCTCGCAGCACTCCACGGAAACTACCTTACTAAAACTCACTAACGATTTACTAACTGCTAAAACCAACAGCCAGTACTCCATACTCCTACTACTTGACCTCTCTGCGGCCTTTGATACTGTTGACCACCCGCTCCTTCTCAATAAACTACATTCCCTTGGCCTCCGAGATTCTGCTCTATCCTGGTTCTCTGGCTATTTATCACAGCGCTCCTTCAGTGTCACCTACAACTCTGTCTCCTCCTCTCCATTGCCCCTTTCTGTGGGGGTCCCCCAAGGCTCGGTTCTTGGACCCCTTCTCTTCTCTATTTACACCTCCTCCCTTGGTCACTTAATAACTGCCCACGGCTTCCAATACCACTTATACGCTGATGACACCCAAATCTATCTGTCTACTCCTCACCTCACTCTTTCAGTCTCCTCTCGCATTACTAACTTACTAACTGACATATCAGCATGGATGTCACACCACTTCCTTAAACTAAATCTCTCTAAAACTGAGCTATTAATATTCCCCCCCGCCCGCGCCCCCCTCCATGACTTTTCCATCAAAATCAACAATGCAACCATCAGTTCCTCCCCTCACGCCAGGGTACTAGGTGTAATCCCAGACTCTGACTTGTCATTTCAGCCTCAAATCCAATCGCTGTCAAAAGTTTGTAGAATTCACCTCCGTAACATCTCTAAAATTCGCCCTTTTTTAACAAATGAAACCACCAAGCTCCTCATTCACTCCCTAGTTATCTCTTGCCTTGACTATTGCAACTCCCTTCTCATTGGCCTACCTCTCCATAGGCTATCCCCTCTTCAGTCTATCATGAATGCTGCTGCCAGACTTATCCACCTTACCAACCGCTCAGTGTCTGCCAACCCTCTACTTCAATCCCTACACTGGCTCCCAATCACCCAGCGAATTAAATTCAAAATTCTAACCACAACATACAAAGCCATTCACAACTCTGCCCCAAGCTACATCGCTAATCTTGTCTCCAAATATACCCAAATCGACCTCTCCGCTCTTCTCAAGACCTCCTCCTGCTTTCAAGCTCTCTCATCTCCTCCTCCCATGCTCGTCTCCAGGATTTCTCCAGAGCCTCTCCCATCCTCTGGAACTTGCTACCTCTATCTATCCGGCTATCCCCTACTCTTGCTACCTTCAGGCAATCCCTGAAAACTCATCTCTTCAGGAAAGCCTATCACGTCTCCAACTAATCTCCTACCACTTCCACCAGCTCATTCCCCACAGTTACAACCTTTTGTACCACCTGCCCCACCCTATTAGATTGTAAGCTCTTCTGAGCAGGGCCCTCTTAAAGCTATTGTATTGTATTGTATTACAACTGTATTGTCTCCCTTTTTATATTGTAAAGCGCTGCGTAAACTGTTGGCGCTATATAAATTCTGAATAATAATAATAATAATAATAATATACTTGTCAAGCTACTTATTTTTCCCCATAGTCACGAAAACCCAAAAATTATTTGCTTTGTAAGTTCCCAACACTCTGACTTACTGCTTCAAAAGTCCATGATTGATACCTGGAAAAAAATCCTCAAAGCATTTTCTAGCTAGGAGCACCAAATTGAGCTTCTATGTACCTGTTCCCTTAGGTCAGGGGTCTTACACTTGTGGGCCTCCAGCTGTTGTGAAACTACAAGTACCATGAGGCATTGCAAGGTTGACAGTTACAAGCATGACTCCCACAGGCAGAGGCATGATGGGACTTGTAGTTTTGCAACAGCTTGAGGGCCGCCTGTTTGAGACCCCTGCCTTAGGTGGTGTATTGGGGCTATTCAGAGTCACAGGCAGAATACAGTGGTCTAAAAACTCCATTGCCTAATACTGTGGTGACAAAAAAAACAAACAAAAAAAAAACCCTGACTGAGGCTCATCTTCACTCAAAATAATAATTGTCCATAAAAGATCCATAGGTGGATGGACTTGAAGGAAAACTAGGCACAATTTCTATATTTATGTAATTTTATTATATCAAAAAACACAAACAATAGCAAAAAAACACAGAGATAAAATAATAACAATAACAATTATAAACTAAACCCCCTTCTCCCGCAGCTGCACAAGAAAGCACCCCAAAAAAACAGGGTATATCCTCAGTCGTAAACTATATTATATATGTACAAGATCCAGATTGGAGTATCCAATATTGAGGTAATGTGGAAAGTCTGCATAAAGAAAGAACAGTAGGAGTAGTTCCTGGGGGATTAGTAGCCCCTAACTCCCAAATCCATTTAGTTTCTCTTTGAAGTATGATTTGATCAAAGTTGCCCCCACTGGAGCTTGGATTCACCGCTTCCAATACCCAACATTTCAAAGACCTACTGTCAATCAAAAGCGTTGTTTTGATTGACCTGGGCTTAATCTACTTAATGGGACTTTGGTAAAAGTGCTGACTTTGCTTTGGATATACAGGATCAGTATGCACTACATAATCCTAAGAGAGAAACCCATGTGCTACATATATGTCCTGTAGAGGGCTATTTGATCTCAGGATGTCCTGTCAGCAGATCCCATATACTCAGCAGAGTGTGATACTTGTGCTCAACATGTCCCTGGCAGGCTGCTCATTTCTCTTATAGGGCGTTCACACGGTCGGACTTTGTTCGGACATTCCGACAACAAAATCCTAGGATGTTGGCTCAAACTTGTTTTGTCTACACACGGTCGCACAAAGTTGTCGGAATTTCCGATCGCCAACCACGCGGTCACGTACACCACGTACGACGAGACTAGAAAAGGCCGGTTCAGAACCAAGCGCGGCACCCTTTGGGCTCCTTTTGCTAATCTCGTGTTAGTAAAAGTTTGGTGAGAGACGATTGGCGCTTTTTCAGACTCGTGGCTTTCAGATCGTTTTCTGCCGTTCAGTTTGTGCTTGTGGGTTTGTATCTGCTCTTCAGTGCGCGCAGCAAGTTCCGCGTGACTTTAGTCATTGTATTCTTGTTCGTTCGTTACTGTTTTTCAGGTCGCTCTTCACAGGCCTTGCTGTTCTTCAGTGCGTTCTGTTACTTCGTTCTGAGCAGCCGACCGTTTTCTAGCTATATTGCGTATACGTACTCCTCGTAGAGTTCGTGCTGTGCGGGGGCTTGGTGTTGGGGTCCTGACCTTGACACAAGTCCAGTCCATGAACAGGGTGGGGAGGAGTTCATGGACCAAGAATTGGTTGCTCCAGCATGACCAGTTCTGTCATATGCCTTTGCTCCGTGAGAATAATCCTGATGATTTCAGGAACTTTCTCAGGATGACGGACCCCGTGTTTCACCGTTTGTTGGCTTCGCTGACCCCTTATATTCGCAGGCAGGATACCTGCATGAGGCAAGCCATCACTCCGGAGCAGAGGTTAGTCGCTACCCTGCGGTATTTGGCAACAGGGAGAAGTCTGCAGGACTTGAAGTTCTCGACAGACATCTCCCCCCAGGCTCTGGGGATCATTATCCCAGAGACCTGTTCTGCCATCATCCAGGTCCTGCAGAAGGAGTATATGAAGGTAAGATTTTTATCCTTTAATATCACATTTTATTGTATTGAATGTTTGATAATATATTGTATTTCTCTCCTCATTCCCTAATTACCATGATTGTAATATGCTGTGAATGTCCCCTTTGTCCTCATGCATGCTGGATTTTTATGTAATTATTATTTTAGGTCCTTCATACAGATTGCCCTTCAATAACCTCAGGGCCGATCCTAGGGTCACCGGCGCCTGGGTGCAGAAATATTTCTGGCGCCCCCACATGGGCGTGGTCATCTTACGAACTCCTCCCCTTTATAAATGTTTCTATGGCAACGACTCAAACACAGAGATGCTCCCCTAAGAAGTCTTTGTTACCCTAGGAATAGATCCTCCCATGATCTTTTAACAATAAAAAAAAATACAGGAAGAGTGTACACTAATGAGACCTGGAGGGGAGTCTCTCTGATGCACACAAAGAGGGCTTCTGTTAGAGAGTCTGTTAGAAAAAGCCCCCAGACATGATACAGGAGATGATCAGAGACTGTAGACATGATACAGGAGATGATCAGAGACTGCAGACATGATACAGGAGATGATCAGAGACTGCAGACATGATACAGGAGATGGTCAGAGACTGCAGACATGATACAGGAGATGGTCAGAGACTGCAGACATGATACAGGAGATGGTCAGAGACTGCAGACATGATACAGGAGATGGTCAGAGACTGCAGACATGGTACAGGAGATGGTCAGAGACTGCAGACATGATACAGGAGATGGTCAGAGACTGCAGACATGATACAGGAGATGGTCAGAGACTGCAGACATGATACAGGAGATGGTCAGAGACTGCAGACATGATACAGGACATGGTCAGAGACTGCAGACATGATACAGGACATGGTCAGAGACTGCAGACATGATACAGGACATGGTCAGAGACTGCAGACATAGTACAGGAGATGGTCAGAGACTGCAGACATGATACAGGAGATGGTCAGAGACTGCAGACATGATACAGGAGATGGTCAGAGACTGCAGACATGATACAGGAGATGGTCAGAGACTGCAGACATGATACAGGAGATGGTCAGAGACTGCAGACATGATACAGGAGATGGTCAGAGACTGCAGACATGGTACAGGAGATGGTCAGAGACTGCAGACATGATACAGGAGATGGTCAGAGACTGCAGACATGATACAGGAGATGGTCAGAGACTGCAGACATGATACAGGAGATGGTCAGAGACTGCAGACATGATACAGGACATGGTCAGAGACTGCAGACATGATACAGGACATGGTCAGAGACTGCAGACATGATACAGGACATGGTCAGAGACTGCAGACATAGTACAGGAGATGGTCAGAGACTGCAGACATAGTACAGGAGATGGTCAGAGACTGCAGACATAGTACAGGAGATGATCAGAGACTGCAGACATAGTACAGGAGATGGTCAGAGACTGCAGACATAATACAGGAGATGATCAGAGACTGCAGACATAGTACAGGAGATGGTCAGAGACTGCAGACATAGTACAGGAGATGATCAGAGACTGCAGACATAGTACAGGAGATGATCAGAGACTGCAGACATAGTACAGGAGATGATCAGAGACTGCAGACATAGTACAGGAGATGATCGGAGACTGCAGACATAGTATAGGAGATGCCCAGAGACTGCAGACATAGTACAGGAGATGGTCAGAGACTGCAGACATAGTACAGGAGATGATCAGAGACTGCAGACATAGTACAGGAGATGATCAGAGACTGCAGACATAGTACAGGAGATGATCAGAGACTGCAGACATAGTACAGGAGATGATCAGAGACTGCAGACATAGTACAGGAGATGATCAGAGACTGCAGACATAGTACAGGAGATGGTCAGAGACTGCAGACATAGTACAGGAGATGGTCAGAGACTGCAGACATAGTACAGGAGATAGCCAGAGACTGCAGACATAGTACAGGAGATGGTCAGAGACTGTAGTTATGATACAGGAGACGATCAGAGACTGCAATCATAGTACAGGTGATGGTCAGAGAAAGCAATCATAGAACAGGAGATGGTCAGAGACTGCAGACTTAGTACAGAAGATGGTCAGAGACTGTAGTTATGATACAAGAGACGGTCAGAGACTGCAATCATAGAACAGGAGATGGTCAGAGACTGCAGACATAGTACAGGAGATGGTCAGAGACTGCAGACATACTACAGGAGATGGTCAGAGACTGCAGTTCCTATGGACACTAGTACATAATGGCCGATGGGCCCTCTCACCTGACCCAGCGATACAGCAACGGTTCCTCTGATCAGGAGTCAGCTCACTCTGAATTGCCCATGGTGACTCCGCTGAGTAGCACCCAGATCTGTATTCTGACAATGACTCCATTCCTTTCTCTGCCAGGGATGGTGCTAGGCTGTGTGGCTTTCCCTCTGGCGGCGCAGGGCAGCAGGGTTCTCTCTCTGATGGTGTTCTCTCAGCACTGTCTTCTCCCTCTGGAGTCCTGGGTGTACTTCCCTGAAAGCTTTCCCAGGCTCCTGTCTCTCTCTCTCTCCCATTCAGCTGAGCATGCTGTGTGGGCTGCAATTTCTGTGTTATAGTGGGGCTGCCAGTCCTTGGGACTATATGTCCCACAATCCTCTTCTCTGCTCCATTTTCTATACTGTTTCCTCCCTGGTTGATATGAAGGCGGGGGAAGAAACATTGTGGGCAGCTGTGCTGGCAAGCCCCGCTCACTAGTACAGCAGCACGCAGGAGGAGAGGGAGGGGGGAAAAGAGAGGGAGGGGGGAAAGGAGAGCCCGCAGCTGCATTGGCTTCACTAGGGTTAGGGTCACCCCCCTTCCACCAACTATAGTCGTCCCTCAGTACAGACCCCCCTCCACTACATATAGACCCCCCTCCGTCAGTGCAGAACCCACACTAAGTATAAATTACCCAGTGATCCCCCCCCAGGTAACCCCCCTCTATTAGTACAGACCCCCCCAGGACAGATCTCCCTCTCCATTAGTACAGACCCCACAGGACAAACCACCCCTCCATTAGTACAGACCTCCCAGGACAGACCCCCCCATTAGTACAGCCCCCCCTCCATTAATACAGACCCCCCCTCCATTAGTACAGCCCCCCCTCCATTAGTAAAGACCCCCCCTCCATTAGTACAGACCCCCCAGGACAGACCCCCTCTCCATTAGTACAGACCCCCAGTAGTACAGACCCCCCTCCATTAGTACAGATCCCATTAGTACAGACCCCCCCATTAGTACAGACCCCCTCTCCATTAGTACAGACCCCCAGGACAGACCCCCCACCATTAGTACAGACTCCCCAGGACAGACCCCCTCTCCATTAGTACAGACCCCCCCTCCATTAGTACAGACCCCCCTCCATTAGTACAGACCCCCCTCCATTAGTACAGACCCCCCAGTACAAACCCCCCATTAGTACAGACCCCCCCTCCATTAGTACAGACCCCATTAGTCCAGACCCCCTCTCTATTAGTACAGACCCCCCAGGACAGACCCCCTCTGGATTAGTACAGACCCCCCCATTAGTACAATCCCCCCATTATTAGTACAGCCCCCCATTATTAGTACAGACCCCCCCATTTTTAGTACAGCCCCCCCATTATTAGTACAGACCCCCCATTAGTACAGCCCCCCCCCATTAGTACAGCCCCCCCTCCATTAGTACAGCCCCCCCTCCATTAGTACATTACAGCCCCCCTCCATTAGTACAGCCCCCCCTCCATTAGTACAGTACAGCCCCCCCCTCCATTAGGGTACATAAATACACCCGGGCGGCAGCTGGAGAGGAGAGGACAGTGTGCAGCCAGCCGCGCCGCCCAGGTGGAGAGCAGTGCAGATCAAAGCAGGCAGGAGCGGGAGACACAGAGAGGAGAATGTGTCAGGCACGGACCGCTCCTCCGCTCCCCCCCCCGTGCACCCTGTTTGGCTGGTCTCTCTCCACGCAGAGACCAGCCGCTCTGCCTCCGATGTCATCTCCGGCTGGCAGCTGCTCTCTTTCTCTGAGGAGGGGCTTGAGCAGCAAACAGCGGTGCCTTTCTTCTTCTTCCGCCGCCGGACACAATCAAGGGGAGGAGGAGGAGGGAAGGGAGCAGTGGAGCACTTTGGCGCTTCAGCGCCCCCACCTCTCTGGCGCCTGGGTGCACTGCACCCCGTGCACCCCGTCTAGGACCGGCCCTGGCCTCCGATGTCATCTCCGGCTGGCAGCTGCTCTCTTTCTCTGAGGAGGGGCTTGAGCAGCAAACAGCGGTGCCTTTCTTCTTCTTCCGCCGCCGGACACAATCAAGGGGAGGAGGAGGAGGGAAGGGAGCAGTGGAGCACTTTGGCGCTTCAGCGCCCCCACCTCTCTGGCGCCTGGGTGCACTGCACCCCGTGCACCCCGTCTAGGACCGGCCCTGAATAACCTCCCCAGCATGGTGTCTCCTGGCCCTATATTCACCTCATGTAGTCACTTAACAATGCTCCATAGTAGTGCTTTACCCCAAACACCAGAGGCTTTTTTTTGGTGGTGTCCCCAAATAATTTTTAGTAACTCTCCCTCCCCCAACTGCTAAGTCAGTTGATCCCAATTCATTATCCTCAATTATCTATCTGCTGACTTTGCCAAACCCATACACACTATACCCATCTCTTTTGTGCTCAGATTTATGGATGAATTCCCCAAAGCATGTAGTGCAAGGGCCTGCCTGTATACTTTCAAATGGTACTGTTTAAAGTTTTTTTATTCTATTATTATCTTGATAGGTAATAGCAGAATGTCCAAATGTCCTCAAATGTGTACAGTGTGTATTTATATCTTTGTATTATGACACTTCTTACCTGTCCAGTGGGCTGACAATAGTGTAACTAAGGAGGGGCTGTTCCAAGTAATACCCTGTAATTAGGCATTCATCTCTCAATGAAGTGAAGAGGGTTACCTGTCCAAGATTTCCACACACCCCTATAATGTTAGAAATGGCCCATGAGAGGGGGGGGGGGAATATGATAGGTGTACCTTATACTTTGGCGTTGTTAAATTCCCCTTAATAAATACTATCTGGAGGTTGCCCAATAATGTTTGTGTCTAATCTGCTTGCCATGTTTCTGATCAAAAATAGTAATGTTTATTGTTTTTTCCTCAACAGTTTCCTTCCACGCCACAGGAATGGCAGACTGTGGCCTCCCACTTTGCCCAGCGGTGGGACTTTCCTAACTGCGGAGGCGCAATTGATGGGAAACACGTCCACATCATCCCACCACCCAACTCGGGGTCGTACTATTTCAACTATAAGGGGTTCAATAGTATAGTGATGTGGGCGGTGGTGTCGGCTAATTACGACTTCCTGTATGTGGACGTGGGAAAGAATGGCCGGATGTCCGATGGTGGAGTCATCGCCCAGACGGAGTTTTACAGAATGGCAGCTTGGACTTGCCAGCTCCAGAGGACAATGTTGAAGGACTCCCATTTGTGTTCGTTGCTGATGAAGCGTTTGCGCTGGGGGACCACCTGATGCGGCCATTCCCAATGAGGACCCTCACCCCAGGACAGAGGGTTTTTAATCACCGGCTGGCCAGAGCCCGAAGAGTGGTAGAGAACACATTTGGAATCCTGGCCAGCCGGTTCCACCTATTTCTGACACCCATCCATATGGCGGAGTATAAACTGAACCATATTATACTGGCGTGCTGTGTTCTCCATAACTTTTTAAGGAAACATTTGGCCAACTATGCTGGCTCAGTTGGGCCTGAGGCCGGAATGATACATCAAACCACACTGACGGCGCTTGAAAGTGGCCATCCTGGCTTGCCCTCCCTGAGTGCCCGTGAGGTCCGGTTACGCTACCTGGAGTTCTTTGCGGGTAGGGGGGCTATCAATATGCCAGCAAATCTGTGAAGCCTTTTTATAATAAAACAAAAAAAGAAATTCTTTGTGGACATTTACTGCTTGTGTTTGTTTTAGCTGACCCTGACAGAAATGTTTTGAGTCCAGAAAATGGCGTGATTGTGTAACCTTATACAAAGCACTGTTGGCTGTTATTTACTAAATGCAAAAACACATTTCACTACAAGTGCACCTTGCAACTGCACTGAACCTGCACTTGTAGTGCAAAGAGGATTTGCCCTTAGGAAATAACCCCATTTTTGCTGAAAACAGCAATTACATCACCCCAAAAGTGTTGTAGTGTTGAGACAATAATCCACACATTCTTGATTAACCAACATTTTTATACCTGCACAATCACATGTGCATTTACCAAAGGTTTTTAAAACAAACCAACATGTTTGTTGTATAACAATTTTTGGGGTGGCATTATCAAAAATAGAAATGTCCATTTACGATAAAACAGGCCTGTATAAAACCAACAAGAAAGACAAAAAACTTACAAAGTTCACATTTGGTAAAACCTGAAGGCAATATCAGACATCAGTATTTAGGAACTGTGTTTGATATTGCGTTCAGATGGAGGGAAATCACCCCTGCAAAAGCCAAATTTGGAAGATGCACAACAATTTACGAATGGCAACATGTGCTATCTGCCATCACGGGGGATCAAGGGACGTGTTTTGGGGGAGAAAGCCCTTCCTCACCACTACTTTATAATTGAGGAAGGGGTTGCACCCCCAAAACGCGTCCATTGATCTCCCGTGATGGCAGATAGCACATGTTGGCACACTGTGTGCATCCTCCAAATTTGGCTTTTCAAAACATTCCAAAAATATTTAAAAGATTGGACCACAATAAAAAAAGTGATTTTGTGGGGTTTTAAATTCGCCCCAAAACATCAATGATGTTATTATTTTTTTGAATCACATCATTTATTTTTTTCTGGATGTTTTGCAATTCGACATTACACCCCATGATCTCCCCGATCAGGATCTGGGCACTTTCAGATGTGAAAGGATCTGGATCACGATCACCTAAAAAGAGAGAAACCAAACAAAAACAGGTATCAAAAATCTGCCACCATCCATCTCTTTTACCTGAGTCTGTGGTCGCAGACACTCACCTGTTGTGGTGCCAATTTCCACCACATCTTCTTCTTCCTCCTGCTCAGCTTGTGTTGGTGGTATTTCACCTTCTTCCATAGGTGGGGGGTCTGTGGTCTCCTCGGATGAGGGGTGTCCTCTGAATCTTTTCTCCCCTATGTAAAACAAAAATGGTATAATTAGCACACAGATATTTGATGGCAGAACTATAAATAGGAAACATTGCTTGGAAGTGGGGTACAATTGTCTATTTTAGCCGAGTTCCAAGATGTAGTTTTTTTATTGGCCTTTGTCAAGCTGCAATACTTTACCTGTTTAGTACAAGCTTCACAGATGGAGACCCCCCTATAGTATACACTGGAGCACCTGTGTGCCCCCCCTAATAAAAATGGTGTTCTTGTGTCCCACACTAGTGCTCCAGTGTCCAGATGTGAAAACAGCTGCTCAGTGTCCTACACAAACAAATATTTGGCATCCAAGTAGGCCCTTAAAATTGTGGGAAAATGCATATGGCCTAAGCAATGTTGTTTTAGAGGCCGAAAGAAAAATGTTTGATACGAACGAATAATGGGCCCATGAACATTAAAGTTGCCCTTTTAAACTGTACAATTAAGAAAAGCACATGGAGCAGCACGAACGTAATAAAGGCAAAAAGAATAGGAACACAGGACAACTACTTACTTTTTTGCAGCACTCTCCGGATCTTTCGGTACTGCTCTGGCTCTCTCAATTTCAGGTCCGACCACCGCTTCCTGAGCTGATCTTTCGATCTTCGTACCCCGAAATTCTTGTGAAGACTTTTGACCACTTTCGCCATGATCTTTGCCTTTCTGCTATTGGGGTTGGGGTAAGGCCCATACTTTCCGTCATAGTCGGCCTTCTTCATGATGTCGACCATCTCCAACATCTCCCCAAAGGACATATTTGTGGCCTTAAAACGTCTCCTTCTGGATCGGGACGTGTCCGGATCCGGGCTTTCCTCCTCCTCGTTCCTGTAATTAGCATGCACCTGCTGTGACTCCGCCATGTGCTCTTCCCCCACTGCGCCGAACGAAAAGGGGCGGGGAATAGATTAGAAAGAACGTCAGGGGCAGGCGGAGTTACACGCATGTGCAGTGTATATAAAGCATAAAACACGTGCGTATTACGTACGATCTGTGAGCGGAGGAAGGAGCCGATCGTAACAACGAAGGTAAGAGACAAACTTGTGCCTATACTGCTTCTAGATTGAGGCCTATATTGTAACAAGATTAGGAGAGTTTTGTCTGACATTAGGCTTTGTCTTCTGTTGTGCCTTGCAGTGAACATGGATATGCTAATGAAAGATAATGACTTCATGTCAGCATTCCTAGATATGGGAGCTGCCATGTCTGTGGGAGATTAAACACCCCCATTACAAGAACCAAGCAAAGAGAAAGGCAGCACTGGAGCAATTGTGTGAAATTGTGAAGCAGGTGATCCCCACGGCAGACATCATCTATTTAAAGATATTAATTGGTGGCCTGAGGAACACATATCTAAGGGAGCGCAAGAAAGTCCTGGATTCACAGAGATCCGGAGCAGCAGATGACATCTATGTCCCCAGGATGTTGTACTACGACAGGCTGCATTTTCTGGCAGGCCAGACTGAACCCAGGCGAGCACTCTCCAGTCTTCCTTCCACGCTTCCTTCCCCCCCCGGCTGAGGCTTCTGACGCCCAACCTGGGTCTTCCAGGCAACATGTGGAGGAGCCCAGATTGAGCCAGGTACAGCATTCCTCTAAATATTTCTGCTTGTCCAATCAATGATGTTAACTAGATGTTAGTTGGGAGTACTAATTTATGATTGGGATTGATGATGCAACAACTAAAACCATGTCCCTTTTCCATACACAGGGAAGTCTCAGCCAGGAGGTGGCTGGGCCGAGCCGGCTGGCTGATCTGCAGGTCCCTCCACCCCCACTGAAAAGAGAAAGTGGCAGTAGGAGGAGTGCCCTAGAGGAGGCTGCCAGAGGACTCTTTTGGAGGGCTACATAGGTCCTGGGAGCACGACAGACCGTGGAGGAGGACATTGCTGCCGTCATTGCATATAAAATGCAGAGGATGGAGGAGGGCCAACAAGTCATGTGTGAGGCGCTCATATTGGAGGCTCTTAACAAAGGTATGAGGGGCCAAATTACAGCTCAGACACACCTTTGCGATGGTCCTCCTCCTCCTCCTGCAGGTCCTCCTCATCCTCCCTCTCCTCCAGGTCCTCCCAGTCCTCCTTCAGGTCCTACTCCTCCTCCTGCCACATCTCCAACAGCACAGCCACAGCCGGGAAGGAAGCGTGGAAGGAAGACCAGAAAGTGAGGACCCTGGATCCAGTCTGGTCGGCCAAAAAATGCAGCCACTTGTGGTACCACAGCCTGGGGACACACATGTCATCTGCTGCTATCCGGATCTCTGCGAATTCTGGACCAGACTGCCCTCCCTTACATATGGACTCCTCAGGCCACCAATTTTGATGTTCAAGAATTGATGTCTGCCGTGGGGGTCCCAGGCTTCGCTAATTTCTCCTGTTAAACCAGTGTTGCCTTCCTCTTTGTTTGGTTCTGATCCCTTAACCACTTGAGCCCCGGACCATTATGCTGCCTAAGGACCAGAGGTCTTTTTCCAATTTGGCACTGCGTCGCTTTAACTGCTAATTGCGCGGTTATGCAATGCTGTACCCAAACGAAATTTGCGTCCTTTTCTTCCCACAAATAGAGCTTTCTTTTGATGGTATTTGATCACTTCTGCAGTTTTTATTTTTTGCGCTATAAACGGAAAAAGACCGAAAATTTTGAAAAAAAATGATATTTTCTACTTTTTGTTATAAAAAAAATCCAATAAACTCAATTTTAGTCATACATTTAGGCCAAAATGTATTCGGCCACATGTCTTTGGTAAAAAAAATGTCAATAAGCGTATATTTATTGGTTTGCGCAAAAGTTATAGCGTCTACAAACTAGGGTACATTTTCTGGAATTTACACAGCTTTTAGTTTATGACTGCCTATGTCATTTCTTGAGGTGCTAAAATGGCAGGGCAGTACAAACCCCCCCCAAATGACCCCATTTTGGAAAGTAGACACCCCAAGGAAATTGCTGATAGGCATGTTGAACCCATTGAATATTTATTTTTTTTGTCCCAAGTGATTGAATAATGACAAAAAAAAAAAAAAAAAAAAATATTTACAAAAAGTTGTCACTAAATGATATATTGCTCACACAGGCCATGGGCCTATGTGGAATTGCACCCCAAAATATATTCAGCTACTTCTCCTGAGTACGGGGATACCACATGTGTGGGACTTTTTGGGAGCCTAGCCGCGTATGGGACCCCGAAAACCAATCACCGCCTTCAGGATTTCTAAGGGTGTAACTTTTTGATTTCACTCTTCACTGCCTATCACAGTTTCGGAGGCCATGGAATGCCCAGGTGGCACAAACCCCCCCCAAATGACCCCATTTTGGAAAGTAGACACCCCAAGCTATTTGCTGAGAGGCATATTGAGTCCATGGAATATTTTATATTTTGACACAAGTTGCGGGAAAGTGACACTTTTTTTTTTTTTTTTTTTTTTTTTGCACAAAGTTGTCACTAAATGATATATTGCTCACACAGGCCATGGGCCTATGTGGAATTGCACCCCAAAATACATTTAGCTGCTTCTCCTGAGTATGGGGATACCACATGTGTGGGACTTTTTGGGAGCCTAGCCGCGTACGGGGCCCCGAAAACCAATCACCGCCTTCAGCGTTTTTAAGGGCGTGAATTTTTGATTTTACTCTTCACTGCCTAACACCGTTTCGGAGGCCATGGAATGCCCAGGTGGCACAAAACCCCCCCAAATGACCCCATTTTGGAAAGTAGACACCCCAAGCTATTTGCTGAGAGGCATGGTGAGTATTTTGCAGCTCTCATTTGTTTTTGAAAATGAAGAAAGACAAGAAAAAACTTTTTTTTTTTTTCTTTTTTCAAATTTCAAAACTTTGTGACAAAAAGTGAGGTCTGCAAAATACTCACTATACCTCTCAGCAAATAGCTTGGGGTGTCTACTTTCCAAAATGGGGTCATTTGGGGGGGTTTTGTGCCACCTGGGCATTCCATGGCCTCCGAAACTGTGATAGGCAGTGAAGAGTGAAATCAAAAATTCACGCCCCTTAGAAAGCCTGAAGGCGGTGCTTGGTTTTCGGGGTCCCGTACACGGCTAGGCTCCCAAAAAGTCTCACACATATGGTATCCCCGTACTCAGGAGAAGCAGCAGAATGTATTTTGGGGTGTAATTTCACATATTCCCATGGCATGTTTGAGCAATATATCATTTAGTGACAACTTTGTGCAAAAAAAAAAAAAAAAAAAAAAAAATTTGTCTCTTTCCCGCAACTTGTGTCGCAATATAAAATATTCCATGGACTCGACATGCCTCTCAGCAAATAGCTTGGGGTGTCTACTTTCCAAAATGGGGTCATTTGGGGGGGTTTTGAACTGTCCTGGCATTTTATGCACAACATTTAGAAGCTTATGTCACACATCACCCACTCTTCTAACCACTTGAAGACAAAGCCCTTTCTGACACTTATTTTTTACATGAAAAAGTTTTTTTTTTTTTGCAAGAAAATTACTTTGAACCCCCAAACATTATATATTTTTTTAAAGCAAATGCCCTACAGATTAAAATGGTGGGTGTTTCATTTTTTTTTTTCACACAGTATTTGCGCAGCGATTTTTCAAACGCATTTTTTGGGGAAAAAACACACTTTTTTAAATTTTAATGCACTAAAACACACTATATTGCCCAAATGTTTGATGAAATAAAAAAGATGATCTTAGACCGAGTACATGGATACCAAACATGACATGCTTTACAATTGCGCACAAACGTGCAGTGGCAACAAAATAAATACATTTTTAAAAGCCTTTAAAAGCCTTTACAGGTTACCACTTTAGATCTACAGAGGAGGTCTACTGCAAAAATTACTGCCCTCGATCTGACCTTCGCGGCGATACCTCACATGCATGGTGCAATTGCTGTTTACGTTTGACGACAGACCGCCGCTTGCGTTCGCCTTAGCGCAAGAGCAGGGGGCGACAGGGGTGCTTT
The DNA here is from genome assembly GCF_042186555.1 of Aquarana catesbeiana. NCBI lineage: Eukaryota > Metazoa > Chordata > Amphibia > Anura > Ranidae > Aquarana > Aquarana catesbeiana. Next base: position 46,392,448 of record NC_133329.1, read on the forward strand.
TTTTTTTTTTTTTTTTTTTCTTTATTATTTTTTTGCTTTTTTATCTTATTTTTAAACTGTTCCTTTCATTTTTTTTTTTTTTAAATCATTTTTATTGTTATCTCGGGGAATGTAAATATCCCCTATGATAGCAATAGGTAGTGACAGGTACTCTTTTTTGAAAAAATTGGGGTCTATTAGACCCTAGATCTCTCCTCTGCCCTCAAAGCATCTGACCACACCAAGATCGGTGTGATAAAATGCTTCCCCAATTTCCCAATGGCGCTATTTACATCCGGCGAAATCTAAGTCATAAAATGCTCGTAGCTTCCGGTTTCTTAGGCCATAGAGATGTTTGGAGCCACTCTTGTCTCTGATCAGCTCTATGGTCAGCTGGCTGAATCACCGGCTGCATTCTCAGGTTCCCTGTTGAGACAGGAGAGCCAGAGAAAAACACGGAAGATGGTGGGGGGGGGGGGGCATTCCCTCCCACGGCTTGTAAAGGCAGTCTAGAGGCTAATTAGCCGCTAGGATTGCTTTTACATGAAAGCCGACCGCTGGCTGAAAAGAATGATACCAAGATGATACCTAAACCTGCAGGCATCATTCTGGTATAACCACTCAAAGTTGTGAATGGCGTACCTGAAGACAAAAAAATGGTTAACAATAAAGCACAGTAAACAATAAAGTATAAATAATTACATACCTGAAAAACAAACATGATAAAACATAATAACAATAACAATAACAATAACAATAACAATAAAACACTGCAGAATAGAATACAGTAAAAAAAGAGCAGAACAATAGAGAGAGAGAATAGAGAGAGAGAACAATAAAACGACAACTATTTTTTTTTATTTTATATATATTTTTTTTTTTTTTTACACTTTTTTTGTAACTAACTTTTATAACTGTAACCGGTTCCAGGTTCGTGTCTCTCAAAATGCGATGGCATCTTGGGAGACCCTGTGAAAGTGTGCCTAGTCTGTGCAATGCTGTACCCTACGCTAATACTCAACTAGTGTATGGTAGCGTTCAAAACATTCACCAATGCAAAGACCAGGATTGTCAGGACAGGAGGGACAATAATAGCGGGTGTCACGCCTATATCCGCGTTTGCTGCAGACACAACATCTTTTTGGGGGGGGTTCGTTGGGTAGGGGTACTCGGGAGCACATAAAAATGCCTCTCATGCAGCCGACTGCATTTCGTTGGGGGATGTGAATGGGGGAAGTACGGGCGCTGCAGAAGTGGTGGGTTCCCAATTAGGATTGGCGAATGCAGCAGGAAGGGCACTATGGGCACGACGGGCCTGTGTTTGTCTTTTTGGTGGCAGCGGGACACTACTTGTGCTTGCCACCTCACCAGCTTGAACTGCACTTATGGGACTCGCCACGTCACCAAGTGTTACTGCAGTGCTGGTTTGACTACGACCGGGGTGTACTAGGCCGCTGGTGCTTGCCAGTTCAATAAAAAGCTTCCAAAAAAACTGTTAGCGATCGCAGGGATCAGGCCTGACTCTGCGAACGCTGCAGTTATGCGTTTAGTGTTTTGTAAGTGACAGTGATCGATCGATACTGCACTTGGGTGGGCTGGACTGGGCCGGGCGGAGGGGCAAAACGCAGGTGCTAGCAGGTATCTGGGTTGATCCCGCTAACACTGCGTTTTTGGGAACCCTAAACTGCTGGGGACGCTAGTATAGATCTGATCTGATCGGATCAGATATTGATCCGTTCAGATACTATACCACTAAAGGAGGCGTATGCTGCGTGCGTGGGTGTTAGTGGTACTGGCGCTAACCTGACGCTGCCTGGGGCCGGTGCTTGCTAGTTCACCAAAATGCTACCAAAAAAACTGTTAGCGATCGCAGGGATCAGGCCTGACTCTGCGAACGCTGCAGTTATGCATTTAGTGCCTTGTAAGTGTCAGTGATCGATCGATACTGCACTTGGGTGGGCTGGGCTGGGCCGGGCGGAGGGGCACAACGCAGGTGCTAGCAGGTATCTGGGCTGATCCCGCTAACACTGCGTTTTTGGGAACCCTAAACTGCTGGGGACGCTAGTATAGATCTGATCGGATCAGATATTGATCCGATCAGATACTATACCACTAAGGGAGGTGTACGGTGCGTGCGTGGGTGTTAGCGGTACTGGCGCTAACCTGACGCTGCCTGGTGCTTGCTTGCCAGTTCACCAAAATGCTACCAAAAAAACTGTTAGCGATCGCAGGGATCAGGCCTGACTCTGTGAACGCTGCAGTTATGCGTTTAGTGTTTTGTAAGTGACAGTGATCGATCGATACTGCACTTGGGTGGGCTGGGCGGAGGGGCAAAACGCAGGTGCTAGCGGGTATCTGGGCTGATCCCGCTAACACTGTGTTTTTGGGAACCCTAAACTGCTGGGGACGCTAGTATAGATCTGATCAGATCAGATATTGATCCGATCAGATACTATACCACTAAGGGAGGCGCATGCTGCGTGCGTGGGTGTTAGCGGTACTGGCGCTAATCTGACGCTGCCTGGGGCGACGCATATCACTGCCGGGCGATCAGGGGGCTAAACCTTTATTAGGTAATAAACGGCGGGTGCCCTGACACTATAAAAAATAAACGAACTAACCTGCGTCACCCGTAACGGTTATACGGTGATCAGTGGTGAAAGGGTTAACTAGGGGGCAATCAAGGGGTTAAAACATTTATTAGGTAGTATATGGGGGTCCCTGTCACTATAAAACGCTGACGGCGAACCTAAATATTTACCTCACTAACTAGCGTCACCAGCGACACTAATACAGCGATCAGAAAAATGATCGCTTAGCAACACTGGTGACGGGGGGTGATCAAGGGGTTAAAACTTTGTTAGGGGGGTACCCTAGACCTAAAGGGGGGTAATACTCACTGTCCCAACACTGTAACTGTCACAAACTGACACTATGCAGTAATCAGAAAAAAAAAAAAAAAAAAAAAAAAAAACCTGCTGGTGTCAGTTTGTGACAGGGGGGGGGGTGATTGGGGGGGGATCGGGGGGCGATCGGGGGGGGGATCGGGGTGTTTTGTATGCCTGGCATGTTCTACTGTGTGTGTGTGTGTTGTGCACTCACATTGATGTCTTCTCCCCTTGGCGCTGGAACGGAAACTACCGAGCCGAGGGGAGATGACATCATTTCCTTTGCTGCTGTTTAGCATACAGCAGCAAAGGAGTGTTCCCATTGGCCGGCGGCGATCGCGAGGGGGGGGCCACGAACGGATGGCCTCCCCCTCATCTCGGATCGCCGGGGAACAGAACGGGACCGCTTCGGGCACCGGGGGGGGTCCGATCGGACCCCCCACCCGCGAGAGGCAAATCACGTACATGTACGTGATTTTGCCTGCCCGTGCCGCCTTGCCGACGTAAATCGGCGTTAGGCGGTCCTTAAGTGGTTAATAAAGGATTTTTGTTTTGAATTATACTCTCCTATGTGTTTTACTTCAAAAATGACAGTTTTTTTGTGAGGATTCAGGTACATTGCAAATATACAATGTGAAATGAACAAGGGACACCAACAACAAACAATCTCCTGGAGATTAAATAATAAAAGATATCAATGGTGTTGGGGTAACTTGACACACAAAACACACACAAAAAATATTCTGGAGTAAAAATAAAAATAACATTGAACAAAGATCAGCCTTGTAAAAAATACAAATATTAAATAAAAAAAAAAAAAAAAGGCGTAAAATCCCCAAAAAAATTAAATTAAAAAAAAAATTATGTCATATGTGACAACTAATAACAATATATTGAGGGAATCCCAATAAAAAAACAAAAATAAAACTTTGTGAGACGTGTGTGTGAATATGAGCAGCAAAACTACTTAATTCTTCTCACATTATAAAGAAGAAGAGAGTGCGCTGTATTAAACCATTTTTTACATTGCAGCGTGACGAAAGTGCAGTATCCATTGTGAACGCTAAGTTTACCAGAATGAGCTGTTCCGTGCCGGAATTTCTTCTGAGCATGCGTGGCACTTTGTGCGTCGGAACAGGCCACACACGGTCGGAATTGACGCAATCGGATTTTGTTGTCGGAAAATTTTATCTCCTGCTCTCCAACTTTGTGTGTCGGAAAATCCGAGGGAAAATGTCCAATGGAGCCCACACATGGTCGGAATTTCCGACAACACGCTCCGATCGGACATTTTCCAACGGAAAATCCGACTGTATGTACGGGGCATTAGTGTGTACCTAGAAGAGCGCTTAGTTGTGATGAGTAAACAGATTTGAAAGTTTAAAAGTTACAATTGTTTCCTTTACTGGAATGTGCATAGGCCCCTGGACGACGTCAACCTATGACGAAACGCGTATGGTGGAGCGACGTGCTGACGTAACCAATCCCGCACGTATCCTATAAGGACGGGTTATGTTTGTTTGTGTGCCAGCCGACACACTAAACCAAAGGCGCATGATTTCAGCGGATGCTAATACGGTGCCAAGGGGTGAACCTGTGTAGGAGAACAATCGGATCTGGGGAAAGGCCTTGGCTGGGCTAAAGACACAAGTTTAACCGATCTCTTGTAAAGAGGGGTCCACAGGAGCTGGTAAGTGTGTTTTTTCAGCTGTTGATGGAGGCATTGATGTTCAAGGTCAATATAAGGTGGTGGTTGGTGAAGACTAACACCAGGAGTCAACATAATCTATTATCACATCACTTGTGGACTGTTTATATACAATTTTACCATTATTTTTGACTAGCGCGATCCTATATATTTTTATGTTTGTGTACTGTGTATATGTCTCACAGGAGGTTTTGCTGCTTACACTTTGTAGTTAAGATGATATTTATTAGCGCGTTTTTTTCTCACTTTTTAATTGGAATGTATATTGCCCTGAGCACTATAGAAAGTAAAGAATAATGTGTGCAAAGCCCCTGGATGTGATGTAAAGTTGTGGAGTGTAGAACAGGTCTTACCATTGGAAGATGTATGGGAAGGAGATACTCCGACTTGCTTGTTGGGAGTCATATTCTTTGTATTGTTGCCTTCTTTCGGACTGGCTGGTGGTTGTGGCACTGCAGGGCACAGAAAAGAGATGTGTAACGATTATAATGTATATTTTTTGTTTATTAAAAATCCTATGAACCCGCAAGTTAATACAAACATATTTAGATATATACAAAATAAATAAAATAAATATATATACATAAATAAAAATTAGGTTACAGCAGCCTAGGATATCGTAAACAGGAAATTACTTTTTTAGACAAAAAAACAAATAGAACTATAAACAAAACATATTTTTATTGAATACTACTTTCTTTCTTTTTATTAAGCAGCACAACATAGCCCTACCTCAACCTAAACACAAACCCAGACTAAGAAAATTGTAATATTTAACCCATTCATGCAGCCTTTTTCCAAAAATCGGATCCCATCAACATTTAGATTATATGAAAGGACAGAAAGAAAAGCCACACACCTATATTCTCTGTTTGAGAATGTTTGTGCTCATCATAGCTCTGGCAAACTGTTCAGTGTTTGCAGAATATCCCTTACAAAGGGCTCAGTGCCTTCAACATTTCCCTAGTACAATGTTCCTAGTGCTCAGCATGTCCCTGACAGGGTGCTCAATGTGCTCAGCATGTCCCTGATAGGATGCTCAACTTGTTCAGCATGTCCCTGATAGGGTGCTCAGTGTGTTCAGCATGTCCCTGACAGGGTGCTCAATGTGCTCAGCATGTCCCTGACAGGATGCTCAATGTGCTCAGCATGTCTCTGATAGGGTGCTCAATGTGCTCAGCAGGTCCCTGACAGGGTGCTCAATGTGCTCAGCATGTCTCTGATAGGATTCTTAATGTGCTTAGTATGCCCCTGATAGGATGCTCAATGTGTTCAGCATGTCCCTGATAGGATGCTCAATGTGCTTCGCATGTCCCTGATAGGATGCTCAATGTGCTCAGCATGTCCCTGATAGGATGCTCAATGTGCTCAGCATGTCCCTGATAGGATGCTTAATGTGTTCAGCATGTCCCTGACAGGGTGCTCAATGTGCTCAGCATGTCCCTGATAGGATGCTCAATGTGCTTCGCATGTCCCTGATAGGATGCTCAATGTGCTTCGCATGTCCCTGATAGGATGCTCAATGTGCTCAGCATGTCCCTGATAGGATGCTCAATGTGTTCAGCATGTCCCTGAAAAAGTGCTTTGCATTCAGCATGTCCCTGGAAGAGAAATCATTGTTCTTAACATGTTCTTTTCAGTCTTTTAGGTGTGTCCAGTATTCCCTAGCAGAGAATTCATTGTGCTCATCTTGTTTCTGGTAAAGTGTTGTTGTGATCAACTTGAGCTCAATGTACTTAATAGGATTTTAGGGCCCTTTCACACTGGGGCGGTTTGCAGGCTCTATTGCGCTAATAATAGCGCCTGCAAACCGACCCGAAACAGCCGCTGCTGTCTCTCCAGTGTGAAAGCCCCGAGGGCTTTCACACTGGAGCGGTGCGCTAGCAGGACGAGAAAAAAAGTCCTGCCAGCAGCATCTTCGGAGCGGTGAAGGAGCGGAGTGTATACCGCTCCTTCACCGCTCCTGCCCATTGAAATCAATGGGATGGCGCGGCTATACCACCGGCAAAGCGCCTCTGCAGAGGCGCTTTCCGGCGGTTTTTAACCCTTTCTCAGCCGCTAGCGGAGGGTAAAACCGCCCCGCTAGCGACCGAATACCGACGGTAAAGCGCCGCTTACAATAGCGGCCCTTTACTGCCAACGCCGCACCCGCCCCAGTGTGAAAGGGGCCTTAATAAAGTGCTGATTTTGCATTGGATATTCAGGCTCAGTATGCACCTCATAACCCTAACAGAGAAACTCATGTTATACATATATGTCAGGTAGAGGACTATCTGATCCCAGAATATCCTATTAGTAGATCCTATGCACTCAGCAGAGTGTGATACTTGTGCTCAACATGTCCCTGGCAGGCCGCTCATTTCTCTTAGTGTGTACCTACAAGAATGCTTAGTTGCAGGGGCGGCTAGTGCTCAATATTTTGTGGGGGGGGGGTCGGCAAACAAATCTGCCCCCCCTCACTCGCCACAACCCCCCCCCCCGCCGTAGACTGGAGGGAAAGGCAGTGGTTTAAAGGCCTTACCATGAGGAGGAAGATGACACGGATCCAGGGCTGCTGCTCTTCGCTCCAGGAGGATCCGGGAGGAGCCGGGGCTTCTCCTCCCTTGCCGAACAGAAAGCAGGTCCTGAAAGGAGGTGAAGGCGGGTCCTGAAAGGTCCTAAAAGGACCCGCTTCCTGATTGGTCAGAGGGGAATCAGGCAGACAATAGCGAATATTAATTCGCTATTGTCACACAACTGGGTGGTGCAGTGCCTTTTTTTGAAGTCAATTAGAGCCTTGGGCTTAAAAAAAACAAAAAAACTATTGGAATCCATACGTCCTGTGCCCTGCATGTAGATTAGGGGCTGTGCTCATGGATTTGGGGGGAGTGCCCCTGCACCCCTTATGGACGGGCTGCTTAGTTGTGATGAGAGAACAGATTCAGGAGTTTAAAAGTTACAATTGTTTCCTTTACTGGAATATATTATGCCCCGACCACTATAGAAAGAGAAGAATAATGTGGGCAAAGCCCCTAATTGTGAGCTGTGGTGGAGTGTAGAACAGGTCTTACCATTAGACGATGTATGGGAAGGAACTACTGCGGATTGCTTGTTGGGAGTCATATATAATTTATTTGTAATGTTGCCATGTTTTGGACTGACTGGTGATTGTGGTACTGTAGTACAGAAAAGAGACATGTAGTGATTAAAATATATATTTGTGTGTATTAAAAAATCTTATGAACTTGGAGTTTAATAAAAATATATTTAGATACATACAAAAGAAATATATATACATAAACAAACAAAAATAGGCTTACATCAGCCTAGGATATCATAGACAGGAAATAACTATAACTTTTTTGCCAAAAAACCTAAATAGAACTACAGTATATACAAAATCAACATGTTTTTATGTAATATTACTACTATTATAATACTGCACAACATAACTCTACATCAACTTAAACACAACCCAGATTAAAAAAAAAAATGTTTAAACTATTTATGCAGCCTTTCTCCAAAAATCTCATCCTATCAACATCTAAGGGGTGTGAAAGGATAAAAAGAAAAGCCACACACCTATAGACCGACAGCATCTAAAAAGACCTGACATTCCTCCCTACATTTTTCCAGGCCTCCCACCTCCATGTTTCCTTTTCAAGACCCTACATTTTCCCTACCTCACCCAGAATGTCATGTACTTTCACCTCAACAGGAAGGACTTTTTCCTGAATGGATACCTGAAACCATGCATTCCACGTGAATTAACAGACTACTAAGCTAACTAGGACAATGAGGATCGAAATCAAAATTCCGGTGAGTCTGAAAGGCCCCATACAACCACTTCTTAACCAAGGAAAGGGATACCCAGAGCCACCCACCAGCTTATAAACTTCTGTGTTGAAGGGGCACTGGAGTAAGAAGTGCCTCACTTCACAATTGGACAGCCAGGATCATTCAGAGAGTGATGCTTCAAGTTGCTCTTCACATAGAGTCTACCATGAGACAAAAGCCGGGCCAGATTGCAAAACTTTAAAGGGATTCTTTGAAGATTAATCAAATGCAGGCTATATCTTATAATAGGGCCCAGGCAATCCTTCAAGGCCAGTGGCTCACTAAAGATAGATTGAACAATCCTCCTCTCCAGGGCCTTCCTAGTAAGAGACATTAGGATTTATTAACTAAATGCAAATAGACTGTGAACTTTGTAAGTGCAGTTGCACTTTTCAAGGGAGTGAGCTCCAGAGCTTAGTAAATGAGCTTTCACTTTTACAAAGAGTACCCAATAACATGCAAGGAAAAAAAAAGAGAATTTTTGCTTGCACATGATTGGATGATGGAAGTCAGCAGAGCTTCTCCTCATTTACTAGCCTCTGAAGCAAATGTCCTTGCATTTGCAAAGTGCACAGCCGATTCACCTTTGGCAAATCAGCTCATTCATTGTCATTCACCACTGCCGAAGCATTTGTAGGCATATAGAAGAAACATAAATCAGGTTTGTAGCATGTCAGCACTTGATAATATGCCAGCATGTTATCAAAATTATGTTTCAAGAACATCAAAGAATGCTGCGGGGCTGACAATACCTAGGCTCTCATCTGCCTGGGAAGACAGGTAAAATATCTCTTACTAAGGTTCAGTCTGTTCCCCCATAAGTTGAAAGAAACAGCTGTAGATTCTAGCATAGAGAGACATTTGCAAAACACAATCAAAGCTAACGTACAGAAATACCAGGATCAGGTAAGTTTTATTCAGCTCAGCCCTTTCCTTGTTAGAGAGCTTCCAGTCTTTCCAGCTGGCAACCTTTGCATCTGCATCTCGTAAGACCACATTTGATGCCCAAATCCCCCCCCCCCCCCCCAGGTCATACTTGCCAAGGAGCAGCCACAAGTATTTATGATTGACCTGATCAAAAGCCTTAGCCTCATCCAATGCCAGCAGAAACTTTCTCAAGCTCGCAGCCCTGCACTACTCCAGGGTAGTTAAAACTGCTCCCAGATAGTTAAAACTGCTGAAAGAGTGCTTCTACCATGAACAATGATGGTGGCAAGAAAGTAATATGCCCACTGGAGATGATATACACCAGAAATGCTGACCATAGTTCAAAGCCATGCAGTGCAATATGGGTTTAAAAAATTCTCCCCAGCGAATATGCAAATTAATACACCAGGACCATGAATCTCAAACCCGCAGGATTCACCTCAAACCTATGGTAGTGGTGAACCCGAACTTCATCCCTACAGAAGAAGGCATAGGAGGCTGTTTTGGCTCAGATGGTGCAAAAACAAATGAAACTCCAGCAATGTCTATCTCACAATGATAGATAATAAATGGATATCTGGTGTGTAAATGAAGTACATAAATTAATAGGAATCTAGGATGGAAAAGGACCTGGGGGTCCTAGTAGATGATAGGCTCAGCAATGGCATGCAATGCCAAGCTGCTGCTAACAAAGCAAACAGAATATTGGCATGCATTAAAAAGGGGATCAACTCCAGAGATAAAAACGATAATTCTCCCACTCTACAAGACTCTGGTCCGGCCGCACCTGGAGTATGCTGTCCAGTTCTGGGCACCGGTCCTCAGGAAGGATGTACTGGAAATGGAGCGAGTACAAAGAAGGGCAACAAAACTAATAAAGGGTCTGGAGGATATTAGTTATGAGGAAAGATTGCGAGCACTGAACTTATTCTCTCTGGAGAAGAGACGCTTGAGAGGGGATCTGATTTCAATATACAAATACCGTACTGGTGACCCCACAATAGGGAGAAAACTTTTTCGCAGAAGAGAGTTTAACAAGACACGTGGCCACTCATTAAAATTAGAAGAAAAGAGGTTTAACCTTAAACTACGTAGAGGGTTCTTTACTGTAAGAGCGGCAAGGATGTGGAATTCCCTTCAGGTAATATAATGTCATTATACAATATCAACATTTATCTATTTCTTTTTTTTTTTTTTTTTTCTTTTTTTGCCACTTCAGTTACCTTAATCAGAGACATCTTTCAGATTGATAGTCATGGTTGTCTCTTGCCGAGTCACATCATTGTGGCCGTTAAAGCTTTTCTCTTGGTTTAATTTGTGCGTTCAATATATAAGGTTACAGTTATACAAAAGTGTAACATAGAAAAGAAAAAGAAAAAAAAAAGAAAAAACACCCACTCTATACGTCTCGGCCACACAAACTCTTACTGTTTACATGCATGGCTATATTTATTGCTTTTAGAACTAGTGATCCCCCCCCCCTCCCCCCAGTGACCCACCCCAATTGTTCCAGTGCACACCTTATTTTAAGCTAATATCTATGTTTTCCCTCCTTTCCTCTCTCTTCCTCCTCTCACATTCTCTCTTGACTTCGGGTCTCTAGGCTATGGAACAGCATCTCTGCCCTGGTAAAGAGGCTATTGCGCTCGGCGCTGAGGTAGTGTTAGTAGAGAGTGTGGCAATGCTTGGACCCATGGGTTCCATAGTTTCATGAACAAGTTGTAATTGCCTAACCTGGTGTAGAAATTCTTTTCGCTCCATATTGTGGAGTTGACCGTTCCAGCCCAGGCTTCCGGGGTTGGAGGTGTGCTTGATTGCCATGCTTGAGCAATTAATTTTCTGGCTTGAAACAGGCATCTTACTATCGCTATGGCTGTGCTCCTATCCCTCAGTTCACTACTGACATAACCCAACACACAGATTTTGGGATCAGGTTGTAAATCCACTCTGAACGTAGCATTTATTTTCTTTATAATCTCGGTCCAATACCTAACTAATTTTGGGCACCTCCAAACCATGTGAATTAGGTCACCTGTTCCTCTACATCTAGGGCGTTCGTCGTTGGTTCTACGGCCAAACATAAACAGCTTTTTTGGTGTGTAGTAGGATCTGTGTAACAACATCAAGTGGGAGGCTTTTTGTGAAGGAGAAACTGACACCTCTGATCCAAGCTCAAGAATCCTCTCCCATTGCTCGTCTGTTATCACCCCCACATCTACCGCCCATCTGCCCCTTCCCCCTGATAGACCTGCCGACGTATTCCCTCTCTTTGTTAGTTGGGTGTATGCTTCTGTTATTAAGCCCTTGGTGGTCTCTGATTTGATTATTGTCTGTAGTAGTGGAATCCCAAGATTGCAAAAGAGTGTATTCACAGGCCCAAAAATACACCACTCAGCGCCGAAGGATCCAGTGACAGTCTACAGGAATTTTTAAAGGAACTCAATTCTAATGTTAACAACATTAAATTGACTAGCGAATTTAGCCAGAATGAGATACATTTTCTGGATGTAAGTATTTTTAGACAAGGTGACAAGTTGGGCACCAGGGTCTATTTCAAACCTACAGACTCAAATAGTTATTTGCCCATTGACAGCGGCCATCACCCGATGTGGCTTAAAAATATTCCGAAGGGACAGCTTACTAGGGTGAAAAGGAATTGTTCAGAAGATGTAGATTTCTTGGCACAGGCGCAGATTATAAAGAAAAAATTTATAGAAAAGGGTTATCGTGAGGAAGCGCTAGATTCTATTATTTATGACTTAGCGGTACAACCCAGAGGAAATTTTTTGGGAAACAGTCCTCGGGTCCCTAATAGGGACAGTCATGAATGGAGTTTTATTTCAAGTTTCCATTCTCAGTACAAAGAAGTGGAAGGCATTTTTGCCGCCCATTGGCATGTGCTGAGTATGGACAAGGTGCTACAATCAGTCTTACCCCCTAGGCCTAAGTTTATATATAGAAAGGCCCAGAGCTTTTCAGATAAAATAGTACGAAAGGTGCTGGACCCTCCGGCTAGGCTCCCGACCTTTTGGAATAAGAGTGGCTTTTACAGTTGTAGAAGGTGCCGGGCTTGTAAGGATGTTGAAAGACCGCTAAGAGCAGTGGAAAGTTTTACGTCCACTTCTAACAATAGGGAGTTTGCTATTAAAGAGCTCATTACGTGCAACACCTCCCATGTTGTCTATGCTCTCCAATGTCCGTGCGGTCTTATGTATATAGGCCGCACTAAGAGACTTTTAAGAATTAGGGTCGCAGAACACATAACCAACATTAAAATTGGTTTTAAAGACCATAGTGTCTCGCTCCACTTTAAACTGAAGCACAACCAAGACCCGTCTGGCCTTAAATTCTGGGGCATCGACCATTTAAAACCAAACTGGAGGGGTTCAAATTTGGTCCGCGATCTGTCTAAGAGAGAGACCCAGTGGATCTTTTTGGCGGACACATTATCGCCAAGAGGGTTGAACGTGGAGCTGGACATTAATTGCTTTATAAGCGATTTGTAAATGTTCACTATGGGGTAGAAATGGTTTCGTTAAACTTGATCGGCCTTAGGCCGCATATAGTTTTGGCTTATGCCATACAGATGCGGCTGGTGCGCAGTTTTTTTGTTAAATTATGTGCTATATCCTTTGTACATATAGGTGATGATAGCGCATGGTTTATGCTGGCAGCCGTAATCTCTATCATAGATGCCTCTCTTCTCTCCATTATTATTTCTACGTGTATTGATGTATGTCGTTTATTTGTTTATGGGTCTCATTGTATTCGAACGGTCCCTGTTTTTTAGTAATTAATACCCGCATTGCTCTTTCTAACCTACTGCATAGAAGATTTTAATACGAATGGCTCTATTTAATTTTTGTATCTATGATGGCGTATTTACCATTTATACTTAATGTTTCTGATGAATTGCATTTAATTTATGTTCTATGGTTTTATTTATTTATGTTTTTATTATGTGTGTTTACATGCAGTGAGCGCGTCATGTTGATTGCCTGTGATGTTGCAGTGTCATGCAGCGTTCTGGGGATTGTCTGCTGCTGCACGTATACACATGCTGAAGGGCTAATGATGATGGATTCAATGTGTGCGCTGACTGCATGGGGTTTTTTATAGTGTTTTATACTATATCCCCCTATTTTTAAATCCCAATGTGCAATGTCATTCTTCATTGTTTATACATTTACCGGCTGGTGCTATCTGGCCTGTGAGTGGGCTTACTCGCTGATGTGAACTAATGTGCAGAGCGGCTATTAGTCTTCCCCCTCTCCTGTGGAGAAGCCGTCAGTGTGTCTTTCGGCGGATGTCTTGCACCTGACGTCACGCCGAACACTTGCTCTGATTGGTTAGGGTTGATGGGGCATGACATTATAGCCTGTCCGTCAGTCGTGTAGGCACGCCCTCTGTTGAAGTCAGGATATGACGAAACGCGTCAGGGCGTGGCCTACACGACGCCGGAAGTGACGATTGCGCTCCACCACAGCCTTGACTGTAACCAGGAAGTCAGAGATTGGTGCCTGGAAAGCGGAACCGGCTGGAGTTTAATACGGTGAAGTGCTGTGTCTTATGCTTCCTTGTGATATGCTCATCTGATTGCTTTATAATGTACGTATAATGTTTGAAGGGGGGATCTTTGTGTGATGTGAAGGACTTTATATTTAATAAACAGGATTACGCTATGTGCGCTTTATCTTTTGTTGTTTGGTGATTTATGAGCCCTGACCATCTTGGATTCCTCTGGAGGGTAGCTGACAGTGGCTGGTGGCTTGGATTTCTCCTTACTTGGATGCTTGATATTACTAAGCTCTGGTGAGTTTAACCCCTTGAGGGGAGTGTGTTCTCACGGGGTGGAGGTGGATGGATCGGTGGAAGGTGCACGCTGAACTGTTTCTACTTTGATCGCCTATGAACACTATCTGAACCATCACTCTCACTGCTCTTCTCTCTTGAAGGACTTTTTTTGCATGTGTTGTTGGCCACATTATCCGTTTAGCTCAACACTAGCGCTGTTTTCAGTGTGTTACTATGATCACTTTGTTGATTTTGGTATGCCATGATTAGTAGTGGAATCCCGCACCATGTTGGGGGTTGTCTACTAAACTGCTTGCTCAAAGCATGCCTGATCTGCAGGTAGCTGTAGAATGCCTGGCTTGACATCCCGTACTCACGTCTTAGGTCCTCAAAGGATTTCAGAGTGTCCCCTTCATATAGTTGTATCAGCCGGCTTACCCCACAGTTTTCCCACAGTCTGTTCCTTTCTACTGTTGATAGTTCATGCAGTCGCTTATTGTTCCATAATGGCGCGTATTCTCCTTTATATATTCCTTTGTACCCCATTATTTTTTTAGCTGCCTGCCAGACCTTGGTGATCATTTTAAATGTTGGGATTTCTCCTTGTAGCGAGTCTGCCTCCAGTGCTCCCACTAATGAGGTGTGTGGATTCCCCTGCAGAATGATTTTAATATTGCTGTTTCCCCCACTCTCGGTAGCACAACCGCCCAATTGTTGTAGCTGGGCTGCCAGGAAGTAGATAAATGGTTGAGGGACCCCCAGTCCCCCCTCCGTATCGGGGCGTTGCAGTTTTTGTAGGCCAATCCTAGCCTGCCCTTTTTTCCATATTAATTCCCTAAAAAGGATTGGATTTTTTGAAACCACTTCTCTCCAATCCAAGTTGGGGAGTTGTGAAGTAAGTATAACAGCTGGGGCATCCAAACCATTTTTATCAAATTGGCTCGGCCTGCCACCGACAAAGGGAGTCTACTCCAAATATCGCATTTCCTCTTGAATTTTGATAAGAGGGGGATCAAATTGTCCTTAATAAACATACCGGGGTCCTTGGACAGCACAACACCCAGGTATTTCATTTTCTCTGTGATCTTCAAGTGGGGCAAACACATCGGGATAGAGTTGGCCAGTGGGTCTACCGGTAGAAGCGATGACTTCTCCCAGTTAATAACTAGTCCTGAAAACTTTCCAAAGTCTTCTACTAAGTGCATCACTTTCTCCAACGAAGAGGTCGTGTCCCCCAGGAAAAATATGACATCGTCTGCAAAAAGCGCTATTCTCTCTTCTCTCCCTTTTCTTTGAAATCCCTGTATTTCCGTGGATGTTCTCACTGCTCCCGCCAATGGCTCCATGGCCAGAACAAACAGCAAAGGAGACAGGGGGCATCCCTGCCTTGTCCCTCTTTCGAGGGAAAAGCATTCCGAATATTCGCCGTTTATCTTGAGCCTTGCCCTTGGATGGTTATATAAAGTTTTTAGCCAGCTGATAAATACGGGGCCGAATCCAAACTTCTCTAGCACCCTCCAAAGGTATTCCCACTCCAGGCTGTCAAAGGCCTTGGCAGCGTCCAAAGACAGTATGGCTCTGGATTCCGCGTTCTCTGTTGGTACCTGTAGATTCAGGTAAGCTCTTCTAATGTTTATACTAGTGGACCGACCGGGGATAAACCCCGATTGGTCCGGATGCACCAGTTTGTCGATACATTTATTTAGCCTAGATGCGAGCACCCTTGCAATAATCTTGGCATCTGTGCACAGCAGTGATATCGGTCTGTATGAGGCAACTTCCGATTGATCTTTCCCCTCCTTTGGGATTACTACTATATCGGCCTCTGACATTGATAGGGGCAGCCTACCATCCTTGGTCGCCTGCTCTAGCACTTTTAGAAGTTCCGGGAGCAGAGTCTCCCCATATTAACTATAGATCTCCAATGGTAGCCCATCCGGGCCCGGAGATTTCTGCCCTGACATCTCTGCGACTGCCTTTTGTAGCTCCTCCAGGGTCAAAGGGGAATCTACCTCGCTTCTATCAATCTCCGAGAGTGTGGGCAGGTCTACTCCCTCCAAGAACCTGTCCATCTCACGCTGGTTCAAGCCCTGGCGGGACCTGTACAGGTCTCTATAGAATGTGGAGAAGGTTTCTAAGACCTCGGCCGGATCAGATGTAATATTTCCAGCTGACGTTTTAATTGAAGAGATGGCCGGTGAGAATAAATTAGACCTGGTTAGGAGGGCTAGCATCCGGCCTACTATCTCTCCCTCCCCAAAGTAATTTTGTTTCTGGAAAAGTCTCTTATTCTCTACTCTTCTATTAATTACCTCTTTATACACTTGTTGTTTATTGAGCCAAATCTCCTGTTTTTCTCGGGTTGGGTCTGCCACATATTGTGCTTCTGCTTCCTTGACTTCCCTGCTAGCCCTTACCTCACGGTCCCTTGATGTTTTTTTTACCATGGCGACCTGCTGGTGTAGCAGTCCCCTAAGATATGCTTTTAGGGTATCCCACACCACCCCTACTGATGCTGTACCTGAATTGAATGTTATAAACTCTTTTAACTTAGAAGAGATTTCTGTTGGACTACTAATCAGGTCCAGCCATAGTGGGTTTATTATCCACCTCTTCTGACTAGTTCTAGTGCTTAAATTTAGAGTCAAAGTCAGGGGAGAGTGGTCCGATATTCCCCTCGGTCTATACTCTATGTTTCCTATTATTCGCATAGCTTCACTGTTACCCACTGCCATGTCTATACGCGAGAGAGTGGAATGTGACCCTGAGTGGCAGGAGTACTGCCGAGTATTTGGATTATGAGATCTCCAGAAATCGCACCATCCGATCTCTGCGAGCAGTTGGGCCAATCGCCCCTCTGGTACTCTTTCCACGCGGGTCACGGGCGGGAATCGGTCCATGCTACTATCTAAAACTGCATTAAAATCACCCACCGCTATTATAGGAATGTCCACCATGCCATCCACAAACTCCAACAATTCCAGCATGCTCTCTGTTTTAAACGGAGGAGGGATATAAATATTTGCTATCACCAAAGGTTTATTTTCTACCACACAGCTCAGAAAAACATACCTTCCCAACGGGTCTATCCTAGCTTTCCTGCAGGAAAATGAGATACCTCTCCTCACCAAAATGCTCACCCCTCTTGAGTAGGAGGTATGGACCGAGTGATACTGTTCTTGGAATTTCTTACTCCGAACATGTACTTTAGTCTCATTAGTGAGGTGAGTTTCCTGCAGGCAAGCCAGTCCAACACCATAGTTTTCCATCATCGAAAAGACAGCTGCTCTCTTAGCAGGATCGCTTATACCCCTAATGTTCCATGAGCCTATTTTTAAAGTTTTAAAGGGCATCTGCGAAAAAAGAAACAAATAAATAAGAAGAAAAAAAAAGAAAAAAGGGGGAGTGGCTGACCCCCCAGAGAATAAAAACAATTCATTTGTGCGTTTGTGTCTACAAGACTTGCCATGATATCTGTGGTTGTGTTAAAAATAAGAAAGAAATATAGGGTGAGGGGGTAAGGGCCCCCGCGTCCAGGGACCGCTCCATCCCCTCCTCCCATGTTATTTAATTGCAAGCGTGGCCAACCTGTGCAAATGTGCTTAATTTTTGCAGACTCTCTCCTCTTAAGTGCGTGTGCCTTTCGTTCACCACAATATCTGACCCCATTATTTATTGTGAGCCCCCCTCCCCTCCCTCTATTTAACCTGCCCCCCTCCCCCCCCCAACTTTTGCCTGGCCCAACCCCCATTCCCCCACCCCCCTTCGTGTTCCCCCCTCCTGCCTAACTAGGCTAGTCCTAGGGGCTATACGTGTGACCTTTTTACTCCCTTCCAACCATTCAAAAAAAAAAACCTCTTCACTCACGTACTGACCAAGTGCTTCGTAACACGCTTCCAAACTCCTCCCCCCCTTTCCCCCTCCCCCCACCCAATTCCAAAACACCAGAACACTACTCAAAAAATATAAACCTAGTGAGATCACATCCTTCATCCGTGCTTCCATCCAACACGCCCCCCTCTTGCCCTCCCCCCCCGTGCCATCCGCTATATGATGCAAACAAAGCCCAAAAAAACGAAAAAAGAAAAAGAAAAAAAAAAAAAAAAAGGAAAAAAAGTAAATAAAATAAAACATAATAATTCAGCCAGTCCTATGTGACCCCTAGCTCTGCAGGGTCATTTTGTTATCTTCAAGCCATTTTGTTGCCCCTGTTGTTGTGTCAAAGAAATGAGTAGCCCCTAGGGCAGTGATGCGCAGGCGTGCCGGATATAGCAGGGCATATTCAATTTTATAGTCCCGTAATTTGTGCTTAATGTCCCTAAATTCGGCCCTACGTTTCTGCAGGTCTGGGGAGTAATCGGGGAAGAATAGGATTTTCGCCCCGTTGTATAGAATATCCCCTTTCTCTCTAGCCCTGCGCATCAATGTAACCTTGTCTCTGTAGTTCAGAAATTTCATGATTATTGGTCTGGGATATCCTCCTGATGGCGGGGGCCTAGTTGGCACTCTGTGGGCTCTTTCGATAGAGAAAAGGTGAGAAAAGGTTTCGGTACCAAAAATTCCCCTGAGCCACTTCTCTATAAACTCTTCGGGGTGGGGACCCTCGCACCTCTCCGGCAGGCCCACCACCCGCACATTGCCCCTGCGAGACCTATTTTCCATTTCCTCCATCTTAGCTTTATGCAGGTCGATCTGCGTTTTCATTGCCTTAAGCTCTTGCTTCAATGGGAACAGATCGTCCTCAGCCTGGCTCATCCTCTCCTCTAGTGTGGTTGTTCTAGCAGCAGTCCTTTGTAATTCTTGGCTTACTGTACTTAACTCTTCCTTTAACCCCTTCAACTGATCACATAATTCACTTAGGGAGGCTTTACAGGAATTAACAGCACATAAAACATCTTTCAATGCCGGCTCCGCTGTTAAGGGTATATTTAGCTCGGCGGCATTGCTAGTAGCCATTCCTGAGGGTTCACCCGCTAAGCCTTTACTACTCGCAGATTTTATCGTGTGTGATACCGACGACCCTTTTCCTAAACTCTTCCTGTCCCCAGGGCCCCCCGCGTAGGATTTCTCCTGCTGTTGGAGGGTGCTTTTGGATGGTGATGAGGCAGAGGGGTGCGCAAATTTTTCCAGCTTGGCCGCTGCTGCTGCTGCTGCCTGATTTCCCTTTTCTTTTGATGCACGGGTAATTTGAGAGCTATTGTTCTCCTGTTGCTGCAGCTCCTCTCCCTTTTTACTAGTCATGGCTTAATGTATAATCCAAAGGGGGATGATTGTGGGGTTTTAGCGGCTTATCAGATTAACCTTCCCCTTCCCTTTCCCAGGTCAAAGATATTAATACAGTCCCAGTTGTATCTTTCAAGTACTCGGTTGCAAGCAGGGCTAGCACCTAGCCTAGCACAACGCCTAGTACAGCGGTTGACGGGTGATTCAGTATTATCGGACCTTTATTTTCTCTGTCATAGATAGACGTTTGCTATATTTATACTTCCCAACTCCAGCCAGCACCCCCCTCCCCCACAGGGACAAGCCGCTTTTTCATCACCAGATAGAACCCCTCTGCTTCAAGCGGCTATTCAAGAAAAGGGAGAGAAAAAGACCAAAAAAAAAAAGAAACAGTCTGTCTCCTTTATAATCAAAGCACTCGGTACCTTAATACTGCCAGGCTGTCTGGGCAGTGCAGGGACGTTCCCCACTGATTACTCCCGCCGCTGTTTAGCAAGCGCCGTCAGAGCCACTAGCGTCGGATCCGTCGCCTCGGCAACCCTCTGATCACGGCCGGCGTTACACACTCTCCTCGCCGCTCCAGGGAGGGGGGTCACTGGGGGATCGCTGGCGGCACTTATCTTATGGGCTCCGGTGGCATATACAGCCTGAGCTGGGATGAGGGGAGCCAGGCAGCTAAACAATCTTTGCAGCCGGCGAGAGAGCTTCTGGCTGAGCTTGAGCCATAGGGCTGGTGCGGATAGTCACGGAGGCTTCAGGCCAGAGGGAGGCCGCTAACACCGCCTCTCACTCCGGCATCCGGTCACGCCCCCAATCTCCGTACTCTACCTTTCTTGATTGATCTAAGTTACCTGGTTTGAGTGGTGATTGTACTGGCCTATATCCTTCATTTTTACGTGCAGTTGTTTCTATGTGTTTTGAGGCTCCTGATACAGCATCCATGTCTTGTTCTATCATTATTTCATCGTTTAAGGGTACATAGTATAGTACAGTATCACTCTTAATAAGTCCTTGATAAAAAAAAAAAAGAGTATAAAGTCACGCAATGTAAATTCATATCATGGCCAGGTAATGCTTGGTGACATCATTGGCCACATATGGTCATGACCTTCTATGGTCAATGATGTCAACTGTGATACCCTTCTTCCAGAAGCTGTCATCTTTAATGGGAATATTGGTGGGAGAGGATCATCATCTTGGTGGGCCATTGGGCACTGTTAATGGTGATTGACTATAAATCTAAATCACTGAATGACGTGATTGACATTGGACGTGCTTTAGGAGAAAAAGGTTTTATTTATTTTATAAGGGCCTTTTTTTCTAAGGTAAGTGTGCTTTTTTATTGTTGAATTTTTCACCTATGTACCACTTACCCATTAATGCAGAGTTGAGGGCCATATGTGCGGGGTTAAATTTGTTCCCTTGGAGTGCTTGCTAACTGTCACTCTCACGGAACAGCGATCTGTCTTGTTTACATAGGCAGACCACCATTCTGCCTCTCTCGGCTACAATCGCCGAGTGCCAATCACAGTGTGGGGGGGGAATTGAGTGGGTTGCCGGTGGCGCGCATGTGCGCCCCAGACCAGGAAGACGAAAAGATGTACAGGTACGTGATTTCATGCTAACGGGCCGCCCTGCCACAGTGAATGTATGTGGGACAGTCCGGAAGCAGTTAAAGGGCCTTCCAGATTCCAATAAGCCCACCCCCCAGCAGACCCCTGTATTCACCAGGCTAGGGATAGTGGAATGAAGCCCCTGTCCCAATCAATGTGGGACAAGGTACCTTGTGGAGGGAGGCTCTGTGTCCCCCTGAAAAGCACTGCTTCCAATGTTGAGGGCATGTGGCCTGATCAGGAGGGGGTGCACATGCACCATTCCCCGGCTAAGGGTCTGGAAGGGAGTTTCTGGGTGACCCCGTGTACTTTTCTTTATTTCTTTCTCAAATTTTTGCATGGGGTCCCCCTCCAAATCTATACCAGACCCTCATCAAGTGTTAGGCTATGATATGGGTTGTTTTTACTTTGCAATCAGTCCCTCTCAAAAATCAATAACATACCTTTATCCTGGATAAGGATCTTGTATGGATGTTGAGGGAGATCCTCAGCCACTTAGTTTGCAAACAAAATGAAGCCATCATTGAAATGTCACCTTTTTTTTAAATGTCACTTTTGGAGGAGTAAACCCTACACGCATGTAACTTCAGGAGCAGGTTAAAGACATCCCCCAAGCATGCTATTTAAAATAAATGTGTATGTTTAATGGTGTCCTTTAAGCCTTATAAAAAAAAAAAATGCTAAAAGGTGTTAAAAAAGATTGAATCAGTACACATCCCCATGGCAGTGCCCAACCCATTCCATGTGATGAGCTGAAATTCCCTGGGTTGGGTTCAAGCAGAGTTTGGCAAACTTCAAAGAAGTTCAGATGTGGAACCCAAACCCCATATAAACCAATAGGAGCCAAATCTGTCAAATCAAAACATTTTTTTTTTTGCTAATATGCAAGCATGAGTGTAGGTGGATGCCTATTTCTGAACTGACTGACTTCAAAT
The DNA here is from genome assembly GCF_042186555.1 of Aquarana catesbeiana. Classification (NCBI taxonomy): domain Eukaryota; kingdom Metazoa; phylum Chordata; class Amphibia; order Anura; family Ranidae; genus Aquarana; species Aquarana catesbeiana. The sequence continues at coordinate 46,414,331 of NC_133329.1, forward strand.
TTTTGATTCCTCATCACTGTCTATCTTACTGGCAATGGTTGCCAGGACAAATAAACAAGGTGAATCACCTCAGCAGCACACAGTCACAAAGGGTGCAGACTGGCTAACCAGGAATTTGTTATGGCAGCTAGGGCTAGGCAGTGGTGATGGCCACAGATGTACACTAGGGAACTGCATTGAGTCTTGGAGAAACCAGGAAACTAGTAGGCACTGGTGGGCAAGGCCAACATGGCCACATGTACAGCAAAGGTGAGAGCCCATAGAAGGGCTAGAGCACAGAAACTAAGGTTTCACATTGTCTTCTCCAGAGCTCTAGAAGGTGGGCAGCTACTGAGAACTGAAAGCAGGCATATAGGTAAGAGTTCCTTTACAGCCCTGAGACACTGGACTCACAGGTCAGTAGGTAATACAGTCCAAGCTGGTAGGAATGCACAGAACAGAAAGAATTACTGGGAGCAAGTGGAAGAACACAGAAACAAAGTGGGTCACTGGAAGCTGGCTACTGACTGGACTACATGGGGTCACTGGTGCTGGATACAAGCATCAGTGCAAGGGGTCACACTGGAGCAGTTTGCAGCCTGAAGATCACAGAGTCACTGGTGCTGGCTACAAGTGAGAGAGCATGTGAGCATGCTGAATAAGGTTGCAGACCAGAGGGCACTGGAACACACAGGAAATTAACACAGGCTACAGAGAAAACTGGGGAGGATCACAGGAGGTACACAGTAGCTGGGAACTGTCAGAGTGACACACGGATCACTTGAGTTATGAAGATCACACTGGAAGCACTGGGAGGTACTGGACAAGTCACTGAGAACATGGGGGGGGGGGGGGTATGACCGCTAGTTGCTTGAATGCTAAGCAACCCACATACTTCTGTGATTGACTGCAGCACCAGCAGAATCCAGTGGCCAAACACAAAAGGAAAGACCCAGAGCTGAAGCATGGAACAGGTGAGTGTGAAAATCTTGTTTGGCTTCTAACCCTTCCCAATTCTTTTAAAACTAAAGAAAAAACTATTTGGGTTTTACATACACCTTATGTGCATGGCAGATCACTACAATTAGGCTTGGTGTGCTCTACACGATCCTTGCCGAGAAACCTATGTATTCAGGGCAGGGACAAGGGGTGGGCAAGAGGGACACAGGCGCCCAGGGCGCACCGTTAGGGGAGGGCGCCCCCTCACGACTGGCATGCTCCAAATTAGTGACTAGCAACCATGGGCTGCAATTTCATGTCTGCTCTGACAGCTACGGCTGTCATGCCATGCTCCAACATACCTGCTTTCCACCCCATCCACCCAGAGCTGGCACAAAAGACATCCTACATGTGCAACTACTTTCTAGAGACAAGAAAGAAAGCTATTGGCCATGCAGGGGCAATGCGCACTCCATGCCAATCATGGGCAGTTGGAACAAGGGGAAAGAATAGGCACAAGGTCGTATACCAATTCTATGGCATGCATTGGAAGGGGAGCACAGATCTGCATCCTTGGCCTGGGCAATGGATGAACCTGTACCGGTACAGTATATATTGAATATAATCCTATATAACATATCTGTCAACCTTTGAACTTGAGAAAGAGGGACACTTTAGGGAGAGAGAGACCTGTGGCGCATGTAGCAAAAAGTCGGTGTGGTCAACCATGATATTGGGAGGGGCTTGAGGGCAATGGTTAAACAAAACCTGGGCTTCCTTGTACCTATAAAAATTTGCTTTGGTTGTGTGCCACAAACAGGAGTCTCAGGGATACATATAAACCTCAACAAAATCATTTAGAAAACTACTTCCAATACATGGGACATAGAAAGCAGGAACGCTATGGGACATGGAAGGAACGCTATGGTACATGGAAGAAAGGAGCACTATGGTACATGGACGAAAAAAACACTATGGGACATGGAAGGAAGAAACGATTTGGGACGTGGAAGGAAGGAAGGCTATGGGACATGGCAGACAGGAATGCTTTGGGGCATGGAAGGAAGGAATGCTATGGGACATAGAGGGCAGGAACCATATGGGACATAGAAGGATCGCTATGGGACATGGAAGGAAAGAATGCTATGGGACATGGAAGGCAGGAACCCTATGGGACATGGAAGGAACGCTATGGGACACGGAAGGAAGGAACGCTATTGGACATGTAAGGAAAGAACGCTATGGGACATGTAAGGCAGAAATGCTATGGGACATGGAAGGCTATGGGACTTGGAAGGAACGCTATGGTACATGGAAGAAAGGAACACTATGGTACATGGAAGAAAAAAACACTATGGGACATGGAAGGAAGGAATGCTATGGGACAAGGAAGGCAGGAATGCTATGGGACATGGAAGGAACGCTATGGGACATGGAAGGAAGGAACGCTATTGGACATGGGAGGAGGAACACTATGGGACATGGAAGGAAAGAACGCTATGGGACATGTAAGGCAGAAACGCTATGGGACATGGAAGGTAGGAACGCAATGGTAAATGGAAGGAAGGCTCGCTGGCTGCTTTAGAATCTCCCACCCACACAACTCCTTCCCAGCACAGATTGGCTGCATGCTGGGGCTTGTTGGTGGGCACAGGGGGACATGGGGAGGAAGGGAAGCTGATCTAACCCACCTCCTCCTCCCTCCTTGTACATCCTGTACAGCAGGTGGGGGAGGGACTGTACTTCTGGGCACAGAGAGATTGTGACTGCAGCAGCACGGAGCGGAGTGCACTGGACAGGGGAAATAGTGGAGTCCAGTACGGGACACCCGGATTTGCGTGAAATTCAGTGACAGTCTCGGCGAATCCGTGACAGTTGGGAGGTATGTACCTTATATACTCGAGTATAAGTCGAATTTTTCAGCACATTTTTTTGTGCTGAAAGTGCCCCCCTCGACTTATACTGGAGTCAAGCACTTTTCTGCAGCAAAAAATTTCATTTTCTGAACCGATTTTGGGGCCCCGTATCTCAGGGCCACTTAGAGCTAGGAACCCCAAATTTGGTGTGCAAACCCAGTGGAACTGGTACCACAACATATCCAAATCTGTAGTTCCTAGCACTAAGTGGACCCGAGATACGGGGCCCCAAAATCAGTTCGGAAAATGAGATTCTCTGCGGCAGAAAAGTGCTTGACATTTTCTGAACCGATTTTGGGGCCCCATATCTCAGGGCCACTTGGTGCTAGGAACCCCAAATTTGGTGTGCAAACCTAGTGGAACTGGTTCCATAACTTATCCAAAGCTGGGGTTCCTAGCACCAAGTGGCCCTGAGATACAGGGCCCAAAAACTGATTCGGAAAATGTCATTCTCTGCTGCAAAAAAGTGCTTGACATTTTCTGAACTGAATTTTGGGGCCCTGTATCTCGAGGCCACTTGGTGCTAGAAACCCCGGCTTTGGAAATTTTATGGTGATAGTTCCACTGGGTTTGCACACCAAATTTGGGATTCTTAGCACTAAGTGGCCCCGAGATACGGGGCCCCAAATTTGGTCAACTGTGTCCATCTGCAGCAATGTCATTTCGGGACCCTTTGGGTTCAGAAACCCCAAATTTTGGCTGCAGCTAGGGGGCATCCAGGAACCCTTAACTACCGAGTTTGAAGTTCAGGGGACCTATGGCTGCAAATGGGCACAGTGAGGCTGCAAATGGGAACAGTGAGGCTGCAAATCGGCATTGTTGACCCTCTTTTCCACTTACAGTAGCTGTGCATTTCTCACCCTCGTCTTATACTCGGGTCAGTAAGTTTTTCCCATTTTTTTGTGGTAAATTAGGGCCTCGACTTATACTCAGAGCGACTTATACTCGAGTATATACGGTATATAATCCTAAATATCCAGCATGTCCCTAACAGAGTGCTTTGTGTGCTTATTCTGTCCCTGATAGAGTTCTCTATGCCAGAATGGAAGTAAAGTTTCCTAACTGACCCTAATTATCCCCTATTCATTATGTCAACTTTCCCTGCAACAGCTTGAGGACTGGTCATGATACTTTTTTTATTTTCACTGACATTTAGATTGTCATTCAACTGTGTTGTTGAAAGCACATTATTACAGCTACTATCACTTTAAGCCTGCATCAGCTTCCTATTCATTGACACTATGGCTGCTCTGTGTTCCCCCCTTTTATAGTGAGGGGGGTTGGGTTAACCAAAATCCCCCTTATTGGCTCTTCTGAGCCCACTGACCATAGTTCAAAGACATGGAGCGCAATATGGGTGAAAAAACAATTCTCCGCTGGAAAATATGCACATAAATACACCAGGACCACGAATCTCAAACCCGCAGGATTCGTCTCGAACCTATGGTAGTCTTGAACCTGAACTTCATCCCTGCAGAAGAAGCCACAGGAGGCTGTTTTGGTACAAAACAAATGAGACTCCAGCAAGGCCCATCTCACAGCTATAGATAACAATAATAAATGGTATCTGGTGTGTAAATGAAGTACTCAAATCAATATAATATCATTATACAGTATCAACATTTATCTAAGTTACCTGGTTTGAGTGGTTTGAAAGGTGAATGTACTTGTCCTTCATTTTTACTTGCAGCTGTTTCTTTGAGTTTTGAGGGTCCTGGTACAGCATCCATGTCTTTTTCTATCCTTATTTTTTTGTTTGGAGGTTCAAAGTATTGTACAGCACTGGTTGTTACCTCATTTTCGGAAGACATGTTTAATAGCTGTGCCCCACCTTGTTGTTCTTCTTCCATGCCATCTGATTCAAAAGCTTTATAGAAGAAAATCACAAACACAATTGGTTTAATGACATCAACTGGGATACTCATTCAGCTGCCGGCAGAGGAGCCATCATTTGTGATTGGAGTTTGGTGGGAGAGGATTGTCGTGGCGCGGATCATCCTGTCGTTGTGTCATCAGGCCTTCGTTCATGTGTCAAGTGGTGTAAATGTCATATGATTAACATTGAATCTACATCAATGGATGGTGTGCTTCACATTGGATTTAGCTAGGGGACAATTTTTATTTATTTACATTTTTAGGTAATGTGCCAGATTATGGGGCAGAACACTAAGGAGTAGCACCACTACTAATGTAATGCAGAACTGCGAGGAGAAATTATGCGAGAGATTGTATTAAGGTAACAGATATAAAGAAGAATTTCTTAAGTAAGCTTCCATGTGTTGAAGAAGTATTGTCTGGTCTGAAGTGACCCAAGGAAAATCGAAAAGGGGTGCATGCATGTGTATCACTCAGGGTGTCCAAAAACTCGGGGAGAGACATTTTACAGTACAAGTGTCTATTTACATAATGAGAAAACAGGGCACCAGGTCAGTGTGAGTAAAAACAGACTAATAAGAAGCTTCTTACCTATTTATGGACTACATAGACTTGAATCACTATAATATATTTTTTTTATTATTATTTTCTGTTCTTATCAGTCTGCATATTTTTATTTTATTACATATAGATTTCATCTTCTGTCAGTGAGCGCTGACTCACTTACTTTTAGTTGGTGAATTGTCTGCATAGAGTCCGGCCAGGTAGCAGGGTGACTTGGCAGAGGTGACTGGGGTCCCTGGTAGAAAATCCAGCGGCTCCTTGTTGAGGTATGGGATTCCTTCGAGAACAGAAATACAATGAGAAAACAGGTCGCCAGATCAGTGTGAGTAAAAACAACGAGACTTTATTCCAATATCCATTTACATCAGAGAAACTTTCAGACTGCATGTAGAGGTGCTGTGGTATCGCGTGTGTGGTTATCCAGGATGGTAGACAGGGTAGACTGGAGGGCTACTGAGAATGCCTGGACCCGCTGGAGATGGCAACTGGGGCTGAGGGCATAAGCAACCACCAAGACTCCCACCAAATGACCGAAGGTAAACGGCCCAATGGAGAGGTAGCCGCTCACACAAGCCGCCCCATAAGAGAGCAAATCCCCCCTGTTATCCTGTGGTTCTTACCTATTTATGGACTACATAGACTTAAAGCACTATAATATAATTTTTTTATTATTATTTTCTGTTCTTATCAGTCTGCATATTTTTATTTTATTACATATAGATTTCATCTTCTGTCAGTGAGCGCTGATTCACTTACTTTTAGTTGGTGAATTGTCTGCATAGTGTCCGGCCAGGTAGCAGGGTGACTTGGCAGAGGTCACTGGGGTCCCTAGTAGAAAAGGGATCTGTGTGCTCTATTCCTTTCCTAGCGGTCGGTAACCCCAACAATGGGTCTGACTGCGGTACAGGGCGTGCCAGGGACCTAGCCTGAGACTCATGGAAAAGTGAGTGAGGCTTTGTAAAATACACTACAGTGTTGAGCTTCATGGAGAATAACTAACTCACCCTCCCTTTATTAAGTACACCTTGCTAGTATGGGGTTAGACCCCCTTTTCCCTTCAGAACTTCCTTCATTCTTCATGGCATAGATTGAGCAAGGTGTTGGAAACATTCCGCAGAGATTTTGGTCCATATTGACATAATAGGATTACGCAATTGCTGCAGATTTGTCGGCTGCACATCCATGATTCAAATTTCCTGTTCCACCACATCCCAAAGGTGTTCTATTGGATTGGGATCTGGTGAGTGTGGAGGCCATTGGAGTACAGTGACCTCATTGTCCAGTGGTGAGATGATTGGAGTACAGGGTCCTCATTGTCCAGTGGTGAGATGATTGGAGGACAGGGACCTCATTGTCCAGTGGTGAGATGATTGGAGCTTTGTGACATGGTGCATTATCCTGCTGGAAGGAGCCATCAGAAGATGGGACACTGTAGTCATAAAGGGATGGACATGGTCAGCAACAATACTCAGGTAGGTCGTGGTGTTTAAATGATGCTCAATTGGCACTAAGGGGCCCAAAGTGTGCCAAGAAAATATCCCCCCCACCATTACACACCCACCACCAGCCTGAACCGGTGATATAAGGCAGGATGGATCCATGCTTTCATGTTGTTTGCGCCAAATTCTGACCCCACCATCTGCATATGGCAGCTGAAATCGAGACTCATCAGCCCAGGCGATATTTTTCCAATCTTCTATTGTCCAGTTTTGGTGAGCCTGTGCCAATTGTAGCCTCTGTTTCCTGTTCTTAGCTGACAGGAGTGGCACCCCGTGTGGTTTTTGCTTCTGTAGCCCATCTGCTTCAAGGTTCGATGTGTTGTTCGTTCAGAGATGTTATTCTCCATACCTTGTGTAACGAGTGGTTATCTGGAGTTACTGTTGCCTTTCTTTCATCTCAAACCAATCTACCCATTCTCACTGAATATTTTCTCTTTTTCAGACCATTCTCTGTAAATCCGATAGATGGTTGTGTGTGAAAATCCCAGTAGGTCAGCAGTTTCTAAAATACTCAGACCAGCCCATTTGGCACCAACAACCATGCCACATTCAAAGTCACCTAAATCCCTTTTCTTCTCCATTCTGATGCTCAGTTTGAACTTCAGCAAGTCGTCTTCACCACATCTAGATGCTTAAATGCATTGAGTTTCTGCCATGTGATTGGCTGATTAGCAATTTGTGTTACCAAGCAATTGAACAGGTGTACCTAATAAAGTGGCCAGTGAGTGTAGTTGTGTCATGTAATGCCCTGTACACACGATCGGACATTCCGACAACAAAATCCATGTTTTTTTCCGATGGATGTTGGCTCAAACTTGTCTTGCATACACACGGTCACACAAAGTTGGTCAGAAATTCCGAACGTCAAGAACGCGGTGACATACAAGACGTACGACGAGCCGAGAAAAATGAAGCCAGTGTGGCTCTTCTGCTTGATTCCGCGTGGCACTTTGTGCGTCGGAATTGTCTACACACGATCGGAATTTCCGACAACGGATTTTGTTGTCGGAGAATTTGAGAACCAGATCTCAAATTTTGTGTGACGGAAATTCCTATGGAAAATGTGTGATGGAGCCTACACACGGTCGGAATTTCCGACAACAAGGTCCTATCACACATTTTCCATTGGAAAATCCGACCGTGTGTACGGGGCATAAGAGTGAGCAGATGATGCAGAGTGCCAAAGTGGAGAAGAAGCAATTGTATAACTATCGGGTCACCGGAAGAGGTGAGGAGTAATGGCCGGTGGAGCCTGAAGGAAGTTATCTCAGAAATGCTGCGGAGTAAGGATGGGGGCAAACACAAGTTAACAATAAGAAACAAATAAATCAGATGTCCTTACAGCAAGAAGTTTTGTCGCTTAGCTGAGAGTGCTGCCTTAACACTAGGAGCAGTCATTTTTTAAATGCTTAAAGTGGCAGTTAAAATGCCCAATTCCTTTAAGCTTTTGACTGCCACTGCTCTAATGCCCCGTACACACGGTCGGACATTGATCGGACATTCCGACAACAAAATCTTCGGATTTTTTCCTACGGATGTTGGCTCAAACTTGTTTTGCCTACACACGGTCGCACAAAGTAGTCGGAATTTCCGATCGCCAAGAACGCGGTGACGTCAAGCACGTACGACGAGACTAGAAAAGGCCGGTTCAGAACCAAGCGCGGCACCCTTTGGGCTCCTTTTGCTAATCTCGTGTTAGTAAAAGTTTGGTGAGAGACGATTCGCGCTTTTTCAGACTCGTGGCTTTCAGATCGTTTTCTGCCGTTCAGTTTGTGCTTGTGGGTTTGTATCTGCTCTTCAGTGCGTGCAGCAAGTTCCGCGTGACTTTAGTCACTGTATTCTTGTTTATTCGTTACTGGTTTTCAGGTCGCTCTTCACAGGCCTTCCTGTTCTTCAGTGCGTTCTGTTACTTCGTTCTGAGCAGCCGACCGTTTTCTAGCCATGTTGCGTATGCGTACTCCTCGTAGAGTTCGTGCTGTGCGGGGGCTTGGTGTTGGGGTCCTGACCTTGACACAAGTCCAGTCCATGAACAGGGTGGGGAGGAGTTCATGAACCAAGAATTGGTTGCTCCAGCGTGACCAGTTCTGTCATATGCCTTTGCTCCGTGAGATCCGTGAGAATAATCCTGATGATTTCAGGAACTTTCTCAGGATGACGGACCCCGTATTTCACCGTTTGTTGGCTTCGCTGACCCCCTATATCAGCAGGCAGGATACCTGCATGAGGCAAGCCATCACTCCGGAGCAGAGGTTGGTCGCTACCTTGCGGTATTTGGCCACAGGGAGAAGCCTGCAGGACCTCAAGTTCACGACAGGCATCTCCCCCCAGGCTCTGGGGATCATTATCCCAGAGACCTGTTCTGCCATCATCCAGGTCCTGCAGAAGGAGTATATGAAGGTAAGATTTTTATCCTTTTATATCACATTTTATTGTATTGAATGTTTGCTAATATATTGTATTTCTTTCCTCATTCCCTAATTACCATGATTGTATTATGCTGTGAATGTCCCCTTTGTTCTCATGCATTCTGGATTTTTATGTAATTATTATTTGATGTCCTTCATACATATTTGCCCTTCAATAACCTCCCCAGCATGGTGTCCCCTGCCCTATATTCACCTCATGTAGTCACTTAACAATGTATTTTATCAGCTCCATAGTAGTGCTTTACCCCAAACACCCCCTAAAATGTTTGGAAATGTTATTTTGGATTTAAATTCAGGCAGAGGGCCAGAGGCTTTTTTTTGTGGTGTCCCCAAATTTTTGGTAACCCTCCCTCCCCCCAACTGCTAAGTCAGCTGATCCCAATTCTCTATCCTCAATCATCTATCTGCTGACTTTGCCAAACCCATACACACTATACCCACCTCTTTACTGGTCAGATTTATGGATGAATTCCCCAAAGCATGTAGTGCAAGGGCCTGCCTGTATACTTTCCAATGGTACTGTTTAAAGTTTTTGTATCCTATTATTATCTTGATAGGTAATAGCAGAATATCCAAATGTGCTCAAATGTGTACAGTGTGTATTTATATCTTTGTATTATGACACTTCTTACCTGTCCAGTGGGCTGCCAATAGTGTAACAAAGGAGGGGCTGTTCCAAGTAATACCCTGTATTTAGGCATTCATCTCTCAATGAAGTGAAGAGGGTTACCTGTCCAAGAGTCCCCCCCCCCTATAATGTTAGAAATGGCCCATGAGAGGGGGGGAGGGGGAATATGATAGGTGTACCTTATACTTTGTTGTTGTTAAATTCCCCTTAATAAATGCTATCTGGAGGTTGACCCATAATGTTTGTGTCTAATCTGCTTGCCAGGTTTCTGTGAAAAAATAGTAATGTTTTTTTTTTTTTTCCTCAACAGTTTCCTTCCACGCCACAGGAATGGCAGACTGTGGCCTCCCACTTTGCCCAGCGGTGGGACTTTCCTAACTGCGGAGGGGCAATTGATGGGAAACACGTCCACATCGTCCCACCACCCAACTCGGGGTCGTACTATTATAACTACAAGGGGTTTAATAGTATAGTGATGTTGGCGGTGGTGTCGGCTAATTACGAGTTCTTGTATGTGGACGTGGGGAAGAATGGCCGGATGTCCGATGGTGGAGTCATCGCCCAGACAGAGTTCTACAGGCGTCTCCAGAATGGCAGTTTGGACTTGCCACCTCCAGAGGACAATGTTGAAGGTCTCCCATTTGTGTTCGTTGCTGATGAAGCATTTGCGCTGGGGGACCACCTGATGCGGCCATTCCCGATGAGGACCCTCACCCCGGAACAGAGGGTTTTTAATTACCGGCTGGCCAGAGCCCGAAGAGTGGTGGAGAACACATTTGGAATCCTGGCCAGCCGGTTCCGACTATTTCTGACTATTTCTGACACCCATCCATATGGCGGAGTATAAACTAAACCATATTATACTGGCGTGCTGTGTTCTCCATAATTTTTTAAGAAAACATTCAGCCAACTATGCTGGCTCAGTTGGGCCTGAGGCCGGAATCCCAAATACTTCCACAATGACGGCACTTGAAAGCGGCCGTCCTGGCTTGCCCTCCCTGAATGCCCGTGATGTCCGGTTACGATACCTGGAGTTCTTTGCCGGTAGGGGGGCTATCAATATGCCAGACAATATGTGACACCTTTTTCAAATAAAAAACAACCAAAAGCAATTCTTGGTGGACATTTACTGCTTGTGTTTGTTTTAGCTGACCCTGACAGAAATGTGTTGAGTGCAGAAAATGTCGTGATTGGGTAACCTTATAAAGAATAGTGTTGGCTGGTACTTCCTAAATGCAAAAACACATTTCACTTCAAGTGCACTTGCAACTGCACTGAACCTGCACTTGTAGTGCAAAGTGTATTTGCCCTTAGGAAATAACCCCCATTTGTGCATAAAACAACAATTACATCACCCCAAAAGTGTTGTTGTAGTGTTGAGACAATAATCCACACATTCTTGAGTAAGGCACTTTTTTATACCTGCACAATCACATGTGCATTTACCAAAGGTTTTTAAAACAAACCAACATGTTTGTAGTATAAAATGTTTGCAGTAGCATTATGAATAATCAAAATATCCATTTCAGATAAAACAGGCCTGTGTAAAACCAACAAGAAAGCCAAAAAACTAGAACTTACAAAGTTCACATATGGTAAAACCTGAAGGCTATATCAGACATCAGTATTTAGGAACTGGGTTTGATATATCGTTCAGATGGGGGGAACTCACCCCTGGAAAAGCCAAATTTGGAAGATGCACACCAATTTACGAATGTCAACATGTGCTATCTGCCATCAGGGGGGATCAAGGGATGTGTTTTGGGGGAGCAAGCCCTTCCTCAACGCTACTTTATAATTGAGGAAGGGGTTGCCCCCCCCAAAACGCGTCCATTGATCTCCCGTGATGGCAGATAGCACATGTTGGCACACTGTGTGCATCCTCCAAATTTGGCTTTTCAAAACATTGTAAAAATTGAAATTACTGAAAACCGGTCATTTTGTGGGGTTTAAATTCGCCCCAAAACATCAATTATGTTATTATTTTTTGTAATAACATCACGTATTTGTTGCTGGATGTTTTGCAATTGGAGATTACACCCCATGATCTCCCCTATCAGTATCTGGGCACTTTCAGAAGTAAAGCATTCTGGATCCACAACATCACGATCACCTAAAAAGAGATAAAGAACAAAAAAAAAGGTCTCAAAAATCTGCCACCAGCCATCTCTTTTACCTGAGTCTGTGGTCGCAGACACTCACCTGTTGTGGTGCCAATCTCCACTACATCTTCTTCTTCCTCCTGCTCAGCATCTTGGGTTTGGGGTAGTTCCCCTTCTTCCAGAGGGGGGGGGGGGGTCTGTGTTCTCCTGGGATGAGGAGTGTCCGAGTCTTTTCTCCCCTATGTAAAACAAAAATGGTATACTTAGCACACAGATATTTGATGGCAGAACTATAGAAATAGGAAATATTGCTTGGAAGTGGGGTACAATTGTCTATTTTAGCCGAGTTCAAAGATGTCTTTTTTTTATTGCCCTTTGTCAAGCTGCAATACTTTACCTGTTTGGTACAAGCTTCACACATGTAACCCCCCCTATAGTATACACTGGAGCACCTGTGTGCCCCCCCTAATAAAAATGGTGTTCTTGTGTCCCACACTAGTGCTCCAGTGTCCAGATGTGAAAACAGCTGCTCAGTGTCCTCTCCTTACACACAATCTAGTTTGCATTTCATTCTAGTAACAAACCCATCTACCTAAACAAATATTTGGCATCCAAGTAGGCCCCAAAAAAATGTGGGAAAATGCATATGGCCTAGACAATGGTGTTCTAGAGGCCGAACGAAAAATGTTTGATACGAACGAATAATGGGCCCATGAACATTAAAGTTGACCTTTTTAAACGTTACAATTAATAAAAGCATATGGAGCAGAACGAACGGAATAAAGCCAGAAAGAATAGAAACACAGCACAACTACTTACTTTTTTGCAGCACTCTCCGGATCTTTCGGTACTGCTCCGGCTCTCTCAACTTCAGGTCCGACCACCGCTTCCTGAGCTGATCTTTTGATCTTCGGACCCCGAAATTCCGCTCGAGACTCCTGACCACTTTCGCCATGATCTTGGCCTTTCGGATGTTCGGGTTGGGGTAAGGCCCATATTTGCCATCATAGTCGGACTTCTTCATGATGTCGACCATCTCCAACATCTCCCCAAACGACATATTTGTGGCCTTAAAACGTCTCCTTCTGGATCGGGACGTGCCTGGATCCGGGCTTTCCTCCTCCTCCTCGTTGCTACAATTAGCACGCACCTGGTGTGACTCCGCCATCATGCTCTTCCCCCACTGCGCCGAACGAAAAGGGGCGGGGAATAGAATAGAAAGAACGTCAGGGGCGGGCGGAGTTACACACATGCGCAGTGTCTATAAAGCGTAACACGCGTGCGTATTACGTACGATCTGTGAGCGGAGGAAGGAGCATTGGACGCGCCGATCGTAAGAACGAAGGTAAGAGACAAACTTGGGCCTATACTGCTTCTAGATTGAGGACTATATTGTAACAAGATTAAGAGAGTTTGGTGTGACATTAGGCTTTGTCTTGTGTTGTGTCTTGCAGTAAACATGGATATCTTAATGAGAGATACTGACTTCATGTCACTATTCATTGATATGCTAAGTGAGCTGCCCTGTCTGTGGGAGCTTACCCACCCCCATTTCAAAAACCAAGCAAAGAGGAAGGCAGCACTGGAGCAATTGTGTGAAATTGTGAAGCAGGTGATCCCCACGGCAGACATCACTTATTTAAAGATCTTAATTGGTTGCCTGAGGAGCACATATCTGAGGGAGCGCAAGAAAGTCCTGGATTCACAGAGATCCGAAGCAGCAGATGACATCTATGTCCCCAGGATGTTGTACTATGACAGGCTGCATTTTCTGGCAGGCCAGACTGAACCCAGGCCATCCCTCTCAAGTCTTCCTTCCACGCTTCCTTCCCCCCCGGCTGAGGCTTCTGATGCCCAACCTGGGCCTTCCAGGCCATATGTGGAGGAGCCCAGATTGAGCCAGGTATAGCATTCCTCTAAATATTTCTGCTTGTACTATCAATGATGTTACCTAGATGTTAGTTGGGAGTACTAATTTATGATTGTGATTGATGATGCAAAAACTAAAACCATGTCCCTTTTTCATACACAGGGAAGTCTCAGCCAGGAGGTGGCTGATCTGCAGGTCCTTCCACCCACCCTGAAAACAGAAAGTGGCAGCAGGAGGAGTAGCCCAGAGGAGGCGGCTATCAGATTTTTTTGGAGGGCTACAGAGGTCCTGGGAGCACCCCACACCATGCAGGAGAACCTTGCGGCATTCATTGCCTATAAGATGCAGAGGATGGAGGAGGGCCAACAAGCCATGTGTCAGGCCCTCATATCAGAGGCTCTGGAGAAAGGTGTGAGGGGACAACTTACACCTCACACACAGCTTTGGGATGGTCCTCCTCCTCCTCCTCCCTCTCCTCCAGGTCCTCCCAGTCCTCCTCCAGGTCCTCCCAGTCCTCCTCCAGGTCCTCCCAGTCCTCCTCCTCCTCCAGGTCCTCCCAGTCCTCCTCCTCCTCCAGGTCCTACTCCTCCTCCTGCCACATCTCCTACAGCACAGCCACAGCCCGGAAGGAAGTGTGAAAGGAAGACCAGAGAGTGATTGCCCTGGATCCAGTCTGGTCGGCCAAAAGATGCAGCCTCTTGTGGTACCACAGCCTGGGGACACAGATGTCATCTGCTGCTATCCGAGTCTCTGTGAATCCTGGACCAGACTGCCCTCCCTTAGATATGGACTCCTCAGGCCACCAATTTTGAGGTTTAAGAATTGATGTCTGCCGTGGGGGTCCCAGGCTTCACTAATTTCTCCTGTTGATCCAGTGTTGCCTTCCTCTTTATTTGGTTCTGAGCCCTTAATAAAGGATTTTTGTTTTGAATTATACTCTCCTATGTGTTTTACTTCCAAAATGATGGTTTGTTTGTGAGGATTCAGGGACATTTCAAATATACAATGTGAAATGAACAAGGGACACCAACAACAAAAAATCTCATGGAGATTAAATAATACAAGATATCAATGGTGTTGGGGTAACTTGACATACAAAACACACACAAAAATATTCTGGAGTAAAAATAAAAATAACATTAAACAAAGATCAGCCTTGGAAAAAATCCAAACATTAAAGAAAAAAAAAGGCTTAAAAACCAAAAAAAAATATAAAAAAAATATAAAACTGTCAGATGTGACAACTAATAACAATATATTGAGGGAATCCCACTAAAAAAACACAAATCAAACTTTGTGAGAAGTGTGTGTGAATATGAGCAGCAAAACGACTTAATTCTTGTCACATTATAAAGAAGAAGAGAGTGCGCTGTATTAAACCATTTTTTACATTGCAGCGTGATGAAAGTGCTTTATCCATTGCGAACGCTAAGTTTACCAGAACGAGCTGTCCCGTGTCGGAATTTCTTCAGAGCATGCGTGGCACTTTGTGCGTCGGAACAGGCCACACACGGTCGGAATTGACGCGATCGGATTTTGTTGTCGGAAAATTTTATCTCCTGCTGTCCAACTTTGTGTGTCGGAAAATCCGATGGAAAATGTCCGATGGCGCCCACACACGGTCGGAATTTCCGACAACACGCTCCGATCGGACATTGTCCATCGGAAAATCCGACCGTGTGTACGGGGCATAAGTCTTGCAGTGGAAGTGGAGGGTTTAACACAAACTCCACAAGCTGACTGTAGGCTTTCTAATAACATAATCTGGAAGCTATACAACACCTCGATCACTTTCTGTGACCCCTGAGTGTGCCCCCCCCCCACCCACAGTGTTTCCTGAGCTCTGCTGTCCCACTTGCAGGCCCGGGACCCACATGGTGGGTGTCGCTGGGTCAGGGTGGAAGGGAGGGAGACCAGTGAACATCCATTTCCAAGCTAAAATGAACCCGGAAGCAACATGCAAGACATCACTTCTGGTTTCTGGTGTTAGGGAAGAGGCTAATAGGGCGTGATCTGCACTCCTATAGCTTCAATGGAAGGAAGGTGGGACATTAGGGATCTAATATAATGATTTACTATTATTATGACCACTATGACTACTACTACTGAATACTACTGCATTTCTACATTACAGCTCAAGTCATCATTAGTTACCAATTCTCTCTTACCTCTTTGTTCAGTTTCCATGCTCTTCCTGCTTTTGTTAACTAAAGATATAAATTAAATATGTAAGTTTCTACAACATAGAAGACAATTACCGTATTTATCGGGCGTATAACACACACATTCATTTTACGAGGGAAGTTTCAGGCAAAAAAAACGTACATTTTAAATAAGGAACTTTGAAGCAAAATAAGGGTCAGTGCCCATCTGCAGCCTCACCATTGCCATCAATGCAGCAACCTCAACATTGCCATCAGTGCAGCCTGATCGATGCCCATCTGCAGCCTAAAAGGGACAGGGAAGGGGGCGGGACGAACGCCAACAGATTACATACAATGAGAATCTCCTATGATAGACAGAACAGTCGTCCAATGGCGGCCCAGGAGATGGGACTTCCTATTAAAGAGGCCGCCAAGTAAACAGGAGATTCTCACTGTGTGTAATCTAACGGCGCTCATCCTGACCCCCTCCCTGTCCCCTCCGAGGCAGCTAAAATTGAAGTATCGGCGTATAACATGCACATGCTGTTTGCACCCGATTTTTAGGGTAAAAAAGTGCGTGTTTTACGCCAATAAATACAGTGTGTATATTATATATATATATGTAGCACTAACTCTCGGTGGAGCTGCTTCACCGGCACCGGGTTTAGGGTTCCGTTGAGTTTACCTCTGAACGATATAAGCACCAAACACTTGAGTATGTTTTCCAATGCTTTAATGAACAAATAAAGGAAGTAGCAGGAAAGAGGCAGAAGGAAAGCTGCAAGGAAGCTCAAATACCTTTCCTTAGTATTCTTTAGAACATTCTTTGGAATTGAACACTTGTAGTTGAATGCGCTCCCCTTGTGGGATTCAATCTTTGCCCGCCTGGATAGACCTCTCTCACTTGTCTAGCAGCCAGTACGCAGCACGAACAAAAGTCTCTGCCACAGACTTGTTTGGAATAAAACCTGTACGATCCTCTGCCACAGGATGTATTGGTTTGCGATGAATGTCAGACACAGTACTTGAACCTTTAAGCCAACCCGGCAGTACTATGCAGTAAGACTACTTCAGGATACGTCCTCCAACCGAGTCACCAGGCCCCTCTCCAGACCAGCACTCTGCATGATCCTTCCATGACGGGTTCTCCCCTGGGATCTTCTCGGTTGTCCAGCTTCTTCAGTCAGGATAGACAGCTCAGGACCATTCCTCTGCTGCTGTGGTAGGCCCCAGACAGGGTTCTGGGCCCACCCACACGCTGCTGCGACGTGGGTCTCCGGAACAAAGGACCACGAGGTGGTACTCATACCTGTCGGCCAGGAGGGCCAGCAGGTGGCTGAAAACGAACCCCTAAACATGGCGTCTCTCCCATAAATACCCTCTCCCAATGCAACTCGGAGGACCACCTCCACCTAGTTATCTCTGGGACAGAGGAGCACTCATACGCTTCAACACGTTGCTTTTCCAACACCAGCCCATGGTGACAACGACACCCACCGGCACAGTGTGAAACTACACGCAACTCAGCCAAACTGGAACAGAGGCAAATCTAACTTCCTCTAATAAGTGACCCACTAGATTTACCTATCAGCGGTAGATTAAAAATCTACCAGCGCTACATATATATGTAGCGCCCACCTACTTAGGTGTGTGCTAAATAGTTAGTGAGGGTCAGTTTTAGGTGAAAATTCCAGGCATTACCCTGTTTGGTTTAAGCCTGGTTGGGCTTAATTTGGTGGGGAGAAATTACAGAGTAGAATTGGGGGTGTGACCACCTGCATTCTGTCGAGAGTGATGCCTTGTTTGTCCAGTGAGAGGTGCTGGAGGGCAGGTAATTTGGAAACAGGATACAGTTAGTTGTATGGGTCAACCTGAGCCAATCATTTATTTGAATGGGCAGGGACTTTCAGGCCTATATAAACTGTGGGTCACATGCTCAAGGGTGGCTGGTTGATAGGAAAGGAATAGCAGAGGAAGACAGTATGTAGAAGCTGGTGCAGCTTAAGAGCTCTCCCCTCTGGGGAGGGGAACGTGCCTTGTCAGGAGGAGAAATAGAGGAGATAACAGAAGGAATCTGCAATATGTAACAGGAGGAGACTGCTACTACCAACAGAAGAAGGACTGGGAGAGGACCCTCTATGGCAAGCATGGACGGTTGCTGAGAAGTACACGTGAGTATAAACCCAGGGGAACAGTAATTCCAAAGACTGAGGGTGTTAAGGAGGTGCCCGTGGAGTCCTAAATAGTTATCACCTGGGAGAAATCCTAACGGTCTGTCTAAGAACTCTATTCAGAGTATTGTTCTTTGGACTTAAATTTGGAAATGCTGTGCGGTTGGGAAGTAGTAGTAAACAGGAGGGAGAAAATATGCAGACCATTACAGGAACCAAGTTATGAAGGCAGCTCATTATTCTGGAGGATCTACTCACGTTCTTTCTGTTATGCATCAATGGAGAGAATAAAGTTAATGTTTTATTGTTTTGGAGTGTTTGCTGTATGATTTATGCAGAGAAGGGGGTAACGGGATCATACTATCAGAATGAACTACCCAGCAGCTCCTACGGGGGTAGTGCGCTTCATATATATAAAATAGAGAGAGTAGAATTAAATCTCTGAGGCTCGGTTCACAGTAGGTGACTCCAATGTTGCACAATTTTCAGTGCAACTTTTTAGTGCAACTTTTTTTTTTTAAAGGTTTATAACAGTTCCAGTGGTAAGTCCTTCCACAACTAATGATCAAAATATCAGTTCTGGTTGGCATGAATATATTGATAAATCACTTATAATAAATCCTGCAGATTCCATCTAATACAGTCAATATGAAAAATTCTTCCTGCCAGATTTTCCAATTTATTTACATTATAGATACTATAGCAAAATTAATGCGACTGTTAAACTTGGTTTTAGTAATCACTTTAGAAAAGAAAAGTGCAGAAGACACCCCTCATATTGGTGTTCTTTGGAAGAAAGTCCCCTATACAGTGCTGTGAAGTAGTATTTGCGGCCTTCCTGATTTGTTTTTATTTTTTGCACATTCGTCACACTTAAAAGATTCAGATCATCAAACTAATTTTAATATTACACAAAGATAACCCGAGTAAATCCAAAATGCAGTTTTTAAATGATGATTTAATTTATTAAGGGTAAAAATATGTCCAAACCTTCCTGGCCCTATGTGAAAAAGTAATTTCCCCCCCTTGCTAAATCACAACTGAACTGTGATTAACCACATTTTTTGGAAAGTTAAGCTCAATATCACTTACCAAGCTCAGGCCTGATTACTGCCAGACCTGTTGAATCAAGAAATCACTTAAATAGAAGCTGTTGGACAAAGTGAAGCACGCTGAAAGATCTCAAAAAGCAATGCATCATGCTGCAATCTAAGGTAATTGAAGAACAGATGAGAAACAAAGTAACTGACATCTATCATTCTGGAAAGGTTTACAAAGCCATCTCTAAAGTCTCGTACACACGCTTAGATTTTCGGACGACCGAACCTCTGTTTTTTGTGGCATGCTAGTCTCAGCTCGAAAGTGAAGAGGTTATTCATAATACGAACATTTTTGATACGACAGAATAAAACGTCAGAAGTGACGTAATGTGTTGAATAGTTTTGTATGTATTCTTTTGTTTCTGAGCATGCCTAGTCTTGTTCTTACGATTTTTTTCAGACGAAAACTGTACTAATGAAACGAAAATTGGACGAAGAGTTCACATCTGACAAAAATTGCATAGTCTGCACATCCAGCTTTTGTCTGACGAAAAAGCAAAATTGGCTGTTGAAAGCACCGTACTAACGATCCAAAAATTTTCAGACTGCTCGTATTGTCGTATTGTGTGTATGGGCCACAAGGCTTTGGGACTTCAGTGAACCATGGTGAGAGGCATTATCCACAAATGGAGAAAATTTGAAATTTGAGTGTTGAACCTTCTCAGGAGTGGCTGGCCGACCAAAATTACTCCAAGAGCACAACCATGACTCATCCAGGAGGTCATAAAAGAACCCAGAACAACATCTAAAGAACTGCAGGCCTCACTTACCTTAGGTAAGATCAGTGTTGATGATTCAACAATAAGAAAGAGACTGGGCAAAAATGGCCTCTATGGGAGAGTTCCAAGGCCACAGCCACTGCTGACCAAAAAGAACACAAAGGCTCTCACATTTGCCAAAAAACATCTGGATTATCCCCAAGACTTATTCTGTGGACTGATGAGACAAAAGTGGAACTTTTTGGAAGGTGTGCGTCCTGTTACATCTGACATAAAACGAACACAGCATTTCATAAAAAGATCATACCAACAGTCAGACATGGTGATGGTAGTGTGATGGTCTGGGGCTGCTTTGCAGCTTCAGGACCTAGACAACTTGCCATTGTTAATGGAGCCATAAATTCTGCACTCTACCAGAAAATTCTGAAGGAGAATGTCTGGCCAGCAGTTCCTGACCACAAGCGCACTTGGGTTGGGCAGCAGGACAATGATCCAAAACACACCAGCAAGCCCACCTCTGAATGGCTAAAAAAAATAAATAAAGAAGAAAGGTTTTGCAGTGGCCTAGTCAAAGTCCGGGCTTAAATCCAATTAAGATGCTGTGGCATGACCTTTTACAGGCCGTTCATGCTGGAAAACCCTTCAATGTGGCTGAATTAAAACAATTCTGCAAAGAAGAGTGCGCCAAAATTCCTCCACAGCAATGTGAAAGACTTCTTGCCAGTCATCCCAAACGCTTGATTGCAGTTGTTGCCGCCAAGGGTGGCACAACCAGTTATTAGGTTTAGGGGGCAATTACTATTTCACATAGAGCCAGTTAGGTTTGGAAAGCTTTTTTCCCTTAATAAATTAAACCATCATTTAAAAACTGCATTTTGTATTTACTCGGGTTATCTTGTGTCATATTAACATTTGTTTGATGATCGGAATCATTTAAGTGTGACAAATATGCAAAGAAATAAAAAATCAGGAAGGGGCAAATACTTTTTCATAGCATTGTTTATTGGTGGTCAGTAGAAGAAGGGCCTCCTTATGTAGCACCCTGATGTTTAGGCAGGGTTGGTAACAAATTTAGTTTGCCAGGTAGTAAGCATCCTGGCTAATTGCTAGAAGATCCACTGACTTCTCTCTAAATCTAGGTTTGCTGCACTTCTCTCTTCTGTCACTGGGTGGCATTATAGACAGTGACATTGGATTGACAAGGGCATAGCAAGGTCAGACTATGAGTGGATGGGTTGTCTCAGACAATCAGCAGGGTTTCTTTAGCCTCTTGGCCTGCTGGGAGAGCCTATTTGGGTGGAGTCAGGTTATCGCCATTCTGTGCCACCTGGACGGCTGTCTGGGTGGACGTACATTGAGATACCCGGGCTGCTAGGCCAGAAGCCTGAGGCCTATCCCAGGAATACCTGGCTGCTAGGTTGCCTGAGGCCTATCCAGGAGCAGGAAGAGTAGCGAAGGGTTGGGACTTCAGGTTTGGAGTCCAACCGAGTTGCAGAGGTTCCGTCGGATAGGGGAACCAGTCATTATCCAAGGTTAAGGGAAGTAGTTGCCACTAAGGGACCATCCCTCCTATAACCAGAGGATAGATTGAGAAAACTTGAAGAAGTACCAGAGCAGTCTTCTCATCAGCCGGAGACCGCGAAAAAGTGGGAAAGCTTGAGCGAGTTCCAAGCCAGGGACCCATCGGGTTAGTGGGGAGGGGGGTGATGCCTGAAAAGTACACAGCGGGCAAGCTGTAGAAGAGCTCGGGGATCCAGAAACGACTGGGATCTGAAAATCTAGTGAGAGACTAGGAGCTCGGTGAGAGAAGACCTACAGTGGGATACTGTGAGATGTAAGAGAAGATCCCTTCTGGGTTACCAAGAGTTATGTGTGAGGAGCATTATTGACTGTTACAAGTTCAGTTGCCATAGGAGAAAGCAATTACACTAGTACAGTGCTTGCATCCAGTTGGAGGCCTACAGTCTGTATAGTTGTCTGCCTATCTTTTTCTCTGAGTCTAATTAACATCGCATCTGTCTAAGGGTGTCCTTAACACCCTCTCCCCCAGTTCTTGTTATGAGACAAAAAGTGACTGGCGCCTAATTATTCCATATTGCATTACACCCACTATGCCTAGTAACCCACTCTACAAGGAAGGATGTCAGCTCTCCCTGACTCTGGAGGTCACCATTAGGCCTCTAGGGGTCGGGGCCATTGCTACACAATTTGTGATCAGTAAAAAATTGTCTTATATATTGGTGGTTAGTGTAGACAGCCAACCCCTTGCATTGTTGATCAGGCAAAGAAGGCTCCCCTTAGAATTCTGGTCATTAGAAATACAGTATGTCCCCTATATTGGTGGTCAGTGGAGAAGGCCCCTATATTGGTTGTCAGTTGAGAAGGGCCCCTTATATTGGTGATAAATGAAGAAGCCACCTTACATTTGTGGTCAGTTGAAAAGTATCCCTTACAATGGTAATTGGTAGAAAATAACTCCCTATTTTGATGGTCTGTGGAGAAGTCCCCGCTCACAGTGGTGGTCACTGGAAAAGGAGCCCTTATATTGGTGATCTGTGAAGCCACCCCCACTTCCATTTGTGGTTAATAGAAAAGTCTCCCTTTCATTGGTGATGCCTTTATTAATGGTTTATGGAGAAGTCCCCATCCAAATTGATGGTCAGTGGAAGAAGGGCTCCCTTATATTGGTCATCAGTGGTAGAAGGATGGTCAGTGAGAAAGCTCCCCCTTACATTGGTGGTCAGTAGAAAAAAGCTCCCTTACTTTGGTGGTCAGTGAAAAGGTGCCCCATATATTAGTGGTCAGTAGAAAAGTGATCCTTATATTGATGGTCTGTGGAGAAGCCCCCCACCCTTAAATTGGTGGTCAGGGAAGAAGGTCCACCCATACATTGGTGGTCTGTAAATGAAAGACCCCCTTTGTGGTTAGTGGAAAAAGGATCCCCTTACAGTTGTGATCACTGGAAGAAGGATCCCCTACAGTGGTGGTAAGTGGAGAAAAGCCTTCTCACACAGGTGGTCAGTGGAAGGAGGACTAATTTACATTGGTGATCAGTGGAGAAGTCCCACCTTACATTGGTGGTCAGTAGAAAAGTGTCCCTTTCAGTAATGGTTATTGGACACCTCCCTACCCCTTACATGGTGGTCAGTGAAAGAAGAGACCCTTTATATTGGTGATCTGTGACGAAGACCGACCTTACAATGGGGGGTCAGTAGAAAAGTGCCCCATTATACCAATGGTCAGCGGGGCTAGGTCCACTTACATTGGCAGACAGTTGGAAAAGATTGTTCTTTACAGTAGAAGTTACATTTGTGGTAAGTCAAGGATGCTTTTGTGAAAGGCTGCTGTATATGCTTAAGCTGGCTGCAGGCAGACAAAAGCCTTTCCAACAGTAATAAGCAGGAAGACCATTATCCATCCCTAAATACTTGAATTTCCCCCACTGTGTATTTTACAAGAGGAGGTGTCTCATGAAGGGTTCTATACTTTATTCCTTATCATTAATAAGAGGAAGGAAGCAATAGATTCACCACAGAATAGGTTTCAAGCTGGAAGAATGAGATGAAGAAAAATTCCAACTCTCCTTGTGCCTATACCAGCCCAAACTTCTCCTTTGTTGACAAAGAGTTTCACCTGGCTGTAAAATTAGGGATGGGATGGAGACATTTATGGCCACCCTTATAAAGAATATTTTGTCTGACATTACAATGTACGCACCATTCCTGAGTTCTTTATCAATCAACATCCTTATCTGATTCTCACTGATTAAATTAAGAGCAGTTTTGATGGTTGTTACTGCATGCTTCTCAGTGTGACATCTGAAGATATAGTCAACCATTTCCTCTAAGGATGTATTTTGAATATCTTTCTTTTTTATGGGTCCAGTTCCTTTAGGAGGCGGTATCTGGCCAAGAGCCTTCTTAAAACTTGCCATCCTCTTCTCATCCAGACCGCAGAGATGGTTTGCGATTATTAGTTTCTTTGTCATATTTAGGAAGACATCTTCTGAGCTCTGCCAATTACAAAACAATGAGAAAGAAATACAACTGTATGTCACTTTTCTCCTGCTGAGACATAAATGATAGAATCTGTTCTTATTCTGTATGTATGAGCCCTACACAGTACCACTTCTCTTGCCCTGTATGTTGTGTGTAATTATCAGAATCTGTTCTTAAAGTGGTTGTAAACCCTCCCTAGTGACTTTTAACTATAGCCTAGAATAAGGCTTTACCTATAGGTAGTGGAAATATCTTCTAAACGTGCGCCATTTAGGAGATATTTCACTTGTAGTGCCCCGATGATGTAATTGGTGCATGCGCTGTGAAAAAGGGGGTGAAGATGCATGCAGCCTGCACAGGGGACAGCAATGTATTGGTTTGCAGGTAAGTTTTACATAAATGCATACTAGCCCATTATGCTTTTAATTTGCAGGCTTTGCAGGGAGCAAAAGAGGAAGTAAAACCCATCAGGGTTTACTTCCTCTTTAAGCTTTCCTCCATAACAGCTGTAGTGCAGTCTCTGAGTACAAGTGGAGAACAGAAAAAGGTCCTACAGATCCTCTGGTATAACAATTTCGTTGAGCTATTTTCAAAGTAGGATTTCTCAATCCCCCACCTCCTCAGATACTTCAGAGCTGAGTCCAGATATGGTGAGAGATAACCCTGAGTACATCTCTTCCTCTTGAGAGAACCGCCCCGCATCCAGGACTCTGCACAAGGCAATATCCAGGCCCTAACACTGTTTACCCACGGAGGGCCAACACAGGAGTCCAAGCACCCAAAATTAACTTTTAGGCCTCATGCACACTGGACGTTAAAATAACGTTATAAAAACATCAGTAGCTTTGCAGTGTGTTTTTCAACTTTTTTCAATGTTTTTGCAATAGCGTTTTTTGCATTTATTAGCGTTTTTTTTTTTTTTTTTAAGAAAAAAAAATTTCAAATTTATGTTATCCTATGTGTCCATGCACACATAGGCTGTTGGATTAAAAACATTAAAAAACGCTGGTGAGCGTAGTTTTTGAGCGTCTATCAACATTTAGCAGCGTTAGAGCGTTTTTACAGATGAAAAACGTCTCTCAGAACCCACTAGTTTTGTTTTTTTTTACTGCTCAAAAATGCCACTGCCCAAAACTGCTGATAACAGCCTATGTGTGCATGGACACATAGGATAACATGATGGAAAGTTTAATGACTGTAGAAAAAAACATCTACAACCAAAAACAGCTGCTGTCAAAAAGTAAAAAAATGTCCAGTGTTCATGAGGCCTAGGAAAAAGAGAATCAAAAAACACCTTAGGGTTTATCATATTCAACCCACCCACTTTTTTCGGCAGGTAAGTAACCCCTTTTTATTGGATTCAATCTATTACCCCAGAAAAGCTGAAAAAACAGACTGAAGAGCCTTGCAGAGAAAGATTGTGGCAACAGAAAAACCATAGAGACATATTGAAGGATAGGAATTAAGTATGTTTTCAACATTGTGACCCTTTCTCTGTAGGTCAGCTTGCAACTCTTCCATTACTGAACCCCTGCATTTCCAGCATCCAATTTCTCCTCCCAATTTAGCCTGGCATTATCTTCCCTTCCAAACTTAACCCCTAAGATCTTAAGACAACTTGAAGCTATTGCAAACTGGGGCAAATCAAAATCTGGATCACTCTGCAGTGTCCATAGAGCTTCACTCTTCTCAAAGTTGACAAGAGACCCGGAGGCCTCAGAGTAAGTTCCAAAGGAAGCTGCTACCAACTGGGAGGCAGACACCACTACAGTGACATCATCCGCATAAGCGAATACAGTAAGGGCCGAGGCATGGGGCACAGGTACCCCCTGAAATCTATACTCCGGCAGTGATCTCAAAAAAGGATTGATGGCAAAAAAATATAAGAGGGGACTCAAAGGGGCAACCCTGCCTCACCCCAGCCTCAACCCTAAAGGTACCGCCTTGCCACCCACTGATAAGTGGAAAGCTCCCAGCCTTCCAGTATAAAGTTCTCAGCCAATCAAACAATAACCTTGGGATACCATACTTTAACAAAGTCGCCCACAGATACCCATGGTCAACCCTGTCAAAAGCTTTAGCTTGGTCTAAACTCACCATATACTTCCCATGCAGGGCCGATCCTAGGTTCACAGACGCCTTGGTGCAGAAACATTTCTGGCACCCCCACGTGGGCGTGGTCATCTTACCAACTCCTCCCCTTTACAAATGTTTCTTTGGCAGTGACTCAAACACAGAGATTCTCCCCTAAGAAGTCTTCGTTACCCTAGGATCCTCCTGTGATCTCTTAACAATAAAGCAAATACAGGAAGAGTGTACACTAATGAGACCTGGAGGGGAGTTTCTCCGATGCACACAGAGAGGGCTTCTGTTATAGAGTCTGTTAGGCCCCTTTCACACTTATACGACTTGTCCCACGATTTTGTACTGCAAAATCGTATGACAAGTCATTCTCCATGATTTTCAATGACTACCATTCATATTGGCACGACTTTAAGTCGTGCCGACTTGAAAGTAGTCCCTGCACTACTTTGGTCCAACTTCTATGCGAGTTGTACTCCATAGACCTCAAGTCTGTAGCATGCAAGTCGTGCCTGAATAATATAGACACGACTTCAGCACGACTTTGTAAGCACAAGCCCGGCCTCGCTATTCGGGAAAGGAAAACTTTTCTTTCCTTTCCCGATGAGCGACAGGCAGTGCTGACAGCTGTCTGGTATGAATCCAGAGGGGGAACTCCGTGCCAAGTTTTAAATAAAAAAACCGGCGTGGGTCCCCCCCCCAGAGACCTAAGGGCCTGGTATGGATCCAAGGGGAACCCCCTACGCCGAAAAATCGGCGTGGGGTCCCCCCCAAAATCCATACCAGACCCTTATTCGAGCACGCAGCCCGGCCGGTCAGGAATGGGGGTGGGGACGAGCGAGCGCCCCCCCCCCTCCTGGACCGTACCAGGCCGCATGCCCTCAACATGGGGGGGTGGGTGCTTTGGGGCATGGGGGGCGCAGTGCGGCCCCCCCACCCCAAAGCACCTTGTCCCCATGTTGATGAGGACAAGGGCCTCTTCCCGACAACCCTGGCCGTTGGTTGTCGGGGTCTGCGGGCGGGGGGCTTATCGGAATCTGGGAGCCCCCTTTAATAAGGGGGCCCCCAGATCCCGGCCCCCCACCCTATGTGAATAAGTATGGGGTACATGGTACCCCTACCCATTCACCTAGGGAAAAAAGCGTCAATAAAAAACACAGTACACAGGTTTTTAAAATAATTTATTAGGCAGCTCCGGGGTCTTCTTCCGACTTCGGGGGTCCTCTTCCGACTTCGGGGGTCTCTCCGCCGTCTCCTCCCGGTGTCCGCATCTTCTGCCGGCTCCTCCGCTATCTTCTGCAGCTCAATTGCTAGCGGTGGCCTGGACTTCTGCCTTTTTCTTTTCTTCCAGAGATGTTGACACGACGCTCTCTCCAGCCAGAATGGTCTCTGTGCGCTTCGCAAGGGACTTATATAGGCGGTGGCCCCGCCCCCTTATGAGATCACTGTCCCGGGGCATGCTGGGACTGTGCCGTCATAAGGGGGCGTGGTCATCACCCGGTGACCACGCCTCCTAAAACGTCACAGACCCAGCATGCCCAGGGACTGTGACGGCATAAGGGGGCGGGGCCACCGCCTATATAAGTCCCTTGCGAAGCGCACAGAGACCATTCTGGCTGGAGAGAGCGTCGTGTCAACATCTCTGGAAGAAAAAGAAGAAGGCAGAAGTCCGGACCACCGCTAGCAATTGAGCTGCAGAAGATAGCGGAGGAGCCGGCAGAAGATGCGGACACCGGGAGGAGACGGCGGAGAGACCCCCGAAGTCGGAAGAGGACCCCCGAAGTCGGAAGAAGACCCCGGAGCTGCCTAATAAATTATTTTAAAAACCTGTGTACTGTGTTTTTTATTGACGCTTTTTTCCCTAGGTGAATGGGTAGGGGTACCATGTACCCCATACTTATTCACATAGGGTGGGGGGCCGGGATCTGGGGGCCCCCTTATTAAAGGGGGCTCCCAGATTCCGATAAGCCCCCCGCCCGCAGACCCCGACAACCAACGGCCAGGGTTGTCGGGAAGAGGCCCTTGTCCTCATCAACATGGGGACAAGGTGCTTTGGGGTGGGGGGGGCCGCACTGCGCCCCCCATGCCCCAAAGCACCCACCCCCCCATGTTGAGGACATGCGGCCTGGTACGGTCCAGGAGGGGGGGGGCGCTCGCTCGTCCCCACCCCCATTCCTGACCGGCCGGGCTGCGTGCTCGGATAAGGGTCTGGTATGGATTTTGGGGGGGACCCCACGCCGATTTTTCGGCGTAGGGGGTTCCCCTTGGATCCATACCAGACCTAAGGGCCTGGTATGCCCCTGGGGGGGGGACCCACGCCGTTTTTTTTATTTAAAACTTGGCACGGAGTTCCCCCTCTGGATTCATACCAACTACTGTATGTTTTCATTTGTTAATGCCAAAAACGTGGCAAAGTAGTACTGCTCCCAAATCGCGGTAAAATCGCGGCAAATCGCGGTAAAATCGCGGCAAAATCGCGGCCGCGAAATCGCGGTAAAATCGTGCGACTTTGAAGAAGTATAAGTGTGAAAGGGGCCTTAGAAAGAGCCCCGAGACATGGTACAGGAGATGTCAGACTGTAGACATGATACAAGAGATGGTCAGAGACTGCAGACATGTTACAAGAGATGGTCAGAGACTGCAATCATGTTACAAGAGATGGTCAGAGACTGCAGACATAGTACAGGAGATGATCAGAGACTGCAGACATAGTACAGGAGATGATCAGAGACTGCAGACATAATACAAGAGATGGTCAGAGACTGCAGACATGTTACAAGAGATGGTCAGAGACTGCAGACATGTTACAAGAGATGGTCAGAGACTGCAGACATGTTACAAGAGATGGTCAGAGACTGCAGACATGTTACAAGAGATGGTCAGAGACTGCAGACATGTTACAAGAGATGGTCAGAGACTGCAGACATATTACAAGAGATGGTCAGAGACTGCAGACATGTTACAAGAGATGGTCAGAGACTGCAGACATGTTACAAGAGATGGTCAGAGACTGCAGACATGTTACAAGAGATGGTCAGAGACTGCAGACATAGTACAAGAGATGGTCAGAGACTGCAGACATACTACAGGAGACGGTCAGAGACTGGAGATATAATAGAGGAGATGGTCAGAGACTGCAGACATATTACAGGAGATGGTCAGAGAATGCAGACATACTACTGGAGACGGTCAGAGACTGGAGATATAATAGAGGAGATGGTCAGAGACTGCAGACATGTTACAAGAGATGGTCAGAGACTGCAGACATACTACAGGAGAGGGTCAAAGACTGGAGATATAATAGAGGAGATGGTCAGAGACTGCAGACATATTACAGGAGATGGTCAGAGACTGCAGACATGTTACAAGAGACGGTCAGAGACTGCAGACATACTACAGGAGACAGTCAGAGACTGGAGATATAATAGAGGAGATGGTCAGAGACTGCAGACATATTACAGGAGATGGTCAGAGACTGCAGACATACTACTGGAGATGGTCAGAGACTGGAGATATAATAGAGGAGATGGTCAGAGACTGCAGACATGTTACAAGAGATGGTCAGAGACTGCAGACATACTACAGGAGAGGGTCAGAGACTGGAGATATAATAGAGGAGATGGTCAGAGACTGCAGACATATTACAGGAGATGGTCAGAGACTGCAGACATACTACTGGAAACGGTCAGAGACTGGAGATATAATAGAGGAGATGGTCAGAGACTGCAGACATATTACAGGAGATGGTCAGACTGCAGACATACTACAGGAGACGGTCAGAGACTGGAGATATAATAGAGGAAATGGTCAGAGACTGCAGTTCTTATGAACGTTAGCAGATAATGGCCGATCTCGCCCTCTCACCTGACCCAGTGATACAGCAACAATGGTTCCCCTGATCAGGAGTCTGCTCACTCAGAATTGCCCATGGCGACTCCGTTGGGTAGAGCCCTGATCTGTATTCTGGCAATGACTCCATTCCTTTCTCCACCAGGGAAGGCGCCAGGGTGTGTGGCTTTTCTTCTGGTGGCGCAGGGCAGCGGGGTTCTCTCTCTGATGGTGTTCTCTCAGCACTGTCCTCTTCCTCTGGAGTCCTGGGTGCACTTCCCTGAAAGTTTTCTCTGACTCCTGGCTCTCTCTCTCCCATTCAGCTGAGCATGCTGTGTGGGCTGCAGTTTCCATGTTACAGTGGGGCTGCCAGTCCTCGGGACTACATGTCCCACAATCCTCTTCTTTGCTCGTTCTATTGTCTTCCCTGGCCGATATGAAGGCAGGGGAAGAAACATAGTGCGCCGCTCATTAGTACAGCAGTGCGTGCAAGGAGGAGAGGGAGAGGGGAAATAAGCCTGCGGCTGCAGTGGCGTCACTAGGCTTGGTGTCACCCAGTGCGGTAAAACATGGTGTCACCCCCCTCCACCAACTATAGTCGCCCCTCAGTACAGACCCCCCTCCACTAAGTATAGACCCCCCTTCGTCAGTGCAGACCCCCCCATTAAGTATAAACTCCTCTCTCAGTACAGACTCCCCCATCAGTATAGACCCCCCTCAGGACAAACCACCCCCTCCATTAGTACAGAACCACCCCTCCTCCATTAGTACAGAACCACCCCTCCTCCATTAGTACAGACCCCCAGAACAAACCACCCCCCTCCATTAGTACAGAACCCCCTCCTCCATTAGTACAGACCCCACAGAACAAACCACCCTCCCTCCATTAGTACAGACCCCCCAGAACAAACCACCTCTCCTCCATTAGTACAGACCCCCCCAGACCAAACCACCCCCTTCTATTAGTAAAGACCCCCCCAGAACAAACCACCCCCTCCATTAATACAGACCCCCCAGAACAAACCACCCCCTCCATTAGTAAAGACTCCCCTACATTAGTACAGACCCCCCAGGACAAACCACCCCCCCTCCATTAGTACAGACCCCCCCCAGGACAATCCACCCCCCTACATTAGTACAGACCCCCCCAGGACAAACCACCCCCCTACATTAGTATAGACCCCCCCCAAGGACAAACCACCCCCCTACATTAGTATAGACCCCCCAGAACAAACCACCTCCCTACATTAGTATAGACCCACAGGACAAACCACCCCCCTACATTAGTATCAACCCCCCAGGACAAACCACCCCCCCACAGTAGTATAGACCCCCAGGACAAACCACCCCCCCTACATTACTATAGACCCCCCAGGACAAACCACCCCCTACATTAGTATCGACCACCCCAGGACAAACCACCCCCCTACATTACTATAGACCCCCCCAGGACAAACCACCCCCCCTACATTACTATAAACCCCCCCAGGACAAACCACCCCCTACATTAGTA
The DNA here is from genome assembly GCF_042186555.1 of Aquarana catesbeiana. NCBI lineage: Eukaryota > Metazoa > Chordata > Amphibia > Anura > Ranidae > Aquarana > Aquarana catesbeiana. Next base: position 46,445,684 of record NC_133329.1, read on the forward strand.
TCGACCCCCCAGGACAAACCACCCCCCCTACATTAGTATCGACCCCCCAGGACAAACCACCCCCCCTACATTAGTATGGACCCCCCAGGACAAACCACCCCCCTACATTAGTATAGACCCCCCAGGACAAACCACCCCCCCTACATTACTATAGACCCCCCAGGACAAACCACCCCCCTACATTAGTATAGACCCCCCAGGACAAACCACCCCCCTACATTAGTATAGACCCCCCAGGACAAACCACCCCCCCTACATTACTATAGACCCCCAGGACAAACCACCCCCCTACATTAGTATTGACCCCCCAGGACAAACCACCCCCCTACATTAGTATGGACCCCCCCAGGACAAACAACCCCCCTACATTAGTATAGACCCACCCAGGACAAACCACCCCCCTACATTACTATAGACCCCCCCAGGACAAACCACCCCCCTACATTAGTATAGACCCCCCAGGACGAAACCACCCCCCACATTAGTATAGACCCCCAGGACAAACCACCCCCCCTACATTACTATAGACCCCCAGGACAAACCACCCCCTACGTTAGTATCGACCCCCCAGGACAAACCACCCCCCTACATTAGTATGGACCCCCCAGGACAAACCACCCCCCTACATTAGTATAGACCCCCAGGACAAACCACCCCCCTACATTAGTATTGACGCCCCAGGACAAACCACCCCCCCTACATTAGTATGGACCCCCCCAGGACAAACCACCCCCCTACATTAGTATAGACTCCCCCAGGACAAACCACCCCCCTACATTAGTATAGACCCCCCAGGACAAACCACCCCCCTACACTACTATAGATTCCCCAGGACAAACCATCCCCCCCTACATTACTATAGACCCCCCAGGACAAACCACCCCCCTACATTAGTATAGACCCCCCCAGGACAAACCACCCCCCTACATTAGTATAGACCCCCCAGGACAAACCACCCCCCTACATTAGTATAGGCCCCCCAGGACGAAACCACCCCCCCTACATTAGTATAGACCCCCCAGGACAAACCCCTCCCGCTACATTAGTATAGACCCCCCCAGGACAGACCACTCCCCCTACATTAGGCTAATTTAAAACACCCGAGCGGCAGCTAGAGAGGAGAGGACAGTGTGCAGCAGCGCCGCTCAGGTGGAGCGTGTCAGGCTTGGGCTGCAGGCAGGAGTGAGACACAGGAGGAGGAGAACTGGAACACGTTGGGCATGGGCACGGGCCCCAACCCCAGTGACGTCACTGCGCGGCTGGTCTCTCACACAGAGACAGCCGCTCCAATCTCATTTTGCTCTCCTCCTCTGACAGGAAGAGGGAGGGGGGATGGGCTTCGGCACTCGGCAGGAAACACAGCGGCGGCAGTGGCGACCAGCAGAGAGAGCCGCCTACGGACAAGGAAGAGGAGGAGGGAGGGATGCACTCTGGCACTTCAGCGCCCCCACCTCTGTGGCGCCCGGGTGCACTGCACCCCATGCACCCCGTCCAGGATCGGCCCTGTTCCCCTGCCGAGGAACCTTACACCTCTCAAAAGCTTTGCTTAAGGAAATGACAGCACCATAAATATTCTGCCCTTTTACCATGCCATACTGACAGTCTGTCAATAGTGCTGGAGAAAAACAATTCAACCTAGAAAATAATATTTTTGCCAGAATCTTCTGGTCTACATTCAAAAGGGCTATAGGCCTCCAGTTCTTGATGTCATTAGGTTCTTTACCCTTGAACAGCAGAACTAAGGATGATGCTCTCATGGATGGAGGCATCAGGTGTTTCTCCAAACAACTTTTAAACACATCCACCAGAATTGGAGCTAGGAGCTCTTTACATTTCTTATAAAATTCGGCTGTAATGCCATTGGGTCCTGGTGCCTTCTTTTGACGTAATTTATCAATAGCCTCCCTAACTTCCTCCACCGTTATGTCTGCTGTCAAAGGAGAAAAGTCCACATTAACAACAGGACCTAGAAACGCCTCTAAGAACTGTGCCAGCTTCTTCTTTTTCAAACCCTTTTTCCGAAACAATTCAGCATAGTATGATCTTACCACCCCCAGAATACCCTCCTGAGACTCCTGCAAAATCCCCTGGGAATCCTTCAGGCCCGTTATTAACTTTCTAGTCACCTTGTCCCTACAATTTTCAAAGGGATCAGGTGTCCCTGGGGATCCATAATCCCGTGCCAATAGTAGGGAGTTCTATCTGCTATATTGCTATTGACTTAGCTCAGATTTAATTGATCAAAGCAGCTGCCAACGCGGCCTCTTCCCTCGGCTCAATGGCATCAGTCACTCCTTCCATAGCCCCACCATGTCCTCCTGAGGAGTCCCCCGAACTGTTTGACAGTGTTGGGTACATGCTCCAGGATGTGCAAGGCGCTGCTGTCTCTGCACGTTATTCCAAAAGTTCTTTGATGTGGGCCTTTTTTGAGACGAGTGCATCAGATCCCACCGCTGCTATTTGCAGCATATGTCTCGAACGTATCTCGCGTGGCCAAAACATCACCCGCTTGGGCACCACATGCTTGACCAGACATATGTCGACCTGCCATGCAGTTCGTTGGTAAGCGTACCTAAAAGAACAACACCAAAGAACAAAGAGGACCTCTCCTTGCTCCTCATCAGCTGGGATCTCCAACCCCACTATACCTTCAGTCCTCTCTGAAACCTGCACTGAGAGGAATGAAGGTGTAGAATTAGGTGTGTCACAGCCAAGTACTTGCGGGAAATCTGCTATCAGTACACCAACGTCAGATTGTACCAGGCAAATTTCCCTGCCCCAGCTGCTGCACCGCCGAAAGAAGTTTGCTCCCAGCCATCCACATGCCTAGTGGTTGAATGCTAGCTTGGCTAAATTGCTAGCACTTCAACTGCTGCCTTTTCAGTTGGTAGACTCTGCCCCCTTCCATGAGTTTGTGGAATGTGTGGTTCCTCAGAGGCAGGTTCCCAAATGCCACTTTTGCTCATGGAATGCGATTCCGGCTCTCTACCGGCATGTGGAAGGCAATGTCTTGGCCTCGCTGGACAGGGCGGTCAGCGGTAAGGTGCATATTACCACTGACTCATGGTCCAGCAGGCATGGACAGGGACGTTACCTATCTTTCACGGTGCATTGGGTGACTCTGCTGGCAGCTGGGAAGGATGCAGGACAAGGTGCAGTAGTGTTGGAAGTTGTTCTGCCACCACGCCTCCAAAATGCTACTACTGGCGATTCTGACACACCTCTCTCCTTCTGTGCTTTGTCCTCGGAACCAGCGGTGCTCTGTAGGCGTTTAAGGGGCTACGCAAGTACGCAGGCAAAAAGATGCCATGCGGTGCTTGAGCTGGTGTGCTTGGGGGACAGGAGCCACACTGGGGCAGAGATTCTGTCAGCTCTGCAGGGGCAGGCTCAGAGGTGGTTGACGCCACACCAGCTTAAGGCAGGAATGGTGGTTTGCGACAATGGCACCAACCTCCTCTCCGCCCTCCGACAGGGACAACTGACACATGTGCCCAGTTTGGCTCACATCCTTAACTTGGTGGTGCAGAGGTTCTTGGGCAGGTACCGGGGCTTACAGGATGTCCTGAGGCAGGCCAGGAAAGTCTGTGTCATATAATGCCAGTGCTCAGCTGGATGACCTCCAAAAGGAATTTAACCTAACCAAGAACCGCCTAATCTGTGACATGCCCACGAGGTGGAACTCAACGTTGGCCATGCTGCAGCGGCTGCACATGCAGCAGAGGGCCATCAATGAGTACCTGTGCGACTATGGCACCAAGACAGGGTCAGGGGAGCTTGTTTTTTTTCCCCATGCTAGTGGGCCATGATCAGGGGTGCATGCACTGTCCTGTCACCATTTGAGGAGGCCACGAGGATAGTGAGCAGTGACAGTGCATGCATCAGTGACACTGTCCCTCTTGTCCACCTGTTGGAGCACACGCTGCATGGAATAATGGGCAGGGCATGGCACTTGAGGCAGAAAAGAGACAGGAAGAGGAGGACTTCCTTACCTCTCAAGGCCCCCTTTATCCAGACAGTGTTCCTGCGTGCCCGCCAATCACACAGGAAGAGGAGGAGGAGGATTGTGTCAGCATTGAGGTGGAGCCTGGCACTCAGCATCAGCAGCAGTCTTCAAGGCATCATTTACAGTCCCAAGAAATCCATGGACTTGTACGTGGCTGGGAGGAGGTGGCTGTGGATCATGTCGTCCTTAGTGACCCAGAGGACTTCGGACCGAATGCCTCAGCAAACCTACGCTGCATGGCCTCCCTGATCCTGCAAAGCCTGCAGAAGGATCCTCGTATTCGTGGTGTCAAGGAGAGGGATCATTACTGGCTGGCAACCCTCCTTGATCCATGTTATAAGTAGGGATGAGCCGAACACCCCCCTGTTCGGTTCGCACCAGAACATGCAAACAGGAAAAAAGTTAGTTCGAACACGCGAACACCGTTAAAGTCTATGGGACACGAACATGAATAATCAAAAGTGCTCATTTTAAATGCTTATATGCAAGTTATTGTCATAAAAACTGTTTGGGGACCTGGGTCCTGCCCCAGGGGACATGGATCAATGCAAAAAAAAGTTTTAAAAAGAGCCGTTTTTTTCAGGAGCAGTGATTTTAATAATGCTTAAAGTCAAACAATAAAAGTGTAATATCCCTTTTAAATTTTGTAGCTGGGGGGTGTCTATAGTATGCCTGTAAAGGGGCGCATGTTTCCCGTGTTTAGAACAGTCTGACAGCAAAATGACATTTCAAAGGAAAAAAAGTCATATGAAACTACTCACGGCTATTGAATTGCCGGTCCGACAATACACATAAAAGTTCATTGATAAAAACGGCATGGGAATTCCCCACAAGGGAAACCCGAACCAAAATTGAAAAAAAAAATGACATGGGGTCCCCCTAAATTCCATACCAGGCCCTTCAGGTCTGGTATGGATATTAAAGGGAACCCCGGCCAAAATAAAAAAAAAACGGCGTGGGGTCCCCCCTAATAGTCCATACCAGACCCTTATCCAAGCACGCAACCTGGCAGGCCGCAGGAAAAGAGGGGGGACGAGAGAGCACCCCCCTACCATTTCACTAAAAAACTGTCAAAAATGTTAGAAATGACAAGAGACAGTTTTTGACAATTCCTTTATTTAAATGCTTCTTCTTTCTTCTTTCGTCTTTCTTCTATGTTCCTTCATCTTCTTCTTCTTCTGGTTCTTCTGGTTCTTCCACCGGTGTTCTCGTCCAGCATCTCTTCTCCTCGGGCCGCTCTGCATCCATGATGGCATGGAGGGAGGCTCACGCTCTTCTCTTCATCTTCTTCTCTTCTTCATCTTCTTCTCCAGGCCGCTGCGCATCCATGCTTGCATGGTGGGAGGCTCCCGCTGTGTGACGCGTCTCCTCTTCTGACGGTTCTTAAATAACGGGGGGGCCACCCGGTGACCCCGCCCCCCTCTGACGCACGGGACATGACGGGACTTCCCTGTGGCATTCCCCGTGACGTCACAGGGAAGTCCCGTCAAGTCACTGTGCGTCAGAGGGGGGCGGGGTCACCGGGTGGCCCCGCCGTTATTTAAGAACCGTCAGAAGAGGAGACGCATCACACAGCGGGAGCCTCCCACAATGCCAGCATGGATGAGGAGCGGCCCGGAGAAGAAGATGAAGAAGAGAAGAAGATGAAGAGAAGAAGATGAAGAAGAGAAGAAGATGAAGAGAAGAGCGGGAGCCTCCCTCCATGCCATCATGGATGCGGAGCGGCCCGAGGAGAAGGGATGCTGGACGAGAACACCAGTGGAAGAACCAGAAGAAGAAGAAGATGAAGGAAGATAGAAGAAAGAAGAAGAAGATGAAGGAGGATAGAAGAAAGAAGAAGCATTTAAATAAAGGAATTGTCAAAAGCTGTCTCTTGTCAATTTTAACATTTTTGACAGTTTTTTAGTGAAATGGTAGGGGGCCGGGATCTGGGGGTCCCTTTGTTAAAGGGGGCTTCCAGATTCCGATAAGCCCCCCGCCCGCAGACCCCCACAACCACCGGCCAGGGTTGTGGGGATGAGGCCCTTGTCCTCATCAACATGGGGACAAGGTGTTTTGGGGGGCTACCCCAAAGCACCCTCCCAATGTTGAGGGCATGTGGCCTGGTATGGTTCAGGAGGGGGGGCGCTCTCTCGTCCCCCCCTCTTTTCCTGCGGCCTGCCAGGTTGCGTGCTCGGATAAGGGTCTGGTATAGATTTTTGGGGGGACCCCACGCCGTTTTTTTTTTTTTAAATTTTGGCGCAGGGTTCCCCTTAAAATCCATACCAGACCTGAAGGGCCTGGTGTGGAATTTAGGGGGACCCCCACGTCATTTTTTTTTTTATTTTGGTTCGGGGTTCCCCTGTGGGGAATTCCCATGCCGTTTTTATCAATGAACTTTTATGTGTATTGTTGGACCGGCAATGCAATAGCCGCGAGTAGTTTTAAATGACTTTTTTTCCTTTGAAATGTCATTTTGCTGTCAGACTGTTCTAAACATGGGAAACATGCGCCCCTTTACAAGCATACTATAGACACTCCCCAGCTACGAAATTTAAAGGCATATTACACTTTTATTGTTTGACTTTAAGCATTATTAAAATCACTGCTCCTGAAAAAACGGCCGTTTTTAAAACTTTTTTTGCATTGATCCATGTCCCCTGGGGCAGGACCCAGGTCCCCAAACACTTTTTATGACAATAACTTGCATATAAGCCTTTAAAATTAGCACTTTTGATTTCTCCCATAGACTTTTAAAGGGTGTTTCGCGGCATTCGAATTTGCCACGAACACCCCAAATTGTTCGCTGTTCGGCGAACTTGCGAACAGCCGATGTTCGAGTCGAACATGAGTTTGACTCGAACTCGAAGCTCATCCCTAGTTACAAGGGTAAGGTTGCGGACCTTATCTTACCGTTGCAGAGGGAGCAGAGGATGAAACATCTTCGGGAGGCTTTGCAGAAAGGTGGATGGATCACTGGTCAAAAGCTTGCACAGTATGCAATTGAGCTACTGGCCTGTCCTGCATCCAGAGTTCTTTCGGAACGCACATTCAGTGCTGCTGGAGGCTTTGTAACCAATCATAGGGTGCACCTGTCCACCGACTCGGTCGATTGACTAACCTTCATAAAAATGAATCAGTCTTGGATCACCACCAGCTACCAAGCACCTGATGCTGATGTAACCGAATAATTTTTTTTGAAATTTCAGATCCCTTCAAGACTGCCTGTGCTGATGCTGAGTGACTATCCTGTTATGCTGAGTGACTATCCTCTTCCTCCTCAATTTTCATGCTGATATCTTGTAAGAACATTTTTGGTTCTGGGCACCGCCACCAGTGGCTAGGGCCCTGTTTAAGAGGGGCATATAATTACAATTTTTGATGCAATACTTTGCAGCAGGGCTCATTCCTGCACTCCAACTAGAGTATCTGTGAGGGGTTGCAGTGTTGTGGCACCAGTGCCTAAGGCCCAATTTTTCTGCCCCTGTTCAACAGGGACATGTAATTAAAATTCTTGATCTAATATTTCACAGCAGGGCCCATTCCTGCGCCCACCAAGATTAACTGTGAGGGCTTACAGTGTTGTGGCAACACCACCACCAAAGGCCCAATTTTTCTGCCCCTGTTCGACAGTGACATGTAATTACAATTCTTGATATAATATTTCACAGCAGGGCCCGTTCCAGCGTAACCCGTAAGCCCGTAAGAGTGACTGTAAAGACTTACAGTGTTGTGGCACCAGCACCAGCACCACCACCACCACCACCACCACCACCAAAGGCCCAATTTTTCTACCACTATCATCTGTGAGGGGATGCAGTGTTGTGGCACCAGTGCCTAAGGCCCAATTTTTCTGCCCCTGTTCAACAATGGCATGTAATTACAATTCTTGATCTAATATTTCACAGAAGGACCCGTTCCTGCGCCCACCAAGAGTAACTGTGAGGGCTTACAGTGTTGTGGCAACACCAACACCTAAGGCCCCAATTTCTGCAGAGTATATAGGGCAGGCCCCTACTTTCAGACATCCAACTTATAAACGACTCCTACTTCCAAACGGAAGGAGACAACAGGAAGTGAGATGAAATCTACCCCTAGGAAGGGAAATACTCTCCTGTAAGAGTTAATATGGGAAAAACGTGTCTCCTCTACAGTGATGCTTTATCACCAATCCTTGTTTCACTAAAAATCCCAAATTTTCAAAAAACATTTGTCATTGGGACAGAAAGTGAGGTGAAATCTTCTGAAGAGGTGCACATACAGCAAAACAAATGTCACAGGGGTGATAACCCTTCCCTATGTTTTCCAAAAAGCTTAGAAATAGATTTTTTTGGCTGGAGCTACAATTTAAAAATGTACCAGTTCAAAATTACAAACAGATTCTACTTAACAACAAACCTACAGTCCCTGTCTTATTTGCACCGCCTGTATACTGCTGTTCAGAGTATATAGGGCCTGTGGGCCCCACGCCTTTCCTTTTTTTAATATGGGTGTGGGGTTCCCCTTAATATCCATACAAGACCCAAAGGGCCTGGTAATGGACTGGGGGGGGTACCCATGCCGTTTGTCTCACTGATTTTCATCCATATTGCTGGGACCCGACATTACATTAAAGCCACAAGCAGTTTTAAATGTTTAAAAATTTCATTTTGTGCAGGAACTGTTCTAAGCACGGGAAACACGCGCCACTTTACAGGCATACTATAGACACCCCCCAGGTACGATATTTAAAGAAATATTTCACTTTTTTTTCACTTTAAGCATCATTAAAATTACTGCTCCCGAAAAAACGGTAATTTTCAAACCTTGTTTTTCGCATTGATACATGTCCCCTGGGGCAGGACCCGGGTCCCCAAACCCTTTTTAGGACAATAACTTGCATTTTAGTCTTTAAAATTAGCTCTTTTGATTTTGAACGTTCAAGTCCCATAGACTTTAACGGGGTTCTAAAGTTTGCGCGAGCTTTCAGTCCGTTCTGGTGCAAACCTAACCGGGGGGTGTTCAGCTCATCCCTAATGATTAAATCTGACCACATTTCTCCTCTTAACCACTTCAGCCCCAGAACATTTTACCCCCTTCCTGACCAGAGCACTTTTTGCGATTCAGCACTGCATTGCTTTAACTGACAATTGCGCGGTCATGTGATGTTGCTCCCAAAAAATTGACGTCCTTTTTTCCCCAAAAATAGACCTTTCTTTTGGTGGTATTTGATCACCTCTGCGGTTTTTATTTTTGCGCTATAAACAAAAAAAGAGCAACCATTTTGAAAAAAACACAATATATTTTACTCTTTGCTATAATAAATATTCTACAAAAATATATAAAAAAAATATTTTTTTCCTCAGTTTAGGCCGATATGTATTCTTCTATATATTTTTGGTAAAAAAATCGCAATAAGCGTATACTGATTGGTTTGCGCAAAAGTTATAGTGTCTAAAAAATAAGGGATAGTTTTATGGCATTTTTATTATTCTTTTTTTTTTTTTTTACTAGTAATGGAGGCGATTTGTGATTTTTATTGGGTTTGCGACATTATGGCAAGCACATGGGACAATTTTGACACATTTTTGGGACCATTGTCATTAATACAGCGATCAGTGCTGTAAAAATGCATGTAAAAATGTCACATGTAAAAAAGGGGTTAACAATAGGGGGTGATCAAGGGGTTAATTGTGTTCCCTGTTTGTGTTTCTAACTGAAGAGGGGAGGGGACTGTGTAGGGAAAGAGCTAGATCGCTGTTCATACTCTGTATGAACAGACGATCTGTCACTTCTCCCCTCAGAGAACCGGAAACTGTGTGTTTACACACGCAGATCCCGGTTCTCTGTGTCTCAGCGGCGATCGTGGGAGCCTGGCGACTCGCAACGGCTCGGGGGGCATGCAGCGGGCACGCGCCCCTAGTGGCCGCAGGAAGCGACGTAACATAGCGACTTCACCCAGCCGTGCCATTCTGCCTCAGTAAAATTGCGGCGGCTGTTTGGCAAGTGGTTAAAGGCCTGACCAGTATAACTATTACTGGTGGAAAAAGAAGGGGCCCCACGGCTCCAGGCATTCCGAAGAGGGACATGACCAGATGGACCAGATTCCCTTGTGGAGCAGGTAGCGGATCCACCAAAGGGGGAAAGTCCTGAGGGTTATTCTGAACTGACTCCTCCATCGCTACATTCTCAGAGCTCTCAGACTGCTGATGACCCCATTCAGATATACCAGCATTAGTGTTAATAACATCAGAATTATTCACCACATCAATATTAGTGACATCATCACTGCACATCATATCATTGCTAGCAGCATTATTACCAGTTACCCCAGTGTTATTCCCACCATGAACACCAGTCCCCCCAGCATGGCTCCCACCAGGAGTACTAGTGTAAGCAGCACTGTTCTCACAATCCATGTGCTGGGAGTCCACCATGTCACTCCTCTGAGTCTCCTGTACTGTGAATGTCTGCTGGGTTAAACTGATGTTCCCACAGTCTCCCGAAGCTGGAAGCTCTGTCTGTGGGTGTGGGCTCAAATGCACGTCCTGGTCACGAATACTGGAAATGGGTAACCTGCTTACAAGCTTCCAGCAAGAAGGTCCAGAACCACCAGTCCAGGGTTGTGGAAGAGAGGCCCTTGTCCTCACCAACATGGGGCCAAGGTGCTTTGTCAGGCTTTGTGCATGATTGTCTCCTCTAAAGAACAGTCTACTGCTTGCACCACAGACATGGATTCTTAACCTCCTTAGCGGTATTCCAGAGTGTGGTTTGGGGTGTATTTTCAGTACCAAAAGCGGTAACCCCGAGCCACACTCGGGATCGCATCACAGGGTCCAGGCAAAGTTACTTACCTTGTCCCCAGGATTCTGCGATGTCTTCCCGCTGTGTGTGCGAGCCGTGTCCTCCGCCGGATCTATCACAGAGTCGAGCTCCATTCCCTGCGAGCATTGCGACGCACGGGGGAGGAGCACGGCGCCAAATTCAAAAAGTAAAAAAACACATTACACATATAGTACACTGTAATCTTACAGATTACATTACTGTATCAAATTATTTCACATCCCTTTTGTCCCTAATGCTTTGTCCAGTGCCCTGCATGCAGTTTTATGTTATATATACTGTTCTTTCTGCCTGGAAACTGGAGATTGTCCATAGCAACCAAAAAGTGTCCCTTTACGTCAAAAGTGGTTTTAGACCAGCTATAAAACAGTGATAATAAATTAGAATCACTTGCAGAATTGAGCGATAGTGATTTGTAGGAGATCCGTCATCAAACACTGAAAGTAATGACAGCGACAATTCTGCAGCTGAGCAAATTTCAGTGTTTTTGATTTGATTACATTATTGAATAATTTATTTATTATTATATTATTATATGTTATAATTATTTATAGTTTATTTATTATATTATAATTTATGATTTCGTGCTTCAAACTTTATCATACCCGGGATGTCTACTAGACTCTTGTTTGGACAGATTTAAGTGAGTTATTACTAATGCCGCGTACACACGAGCGGACTTTTCGACCGGACTAGCCTGACGTACTTTCCGAATGAACGGACTTGCCTACCCACGATCACAATAAAGTCCGACGGATTCGACCGTGGTGACGTACGATCGGACTAAAACAAGGAAATTCATAGCCAGTAGCCAATAGCTGCCCTAGCGTCGTTTTTTTTTCCGTCGGACTAGCATACAGACGAGCGGACTTTTCGACTAGACTCGAGTCCATCGGAAAGATTTGAAACATGTTCCAAATCTAAAGTCCGTCTGATTTTCAACCAAAAAAGTCTGCTGCAGGTCCGATGAAGCCCACACATGGTCGAATTGTCCGTCGGACCAGTCCGGTCGAAAAGTCCGCTTGTGTGTACGCGGCATTAGAATTACAGGCCTACAATATAAAACGTCAATTTTCCATGCAAAACAATTGTACCGCTTTGAGCATCAAAAATCTGAAATAATCATACCGCCAGGGAGGTTAAGAGGAGTACTGAGGTTGGGCGCTGGGATATTTTCAGGAAGCTATGTAGAGCACCCTGCCGGCCTCTCCCACCAGCCATTGTCTGCCTGCATTGCATAGAGAAGCAGAGAGACCTAGAGTCTAAAATAAGGTATGTAACAGTGGCGGCTGGTGCTCAAAATTTTTGGGGGGGCACAAACAAACTGAAAAATTCTGAAAAAAAACCCCATCAATTGCAGCCTCGCTTTGCCCATCAAACGCAGCCACTGTACCCAACGCAGCCACTGTGCCCATCTAACGATGCCACTGTACCAAACGCAGCCACTGTTCCATCAAACGCTGCCACTGTGCCCATCAAACGCTGCCACTGTGCCCATCAAACGCTACCACTGAGCCCATCAAACGCTGCCACTGTGCCCATCAAAAGCTGCCACTGTGCTCATCAAATGCAGCCACGGTGCCCATCAAACGCTGCCACTGTGCCCATCAAACGCTACCACTGTACCATCAAACGCTGCCACTGAGCCCATCAAAAGCTGCCACTGTGCCCATCAAAAGCTGCCACTGTGCTCATCAAATGCAGCCACTGTGCCCATCAAACGCAGCCACTGTGCCCATCAAATGCTGCCACTTTGCCCATCAAATGCTGCCACTTTGCCCATCAAATGCTGCCACTGTGCCCATCAAATGCTACCACTGTGCCCCAAATGTTGCAACTGTACTCATCAAATGCTACCACTGTGCCACAAAAGTTGCCACTGTGCCCCAAGTGTTGCCACTGTGCCCATTAAATGCTGCCACTGTGCCCCAAATGCTGCCACTGTGCCCCAAGTGCTGCCACTGTGCCCCCCGCCATCTGCTCGGCACTTACCTTTTCCGGGTGGGCAGCGGGTGACGGCGGCAGGCGACGAGCGGTGTCCTCCATTTCTTCCCCGACCCGATGTCCTCTCCCACCCTCTCCTCCTCTGCTATGATTGGACGCCTGATAGGCGTCCAATCACAGCGCCTGTCATTTCAGCCAAACAGGTAACAGGTAACACAGACCCGGCAACCTGATTGGCTGAGAGGTGGTTCAATGTTAGCAAAGCGAATTCCTTCGCTTTGCTAACATACAGCTGAGTGAGAAGCGAACGCACAGCGTTGCGCCCGCTTCTCACATTTTTTCTTCTATAGTACTTTATTTTCTCCCCCTGAATACAGCTCATGCTGATCAGAAGGAAAGTAAGCCTTGGTGCGGAGTCATGTTCCTGAGGTAGTTTGGGGATAAATGCCTCTTATAGGTAAGTAAATGTGTCATAAGTTTACATACCCCTGTATTATGTTATTCTGGCTGTCTTCAGTTTATTTTCACCTGGTGATCCCGCCAGTAACACACTTCCTATCCCAGAGTGACAACACGTCCTCACTGTACTGTATGCATGGAGGAGCAGTGTTGTCACCCTAGGCTGCTCCCCTAATGGACTACAAACATGTCCTCCTCTCCTTATCTCTGTTATATGGGGGGGGGGAGGGATTTGTAATTACAACAGATAGCTGGTAAAGAAGAGAATGTTGCTTTATATATCAGCATGCAGAAGGTGTCAAGGACACTGCATTTCTGGCAGGATCAGCTGATATTTTTTGTATTTGCTGAAAATGAATTTAGCCTAAAAAAAGGAAAACTAATGCAGCCACCATATTTAAGGATTGGTAAGATGCAATATACGACATTTCTGTTCTTGGCGTTAGACACACTTTAACTACTTGCCAACCGTGCTATAGCTGAATGATGGCTAGTTCTGGGACATTGCGGGGCGCGGGCTCTGTGCTCCGGATACTGCTGATCACCTATTGAGGTAAATAGTCAATCAGTGGCTCTTTACCACATGATCAGCTGTGTCCAATCACAGCTAATCACAGATGTAAACAGGAGCTGGTTATCGGAACTCCTTTCCTGAGCTAACAGCCTGAGGAGGGAAGAGAGCCCATAAGCGGCTTGTGTTAAAGGGACACGTACACTGATTATCAGTGCAGTCCCAACAGTGCCCACCAGTGCTGCCAATCAGTGCCCATCAGTGCTGCCTACCACTGTCCACCATTGCTGCCTACCATTGCCCATCAGTGCCACCTACCAGTGCCCCCTATAAGTGCCACCTATCAGTGGAGCCTCATCAGTGCCCACAAGTACCGCCCATCAGTGCCACCTACCAGTGCCCCCTATAAGTGCCACCTATCAGTGGAGCCTCATTAGTGCTCACAAGTACCGCCCATCAGTGCCACCTACCAGTGGAGCCTCATCAGTGCCCACAAGTGCCGCCCATCAGTGCCACCTACCAGTGCCCCCTATAAGTGCCCATAAGTGCCACCTATCAGTGCAGCATATCAGTGCCCATCAATGCCCATCAGTGCTTTCTCATCAGCAGTGTCAATTTTGGTGGCAAATTTCGATTTAGTTTTAGTCTTAGGACTAAAATGGCATTTTAGTTTTAGTCCCATTTTAGTCTTCTGCAATTGTTTTAGTTTTAGTCGTCTAAATCGCCAGTACATTTTCGTCGACTAAAACTAATTTTAGTCATCTAAAAACTAATGGGTATAATTAAATTGTAATGCATTAGTTACCATTTCTCTCCAATTTCCAAACTCATTATATACTGCTGGAGTGAAAAATCTCATATATTATTTATTATGGTATTGAGGTATGAACATGCACTACAGACCAGTGTTCATTTTGAAGTCAAATTTCAAATTAGTTTTAGTCATATGCCGCGTACACACAACCGGTTTTGCCGTCGAAATAAACTCCGAAGGTTTCTCCAACGGATCTCTGACGGAATTCCATTCAAGCGGTCTTGCCTACACACGGTCAACCCAAAGCCCGACCATCTAGAACGCGGTGACGTACAACACGTACTACGGGACTAGAAAAAGGAAGTTCAATAGCCAGTAGCCAATAGCTTCCGTCTCGTACTTGCTTCAGAGCATGCGTTGTTTTTGGTCCGTCGGAACAGCATACAGACGAGCGGTTTTCCCGATAGGAGTTGGTTCCCTCGGAATTCTATTTAGAACATGTTCCATTTCTAGGTCCGTCAGAATTTTCGAAAAAAAGTCCGATGAGGCCCACACACGATCGGAATAGACGATGAAAAGCTTCCGTCTGACTTTTTCTGTCAGACATTCCTCTTGTGTGTACAGGGCATTAGTCTTTTGACTAAAATGCCATTTTAGTTTTAGGGCTCTTTCACAGGGACGTGTCCATGTACGGAGCCCGCTCTGCTCAGCGGGGGGTGGCACCGTGGACCCCCGCTGGGCAGGCAGATGACAGGTCTGTCTCTGCACACTGTGCAGAGACAGACCTGTCAGAGCGCCACTCTCCTCTATGGGGGACCGTAGAGTCCGTCGTCACCCGATCCGATCCGCAGATGGATGGAAAAGTAGGGTTTTCCTCCGTCGCACTTTTTTGGATCGGAGCGGGTCGGATGTCAGCGGACATGTCACCACTGACATCTGTCCCTCCATAGACCTCTACCTGCCTAAAAAACTGACAGGCGGACCTGAACGGATCGTTCGTGTGAAAGAGGTCTTAGTCGTATTTTAGTCATCTCAATTGTTTTACTTTTTAGTCGTATTTTAGTCGACTAAAATAGTATTCATTTAGTCGACTAAAATGTTTTAGTCGTTTTAGCCGACAAAATGAATACTGCTCATCAGTGCCCATCAGTGCAGCTTATCAGTGCTGCCTCATCAGGGCACATCAGTGAAGGAGAATAATTACCTGTTTGCAAACTTTAATAACAAACTATGAAAAAAGTTTTTTTTTTTTTTTTTCAAATGTTTCGGTCTATGTTCAATTGTTTAGCAAAACATAGAAAAAACCCAGCAATGATTAAATACCACCAAAAGGAATCTCTATTTGTGTGAAAACATGATAAAAATGTCATATGTGTACAGTGTAGCATGACCGCGCAATTGTCATTCAAAGTGCGACAGCGCTGAAAGCTGAAAATTGGCCTGGGCAGGAAGGGGGTGAGTGGTTAGTAGTGGTGAGTAGGCAAGTGGTTAAATTGTGGTTATGGAGAGCATATTGAACACTTACCTCCATTGTGATGAGGGAAATCACTCGTCTGCTGTACAGATGGTATCACTTGTCTAATCTGGTAATTCAGAGATTTTGTTTGCTGTTCCGTTGAAGGTTCAAATTTCCCGCTTCCCCAGCAGTGTCACAGGATTCTCACTGTCATGCAACCAATAGGAACAAGAGAAAATAGACATGAAGATCAGTCACCTGTAGCATGCACCCCCCTGTCCTTGTCATTGTGTAATAATATGATTATAGCAGAACCTAAAGCTGAGAACCCGACTCCATCCTTTCCAGGCAGATATATAGAAGACCCATTAACCACTTCACCTCCCTGAACATACAATGTACACCCAGAGAGTGAAGGGTGATAAACAAGCCCATGACTGCAGCCACTGATAGTGATGGACAGATCTTGTTTAGGATTAGGGGCTCTTTCACACTGTTGGGGGAGAGGGAGAGGCAGTAAAAGTGGGCAGTTGAGCTGAGGTTTTATCACCCACCTGACCTCCCATCTAAATACACGTAGGGCTAGTTTACACTTTGCTTCAAAACAAGGCTTCGGACACACATTGTTAATGCTCTCATAGTTGCCAACAGTCCCGATTTTCCCGGGACAATCCCGATTTTGGGACCCTCGTCCCGATTTGAGGCTGTGCCGAATTGGGATTTTCCATAGGGAAAATCGGGAATGTTGTTTTTTTTATTTTTGGAGCAGCTGGCTCCAGCAAAATGGCGGCCGGCGCCGCCGCTCGATCTAGTGTTGAGTAAGTGGAGAGGAAGGGGGCTCGATCCGTGCAGCCAATGAATCAGCTTTTTTAGCTGCACGGCCCCTCCCCTCTCCACTGAAGCAGAAGACACGGTGCCGCCGTCACCGTGTCTTGCTGAAATGTTCCCCAGCCCCGTACTGAGCAAGCGCTACGTCTGCGCAGGACAGGGGGTCCTTACTTGCCGAGGGGAACTTTCTCAGCAGAACACCGGCCGCTCCTGCACTGAGCGGGGGGGTGGCTGCATTGAGGGGGGGTCTGCACTAATAGAGGGGGGGTCTGCACTAATAGAGGGGGGTCTGCACTGAGAGGGGTCTGCACTAATTGAGGGGGGTCTGCACTAATAGAGGGGGGGCTGCACTGAGGGGGCTGCACTAATAGAGGGGGGTCTGCACTGAGGGGGGCTGCACTAATAGAGGGGGGGCTGCACTGAGGGGGGTCTGCACTAATAGAGGGGGGCTGCACTGAGGGGAGAGCTGCACTAATAGAGGGGGGTCTGCACTAATAGAGGGGGGTCTGCACTGAGGGGGGCTGCACTAATTGAGGGGGGGCTGCACTGAGGGGGGTCTGTACTAATAGAGGGGGGCTGCACTAATAGAGGGGGGGCTGCACTGAGGGGGGCTGCACTAATAGAGGGGGGCTGCACTGAAGGGGGTCTGCACTAATAGAGGGGGGGTCTGCACTGATGTAGGGGGTCTGCACTGATGGAGGGGGTCTGTACTGAGGGGGTCTGCACTGATGAAGGGGATCTGCACTGATGAAGGGGGTCTGCACTGATGAAGGGGATCTGCACTGATGGAGGGGGTCTGCACTGAGGGGGTCTGCACTGAGGGGGTCTGCACTGATGGAGGGGGTCTGCACTGAGGGGGTCTATACAGACTCTGCCGGGGGCACCTGATACAAGGACAGACTCTGCCGGGGGCACCTGATGCAAGGACAGACTCTGCCGGGGGCACCTGATGCAAGGACAGACTCTGCCGGTGGCACCTGACGCAAGGACAGACTCTGCCGGTGGCACCTGAGACTGAGTGACTGCTGCAGACACACACGGCTGCAGCATTCTCTCGTGAGACCTTCACCCTCCTCCATTTTTTGGACAGCACCCCACCAGGAGTTTACAAGTCAAAAGATCTCCCCTCCACCCAGCCAGTGACAGGTTCACGCCACCCCATAACCATTTATCTACTAACTTAAAGGAGAACCTACACACCATCTACTATCACATAGAACGCTTGAACGTGGACTGGTATGGAACACAGAAAATCGCATCTTCCATTTCAGGCCGCTTTTTCCAACTAGCCATCAAGATGATGTACATACTTTGGCCTACTGGCATATAGAGACTGCACCCTGGTTCTCAAATAGGCTCTGATGAAGAGGTCATCCTCGAAACGCGTTAGCCAACTCTAAGTACCTGCCTCAACATGGGCTCATGATATTCCTAACCCATTTTTAATTTTTCATGTCTTTTATATTTTGTCACCTGTTTGCATGATACGTAGTATTGGTATTATTCAACTGCTTTTATTTGCTCTTTATTTCCTCCGAAATAAATTTTATATGTTTTGATGTAAGCTTGATCACGCGCCCTTCATCCACCACTCTCCACTTAACCTGATGCAAGGACAGACTCTGCCGGGGGCACCTGATGCAAGGACAGACTCTGCCGGGCGCACCTGATGCAAGGACAGACTCTGCCGGGGGCACCTGATGCAAGGACAGACTCTGTGGGGGCACCTGATGCAAGGACAGACTCTGCCGGAGGCACCTGATGCAAGGACAGACTCTGCTGGTGGCACCTGATGCAAGGACAGACTCTGCTGGTGGCAGGCGACGTGGCTAGTGACACGCTCAGGGATCCCACTGATTCAGCATTATGTTGAGTTGAATGATTTCATTTTATATTACAATGTAATAATAGAAATAATGTGCTTCAATCAACCTGACACCATAACAACCATGGTGCCGGGATGATTGAAGCGTTAACACCAGGTGTTTGGAGTATCTTTATCTGCTGATTGTTAAACTTTCTAGAATACACATATTTCTATTGTGTAGGATCTGGGGCTGCTGTCCCGTCATTTCCCTCTCCCCCTTTCCCTCTCCATCCCTCATTCATCTCAGACTCTAACCACATCCTCTTGAGCCACGTCCATTTAAGCCACTTCCACCTTTCACGCAAGCCACACCCATTTTTCGATGCGGTGCGCTTTGGTAAGCCACGCCTACAAACGAATGCCCAGCCCCCTAATTATTGTACGGCTCCGCCTACAGCCATAAAAGTGTCCCACATATTTTTTTTGCAATGTTGCCAACTATGTGCTCTCCGGACGCCAGTCAAAGCTCCTGTCATTAAATACAATGGCTAGCTTACAGTCCTGTTTACACCTTGCTTTTGCTTCGCTTTAATGGTGCTTCAAAGTGTCTTCAAAGCCTCCATAGAAGTCTATGACAAAGCTCGCTTGAAGCCCCACCAAAGCCTCATCGAAGCCCCACCGAACCCTCATTAAAGCCCCATTGAAGCCTCAATGAAGCCTCATCAAAGCCCCACAAAGCCTAACCAAAGCCTCATGGAAACCTCATGGAAGCACCAAGCAAAAGCAAGGTGTAAACAGGACTATAAGCTAACCATTTTATTTAGTGATAGGGAGCTTTGACTGGCATTCAGAGAGCTTTAACAAAGTGTGTCCGAGGTTTTGTTTTGAGACAAGTGTAAACTAGCCCTTAAAGCTCTCTAAAGGTCAGTCAAAGCTCCTGTCAATAAATAAAATGGTTAGCTTACAGTCCTGTTCACACCTTGCTTTTGCTTTGCTTCAGCTTTACTTCAAAAATTATACCCCATGTCGCTTTAGTGGTGCTTCAAAGCCTCCATAGAACTCTATGATAAAGCACGCTTGAAGCACCTGTGGATTTTAAGAGGCTTTAATTCAGCTTTAACTTCACCTTGTTTTGGAGAAATTTCAAGTATGAGATATCCACACACACACAGGACAACTGCCAAGCTTCAACAAAGCTTCAGGCCGGGTTCACACCTATGCGAATTAGATGAGGGTTTCTCCGCATCCAATTCGCATAGCAGGAGAATGTGACTGGCTCCCTATGGAGCCGGTTCACATATCTCCGTTGCGGCTGCGGAGCGCACTGCACAGAAACGCTGTGCGTCTTTGGCTCCGTTTCAGGGCCGAATTCAGGCATAGAATCGCTCCTGTGTGATCCGCAGCGAGTTACAGTGTGAACCCGGCCTCAAAAGAGCATTACGAAAGTATCACCGACTCTTCATCGAAGCACTGTCGAAGCTTCACCGAATCTTCATTGAAGCACCACTAAAGCTTCATCAAAGCAACACCGAAGCTTCATCGAGCCAGCATGGTTCGATGGTTCGAACCGGCCGAGATTCAAACCGTGTATGGCCGGCCTAAGGCAAGCCATACAGTGCATCCAGAAAGTAATCACAGCGCTTTACTTTTTACACATTTTGTTATGTAGCAGCCTTATTCCAAAAATGGATTAAATTCATTATTTTCCTCAAAATTCTACAAACAATAACCCATAATGACAACGTGAAAGCAGTTTAGTTTGAAATATTTGCAAATTTATTAAAAATAAAAAACAGGGAAAAAAAATCCCATGTATATAAGTATCACAGTCTTTGCCATGACACTAACAATTGAGCTCAGGTCCTTCATGTTTCCACTGATCATCCTTGAGATGTTTCTGCAACTTGATTGGAGTCCACCTGTGGTAAATTCAGTGGATTGGACATGATTTGGAAAGGCTCACACCTGTCTATATAAGGTCCCACAATTACCAGTGCATGTCAGAGCACAAACCAAGCCATGAAGTCCATGGAATTGTCTGTAGACCTCCGAGACAAGATTGTATGGAAGCACAGATTGGGGGAGGGTACTGAATTTTATTTGCAGCATTGAAGGTCTCAATGAGCACAGTGGTCTCCATCATCCGTAAATGGAAGAAGTTTGGAACCACCTGGACTCTTCCTAGAGCGAGCTGCCTGGCCAAACTGAGTGATCGGGGGAGAAGGGCCTTAGTCAGGGAGGTGACCAAGAACCCGATGGTCACTCTGACAGATGTCCAGTGTTTCTCTGTGGAGAGAGGAAAACCTTCCAGAAGAATAACCATCTCTGCAGCACTCCACCAATCAGGCCTGTATGGTAGAGTGGCCAGACGGAACTAACTCCTCAGTAAAAGGCACATGACAGCCCATCTGGAGTTTGCCGAAAGGCACCTGAAGAACTCTGAGAAACAAAATTCTCTGGTCTGATGAAACAAATATTGAACTCTTTGGTCTAAATGGCAAGCGTCATGTCTGGAGGAAAACAGGCACCTCTCATCACCTGGCCAATACCATCCTTACAGTGAAGCATGGTGGTGGCAGCATCATGCTGTGGGGACGTTTTTCAGCAGCAGGACCTCCAGATCCTGGCCCCCTTAAAAAAATAAGTGTCCCGCAATGTCCATTCATCTTCTATTACGCCGCCCGAAAATCGAAAAAGCTGTTGCGTTTTTTTTGTGTTTTTTTTTACAGTCCGTCGGGCGGCGTGATAGAAGATGAATGGATATTGCGGGACATTTCTATTTTTTTAAGGGGGCCGGGATCTGGGGGTCCCCTTGTTAAAGGGGGCCTCCAGATTCCGATAAGCCCCCCGCCTGCAGACCCCCACAACCACCAGGCAAGGGTTTTGGGGATGAGGCCTTGTCCCCATCAACACGGGGACAAGGTGCTTTGGGGGGCTACCCCAAAACACCATCCCCATGTTGAGGGCATGTGGCCTGGTACGATTCAAGGGGGGGGGCTCTCTTGTCCCCCCCTCTTTTCCTGCGGCCTGCCAGGTTGCGTGCTCGGATAAGGGTCTGCTATGGATTTTGGGGAGACCCCTACACCATTTTTTAAAAAGAGTTGGTGCAGAGTTTTCCTTAATATCCATACCAGACCTGAAGGGCCTGGTATGGATTTTGGGGGGCCCCCACGCAATTTTTTTTTTAAATTTTGATTTGGGGTTCCCCTTAATATTCATTGCAGACCCAAAGGGCCTGGTAATGGACTGGGGGGAACCCATGCCGTTTTTTCAATGATTTTTCATCTATATTGCCGAGACCCGACAATTCATTACAACTGCGATCAGTTTTAAAATACTTTCTTTCCTTTAGAAATGTCATTTTGCTGTCAGACTGTTCTAAACACGGGAAACGTGCTACTTTACAGGCATACTATAGACACCCCCCAGGTACGAAATTTAAAGGAATATTTCATCTTTATTGTTTCACTTTAAGCATTATTAAAATCACTGCTCCCAAAAAAACGGCTGTTTTTAAAACTTCTTTTTGCATTGATCCATGTCCCCTGGGGCAGGACCCGGGTCCCCAAACACTTTTTATGACAATAACTTGCATATAAGCCTTTAAAATTTATGTTTTATAGCAGAAAGTAAAAAATATTGTTTTTTTTTTTTTTTTCAAAATTGTCGCTCT
Source organism: Aquarana catesbeiana (assembly GCF_042186555.1). NCBI lineage: Eukaryota > Metazoa > Chordata > Amphibia > Anura > Ranidae > Aquarana > Aquarana catesbeiana. Next base: position 46,467,920 of record NC_133329.1, read on the forward strand.
TTTTTTGTTTCTAGAACGACAATAAAAACCACAGAGGTGATCAAATACCACCAAAAGAAAGCTCTATTTGTGGGGAAAAGAAGACATCAATATTATTATTATTATTTATCTGGGTACAGCATGGCAGGACTGCGCAATTGTCAGTTAAAGTAACGCAGTGCCGTATCGCAAAAAATGGTCTGGTCACTAAGGGGGTAAATCTTCCAGGGCTGAAGTGCTTAAAGAGGAGCTCCAGGCTCCTTAGGAAAAAAAATTGAAGTCAACAGCTACAAATACTGTAGCTGCTGACTTAATATTAGGACACTTACCGGTCCAGGAATCCAGCATTGTCCACACCCCAGCCGATTTTTCAATCAGCTATCGGGTGCTGCCACCGCCATCTCTACAAAGGGAAACTGGCAGCGCAGCCTTGCGGCTTCACAGCCAGTTCCCTACTGCGAATGCGCGAAGTGCGCTGTGTTCTGTAAATAGGGGTGGCTGCGGGGGAAGGAGGGGGGGCGGAACTTCTGTCTGAGTTCACCGCGGCAAATTTAGCTGGAAGTGGGAGGGGGTACCTGTCAAAACCAGGTCCCCCCCCCAAAAAGGTGTCAAATGTGGCAGCGGATGGGGGAGGGGAGGCAGACAAGCGGAGTTTCCCCTTTTGGGTTGAGCTCCACTTTAAAAACAGACCAAGTTTGAGGGTCTCCCCCTTAGACTGGGGCTACCAGAACATGGTAACCTATTGAAGATTTCCCCTCTATTCTTGTTCTGGTGACACATTTTATATTCCCATCACTTTCTGTCTCAGAGATATCAGTGACCACAACAACTAAAGTAGATGAATCTCCCCAGTGGGGACACAAACATCAGTAAAAACCTGACACGGGTTTCAGCCCTCCTATACTCCAAAACAACAACAAAAGTTTTGGCTTACACTTTAACCGCTTGCCGACCAGTGCACGATGATATACGTCGGCACAATGGCACGGCTGCGCAAATTGGCGTACAGGTACGTCCCCTTTAAGAAGCGGCATTGTGGGCGCGCGCCCACCACGTGCTCCGTTACCGTGCCCGCAGGACCCGCGGAATCGATGTCCGCCGGGGTCCCGCGATTGTGTCACGGAGCCGCAGAACAGCCGCAGAAATGCCTTGTTTACATAGGAGATGCCTATGTAAACAAGGCATTTCTCTGTTCTAGCAACATGACAGAGATCTACTGCTCCCTGTCATCCAGTGATCTCTGTCATGTTCTAGTGAGCCCATCCCCCTTACACTTAGAACACACTGAGGGAACACAGTTAACCCCTTGATCGCCCCCTAGTGGTTAACCCCTTCCCTGCCAGTGTCATTTATACAGTAATCAGTGCATTTTTATAGCACTGATCGCTGTATAAATGACAATGGTCCCTAAATAGTGTCAAAAGTGTCCGTTGTGTCCGCCATAATGTCACAGTCATGCTAAAAATCGCAGATCACCTCCACTACTAATAAAAAAAAAATCATAATAAAAATGCCATAAATCTATCCCCTATTTTGTAGTCGCTATAACTTTTGTGCAAACCAATCAATATACGCTTATTGCGATTGATAATTTTTTACCAAAAGTATGTAGAAGAATACATATCGGCCTAAACTGAGGAAAGACATTTTTTTAAATATATTTTTTGGGGGATATTTATCATAGCAAAAAGTAAAAAATATTGTTTTTTTTTTTAAATTGTCGCTCTTTTTTTGTTTATAGCGAAAAAAATAAAAACCGCAGAGGTGATCAAATACCACCAAAAGAAAGCTCTATATGTAGGGAAAAAAAGACATCAATTTTGTTTGGGTGCCATGTCGCACGACTGCGCAATTGTCAGTTAAAGCGACGCAGTGCCGAATCGCAAAAAGTACTCTGGTCAGGAAGGGGGTAAATTCTTCCGGGGCTGAAGTGGTTAAATATACTTTACATTGTAGATATGAAAGCACATTGTGTACTCACCTTCCTCTGAGAGTGGACACGGCTTCTGTACTGTCACTTTCATTTCTCCTGATTTATAATCACGGAGCTCTTACCTGTTCTGCTGGTAGTTTGAATTTCCCGCTCACCCAGCAATGTCAGGGAAATTCCCCGCGTATTGCAGCCAATAAGAGTACAGAAGGAAACGATGAGACATAAAGAAGTTACATCTGCAGGCGGTTTATTCAGCAACACAATGTAAGGAATGAAGGTCTAAGGTTTAACAAGGGGACCTCCAGATCCCGGCCCCCTTAAAAAAATAAAAATGTCCTGTGATGTCCATTCATCTTCTATTACGCCGCCCGACAAATCGAAAAAGCTGTTGCGTTTTTTTTTTACGGTCCGTCGGGCGGCGTGATAGAAGATGAATGGACATTGCGGGACATTTTTATTTTTTTAAGGGGGCCGGGATCTGGGGGTCCCCTTGTTAAAGGGGGCCTCCAGATTCCGATAAGCCCCCGCCCACAGACCCCCACAACCACCAGGCAAGGGTTGTGGGGATGAGGCCTTGTCCCCATCAACACGGGGACAAGGTACTTTGGGGGGCTACGCCAAAGCACCATCCTCATGTTGAGGGCATGTGGCCTGGTACGGTTCAAGAGGGGGGGGCTCTCTTGTCCCCCCCTCTTTTCCTGCGGCCTGCCAGGTTGCGTGCTCGGATAAGGGTCTGCTATGTATTTTGGGGGGACCCCTACAACGTTTTTTAAAAAAGAGTTGGTGCAGAGTTTTCCTTAATATCCATACCAGACCTGAAGGGCCTGGTATGGATTTTGAGGGGCCCCCCACGCATTTTTTTTAAAATTTTGATTCGGGGTTCCCCTTAATATTCATTGCAGACCCATAGGGCCTGGTAATGGACTGGGGGGGAACCCATGCCGTTTTTTTCAATGATTTTTTATGTATATTGCCGAGACCCGACAATTCATTACAGCTGCGATCAGTTTTAAAATACTTTTTTCCTTTAGAAATGTCATTTTGCTGTCAGACTGTTCTAAACACGGGAAACATGTGCTACTTTACAGGCATACTATAGACACCCCCCAGGTACATTATTTAAAGGAATATTTCATTTTTATTGTTTCACTTTAAGCATCATTAAAATCACTGTTCCCGAAAAAACGTCTATTTTTAAAACCTTCTTTTTGCATTGATCCATGTCCCCTGGGTCAGGACTCAGGTCCCCAAACACTTTTTATGTCAATAACTTGCATATAAGCCTTTAAAATTAACACTTTTGATTTTTTTATGTTAGTGTCCCGACTCGAACACCGGGCTCATCCCTATTAGTGTCACTGGTCCCCAAAAAAGTGTCAAAAATGTCAGTTAGGTGTCCGATTCGTCCGCAACTGCAATGTCGCAGTCCCGCTAAAAATCGCCGATTGCCGCCATTGCGAGTAAAAAAAATTTAAAAATCCATAAAAATATCCTATCATTTGTAGACACTATAACTGTAAATTGATGAACAAATTTGATATATTTTTTTTAATATTATTATTGGATATGTTTTATAGCAGAAAGTAAAAAACATAAGTTTTTTTTTTTTTCTCAAAATTGTCGCTCTTTTTTTGTTTATAGAACGACAATAAAAACTGCAGAGGTGATCAAATACCACCAAAAGAAAGCTCTATATGTGGGGAAAAAAAGACATCAATTTTATCTGGGTGCAGCATGGCAGGACTGCGCAATTGTCACTTAAAGTAACGCAGTGCCGTATCGCAAAAAATGGCCTGGTCACTAAGGGGGTAAATCTTCCAGGGCTGAAGTGCTTAAAGAGGAGCTCCAGGCTCCTTAGGAAAAAAAAATTGAAGTCAACAGCTACAAATACTGTAGCTGCTGACTCTTAATATTAGGACACTTACCTGTCCAGGAATCCAGCATTGTCCACACCCCAGCCGATTTTTCAATCAGCTATCGGGTGCTATCACCGCCATCTCTACAAAGGGAAACTGGCAGCGCAGCCTTGCGGCTTCACAGCCGGTTCCCTACTGCGAATGCGCAAAGTGCGCTGTGTTCTGTGAATGGGGGTGGCTGTGAGGGAAGGAGGGGGGGGGGAACTTCTGTTTGAGTTCACCGCGGCAAATTTAGCTGGAAGTGGGAGGGGGTACCTGTCAAAACCAGGTCCCCCCCCCCTGAAAAGGTGCCAAATGTGGCAGCGGATGGGGGAGGGGAGGCAGACAAGCGGAGTTTCCCCTTTTGGATGGAGCTCCGCTTTAAAAACAGACCAAGTTTGAGGGTCTCCCCCTTAGACTGGGGCTACCAGAACATGGTAACCTATTGAAGATTTCCCCTCTATTCTTGTTCTGGTGACACATTTTATATTCCCATCACTTTCTGTCTCAGAGATATCAGTGACCACAACAACTAAAGAAGATGAATCTCCCCAGTGGGGACACAAACATCAGTAAAAACCTGACAGGGGTTTCAGCCCTCCTATACTCCAAAACAACAACAAAAGTTTTGGCTTACACTTTAACCGCTTGCTGACCAGTGCACGATGATATACGTCAGCACAATGGCACGGCTGTGCAAATGGGCGTACAGGTACATCCCCTTTAGGAAGTGGCATTGTTGGCGCGCGCCCACCATGTGCTCCGTGAGGACTCGCGGACTTAGGGTCCCACGATCGTGTCACGGAGCCGCAGAACAGCCGCAGAAATGCCTTGTTTACATAGGAGATGCATATGTAAACAAGGCATTTCTCTGTTCTAGCAACATGACAGAGATCTACTGCTCCCTGTCATCCAGTGATCTCTGTCATGTTCTAGTGAGCCCATCCCCCTTACACAATGAGGGAACACAGTTAACCCCTTGATCGCCCCCTAGTGGTTAACCCCTTCCCTGCCAGTGTCATTTATACAGTAATCAATGCATTTTTATAGCACTGATCGCTGTATAAATAGTGTCAAAAGTGTCCGCCATAATGTCGCAGTCATGCTAAAAATCGCAGATCGTCGCCATTACTAATAAAAAAAATCATAATAAAAATGCCATAAATCTATCCCGTTTTGTAGGCGCTATAACTTTTGTGCAAACCAATCAATATGCGTTTATTGCAATTGATAATTTTTTACCAAAAGTATGTAGAAGAATACATATCGGCCTAAACTGAGGAAAGACATTTTTTTTAATATATTTTTGGGGGATATTTATTATAGCAAAAAGTAAAAAATATTGTTTTTTTTTCAAAATTGTCGCTCTTTTTTTGTTTATAGCGCAAAAAATAAAAACCGCAGAGATGATCAAATACCACCAAAAGAAAGCACTATTTGTGGGAAAAAAAGGATGTAAATTTTGTTTGGGAGCCACATTGCATGACCACGCAATTGTCAGTTAAAGCGACGCAGTGCCAAATCGTAAAAAGTGCTCTGGTCAGGAAGGGGGTAAATTCTTCCGGGGCTGAAGTGGTTAAATATACTTTACATTGTAGATATGAAAGCAGATTGTGTACTCACCTTCCTCTGAGAGTGGACACGGCTTCTGTACTGTCACTTTCATTTCTCCTGATTTATAATCACGGAGCTCTTACCTGTTCTGCTGGTAGTTTGAATTTCCCGCTCACCCAGCAGTGTCAGGGAAATTCCCCGCGTATTGCAGCCAATAGGAGTACAGAAGGAAACGATGAGACATAAAGAAGTTACATCTGCAGGCGGTTTATTCAGCAACACAATGTAAGGAATGAAGGTCTAAGGTTTAACAAGGGGACCTCCAGATCCCGGCCCCCTTAAAAAAATAAAAATGTCCCGCGATGTCCATTCATCTTCGACAAATCGAAAAAGCTGTTGCATTTTTTTTTTTACGGTCCGTCGGGCGGCGTGATAGAAGATAAATGGACATTGCGGGACATTTTTATTTTTTTTAAGGGGGCCGGGATCTGGGGGTTCCCTTGTTAAAGGGGGCCTCCAGATTCCGATAAGCCCCCCGCCCGCAGACCCCCACAACCACCAGGCAAGGGTTGTGGGGATGAGGCCTTGTCCCCATCAACACGGGGACAAGGTGCTTTGGGGGGCTACACCAAAGCACCATCCCCATGTTGAGGGCATGTGGCCTGGTACGGTTCAAGAGGGGGGCTCTCTCTTGTCCCCCCTCTTTTCCTGCAGCCTGCCAGGTTGTGTGCTCGGATAAGGGTCTGCTATGGATTTTGGGGGGACCCCTACACCATTTAAAAAAAAAGAGTTGGTGCAGAGTTTTCCTTAATATCCATACCAGACCTGAGGGGCCTGGTATGGATTTTGGGGGGCCCCCACGCAATTTTTTTAAAAAATTTGATTCGGGGTTCTACTTAATATTCATTGCAGACCCAAGGGGCCTGGTAATGGACTGGGGGGGGAACCCATGCCGTTTTTTTCAATGATTTTTTATCTATATTGCCGAGACCCGACAATTCATTACAGCTGCGATCAGTTTTAAAATACTTTTCCTGTCGCATCATGGCAGCATACACGTTGGGTTGTGACTCCGCCTCCACAACCTGATAGGACCACATAGCTATAAATTAGAGAGTAGACACCTGCCCCAGTATTCTCTTATTTTTCCTCACCTGTCAGGACGCACGGATCAGCACCCCCTTACCGCTTCGCCCCAGCCAGGTTCTAGCCTCTCCTGGGTGGAAGTCCTTCTTGTACAGCCTCTAAACGAGCTAAATGGAAGGAGCCCCACTCTGGTGGTCTCAGGGGCACTCATCTCAACTCAAACTGTTTGCCAGAAGACAAGCCTTAAAGAGGCTTCAAGTGCAACAGCCCACAAAAGCCTTAAACAGGCTTGCTGGAGGATTGGCCAGGGAACCCTCAATATGGCCTCAGAAAATAAGCCTTAAACAGGCTTAGTTGTGTGCAGCGGTCTCCATTCCCCCTCTCTTCCTTCCCCCCCCTCTCTGACATACCGTGGGTGTTCTGCTGGGCGCTGTGGTCCATGCAGTGCTGTGTGGGACCGCCGAGCGCTCTCGGCGTCCTCGCGCATGCGCAGTACGGCTCTTTGGGCGCTTCTATGCTATTTGCCAGTCTCCAAGATGGCGCCGGGTGCCTCGCGGTGCTACTGCGCATGCGCGAGCGTCCGACGCCAATGGCGGCAGATGTAAAAACCACAGCATTGCTGTGGAGGCTGCTGATGGTTGCTGCATGCTACAGACGCCTGCTCTGCGAACCATAGCAAAGGAAAACGCTCTACAAAGGTGGGTCTCTTTCCCCCCCCCCTCCTGTCCAGGTCTGGGTCAGTCTCTACATTTGCTGCTTGTCTTTTCCTTCCAGGTTTCCAACCCACTCACCATGGAGACCGCTGCCCCAGCAGATCACCGCCAGCCTACTAGGTAAAGGGGGGGAAGAAGAGGGTAAGTAGTGAAGATTGAAAAAGAGAGCACTTCTAACGCTACCTAAATTGGTCAGCCCTACCAGGTCCTCAGGAACGTCTGCGTCAAGACATAGAGAGTCCTCGCGCAGGAGAAGTCGCTCCAGACATAGACGGAGCCGCTCCTACCATAGGAGAAGCCGCTCAAGAGGAAGCCAAGATCGCATTCTCGGCATGGTCGATCCCGCCACAGAAGGTCGTCCTCACGTAGGCACCGCTCCCCTGCACGCCATTCCCGTCCTGCCGGGAACGCATGCTGGATTTGTGGTACAGCGGCTGTTCCGGATAAGCTGGTTTGTCAGAGATGCCTGGAATAGGCCACAAGAGACAGAGCCTCAGAGGTTGGGGATTCAGCCCCTCAGGCCTCAATACCAGATGTGGATCTCTCCACCATTACCTCTCCAGCCCGGGCCAGCACATCAAAGGAGCAAGACTCCCTATCTGATAATGAAGGCCTGGAGGTGTCGGCCGGATTCGACTTTGGCCTTATAGAGCCGTTTGTTAAATCGGTCAAGGAGGCAATAGGATGGGAGGAACCCCAGGAAGTCCAGCCAAAGCAGAGAAAATATTTTCCTCAGCTTAAAAAGGAACCAGAAACTTTTCCGTTCATCAATGAACTGGAAGATTTAATCAAAGAAGAGTGGCAGAGACCGGAGAAGAAATCTGGTCTGAACAACAGACTCCAGAAGCTGTACCCACTCAAGGAGCCTAAAGTGAACCCTCTGGTATCCCCTCCGGTAGTGGACGCATCTTTAATGCGCCTCGCCAGGCATGTTACCCTCCCGCTAGAAGATGCGGTAATGTTTAGAGACGTTCTTGACAGAAAGATCGACACGGATCTTAAGCGGGCTTACCTTTCGGCCGAAGGCGCATGCAGGCCTGCGATAGCACTCGCGGCAGTAGGAAGGGCCATCTCGAGTTGGTCTTCAAGCACGGAAAAGCTGGTATTAGAGGGGGCAGACCAAGAGAAAATAGTGAAGGCATTACAAGAGTTAAGCTTGGCTGGTGATTTCGTGGCTGAGGCCTCAGTTGACACTATCAGGTCTGCATCAAAGTCTATGTTGGCCTCAGTGATGGCCAGAAGAGCTTTGTGGCTGAAGCCCTGGACGGCGGATCCGGCATCCAAGTCTAACTGGTGCCGTATTCCGTTCGACGGTGAGCACCTCTTCGGAACAAAGTTGGATACGGCCATCTCCAAAGTAACTGCTGGAAAATCCGGGCTCATTCCCTCAGATAGGAGGCCCAAACAGAGACCTCCTCCTTTTAAGTGGAATCTCCCAGAAAGGTATAGAGACGCGAAAGCGTACAGACCAGGGAAGGAGTACCGAAGGAACTGGAAGAACCCTCAAACTTCTTTTATGAAATTCCAAAAGCCTAAGATTCCCGCTCCCAGTGACCAGAAGCCTTTTTGAAGGTGCGCCCGTCCGGCCAGCAGTAGTAGGAGCAAGGCTTTCCAGTTTCAAGCTGGTCTGGGCGGGGACCATACACGATACCTGGACCCTGGCCACCGTCAGTTTCGGCCACAGATGGGCCTTCAAAAATCGACCCCCAAGAGATCAATTCTGTCCAACCCGTATTCCTCCTCCCGGGGAGAAAAGGTTGTCCCTTCTAATTTATGTCCTAGAACTTCTTCAAAAACGAGCGATAACAGAGGTTCCGCCAGCACAACGAGGCAGGGGATTCTATTCTCCACTATTCCTCGTCAAAAAGAAGTCAGGGGACTTTCAGCCGGTTCTAGACCTGAAGAAACTCAACAAGTCCATCAGAGTGGAGTCATTCAGGATGGAAAGCCTGCAGTCTATCCTTCAGGCCATAAACTTAGGAGACTGGATGCTCTCCATAGATCTCCAGGATGCCTACCTACACATACCAATTCACGTGGCATTCCAAAATTTCCTGCGATTCTCGGTGGGCCAGGAACACTTCCAATTTCGAAGCCTCCCTTTCGGGATCTCTACGGCCCCCAGAACGTTTACAAAGGTTCTGCTTCCAGTAATAGCCTCTTTGAGGGAGAAGGGTCAAAGGGTCCACCATTACCTGGACGACATTCTTCTCCTCTCAAACAGCCAGGAATCACTCGTGCAACATCGCGAGATCTTAGTTTCCACCCTAACGAGTCTGGGTTGGATAATCAACTGGCAGAAGAGCAACATTCAGCCTACCCAGAGGATGGTCTTCCTGGGAGCCGAACTAGATACCCGAGCCAACACGGTAGAACTGCCAAGGGAGAAGTTGTCCCTACTAATTCAGAAAGTGAAAGATGTGGTTCCAGCATCATACTTACCGGCCAGAGCATACCTCAGCCTGCTGGGGTCCCTGTCAGCAACCATTCCAATGGTCAGATGGGCGCAATGGAATACCAGGCCTCTGCAAGCCTCCTTCCTGTGCCAGTGGGATGGATGGTCCATGTCCCAATCGATTCGCATCTCAGAAGAAGCCAGATTATCTCTACGGTGGTGGACTCACCCCGACAACCTCAGCAGATGCAAACAGATAGTCATCCTCCATCAGGATGTGGTAACTTTGGACGCCAGTCTGGAGGGATGGGGGGCACACTACCTACATTATGCAGCTCAGGGCTGCTGGCACTTCAAAACCAGGGATGTAGTGTCAAACGTCCTAGAGATGAAGGCAGCCTTCCAAGCCCTCTTGGCATTCAGCTCACTTCTGAGAGGGAAACAGGTCCTCATCCAAATGGACAACCGAGTGGCTGTGGCCTACATCAACAGGCAGGGGGGTACCAAGAGCATCTCCATGATGCGGGAAGTTGGTCCGGTGATGCGATGGGCTCAACAGGACATTCGTTTCCAACAACGAGTGGTGTCTAAGCCCGCAGGCCTTCGCCCTCATATGCCAGACATGGGGTCATCCAGACATAGACCTCGCAGCAACACCAGAGAACAGGAAATGTCAGAGGTTTCTGTCGAGGAACCCCTTCCCCTCAGCGGAGGGAACGGATTGTCTCCAGCACACCTGGAACTTTCGTCTAGGTTACATTTTTCCACCAACCCCACTGATAGCCAAGTTCCTTCTGAGGCTCAAACATTCAGCAGTTTTAGTCCTGGCCGTGATTCCCTTCTGGCCACGGAGGCCTTGGTTCACCACCCTCCTGCAACTGAGCACAGCGGATCCAATTCCTCTTCCGGTGACAACGGATCTACTAACCCAGGGCCAGCTACTACATCCGAATCCAGAGAGATTGCACCTAGCGGCCTGGAGACTGAAAGGTCTAGGTTCCTAGATCAAGGCTGTTCGCAGAAGGTAGTCGAAACCCTGCTTCTAGCCAGGAAATCTTCCACGAATAACACCTACGAGAGAGTCTGGGGAAAGTTCTCTTCCTTTGCTCAGGAGCAAGGTTGGGACCCTTCTTCCCCATCAGCAATACAAGTGCTTGAGTTCCTACAGTCAGGCCTAGACAAAGGCCTTAGATCCAGCACCCTGAAAGTCCAAGTCTCTGCCATCTCTGCTCTGACAGGGGTTAGGTGGGCACTTAACCCTCTCGTGGTTCAATTCCAGAAAGCATGCCTGAAGCTAAGGCCTCCCAGAAAGCCTTCATTCCCAACATGGGACCTATCAACTGTCCTAGAAATTCTATCCGGAGAACCATTTTCCCCTCTTGAAGATACCTCCCTCTGGGACCTGACTCTGAAAGTATCATTCCTAATTGCCATCACTTCAGCGAAAAGGGTCTCGGAAATGCAAGCCTTACTGATCAAGGAACCGTACCTGATGGTTTACCCAGACAGGCTAACCCTGAAGCCTTCAGACAGATTTATCCCAAAGGTCTCCTCTTCATTCCACTTGATCTCCCGGCTTTGAGCACAGATCAGGGCGTTCCTCATCCCCTGGATGTTAGGGGCAACATTCTGCATTACCTCTCGGTGGCCAAGTCATTTAGGAAATGCGAAAACCTTTTAGTCATCCCACATGGGTTCAGGAAGGGCCAGGCAGCTTCTGCCCGTACCATCGCCTCATGGCTCCTGAAAACTACGAAGAAGGCTTACTCCTTAAGCACCTTGCAGATTCCGGAAGATCTTAGAGCGCATTCCACCAGGGCAATGGCTACTTCATGGGCAGCTTACTGTAAAGTTTCAGCGGAAACCATTTGTAGAGCGGCCACTTGGTCTTCGAGAAACACCTTCATTTCCCATTATAAAATAGACGCTGCACGCTTAGCAGCAGTTGAATTTGGGAGGGCCGTCATACAGGCCAATTCTTCTGTTTCTTGTCAATAAATTTGATTTTTGCATTCCCACCCAGTTTGGCGAGTTACTCCCCAACGTGTATGCTGCCATGATGCGACAGGAAAACGGAAAATTGTATACTCACCTTTCCGTAATTTTCCTTTCCTGTCGCATCTTCATGGCAGCATACAATCACCCACCCTCTGAGGTGACATGTGTATATATTTACAGAGAATACTGGGGCAGGTGTCTACTCTCTAATTTATAGCTATGTGGTCCTATCAGGTTGTGGAGGCGGAGTCACAACCCAACGTGTATGCTGCCATGAAGATGCGACAGGAAAGGAAAATTACGGAAAGGTGAGTATACAATTTTCCGTTTTTTTCCTTTAGAAATGTCATTTTGCTGTCAGACTGTTCTAAACACGGGAAACATGCGCAAATTTACAGACATACTATAGACACCCCCCAGCTACGAAATTTAAAGGAATATTTCATTTTTATTGTTTCACTTTAAGCATCATTAAAATCACTGCTCCCGAAAAAACGTCTGTTTTTAAAACTTTTTTTGCATTGATCCATGTCCCCTGGGGCAGGACCCAGGTCCCCAAACACTTTTTATGGCAATAAATTGCATATAAGCCTTTAAAATTAACACTTTTGATTTTTTTATGTTAGTGTCCCATAGACTTTAACGGGGTTCTGCGGCTTTCGAATTTGCCGCAAACACTGCATATTGTTCGCTATTCGGCGAACAGACGAACACCCGATGTTCGACGCGAACATCGGGCTCATCCCTGTTAGTATCACTCTTCCCCAAAAAAGTGTCAAAAATGTCAGTTAGGTGTCCGATTTGTCCACAACTGCAATGTCGCAGTCCCGCTAAAAATCGTCGATTGCCGCCTTTACGAGTAAAAAAAATTAAAAATTCCATAAAAATATCCTATCATTTGTAGACACTATAACTGTAAATTGATGAAAAAATTTGATATATATTTTTTTTTTATTGGATATGTTTTATAGCAGAAAGTAAAAAATATTGTTTTTTGTTTTTTTTTTCAAAATTGTCGCTATTTTATTGTTTAAAGAACGACAATAAAAAACGCAGAGGTGATCAAATACCACCAAAAGAAAGCTCTATTTGTGGGGAAAAAAAGACATCAATATTATTATTTATCTGGGTACAGCATGGCAGCACTGCGCAATTGTCAGTTAAAGTAACGCAGTGCCGTATCCCAAAAAAATGGCCTGGTCACTAAGGGGGTAAATCTTCCAGGGCTGAAGTGCTTAAAGAGGAGCTCCAGGCTCCTTAGGAAAAAAAAATTGAAGTCAACAGCTACACATACTGTAGCTGCTGACTCTTAATATTAGGACACTTACCGGTCCAGGAATCCAGCATTGTCCACACCCCAGCCAATTTTTCAATCAGCTATCGGGTGCTGCCACCGCCATCTCTACAAAGGGAAACTGGCAGCGCAGCCTTGCGGCTTCACAGCCGGTTCCCTACTGCGAATGCGCAAAGTGCGCTGTGTTCTGTGAATGGGGGTGGCTGTGAGGGAAGGAGGGGGGGGCAGAACTTCTGTTTGAGTTCACTGCGGCAAATTTAGCTGGAAGTGGGAGGGGGTACCTGTCAAAACCAGGTCCCCCCCCTCCCGCGAAAAGGTGCCAAATGTGGCAGCGGATGGGGGAGGGGAGGCAGACAAGCGGAGTTTCCCCTTTTGGGTTGAGCTCTGCTTTAAAAACAGACCAAGTTTGAGGGTCTCCCCCTTAGACTGGGGCTACCAGAACATGGTAACCTATTGAAGATTTCCCCTCTATTCTTGTTCTGGTGACACATTTTATATTCCCATCACTTTCTGTCTCAGAGATATCAGTGACCACAACAACTAAAGAAGATGAATCTCCCCAGTGGGGACACAAACATCAGTAAAAACCTGACAGGGGTTTCAGCCCTCCTATACTCCAAAACAACAACAAAAGTTTTGGCTTACACTTTAACCGCTTGCTGACCAGTGCACGATGATATACGTCAGCACAATGGCACGGCTGCGCAAATGGGCGTACAGGTACATCCCCTTTAAGAAGCGTCATTGTGGGCGCGCGCCCGCTGCGTGCTCCGTGACCGTGCCCGCAGGACCCGCGGACTTGATGTCCGCCGGGGTCCCACGATCGTGTCACGGAGCCGCAGAACAGCCGCAGAAATGCCTTGTTTACATAGGAGATGCATATGTAAACAAGGCATTTCTCTGTTCTAGCAACATGACAGAGATCAACTGCTCCCTGTCATCCAGTGATCTCTGTCATGTTCTAGTGAGCCCAAAAAAACTTACACAATGAGGGAACACAGTTAACCCCTTGATCGCCCCCTAGTGGTTAACCCCTTCCTTGCCAGTGTCACTTATACAGTATTCAATGCATTTTTATAGCACTGATCGCTGTATAAATGACAATGGTCCCTAAATAGTGTCAAAAGTGTCCGTTGTGTCCACCATAATGTCGCAGTCATGCTAAAAATCGCAGATCGTCGCCATTACTAATAAAAAAAATCATAATAAAAATGCCATAAATCTATCCCCTATTTTGTAGGTGCTATAACTTTTGTGCAAACCAATCAATATACGCTTATTGCGATTGATAATTTTTTACCAAAAAGATGTAGAAGAATACATATCGGCCTAAACTGAGGAAAGACATTTTTTTAAATATATTTTTTGGGGGATATTTATTATAGCAAAAAGTAAAAAATATTGTTTTTTTTTCAAAATTGTCGCTCTTTTTTTGTTTATAGCGCAAAAAATAAAAACCGCAGAGGTGATCAAATACCACCAAAAGAAAGCTCTATTTGTGGGAAAAAAAGGACGTCAATTTTGTTTGGGTGCAAGGACCGCGCAATTGTCAGTTAAAGCGACGCAGTGCATATCGCAAAAAGTGCTCTGGTCAGGAAGGGGGTAAATTCTTCCACGGCTGAAGTGGTTAAATATACTTTACATTGTAGATATGAAAGCAGATTGTGTACTCACCTTCCTCTGAGAGTGGACACGGCTTCTGTACTGTCACTTTCATTTCTCCTGATTTATAATCACGGAGCTCTTACCTGTTCTGCAGGAGTTTGAATTTCCCGCTCACCCAGCAGTGTCAGGGAAATTCCCCGCGTATTGCAGCCAATAGGAGTACAGAAGGAAACGATGAGACATGAAGAAGTTACATCTGCAGGCGGTTTATTCAGCAACACAATGTAAGGAATGAAGGTCTAAGGTTTAACAAGGGGACCTCCAGATCCCGGCCCCCTTAAAAAAAAAAAAATGTCCTGTGATGTCCATTCATCTTCTATCATGCCGCTCGACAAATTGAAAAAGCTGTTGCGTTTTTTTTTTTTTTTACGGTCCGTCGGGTGGCGTGATAGAAGATGAATGGACATTGCGGGACATTTTTATTTTTTTAAGGGGGCCGGGATCTGGGGGTCCCCTTGTTAAAGGGGGCCTCCAGATTCCGATAAGCCCCCCGCCCACAGACCCCCACAACCACCAGGCAAGGGTTGTGGGGATGAGGCCTTGTCCCCATCAACACGGGGACAAGGTACTTTGGGGGGCTACGCCAAAGCACCATCCTCATGTTGAGGGCATGTGGCCTGGTACGGTTCAAGAGGGGGGGGCTCTCTTGTCCCCCCCTCTTTTCCTGCGGCCTGCCAGGTTGTGTGCTCGGATAAGGGTCTGCTATGGATTTTGGGGGGACCCCTACACCATTTTTTAAAAAGAGTTGGTGCAGAGTTTTCCTTAATATCCATACCAGACCTGAAGGGCCTGGTATGGATTTTGGGGGGCCCCCACGCAATTTATTTTTTTAATTTTGATTTGGGGTTCCCCTTAATATTCATTGCAGGCACAAAGTGCCTGGTAATGGACTGGGGGGGAACCCATGCCGTTTTTTTTTAATGATTTTTCATCTATATTGCCGAGACCCGACAATTCATTACAGCTGCGATCAGTTTTAAAATACTTTTTTTACTTTAGAAATGTCATTTTGCTGTCAGACTGTTCTAAACACGGGAAACATGCGCTACTTTACAGGCATACTATAGACACCCCCCAGGTACGAAATTTTAAGGAATATTACACTTTTATTGTTTCACTTTAAGCATTATTAAAATCACTGCTCCCGAAAAAACGGCCGTTTTTAAAACTTTTTTTTGCATTGATCCATGTCCCCTGGGGCAGGACCCAGGTCCCCAAACACTTTTTATGACAATAACTTGCATATAAGCCTTTAAAATTAACACTTGATTTTTTGATGTTAGTGTCCCATAGACTTTAACAGGGTTCTGCGGCTTTCGAATTTGCTGCGAACACCGCATATTGTTCGCTATTCGGCGAACACCCGATGTTCGACTCGAGCATCGGGCTCATCCCTGTTAGTATCACTGGTCCCCAAAAAAGTGTCAAAAATGTCAGTTAGGTGTCCAATTTGTCCGCAACTGCAATGTTCAGTCCCGCTAAAAATCGCTGATTGCCGCCATTGCGAGTAAAAAAAATTAAAAATTCCATAAAACTATCCCATCATTTGTAGACACTATAATTGTAAATTGATCAAGAAATTTTATTTTTATTTTTTTTATTGGCTATGTTTTATAGCAGAAAGTAAAAAATTTTTTTTTTTTTTTTTTTTTCAAAATTGTCGCTCTTTTTTTGTTTATAGAACGACAATAAAAACCGCAGAGATGATCAAATACCACCAAAAGAAAGCTCTATATGTGGGGGAAAAAAGACAACAATTTTATCTGGGTACAGCATGGCAGGACTGCGCAATTAAAGATATATATGTGTGGCGCTAGACTGATTATGTTGGTAAATACCAACTGATATCTAGATAAAGTATGTGTAGTGGGCGGGTGCAGTCTCATGACTCTCTCCGGGTGGGGTGGCGGCTGGCTGGACTGACTTTGCTGCAACCTTCGGAGGGGGGGAAGAGAGAGAGTGCAGCCTGGACTGGGGACAGTTCCTGTAAGGGTCGTGATATCCCGGGTTTTAGCCGTAGAAGGATCCCCAAGATTCCATCCCGGTTGCCAGTTTAACACACAAGCTTGTTTGACTCATAGAACGTATGTTCTCTTGAGTTCAAACCATCTGGTAAGCTCATATCTGCTTTGGTGAGGGTCTCATTGCACTGACGTTTTATATATCCATCGCACTCTGATACCATTGTGGTGAACTGGATTCTCTCTCTTTTCACTATAGATTGTGGACTGTGCGGAACTTCCACGGATTTTCATACGCAAGATTTATTATTTAATTTTTAGATTAATAAGCACATGTCATATGTGATACATCATTGTGGTGAATCGGATTTTTTTTCTTTCACTATACACTGTGAACTTTTCAGAAATTTCATGGACTTTTTTCACACATGATTGTCTATATATAATTTTATTCAGCATATTAGGCATATGTTATATATGTTATTTTTGGTTTAGGTTATTACCTTTATGATTTGTATATTTAGATCGATTCACCGTTATTTCACATACTTTATCTAGATATCAGTTGGTATTTACCAACATAATCAGTCTAGCGCTGCCCTTATATATATTTATGATTTGAACAAATTATCTGTTTGTTGTGTGAGCAGCTCCACTAGTTTAGGCAGCGCGGGGTACACTCCTCCTTTTTTTTTACCAATTAGGACTGCGCAATTGTCAGTTAAAGTAACGCAGTGCCGTATCGCAAAAAATGGCCTGGTCACTAAGGGGGTAAATCTTCCAGGGCTGAAGTGCTTAAAGAGGAGCTCCAGGCTCCTTAGGAAAAAAAAATTGAAGTCAACAGCTACAAATACTGTAGCTGCTGACTCTTAATATTAGGACACTTACCTGTCCAGGAATCCAGCATTGTCCACACCCCAGCCGATTTTTCAATCAGCTATCGGGTGCTATCACCGCCATCTCTACAAAGGGAAACTGGCAGCGCAGCCTTGCGGCTTCACAGCCGGTTCCCTACTGCGAAAGCGTGAAGTGCGCTGTGTTCTGTGAATGGGGTGGCTGCGGGGGAAGGAGGGGGGGGGAACTTCTGTTTGAGTTCACCGCGGCAAATTTAGCTGGAAGTGGGAGGGGATACCTGTCAAAACCAGCCCCCCCCCCCCCGAAAAGGTGCCAAATGTGGCAGTGGATGGGGGAGGGGAGGCAGACAAGCGGAGTTTCCCCTTTTGGGTTGAGCTCCGCTTTAAAAACAGACCAAGTTTGAGGGTCTCCCCCTTAGACTGGGGCTACCAGAACATGGTAACCTATTGAAGATTTCCCCTCTATTCTTGTTCTGGTGACACATTTTATATTCCCATCACTTTCTGTCTCAGAGATATCAGTGACCACAACAACTAAAGAAGATGAATCTCCCCAGTGGGGACACAAACATCAGTAAAAACCTGACAGGGGTTTCAGCCCTCCTATACTCCAAAACAACAACAAAAGTTTTGGCTTACACTTTAACCACTTGCCGACCAGTGCACGATGATATACGTCGGCACAATGGCACGGCTGCGCAAATGGGCGTACAGGTACGTCCCCTTTAAGAAGCGGCATTGTGGGCGCGCGCCACGTGCTCCATGACTGTGCCCACAGGACCCGCGGACTCTATGTCCGCCGGGGTCCCACGATCGTGTCACGGAGCTGCAAAACTCGTGTCACGGAGCCGCAGAACAGCCGCAGAAATGCCTTGTTTACATAGGAGATGCATATGTAACCAAGGCATTTCTCTGTTCTAGCAACATGACAGAGATCTACTGCTCCCTGTCATCTAGTGATCTCTGTTATGTTCTAGTGAGCCCATCCCCCTTACACAGTGAGGGAACACAGTTAACCCCTTGATCGCCCCCTAGTGTTAACTCCTTCCCTGCCAGTGTCATTTATATCGTAATCAATGCATTTTTATAGCACTGATCGCTGTATAAATGACAATGGTCCCTAAATAGTGTCAAAAGTGTCCGTTGTGTCCGCCATAATGTCACAGTCATGCTAAAAATCGCAGATTCTCGCCATTACTAATAAAAAAAAATTCATAATAAAAATGCCATAAATCTATCCCCTATTTTGTAGGCGCTATAACTTTTGTGCAAACCAATCAATATACGCTTATTGCGATTGATAATTTTTTACCAAAAGTATGTAGAAGAATACATATCGGCCTAAACTGAGGAAAGACATTTTTTAAAATATATTTTTTGGAGGATATTTATTATAGCAAAAAGTAAAAAATATTGCTTTTTTTTCAAAATTGTCGCTCTTTTTTTGTTTATAGCGCAAAAAAAAAAAACCGCAGAGGTGATCAAATACCACCAAAAGAAAGCTCTATTTGTGCGAAAAAAAGGACGTCAATTTTACTTTACATTGTAGATATGAAAGCACATTGTGTACTCACCTTCCTCTGAGAGTGGACACGGCTTCTGTACTGTCACTTTCATTTCTCCTGATTTATAATCACGGAGCTCTTACCTGTTCTGCTCATAGTTGTTTGAATTTCCCGCTCACCCAGCAGTGTCAGGGAAATTCCCCGTGTTTTGCAGCCAATACGAGTACAGAAGGAAACGATGAGACATAAAGAACTTACATCTGCAGGCGGTTTATTCAGCAACACAATGTAAGGAATGAAGGTCTAAGAGCGAGCACACCCATCCCATAATATACCAGTCTGGCTTCAGTAAAGTGTATAACTGTATGGGGTACTGTTAATAATAATAAAGGAGAAGAAAAAAAATCTGCTTCCCACCCTGCAAAGGGTTAAACGCTTGTTATTTCTAACCCTAGAGTCCATACGGGGTCCTTTTGAGGTTGCTGGGAGTTCCTAGAGCAATTAGTGATGGTGGGTCAATCTCTCCCCTACGCTGTCTACCAAGGCAAGGGGCAACTTTTCCAGTAGCCACCAACACTGACCTCCTCTCTAACCTGCACACATCCACCGTATGCAATGCAGGATTAATGGCACATTGCACAATATGATGCACACAGACCGGGCAGAGGAGGGCAGCATAAAAGCCAGGGGGGGGGGGGGGGGAATTGGGAGGGTAAGTAATGATGTCTGGACTGTGCCAGTATTTCTCGGTCAGTCTTCCTCGGGACCCTTTTTTTTGAGGTTGCTAGGGGTTCCTTTACCAATGAGCAATGGTGGATCAATGGTCAATCTCCCACCTACACAGGGTACCAAAGAAAGCAAGCTAATTCTAATCCTCTCTAATCTGTATACATTCACCATATGCAATGTATGATAAATAGTCCAGCTTTGCATATTATGATGCCCACAGACCGGGAGAGGAGAGCAGCACCAAAGCCAGGAGGGGGGGTTAGAGGAATAGGGTAAGTAACAATATCTGGTCCTATACCAGTGCTCCTCAGCCAGGCTTCCTTGGGACCCTAGGGTTCCTTTTGAGGTTGCTAAGTGTTCCTTTAACAATGAGCGATGGTGGGTCAAGGGTCAACCTCCCACCTACACTGACTACTGAAGTAAGGAAGCAATTTTCCAGGGATCACCAATATAAGGTCTTACTTTTACACTCACCTCCTCTCTAATCTGTACACATCCACCATATGCGATATGCACACTCATATCATGTACAATGCTGGAATAATAGTTCTAGATTGTATGTGATGACACTAGGAGACTGCCCACAGATCAGAAAGAAGACAGCAGCACTAGAGCACTAGAGCAGACCAGAGCGGAGGAATAGGGTAAGTAACAATGCCGGTATCTCCTAGGTCAGTGTTTCTCAACCAGGGTTCTGTATGAGGTTGGTAGGGATTTCTTGACCAATGAGCAATGGTGGGTTGTTCTCCCACCTACACTGATTACCAGTGCAAGGGGGTAATTTTCCACTAGCCAATAAGATAAGGGCTCACTTCTACACATACCACTAACAATAGAGGACATTTGGGTGGCAAGTAGGGTTGCACCGATACCAGTATTGGCATCGGTGGCAATACCAAGTACTTGTACTCATAAAAATGCTCTGATACCTGAAACTAATTCCTTTGTGGTGCAATTTGAACTCATACAAAATGAATGGGCCCAAATTGCACTGCAAAGAATCGCATGTGATTAGAACAGGAATGCTGTGCGATTCCTTTCCAAATCGCATGTGGTTTGCCGTACCACTCCTGTGTGAACCCAGGCTTGTCATAGTGATTTCAGCCTGGTTTCACAAAGGAGCAGTGCGGGAAACTGCATGCAATTCTTTGCAGTGCGCTTTGAGCCCATTCATTTTGTATGGGTTCAAATCACACCGCAAAGGTATCGGTGAGTACTTGACTGAAAATATTGGTGCTGGTACTCGCCAGTAAAATAAAGGTATCGGTGCAAGGCTGATCTAGACATCATGAGCATGTAACCCTTGCAGTGTGGGGGGGGGGGTCCTTTCAAGGGTAGATGTTTTCCAATTTTCTGGATCTGGGCTTTAAACTAGGTGTAAACCCTGACCGAATGACATTTAGATTGATAAAATACTGTACAGGGGGAGATTTACTAAAACTGGAGAGTGTAAAATCTGGTGCAGCTCTACATAGAAACCAATCAGCTTCCAGGTTTTATTGTCAAAGCTTAACTGAACAAGCTGAAGTTAGAAGCCGACTGGCTACCATGCACAGCTCCACCAGATTCTGAGTGCACCAGTATTAGTTAATCTCCCTCCACTGTGTGATTAACAATTACCTTGATATACAACAAGTGACACCAGCGCTAAAACATGGCCATCTGTGGATGAAGGAGAAAGGGCATGGTTAATAGCATGGGGTCTTAACCCAGTGCAACTGGACGGCAGCCATCTCTGGAAGGTATGGATAAACAATGTACAACAAAACAAACGGACCAGCCCTCAATGGGTTGATGAGTGATCACAGTCTCACAGCAGACAATTGAACATAAATAGTCCTAGTTTATTCAGTAATACATATGTAAGAACAATCCTGTTATCAGACAGGAAGGGATATGAGGTAGATAAAAAAAGAAATCAACAGCTTATGCCGTGTACACACGAATCCGGCAGACAATTTGACCGTGTGTGGGCTTCATCGGAACTTTTCTGTCAAAAATCTGACGGACTTTAGAAATAGAACATGTTTCAAATCTTTCCGTCGGACTTGAGTCCGGTTGAAAAATCAGTTCGTTTGTATGCTAGTCCGACGGACGAAAAAGGATGCTAGGGCAGCTATTGGCTACTGGCTATGAACTTCCTTATTCTAGTCTGGTCGTACGTCATCACGTTTGAATCCATCGGACTTTGGTGTGATTGCATGTTGACAAGTCCGATTCAACTGAACTCCATCGAAACTTTGTCGAAAAAGTCCTTCAGAATTCAGTCCGTCAAAAAGTCTGCTTGTGTGTACACGGCATTACAGTTTCACAGAAGGTCCATGGAGCAACAAGGAGCTGACGGCATTGGGGTTTACAAAAAACCTCCTGCAGCATGAGGGGGTGCCTATACCTCTGCTGCACTGTGGCCGAATGTGGAACACGCTCACCAACATGTGGAGGAGGGCTGGACGTGCTGGAGGAGAGAGCAAAGATGACTGACAGCGGGAAGGTGGAAACCCGAACTGCGAGCTGCACGTGGCTAGGGCGCCAAATCCACTGGCATGCTGACAGGTGGAGGCAAGAAAGCCATGATGCTGCAGTATGGATAACGCTATACGTTCCCAGCATGTGGAGCCCAATGGATGTGAATCCCAGCTGTGAGGGAGTGTCCCAAACCGGTGTAGACCTCAGAGAGATGGAAAACCAGGGCTGGATGGGTCAATGTGAATGTCGGTCAGCGATGTTGGGGTTCTAGGAGTGCTGGTCATTGGAGCACCTCATGGACCTGAGTGACCTGTTAGCTGTGGTGGTTGCCTTGACGACGCATTTCGCGCACATGTGCTTTTTTAAAGTCAAACAATTACCTTGGTGACAACAGTTTTCTTTTTTGTATTTACTAAATGTTCCATTTATGCAGTTCAAGGAACAAGGTCTTTAGGCACCCAAGGTGAAGATGGCAATGTGCACATGCCCTCCAGAGCTGAGATGAATCATTCAGTGGTCAGGTCAGCACAGAAATGGCAGCTGCTCCTTCTTTTAGTTCATGGGGTCCAAAGAACCATCTGCACTCTTTGAACCCTTGTCATTTAGTAATGAATATTGGGAAACAGAGACATGATTTTATTATATAATAGTCAAGATTTTTTTTTCTAAATGTGGGAACTAAGACACCTTCTCACAAGTGCAAATTTTTTCTAATTTTGCCACTAAATTATTGTTGGCACAATGTACAGTGACATTTTTAATAAATTAAATGAAGGCTTTTTCAAATTTTCTGCAAGTTTCAACACATTCCAAAAAGAAGGCCAAAGAAAATGAAATGGACAGTAACCCAAAAAAATAACAATTAAAATAAAGACAGAAAATGAGAAGGAAAGAAGGGGATAGGGGGAAAGTTGGTATCTGCTTACTTAAAATGGTTGTTAACCCACTCACATGACCCACAGCCTCTCTCCTCTCCCGAATGACAGCTGCAGTGGGCAGGGCCCAGGATCCCCTGCTGACTTCATTCAGGAGGAGAGAGGCGGCCCCGCCCGCTGCAGCTGTCATGCGGGAGAGGAGAGAGGCGGTGGGTCACGTGAACGCCGATCTGCGCTCTGTAAACAGGTGTCATAAACCTTGGAATATTGAAGTATTTCTCCTTTGATTCTATTACACAGTGGGGGGTCTTCTGCCCTGTTTTAAGGCTAACCCCCTCCAGACGGCTCCATGGTCTGGAAGGAAGGCATTGTTCTGTGTTTGACCATTTGTTTATGTACTTTAATTACCCCCTGGGGCTTCTCTGCGTCATTACACATATCAGTCCTCCTAATCAAGCTATCGGACCAATCCCTGCTGACCCTGTTTCAAGTCCTCATTTGCATGGCCAAGAGGACCTAATTGAAGACTAAAGTGTACTTTACAATTGACCAATAGGAAAGTGGTTGTTGGGGGCGGGGTGTTCAAACTGCTGTGTATAAAATTGTGTTGTGTGCATCCAATAAAAGTGAGATTCCTGTTTGAACTTACATACAGCCTGCCTGGTGTTTGTTCTGAGCTATCACAACTGGATTAGAACGGCACATAGCTGTAGTTCGATTCCCGAAGCATCGGATGACCGAACCATCAGACGTTGCGATCTGCAATCTGATTCTATAGCCACAGAGGAGTGCTGGGAGAGTGGAATCGAGCGAGCAAGGGGCTCGTTACAACAGGTATATACAGTAGATGTATTTTTTATAAAACACAGTCACAGGGGGACATTAAATTAATCAACCAACATAACTGGGTACTAACATTTATAAGTAAAGTTGATCCAGGGAAAATCTGATTGCCTCTTGGAGGTCAGGAAGGAATTTTTTTTCCCTGCTGTAGCAAATTGGATCATGCTTTGCTGGGGTTTTCGCCTTCCTCTGGATCAACTGTTGGTATAGGATTGGGTATATAGGATTGTTCGATATTTTTATTTATTTATTTTTATGGTTGAACTAGATGGACTTGTGTCTTTTTTCAACCTGACTATGTACCTATGAACCAAGAGGATAAAGTAAATTTAACTTTAATTTGAGCAGCAGGAGCGGAGGGGGTGGGCACGGACCCGGAGCTTACAGGCAGGCAGGGAGGGGAGGTGCCGGTGGACAGAGGAGACAGAGAGCAGGACTGGAGATGACAGAGGCACGTAAACTGACCACAGTGTCAGGGCTTAGCAGCCATTATATACCGTGGTCAGTTTACAGGGGGTAGGGTAGAACAAGGCAGGATCAGCCAGGTATTACAGGTGATACAGGGGGCCAAATTACACAACACAAGCACTGTGCTATATAACATGCTTTAAAGCAGGGGTCTCAAACTGGCGGCCCTCCAGCTGTTGCGAAACTACAAGTCCCATGAGGCATTGCAAGGCTGACAGTTACAAGCATGACTCACACAGGCAAAGGCATGATGGGACTTGTAGTTTTGCAACAGCTGGAGGGCCGCCAGTTTGAGACCCCTGCTTTAAAGGAACAGGATCTTTATTTTTTATTTTTTGGGGTTAACAAACGCTTTAACTCAGTCTCATCTTTTATATTTTTATAGAAATGTTAAGATTCTATTGTGTTCGTATGCACTAAAATGAATTTGGGTGTATTTTTACTAAAAATATGGATTGGAGAAACAGTTGTGCTAATATTGTGTGGCATAAATAAATTGCAACTGAAATTATTTAATTGTATTGGTCCTCTGCTGTTTTGAGAGATTTTTTTGTACGTTTTCATGTACAAAATATGGATTTTAACATGTGTGCAAAAAAAAAAAGTCTCTGGCAGTGAAAGCAGTTAATAACTCTCTTTGAATAAGGAAGCAGGTGTCAGTATTACAAAAATGCCATTATTTACTTACAACCACCAATCAAGTCCAGCCCTGCCTGGTGATGGATTTAAACTTTTGAATCTGTTTGTTGTCAGTGTGAAATAATAAGAAATGCAAAATACTCAACCAATAAGGAAAAACCAGTTTGTTTCTCTGTCAAGCACTCAGCATGGATCACACAACAATTTGTATCTTTTTTTTCCCTACATAGGAGTCTCTTTTCTTGCCTTTACATACACCACATGTGATGTGTGCCGATTTATAACATCAATCTGATCAAATGTACCTAAAAATATAGAAAGTGACCCTATTATTAAAAGTGTATGTAGATCCTACCAAGGAGCTTCTCTTATTTGCTTCTATTTGGTTTGTTAAATACACTAATACGTGTTTTGTTATAGTGCTTTGAAAAAGTATTCATACCCCTTGAAATTTTCCACATGTTAAAAAACCATAAACTTTAATGTATTTTATTGGGATTTTATGTGATAGACCAACACAAAGTGGCACATAATTGTGAAGTGGAAGGAAAATGATAAATGGTTTTCAATTTTTTTTTACAAATACATTTTTGAAAAGTGTGGCATACATTTGTATTCAGCCCCCCTGAGTCAATACTTTGTAGAAACCCCTTTTGCTGCAATTACAGCTGCAAGTCTTTTTGGGGATGTCTCTACCAGCTTTGCACATCTAGAGAGGGACATTTTTGCCCATTCTTCTTTGCAAAATATCTCAAGCTCTGTCAGATTGGATGGAGAGCGTCTCTGAACAGCAACTTTCAAGTCTTGCCACAGATTCTCAATTGGATTTAGTGTATTTAGTGTATTTAACAAACCAAACAAGAAGCAAATAAGAGAAGCTCCTTGGTAGGCTCTACATACACTTTTAATAATAGGGTCACTTTCTATATTTTTAGGTTCATTTTATCAGATTGATGTTATAATTCTGCACACATCACGTGTGGTGTATGTAAAGGCAAGAAAAGAGACTCCTATGTAGGGTTTTTGGATGTAACATGACAAAATGTGGATAATTTTAAAGGGTATGAAATACTTTTTCAAGGCACTGTATATCTGTTTTTAGCACAAAACACCTGTTGATCCTGCCAGAAGCCCAGTGAGCTGAGAACTCTCTATGCTCTCTGCCTGTACTGCACTCTTATCAATCACACATTTCCTACTTTTCTCTGTAAAATCTGCCCCTACAGTATGGTATGGAGGAGAGAGGGGTCGGTGTTCTTTTCTAAGGTGACAACGTCCATAGACTCAGTACAATGGGGGGAGTGTTGTCACCCTAGAACAGGAAGTGTGTTACTGACAGAATAAATTATATGACCAAAGGAATTTTCAATCTAGGTCCTTCTACTGAAGACATGGGTAATATGGGTTTGAATGGACACAGCAGCCATATTATTTACAAAACCAAACAACAAAATAAATCAATTAAAATGAACATAAACAACAAACAATTGTACAATGCAACCAGGAGGGGTCTTGGGTGCCCTTAAAGGCACAGTCTATAACTAGAAACTACCCTTGTCCTCAGCTGCACCCCAACTGACTGGGAGACATGTTCTTACTTTTTCTCCTAGGAGAACCAACAATAACTAACCAAGTGGAAGTACTTTAACCCAGGAGTAATGTAAAGGATGCCCTGACTGGATCAAAGATATCACAAACTCATACGCTCTCACATAGCTCCTGGAAGAATCATTAATAACCAATCAAGAGCAAGCACTATACCCCAGAATGGCCGCCAGTTTTGTAATATAATGGGTGACTCTTATTTAGAACTAGAATTGCTCATGTCATCAGCCACACCCCAACCGGATTGAAGATATTTGGAACTCACATGTTCTTACTTTTTTTCCCAGGAGACCTAGCTCCTGGGAGAACCACCGATAACTAACCAAATGTACCACTGTAGCACCCTCCTAGGTAGGTGCTAGAAGAGAGAATATCGTTTCTGGTCTTTCTGCATCATAGGAAGATGGTCAGGTAAAACTTAGAGTGCTCTCTGCCTACCAGGGAGCAGGATCTATTGGTTGATCTGCTCATTGTGCTCAGGTGCAGCTCAGCTTGTCCGACTGTCCCCCACTGGTCCAATAGGGAGGAATATTGAACAGTGGGATGGGACTTGGCAAGTGAGTACATAGGCATTGTTACAGCCCTGGCTATTGGCAGAGGAAAAGTGCTGCATTGCATGCTGGGATACTGTATAAATGCAAAGGGCACATGTGCTCAGGGTTAGTTGAGGCGGAGAGCAGAGTCCAGGTGGGAGGGGGCGGCAGCCCCTCCTCCATGGAGGCTGTTGTGTGGCCTTGGGTGGTCAACCCAAGGGCCTAGAGAGAGCCAGAGAGAAGCTGAACCCAGAGGTCCTGCAGAGCTGACTGGAAGGGGGACACCAGGAAGGATCTGATTCTGCCTACAGGGAGTCAGGGCCATTTTTAAGGCAGGGAAAAAGGGGAAGCTGCCCTGGGCCCCATCATTGTTGTGGGGCCCAAAGCAGCTGCCTCATACTTGCCAACTATCCCAGTTTAAATTCCCTTGTCCCTTGAAAGTTTTAGTACCGTGCTGTGTCCAGGTATCTCAGTGTGAACTTATGTTACTAATAGTGCCCAGCTCTGCCCAATTGCAGTGTACAGATGACTCACCTGCAGACCCTGTGTTTACATGGAAATAACCTGCACTGATGTGTAAATAGCGGCGGCATTAATATGTAAACAGCCACTAAGTAGCTGCATTGATATGTAAATAGAGGCGGAATTCATATGTACATCATGCCCCCCTGAGGTCATATCCACCATCACTTCTGCTGAATGCTGCCCACTGAGAAGTAAAGGGGCATGCTTGAAAGTTCTGCCTACAGCTGTGGTCATTAAGCCTAACATCAGCCTGTTCTGCAAAAGGTAAGCAAATTGGAGGTGGAACCCTTTTTCAAAATAACATGGTGTCACAGCACCGTGAATTTTTGGTGCATGTGAATATGCACATCTCAGTAGATGCATGAGGGTGTCAAACAATTAATATCACTGCTGTGTATCTGCTAAAGAGCAGCACATTTATGTGGTGTGAGGAAAGCAATTTTGCATGCGTTCCCAACACACACAAATGTGAACGCAGGATAAATGTCTTGGTTACATTGGCGGTAAGTGTAAATCTTCTCATTACATTGGGGCTTGGTGTACAATTCTTTCATTCACACTAGTGTCCAGCGTGAATCCCCACTTACATTGGGGCTTACTGTGAATGCTCCTATTACATTAGTGGTCAGTGTAAATCCCCATTACATTGGTGGCCAGTGTAGAAATTCCTCTTTATATTGGTAATTGGTAAAAAAAATTCAAACTTACATTTGTGGTCAGTTTCAAATCCTCCCTTAATTTGGTGATCCATGTAGAAGCCCCCTTTAAATTGGTGGTGCATGTAAATCCCCCCTTACATTGGTTGCCAGTGTAGAAATCCCCCTTTATTGGTTCTTGATGTAAATTCTTTATTACATTGGGGATCAGTGTACATTTCCCTTTATATTGGTGGTAAGTGCAGAATTACCCTTACACTGGTGGTCAGTGTAAGCCCCCCCTAACATTATTGGTCCATATAGAAGTGTCAACTTACATGGATGTCATTGTATATCCCCCCTTACACTGGTGGTTGGTGTATATGCTCCTATTACATTGGTGTGAGTGTAGAAATCCCTCTTTATATTGGTGGGTGGCATAAAATCTCCTGTTACATGGTGGTCAGGGCAAATTCCTGCTCACATTGGTGGTCAGTGTAAAGCCCCCCTCACATTGATGGTCATTGTAAATTCCCCATTACATTGGTGGTCATTGTAAATCCCCCACTATATACTTGCCAAAGATTTCCAGCTTTGCTCTACATGATTTAGAATTTGCCAAAGTGTACTGCCTTCTACCTAATCCCATCCCCTCACCACTGATTCCATCAAACCCCCAGCATTGCCACTGATCACACACCCCCTCCCCCAGCATTGCCCCTGATCCCAGGAGTCCTATAATCCCTAGGAGTTTTCTGTTTATTGATGGGTTCCCTCACCTCCCCAGTCCATGGGGGGCATTCAGTGAGGAGATAATGTGCTATAACTTTTAGCAACCAATCAGTGAGCAGTAATGATGCACACTAATCTCTTGCAGCCAATCATTGAGCGGTAAAGATATGCAGTACCTCTAGCAACCAATCAGTAAGCAGTAATAACGTGCAAGAACCTCTAGCAACCAATTAGTGAGTGATACGGATGTTCAGTAACCTCTAGCAAACAAGCAGTGAGCAGTATTGATGTACAGTAATCTCTAGCAACCAATCAACAAGCAGAAGTCATGTGCTGTAACCTCTAGAAAATAATCAGTGAGCTATAATGTGTGCTGTAACCTCTAGCAGCCAGATCAGTGAGTGGTAATGATACACTGTAACCTCTGGCAACCAATAACAATCGCTGCCTGATCTGATTCAGTAAACTGATTTTGAGTCTAGCAGCTATTTATTGTATATCTCAGAGCAGGTGTAGAGCGAAATTGCATGGAGGGGGGCCCCCCAAGAAAATGTTTGCCCAGGGTCCAATCAATATTAAAGACGGCCCTGCAGTGAGTACAGATCTGTGTCTTTGGGCCTGTCCTGTGAGGGACACCCCCTTCAGCTAGAAGAGTCAGTGGACGGGTGTCAGTAAAGGGGATGCTAGAGAGTGTCCTGAAGATAAGATAGTGCACCAAGTCTTCTGCTAGTGAGAGCAAGAAGACTTAATTCATCCATACATGTGGCAGTATGGTTAAAGCAGTGTGACTGCTTCCACAGATCTTTCAGTGAGGTCAAGTGAGAGTTGTCCTTATTTGTTGGGAATAGTTCAAGTTGGAGTATCCCACTCATCCCTTCTCCCATCCAAGTTCCAAAATAAAATACAAAGACACTGGTCATTGAGTAACGAGCAAGTGGGAGCAAGGGAGGGATGAGTGAAAACCCCTAGCAACCAAAGTGATAAAACCCCTAGCAACTAGCTGCCGGTAACCAGAGAGAGGCCTCAGAAGTCAACACTCAGCAAGCCCTACGGGGACAGTGCTACACCATATTAACCACTTGCTGACTAAGGATGAGCCCGATGTTCGAGTCAAACGTAACAGCAAACAATATGCAGTGTTTGTGGCAAATTCGAAAGCTGCCGGAACACCGTTAAAGTCTATGGGACACTAACATGAAAAATCAAAAGTGTTCATTTTAAAGGCTTATATGCAATGTATTGTCATAAAAAGTGTTTGGGGACCCTGGTCCTGCCCCAGGGAACATGTATCAATGCAAAATTTCTTTTTAAAAACGCCCGTTCTTTTCTGGGGCAGCGATTTTTTTTAAAGCTTAACCGCTTGCCGACCGCCTCATGCAGATATACTGCGGCAGAAGGGCTCGTACAGGCAAAACCACGTACCTGTACGTTTCCCCTTAAGAGGCGGCCTCCGCGTGCGCCCGTGGCAAGCTCCGTGAGTCGGGTTGCGGGTGGACTCGATCGCCGCGGGGATACCTGCGATCGCCTCATGGGGAGGAAGAACGGGGAGATGCTGATGTAAACAGCATCTCCCCATTCTGCCTAGTGACAGTGTCACTCGATCTCTGCTCCCTGTCATCGGAGCAGAGATCAGTGACATCACACACACAGCCCATCCCCCTGACAGTTAGAAACACGCCCCTAGGACACACTTAACCCCTACACTGCCACCTAGTGGTTAACCCCTTCACTGCCAGTGTCATTTACACAGGAATCAGTGCATTTTTATAGCACTGATTGCTGTATAAATGACAATGGTCCCAAAAATGTGTCAAAAATGTCCGATGTGTCTGCCATAATGTCGCAGTCACGATAAAAATCGCTGATCACCGCCATTAAAAAAAAAATAAATGTTAATAAAAATGCCAAAAACTATCCCCTATTTTGTAAACGCTATAACTTTTGCGCAAACTGATCAATAATCGCTTATTGCGATTTTTTTACCAAAAATATGTAGAAGAATACTTATTGGTCTAAACTGAGGGAAAAAATAGTTTTTTTTATATATTTTTGGGGGATATTTGTTATAGCAAAAAGTAAAGAATAATGCGTTTTTTTCAAAATTGTCGCTCTATTTTTGTTTATAGCGCAAAAAATAA
This sequence comes from Aquarana catesbeiana, assembly GCF_042186555.1. NCBI lineage: Eukaryota > Metazoa > Chordata > Amphibia > Anura > Ranidae > Aquarana > Aquarana catesbeiana. Next base: position 46,498,940 of record NC_133329.1, read on the forward strand.
AAACCGCAGAGGCGATCAAATACCACCAAAAGAAAGCTCTATTTGTAGGAAAAAAAGGACGTCAATTTTGTTTGGGAGCAACGTCGCACGACCGCGCAATTGTCAGTTAAAATGACGCAGTGCCGAATCGCAAAAAGTGCTCTTGTCAGGAAGGGGGTAAATTCTTCCGGGGCTGAAGTGGTTAAAGTGAAACAATAAAAATGAAATATTCCTTTAAATATTGTGCCTGGGGGTGTCTATAGTATGCCTGTAAAGTGGCACATTTTTGCCGTGTTTAGAACAGTACCACAGCAAAATGACATTGCTAGTCCCCATGGCGTCAGAGGGGGGCAGGGTCACCAGGTGGCCCCGCCCTCAGTTATATAAGAGCTGTCACAGCGAAGACGCATCAGACGGCAGAAGCCTCCCATGGAGGCGGGTCGGTTGCGGCTTTTTTTTTTTTTTTTCTTTTTTTGGTCCATCGGGCGGCGTGAACTTACTACGTGGGACATTTTTATTTTTTTAATTTTTTAATAAAGGACTTGTCCCAAGCTGTGTCTTGTCTTTTTTACCATTTTGACACTTTTTTTGTGAAACGGTAGGGGTACATTTATACCCCCTTACCAATACACAGGGGATGAGGCCCTTGTCCCCATCAACATAAGAACTAGGTGCTTTGGGGGCTACCCCAAAGCACCCTCCCCATGTTGAAGGCTTGTGGCCTGGTACAGTTCAGGAGGGGGGGCGCTCTCCCTCTTTTCCTGCGACCTGCCAGGTTGCGTGCACGGATAAGGGTCTGGTATGGATTTTAGGGGGACCCCTACACCATTTTTTTTTTAATTTGGAGCAGGGTTCCCCTTAATTTCCATATCAGACCCAAAGGGCCTGGTATGGATTTTAGGGGGACCCCCACACAATTTATAAAAAATTTGGATTCCACTTAATATTCATACCAGACCCAAAGGGCCTGGTAATGGACGGTGGGGGATCACATGCTCTTTTTCTCAATCATGTTGCCGAGTCCCGACAATTCATTACAGCCGCGATCAGTTTTAATTGACAATTTTTCCTTTAGAAATGTCATTTTGCTTTGGTACTGTTCTAAACATAGGAAAAATGTGCCACTTTACAGGCATACTATAGACACCTCCCAGGCATGATATTTAAAGGAATATTTCATTTTTATTGTTTCACTTTAAGCATTAGAAAAATCACTGCTCCCAAAAAAAGTCAGTTTTAAAAAAAATGTTTGCATTGATACATGTCCCCTGGGGCAGGACTCGGGTCCCCAAACACTTTTTATGACAATAACTTGCATATAAGCCTTTAAAATTAGCACTTTTGATTATTGATGTTCGTGTCCCATAGACTTTAACGGTGTTCGCGTGTTCAAACAAATTTTTGGCCTGTTCGCATGTTCTGCATAGTTACATCAGCATCAGGTGCTTGATAGCTGCTGATCCAAGACTTATTCATTTTTATGAATGTGAGCCTATCAACGGAGTCTGTGGACAGGCACACTCTTTGATCCGTTACAAACCCTCCAGCAGCAATGAATGTGCGTTCAGAAAGCACACTGGTTGCACTTCAGGCCGGTAGCTCAATTGCAAATTGAGCAAGTTCTGGCCAGTGGTCCATCCTCAAGACCCAGTAACCCAGTGGATGTTCTGTTGGAAAGGTCTCCAAGTCTGCTCTTGCCCCTAGATATTCCTGCACCATGTAATGCAGACACTGGCGATGCTTGCTTGAACTGATCAGACCTTGGCACTGAGAACTGAAAAATTATTTAAAGGCATCGGTCAGCCGACCACCTTCTCCACCGCTCTTCCTCTGACTGAACGAAACTTCAGCAACACATTGTCTAGCACCAGGAAATTGTAAACTCCCAGGGTCTGGAAATGCATTGCACAAACCTTTCTTCAAGGCCTCATGAAGATGTTTCATCCTCTGCTCACTCTTCGAACCTTACCCTTGTAACCTGGATCAAGAAGGGTTGCCAGCCAGTAATAATCCCTCTCCTTGATACCAAGAATCCTAGGGTCTTTTTGCAGGCTTTTCAGAATCAGGGAGGCCATGCAGCGTAAGTTTGCAGAGGCATTTGATTCTGAGTCCTCTGGATCACTAAGGATCATATGAGCTGTAACTACCTCCTCCCAGCCACGTACAACTCCTGAAAACCATCCCTTGAAGACTGCTGCTGAGTGTTATCCTCTACATCCATGCTGACACAATCCTCCTCCTCCTTCTTCCTGTGTGTTTGGCAGGCCCGCAGGAATGCTATCTGGATAAAAGGGGCCTTGAGAGGTAAGGAAGTCCTCCTCTTCCTCCCGCTGTTCTGCCTCAAGTGCCCTGTCCATGATTCCACGAAGCGTGCGCTAAAACAGGAAAACTAGAGGGACAGTGTCACTAATGTATGCATTGTCGCTGCTCACCATCCTTGTGGCTTCCTCAAATGGTGAAAGGACATTGCATGCATCCTTGTTCAGTAGCCACTGTCTTGGCAAAAAGAAGCCAAGCTCCCCTGAACCTGTTCTGGTGCCATAATCGCACAGGTACTCATTGATGGCCCTCTGCTGTGTATGCAGTCACTGCAGCATTGCCAACGTTGAGTCCCACCCTGTGGGCATGTCACAAATGAGGCGATTGGTGGGCAGGTTGCATTCCCTTTGAATGTTAGCCAGCCGAGCACTGGCATTGTATGACCGGCAGAAATGACCACAGACTTTTCTGGCTTGCCTCAGGAGATCTTGTAAACCTGGGTACCTGCTCAAGAACCGCTGCACCACCAAATTCAGGACATGTGCCAAACATGGAACATGGGTCAAGTGTCCATGTCGGAGGGCGGAGAGATGGTTGGTGCCATTGTCGCATACAACCATTCCTGGCTGAAGCTGGCTTGGTGTCAACCAAGTCTGAGCCTGCCCCTGCAGAGCTGACAGAATCTCTGCCCCAGTGTGGCTCCTGTCCCCTAAGCAGACCAACTCAAGCACCGCATGGCATCTTTTAGCCTGACTGCTTGCATAGCCCCTCGAACACTTACGGAGCACCGCTGGTTCAGAGTACAAATCTGCAGAAGAGGCCACAGAGGAAGAGGAGGGGGTGGAGGAGAGAGCTGTGGCAGAATCACCACTAGCATTTTGGAGGCATGGTGGCGATACAAGCTCCAACAACACTGAACCCTGTCCTGCATCCTTACCAGCTGCCAGCAGAGTTACCCAGTGCGCTGTGAAGGAAAGGTAACGTCCCTGCCCATGCCTGCGGGACCATGAGTCAGCAGTAATATGCACCTTACTGCTGACCGCCCTGTCCAACAAGGCCAAAACATTGGCTTCTACATGCCAGTAGAGAGCCAGAATGGCCTTCCGTGAAAAGAAATAGCGTTTTGGAACCTGCCACTGAGGTACAGCACATTCCACAAATTCACGAAAGGGGGGCAGAGTCTACCAGCTGAAAAGGCAGCAGTTGCAGTGCTAGCAATTTGGCCAAGCTAGCATTTAGACGCTGAGCATGTGGATGGCTGGGACCAAATTTCTTTTTACGGTTCAGCAACTGGGGTAGGGAAATTTGCCTGATAAAATTAGATGGTGGTGTACTGCTAGCAGATTGGTTGCAAGTACTTGGGACACCTATTGCTATACCTTCATTCCTCTCAGTGCAGGTTTTTGAGAGGACTGGAGGTATAGTAGGGTTGGAGATCCCAGATGAGGAGCAAGGAGAAGTCCACCTTTTTCTTTGATGTTGGTCTTTCAAGTGCTGTTGCCAACGGACTGCATGGCAGGTCGTCATATGTCTGGTCAAGCATGTGGTGCCCATGCGGCTGCTGTTCTGGCCATGCTTGATCCGCTGCAGACATAGGTTTCAAACAGCAACGGTGTGATCTACTGCACACGTGTCAAAAAAGGCCCACACCAAGGAACTTTTAAAAGTTAGCGGGGAGTCAGCAGCGTCCTGCACCAGTGGAGCTCTGTGGTGTGATGCAATAGGGTGGGTGCCCTTAAGCTGCCCCCTAGAGGACATCCTGCCTCTTTGGAGTTGTGCCTCCTCCTTCTCCTCCTCTCTTCTCTCAGGTACCCAAGTACAGTCAGTGACCTCATCATCCTCTCCCTCCTCGTCACTGGAGCAAACTTGGCAGTATGCTGCAGCTGGGGGAACATGACTGCCAGTTTCTTGTCCTTCTTGGGCACCCCCTCTCTCTAGGCTGACGTTACTCCCTTCCTCAACCTGGGAACCAACATCCGAGCCTTCAAATCGTTGCGCATCCTCCAGCAGCATGTACACAACACTGTGGTTGAATAATTATGGGGACTCTTCCGTGCATGATGGTGGGGCTACGGAACAAGTGACTGTGGACAAGGAGCTGGTGGAATAGGCTGCTTTGGTAGCTGCTTTGGAAGGCAAACTACTCTGAGCCTGGGTGACAGAGAATAAGGAGGATGAGGACGGCTTTGTTATCCACTCCACCAACTCTTCTGCATGTTCTGGCTCAATAACACGGCCAGCAGCAGAAAAAAAGGACAAGCGTACCCCACGGCCACCTGCAGAGGATGCACCATGTCTACGACTAGCACTGTTGACTGTAGACAAAGAGGCTGCTTGCCCTCTTTTAGTGGCCTGTGAGTGACTGCCTCTCCTTGGTGGCCTTCCGGACATAATGTATATTTTGTTTTGCAACACCATACTACACTGTATTAGATACTGTGTACATCACCAGAAGTGTAGTAGAAACTGTAGACACTGTATTAGATACTGTGTACACCACCTGCACTGTATTTGCAACTGTACTACGGCTGCACTGTATTGTGTACTGTGTACACCACCAGAAGTGTAGTAGAAACTGTACACACTGTATTAGATACTGTGTACACCACTTGCACTGCATTAGCAACTGTACTATGGCTGCACTGTATTGTGTATACCACCAGAAGTGTAGTAGAAACTGTACACACTGTATTAGATACTGTGTACACCGCCTGCACTGTATTAGCAACTGTACAATGGCTGCACTCTATTTTAAACTGTGTACACCACCAGAAGTGTAGTAAACACTGTACACACTGTATTAGATACTGTGTACACCACCTAAAGTGTATTAGAAACAGTACACCACGGAATGCACTAGGGTTGTCCCGATACTGATACTAGTATCGGTATCGGCACCTATACCGAGCATTTGCCCGAGTACTTGTACTCGGGCAAATGCTCCCGATGCTTCCCCCGATACCTGGACTGTCAGCAGTGATCTTCGCGTGGGGGAGTTACAGGCTTCTCCCCCCGCGGCTTTCAGCTGCTTTCGTGACATACAGTGGTGATCGGTGCTTGTAACTCCCCCACACGCGATCACCACTGACTGTCACTGTCCCCTCCGTTCTGCTGTGCCTCTCCGCTGTCCCCTCCGTTCAGCCGTTCCACCGTTCCCCTCTCCTTCTCTGTCCCCTCCGTTCAGCCGTTCCACCGTTCCCCTCTCCTTCTCTGTCCCTTCCATTCTGCTGTGCCTCTCCGCTGTCCCCTCCATTCTGCTGTCCTCCTCCTCCTCCTTCCTTTGTGAATGGACAGAGTCAGCTGACTCTGTCCATTCACATAACTGAAACATTGTAATCTCTTGTGATTACGATGTGTCAGTTTATGAATGGAGAGGAGTCGCTGTCTTCTCTCCATTCATTTTCAGTGCAGCTGAGGCTGCAGAGAAAGGGACTGGGGAATCTCTACCCTCTGTCTCTTTCTCTGTCTCAAGGGGGAGATATCAGAGGTCTGGTAAGACCCCTGATATCTCACCAAAGCCCCAGAACAGGGCTGATTAAAAAAAAAAAAAAAAAACACACATATTGCAATAAAGAATAAAAAAAAATATTATTGTAAAAAATAAAAATTATAAATAAAAAAAAAACACACAGACACACAGACACCGTTCACCCCCTCCTCCCCCCCCCCCCCCGAAAAAAAGAAAGCATTGTTTAAAAAAAAAAAAAAAAAACACTGTCACGTGACATTAAAAAAAAAAGTATCTGTAATCGGTATCGGCGAGTACTTGAAAAAAAGTATCGATACTTGTACTCGGTCCTAAAAAAGTGGTATAGGGACAACCCTAGAATGCACTGTAGATATAGGCTACACTGGATGCAGAGTATATATATATATATATATATATATATATATATATATATATATATATATATATATATATATATATATATATATATATATATACACACACACGAGACTGAAGTGTATTAGAAACAGTACACCACAGAATGCACTGTAGATATAGGCCACACTCGATGCAGAGTATATATATATATATATATATATATATATATATATATAGTAGTGATGGAAAGTGTTCAGACCCCCTTAAATTATTCACTCTTTGTTATATTGCAGCCATTTGCTAAAAATCATTTCAGTTCATTTTTTTCCTCATTAATGTACACACAGCGCCCCATATTGACAGAAAAACAGAATTGTTGACATCTTTGCAGATTTATTAAAAAAGAAAAACTGAAATATCACATGGTCCTAAGTATTCAGACCCTTTGCTCAGTATTTAGTAGAAGCATCCTTTTGATCTAATACAGCCATGAGTCTTTTTGGGAAAGATGCAACAAGTTTTTCACACCTGGATTTGGGGATCCTCTGCCATTCCTCCTTGCAGATCCTCTCCAGTTCTGTCAGGTTGGGTGGTAAACGTTGGTGGACAGCCATTTTTAGGTCTCTCCAGAGATGCTCAATTGGGTTTAAGCCAGGGCTCTGGCTGGGCCATTCAAGAACAGTCACGGCGTTGTTGTGAAGCTATTTTAGCTGTGTGCTTAGGGTCATTGTCTTATTGGAAGGTAAACCTTCAGGCCAGTCTGAGGTCCTGAGCACTCTGGAGAAGGTTTTCGTCCAGGATATCCCTGTACTTGGCCGCATTCATCTTTCCCTCGATTGAAACCAGTCGTCCTGTCCCTGCAGCTGAAAAATACCCCCCACAGCATGATGCATGATGAAGCACCATGCTTCACTATTGGGACTGTATTGGACAGGTGATGAGCAGTGCCTGGTTTTCTCCACACATACCGCTTAGAATTAAGGCCAAAAAGTTCTATCTTAGTCTCATCAGACCAGAGAATCTTATTTCTCACCATCTTGGAGTCCTTCAGGTGTTTTTTAGCAAACTCCCATGTGGGCTTTCATGTGTCTTACACCGAGGAGAGGCTTCCGTCGGGCCACTCTGCCATAAAGCCCCAACTGGTGGTGGGCTGCAGTGATGGTTGACTTTCTACAACTTTCTCCCATCTCCCGACTGCATCTCTGGAGCTCAGCCACTGTGATCTTTGGGTTCTTCTTTACCTCTCTCACTCAGGCTCTTCTCCCCGATAGCTCAGTTTGGCCAGACGGCCAGCTCTAGGAAGGGTTCTGGTGGTCCCAAATGTCTTCTATTTAAGGATTATGGAGGCCACTGTGCTCTCAGTAACTTTAAGTGCAGCAGAAATTTTTTTGTAACCTTGGCCATATCTGTGCCTTGCCACAACTCTGTCTCTGAGCTCTTCAGGCAGTTCCTTTGACCTAATGATTCTCATTTGCTCTGACATGCACTGTGAGCTGTGCGGTCTCATATAGACAGTTGTGTGGCTTTCCTAAGTCCAATCAGTATAATCAAACACAGCTGGACTCAAATGAAGGTGTAGAACCATCTCAAGGATGATCAGAAGAAATGGACAGCACCTGAGTTAAATATATGAGTGTCACAGCAAAGGGTCTGAATACTTAGGACCATGTGATATTTCTGTTTTTCTTTTTTAATAAATCTGCAAAAATGTCAATAATTCTGTGTTTTTCTGTCAATATGGGGTGCTGTGTGTACATTAATGAGAAAAAAATGAACTTAAATGATTTTAGCAAATGGCTGCAATATAACAAAGAGTGAAAAATGTAAGGGAGTCTGAATATTTTCTGTCCCCACTGTATATATATACTCATTACTGTATATTAGGGATGAGCCGAACACCCCCCTGTTCGGTTCGCACCAGAACATGCGAACAGGAAAAAAGTTTGTTCGAACACGCGAACACCGTTAAAGTCTATGGGACACGAACATGAATAATCAAAAGTGCTAATTTTAAAGGCTTATAGGCAAGTTATTGTCATAAAAAGTGTTTGGGGACCTGGGTCCTGCCCCAGGGGACATGGATCAATGCAAAAAAAAGTTTTAAAAACGGCCGTTTTTTCAGGAGCAGTGATTTTAATAATGCTTAAAGTCAAACAATAAAAGTGTAATATCCCTTTAAATTTCATACCTGGGGGGTGTCTATAGTATGCCTGTAAAGGGGCGCATGTTTCCTGTGTTTAGAACAGTCTGACAGCAAAATGACATTTCGAAGGAAAAACCCATTTAAAACTACTTGCGGCTATTGCATTGCCGACAATACACATAGAAGTTCATTGATAAAAACAGCATGGGAATTCCCCACAGGGAAACCCCGAAAAAAAAATAAAAAAAAAAAAATGACGTGGGAGTCCCCCTAAATTCCATACCAGGCCCTTTAGGTCTGGTATGGATATTAAGGGGAACCCCGGCCAAAATTTAAAAAAAAAATGACGTGGGGTTCCCCCTAAATTCCATACCAGACCCTTCAGGTCTGGTATGGATTTAAAGGGGAACCCCGCGCCAAAAAAAAAAAAAAAAACGACGTGGGGTCCCCCCAAAAATCCATGCCAGACCCTTATCCGAGCACGCAACCTGGCAGGCTGCTGGAAAAGAGGGGGGACAAGAGTGCGGCCCCCCCCTCCTTAACCGTACCAGGCCACATGCCCTCAACATTGGGAGGGTGCTTTGGGGTAGCCCCCCAAAACACCTTGTCCCCATGTTGATGAGGACAAGGGCCTCATCCCCACAACCCTGGCCGGTGGTTGTGGGGGTCTGCGGGCGGGGGGCTTATCGGAATCTGGAAGCCCCCTTTAACAAGGGGACCCCCAGATCCCAGCCCCCCCTGTGTGAAATGGTAAGGGGGTACTTACCCCTACCATTTCACTAAAAAACTGTCAAAAATGACAAGAGACAGTTTTTGACAATTCCTTTATTTAAATGCTTCTTCTTTCTTCTATATTCCTTCATCTTCTGGTTCTTCTGGTTCTTCCTCCGGCGTTCTCGTCCAGCATCTCCTCCGCGGCGTCTTCTATCTTCTTCTCCTCGGGCCGCTCCGCACCCATGGCATGGGGGGAGGCTTCCGCTCTTCTCTTCTTCTTTTCTTCTCTTCTTCTCTTCTTCATTTTCTTCTCTGGGCCGCTCCGCACCCATGCTGGCATGGAGGGAGGCTCCCGCTCTGTGACGGCGTCTCCTCGTCTGACGGTTCTTAAATAACGGGGGGCGGGGCCACCCGGTGACCCCGCCCCCCTCTGACGCACGGTGACTTGACGGGACTTCCCGGTGACGTCACGGGGAATGCCACAGGGAAGTCCCATCATGTCCCGTGCGTCAGAGGGGGGCGGGGTCACCGGGTGGCCCCCCGTTATTTAAGAACCGTCAGACGAGGAGACGCTGTCACACAGCAGGAGCCTCCCTCCATGCCAGCATGGATGCGGAGCGGCCCGGAGAAGAAAATGAAGAAGAGAAGAAGAGAAGGAAGAAGAGAAGAAGATGAAGAGAAGAGCGGGAGCCTCCCCCCATGCCATGGGTGTGGAGCGGCCCAAGGAGAAGAATATAGAAGACGCCACGGAGGAGATGTTGGACGAGAACGCCGGAGGAAGAACCAGAAGAACCAGAAGAACCAGAAGATGAAGGAAGATAGAAGAAAGAAGAAGCATTTAAATAAAGGAATTGTCAAAAACTGTCTCTTGTCATTTTTAAAATTTTTGAAAGTTTTTTAGTGAATTGGTAGGGGTAAGTACCCCCTTACCATTTCACACGGGGGGGCGGGATCTGGGGGTCCCCTTGTTAAAGGGGGCTTCCAGATTCTGATAAGCCCCCCACCCGCAGACCCCCACAACCACCGGCCAGGGTTGTGGGGATGAGGCCCTTGTCCTCATCAACATGGGGACAAGGTGTTTTGGGGGGCTACCCCAAAGCACCCTCCCAATGTTGAGGGCATGTGGCCTGGTACGGTTCAGGAGGGGGGCCGCACTCTCGTCCCCCCCTCTTTTCCTGCAGCCTGCCAGGTTGCGTGCTCGGATAAGGGTCTGGTATGGATTTTTGGGGGGACCCCACGCCGTTTTTTTTTTTTTTTTTTTGGCGCGGGGTTCCCCTTTAAATCCATACCAGACCCTGGTATGGAATTTAGGGGGAACCCCACGTCATTTTTTTAAAAAAATTTTGGCCGGGGTTCCCCTTAATATCTATACCAGACCTGAAGGGCCTGGTATGGAATTAAGGGGGACTCCCACATCATTTTTTTTTTTAAATTTTGGTTCGGGGTTCCCCTGTGGGGAATTCCCATGCCGTTTTTATCAATGAACTTCTATGTGCATTGTCGGCAATGCAATAGCCGCGAGTAGTTTTAAATGGGTTTTTTCCTTCGAAATGTCAATTTGCTGTCAGACTGTTCTAAACACGGGAAACATGTGCCCCTTTACAGGCATACTATAGACACCCCCCAGCTATGAAATTTAAAGGGATACTACACTTTTATTGTTTGACTTTAAGAATTATTAAAATCACTGCTCCTGAAAAAACGGCCGTTTTTAAAACTTTTTTTTGCATTAATCCATGTCCCCTGGGGCAGGATCCGGGTCCCCAAACACTTTTTATGACAATAACGTGCATATAAGCCTTTAAAATTAGCACTTTTGATTTCTCCCATAGACTTTTAAAGGGTGTTCCGCGGCATTCGAATTTGCCGCGAACACCCCAAATTGTTCGCTGTTTGGCGAACTTGCAAACAGCCAATGTTCGAGTCGAACATGAGTTTGACTCGAACTCGAAGCTCATCCCTACTGTATATATTCATTAATACACTGCCTGCACTGACTGAATATTTAGTCTATGCTAAATGCAGATGCAGCGACCTCTACCAATAGCTAGGTGCTAGTAAGGGTTATTTTACTAGGCTTTTTCAGCACAGGCAAATTTAGGCAGGCCTATGCTGCAAGCTAGGCCTGTCTGTTTTGATCTGGGGGCTGGGAGTGGTCAGAGTAGCAGTGGGTGTGACCACCTGTGCTCTAGTTCTGGGGCACCTCCCCTGCTTCCAGAGAGAAGATTCTGGAAGAGAGGCTGGTCCTGGAACTGGAGTGACAGGCAGCTTATGTGGGAGCCCTGACCAATCCCCAATTGGTATTGGCAGGGGGCGGGCCTCCTATATAAGCTGAGGTGAGATGCCACTGGGGGGAGAAGTCGGCTGAGTGAAGTGAGGAATGGAATGCTAGGCTGCAGCAGGAGGACACAGCCATCTGGTGGGGGGGGTGCCGATCGCAGGAGAAGGCCCAGGGAGAGCTGTGAGGGAACTTTGCCTCTACACGGTCATTGACAATGTCTTTGCTACCACACGGTCGGTGCCAGAGAACTCCTGGAGCAGAGGGGCAGGCCAAGCTGTTGGAACGCATGGTCCAGTCAAGTTCCTCATTAAGGACTCAGGACAGTGGACGGTCGGTGAGTGTTACCACAGTGGAGGGCTGGATGTGCCAGGAAGTCTGTGAGGGAACTCTGCTTTTACACGGTCATTAGCAGAGTCTTCATCATACACACGGTGGGGAGTCCTGGATCAGAGAAGAGGCTGTGGGGATCTGTGTCTAATCAATGTGACAGGAGGGCACAGGATTTGCAAGTTGGGTTGGCTGGGAACAGTGGTCCACCATCTAAAGACATGCTTTTAACCTACTAGGCCTCCGGGGAGAGATACTGCAGGCCTCAGGCCTAGTAGCAGCGAGCAGCCAGAGCCTTATTAGGGGCTTATTCAGCGTGAGTCCTTACTATTTAAAAGAAGAAGATGTGACATGACCCTAACTCTGTAACTACAAGTTTGTGCAGGAGGAAACAAGTCTGTGCAGGAGGAAATACGTTTGGGCAGGAGGAGAAAGAGTTCTAAGACCATCACTTTTACACGGTCAAAAGTGATGTTTTCTTTCTTCACATGGCGATGGATGGGGAATTCTTAGAAGGAATAGTCTGCGGTTGAGCAAAGGAGGAGCAACAGTCTGCATGGAGATGCAGGAGGAGATTTATACTCAGTTTAAATGCACATCTAATCTTCTAACCTTATCCTATTTTACTTCAATCTTAAAATAATATGATGGCAATTATATGTTCTATGGGCATCCTATATCCCTATGCCCTATCCAAGTTGTACCCCCTGTAGCAGAGCGTCCCAGAGAGAGCCAGGAAAAGTCCTGTTCGGGGTTTATACATCTCCCAGGCTCCTCTCATACACGTTCAGGGATCTCTGATCCATGGTCCAGTTCAGGTCTTGGTCCTCTCCCCCAGGCTAATTTAAGCTCACCTGAGCAGACAGCCTTTGCTCTTGGCCTGGGATACTCAGACAAACTTCTGTGTAGGAGAGCAAAAAGGTATGTGGAAGCTGACAAGCTGTAGGCTTGCTCAGCCTGATAGTTAGGATCTGTAAATATTGTTTAGTTAGTGCCGAGACACGGCTAGGTTTTGTTTTGGCTATTTTTGTTCCTATTTGTTTTTTTTGGAACACTGTACAGCACCTGTATATAAACTTGTATATATCACAAATAAACACCGCACTGTTTGTCACTATTTCACTGGATTTGGTATCTGTGCCTGAAAGACTGCTCATCACAGGGAGCTTTGTACCTGCTACCTGTCCCCCAGGTTACATATGGTGAAGACTGCGACCAGCTGTAGTAAGTTACTACTTAAAAGGCCAGTACCTAGAGTGACTAAACATGGAGGAAATCCTAAAACAATTGGTGATATCCAATGCTGCACAGCAACAATCCAATGCTGCACAGCAACAAGCAAACGCTGCACTGTATCAAGCAAGCGCTACACAGCAGCAAACAAACGCTATCGCACAGGAGCAAACCAAGGCGCTGTGCCAACAGATTGGTGCTGTACAGGAGCTATCGCAGAGGCTGTTTGAACAGCTAGCCACTGATGCAAAAGAGGATAGGAAAACCCTGGCTGCGGTTGTGGAGACGCTAGCACAGTGGTCACCTGCTAAAGTTAATGTTGTTGGAGACAAGCCCTCAGCCATCCATGTGGGTCGCTTTCTTTCCAAGATGACTGCAGATGATGATCCAGAGGCCTTTCTCTTAACGTTTGAACGGACCGCTGAGAGGGAAGGTTGGCCCAAAACCCAGTGGGCAGGACTGGTCGCCCCCTTGCTGTCTGGAGAATCGCAGAAGGCCTACTATGATTTGGAGTCAGCAGAAGCAGGAGACTATGAAAAGGTCAAGCGGGAAATCCTGGCGCGATTTGGTGTCACCTTTGCAGTTCGAGCACAGCGGGTCCACAGCTGGTTCTTCCAAGACGAGAGGCCCCCAAGATCGCAGATGTTCGACCTAATTCACTTGGTGAGAAAATGGCTACAGCCGGAGTCCCTGTCTGGGCCACAAATAGTGGAGCGTGTGGTCATGGACCAGTTCCTGAGGTCACTACCAATTCCCCTGCAGAAGTGGGTGAGTCAAGGAGACCCCAACTCGGCGGACAACCTCGTGGAACTTGTTGAAAGGTACTTTGCTGCAGAGAACCTGGTCACCACCCCTACCGCCGCACGGACTTTCCGCCCAAAGCCACGGTCTCCCCAGGCAACCGGTAAGACTGTTCCAGGGGAAGTGGGTGGTAAGCATGGCAAGGGGGGAGGATTTTTGGTGCCAGGACTGAAGTTTGGCGTCCCAAACAAGGGAAGCTACTGCCTGTCAGCAAACCAAACTGGGAAAACATCAGGTGTTTTCGTTGCCAAGAACTGGGACATGTTGCAGCAAACTGTCCATTGACAGATGAACCAATGCAGTGTGATCTATCTATTAGAAGGCAGTCTATGTTTGCTGCTGTTTCATGTGCTGCAGCACCAAGTATGGGAAAACACATGTGCCAAATGACTGTTAATAATAAGCCTATTACGGCCTTGCTGGACTCTGGAAGTCTAGTGACTTTGGTTACAGCTGAGATGGTTGACACTGTGAATTTGCATGCTAAAAAAGTTGCTGTGATCTGTGTACATGGGGATACCCATGAGTATCCTATAGCTACTGTTCAAGTTTAAAACTGGCTTAGGTACGGTGACCCATCCGGTCGGACTTGTGCCCCACTTGGTGCACGAGGCCATCATTGGTAGGGACTTCCCTAAGTTTTGGGAACTGTGGGATCGTCCCGACCCGGTCGCAGTAGCTGACTCTGTGACAGAGCCAGAACTCCTGGCCGCTACTGAAAATGTGGGTTCAGGGGACTCTTCTCAGTGCTCCCCGGGTTTTCCTTTCTCAGTTATGGCAGGAGAGCTGGAGGAGCCTGAGGAGGTCCCCACAACCAGTGGAGCTGGACAGCCATCTGCTGAATCTGAGCCTACGTTGGAGTTTGCTGACCTTAATGTACACAAGGAAAATTTTGGTACCGAGCAGAGAAAAGACCCAACCCTTGCCAGGGCCTGGGAAAATGTAATGGTGATTAATGATGTACCTGTCGAATCAGGGGACAGGCTCTGTTTTCCTTATTTTAGCAGCATCGAGGATTTACTGTATCGTGTATGTAAAAAAAAATGATGAAGTGGTTGAACAGTTGGTGGTCCCTAAGCCATACAGGCGGGTGGTGTTGGAACTTGCCCATGGGCACTTGCTAGGAGGTCATTTAGGGGTTGAGAAAACTACTGAAAGGGTGTTGCGCAGGTTTTATTGGCCCGGGATACAGAAGGATATTGAGAATTATTGTCAATCCTGTCCTGTGTGTCAGATGTCAGCCCCACTACAACATTTCCGAATTCCTTTAGTGCCCTTGCCCATTATTGAAGTACCCTTTGAGAGGATTGCCATGGACCTTGTGGGTCCACTCCCCAAGTCTGCCGAGGTCATCAGTATATCCTTGTAATCATGGATTATGCTACCCGTTACCCTGAGGCCATTCCCTTACGCACCGCGTCTACTAAAAACATTGCCAAAGAGCTGTTTATGGTGTTCAGTCGTGTTGGAATCCCTAAAGAAGTCCTTACAGACCAGGGCACCCCATTTATGTCCCGAATAACTAGAGAGCTGTGCAAGTTATTTAAGGTGTCGCAATTGCGAACCTCGGTGTACCATCCTCAAACAGATGGCTTGGTGGAACGCTTCAATAAGACATTAAAGAGCATGTTAAAAAAGGTTGTTGACAAGGATGGGAAAAACTGGGACTTCCTGATACCATACTTGATGTTTGCCATCAGGTAGGTTCCCCAGTCCTCCACGGGGTACTCTCCATTTGAGTTGCTTTATGGGAGACACCCTCGGGGACTCTTGGACATAGCCAAAGAAACTTGGGAGGGGGAGCAGACACCCCATAAAAGTGTCATTGAGCATATCGCTCAAATGCAGGACGGGATTGCAGCAATCATGCCGATGGTAAAAGAACACTTACTGCAGGCCCAAGCAGCCCAACAGAGGATATACAACAGGGGGGCCCAACTCCGTGTTTTCTCACCTGGTGACAGGGTCCTGGTATTAGTTCCCACTGTTGAGAACAAGTTCCTGGCTAAGTGGCAGGGTCCCTTTGAAGTAATTGAAAGAGTTGGGGAGGTCAATTACAAAATATATCAACCAGGAAAAAGGAAGCCCGAACAGATTTACCACATAAACCTGTTAAAGCCCTGGAAGGATAGACTGGCGTTAACTGCGAGGTCCCTCCCGGTAACTCCTAAGGGTACTGAGTCTCCTCTGATCCCTGAGGTCACGTTTCCAGACACCCTGTCATATTCCCAAAAGCAGGAAACTAGAGAATTCCTGATAAGAAATAGAGAGAAATTTTCAGAGTTACCTGGCACGACTTCAGCAGTTCAGCATGATATTGTTACTGAACCTGGGGTCCGTGTCAAGCTCAAACCATACCGAATTCCTGAAGCGAGGAGAAAGGACATCAGCAAGGAAGTTAAAAGAATGTTGGAGCTAGATGTCATTGAGGAATCCAATAGTGACTGGTCTAGCCCCATCGTGTTAGTCCCAAAACCGGATGGCACTTGGAGGTTCTGTAATGACTTCAGGAAGCTTAATGCAGTGACAAAGTTTGACACGTACCCAATGCCCAGAGTGGACGAACTTATAGACCGACTTGGCAAGGCTCGCTATCTGACCACTTTGGACTTGACAAAAGGTTATTGGCAAATACCCCTGACTGGTAGCGCCAAAGAGAAGACTGCATTTGTGACCCCGGAGGGTTCCTTTTAATACAAAAAAATGCCTTTTGGGTTGCAAAATGCCCCGCGACATTTCAGAGGGCCATGGACAGGACTCTAAGACCCCACCGACAATATGCAGCAGCATATCTAGATGACATAGTGGTACAGAGCACTGACTGGGAGTCTCACTTGCCCCGTGTCCAGGCTTTCCTTGATTCCCTCTTCAAAGAAGGTTTTACAGCAAATCCAAAAAAATGTGCCATTGGTCTAGAGGAAGCCAAGTATTTGGGCTACACTATTGGGCGTGGTGTCATAAAACTTCAAGTGAATAAAATAGAAGCCATCCAGGAATGGCCACGTCCTGCAAACAAGAAGCAGGTCAGGGCCTTTCTTGGCATTGCGGGGTATTATAGAAGATTTATCCAAAATTTTGCAACTATAGCTGCCCCACTGACAGACCTTACGAAAGGGAAAGACTCTGTAATGGTGAAATGGTCCTCAGTAGCAGAGGAATCTTTCCAAGTTCTGAAGAAGGCTCTTTGTGCACAACCAGTACTGTACTCCCCCGATTTCTCCAAAGATTTTTTGGTTCAGACGGATGCGTCTGATGTTGGTATCGGGGCAGTACTATCACAGGTACACAATGGGGAAGAACACCCTGTGGTGTACCTAAGCAGAAAGCTCAATGACCATGAGCAAAGGTATGCAGTCATTGAAAAGGAGTGTTTAGCCATAAAGTGGGCCGTGGACGCACTCAGGTACTATTTGTTAGGACGCCAGTTTGAGTTAATAACTGACCATGCTCCTCTGAAATGGATGGCCCAAAAGAAGGAGACTAATAGACGGGTGAACCGGTGGTTTTTGGCTCTACAGGATTACTCATTCACTGTAAACCACAGGCCAGGTGTTGAGATGGGGAATGTAGATGCCCTGTCCCGTGTTCACTCCTGTTGGGCCACAGGTGTTCCAACCCTGGGGTTGAAAAAAGGGGGGAGGATATGTAGCAGAGCGTCCCAGAGAGAGACAGGAAAAGTCCAGTTTGGGGTTTATACATCTCCCAGGCTCCTCTCATACACGTTCAGGGATCTCTGATCCATGGTCCAGTTCAGGTCTTGGTCCTCTCCCCCAGGCTAATTTAAGCTCACCTGAGCAGACAGCCTTTGCTCTTGGCTACTCCTGGGATACTCAGACAAACTTCTGTGTAGGAGAGCAAAAAGGTATGTGGAAGCTGACAAGCTGTAGGCTTGCTCAGCCTGGTAGTTAGGATCTGTAAATATTGTTTAGTTAGTGCCGAGACACGGCTAGGTTTTGTTTTTGGCTATTTTTTGTTCCTATTTGTTTTTTTTTGGAACACTGTACAGCACCTGTATATAGACTTGTATAAATCACAAATAAACATCGCACTGTTTGTCACTATTTCACTGGATTTGGTATCTGTGCCTGAAAGACTGCTCATCCCAGGGAGCTTTGTACCTGCTACCTGTCCCCCAGGTTACACCCCCAATAAAACAACAAAAACAAAACCAGCAAAAGACTGTTCATTGTCTCTGGAAGTGATGTATGAAGTCTGGCAGTGGGGTGAATTGGTGGATTGTTTGTTACTGGCGGCAACTACATCGCTACACAGAGTATATATGTATGTATATATCTCAAATACACTGCCACTAACTGAATAACCTGCCTGCTTAATCCACACCAACAACACTACACAGGGCCACTCTGTAAGCAGCCTTATATATTGTGGGGCGTGGACTTAGTCCCCCTGAGCCATGATTGGCCAAAGGCACCCTGTCTTTGGCCAATTATGGCTCTCTTAGCAGAGGGCACTGTGATTGGCCAAAAAATGCAGGTCAGTTGCATGCTTTGGCCAGTCATCATACAGCAATGCACTGTGATCTCGCAGTGCATTATGGGGCATTCCACGGCACTCGAATTTGCCACAAACGCCCCATAATGTTCGTTTTTCGGCGAACTGGCGAAAACCCGAAGTTCGAGTCGAACTTATGTTCGACCCAAACACCAAGCTCATCCCTAATGGTAATATGTGAAACAGTGATTAAGTGCACCAATTAAAGAAGCTAAACAGCAAAAATAGACAAATACACATAAATGGCTAACCCTAATTAAAAAAATACAGTAATATGCGATAATATGTGAAACAGTGATTGAGTGCTTGAATCAAAAGCAGATATCCATCGGATTTTACAAAAAAAATATTAAAATAGATCACAAATAATAAAGTGCTTGTGCATCAAAACGTGAAAAGATGTGAAGGTCACGTGCTCAAAAAACAGTTCATGAAAGTTGTGAACACAATTGCTCCCACCATCCAGCTATCCACCAGGGGTGTTCTCTAGCAGCTCACCTTCAACAAAGACCACAACAGGTCTAGTGGTGCTTTTGTATACATATCCTTAGCAGCAGTTCATGTTCCACTCTCCTCTCCTGCATCGAAATCCACAGCTAGTCTGAAAAGGCTGTAATATATGGATCCTTTATGGACAATCACATTCCACTCTCCTCTTCTCTCCTTATAGCATAAACCCAGGGATAAATATCCTCTATGCTGTATTGGATCTCCTCCTCTCCTTCATTCACAGGCCGTACAAGACAAATAAGAATTCCACAGTGTAGTAATTTCACAGGAGAAATATTTTTATTAAAGCATAATACCTTACATCTAGGTTAAAAGCAAGCAGTATCGATAAAATCCCTACTTCCTGGTCTTGGCCGTGACCGGAAGTGATGTCACCGGCTCCTTCTACACTTTATGTCGCTGGTCACGTGACTTTTTAAAAAAACACTTTAACAACTGTTGAGATAAGATAGCAGCCACACAAGGAGTATCCCATTTTTAATGTGTCAAAAGGAGTGCCGTGCTCCAGGGACCCAATGCACAATGTACTCAACAAGCAGACTTAAGCCTGGTACACAGTTTTATTCATTTTTTTGTTCAACCTAGCGGGTTGAATGACAGAAAACTGAGGAGCTGATAGGGGGTGCTACACTGGTCCATGCTCTCAGCCATTAGTCGGCAGACTTTTTTTGGTCATGCCTCATTGACAGAAGTTGGCCAAAAGGCTAAATTCTGTCGGACTGGCTGCAGTAAACACGGGCCCGAATGTCAGCCGGTTTTTATTGTCTGGGAACATATAACAAACATGTAGTGGGGTTTTCTCAAATTTGACTTTGAGAGTGGAAATTACACTTTAGGTTGATTTTGCATTCCCATACACATGTATAGGAAGAAAAGACGTTGGATTTTAAAAGTTCGCCACAAAATTAAAAATTTTGGAAAATGGACTTGAAAGAAAAAATCAATAAAACAAAGCATGGAGCCCCACATCCAAAATGAGAGTACAAATTTGAAATTTTATTCCATTAAAACAGATAAATAGGTTCCACATATGTAGCCAATACATTTGGAAGTCAGAGAATGCCCACTTCATCAAAAACAGAATCAATAGAAACAAGCAAAATGGTTTACAAAATATGCAACTACAATTAAAAAAACAAACATGAACTGAAAGAAGTAAAATGTGTATAATATACTGTATATTAAAAGACTTGGCATACAGTACATAGTGACTATAATAATAAGTAGTTAAAATATAAAATCACAAAATAATAGATCTATAGGTATGAGCAAATGATTATATATATTTATATAGTTCATAACTTTTGCAAAATGATTTCAGAAGCATGTGATAAAGGTATGTGACTTATGAGTACATATTATATAAGCCTATCAGGTTTTAAATCAATGATAAGATACATTGCAAATAAAATCATCTTCTTTTAAATCAAGGAGACTGTCCAACAGAAGGTAAATTCATTCCTCGAGATTATGTAGATCATGTCCTAAAATAGAAAAAACACTTGGATAAAGACTGTGATTACATAGATAAGTTTACCAAAATAAAATGTGCAAAAAGCATGCAGTGCTCCAAAAACGACATGACATACTTTGAATATACTATATTTAATTTGCTGCCAAACTATTAATTGCATGGTTAAAAAGACCAAGTACCAGTTAACTTAATCTAAAGAATTATTATAATTTGCTTTAATTGTTAAGCTTAAATAATATCATCTTAAACTTTGGTCTTTATATAAATGTAATTTAAATAAATTGAAAATAAATAGAGGCATTTAATCACTTGACAACTGGGCACTTAAACCCCCTTCCTAACCAGACCAATTTTCAGCTTTCGGTGCTCTCACATTTTGAATGACAATTACTCAGTCATGCAACACTGTACCTATATGAAATTTTTGTCCTTTTTTTCACACAAATAGAGCTTTCTTTTGGTGGTATTTAATCACCACTGGGTTCTTTATTTTTTGCGCTATAAAAGAAAAAAGACCGAAAAATCTGTAAAGAAATGCCTTTTTCTTAATTTCTGTTATAAAATTTAGCAAATTAGTAATTTTTCTTCATATATTTTGGCCAAAATTTATACCACTACTTATCTTTGGTAAAAATAACCCAAATTGGTGGATATTATTTGGTCTTTGTGAAAGTTATAGAGTCCAAAAGCTATGGTGTCAATATCTGAAAATTAATCACACCTGAAGTACTGACGGCCTATCTAATTTCTTGAGACCCTAACATGCCAGAAAAGTACAAATACCCCCCAAATGACCCCTTTTTGGAAAGAAGACGTTCCAAGGTATTTAGAAAGATGCATGGTGAGTTTTTTTAAGTTGTCATTTTTCCCACAATTCTTTGCAAAATCAAGTTTTTTTTTTTTTTACTTTTTTTTTTCACAAAATTGTCATATTAGCAGGTTATTTCTCACACACAGCATATGCATACCACAAATTACACCCCAGAACACATTCTGCTATTACTCCCGAGTACAGTGATACCACATGTGTGAGTCTTTTACACAGCGTGGCCACATACAGAGGCCCAACATGAACGGAGCACCTTCAGGCGTTCTGGAGCTCCCAGGCCAATTCTGACATTTCTCTCCTACATGTAAAAATCATCATTTATTAGCTAGAAAATTGCATAGAATCCCAAAACATTATATATGTTATTTTAGCAAAGACCCTGGAGAATACAATGGTGGTCATTGCAACTTTTTATCTCGCACGGTATTTGTGCAGCAATTTTTTTAACACTTTTTTTTTGTAAAAAAAACAGTTTTGTGCTTTAAAAAAAACCAAAACAGTAAAGTTAGCCAAATGTTTTTACATAATGTGAAAGATGAAGTTACGCCGAGTAAATAGATACCCAACATGTCACCTTTCAAAATTGCACGCGCTTGTGGACTGGCGCCAAACTTCGCTACTCAAAAATCCCCATAGGCGACGCTTTAAAATTTTTTGCTGGTTACATGTTTTGAGTTACAGAGGAGGTCTAGGGCCAAAATTATTGCTCTCGCTCTACCAATCGCAGCAATACCTCACATGTGTGGTTTTAACACCGTTTTCATATGTGGGTGGGACTTAAGTATGCGTTTGCTTCTGCATGCGAGCACACAGGGACAGGGGCGCTTTACATTTTTTTTTTTTATTGTTCATTTTACTTTATTTATTTTAGTTTGATGCTTTTTTCCAAAAAATTTTTTTTTTGACCACTTTTATTTCTAGTACAAGAATGTAAACATCCCTTGTAATAGGAATATGGCATGACAGGTCCTCTTTACAGTGAGATATGGGGTCAATAAGACCCCACATCTCACCTCTAGGTTGGGAAGCCTGTAATAATAAAAAAAAAAAGATCCTGGCTTCGATCATAGCGGTGAGTCGGTAGAAGCACCGGAGGGTGGCGGGAGGGGGGGACATCCCCTCTCACCTCCCATAAGAACGATCAAGCAGTGGAACAGCCGCTATGATCTTTCATATGGTGTAGGGAATCACCGGCTGAAAAAGCTGATATCTGAATGATGCCTGTAGCTGCACCCATCATTCAGATATCCCCGCACAAAGTCAAGGACGTTGTATGACAGCCGGCGGGCGGGAAGTGGTTAAAACTTTTTTTTTTCCTTTTAACACAAAGTTGTCCATTTATACAATATTTCTAACACATAGCATGTACATACCAAAAATGACACCCCAAAATAGATTCTCCTACTCCTCCTGAGTACGGCGATACCACATGTGTCAGACTTCCACAGCCGGGCCACATACAGAGGCCGAGTACAGCCGAGTATGGCTGAGCATGGCAGAGCATGGCTGTGTATGTCAGGGTATGGCTGAGTATGGCTGGGTATGGCTGAGTATGGCTGGGTATTGCAGGGTATGGCTGAGTATGGCTGAGTATGGCGGGGTATTGCAGGGTATTGCAGAGTACTGCGGGGTATTGCAGGGTATTGCAGAGTACTGTGGGGTATTGCAGGGTATTGCAGAGTACTGCGGGGTATTGCAGAGTACTGCGGGGTATTGTGGGGGTATTGCAGAGTATTGTGGGGGTATTGCAGAGTATTGTGGGGTATTGCAGAGTATTGTGGGGCATTGCAGAGTAGTGCAGGGCATTGCAGAGTATTGCACAGCATTGCAGAGCATTATGGATGGCTGAGCATGGATGGATGGATGGCTGGATGTCACTGTGCAGCGCTGTGGGCATTACACATCCAGCCCACAGCGCTGCAGCCATCCATCCATCCCCCTCTCCGCTCACAGTGTACCGATCGATACACAGGAGGGGAGGAGAGGAAACGGCGTCATTAGATGACGCCGGTCTGTTTACATGTGATCGATCCGTCATTTGACGGAGCGATCACATGGTAAATGGCCTGCGATCACAGATGCGTTCGGGTGCGCGCCCCAGGGGGCGCGCGAGAGGGGAATTCTGGGAGGACGTCATAGTATGCCCTCCCAGAGTTATCCAACCACCCTGCAGCCGTCATTCGGCTATGGGCCGGTTGGTAAGTGGTTAAAATTAAAAAAAGTTATAACGACGCTTACTAAGAATCAGTGTGCGAAGCACTGTTTGGATACCCTGGCAGTAATATCTGGGCTCTCAGTAAGTAGGCCTCAAATGTTATCCTTGGAGGGAAGAGCTTCCTTCCTTCCTTCCTTTCTTCTTTTTCTCTTCTCCCCTTTCTTTTCTCTTTTTCTTCATTTTCTTTGTACACTTTACTGGTCTAATGTGAAAAAACTGACAGGGTGAAGACCCTAATTATGGACGAGCCGAACCCCCCGGTTTGGTTTGCAGCAGAACATGCGAACAGGCAAAAAAATTGTTCAAACACGTGAATACCGTTAAAGTCTATAGGACACGAACATGAAAAAACAAAAGTGCTAATTTTAACCACTTACGGACCACCCGCCGTCGTTATACGTCGGTACTTTGAAGAGGGATACTGTTGTTATGGCAGCAGCTAGCTACCATAACCCTGGTATCCTCTTCTTCAGCGGGCGGTCTGCTTTCAGATAAAAGTGGTCTCTGTGGTGGATTCGCAGTGAGATCACTCTTATCGGTGGCGGGAGAGGGCCACTCCCCTCCCGCCGCGCTCTGGTGTTTTTCGGGAGCAGTGATTTTAATAAGTGAAATAATCCTTTAAATATCATGCCTGGGGGGTGTCCTTAGTATGCCTGTAAAGTAGTACATCTTTCCCATGTTTATAAAAGTGCCACAGCAAAATGACATTTCTAAAGGAAAAAATGTCCTTTAAAACTTTTTGTAATGTATTGTTGGATCCCGGCAATAAAGATAAAAATAGCAAACATACCAAAAAAAATTACGTGGATGTAACCCTCAGAATCCATACCAGGCCCTTCAGAACTTGTATGAAAATTAAGGGGAACCCTGCACCCAAATTAAAAACCAAATGGTGTGGGGGGCCCCCAGGCACTATATACTCTGAACAGCAGTATATATACTATATGGCCTGCCCTATATACTCTGCAGAAAATTGGGCCTTAGGTGTTGGTGGTACCAGAACACTGTAAGCCCTCAAAGTTACTCTTGGTAGGCACAGGAATGGGCCCTGCTGTGAAATATTATATCATATATTGTAATTACATGCCCCTGTTAAACAGGGGCAGAAAAATTGGGCCTTTGGTGGTGGTGCCACAACACTGTAACCCCTCACAGATACTCTTGTTGGGAGCAGGAACGGCCCTGCGTTGAAATATTATATCAAGAATTGTAATTACATGCCCCGGTTAAACAGGGGCAGAAAAATTGGGCCTTGGGTGGTGGTGGTGCCACAACACTGTAACCCCTCACAGATACTCTTGTTGGGCGCAGGAACTGCAGGTCTGATCAGTTCAAGCAACCATCGCCAGCGCCTTCATTACATGGTGCAGGAATATCTAGGGGCAAGAGCAGACTTGGAGACCTTTCCAACAGAGCATCCACTGTGTTACTGGGTCTTGAGGATGGACCACTGGCCAGAACTTGCTCAATATGCAATTGAGCTACTGCCCTGTTCTGCATCCAACGTGCTTTCTGAACTGTGCGTTGGAGTGCTGCTGGAGGGTTTGTAAATATCAAAGAGTGCGCCTGTCCACATACTCCATTGATAGGCTCACATTCATAAAAATGAATCATTTTTGGATCAGCAGCTATCAAGCACCTGATGCTGATGTAACTGATTGAATTTGCTATGGAT
The DNA here is from genome assembly GCF_042186555.1 of Aquarana catesbeiana. Classification (NCBI taxonomy): domain Eukaryota; kingdom Metazoa; phylum Chordata; class Amphibia; order Anura; family Ranidae; genus Aquarana; species Aquarana catesbeiana. Next base: position 46,523,718 of record NC_133329.1, read on the forward strand.
GTGGGATCCTTTGAAGACTTCCTATGCTGACTATTCTATTCCTCCTTGATCTTGATGATGCTAGCTTCCAACAATATTTTTGGTTTAGGGCACCACCACTACCACCCAAGGCCCAATTTTTCTGCCCCGTATAACAGGGGCATGTAATTAAAATTTTTGATCTAATATTTCACAGCAGGGCCTGTTTCTGTGCCCAACTAAAGTATCTGTGAGGGGTTACAGTGTTGTGGCACCACCACCACCCAAGGCCCAATTTTTCTGCCCCTGTTTAACAGGGGCATGTAATTACAATTTTTGATCTAGTATTTCACAGCAGCGCCCATTCCTGCACCCACCAAGAGTAACTATGAGGGCTTACAGTGTTGTAGCACCACCACCACCACCACCAAAGGCCCAATTTTTCTGCCCCTGTTTAACAGGGGCATGTAATTACAATTCTTGATATTGTATTTCACAGCAGGGCCCGTTCCTGCGCTTACCAAGAGTAACTGTGAGGGCTTACAGTGTTCTGGTACCACCAACACCTAAGGCCCAATTTTCTGCAGAGTATATAGGGCAGACCGTATAGTATATATACGGTTGTTCAGAGTATATAGTGCCTGGGGGACCCCCACGCCATTTGCTTAAAAAATTTGGGTGCAGAGTTCCCTTTAATATCCATACCAGACCCAAAGGGCCTGGTAATGGACTGGGGGGGTAACCCCATGCCGTTTTTTTCAATGATTTTCATCTATATTGTCGGGACCCGACAATACATTACAGCCGCAATCAGTTTTAAATGACTTTTTTTCCTTTAGAAATGTCATTTTGGGTTACTTTACATTGGAGAGACCATTCAGAAAGTTAAAGATAGGATAACAAGGCATAAATATTCAAAGACAAATTGGTACAGTTGCATTTAGCAAGACATTTTTTGGAGAAAAGACATTTGATTTTTCAATTAAAATTCATGGTGCTTAGGGGATTAATAAGAATAGGAGGGGTGGTAACCGAGAATCTATTTAAAAAAAGCGAGAAGTACATTGGATTAATTTTCTTGATATGATTGCCTGGGTTGAATACAGATCTGGATTTATATCTGTTCATTTAGGTGATAATTCATTCGATGTGATGTCTAGATGGTGATACACTATGTACATCGGGTTCCCCGGTGGGACAGGAGAACCCGAGAAAGACCACGGGGGGGGGGGGGGACATTCCCTCCCACTGCTTGTAAAAGCAGTCTAGTGGCTAATTAGCAACTAGTATTGCTTTTGCATTGAAAGCCAACCGCCGGCTGAAAAGAACAATACCAAGATGATACCTGAACCCGCAGGCATCATTCTGGTATAACCACTCAAAGTCCAGCAACAGACCAGTACGTCGCTGGTCATTGTTGGGCTTATATTGTAATGTTCTTTTTTTTTCATGCAGCCTGTGGGCTGAACGAAAAAAAGAGATTGTTTGGTGGGTATGCCCACCATTAGAATACCGCCCTGCATCCACCCACTTCTAATGATGGGCATACATGCACCATTTCTTTTTTAACTGTGGTGGTGAAATCACCTCCTACAGCGCTGGATTTGCTAATTTACGTATCGTGAGAGCAAACCCTGTTGCTGTCAAAATAAATACATCCCTGCTGCAGCTGAATGGCGTACCTGAAAAGCAAACAATGGTAACAATAAAACATTAACTCAATAAAACAACTTTTTTTAATTGCAATCTGTGAATAAAAAATATATGTCGAAGCATGGGGGCAATCCACTCCTAATGTTAGGGGCAAATCGCCCCTCCGCCCCTGCCCCCATGCTTTGGCATATATGCTCTTTCAACTGTGGTGGTGAAATCACCTCCTACAGCGCTGGTTTACGTATCGTGGAAGCAAATGCTGTTGCTGTAAAGATAAATAAATCAGTGCTGCAGCTGAATGACGTAACTGCAAAAAAAAAAATGGTTAACAATAAAACACAGTAAACAGTAGAGTATAAAAGAATTACATAGCAAACATGACAAAACATAGTATCAATAAAACATTGCATAAAATACAGTAAAACAGAGCAGAACAATAGAGATGGAACAATAGAGTTTTATATATATATATATATATATATAATTTTTTTTTTTTCTTTTTTTTTCTTTTTTTTTGGACATTTTCTTCAATAGTGCAAATATAATTTATTTGATACATGAGGTGACAATCTCTTCTTCAGCGAACTATTATTATGTTGTGGGTCTGCTACACACACCTTGTTTTTGTTAATGTATGTAATGTATTACTGAGAAAAATATTAATCATTTTCAGCACCGTAGAGTCACGAAAATGGCCTGATTGTGGCAAATTCTAAAGCACTGTGGGTGTTATTTACTAAAGGATATTCCGCTTTGCACTCCAAGTGTACTGCAAAAGTGCACTTAAAACTGCACTGAAACTGCACTTGTAGTGCAAAGTGGATTTGCCTGTAGTAACAAACCCCCATTGTCACTGTAAAAACCAACTTACTGCAAAAATTGCTATTGAGCATTGAAAGAAGAAGCCACACATTGTTGAGTAGAAAACATTTTACTCAAAGCACATTCACATGTGCGTTAGAAAAGGGTTTTGGAACAAACCAACATCTTTGGTGTATAACTTTTTTTTTTCACATTGTAAATATCCTTTTTTTGGTTAAACAGGCATGTTTCAAAGCATAACATACACAACTCAGGAACTTACAAAGTTCAACTTTGACAAAGTGAAGGCAATATCAGTCATTAGTATGTCCAAACTCTGTTGTTATTGCCTTCATCAGATGGGGTGATGTCACCCCTGTAAAAGCCAAATTTTGAAGTTGCACACAAATTGGGATTCAAACTGGGGATTTCCCTCCTGATCCCATGCCTAATGTCAACATGTGCTAGCTCCCATCATGGGGGATCAATGGACGTGTTTTGGGGGCGCAACCCCTTCCTCTCACCTAATTGAGTTGCGAGGAAGGGGTTGCACCCACAAAACGCGTACATTGATATCCCGTGATGGCAGATAGCACACGTTGACACACAGTGTGCATATTCAAAATTTGGCTCTTAACCCCTTCCCGCTGACCGTATGCAGATGTGCGTACTCGGCTTTCCGGGGTTATATCGGGATGATGCCTGCAGCTGCAGGCATCATCCCAGTACCGTTGTTTAGAGCCGGCGATCGGCTATCTGAGTATAACAACCGATGCGGCCAAAAGCCGCTTGGCTGTTATACCTGAGGAGCAGGAGGGAACGCCCCCCCTCCCGCCGCCTCCCGCCACTCTTACTGGGCCTCCCGTACGATCAGGAGGCCCAGTGACCAATTGGCTGCCTCCAGCGGCTGGGGGCGGCTGGAACGAAGCTGCGGGCTGTGAATATGTGCAGCAAAACAATTTCATTCTTCTAGCAGAAGAAGAAAATGCGCTGCATTAAACTATTTAAAAAATTGCAGCGTGACGAATGTGCTATCTCCATTACGAACGCTAGTTTTACCAGACCGAGCTGTCTCTTTACACTTAATATCATAATAACGATAGTCTATATTTTAGTATTTATTTTAATAAAATTAATTTTTATTATATTTTTTAATATCATAGGGATCATATATTTGATTTTACTGTAAATGAGTGTATAGTATCAAATATTTGGGTTGTGCATGTAGTCAATTATGTGTATCAATTTATTTGGTATTTTAATTTAATTTTTCAATATAAAAATTTTTTTTTTGAAACATTGTTGCAATGGCGAACTAGTGGCGCAACAATGTAACCTTAATCTTTTATTTTAATTTTTTTATATTTTTTTATATAATTTTCACTAGTGGATGTGAGTGTAATACGGGCCTATTCAATATGTTGCTAGTAACTACACAATATGGATCAATTGGTATTTTACTTGCGGAAGTACACATACATATTAGTGATTTTGCTATCTACATAGTTGCCAACATTGGGAAAAAAAAATTCGGGACACTTTTTTTGGCTGTAGGCGGAGTCAGGCTATAATTAGGGGGCGGGGCATGCGATAGTAGGCGGGGCATAGGAAAAAGGAAAAATGTGGCGCGCGAAGCGCGCCGCGCAAAAAGATGGGCGTGGTTTACGTGAAATAGTGGGCGTGGCTTACATGGGCGTGGCTAAATGGGGTGTGGTTAGAGTCTGAGATGAATGAGGGATGCAGAGGGAAAGGGGGGTAGAGGGATGGAGGGACAGCAGACCCAGATCCTACACCATAATAGCAATGTGTATTCCAGAGTTTAATAATCAGCAGATAAAGATACTCCAAACACCTGGTGTTAGCACTTCAATCATCCCGGCACCATGGTTGTTATAATGTCAGGATGATTGAAGCGCATTATTACTATTATTACATTGTAATATAAATAATGAAATCATTCAACTCACCATAATGCAGAATCAGTGGGACCCCTGAGCGTGTCACCTGCCACGTCACCTGCCACGTCACCTGCCACCAGATGCCATCAGGTTCCCCCAGCAGAGTCTGTCCTTACATAAGGTGCCCCCAGCAGAGGGGGGAGAAGGGGGTGCAGGTATGTTGGTGACACAGGGGGGAGAGGGGGGTGCAGGTATGTTGGTGACACAGGGGGGAGAGGGGGGTGCAGGTATGGTGGTGACACAGGGGGGTGCAGGTATGGTGGTGACACAGGGGGGTGCAGGTATGGTGGTGACACAGGGGGGTGCAGGTATGGTGGTGACACGGGGGGGAGAGGGGGGTGCAGGTATGGTGGTGACACAGGGGGGGAGAGGGGGGTGCAGGTATGGTGGTGACACAGGGGGGGAGAGGGGGGTGCAGGTATGGTGGTGACACAGGGGGGGAGAGGGGGGTGCAGGTATGGTGGTGACACAGGGGGGGAGAGGGGGGTGCAGGTATGGTGGTGACACAGGGGGGGAGAGGGGGGTGCAGGTATGGTGGTGACACGGGGGGGGGAGAGGGGGGGTGCAGGTATGGTGGTGACACGGGGGGGGGGGGAGGGGGGGTGCAGGTATGGTGGTGACACGGGGGGGAGAGGGCGGTGCAGGTATGGTGGTGACACAGGGGGGGGAGAGGGGGGTGCAGGTATGGTGGTGACACGGGGGGGGAGAGGGGGGTGCAGGTATGGTGGTGACACAGGGGGGGAGAGGGGGGTGCAGGTATGGTGGTGACACAGGGGGGGAGAGGGGGGTGCAGGTATGGTGGTGACACAGGGGGGGAGAGGGGGTGCAGGTATGGTGGTGACACGGGGGGGAGAGGGGGGTGCAGGTATGGTGGTGACACGGGGGGGAGAGGGCGGGGCAGGTATGGTGGTGACACAGGGGGGGGAGAGGGGGGTGCAGGTATGGTGGTGACACAGGGGGGGAGAGGGGGGTGCAGGTATGGTGGTGACACAGGGGGGAGAGGGGGGTGCAGGTATGGTGGTGACACAGGGGGGGGAGAGGGGGGTGCAGGTATGGTGGTGACACAGGGGGGAGGGGGGTGCAGGTATGTTGGTGACACAGGGGGGAGGGGGGAATCAGGTATGGTGGTGACACGGGGGGAGAGGGGTGCAGGTATGGTGGTGACATGGTGTGCAAGAGGGGAGCCAGGACCATCAATGTCCCCAGCCAGCGGAGCCCCAGTCCATCCATGCTGGACCTCAGCCTTTGAGAAGTGTACTGCAGGGAAAGCTCCAAGCCTCCCATACACTGAGTACACCCCCTCCCCCTATCTCTCTTCTCCCCCACTACACTGACAGGCCACTACTCACAGGTCAGACAACTCCTGAACAGCCAGATGAAAGCCTCCCTTCTTCCCTCCCGTCACTCCCACTATTCCTCAGAGCTCCGTTGGACACACGGGGGCGGAGGGTGATGGCAGTGGAGGCTGATCACGTCTTCCTTGTGTTCAGTGTAGAGCGGGGAGGGGTTGCCAATCCCTCCAGCCAATAGGCTTCAGTGTACAATAGAATTTTCTATTTGTACACTGAAGAGAGAAGCGGATTGGCTGCCCCTCTCCCCTGCACTGAACACAAGGGGAACTTTGTGACTGACTCGTGGAGGCAACGGCGGCCATTTTTGTGGAGCCGTTGCCGTTTTTTACAAAAACACTCACGATTTTCTTGGGACAAACCCCAAAAATTCGGGAAAACACCCGGGACAAAATTAAATCGGGACAAGGGTCCCAAAATCGGGATTGTCCCGGGAAAATCGGGACTGTTGGCAACTATGTATCTATCGCAGTATGTAATGACATGCGATCTGAGGTGTTAACATTGAATGTGTAGTAACACTATTTACCAATGGAGGGAGTTTCGTGACTGCACTAATTAGGTCCATTTTTATGTTCTTATTTTTTATCTGGAAGTGTTCTATATTTGTTTGCAAACCTGTATTTATAAATATATGTTCCCCTTTTTTTGTAAAACAATTAAATAAGGCTGAAGCCAAAATATTTACATGTCATTAGTAGCAGAAAGCAGTATGATGATCCAATGAACACAGCGCTGTCTCCATGGTAACCACAATGCCATAGGACTTAAATACAGAGGCCGTGGCTTCCTGGGTTTATCCTTGAAAAAGTCATGTGTCAGTGATGTAACGCGTGGGAGGAGCTTAGGACGTTCAGTGCTGCAATACACCTGAAGGTTAACAGCAGCTGTTTCTCTATGGGAAACCTCGTCCACAGCGGCTGACTGCAATCTGCTTATTTGAATGCTTCTAATAGACCGGGAGTTTGTGAGTGTATCTCTTGTCTCTGTTTTGCTTATGTACTATCTAGTAAGTTCACTGCACAACGATCTATTTTTTCTTTGCTTGCTTTGCATAAAACCTTTATCCTGAGAGCCGAATCACCAGCAGTATAATTGTTGAAGTGGGATGCAAGAAAAACTAAATATCCTGATACAAACGATCTAACCCAGTGAGTCAATCAATCTGGATTAAGGGAAGGAACTGTTTAATTATTTTTACTTTCTCCCACTATTTATCTCTGCCTGGACATTGTACTCAGAGTGTCATTATTATTTTATTTATACTAACCGTCACATCACCAATTTGAAGATTTTTTTTTTGGCATTTTTTTTTGGCAATTTTTTTTTTTTGGCAATTTTAACACATGTATTAGCACCATAATTATGTATTTATTTTATTCACATGTATGCATTTTTTATTCCTGGATTTAAGCTTAGTCGCAGCAGCATATTGTGCACTATTTATTTAAAGCGCATCAATTTTATACTTAGTACTATTTGTTTGGTTATCTGATCACCCTATATTGATAGCAGCTTTAATTTACAGATTTTTTTTATAGTACTAACTATATTGGTATATATATATTTTTAAGCACAATTTATTTATATCACACATATCTATCCACATCAGCGCTTGGTTTTTATTCATTTTTTTACCAGACCGAGCGCTTCCGTCTCATAATTTATTCTGAGCATGCGTGGCACTTTGTGCGTTGGAATTGTGTACACACGATCAGAATTTACACAAACAGATTTTGTTGTCGGAAAATTTGAGAACCAGATCTCAAATTTTGTGCGACGGAAATTCCGATGGAAACTGTCCAATGGAGCCTACACGGTCGGAGTTTCCGACAAAAGGCTCACATCAAACATTTTCCGTAGGAAAATCCAACCGCGTGTACGGGGCATAACAGGTTTTTTTCTAGGATTGCCCTGTATTTGGCTCCATCAATCTTCCCATCAACTCCGACCAGCTTCGTCCCTGCTGAAGAAAAGCATCCTCACAACATGATGCTGCCACCACCATGTTTCATGGTGGTGATGGTGTGTTCAGGGTGATGTGGAGGGTTTGTTTTCCACCACACATAGAGTTTTGCTTTTAGGCGAAAAAGTTTAATTTTGGTCTCATCTGACCAGAGCACCTTCTTCCACATGTTTGCTGTGTCCCCCACATGGCTTCTCACAAACTGCAAACGGGACTTCTTATGGCTTTCTTTTAACAATGACTTTCTTCTTGCCACTATTCCATAAAGGCCAGATTTGTGGAACGCACTACTAATAGTTGTCCTGTGGACAGATTCTCCTACCTGAGCTATGGATCTCTGCAGCTCCTCCAGAGTTACCATGGGCCTCTTGGCCGCTTCTCTGTTTAATGCTCTCCTTGCCCGGCCTGTCAGTTTAGGTGGACGGCCATGTCTTGGTAGGTTTGTAGTTGTGCCATACTATTTCCATTTTCGGATGACGGATTGAACAGTGCTCCGTGAGATGTTCAAAGCTTGGGATATTTTTTTATAACCTAACCCTGCTTTAAACTTCTCCACAACTTTATCCCTGACCTGTCTGGTGTGTTCCTTGGCCTTCATGATGCCGTTTGTTCACTAAAGTTCTCTAACAAACCTCTGAGGTGCAGCTGTATTTATACTGAGATTAAATTACACACAGGTGGACTCTATTTACTAATTAGGTGACCTCTGAAGGCAATTGGTTCAACTAGATTTTAGTTAGGGGTAGCAGAGTAAAGGGGGCTAAATACAAATGCACGCCACACTTTTCAGATATTTATTTGTAAAAAAAATTGAAAACCATTTATCATTTTCCTTCCACTTCACAATTATGTGCCACTTTGTGTTGGTCTATCACATAAAATGCCAATAAAATACATTTATGTTTTTGGTTGTAACATGACAAAATGTGGAAAATTTTAAGGGGTATGAATACTTTTTCAAGGCACTGTTTTTCTCTGTTACCTTGTTTTGGTTGTTCCTGGGCTGAACTTGGTCCTCCCATTGTATCTGCAATCTGTTCGATGTTATGTGACTTTCCTGGAACATCTCTGCCTTGTTTTCTTTTTTTCTTTGCTGAGGGTTGAGAGCATGATACAGAATCATCATTCGGTATTGCATCTTTGGTAGTGGTGTATGTAGGTTTTGTGCTGGCCTAGGCCTGACTAAACTTGTGCACCCCCTAATTTAAATATGACCCACCCCTACCCATCAAGGCCATGCCCCTTCCTGTTTAAGACACACTCTGGTATCTGTAAACCACACCTCTTCCTCTTTAGGTCCCACTGTTTTACTCTTTGAGTGGCCATCAGTGCCGCCTCATCAGTGGCCATCAGTGCAGCCTATTAGGCTCCATTCAAACTAGCGCGTTTTTTGATGCATTTTGCATTTTGCAGAAATGCACGGGAATTTTTTAACATGGGTTCCTATGGAACATGTTCACATCAATGCCTTTTTGTTTCTCTGCATTTTTGGAAAGGGTCGGGGACTTTTTTTCATGCAAAATGCAGCGTTTTGCATGTAATAGAATTCAATGGACAAGCATCAAAAACGCAAGTGCACCGTTTTTGCACCGTTTTTGCACCGTTTTTGCAGCGTTTTTGGTGCGTTTTTGCCGTTTTTTTTTTTTTTTTTTTAATTTTTTTTAAATTTTTTTTTTAGACTGTAAAAAAAAACTGTAAAAAAAAAAAAAAAAACGCAAATCGCGGCAAAAACGCCGCAAAAACGCCGCAAAAACGCTGCTCAAAAACGTGGCAAGCATGGAAAAAAAAACCTCCAAAAACGCTCAAAAGCAACATGCATAGGTGTGAATCGAGCCTTAGTGCCCATCAGTGCAGTATATCAGTGCAGCATATCAGTGCTGCCTTATCAGTGCAGCTTATCAGTGTCGCCTCATCAGTGGCCATCAGTGCTGCCTCATAAGTGCCTATCAGTGCATCCTTATTAGTGGCCATCAGTGCCGACTTTTAGTGCTGGGACTTTGTTCTAATTAAACTAGGACCTTCTCGCTTATATGTGCTATCACAATATGTCACTGGATTAGTAAAATGACTCCTATCTTATCTCCTAAGATGTTTGGACTGCCACTGATTGTAATCATAAGATCATTTCACTTATTTGTATAATGACTAGGAAGTCCCTAGTCATTATACAAACAAGTGAAATAATCAGTGGCAGCAAACACAAGTCCAAATATCTTACAAGATAAGAATAATCTTATTAATCCAGTGACATATTGTGATAGGCTAGCACATGTGATATAGGTGAGCAGGTCCAAAATATTTTTGCATCATATACAATTAAAAGTCTTAACTGTATATGATGCAATTCAATATGCTCGCTCAAGGATGTTTAAGGAAATGAAATGAATAATATTTATTGAAATGATGCGTGCCTGCCAGCCATCGCCATACCTGGGGGCTTCCCTCTTCTCTTCTCTGCAATATCGACACATATTTACATATCATAACTTCCTCCCAACGATGCCATCGGGGAGGGTAGGCAGAGCATTAGGCTGCTAAGACCTGCCAGTGCCACACTTAGTAGTATTGGTGGCCGCCGGTCTGTCTGAACGTCCTCACTGGCCAGTATTACCATACCAGCAGGCAGCATGTTTTTGGGCCACCCTACTGGCCACTTCTACTTTTAATTATCATGTCCCACATTTTTAACATGCCCTCAGACAACTGTTTACAGACTTTAGGAAGATATTGAAGGTATAAAGACAAAATGCCTTATGCCGCGTACACACGGTCGGACTTTCCGGCATACTTGGTCCGGCGGACCAGAGTGTGCCGAACAATCCGCCCGTGTGTAGGCTCCGGCGGACTTTTCCGGCGGACTTTTTCCCAAAAGCCCACCGGACCTAGATTTGAAACAAGTTTTAAATCTTTCCGTCGGACTCAGTTTCGGGCGGAAAGTCCGCTCGTCTGTGTGCTGGTCCGACGGAAAGCCCGCTCGTGTGTATGCTGGTCCAACGGACCAGATACGACGCGAGGGCAGGGTATTGCATCTCGCACTCGCTGCAATAGGAAAAACAAATTTCCCATTCACCTAGGGAAAAAGTGTAAATAATAAAACACTACACAGGTTTTTAAAATATTTTATTAAACAGCTGCGGGGGGGATCTTCCTCCGGCTTCGGGGGTCTTCTTCCGGCTTCGGGGGTCCCTCCGGTTCATCTTCTCCCGGCGTCCGGTTGGTTCTTCGGCCAGCTCCTCTGCTGTCTTCAGGTAGCTCTCTTGCCAGCAGAGGTCCGGACTTCTGGGCTTCTTGTCTTCTGGGCTTTTTGTCTTCTCTTCTCCAGATGTTGACACGACACTCTCTCCGGCTGGACTGCTCTCTGAGGGCTGCGTTGTGACTTATATACGCGGAGACCCTGCCCCCTTTTGATGTCACAGTCCCTGGGCATGCTGGGACTGTGACGTTTTAGGGGGCGTGGTCACTGGGTGATGTTGACTACGCCTCCTAAAACCTCACAGTCCCAGCATGCCCAGGGACTGTGACATCAAAAGGGGGCGGGGTCTCCGCCTATATAAGTCACAACGCAGCCCTCAGAGAGCAGTCCAACCGGAGAGAGCGTTGTGTCAACATCTGGAGAAGAGAAGAGAAGACAAGAAGCCCAGAAGTCCGGACCTCTGCTGGCAAGAGAGCTACCTGAAGACAGCAGAGGAGCCGGCCGAAGAACCAACCAGACGCCGGGAGAAGATGAACCGGAGGGACCCCCGAAGCCGGAGGAAGATCCCCCCCCCGGAGCTGTTTAATAAAATATTTTAAAAACCTAAAATATTTTAAAAAATACTCCATACTCATTCACATAGGGTGGGGGGCCGGGATCTGGGGGCCCCCTTATTAAAGGGGGCTCCCAGATTCCGATAAGCCCCCCGCCCGCAGACCCCGACAACCAACGGCCAGGGTTGTCGGGAAGAGGCCCTTGTCCTCATCAACATGGGGACAAGGTGCTTTGGGGGAGGGGGGGCCCCGCAGGGCGCCCCCCCTCCCCAAAGCACCCACCCCCCATGTTGAGGGCATGCAGCCTGGTACGGTTCAGGAGGGGGGGGGCGCTCGCTCGTCCCCACCCCCTTTCCTGACCGGCCAGGCTGCGTGCTCGGATCGGGGTCTGGTATGGATTTTAGGGGGGACCCCACGCTGTTTTTTCGGCGTAGGGGCTTCCCTTTATAATTCACACCAGACCTAAGGGCCTGGTATGACCCGCGACGGGGCTCGCAAGGTGTCAAGCTCGCCGATAAAAGCGGAAAGATTGACATCCTTTTCTAGTCCCGTCGCACCCGAGTCACATTCAAAATGAACGGACTTGTCCGTGTGTGGGCAAGTCCGTTCATTCTGAAAGTCCGCCGTAACTCCGGCGAAAGTCCGTCGGAAAGATGGGCGGACTTAGCCCGCCGCAATAGTCTGGTCGTGTGTGGGCAAGTCCGTCCGTTTTAAAGTCCGGCGCACCTGGCGGACAAAGTCCGGCAAAAAGTGTGCCGGACCAAGTAGGACAGAAAGTCCGACCGTGTGTACGCGGCATAAGACATCATAAGTAAATAAACTATGTAGTGCATGCTGCAGCAAATTGTAGATATGACCAAATGGCTGTAACATTGCAGGGACATAACATGGTATGGTTAAAAAAAACCTGAACCTTCTCTGCTCTTGGTCAAGATATATATATATATACACTTACATATACATACATACACAGTGGATATAAAAAATCTACACTCTCCTGTTAAAATGTCAGGTTTCTGTGATGTAAAAAAAATGAGACAAAGATAAATAATTTCAGAACTTTTTCCACAAATAATGTGACCTATAAAGTGTACAACTGTGTAGCTGTGTTCAAAATTAAGCAATCACATTCAGTCTCATGTTAAAAAGGAGTCAGTACACACCTGCGATCATTTAACCGCTTCAATACCCGGCCATAGTCAAATGACGTCCACAGATGGGATCTCCCATCCTGGGTGGACGTCATATGACGGCCTCGGCTTTCCGCCGCTACTGCGGGCCCCCGGGGGCCCGCAGAGTGGCGATCGGGGTACCGTTGTGTCCCTCAGGACACAGCTGTTCCCCGATGGGGGTACTGAAGCAGCGGCGGCGGCGTGCGGAGGGCGGTGGAGCGTCGGTAACGGCGGATGCAGAGCGGCATTGGGAAGCGTGTACTTCTCGGTTTCCGGCGGAAGAGGAGTGATCAGGGCGGTGATCGGGGCTGAGGCTTTTCCCCTGGATACAGCTCAGCCCCGATCACTGTAGCCAATGGCATGGCTCTGCATCACATGACCGGCTGTGTCCAATCACAGCCGGTCACTAATGTAAACAAAACACACACAGTCAGATAGTAACTGCTGTTGCTGGGCTCTTCTCACACACCGATCCAGTGTGAGGAGAAGAGATCAGCTAACAGTGAGTTACTAATTACATGTACTACTGTGCCCAGATCGCCCCTCCTAAATAAAGAGTACCTGTCACCTCAGTACCTGTCACCTCAGTACCTGTCACCTCAGAGTACCTGTCATCTCAGAGTACCTGTCCATCACCTGCCATCAGAGTACCCGCCACCTCATCACCTGCCACCAGAGTACCCGCCACCTCATCACCTGCCACCAGAGTACTTGCCACCAGAGTACCCGCCACCTCACCACCAGAGTACCTGCCACCAGAGTACCCGCCACCTCATCACCTGCCACCAGAGTACCCGCCACTTCATCACCTGCCACCAGAGTACCTACCACCTCATCACCTGCCACCAGAGTACCTACCACCTCATCACCTGCCACCAGAGTACCCGCCACCTCATCATCTGCCACCAGAGTACCCACCACCTCATCACTTGCCACCAGAGTACATACAGCCAGTCAGCCAATATGTCCAGAAAGATGTACACCCCAGAAGAGGCATACCAGATCCTGAGTCTGACCGATGAGAGCAACGGGGAGCTCTCACCGCTCAGTTCAGATTCTGGTTCTGATTCGGAATATGAGCCCCCCGAAGGCAGCACATCCGGATCAGATTTAGAGGAGGAAGTAGTCCGTCCAAAAAGACAACGGTCTGAAAACCAGGCAGCTACCAGCAGTGCCAGCGGCGATAGACCCCAGGAGGAGGGGCCCAGTACAAGCGCTGCTAGACCCCAGGAGGAAAGACCCAGCACAAGTGGACGCCAAAGAAGTAGGGCCCAAACCCATCTTCCAGATTCCTTGGCAAACCCATTGTGTCTGCCTTCTACCACAGGGTCAGCCACGATCCCCCCTTTTACAGCACAGTCGGGTGTGCAGGTCAACACTGCAGGATTTACACAAATGGATTTTTTTAATTTATTTTTCCCGAACGATTGGATTCAAGGCATCGTGGACCAAACTAATCTGTTTGCCCAACAATTTATTGCAGCCAACCCCAGCTCCAGCTATGCCCGCCCTTTTGAGTGGAGACCGCTAACAGTAGTGGAGCTAAAATTGTTTTTAGGCCTAACCCTGAACATGGGGCTTACAAAAAAAAAAGTATTGGTCGACCAAACCCATCCAACATATGCCAATTTTTTCAGCAGCCATGTCCAGGTCCCGATACGAAATCATAATGCACTTCTTGCATTTCAATGACAACTCACAGTGCCCCCCCCCCCGAAATCACCCAAACTTTGACAAATTATATAAAGTTCGCCCCCTAATTAATTTTTTTTCCCAGAAGTTTGCCGAAGTTTATGTCCCTGAAAAAAATATATCTGTGGACGAATCCCTGGTGCATTTCACAGGCCGGCTGGGAATCAAACAATATATACCCAGTAAGAGGGCGAGGTATGGCTTGAAGCTTAACAAGCTTTGTGAAAGTGCCACCGGTTATGTGTACGCATTCCGCGTGTACGAAGGGAAAGATACCCAGCTCCAGCCCCCTGAGTGTCCCTCGTACATGGGAATAAGTGGGAAAATTGTTTGGGAGTTGGCATTCCCACTCCTCCAAAAAGGGTACCATATTTATATGGATAATTATTATACGAGTTTGTCCCTTCTCCGCCACCTATATCTCAAACAAACTTTGGCCTGTGGTACAGCTAGAAAAAACCGAAAGGGCTTCCCACAGTGTCTTGTCACCACAAACATTCCAAGGGGGGAATCGACAAGCTTGAGGAACGAAGAAGTGTTGGCTGTGAAGTGGAGGGATAGAAAAGACGTGTACATCATGTCCACCATCCACGATGACACCTCGGTGGAACTTCACAGAAGACGCGGTACCGTTCGCAAGCCAACCTGTATCGCTGAGTACAATAAATACATGGGGGGGGTGGATTTAAATGATCTGTTGTTGCAGCCCTATCTTTCAACAAGAAAAACCTTATTCTGGTACAAAAAAGTCGCAATTTACTTTTTTCATTTGGCCCTTTTAAATTCTTTCATAATATACCAAAAATCCACAGAAACGCCCACCACCTTCATAAAGTTTATTGAAGACATTGTCACTGCCCTGATTTATCAGCAAGTATCCCCCCCAGAAAGCATTCGCTCCGATTCTGTCAGCAGACTACATGAGCGCCATTTCCCAGACCATATTCCACCAACAGGATCCGGAAGACGACGCCAAAAAAATGTCGGGTGTGCACCAAAAGAGGAATTAGGAAAGATACGAGCTTCCATTGTACCGACTGTCCCTCCCAACCTGGCCTTTGCATCGGAGAATGCTTCAGGCGATATCACACTCTGGAAAATTATTAGTCCATATTTCTAATACTGCCATTTCCCCATTTTTAATTTCTGTCCTGAATATTTACCTTCCTCAACCAACCATATTATTGCCTTCCATGTGAACCGACCCTGGCCTGTTTCTCGACTATGCCTCTGTCTACCGTCTGCATTGTTTTTCCGCCATGTTTTTGCCTTTCACGTGAACTGACCCTGGACTGTATCGACTATGCCTCTGCCTACCGTCTATTTCTGCCTTTTACCTGCACTGACCTCGGCCTGTTGACCATGTTTTTGCCTGCCCCTTGGATTGATCTTTCACCCTGCTACACAGGGGTCTCACATATGTGAGGGGCTCCAGAATAGTGTTCGGAGTTCAGAAAAACAGTTTTTGGTTTTCTGTGTTCCCATAACAGGGTCTGGTTGCCCGGAGGCTTCAAAGCGATTTGGGTGGGAGAAGCCTCTACCCCTGTCCCCATTCTTTCCTGACCAATGCCCTAAGCTTGATGATACTGCCTGCTCCCTGGCCAAATACTCTGGCTGTGCTGACCATACCTCTGCCTGCTGCATGTACTAACTATGGACAGTATTCCTGCCTGCTGCATGGACGATCCTTTGATCCTTTTGCTGCTGCTGACCACATCCCTGCCTGCTATCTGGACTAATGCTTTGGCTGTGCTGACATCTCTACCTGTACTGACTATTCCTGCCTGCTGCCTGTTTTGCTGTCGCTGTCCACGTTCCTGCCTGCTGCCTGGACCGATGCTCTTCTCTGTGGACCACTGCACTACTAAAACTGCAGGTAATCTTTTCTTTACCCTTTACTCAGCAGAATGTATTTTGGTTTGTAATTGGTATGTACAGTACATGCTATGTGTTAGAAATATGAAGGGCCTTCAACAATGTGATAGGTTGGCAGGAATTTGTGTGTAATGTATGCTCCTAGAACAACTGACAGTGCTACTTGGATGTTGGGCCTCTGTATGTGGCCAGACTATGTAAAAGTCTCACACATGTGGTATCGCCATACTCAGGAGGAGTAGCAGAATGTATTTTGGGGTGTCATTTTTGCTATGTACATGCTATGTGTTGGAAATATCTTATGAATGGACAACTTTGTGTAAAAAAAAATGCGTTTTCATTTTTTTTCCACAGTTTCCAAAAACTTTGGGAAAAAAATGAACCATTCAAAAGACTAATTATGCCTCATAGATTATACGTTGGGGTGTTAGCTTTCTAAAATGGGGTCATTTTGTGGGCGTTTCCGTTGTCCTGGTGCTCCAGGGCCTTCAAAATTGTAATAGGTGGTTGAGAAATGAGATGTGTAATTTATGCTCCTAAAATGCCTGGAGCTGCTACTTCAATGTTGGGCCTCTGTATGTGGCCAGGCTGTGTAAAAGTCTCACACATTTGGTATCACCACACTCAGGAGGAGTAGCAGAATGTATTTTGGGGTATCATTTTTGCTATGTACATGCTATGTGTTGGAAATATCTTATGAATGGACAACTTTGTGTAAAAAAAAAATGCATTTTCATTTTTTTTCCACAGTTTCCAAAAACTTCGGGAAAAAAATGAACCATTCAAAAGACTAATTATGCCTCATAGATTATACGTTGGGGTGTTAGCTTTCCAAAGCTGATAGGTTGTCATCATATGAGATGTGCAATTTATGCTCGTAAAATGCCTGACGGTGCTAGTTGGATTTTAGACCTCTGTATGTGGCCAGGCTGTGTAAAAGTCTCACACATGTGGTATCACTATACTCAGGAGGAGTAGCAGAATGTATTTTGGGGTGTTATTGCAAGTATGCATGTGCTGTGTGAGAGAAATAACTTGTTATGACAATTTTGTGCAAAAAAAAAAAAAAATTTCCAAGAATTGTGGGAAAAAATTACAACTTCAAAAAGCTCACCATGCCTCTTGCTAAATACCTTGGAATGTCTGCTTTCCAAAAAGGGGTAATTTGGGGGGTATTTGTACTTTCCTGACTTGTTAGGGCCTCAAGAAATGAGATAGGCCTTCAGTACATCAGGTGTGATCAGATGTGATCATTTTTCAATGATTTGCACCATAGCTTGTAGACTCTATAACTTTCACAGAGACCAAATAATATACACTAATTTGGGTTATTTTTACTAAAGATATGTAGCAGTATACATTTTGGCCCAAATTTATGAAGAAAAATTACTTATTTGCAAAATTTTACAATAAAAACTAAAAAAAAGTGTTTTTTTTTTCAAAAATTTCTCTCTTTTTTCGCTTATATTGCAAAAAATAAAAAAAACAGCAGTGATTAAATACCACCAAAAGAAAGCTATGTTTGTGAGAAAAAAATGATAAAAATTTGGTTTGGGTACAGTGTAGCATGACTGAGTAATTGTCATTCAAAGTGTGAGAGCGCTGAAAGCTAAAATTTGGTCTGGGAAGGAAGGGTGTATAAAAGCCCTGTATTGAAGTGGTTAAAGTGCCTCTGATTAACCAAAAATAAAGTTCAGCTGTTTTAATAGGTCTTTCCTGACATTTTTTTAGTTGCATCCTACAGCAAAAGCCATAGTCCGCAAAAAGCTTCCAAAGCATTAGAGGGATCTCATTTTTAAAAGGTATCAGTCAGGAGAAGGGTACAAAAGAATTTCCAAGGCATTAGATATACCATGGAACACAGTGAAGACAGTCATTATCAAGTGGAGAAAACAACAGTGACATTATCAAGAACTGGACGTCCCTCCAAAATTGATGAAAAGACAAGAATAAAACTGGTCAGGGAGGCTGCCAAGAGGCCTACAGAAACATTAAAGGAACTGCTGGAATATCTGGCAAGTATTCTTCATATGTCTGGACTATGGGGTAGAGTGGCAAGACGGAAGCCTTTTCTTATGAAGAAAACATCCAAGCCCAGCTAAAAAACTTGTTTGAAGACTCCAAAAAGCATGTTGGAAAATGTGTTACGGTCTGATGAAATGAAGGTTGAACTTTTTGCCCATAATTCCAAAAGATATGTTTGGAGCAAAAACAACACTGCACATCACCAAAAGACCACCATACCCACCGTGAAGCATGGTGGTGGCAGCATCATGCTTTGCGGCTGTTTTTCTTCAGCTGGAACAGGGGCCTTAGTCAAGGTAGAGGGAATTATGAACAGTTCCAAATACCAGACAATATTGGCACAAAACCTTCAGGCTTCTGCTAGAAAGCTGAACATGAAGAGGAACTTCATCTTTCAGCATGATAACGACCCAAATCATACATCCAAATAAACAAAGGAATGGCTTCACCAGAAGAGCCCAGACCCGAATCCGATTGAAAATCTGTGGGGTGATCTGAAGAGGGCTGTGCACAGGAGATGCTCTCACAACCTGACAGATTTGGAGTGTTTTTGCAAATTTTGCCAAGTCAAGATGTGCCATGCCGATACCCACAAAAACTGAGTGCTGTAATAAAATCAAAAGGTGCTTCAACAAAGTATTAGCTTAAGGGTGTGCACACTTATGCAACCATATTATTTAAATTTTTTATTTTTACTTCCCTCCACCTAAAAGATTTCAGTTTGTTTTTCAACTGAGTTGTACAGTTTATAGGTCACATTAAAGGTGGAAAAATGATTTATCTTTGTCTATTTTTTTTACATCACAGAATCCTGACATTTTAACAGGGTTGTTAAAATGTGTGTGTATGTGTGTGTGTATATATATATATATATATATATATATATATATATATATATATATATATATATATATATATATATATATACACATACATACAGTGGGAACGGAAAGTATTCAGACCCCCTTACATTTTTCACTCTTTGTTATATTGCAGCCATTTGCTAAAATCATTTAAGTTAAATTTTTTCCTCATTAATGTACACACAGCACCCCATATTGACAGAAAAACACATAATTGTTGACATTTTTGCAGATTTATTAAAGAAGAAAAACTGAAACATCACATGGTCATCACATCACATGGTCCTAAGTATTCAGACCCTTTGCTGTGACACTCATATATTTAACTCAGGTGCTGTCCAAGTATTCAGATCCTTTGCTCAGTATTTAGTAGAAGCACCCTTTTGATCTAATACAGCCATGAGTCTTTTTGTGGAAAGATGCAACAATTTTTTCACACCTGGATTTGGGGATACCCTGCCATTCCTCCTTGCAGATCCTCTCCAGTTCTGTCAGGTTGGATGGTAAATGTTGGTGGACAACCCCTTCCCAGGCTTCCGACGGTTCATATCCCTCTTCGTCCTTGCTGGAACTGGAGCCATATCCTTTTTCCTTCTTGCTGGAGCTGGAGCCAATCACGACGAGCGATGTATTCTATTAATGAATACAAAGCCTGCTTGGATTGGCAGAGGCTGTAACATCATCAGCCCACGCCTCACTGACTCTCAAAGCCAATCCGAGCAGGCTAGTGTATGTAGCCTGCTCGAATTGGCAGAGGTTGTTAATCCAATCCGAGCAGGGTCTGTATTCATTTGAATACATCGCTCACCGGGATTGGCTCAGCGGTATATACTATATGTAGCCAAAGCTACATACAGTATTACCACACATCCAGCAGGCATCCGAGCAGCTGACCCAGCGTATAAGATGACCCCTGCTTTTTGGCCAGTTTTCTTAAGTGTAAAAGGTTGTCTTATACGCCAGAAAATACGGTACACTATCTCACAAAAGTGAGTACACCCCTCACATTTTTGTAAATATTTTATTATGTCTTTTCATGTGACAAAACTGAAGAAATTACACTTTGCTACAATGTAAATTAGTGAGTGTACAGCTTGTATAACTGTAAATTTGCTGTCCCCTTAAAATAACTCAACACACAGCCATTAATGTCAAAACCGCTTACAACAAAAGTGACTACACCCCTAAGTGAAAATGGTCCCAAAGTGTCAATATTTTGTGTGGCCACTATTATTTTCCAGTACTGCATTAACCCTCTTGGACATGGAGTTCACCAGAGCTTCACAGGTTGTCAATGGAGTCCTCTTCCACTCCTCCATGACGACATCACGGAGCTGGTGGATGTTAGAGACCTTGCCCTCCTCCACCTTCCATTTGAGGATGCCTCACAGATGCTCAATAGGGTTTAGGTCTGGAGACATGCTTGGCCAGTCCATCACCTTTACCCTCAACTTCTTTAGCAAGGCAGTGGTCATCTTGGAGGTGTGTTTGGGGCCTTTATCATGTTGGAATACTGCCCTGTGGCCCTGTGACAGACCTAGCTGGGACAGAGGCTTTTGGAGAGGACTGAATGCTAGCCTCTTGCCTTCTGATTATGGGCCCTGGATTTTAAGGGAACAATACTCTTTGCGATGTGTATGCCTGGGGACCTTGAAGTAATGTTACTTTGGATTCAAGTCCATATCCCCCCCAAATGCCAAAATTCTGGGAACCCTGTATATGCCATATTATAAATAGTGACTGATTCATAATGTTGGGGCTCATAGAAGATGTTGATGTCATCAACTCAAGCCAACTGTCTGCTGTCCGCTATAATGTGTTTATTGTAAATAAGGCTAGTGTGGGCTCTAATGCCCCGTAAACACGATCGGACATTGATCGGACATTCCGACAACAAAATCCATGGATTTTTTCCGACGGATGTTGTCTCAAACTTGTTTTGCGTACACACGGTCGCACAAGGTTGTCGGAATTTCCTTTCGCCAAGAACGCGGTCACGTACACCACGTACGACGAGACTAGAAAAGGCCAGTTCAGAACCAAGCGCGGCACCGTTTGGGCTCCTTTTGCTAATCTCGTGTTAGTAAAAGTTTGGTGAGAGACGATTCGCGCTTTTTCAGACTCGTGGTTTTCAGATTGTTTTCTGCTGTTCAGTTTGTGCTTGTGGGTTTGTATCTGCTCTTCAGTGCGTGCAGCAAGTGACGCGTGATTCTTGTCATTCTGTTCTTGTTCATTCATTACTGTTTTTCAGGTCGCTCTTCACAGTCCTTGCTGTTCTGCAGTGTGTTCTGTTACTTCGCTCTGAGCAACCGACCGTTTTCTAGCCACTTTGCGTATACGTACTCCCCATAGAGTTCGTGCTGTGCGGGGGCTTGGTGTTGGGGTCCTGACCTTGACACAAATCCAGTCCATGAACAGGGTGGGGAGGAGTTCATGGACCAAGAATTGGTTGCTTCAGTGTGACCAGTTCTGTCATATGCCTTTGCTCCGTGAGATCCGTGAGAATAATCCTGATGAATCCTGAACTTTCTCCGAATGACGGACCCCGTATTTCACTGTTTGTTGGCTTTGCTGACCCCCTATATCAGCAGGCAGGATACCTGCATGAGGCAAGCCATCACTCCGGAGCAGAGGCTGGTCACCACCCTGTGGTACTTGGCGACAGGGAGAAGCCTGCATGACTTGAAGTTCTCGACAGGCATCTCCCCCCAGGCTCTGGGGATCATTATCCCAGAGACCTGTTCTGCCATCATACAGGTCCTGCAGAAGGAGTATATTAGATAAGATTTTTATCCTTTAACATCACATTTTATTGTATTTAATGTTTGCTAATATATTGTATTTATTTCCTCATTCCCTAATTACCATGATTGGCATATGCTGTGAATGTCCCCTTTGTCCTCATGCATGCTTGATATTTTTGTAATTATTTTTTTGCTCCTTCATACATATTTGCCTTCACTTACCTCCTAAGCATGCTCTCCTGGCCCTATATTCACCTCATGTAGTCACTTAACAATGTATTTTATCAGCTCCATAGTAGTGTTTTATCCCAAACACCCCCTCAAATTTTTTGAAATGTGATTTGTGCTTCAAATTCATGCAGAGTGCCAGAGGCTTTTTTTAGGGGGTCCCCAAATCATTTGGAACCCTCCCTCCCCCCAACTGCTAATTCAGCTGATACCAATTCTCTATCTATCCTCAATCATCTATCTGCTGACTTTGCCAAACCCATACACACTATACCCATCTCTTTAGTGGTCAGATTTATGGATGAATTCCCCAAAGCATGTAGTGCAAGGGCCTGCCTGTATACTTTCAAATGGTAATGTTTAAAGTATTTGTATCCTATTATTATCTTGGTAGGTAATAGCAGAATGTCCAAATGTGCTCAAATGTGTACAGTGTGTATTTATATCTTTGTATTATGACACTTCTTACCTGTCCAGTGGGCTGCCAATAGTGTAACTAAGGAGGGGCTGTTCAAAGTAATACCCATTATTTAGGCATTCATCTCTAAATGAAGTGAAGAGGGTTACCTGTCCAAGAGTCCCCCCCCCTATAATATAGATATTAGAAATGGCCCATGAGAGGGGGGGGAGGGGGAATCTGATAGGTGTACCTTATACTTTGGTGTTTAAAAATTACCTCTAATAAATGGTATCTTGATGTTGGCCAACAATGTTTGTGTCTAATCTGCTTTCCCTATTTATGTGCACAAAGTCTAATTAATTTTTTTTATTTTACTCCACAGTTTCCTTCCACGCCACAGGAATGGCAGACTGTGGCCTCCCACTTTTCCCAGCGGTGGGACTTTCCTAACTGCGGAGGGGCAATTGATGGGAAACACGTCCACATCGTCCCACCATCCAACTCGGGGTTGTACTATTATAATTATATATAATATAATATGTCTGATGGTGGAGTTATCGCCCAGACAGGGTTCTACAGGCGTCTCCAGAATGGCAGCTTGGACTTGCCACCTCCAGAAGACAATGTGGAAGGACTCCCATTTGTCTTCGTTGCAGATGAAGCCTTTGCGCTGGGGGACCATCTTATGCGGCCATTCCCGATGAGGACCCTCACCCCGGACCAGAGGGTTTTTAATTACCGGCTGGCCAGAGCCAGAAGAGTGGTGGAGAACACGTTTGGAATCATGGCCAGCCGGTTCTGCCTATTTCTTACACGCATACATATGGCGGAGCATAAACTGAATCATATTATCCTGACATGCTGTGTTATACACAACTTTTTACGGAAACATTCTGCCAACTATGCTGGCTCAGTTGGGCCTGAGGCTGCAATTACAAATGAACCAACCCTGATGGCGCTTGAAAGTGGCCATCCTGGCTTGCCCTCCCTGAGTGCCCGTGATGTCCGGCTAAGATACCTTGAATTCTTTGCGGGTAGGGGGGCTATCAATATGCCAGAGAGTGTCTAAAACCTTTTTCAATTAAAAAAACAAAAAAAATACTCAAATTTTTGGTGACATTTACTGCTTGTGTTTGTTTTAGCTGACCCTGACAGAAATGTGGTGAGTCCTGAAAATGGCGTGATTGTGTAACCTTACAAAGCACTGTTGGGTGTTATTTACTAAAGGCAAAGACACTTTGCACTACAAGTGCAGTTGAAACTGCACTTGTAGTGCAAAGTGGATTTTCCTTTAGGAAATAACCCCCATTGTCACAGCAAACACCAATTCGAGCACCACAAAAGTGTTGTAGCGTTGAGACAATAATCCACACAATCTTGATTAACAATCTTTTTAATACCAGCACAACCACATGTGCATTTACAAAAGGTTTTTAAAACAAACCAACATGTTTGTTGTATAATAATTTTTAGGGTCACATTAGTAAAAGTTGCAATGTCCATTTAAGATAAAACAGGCATGTTTAAAACCAACAAGAGACACAAATTTTGAACTTACAAAGTTCACATTTGTTAAAACTTGAAGGCAATATCAGACATGAGTATTTACAAACTATGTTTGATATTGCGTTCAGATGGGGTGAAGTCACCCCAGGAAAAGCCAAATTTGGAAGATGCACACAAATTTCCGAATGTCAACATGTGCTACCTGCCATCATGGGGATCAAGGGACGTGTTTTGGGGGTGCAACCTCTTCCTCACAGCTAATTTATTATTGAGGAAGGGGTTGCACCCCCAAAACGCGTCCATTGATCTCCCGTGATGGCAGATAGCACATTTTGACACACTGTGTGCCTCTTCCAAATTTGGCTTTGCTAAAAATTTACACAAAAATGAAAATTAGTTTGACCACAACAAAAACCCAAGGGATTTCGAGGGGTTTTAAACTCTCCCTAAAACATCAGTGATGTCCTTCATTTTTTGCTGAACATCATTGATGTTTTTCAGGATGTTTTCCAAGTCCCTATTACAACCTATGATCTCCCCAATCAGGATCTGGGCACTTTCTGAGGTGAAAGGATCTGGATCCACAACATCACAATCACCTAAAAAGATAGAAACAAAAACACACCATGTATTATAAATATGGCAGCATCCATCTCTTACCTGAGCCTGTGGTCCCAGACACTCACCTGTTGTGATGACTATTTCCACCACGTCTTCCTCCTCCTGCTCTGCTGGTCTTCGGTGGATTTCCCCTTCTTCCAGAGGTGTGGGGTTTGTGGTCTCCTCGGATGAGGGGTGTCCTCCGAGTCTTTTATCCCCTATGTACAAAAAATAGGTATACTTAGCACACAGATATTTGATGGCAGAAATAGGAATATGAAACATTGCTTGGAAGTGGGGTACAATTGTCTGTTTTGGCAGAGTTCAAAGATGTTGCATTTGTCTTGTCCTTTGTCAAGCTTGAATACTTTACCTGTCTTGTACAAGCTTCACAGTTGGAGACACCCCTATAGTATACACTGGAGCACCTGTGTGGGCCCCTAAAAAAAAGTGTGTTCTTGTGTCCCACACTAGTGCTCCAGTGTCCAGATGTGAAAACTGCTGCTGAGTGTCCTCTCCTTACACAGAATCTAGTTTGCATTTCATTCTAGTAACAAACCCATCTACACAACCAAATTAGTTTCAGACAAGTAGGCCCTAAAAAATGTGGGGAAATGCATATGGCCAAAACAATGGTGTTTTCTAGGCCTAAGGAACAATGTTTGATACGAACGAATAATGTGCCCATGAACATGAAAGTTGACATTTTAAACTGGATAAAAGCACATGGAGCAGCACGAACGTAATAAACATAAAAAGAATCAGAACACAACACAACTACTTACTTTTTTGCAGCACTCTCCGGATCTTTCTGTACTGTTCATGCTCTCTTAACTTGAGGTCCGACCACCGCTTCCTGAGCTGATCCTTGGATCGTCGTACCCCGAAATTCCGGTGCAGACTCTTGACTACTTTCGCCATGATCTTGGCCTTTCTGACATTGGGGTTGGGGTAAGGTCCATACTTCCCATCATAGTCGGCCCTCTTCATTATGTCGACCATCTCCAACATCTCCCCAAAGGACATATTTGATGCCTTATATCGTCTCCTTCTGGATCGGGACATTTCAGGCTCCGGGCTTTCCTCCTCCTCCTCCTCGTTGGTGTAATTATCTGACACCTGCTGTGTCTCCGCCATGTGCTCTTGCCCACTGCGACGAACGAGAAGGGGCCAGGGAATAGACTAGAAAGAACGTCAGGGGTGGGCAGAGTTTCACGCATGCACAGTGTCTATAATGCGTAACACGTGTGCGTAGTACGTACGATCTGTGAGCGGAGGAAGGAGCAACGGAGGCGCCGATCGTGATAGCGAAGGTAAGATTTTACATTGGGCCTATACTGCTTCTAGATTAAGGCCTGTATTTGCACAAGTTTAGTAGACTTTAGGCTGACATTAGGGTTTGTCTTGTGTTGTGTCTTGCAGTGAAAATGGAGATCTTTAAAGATGAGGAATTTATGCCCATATTCATTGATATGTTCAGGGAGCTGCCTTGTCTATGGCAGATAAACCACCCTGAATATAAGAACCAAACAAAGAGGAAGGCAGCACTGGATAGTTTGTTGGAATTTGTGAAGCAGCTGATCCCCACGGCAGACATCACCTATTTGAAGGTTCTAATTGGTGGCCTGAGGAGCACATATCTAAGGGAGCGCAAGAAGGTACAGGAGTCCCAGAGATCAGGAGCTGCAGATGACATTTATGTCCCCAGGCTGTGGTACTATGACAGACTGCATTTTCTGGCAGGTCAGACTGAACCCGGGTCATCACTCTCCACTCTTCCTTCCACGCTTCCTTCCCCCCCAGCTGAGGCTTCTGACGCCCAACCCAGGCCTTCCAGGCAGCAACATGTGGAGGAGCCCAGATTGAGCCAGGTATAGCATTCCTCTCAATATTTCTGGTTGTCCAATCAATGATGTTAAATAGATGTTAATTTGGAGTACTAATTTATGATTGTGATTGATGAAGCAAAAACTAAAACCATGTCCCTTTTTCATACACAGGGAAGTCTCAGCCAGGAGGTGGCCGGGCCAAGCAGGCTGCCTGATATCCAGGTCCCTCCCCTACACCTGCAAAGACAAAGTGCCAGGAAGAGGAGTAACCTGGAGGAGGCTGCCATAGGCCTCTTTTGGAAGGCTACAGAGGTCCTGAGAACCCCCCACACTGTGGAGGAGGACTTTGCTGGCATAACTGCCTGCAAAATGATGCAGATGGAGGAGGGCCAATGACTCCTGTGTGAGTTCCTAATTTTGGAAGCTCTCAATAAGGGGTTGAGGGGAGAAAACATGTGCTACCCACATTTGTGACCTCACACATAGTCCTCCTTCTCCTCCTCCTCCAGGTCCTCCTCCTCCTCCTCCAGGTCCTACTCCTCCTCCTGCCACATCTCCAACACCAGAGCCACAGCATGGAAGGAAGCATCTAAGGAAGACCAGAGAGTGATGGCACTGGGTTCAGTCTGGTCTGGCAAAATATACAGCCTCTTGTAGTACCACAGCCTGGGGACAATACATGTCATCTGCTGCTTTACGGATCTCTGGGACTTCTGGACCAGACTGCACTCCCTTAGATATGGACTCCTCAGGCCACCAATTTTGCTGGAAAAGAATTGATGTCTGCCCTGGGGGTCCAAGGCTTCGCTAATTTCAGCTGTTTCTCCAGCGTTGCCTCCCTCTTTGTTTGGTTCTGAGCCCTTCATAAAGGATTTTTGTTTTCAATTATACTCGCCTATGTGTGTTTTCCTTCAAAAAGGACAATTTGTTTGTGAGTAGGCAGGTACATTTCAAATATACAATGTGAAATTAACAAGGGACACCAACACCAAACAATCTCCTTGAGATTCAATAATACAAGATAATAATGGTGTTGTGGTAACTTGACACACAAAACACACACAAAAATATTATGTAGTAAAACACCAAAAAACAACAATAAAAATAAATTAAAAAAATTAAAAAAATACAAACCCCCCCCCAAAAAAAAACAGCCTTGAAAAAAATACAAACCACAAAAAAAAGACAAAAACAGCCTTGAATAAAAAAATAATATTTAAAAACAACCAAAAAAATATTTGGTCAGATGTGACAAGTCTAAATATATTGAGGTAATCACAATAAATAATAAAGAAAGAAGTTTGTGAGAAGTCTGTGTGAATATGAGCAGCAAAACTACTTCATTCTTCTCACATTATAAAGAAGAAGAGAGTGCACTGTATTAAACTATTGAAAACACTGCAGCGTCACGAAAGTGCTGTATCCATTCCAAAGGCTAATTTTACCAGACCGAGCTGTTCCGTCTCGGAATTTCTTCTGAGCATGCGTGGCACTTTGTGCGTCGGAACCGGCCACACACGGTCGGAATTGACGCGATCGGATTTTGTTGTCGGAAAATTTTATAGCCTGCTCTCAAACTTTGTGTGTCGGAAAATCTGATGGAAAAAGTCCGATGGAGCCCACACACGGTCGGACTGTCCGACAACACGCTCCGATCAGACATTTTCCATCAGAAAATCTGACCGTGTGTACGGGGCATAAGAGTCTTTCACCCATTGTTGTTTGTGTTAATTAACTCTGCTATTGTGAGAAGGTTTTCTGTGTTTCTATTTATGATAATGTTGATTGTGTCGTCTGAGCTAAAAGACGGCAAGTCTGTCCTAAAGGTCATGTCTCTGAGTCACCTAGTCTGGGTAAATGATTTAGTAAACTAGCTCATGTTAATTAGGTTTCTGGTTTCAGTTGTATTGTTAGAGTAATATGAGCAGGAGGTGGGAACCTCCTCTTTATTTGTATATAAAGACCATGTTCAGCAACTAAACAAGTATCGTCTCGTTTTGTGCTTGTGAGCGGTTGGAATATCTGATATCTGTATTTAGACTGGGAGAAAGTGGTATATGACGAAAGCACTCAAGCGGAGTGTAGGGACGTTTCGTTACAGGCCCAGTCTCTGAAGGGGGGTCATGCTTGGCTTCAGTATGTCACAGTACATGTTGGCATTCATGGTTCCCTCAATGAACTGTAGCTCCCCAGTGCCGGCAGCACTCATGCAGCCCCAGACCATGACATTTCCACCACCATGCTTGACTGTAGGCAAGACACACTTGTCTTTGTACTCCCCACCTGGTTGCCGCCACACACGCTTGAGACCATCTGAACCAAATAGGTTTATCTTTGTCTCATCAGACCACAGGACATGGTTCCAGTAGCCCATGTCCTTAGTCTGCTTGTCTTCAGCAAACTGTTTGCGGGCTTTCTTGTGCATCATCTTTAGAAGAGGATTCCTTCTGGGATGACAGCCACGCAGACCAATTTAATGCAGTGTACGGCATATGGTCTGAGCACTGACAGGCTGACCCCCCATCCCTTCAACCTCTGCAGCAATGCTGGCAGCACTCATACAGCTATTTCCCAAATACAACCTCTGGATATGATGTTGAGCACGTGTACTCAACTTCTTTGGTCGACCATGGTGAGGCCTGTTCTGAGTGTAACCTGTTCTGTTTAACTGCTGTATGGTCTTTGCCACCGTGCTGCAGCTCAGTTTCAGGGTCTTGGCAATCTTTTTATAGCCTAGGCCATCTTTATGTAGAGCAACAATTCTTTTTTTCAGATCCTCAGAGAGTTCTTTGCCATGAGGTGCCATGTTGAACACTCAGTGACCAGTATGAGAAAGTGAGAGCGATAACACCAAATTTAACACACCTGCTCTCCATTCACACCTGTTACACTAACGAGTCACATGACACCGGGGATGTAAAATGGCTAATTGGGCCCAATTTGGACATTTTCACTTAGGGGTGTACTCACTTTTGTTGCCAGCGGTTTAGACATTAATGGCTGTGTGTTGAGTTATTTTGAGGGGACAGCAAATTTACACTGTTATACAAGCTGTACACTCACTACTTTACATTGTAGCAAAGTGTCATTTCTTCAGTGTTGTCATATGAAAAGATATAATAAAATATTTATAAAAATGTGAGTCACTTTTGTGAGATACTGTATGACCCGTGGAAGGGTCTGATTGCTCAGCACTGCTACATTTGGATCGTGTGCACTTCGCCTTCAACACTTGTTTTATATATATAGATAAATACACCGCCTGAAGCCCTGAAGTGTATTATATACTTTACACCGCCAAATGCACTGTATATATATTCAACACTGCCTGCAAGCCACTAACTAACCTGCCTAACATAGGTGTGCGCAGCCTATTGTATTAGGGTGTGCACCTCAAAGCTCCAACACATATGCCTTTGTGACATATTAACTGGCCTCTTCCCTACTGGTCATCCTAAAACAAAGGAGGGCAGCAGGTGAGCACACAGGGGGACCTGGGCAGCAGAAAGAAAAGGAACTGGGACAAAAGGGGTGGCATACATTGGTACCAATCCCCTGTATTTTCCTCCCGTGGCAGCTGAATATCGGCGACAGGAAGAGGAGGAGAAGCCTACTTTCAGCTGCTGCAGAAGAAAATACAGATCGGTCCCTTAATTTCCACTCTACCTGCCTATCCTGTCCAGGTTCTGGGGGGTCGGCAAGTAAGGATCGCGGCTTACCTGTCACCTGCCCACAATTGATGGGTTGCCATCTCTAGGATTAGGGTGTGCCCAGGCACACCTGGCACACCCCTTGTGCACGCCTATGCTGCCTAATCTAGCTCAAGTTCTCTCTATCTTTGTCCACTCCAACACACTTCACACGGCCGCAGTTATAGTGTGGGGCGTGGACTTGGCCCTCTAGGCCATAATTGGCCAAAGGCACCCGTCTTTGACCAATTACGGCTCTCGCAGCAGAGCACGCTGTGATTGGCCAAAGCATGCAGGTTAGGTGCATGCTTTGGCCAATCATCAGACGTCAATGCAACTCCAATGATCTCGCAGTGCATTATGGGGTGTTCCACGGCGCCCAAATTTGTCACGAACGCCCCATAATGTTTGATATTCAGCTAACACCTGATGTTCGAGTCAAAGTTACGTTTGACTCGAACATCGGCCCCATCCCTACATACAAGCCTTCCAAATATACACTTTTGATTTTTCTTGTTTAGCTTCCATAGACTTCAATGGGGTTCGCTGTTATGGGTTAGAACATTTCCCGTGTTCAGGAGTTCTGCTGCAAACTGAACAGTCCCATCCCTGCCTCCTACCAAGTTCACTGTTCAATAGCTGCAACCCAACATAGCAATCAACTCTTATCTCACACCACCATATCTCCCAAAGTCAATCAATTTCAGCACACCAGTCATGGTAAGTAACTTTGTTTCGGCATGCAGCTGTGCATCCAAGTTCTGAAAACACAGACATGCCACAGTTTGCTAAATACATGTTTTACAAAGAGCTCACCAAGTCAGGTCTCACTAAGTTCAATGACAAACCTGAAAACCACAAAGGATGGAAATCCCCCTTTAAAGCCACCATAAATGAACTAGATATCACTACAGAAGAGATAGATTGATTTGCTTATGAGGTGGCAAGGTATTCAATCTATTGAACATATATCAAAAGACTCAAAGATTTTCACATTAACAACCCTGCTGCAGGTCCTAACTACTTCGGCTCTCACAAATGTTTACCCCCTATGAACCAGACCATATTTTCACATTTCTGCTATGTGTCTATTCATTACTTATGATAAAGAATTGATACATACTGTTTTAGGGGGACAAACGGGGCTTTCTAAAGTCCTCTGAGAATTGTTTTAATTTATTTGCATTTTAAGGCGAAAAAGAGTAAAAATCTAAAAAAAAAAAGCATGTAAACCACTTGCTGACCGCCTCACAACGATATACGTCGGCAGAATGGTACGGGCAGGCAGAATCACGTACTTGTACGTGATCTGCCTCCCGCGGGCGGGGGGTCTGATCGTACCCCCCCGGTGCCCGAGGCGGTCGGCATTTCTCCCCCGGCGATCGGAGGTGAGGGGGAGGCCATCCATTCGTGGCCCCCCCTCGCGATCGCTCCCAGCCAATGGGATCTTTCCTCTGCTGCTGTATAGTAAACAGCAGCAGAGGAAGTGAAGTCATCTCTCCTCGGCTCTGTATTTTCCGTTCCGGCGCCGAGGAGAGAAGACATCAATGTGAGTGCACAACACACACACATACAGTAGAACATGCCAGGCACACATTACACCCCCAATCCTCCCCCGATCACCCCCTAATCACCCCCCCGTCACAGTGACACCAAGCATTACTGCACTGGTGTCAGTTTGTGACTGTTATAAGTGGTAGGGCAGTTAGTGTTAGGTCCCCTTTAGGTCTAGGATACCCCCCAACCACCCCTAATAAAGTTTTAACCCCTTGATCACCCCCGTCGCCAGTGTCACTAAGCGATCATTTTTCTGATCGCTGTATTAGTGTCACTGGTGACGCTAGTTAGGGAAGTAAATATATATTTTCGCCGTCATCATTTTATAGCGTCAGGGACCCCCATATACTACCTAATAAAGGTTTTAACCCCTTGATTGCCCTAGTTAACCCTTTCATCAGTGATCACTGTATAACTGTTACGGGTGACGCTGGTTAGTTAGTTTATTTTTTATAGTGTCAGGGCACCCGCCGTTTATTACCTAATAAAGGTTTAGCCCCCTGATCGGTTATATAACTTAGGTTTTAGGGTCAGATAGGGTCTGCGTCGCCCCAGGCAGCGTCAGGTTAGCGCCAGTACCGCTAACACCCATGCATGCACCGTACACCTCCCTTAGTGGTATAGTATCTGAACGGATCAATATCTGATCCCATCAGATCTATACTAGCGACCGCAGCAGTTTAGGGTTCCCAAAAATGCAGTGTTAGCGGGATCAGCCCAGATACCTGCTAGCACCTGCGTTTTGCCCCTCTGCCCGGCCCAGCCCACCTAAGTGCAGTATCGATCGATCACTGTCACTTACAAAACACTAAACACATAACTGCAGCATTCGCAGAGTCAGGCCTGATCCCTGCGATCGCTAACAGTTTTTTTGGTAGCGTTTTGATGAACTGGTAAGCACCAGCGGCCTAGTACACCCCGGTCATAGTCAAACCAGCACTGCAGTAACACTTGGTGACGTGGCGAGTCCCATAAGTGCAGTTCAAGCTGGTGAGGTGGCAAGCACAAGTAGTGTCCCGCTGCCACCAAAAAGACAAACACAGGCCCGTCGTGCCCATAGTGCCCTTCCTGCTGCATTCGCCAATCCTAATTGGGAACCCACCACTTCTGCAGCACCCGTACTTCCCCCATTCACATCCCCAACCAAATGCAGTCGGCTGTATGAGAGGCATTTTCTTTATGTCCTCCCGAGTACCCCTACCCAACGAACCTCCCCCAAAAAAGATGTCGTGTCTGCAGCAAGCGCGGATATAGGCGTGACACCCACTATTATTGTCCCTCCTGTCCTGACAATCCTGGTCTTTGCATTGGTGAATGTTTTGAATGTTACCATTCACTAGTTGAGTATTAGCATAGGGTACAGCATTGCACAGACTAGGCACACTTTCACAGGGTCTCCCAAGAAAAAAAAAATATATAAAATAAAAAAAATAGTTGTCGTTTCATTGTTCTCTCTCTCTCTATTCTCTCTCTATTGTTCTGCTCTTTACTGTATTCTATTCTGCAATTTTTTATTGTTATTATGTTTTATCATGTTTGATTTTCAGGCATGCAATTTTTTATACTTTACCGTTTACTGTGCTTTATTGTTAACCACTTTTTTGTCTTCAGGTACGCCATTCACGACTTTGAGAGGTTATACCAGAATGATGCCTGCAGGTTTAGGTATCATCTTGGTATCATTCTTTTCAGCCACCGGTCGGCTTTCATGTAAAAGCAATCCTAGCGGCTAATTAGCCTCTAGACTGCTTTTACAAGCAGTGGGAGGGAATGCACCCCCCCCCACCGTCTTCCGTGTTTTTCTATGGTTCTCCTGTCTCAACAGGGAACCTGAGAATGCAGCCGGTGATTCAGCCAGCTGACCATAGAGCTGATCAGAGACCAGAGTGTCTCCAAACATCTCTATGAGCTAAGAAACCAGAAGCTACAAGCATTTCATGATTTCGCCGGATGTAAACAGCGCCATTGGGAAATTGGGAAAGCATTTTATCACACCGATCTTGGTGTGCTCAGATGCTTTGAGGGCAGAGGAGAGATCTAGGGTCTAATAGACTCCATTTTTTTCAAAAAAAGAGTACCTGTCACTACCTATTGCCATCATAGGGGATATTTACATTCCCTGAGATAACAATAAAATATATTTTTAAAAAAATGAAAGGAACAGTTTAAAAATAAGATAAAAAAGAGATAAAAAAAAAAAGAAAAAAAAAAAAGCACCCCTGTCCCCCCCTGCTCTCACGCTAAGGCGAATGCAAGCGATGGTCTGGTTTCAAATGTAAACAGCAATTGCACCATGCATGTGAGGTATCACCGCGAAGGTCAGATTGAGGGCAGTAATTTTAGCAGTAGACCTCCTCTGTAAATCTAAAGTGGTAACCTGTAAAGGCTTTTAAAGGCTTTTAAAAATGTATTTAATTTTGTTGCCACTGCAAGTTTGTGCGCAATTTTAAAGCATGTCATGTTTGGTATCCATGTACTTGGCCTAAGATCATCTTTTTTATTTCATCAAACATTTGGGCAATATAGTGTGTTTTAATGCATTAAAATGTAAAAAAGTGTGTTTTTTCCCCAAAAAATGTGTTTGAAAAATCGCTGCGCAAATACTGTGTGGAAAAAAAAATGAAACACCCACCATTTTAATCTGTAGGGCATTTGCTTTAAAAAAATATATAATTTTTGGGGGTTCAAAGTAATTTTCTTGCAAAAAAAATTTTTTTTTCATGTAAACAAAGTGTCGGAAAGGGCTTTGTCTTCAAGTGGTTAGAAGAGTGGGTGATGTGTGACATAAGCTTCTAAATGTTGTGCATAAAATGCCAGGACAGTTCAAAACCCCCCAAATGACCCCATTTTGGAAAGTAGACACCCCAAGCTATTTGCTGAGAGGCCTGTCGAGTCTATGGAATATTTTATATTGTGACATAAGTTGCGGGAAAAAGACAATTTTTTTTTTTTGCACAAAGTTGTCACTAAATGATATATTGCTCAAACATGCCATGGGCATATGTGAAATTACACCCCAAAATACATTCTGCTGCTTCTCCTGGGTACAGGGATACCACATGTGTAAGACTTTTTGAGAGCCTAGCCGCGTACGGGACCCCGAAAACCAAGCACCGCCTTCAGGCTTTCTAAGGGTGTAAATTTTTGATTTCACTCTTCACTGCCTATTACAGTTTTGGAGGCCATGGAATGCCCAGGAGGCACAAACCCCCCCCCCCCCCAAATGACCCCATTTTGGAAAGTAGACACCCCAAGCCATTTGCTGAGAGGTATAGTGAGTATTTTGCAGACCTCACTTTTTGTCACAAAGTTTTAAAAATTGAGAAAAGAAAAAAAAAAAAATGTTCTTGTCTTTCTTCATTTTCAAAAACAAATGAGAGCTGCAAAATACTCACCATGCCTCTCAGCAAATAGCTTGGGGTGTCTACTTTCCAAAATAGGGGCATTTGGGGGGGGGGGGGGCGTTGTGCCACCTGGGCATTCCATGGCCTCCGAAACTGTGATAGGTAGTGAAGAGTGAAATCAAAAATTTACACCCTTAGAAATCCTGAAGGCGGTGATTGGTTTTCGGGGCCCCGTACGCGGCTAGGCTCCAAAAAAGTCCCACACATGTGGTATCACCATACTCAGGAGAAGCAGTTAAATGTATTTTGGGGTGTAATTCCACATATGCCCATGGCTTGTGTGAGCAATATATCATTTAGTGACAATTTTTTGTAATTTTTTTTTTATGTCATTATTCAATCACTTGGGACAAAAATATTAATATTCAATGGGCTCAACATGCCTCTCAGCAATTTCCTTGGGGTGTCTACTTTCCAAAATGGGGTAATTTGGGGGGGTTTTGTACTGCCCTGCCACTTTAGCACCTCAAGAAATGACATAGGCAGTCAAAAAATAATAGCTAAGTGAATTCCAGAAAATGTACCCT
This sequence comes from Aquarana catesbeiana, assembly GCF_042186555.1. Lineage (NCBI taxonomy): Eukaryota > Metazoa > Chordata > Amphibia > Anura > Ranidae > Aquarana > Aquarana catesbeiana. The sequence goes on from NC_133329.1 coordinate 46,559,261, forward strand.
AGTTTGTAGACGCTATAACTTTTGCGCAAACCAATAAATATACGCTTATTGACATTTTTTTTACCAAAGACATGTGGCCGAATAAATTTTGGCCTAAATGTATGACTAAAATTGAGTTTATTGGATTTTTTTTTATAACAAAAAGTAGAAAATATCATTTTTTTTCAAAATGTTCGCTCTTTTTCCGTTTATAGCGCAAAAAATAAAAACCGCAGAGGTGATCAAATACCATCAAAAGAAAGCTCTATTTGTGGGAAAAAAAAGGACGCAAATTTAGTTTGGGTACAGCATTGCATGACCGCGCAATTAGCAGTTAAAGCGACGCAGTGCCAAATTGTAAAAAGTGCTCTGGTCAGGAAGGGGGTAAATCCTTCCGGGGCTGAAGTGGTTAAAGTTATTTAAAAAAGAAATAAAGTTTTTGGGTTCTTTTGCATATATTTCATTTTTCTTATAATGCACAGTGGCATCTGGTGCTCAAAAATTTTTTGGGGGGTGCAAACAAACTGAAAAATACTGAAACCCCCCATCAATTGCAGCCTCACTGTGCCCATCAAATGCAGCCATTGTGCCTTTTAAATGCAGCCACTGTGCCCATCAAACACAGCCATTGTGCCCATTATACACAGCCACTTGTGCCCATCATACGCAGCCACTTGTGCCCATCATACACATCCACTTGTGCCCCATCATATGCAGCCACTTGTGCCCCATCATATGCAGCCACTTGTGCCCCATCAAATGCAGCCACTTGTGCCCCAGCAAATGCAGCCATTTGTGCCCCATTAAATGCAGCCACTTGTGCCCCATCAAATGCAGCCACTTGTGCCCGTCAAATGCAGCCACTTGTGCCCGTCAAATGCAGCCACTTGTGCCCATCATATGCAGCCACTTCCCCCCCATCAAATGCAGCCACTTCCCCCCCATCAAATGCAGCCACTTGTGCCCCATCATATGCAGCCACTTGTGCCCCATCATATGCAGCCACTTGTGCCCCATCATATGCAGCACTTGTGCCCCATCAAATGCAGCCACTTGTGCCCATCATATGCAGCCACTTCCCCCCCATCAAATGCAGCCACTTCCCCCCCATCAAATGCAGCCACTTGTGCCCCATCAAATGCAGCCATTTGTGCCCCATCAAATGCAGCCTCTTGTGTCTGTCAAATGCAGCCACTTGTGCCCATCAAATGCAGCAACTTATGCCTGTCAAATGCAGCCAGTTGTGCCCATCATATGCAGCCACTTGTGCCTGTCAAATGCAGCCACTTGTGCCCCATCAAATGCAGCCACTTGTGCCCCATCAAATGCAGCCACTTGTGCCCCATCAAATGCAGCCACTTGTGCCCCATCAAATGCAGCCACTTGTGCCCGTCAAATGCAGCCACTTGGGCCCATCATATGCAGCCACTTCCCCCCATCAAATGCAGCCACTTGTGCCCCATCATATGCAGCCACTTGTGCCCCATCATATGCAGCCACTTGTGCCTGTCAAATGCAGCCATTTGTGCCCATCATATGCAGCCACTTGTGCCCGTCAAATGCAGCCACTTGTACCCCATCAAATGCAGCCACTTGTGCCCCATCAAATGCAGCCACTTGTGCCCATCATATGCAGCCACTTGTGCCCCATCAAATGCAGCCACTTGTGCCCATCATATGCATCCACTTGTACCCATCATATGCAGCCAGGCTCGGCTGTCACTTCACTAACCCCCTCTACTTACCACTCCTCTCCTGGAGTGGCGGGGCTCTCCTCCTTGGCGGGAAGTGGCGGCTCTTCTCCTCGGCGGCTCTTCTCCTTGGCGGCTCTATTCCTCGACGGCTCTTCTCCTCGGCGGCTCTCTTTCTCGGTGGCTATCATCTCTTCCTCGGTGGCTCTTCTCCTCGGTGGGAAGCGCCGGATGCGGCTCCTGTGTCCGCTTGTCTCCTCTTCCGCCAAAGCATTAAGCATCCAAAAAGATCGCCTACTGCTTTGGCCAATTGGGAGACAGGTCTTACTGACCTGCCTGCTGATTGGCAGGGAGGAACATTAGTGTGAAAATAGCAAAAATTTATTTGCTATGCCACACAACAGGGTGGGATCAGAATGCAGTGCTCTGCGCCCCGAGCCCACCTTATTTTGAAGCCTATTAGAGCCTCTCACGTGCTTCAAAATACACACCCCCGCCTATCCCCGCCATAGTAATTCATGTGTCCAGCATCCTGAAAGGGGCCGGGTACATGAATAGGGAGGGCGGCGGAGGTGTCAGGGGGGGGCGGTGGCCGTGCGCCCACAATGCATGGGCCGCCACTGATAATGCATCAGTAATTTAAAGTTCTTACTAATTTAAAATAAAATAGATATACCCTAAACCATATATTTTTAAAGTAAATCCTTAACCACTTACGGACCACCAGAGATAAAAGACAAGATGCGCCAATCTAAGTGCAGTATTAAAACGTAGCTTTAATATAAATATAAAAGAAACGAACGGCCAAATTGCTACTCACTTCATTTTCATATTCATTTTTATTTTAACATTTTTTCACGTTTCCATTTCCCATTCTTCATATTGCTTTTCATCATTTTCTTTTTCTACTTTTCATCTACACTTCCTCATATTCCCCCTTTTCTCTTTTCTAGGGTATGAATTCCATCTGTTTATAGTTCTCTTTAAAATTTGCATCACCACTTGCTCTTTCTACAATTACCTTATATATTGCTAGCACCTTTTGTCTCCTGCTGACGCTTAGCTACGGACTCCAGCCTCTCTATAAAGGATGCCTACTCCATCAGCCTATTAGAGCTGAAGAAAATGCGGATGCATTTGTAGCACTGGTAGATTTTCCAATCTACCGCTTATAGGTAAATTTAGTGGGTCATCTGTTCTGTACATAGTCAGATTTAGCCTCTTTTCCAGTTTTTGCTGTGTTGCGTGTAGTTTCACACTGTGCCTGTGGGTGTTGTTGTCACCAGAGGTCGATGTTGGAAAGGCAACACGTTGAAGCGTATGAGTGCTCCTCTGTCCCGGAGATAACTCGGCGGAGGTGGTCCTCCGAGTTGCATTCTGGGAGAGGGTATTTATGGGACAGACGCCATGTTTAAGGGTCTTTTTTCTTTCCACCTGCTGGCCCTCCTGGCCGACAGGTATGTGTTAGGTGTAATACCGCGTGGTCCTCTGACCGGGAGGATCGCGTTGCTGCAGCGTGTGGGTGGGCCCAGAAGTCTGTCTGGGGCCTACTACAGCAGCTTTGGAGATGGTCCTGTGCTGTCTGTCCTGCGGAAAGTAGCTGGACAATTGAAAAGAACCCAGGGGAGGACCCGTCATGGAAGGATCATGCAGAGTGCTGGTCTGGAGAGGGGCCTGGTGACTCAATTGGAGGACGCATCCTAAAGTAATCCTACCGCATAGTACTGCCGGGTTGGCTTAAAGGTTCTAGTACTGTGTTTGCTGTTTATCGAAAACCATTACATCCTGTAGCAGAGGATCGTACTGGTTTTATTCCACTCAAGTCTGTGGCAGAGACTTTTTGTTCGTGCTGCGTACCGGCTGCTAGGTTAATGAGAGAAACCTATCCAGGCGGGCAAAGATTTAACTCTGAAAGGAAAGTACATTCATCTACAAGATTTAAATTCCTTAATGCTACACCAAGAAAAGGTATTTGAACTTCCCTGCAACTCTTCTTCTACCTCTCTCCTGCTACGTCTTCCAGTTATCTCCCATTAAAGCATTCAAAAAAATACTCAAGTGACTGGTGCCTACACTGTCTGGTATTAAGCTCAACGGGACCCTAGACCCGGTACTGGTGAAATTACAGGTAACAAAGGTGACGGTAACAGCCCGCTCTAAATCAGCAGCTCCACTGTGAGTTAGTGCTACACATTGAAACGTGTCATCTGACACGTCCATACGCCATTTCCGCTGCCCTGTTCCTAGTGTAAGGTGCGCTTCACGCTGGTTTTCATCCGGTTCCTGCTTCCGGTCCTGGCTTTCGGTGCCCGACTAGATGCCGGCTCACCTTGCGGACACCTGGGTTTTACCATCTTCCCCACAGCCTAGCACCCATCAGTGGAGATTTCCACACTGTGGACAGCCTCTCCACCCTCTCCCCAGCGCCTTGATCACATCGTTTGGAGCCTGCACCGTGAACAGCTGAGATGACGTCCCTGGGCTAGCTACACGTTTTTATGTGCCTTACTTTTACCTTGTCCTTGTGAGTAGCCATTTCGCCGTTCGTTTCTTTTATATTTATATTAAAGCTACGTTTTGATACTGCACTTAGATTGGCACATCTTGTCTTTTATCTCCACATTGCCTTTCAGAGTTCTGCTTCTACTCTCAACAATGCAGCCGCTGGTGCATAGTATCATTCTCATTTGAACTTTATATTATTTCATTGCTATTTTTGGGACTTCCTAGGTATAGCGTATATGTGTCCTGTATTGCCAATACTTATACGCCTTATCGTAGCCATACATTGTCTTTTTGGACATTTTGAACATTTGGGACATTATTTTGATATCCTTATTTCTTCCTCATGTTTGGTTGAGATCTTACGCCATGTCTCCCTTTTTCACTTACGGACCACCCGCCGCAGTTTTATGTCGGCTGTTTGAAGGAGGATATCTTTGTTATGGCAGCAGCTAGCTGCCATAACCTCGGTATCCACTTCTTCAATGGGGGGTCCGCTATAAAATAAAAGTGGTCTCTACGGCGGATTCGCCGCAAGATCACTTTTATTGGCGGCGGGAGAGGGCCCCCCCTCCCACTGCGCTCCATTGCTCTCCGCGGCTTACCGGAGCCGCTGGCAGCGGCGGAGGTGATCGCATGTTGTCTGCTGTCAGGTATGGAGACGAGTGAGGGGCCCCCACCCATCTCCATGCAATTGCTGGGCAGAAGCGACGTCAAAACGTCACTTCCACCCACAGCTCTTAAAGGGCCATTTTTTTAAACTAATTTTTTTAAATGACAATTTTTATTTTTATTTTATTGCATTTTAGTGCAAATATGAGATCTGAGGTCTTTTTGTCCCCAGGTCTCATATTTAAGAGATCCTGTCATGATTTTTTCTATTACAAGGGATGTTTACAATCCTTGTAATAGGAATAAAAGTGAATTTTTAAAAAAAAAACAGTGTAAAAATAAAAGGTAAAGTAAATAAGAAAAAAAATTTAAACGCTCCCCGTCCCGACGAGCTCGCGTGCAGAAGCAAACGCATACGTGAGTAGCACCCGCATATGAAAACGGTGTTCAAACCACACATGTGAGGTATCGCCGTGATCAGTAGAGAAAGAGCAATAATTCTAGCCCTAGACCTCCTCTGTAATTCAAAACATGAAACCTGTAGATTTTTTTAAACGTCGCTTAGGCTGGATTCACACTTATGCAGTTTTAGTGCTTTTTGCATTTTGCAGATTTGCACTACAGTCCATTTAACATGGTTTCCTATGGAACACGTTCTGTAGTGCAAATCTGCAAAATGCAAAAAGCACTAAAAATGCATAGGTGTGAATCCAGCCTTATGGAGATTTTTAAGGGTAAAAGTTTGTCGCCATTCCACGAGCGGGCGCAATTTTGAAGTATGACATGTTGGATATCAATTTACTCCGCTGTCTTATATTTCAATTAAAAAAAGTGTATTTTTTCCAAAAAAAGTGCACTTGTAAGACCGCTGCGCAAATACGGTGTGACAGAAAGTATTGCAACGACTGCAATTTTATTCTCTAGGGTGTTAGAAAAAAAAATTATAATGTTTGGGGGTTCTAAGTAATTTTCTAGCAAAAAAAAATGTTTTTAACTTGTAAACAACAAATCTCTGAAAGAGGCTCGGTCCTTAAGTGGCTAAAGAATACAATGTATATATTTATAGAATAATAGGAAATGGAAATGGGACTTTACATGAAACATGTCATTGTGGGTAGGAATAATATGTATGAATAAATTAAATAAATTTTAATTGAGTTTGATATCATTAACCCCTAAGTCCCATTTCTATTTCCTATTTTTCTACAAATTAATTAGGGATGGAAGCATGTCATTGTTATACCAAGGTTGCGATAGGTCACTTCCTCTGAAATGTATATATGTGCTTTATATTATTTTTTTTCCAACAAATTATTTAAATTAGAAGCATGGAACAGGAGATGGAACTGTTCAATAATGCTTATACATGTTGAAATTCATGTGTTAAGTAGTAAAATAAGAGCATGTCCTGGTTACTTAAAGTGGGGTTCCACCCAAAAAAACAAAACTACATGAAAAATCCTAAAAAGAAATACAAAAAAACATTTGGATATTTTTTTTTTACTTACCTCTAAATGCCTGTTGCTAGGGGGTCCCTCGTAGTCTGCCTCTTCCAGTGCCTGGGCTGGTGACATCACTTCCCCATCGGCACAGGAAGGGCTCGGCTCTGCTCCCTCCCTCCTGTCAATCATCTGGGACCCATTACATGTGCAGTGGGTGCCAGTCTGTATAGCCACAGCCCGGGTCCACAGTTGCAATGCCGGCGCCACTGAACGGAGGGGGAGAGGAGCGGGACTTCGATCCCCCGCATCGCTGGACCCTGGGACAGGTAAGTGTCATTAAAAGTCAGCAGCTGCAGTATTTGTAGCTGCTGACTTTTAATTTTTTTTTTTTGACTGGAACTCCTCTTTAAGATGCCTTTCACACTGATACATTTTTCCTGTGTTTATTCTGCAAGAAAAACGCAAGAAATTTTTTACCTTTTTAATCCTATGGGACTTTTCACAGCACTGTGCTGTGGGGGCGGTGCATTTTGAAAAGTTGTGAATACTGCAAAACGCAGCCTACCATTGAAATGAATGGAAATTGCTGCAAATCACGGTAAATTTGCTGTAAAAACGTACCTCGATTTGTGTTTTTGGTGCGTTTTTGAGTCACAAGAACATTTTTCACAGGTGCAGGCAACCCAAAAACACACCAGAAACACCGCAGAAAGGTGGTAAAAACAAATATGCGTTTTTACCTCTGTGACGGACTCACCAGGGACAGAGGCTTTTGGAGGGGACTAAATGCTAGCCTCTTGCCTACCGAATATGGGCCCTGGCATTTGAGGGAGCTACAAGCATTTAGGAAGATGTTCTGTTATGTAATGCAAAAAGACACTATTACATTTAACAATCAAGGAACCCATGATGGTCTCTGCCAAACTGAAACTCAGTAAACAGATGTATGTGAAAAGAAAGCTGATTAATGAGATCTGGAAAGTCCTGGGTCTTCTGTTAAGGTCTGAGGAGGGGGGAGATCAGTGCTTGTATTGTTCATTGTGCTAACTAACTCATCTATTGTTTGTCTGCAAACTAATATAAAAGTGTAATGTAATGTTGTGACCTTGGGGCCAGGAAGTCTGACCTGAAGTGGGGATACCTGATAAATCACAACATCACCCAGGTGGCTAATTGTTTAATCACTTCAGCCCCGGAAGAATTTGCCCCCTTCCTGACCAGGCCATTTTTTGCGATACGCTACTGCGTCGCTTTAACTGACAATTGCGTGACCATGTGACATTGTAGCCAAACTAAATTGACGTCCTTTTTCCCCTACAAATAGAGCTTTCTTTTGGTGGTATTTGATCACCTCTGCGGTTTTTATTTTTTGCGCTATAAACAAAATAAGAGCGACCATTTTGAAAAAAACACAATATTTGTTACTTTTTGCTATAATAATTATCCCAAAAATTAAAAAAACAAAAGACACATTTCTTCGTCAGTTTAGGCCGATACCTATTCTTCTACATATTTTTGGTAAAAAAAATTAGCAATAAACGTATATTGATTGGTTTGTACAAAAGTTATAGCGTCTACAAAATAGGGGATAGATTTATGGCATTTTTACATTTTTTTTTTTTACTAGTAATATGGCGGCAATCTGCGATTTTTATCGGGATTGCGGCGGACAGATCAGACACTTTTGACACTTTTTTGGGACCATTGTCATTTATACAGCGATCAGAGCTATAAAAATGCACTGATTACTGTATAAATGTCACTGGCAGGGAAGGGGTTCACACTAGGGGGCGATCAAGGGGTTAAATGTGTTCCCTCAGTGTGTGTTCTGTGGGGGGATGGGACTGACTGAGGAGGAGGAGACCGATCATTGTTCCTAAGCAACCCCTGACAGAATGTGGATTTATGTGTTTACCTTACGGCACGTGCATCGACTCCTTAGTGATGAGGCGTCCCCTATACCCCCTAAAGCACTTGCCGTACAGCTACGGCGATTTGCGCACGGGAGGCATTCTGCCGCCGTCTCTCACTCACAAATCTGTCTGACAGGGAACTCAAGAGATAAGACAGCTAATCTAACTGCAGCTCCCACCCCTCCTCTGTGATACTGACAAATGCAGAACAATTTTATCCAAAATCAGCCCTTTTGAAGGGATGTACAAAAACGAGAAGACTGCAGGTAAACAAGTAAAACTTATGTAGGGGGACTTGTTTCATCTCTGTTTATCACCTGAGGCTGTTCACTGCACTGGGTATATGAGAGCCCCCTGGAAGATTTGCCACCCTTCATGACCAGGCCTCACCCGAAGCCGACCCGTCCTTCAGCTCTGCCATCTTAAGTAAGGGAATCAGGAAGTGAAGCCTTGCGGCTTCACAGCCTGGTTCCTTACTGCGCATGCGCGGGTCGCGCTGCGTGTCCTGAGTGTTCCTTGCTGTCTTCTGGGACCTGTGTGTCTCCCAGAAGACAGCAGGGGGGGGGACGGAGGAGGGGCCGGACATGTCGTCGATCACCACGAATACTGCAGCGATCTTTTGTCGGAAGTGGGAGCAAATACCTGTATTAGACAGGTATCTGCTCCCCCGCCCCCCTGAAAGGTGCCAAATGTGAGGGGAGGAATCTGGACAGCGGAAGTTCCATTTTTGGGTGGAACTCCGCTTTAATTTTTGTGCCTAGCTGGTGTTTTCTTACTGTGGGGGAGGTGCTTGTACTAGGGGAAGGCATAGATTAGTGTCCCTGCTTTGCAGGAACACATGGTCCATGCCTTCTGTACTGACAGAACGGCAATCTGCCTTGTTTACATAGGCAGACCGCTGGTTTCCCTCTGTACCGAAGAATCAACAGGTGCCAGCGGACATCGAGTCCGCAGTACCCGCTGTGATTAATCACAGCAGGAGCAGGCCAGTGGCAGTGCGCAAGCATGCCCCAGACCCGGAAAGTGTCAGATCACACACTAGATACGTGATCCGGCACAGCCATACCACTTTGCCACTGTGCATCTAAATTATACGGTCAGCAAGTGGTTAATGCCACTTGGGACAGACTTGAGCGTAGCTTTGGCAGCCCAAAAGCCATTGAGGAGATTTGAGTGAAAAGGTTGCAGCAGTTATTAGGTGTATATACAAGGAGACAGGGGTGTGGTGACATCACAGACCAAACATGGACATGGCCATATTTGGTTGGTAATATCATCACCATTCCTCCCTTATGCTTAGGGAGGAAACTGATACTACCTGCACCTGTTTGCAACCTTAACAACTATTGACAGCGGGACTACGCTGACCGGCCACTTTATTAGGTACACCTGTTCAATTGCTTGGTAACACAAATTGCTAATCAGCCAATCACATGGCAGCACTCAATGCATTCAGGCATCTAGACGTGGTGAAGACGACTTGCTTAAGTTCAAACGTAGTATCAGAATGGGGAAGAAAGGGGAAAGTGACTTTGAATGTGACATGGTTGTTGGTGCCAGAAAGGCTGGTCTGAGTATTTCAAAAACTGCTGATCTACTGAGATTTTCACACACAACCATCTCTCGGGGTTTACAGAGAATGATGGGAAAAAGAGAAAATATCCAGTGAGTGGCAGTTCTGTGGAGGAAAATGCCTTGTTGAAGTCAGAGGAGAATGGGCAGACTGTTTCCAGATGATAGAAAGGCAACAGTAACTCAAATAACCACTCGTAACAACCATGGTATACATAATACATCTCTGAATGCACAACACATGGAACCTTGAAGCAGATGGGCTACAGCAGCAGAAGACCACTCCGGGTGCCACTCCTGTCAGCTAAGAACAGGAAACTGAGGCTACAATTGGCACAGGCTCACCAAAATTGGATGGCTGATACAAAGACAGAGCTGTGCCTCTCCAGGAGGGAATGATTGCTCCCTTCAACCTTGTGGTGCAGGTCCAGTCTGCAGCCTGGATATAAGCCAATAGTTCAAGAAAGGTTGACCGCACTCCTGGGTATGAAGCAGTGATGATTACTTTATTGAAGATGAAAATCCGTCAAGATACATCAAAGACATCATGAGACCTCTATGCAGGCATGGCAAGATTACCGCGTTTCACGAATCAAGGTTTGCTTAAAGGGGTTGTAAAGTTATTTTTTTTTTTTAAATAACAAACATGTTATACTTACCTTCACTGTGCAGCTCGTTCTGCACAGAGTGGCCCCGAACCTGGTCTTCTGGGGTCCCTCGGCGGCTGTTTCAGCTCCTCCCCGCAAGCATTAACCACCTTAATGCAAGCTCCCTCGCATGGTGGTGAGTGCTTGCGGGCGCGCTCCCGTGATACAGCCGGCGGCTATAGCCGCTCGCTGTATCACTCGGCCCCGCCCCCCGGCGCGCCGCATCATCGGATGTGATTGACAGCAGCGCGAGCCAATGGCTGCGCTGCTTTCAATCCATCCACTGCAGCCAATCAGCGACAAGGCTGAGCTGCAATGAAGATGACGAGAACGAGCAGCGAAGATTCGAGGCGTCAGGTAAGTAAAACGGGGGGGCTGGGGGGCGGCGGTATTGTCAAAAGTTTTTTCACCTTAATGCATAGAATGCATTAAGGTGAAAAAATTTTTACCTTTACAACCCCTTTAATCATAATCACCAAAATTGGACAATAGAAGTGTAGCGACAGTGGACTACAGTTACCTTATTATGCGGACCCCCCCCCCCCCGTCATTCGTCATCTATTTTGATGTCCCTCTAGAGCTGGGCGCCAGTCACTGCTATCATATCTGTGAGCCAAGCCGGGAGGATTGTGGGACTAGTAGTCTCTTTGATCAGTCATTCTGATGTTGTGATATTAACCCTGGACTACACATCCCAGAGATCCCTCTGCAACATGAACAGATCTCTGGGGGAACTATAAAAGAACCAGCTGATCCGCCCCGCACTCTCTTCTCCCTGGGCCTCACTGAGTGCACTGCATACAACTCTGCTGCTAAGAGAGAGGGCTGCCGTCTACCACATGGTAATCGAGTGATTCCAGCCCGGCCCCAAAGGGCCCGACTGCTCGTCAGACATCCATGTGGCACCAACTCATCTGACTGACACCACGACCATCGCATCCAGCAGCTGGTGGGTCATCGCTGTTAGTCTTCCTGAAGGAGGTCTCTTCCAGGGTCGCTGTTCACGAGGCCTCTATGCGGTCTGGTTGTTGGTGAGAGGGCAATCGCCCATCATTTGCAATTCTTATCTTTGCTTGGACACTGTGTACAGACACCTTGCCCTTGGGAACACTTTACTGCATTACATAAGACACTGTGCATAGACACCTTTACCTCAAACCACTTCAAGAAGTACTGCTAGCCTGTTTAAGCTTGCCACCATCACATCACTGTACCATATTTGGATATAATATAATGAGCTCCAACTGCCGGTGAAGATTATCGCAGGCCTGCATTTTGGATATGCATTCTGCTGTTATTACTAGTTAAAGGGCCCTATCCTATTCCTATTCTGGTATCTCGTTGGGACATAAAGGTTGAATAGGCCGGCCTTGGATTCCCCTTTAGTGTTGTAATTTATTACATTAAACAGTGATTTCTTTACCATCCTTCCAGGATATACTCCAGTTGGTATTCCATTGTACATAAATGTACTTTTGTACTGTTGAACTGTTACTAAGCTGTGTTTGGGAGATTCCTCTTCTGAGTCTTGGCTGTTATCCATAACTCAGTTGATCGATTATCCCTTGTGTACATATACCTTTGTTTGCTCTAGTAAAAGCTGAGATAATATAAACATACAGTATTTGACTTGTGTGAAGTGTCATTTAAAGGTGCCTGCAAGAAGATGTCTAAACCCAGAGTGTCAGGTGGTTTGGAGAGTTCACAGGGTCAGGGCGATGCAGATGAACAGGTAAATTCAAGCAGCCTTCAAGGGGGCCGTGCTACAGAAGATTGGAAAAACGTTGCTTGGTCTAAAGAGTCTCGATTTCAGCTGGGACATTCAGATGGTAAAGTCAGGATTTGGCAAAAACAATATGAAAGCATTAGACCATCCTGCCTTGTATGCATATACTCAGGCTGGTTGTGGTGGTGTAATGGTGTGGGGGATATTTTCCTGGCACACTTTGGGCCCCTTAGCACAACTTGAGCATCGTTTAAACACCATGGCCTACCTGTGCATTGTTGCTGACCAGTGGCGGCCCGTCCATAGGGGGCACCTGGGCACCGCCCCCCCTCCCCCCTCCGGGCAGTCACAAAAAAAATGTCAAATTTTTTTTTTTTAAACTGGCCCTTAAAAAAAAAAAAAATTACAAAAAAAGGTCCTTAAGTGCACTGTGTTCAGACGCCAGACACAGTGCGACGCTGGACACAGTGCACTTATGGGAAATCATGAGGATTGCAGGCATGGCGCTTCATTTGCGGGAGTTTAGCCCGCCTTGCGGCGCTTTCTGAAGTATGTATTACTACGGCCGGGCGGTTTGATTGACATCTGAGTTTGATGTCACCGGGAGAGAGGAAACAGGAAGTATGAGAGGAACGGACCTTTCCACAGGTGACACTGCTGGAGAGGACAACACACAGCAAGGTAAGTAACAGGAGGAAGGGGGGTTTGATGTGACACAGGTAGGCTGCTGCATTTGGTGGTGACACATGCTGCTGCATTTGGTGGTGACACAGGCTGCTGCATTTGGTGGTGACACATCCTGTTGCATTTGGTGGTGACACATACTGCTGCATTTGGTGGTGACACAGGCTGCTGCATTTGGTGGTGACACATGCTGCTGCATTTGGTGGTGACACATGCTGCTGCATTTGGTGGTGACACATCCTGTTGCGTTTGGTGGTGACACATCCTGTTGCGTTTGGTGGTGACACAGGCTGCTGCATTTGGTGGTGACACATGCTGCTGCATTTGGTGGTGACACATGCTGCTGCATTTGGTGGTGACACATGCTGCTGCATTTGGTGGTGACACATGCTGCTGCATTTGGTGGTGACACATGCTGCTGCATTTGGTGGTGACACATCCTGTTGCGTTTGGTGGTGACACATGCTGCTGCATTTAGTGGTGACACATGCTGCTGCATTTGGTGGTGACACATCCTGTTGCATTTGGTGGTGACACAGGCTGCTGCATTTGGTGGTGACACAGGCTGCTGCATTTGGTGGTGACACAGGCTGCTGCATTTGGTGGTGACACATGCTGCTGCATTTGGTGGTGACACATGCTGCTTTATTTGATGGTGACACAGGCTGCTGCATTTGGTGGGAAACAGGCAGGCTGTATTTGGTGGGACACAGGCTGTATTTGGTGGGACACAGGCTGTATTTGGTGGGACACAGGCTGTATTTAGTGGGACAAAGGCTGCATTTTATGTGACACAGGCTGCATGTAAGGAGGAACTCCGCTGGAGCACCTTATGTAAGGATGGACTCCGCTGGGGACACCTGACGGCATCTAATGGCAGGCGACGTGGCTAGTGAGATGCTCAGGGCTCCCACTGATTCTGCATTATGGTGAGTTGAATGAATTCCTTTTATATTACAATGTAATAATGAAATAATGCACTTCAATCATCCTGACACCATAACAACCATGGTGCCGGGATGATTATAGTGCTAACACCAGGTGTTTGGAATATCTTTATCTGCTGATTGTTAAACTTTATAGAATACACATATTTCTATTGTTGTGTAGGATCTGGGCCTGCTGTCCCTCCATCCCTCTCTCCCTCCATTACCTCGTTCATCTCAGACGCTAACCACGCCACCTTAGAGCCACGCTCACTATTTTGCTGAAACCCATTTTCACCAAGTGGGAGTGGTCAAAAAGGAAGGGCGAGGTCTGGCACCCCCCCATCCTAAAACTTCACCAGCCGCCACTGTTGCTGACCATGTCCATCCCTTTATGACTACAGTGTACCCGTCTTGGCCGTTGAGTGTATATTAGTGGTGGTATTACTGCTATTATACCTGATGTTTGGTTCCTGCCAGATAAATGTTTGGGTGTTGTCTCTGTGTTTGGACTGAACCCTAAACTTTTATATCTGCTGGAGAGCCAATAAAAAATGTCCATGTCACACAGGCAGACACTTGAAGAAGGACCCTCCCACTTTGCAATCTAGAAGATAGAATACTTAGAACCCGGAGCGTCACATGACCACAGATTGTAAGCAAAAGAGGTTTTTACATAAGTATTTTAGTTTAAACTAACATGGTGATTATCTGGGAGTGTGTGTGTGTGTGTGTGTGTGGGGGGGGGGGGTTAATGACCAAATTTTTAGTATAGGAATCATAGCTGTGATGAAGTGGTTTGTGATCACCCTTATACAGAATATACTGTTGGACATGTATATGATATACTGTACAAATGTGTGTTACTCACCGTCACCTTCTCTGAGCATTCTCTGCATCTTACTCCTTATCTTAGGTTCTTTTAAAATTTTAAGAATCTCCAAGATTTTTTCTGTCCCGAGTTTTTCATTGTAGCACCTGAAGATTAACTCAACAACTCGCCACTTGTGTTTACCGTTCAGATTTTCCATTGTAATTTCTTCAGCTTCACCTGGAGGCTTCATGTTGCAAAGAGCCGTCTTAAATTTTTTCCATTTTGCTGCTGAAAGCTCTTTAAGATATTTTGTTATTATTGCTTGATTTTTCATATTTAGGCTGGTGGTTGCTGAAATCTGCCAATAAAAAAATAGACATAAAAATAAAATAGTTAAAAATAACAGCGTAGAATTGTCACCATAAAACAAATTATTCTTCATAATAGCAAATTCTATGAATGCTGATTTTTTTATACACAATGTAAGCACTCAATTACACTAGCGTCAGCCCTTCATACCCCTCTGAAAAGCGATCTATGATGGAGTTGAATGGTGGCTTGTAGGGGATACGTCTCCTCCTTACCGCCCGTTTTAACCCCGAAAAGCCTACACCACTGTCATTGGTTCTGAGTGTTTGTACTTTGGACTAAAGTCCTATGGACTTGTGTACACACGATAGGATTTTGCACCATAGGACTTTTGTTGCTGGAAAGTTTGTTTGCACAACCAACATTTGTCCGATGAAAACCGAAAAAGTTTGTCTGATGGAGCGTACACAGGATGTTGCCTTAAAACAGCTAATTTGTATGTTTGTTGTCAAAAAGTCCTATCGTGTGTATGGGCCTTTACTTTCAGCATTTTACTATGTACAATACTGCACAGAGGTTTTAACCAGCTGAGAAAAAATAATGTCGAGTACAAATGCTTTCAAATATTTATATTTTACTGGTTTCTTTTTATCAATTTTACATTTGCAAAGTGACCGAACAAAAGAAAAATCTTCTTCAAATGATTACAATAACTCTTTAAATCACCTTTGGCTTAACAAAAACAGCATTATTTCCAACTGGTACTCTAATAACACACACAGTATTTGATTTCAGCAATGTGTTTACAGTTTGAATTCGCATGGAATTCGATTTAAAATTCGATTTGATTTTCAATACGAATTTCGTTTCAATATTCAGAGAATTCGGTAAAATTTGTTTGTACTGTAATTCAGGTATTCAGATATTTCCAAATCTCTGAATAATGAAAATGTTGTCTGAATATTTATTTGAAACAAAATGAGCCGCACATGTCTACTGCTGTTACCACCCCCGCCTCCCATGTGAATGAGATCAGATTAGATTTCTGAGAATGCAGATTTTTATCTAATTAATTTTTATCTTTTAATCTAATGTGCATCTTTTTTATTTTTACCTAAGAATGTAACAGTAAAAACCATAGTTGCCAGTAACAAACAAAATCCTAATTTCATCTCAAAATTAAGATGATTCTCAGTGTTCTGTATGTATGGAGATTTTTATTTGTAAAAACAAACAAGATACATAATAACAAACTAACTGAATGAAAATAACAGAAATACAACAATTACTGACATGTTGTTTACGTCAAAAACTTAGCAGTTAAAGGGCATCAATAGTAATAAATGTGACAATAAGACTCCTTTCCATAAATCCATACTTCTCCAACATTCCATTATAAGTCAGAATCGGAGTCACTCTGCTGACTACCAGTTTCCATATCAGATTCTGCGGATCCAGGATCAGGGGGCGGACGCCTCTTAGTGGGCGGGTCATCCTCTGAGCCAATCACATACTCCTTTCCCACTCTTTTTAATTCCTGCTCCAGTTCCTGGGCCTCCAGAGAATAGGAGTCAGCATCTGAATCTGATAAGGCTTCATACCTATTGGTGGAAAGTGCCGTACCCACTTCTGGTGCCCCTTTCACTTTTTTAGCTGGCTTCTGCACTAATGTCCAGTCACTTTCGGGTTTACGGGTAGATTTATCTTTTTTCCTATTCCTCCTCTTCTGACCAGTGATCTTCACAGAGACAGGAACTGGAACAGAAGAGGAATGTGGGGCCGGCTGCTCCTCAGCCTGCTGAACACTGTCCGTCCGTCCGGGAGTAGTCTCCTGGACCTCCGGGACCACCTCCTCCCTAGTCAATACAGCCCCATTCATTAAGGCTTCCTCCTCTAGTTGTTCTGCTGCAGCCAACAATTCATTGTCTGCAGATTCCCCATCCTTATTATGGAAGGCCTCCGGGCAATCCCTATGGAAATGGCCAAGCCCACCACATAGATTGCACTTAACCTTCTCACAGGTAGAACTGATATGGCCAACCTCCCCACAAAGATTACACTTCAGGATCGTACAAACATTCGCCACATGGCCAGATTTACCACATTTATAACATAACCTGGGCTGACCTGCATAGAAGCAAACTCCTCTCTCCTGCCCAATGAAAAAAGAGTTTGGTAGGTGATGGGTAACATTGTTACTTTGCCTCAACTTAACAAGAACCCTCCAACCACCCGTCCAGATCCCATCACTGTCTTTAGTTTTTGTCAACTCAGAAACCATTTCACAATGTCTTCTAAGCCAGATGACAACATCCTGGGGGGGCACAGACTCATTCCAGAACATGATGGTAACATTTGCTGTGTCAGGTTTGGAGATGGGAATAAAGATGAAATTCCTCCAACCCTCTTTGTCCCGCAAACCACTGAAACTGGCCCAGAACCTGTCTAAGTCAGACATGAGCTTAAAGCTGACATCATAACCTTGTCTGTCAGGGAGATTGATGACTGCCAGTATGTCTGGAGGAGCAAACCCCATCTGATGACACAGCAACTCCCTTACTACAAACCTTCTATCAGGGAGCTCCTCTCTGGAACCCCTATGCTTCAATCTCACCACATTCCTTCTCTTAAAGGCCTGACCAGTATAGTTGTTACTGGTGGAAAAAGAAGGGGCCCCACGGCTCCAGGCATTCCGAGGAGGGACATGACCAGATGGACCAGCATTCCCTTGTGGAGCAGGTGGTGGATCCACCAAAGGGGGGAAATCCTGAGAGTTATTCTGAACTGACTCCTCCATCGCTACATTCTCAGAGCCCTCAGACTGCTGATGACCCCATTCAGATATACCAGCATTGATACCATCAGAATTATTCACCACATCAATATTAGTGACATCATCACTGCACCTCATATCATCATTACTAGCAGCATCATTACTAGTTACCCCAGTGTTACTCCCCCCATGAACACCAGTCACCCCAGCATGGCTCCCACCATGAACACCAGTCACCCCAGCATGGCTCCCACCATGAACACCAGTCCCCCCAGCATGGCTCCCACTATGAACACCAGTCACCCCAGCATGGCTCCCACCATGAACACCAGTCACCCCAGCATGGCTCCCACCATGAACACCAGTCCCCCCAGCATGGCTCCCACCAGGAGTACTAGTGGCAGCAGCACTGTTCTCACAATCCATGTGCTGGGAGTCCACCATGTCACTCCTCTGAGTCTCCTGTACTGTGAATGTCTGCTGGGTTATATTGATGTTCCCACCACCCTCCAGAGCTGGAAGTCCAGCAGGAGGATCTACTCCAACCTCACTGTCCTCCAGAGGCTGCACAGTCTTCCGTTCAGTAGACACATGTGGTGGCTGCGTGCGTTGGACCGAATCCCCAGAGTCTGACTCTGTAGAAGACTCAATCCTTCCACTCAATCCCGCCTCAAATCGATCACGATTGTGGTAAACCTCTGCCACTGGTCCCAGTTCTTCCAGAACAGCATCAATGTCCTTTGACACACCGGCCAGTTCAATGCCCAGGGAATTCAGTTTGCTGTCATATAAAATTTCCTTCTTGGGGTTGGCAGCTTTAAGTCTATAAACACAGTCAATCTGCTTCTGGATCCTAGTCTTGGCTTTTCTCAGGGACGCCATTCTTTTTACAAGAAAAGGAATCTTGTCAGCCAGGTGCAGCGCAGGTTCAGACTTTAACACTTTCTGCTTTGCGGCTGCAGGACGCTTGAAATCCTGATCCACCTTCCTATTACCAGTGCTGGTCTGAGGGTATCTGCTGGGTGTAGATGGTTTCACTGGGGCGGATTGTGGAAAATTATTACCACCCTCCTCTTTATTCTTCTGCAGCTTAGAGCGCAATGAACGTCCCTGGCTGCTGCCCACCATTACACACTGTTGTAAGTTCTCTTTAATGGTTTTCTGTTCTAAGGAAGTTCTGGTGTATTTGCGAGGAGTACTGGGAGAAATCGATGTCTCTGCTCCACTCTGAGCTCTATGAGCTGCACTCTGCTGAGCTTGCTGTGGTTGTAATGGCTGACTGGATTGGATCACACTTCCAGAACTTGGACTGTACTGGGTGGTATTAGTATGTTGCTGGACTGAATGAGCCCCACTCTGCGGGGTTTGCATTGACTGTATTGACTGGCTAGATTGAGTTGCACTTCCAGAGTATGGACTGTGCTGAGCGATAATAACATGTCTCTGAACAGACTGAGCTGCACTGTGCTGGGCTTGCAATGGCTGGCTGGATTGGATCATGCTTACAAAACTTGGACTGTACTGGGTGGTATTAGTATGTTCCTGGACTGAATGAGCCCCACTCTGAGGGGTTCTTTGAGTTGCACTTCCAGAGTTTGGACTGTGCTGAGCGATAATAACATGTCTCTGAACAGACTGAGCTGCACTGTGCTGGGCTTGCTGGGCCTGCAATAGCTGGCTGGACTGAGAACTCTTTTGCTGAATAACATCACCAGACTTCCTCTTATCAGTATTATCGGTACTTTTCATACAAACATTTCCACGTCTACTTACAGTCTCTGCAAGTGTCTTCCCATTCCCAGAACTCTGTCCTCCGGCTTCACCACCAACCACAGCTTCACCTGACAGTCCTTGTGTAGGCAGGAAAGCCTGGGACTCTCCTGAGAGAGATCCCCACCCAGGGGAGCCCAACCCTGGGCTTGTACCAGACATCAGAGGAGCTCAGCACCACACAGACGTCAGCTGCTCCACAAGCAGCCACACCCTCTGCACAGTACTACTTCTCTTGTCCTGTATGTCGAATGTAATTCTCAGTATCTGTTCTTATTCTCTATGTATGGAGATTTTTATTTGTAAAAAACAAACAAGATACATAATAACAAACTAACTGACTGAAAATAACAGAAATACAACAATTACTGACATGTTGTTTACGTCAAAAACTTAGCAGTTAAAGGGCATCAATAGGAATAAATGTCACAATAAGACTCCTTTCCATAAATCTATACTTCTCCAACATTCCATTATAAGTCAGAATCGGAGTCACTCTGCCCACTACCAGTTTCCATATCAGATTCTGCGGATCCAGGATCAGGGGGCGGACGCCTCTTAGTGGGCGGGTCATCCTCTGAGCCAATCACATTCTCTTTTCCCACTCTTTTTAATTCCTGCTCCAGTTCCTGGGCCTCCAGAGAATAGGAGTCGGCATCCGAATCTGATAACGCTTCATACCTATTGGTGGAAAGTGCCGTACCCACTTCTGGTGCCCCTTTCACTTTTTTAGCTGGCCTCTGCACTAATGTCCAGTCACTTTCGGGTTTACGGGTAGACTTATCTTTTTTCCTATTCCTCCTCTTCTGACCAGTGATCTTCACAGAGACAGGAACTGGAACAGAAGAGGAGTGTGGGGTCGGCTGCTCCTCAGCCCGCTGAACACTGTCCGTCCGCCCGGGAGTAGCGCCCGGAGGTCCAGGGCGGACTGTCCGTCTGCCCTGGACCTCCAGGACCACCTCTTCCCTAGTCAATACAGCTCCATTCATTAAGGCTTCCTCATCTAGTTGTTCTGCCTCAGCCAACAATTCATTGTCTGCAGATTCTCCATCTTTATTATGGAAGGCCTCCGGGCAATCCCTGTGGAAATGGCCAAGCCCACCACATAGATTGCACTTAACCTTCTCACAGGTAGAACTGATGTGGCCAACCTCCCCACAAAGATTACACTTCAGGATCGTACAAACATTCGCCACATGGCCAGATTTATCACATTTATAACATAACCTGGGCTGACCTGCATAGAAGCAAACTCCTCTCTCCCGCCCAATGAAAAAAGAGTTTGGTAGGTGATGGGTAACATTGTTACTTTGCCTCAACTTAACAAGAACCCTCCAACCACCCGTCCAGATCCCATCACTGTCTTTAGTTTTTGTCAACTCAGAAACCATTTCACAATGTCTTCTAAGCCAGATGACAACATCCTGGGGGGGCACAGACTCATTCCAGAACATGATGGTAACATTTGCTGTGTCAGGTTTGGAGATGGGAATAAAGATGAAATTCCTCCAACCCTCTTTGTCCCGCAAACCACTGAAACTGGCCCAGAACCTGTCTAAGTCAGACATGAGCTTAAAGCTGACATCATAACCTTGTCTGTCAGGGAGATTGATGACTGCCAGTATGTCTGCAGGAGCAAACCCCATCTGATGACACAGCAACTCCCTTACTACAAACCTCCTATCAGGGAGCTCCTCTCTGGAACCCCTATGCTTCAATCTCACCACATTCCTTCTCTTAAAGGCCTGACCAGTATAATTGTTACTGGTGGAAAAAGAAGGGGCCCCACGGCTCCAGGCATTCTGAGGAGGGACATGACAAGATGGACCAGCATTCCCTTACGGAGCAGGTGGTGGATCCACCAAAGGGGGGTAAGTCTTGAGGGTTATTCTGAACTGACTCCTCCATCGCTACATTCTCAGAGCCCTCAGACTGCTGATGACCCCATTCAGATATACCAGCATTGATAACATCAGAATTATTCACCACATCAATATTAGTGACATCATCACTGCACCTCATATCATCATTACTAGCAGCATCATTACTAGTTACCCCAGTGTTACTCCCCCCATGAACGCCAGTCCCCCCAGCATGGCTCCCACCATGAAGACCAGTCACCCCAGCATGGCTCCCACCATGAAGACCAGTCACCCCAGCATGGCTCCCACCATGAAGACCAGTCACCCCAGCATGGCTCCCACCATGAACACCAGTCACCCCAGGAGTACTAGTGGCAGCAGCACTGTTCTCACAATCCATGAGCTGGAAGTCCACCATGTCACTCCTCTGAGTCTCCTGTACTGTGAATGTCTGCTGGGTTATACTGATGTTCCCACTACCCTCCAGAGCTGGAAGTCCAGCAGGAGGATCTACTCCAACCTCACTGTCACCCAGAGGCTGCACAGTCTTCCCTTCAGGAGACACATGTGGTGGCTGCGTGCGTTGGACCGAATCCCCAGAGTCTGACTTTGTAGAAGACTCAATCCTTCCACTCAATCCCGCCTCAAATCGATCACGATTGTGGTACACCTCCGCCACTGGTCCCAGTTCTTCCAGAACAGCATCAATGTCCTTTGACACACAGGCCAGTTCAATGCCCAGGGAGTTTAGTTTGCTGTCATATAAAATTTCCTTCTTGGGGTTGGCAGCTTTAAGTCTATACACACAGTCAATCTGCTTCTGGATCCTAGTCTTGGTTTTTCTCAGGGACGCCATTCTTTTTACAAGGAAAGGAATCTTGTCAGCCAGGTGCAGCGCAGGCTCAGACTTTAACACTTTCTGCTTCGCGGCTGCAGGACGCTTGAAATCCTGATCCACCTTCCTATTACCAGTGCTGGTCTGAGGGTCTCTGCTGGGTGTAGATGGTTTCACTGGGGCAGATTGTGGAAAATTATTACCACCCTCCTCTTTATTCTGCTGCAACTTAGAACGCGATGAACGTCCCTGGCCGCTGCTCACCATTACACACTGTTGTAAGTTCTCTTTAATGGTTTTCTGTTCTAAGGAAGTTCTGGTGTATTTGCGAGGAGTACTGGGAGAAACCGATGTCTCTACTCCACTCTGAGCTCTATGAGCTGCACTCTGCTGAGCTTGCTGTGGTTGTAATGGCTGGCTGGATTGGATCACACTTCCAGAACTTGGACTGTACTGGGTGGTATTAGTATGTTCCTGGACTGAATGAGCCCCGTTCTGAGGGGTTTGCAATGACTGTAATGACTGGCTGGATTGAGTTGCACTTCCAGAGTTTGGACTGTGCTGAGCGATAATAACATGTCTCTGAACAGACTGAGCTGCACTGTGCTGGGCTTGCAATGGCTGGCTGGATTGGATCACGCTTCCAGAACTTGGACTGTACTGGGTGGTATTAGTATGTTCCTGGACTGAATGAGCCCCACTCTGCGGGGTTCTTTGAGTTGCACTTCCAGTGTTTGGACTGTGCTGAGCGATAATAACATGTCTCTGAGTAGACTGAGCTGGACTGTGCTGGGCCTGCTGGGCCTGCAATAGCTGGCTGGACTGAGAACTCTTTTGCTGAATAACATCACCAGACTTCCTCTTATCAGTATTATCGGTACTTTTCATACAAACATTTCCATGTCTACTTACAGTCTCTGCAGATTGCTTCCCATTCCCAGAGCTCTGTTCTCCGGCTTCACCACCAACCACAGCTTCACCTGACAGTCCTTGTGTAGGCCGAAAAGCCTGGGACTCTCCTGAGAGAGATCCCCGCCCAGGGGAGCCCAACCCTGGGCTTGTACCAGACATCAGAGGAGCTCAGCACCACACAGACTTCAGCTGCTCCACAAGCAGCCACACCCTCTGCACAGTACTACTTCTCTTGTCCTGTATTTCGGGTGTAATTCTCAGTATCTGTTCTTATTCTCTATGTATGGACTCTGCACAGTACCACTTCTCTTGTCCTGTATGATGGGTGTAATTCTCAGTATCTGTTCTTATTCTCTATGTATGGACTCTGCACAGTACTACTTCTCTTGTCCTGTATGCTGGGTGTAATTTTCAGCGTTTGTTCTTATTATATACTGTATGTATGCACAGTACCACTTCTCTTGTCCTGTATGCGAATTTCGGAATCACAATAAGAACAAATTTAACCACTTGCCGCCCGCCCACCGCCAAATGATGGTGGGGCGGTTCTATTTCTGGGTGGACATCATATCACGGCTAGTCAAATGTAAACAAGGAGATGCCGGTAATTGGCGCTCCTCGCCTCACACCGACAGAGTATGAGGAGAGTTGAGCCGATCAGCGGCATCTCCTCGAAGAGGACATCTAGGAATGTAATCAGGGCACTGATCATCAGTGCCCTGATTACAATAAAGCCCCCACAGTGCCAGCAAAAAGTGCCCACCAGTTGAGTTGCATCTTGATATAGCACAGTCCTTTAACCTGCAGGGTCCCGACGCGCTTACAAACACATACACATATATACATACTAGGGCCAATTTATAGACAGGATCTGATTAACCTACCAGTATGTGTTTGGAGTGTAGGAGGAAACCGGAGTACCCGGAGGAAACCCACGCAGGCACAGGGAGAACATGCAAACTCCAGGAAGATGGTGTCATGGTCAGGATTTGAACCAGCGACCCTATTGCTGCTAGGTGAGAGTGCTAACCACTAAACCACTGTGCCACCTTCAAGTGCCAGCAATCAGTGGTCATTAGTGATGCCATCAGTGCTGCCCATCAATGCCCATCACTTCTGCCCACCAATGCCACCCATCAATGCCCATCAGTGCCCATCAGTGCCACCTATCAGTGCCCATAAATGTGGCATATTCGTGCCTCCTCATCAGTGCCACCTAATCAGTGCCCGTAAGTGCAGCCTCATCAGTGCCCATAAGTGCCACCTCATCAGTGCCCATCAGTGCAGCCTATCAGTGATCATCAGTGCCGCCTCATCAGAGGCCATCAGTGAAGGAGAAAAATTACTTATTTACAAAAGTTACTGACAGAAACTAAGAAAAACTTTTATTTCAAAATTTTCAGTCTTTTTTAAAACAAATTTAGGAAAAATAAAAAACCTAGAAGTGATTTAATACCATTAAAAGAAAGCTAAATTTGTGTGAGGAAAATGATAAAAATGTCACATGATTACAGTGTAGCATGACCGCGCAATTGTCTTTCAAAGTGTGACAGCGCTGAAAGCTGAAAAATGACCTGAGCAGGAAGGGGATGAAAGTGCCCTGTATTGAGGTGGTTAAACAAATCCAAATAAAATTATAACAAAATAAAATTTTGTTTGAACTTGAATTGAATTTGAAACAAATTCAAAATTCAAAAACAAATTTTGAAATTTAAACATATTGCTGATTTCCTTCAAAAACTGTGTGTAAGTGTACCTAAAATAATTGATGCTGTTTTGAAGCCAAATGGTATTCAAATATTCTATTTGCTCATCCTGCATTTTTAAAATTGATAAAAATAAATTAAAAATAAGTAAAATATAAATTTTGAAAGCATTTACATTACTTTTTCACACTTACCTAAAACTTTTGCACACTACTGCACATCGAGACAGCAAAATGTTGCACTCAGATATTTATTTTATAACATAGAAAACGTCTCATATTCTGAATAAACCATATCAATACAAAGAAGATTAACGTGTCAAAAATCAAACTGTCAGCATTTCTGGTGAATGGAATAATTTTAGCATAATTTGTGTCCAGACCAACATACAGTATATGCTTTTTATAACCTAGGACCCTTTACATTTTTCTGTTTCCTTTTAGTAAAAGTTTAATCCGGCCATAGATGGTGCAGTTTTCTTTTCTGCAGCCACAAGTTGATGGGTGAATTATGTTCTCCCGGGAAGGGGGGGGGGGGTGGCGTATTGTGGGCGTGGGGAGCCATTCCTACCAGGAGAACTAGCAATATTGCTAGTGGCTATATATAGGGACAATTTTAACTGGCTGGGCTTCCTCAGCTTTTGTATAAACACCAAAAAAAATTCTGCATTTGAGAGCGTACTGTATCAATGCAAAACAAACTTTAAAAAAGATGATTTTTAAAGGAGCAGTGATTTTAATGATGCTTAAATTAAATAAAAGTGAAGATTTCCGTTAAAGTGCTTGGGGGTCCCCTTAGTCTGCCCGTAAAGTGGTGCATCTGCATCGTATATAGAACCTGCTGCAGCAAAACTGACATATATAAAAGGAAAAAAAATGACATTTAATTTGATTTTCCCTGCAAGCTTTCTTTATTATGTAAGCAACGGCTTGGGGAGCCAGTCTAAAGTCAAGATTAAAGATTTTTTGGATAAATTCTGGTGTTTCTTTGGTAGACTTTGGATGGAAATTACAAATTTTTGCACCACAGTGAGCAAGCCCTATGTGAAGAAGCCAAACTATAGTACACTCAGGCCAGGATTAACATTTTTTTTTAAATAAAGTCTTGTGTGTCTCTTGTGAAAATTTTGGATAGAAGTAACAAGTGTGGATCCTTGGCACACACAAGATTGGACTTGGCTCTTAAAAATGATGTCAAACAGGTGCGGAAACATTTGGTCCTGGGTGTTAATTGTGCCCATAAAACTTATACCAAAAATCTACTTAAAGAGAAAATAAACACACACAAAGCTAGGCAGTCTTGCAGAGATTCTAGATTCCCAACAAATTTAATTAGCAACATTAGCTTGCTAGCTGCTGCTAATCCAGGACTGATTCATTTTGTGAAACGTCAGCCAGTCAATGGAGTCTGTGGACAGATATGCTCTTTTTTCTGTCACAAAACCTCGGGCAGCACTGAATGCCCATTCGAAAAGCACGCTGGATGCAGCCCAGTAGCTCAATTGCATACTGGGCAAGTTCTGGCCAGTGGTCTGTTCTCATGACCCAGTGGATTATCTATTGGAAAGCTCCATATCTGTTTTCGCCCCTAGATACTTTTTCACCATATCATACAAATCCTGCTGATGGGATCTTGAGCTGACAGCCCTTGGCGCTGAGGACTAAAATTTTTTTAAATGCATCACTTTTTCCATTAGACTGTAACCTACCAGCATATTTAAAGGTTTTACATAAACTCCTCTTTAAGGTGTCCTCAAGCTAGTTTATCCTGTGCTCCCTCTGCGAGGGGAGGATGAGTTCTGAGACTTTCCCCTTAACCGTGGTCAAAAAGGGTTTTCAAGCAATAATCATCCTTCCTTCTCAGGTCCTTTCGCAAGCTTTGAAGAATAAGGGAGCCCATGCACCACAAGTTTGTGGAGGCATGAGACACGTACTACATCCAAGACTTCTGGGGACTGAAAAGCATGTCTTTGACGTATGCCATTCTCTGCTTCAATGCCTCAACAACTGCCATGATCCTCCTCCTATTGTTTGTTCTGTGGTAGAAAGTGGACCTTGAGAGGAATAGAAGTCCTCCTCTTCCTCCCGCTGCTCTGCCTCAAGTGCCCTGTCAATAATGCCATGCAGAATATGCTCCAGCAGGAATACAAAAGGGATAGTGTCACTGATGCATGCATTGTCACACCTCACTATCCTTGTCGCCTCCTCAAATTGTGACAGTACAGTATATGCATCCTTTATTAGCAGCCATTGGTGTGGGGGAAAAAAGCTGAGCTCTCCCGAGCCTGTCCTTGTGCCATACTCACACAGGTACTTGTTGATGGCCCTCTGTTGCATGTGAAACCAATGCAGCATTGCCAAAGTTAAGTTCCACCTTGTGGGGTTGTCACAAATCAGGCAGTTTACAGGCAGGTGGAATTCCCACTGAATTTAAGCCAACGGAACACTGGTTGTGTATGACTACCTGAAATGACTACAGACTGTTCTCGTCTGCCTTAGAAGATCTTGCAACCCTGGGTATCTGTTTAAGAAATGCTGCAGCACCAACTTGAGGACATGTGCCAGGCATGGTACATATGTCATTTCTCCCTGTCGTATGGCGGACAGAAAGTTAGTTCCATTATCACACACCACCATTCCTGGTTCAAGCTACCATGGTGTTAACTACCTCTGGGCCTGCTTCTGCAGAACTGAAAGAATCTCTGCTCCGGTGTGGCTCCTGTCCCCTAGACAGACCAGCTGAAGCACTGCATGGCATCTTTTAGCCTGACTGGTTGAATAGCCCCTTGAATGCTTAGGGGGTACTGGTGGTTCAAAGGACAATTTAGCAGAAGAGGGCATTCAGGAGGAGCAGGGGTGGAGACAACAGATCTTGCATCATCACCACCAGCTATATGGAGACTGTAGATTTTGTGGAAACAATGATGAATAATCAGATGAATCTTGTAGAGAACGTGTTTATTCCTTGCAGTGAACAGTCTGTGTACCTTTTCTTAATTTCACTTCATAACTTCCTACTTCCTGTTTCCACCCCCAGGTCCTCACACATATATATTCTACATCTTTCCCCTTTTAAAAAAAAGATATGCATATATAAAAGAAGTGTAATATAGAACCAACAAGGAGTGCAGCATAGCAAGGAACAATAACAAACTAAAATATAAAACAAAACACTGGGTAAGAGTCAGTGTGTGATAAAGTCTTGTAACTTTGGATTGGGTTTACACGCTCTTCCAGATCAAGTAACAACTTGTGGGGCTTGCGAGTCTGAAACCTCTTGCCTGTCACCATCATAATTTTGTGGTTGTGTGTTACATCCGTTGTTGGAAGTGTTAGTTGGCACAGCAGCAGATTGCTGAAGTGATCATAGGCACATGGGCAGTGGCAGTACAGTATGATTCAGGTACCTGTAGGAGGTGACAGCGGTTTCTTACATAGGTCCTACCATCAGAATGGACAACATAGCTGTTTGGTTGTCAGACCTTTCCATGAACCGTGGCCAGTTTGTCAAACCCATGGGTTGTCTCCATCCTTACCACCTGCCCAGGCTCCAGAGGAGAAAGGTGTCTGGCTGATTTGTCATGGCTTATCTTTCCTTTGTGCCTAAATATAAATAAAAGCAGCCTGAACATCAGTCTCAATTCTTAGCAGGAGCTGGGATCGGACCATAGGAATCAGAGTCCTGATTCATCGTGATAGTAAACGTTGTGCCAGAGAAGGCATGCCATCCCTAGGTGTGTTGCAGAGGTTGAGTAGGGCTCCATAAACGTCAGAACCATCATGTGCACATTTTTTTAGGAGATGCTTGGCCGACCTTATACTACTCTCTGCAAGACCATTGCATCTAGGGTGATTGGGACAGCTAGTGACATGCTGAAAATCCCATTGGTGAGCAAAGTTCTTGATTTCTCTACTTGAAAATGATTTTGCATTGTCAGTCATCAATTAATAGGGAATTCCATGTGTAGAAAATATTCGCTTTAATGTCCTGATCACTGTGTTACTGGAAGTGTTTGGGAGGACATCAAATTCCCACCAGCCAGAGTACGAATCTACTAAGACTAAGTAATCCTTGTTTAACCACTTAAATAAGTCAGCTGCTGTGATAGACCATGGTCTGTGTCAGGAAAGGGTCCGTCCGCTGGTAAGATATATCATTTGGCGTGCAGTACTGGGGTCCACCAGCAGGTGTCTCCTGGCAGTTTGGAACTGTCAGGGGAATCTTTCCCTGCTGGTGTTATTTCATCTTTTGGCCACAGTACTGACGTCCACCTGCGGATGGATCCTGGCAGTATGGAGCAGACAACACTCCCTGCGCTCAGGTGTTACATGAAGACAATTATTGTCAGTCCCATAAATACCCGG
The DNA here is from genome assembly GCF_042186555.1 of Aquarana catesbeiana. Classification (NCBI taxonomy): domain Eukaryota; kingdom Metazoa; phylum Chordata; class Amphibia; order Anura; family Ranidae; genus Aquarana; species Aquarana catesbeiana. Next base: position 46,588,300 of record NC_133329.1, read on the forward strand.
CAAGCCCTCACATGCTTGCCTTGGTATCTCTCTCCTTGAGCCCTGACCTTGTTTGCCTGTTTACCAATCCTGAGCCTGCATCCGACCTTGTTCCCGAGCTTATCCTGACCCGGTCCCTTCTGTGTTCCTGTACCCTTCAGCCCGATCCATCCCCTCTGTCCTGTTGGTTCCCTGTCCCTCATTTACTTATCTTCCTGTGTATGACCTTGGCTTGGTCAACGTTTACGCTTCTGGAATATCCCTTGTCCTACTGACCTGCCGTGTATGACCCTGGCCTGGCTGACATCTGTGATTCTGGTACTGCCCCTTGCTGTATATATTGTTGTTGTTGGTGGGTTTGTTGGGTTGGTTGTGCATTGTTTGTATTTTCTTATTTATCTTCTTCCTTAATAAATATCATTATTCACTTTACATACATTTTGGGTTATCTCTGTGCAGTCCACACAGTCTGGTCTACTAATTCTCCTGACAGTATACCAAGGCCATCCCAGACCAGACATGGCTGCATTGAGGAATCCTCCTGGTTTGCTTGGCTCGCTAAAGATGGATTTCAATGAAATTGTCTATTACTCTCTGCTGGCGGCAGAGGATAGTGAATATTGTCGCCAGACATTAAAAGATCGGTCCAGTGACCAGCTGCTGGAAACAATCCGATCGGCTCATTTCCTAGTAGATCAGGGTCATATGTTATTTGAGGATGTGCAGCCTTTAATTCAGTTATGTGCAAAGCCAGCCCTATCATGTTTGCCCGAAGGAAGTGATGACTTCTCTCCCCCCTTCAATTGTGGCCAAGTTGAATCCCTGGTATGGCTGTTAGAGGATGATCTGTTTTTGTTCGATGAACATTTTTCCTCTTGTTCCCAGCAGGTGTTATCTGATTGTATTTGTTCAGTACAATCTCAGATTAAACAGGCTGTATGTGAACCAACTGTTGTTCAACCTGTGCTACAGGCATCTGCCTTCCCAAAAATCTATCTCCCCGTCACCCATGGCAACCTCAGCTACAGTCCAGTATACACAGCTTCCCACCAAGTACTATTACCCAGTCTCTACTCACTGCACCTATCCTGCTTTCAATCCACCTGCCTCTTCTCTTCCACCTGTAACAATTCCACAAAACCCTCCTCCAGCCACTACTCCCTGGTCTTCCTTTTACCCAGTTACATCTTTTTCTTACAGCCCTGCAGTTACCTACAAAACAACAGTGACTAACCCAGTCTACCTCCACACTGACCAACCTGCCCCAGTCTACCTTCACGCCAGTTGAGCCTGATGACCCACCTAAGTCTGATGTCCCCGTGCCTGCTACCCAGTCTGACGTCCCCGTGCCTGCTACCCTGTCTGACGTCCCAGTGCCTGCTACCCAGTCTGACGTCCCAGTGACTGCTACCCAGTCTGACTTCCCAGTGCCTGCTACCCAGTCTGACGTCCCAGTGCCTGCTACCCAGTCTGACGTCCCAGTGCCTGCTACCCAGTCTGACGTCCCTGTGCCTGCTACCCAGTCTTACGTCCCTGTGCCTGCTACCCAGTCTGACGTCCCAGTGCCCGCTACCCAGTCTGACGTCTCAGTGCCTGCTGACAAGTCTGATGACCTTGTGTCCATGTCAGGAACGGTGTCATCTCCGGTTTCTCCTGCTGGTGGCACTATTACATTCAGCACCAAAAGGGTGTAATTCCAGTGGCCACCAGCGGGGGTCTCCCTGCCTGGACTGCAGACTTGCCATCAAGCACACCTGTCATGGTTTTGCTGGACTATATAAACCCGTCCTGAACTAACCTCAGTGCTTCAGTATTCCTCTGCTAAGCCCTTGTCCCTGCCAGTACCTGCTCTTGTTCCAGCTCTTGTTCCAGCCTGTTCCTGTTTGTTCCTGAACCCCGTTTGTGTATCCTGACCTTGAACCCTGTTTCCTGTTCCCTGCTCCTTGGTCTGCTTCATTATTCCTGGTTTCTGTTCCCTTGTCGCTTTGGCCCATGCCTTATTTTTTATTTCATGTTGGTTTGCTCTTGTATTATATTAGTTAGATAGATAGTTAGGTGGGTTTGGGGGTTGCTGTGTTTTCACCATTTTCTTGTTTTTGGTTTGCTGTCTTGTTTTCACGTGTGTCTTTATCATTAATAATAAACATACTTTATTTACTGGTTTGTCCCCGATTCCTTGGTGCAGCCCAGCGATCTGATCACCTGCATTGGATGTTGTGTATAACATCCCCTGACAGAATTCTGAAGCCATACAATCAGATCGGTTGCACCTGGGAATTGGGGCCTGAGTCCCAGCTATTGTTGAAAGATGGACTTTGAAAGTATTTTGTATTTATCGCTCCTGGCAACTGATGACAGAGACCTTTGCTATCAGACATTGGCTGAATACACTAGGGAACAGTTGTTAGAAGGCATCCACCTAGCTCATGTTTTTATTGAGCAAGGCAGTTTTTTGTTTGAAGATGTGCAACCATTAATTTGGATCTGTACTGAGTTGGCCCTGTCTGATGTCGCTGAGGGAGGTGATGACTATACACCCCCTTTTAGTGCAGCTCAGGTAGAATCTTTAGTTTGGCTGTTGGAGGATGACTCAGCATTTTTTTTTAACAATATTCAGCTTGTCCTCAGCAGGTGCTTGCAAAATGCATTGAATCAGTGCAGTCTCTGGTCAGACAAGCCAAGTGCAAACCTGATTCAGTGCAATCATTAATACAGGCCTGGTCAAGTCTGTTGCATTCAGCTTCTGTTAGCTCCGAATATACTTCTCTACCAATGAAATACCAGTACCCGGTTTCCTCCTGTTGCACCTACCCTGCCTTTAACTCCCCTGCTGCTTCTCAACTGCCTCCATCATCTCCACTAAATCTCCCTTCAAAACCTACTCCCTCTGTTTTGCCATCCTTTCACTCTTCGCTTCTACCAGCTGCATTCACTACCTACAGCGTTCCCTGTGTATCCTGCAATTACCTACCTGACTTCCGTTCCTGTTGTGACCCGGCTTGCTTCCTGACGTTCCTGTTTCCTGCCTGCATCCGACCCCGGCTTGTCCTCTACTCTGCATCTGCCTGCTCCTTCTGCCACTTCGCTGCCAGTCTGCTGACGACCCGGCCTGTAATCTGATTCCGCTTCCGCTTCAGCCTCTGTTCCTGACTTGCCCGTTTGTGTATGACCCGGCCTGCCTGTACCTGCCTTCTCTTCAGCCTCGAGGGTGCCACCATCCCTTCTGCTGCACCTGCACTTCTGCCTGTGGGGACCGGTTGTCTATTCACTCCAGCTACCTGCCTACCACTGCTCTGGGATTCCCACAGACACCTCTACAGCCCGGCCAAGTGCTCCGATCCAGCTCCAGGTTCAGTGATCCCACCAGGCACTCGTGCAACTCTGCATCTCGGTGCTTCCTGTCAGCTCTATCAGGGGCTCCAAGTCAGAGTTGTAAGAGAGGCCGTCCTCTGCATATCAGGCTCCATCACCAGGTACGTGACAGTAGCAGACAGCACCTGCTGTTCTGCCTGATGTGCCTACTGCCCAGTCTGAAGTTCCAGTGCCTGCCCTCCAGCCTGATGTCTCGGTGCCTGCTCTCCAGCTTGATGAGCCCACTGCCCAGCTTGAAGTGCCCATGGCTGCTGCCCAGCTTGAAGTGCCCATGCCTGCTGCCCAGCTCGATGCAGATGTGCCACTGCCCAGCGTGATGTACCTCTGCTTTCTGCTCAGCCTGATGACATGGGGCCTGCTAAAAATGTTCCTGAATGATGGCCATCTTGCCGCTGGGTCAATCCTGTCTGTCGCCTGGCTTTAATGTAATGCTCCTGTGTGGTCTGCCTCCGATGGTTTCTTTTCCGTTACCCTGCTAATTTTCATTTCCAGATCCAAACTTCCTGACCCGGGTGGTGGGGTACGTGTCCTATTTTCAGACTCTGATGGCACGCCCCCCAGTGAACTAAAAGACTCTGGCCTCTGGACTCAAAGACTCTGGAAGTGCGAAGAAGTCCGCAGACTCAGTAGGGAAACATTTTAAGGTGTTTCTGCACCCACTCGGACTGTCGTACCCAGGGCTGAATGGAGTGTCCGGAGGCCACTCCTTTAGGAGGGGGAACTGTCAGGAACGGTGTCATCTCCGGTTTCTCCTGCTGGTGGCACTATTACATTCAATAATAGATTGAGAGTCTGCGCTTAGGATATTAACAGGGCTGCTGCCTCCCCTTAATTAATTCCTAGTCAGGAGTTAATTGGATGTACTGGAAAGGGAAATGGGGAAATTGGCGCTGCCCTATACAAGTAAATTTTCTAAAACTTTACAAGTACTGGATTAGTGTGTACTACATAAAAGGGGGTACTATTGTGAGTGACTCCCCCCTACATATGTGCTAAAATTTATAAATACGTGAAAAATAGTATATGGTTCTTAAAAGTGAACGTGCTGCTCCTCTGTGTAACTTAAATAGATATCAAGATGTGTAGGTTTAGTTAAAATGTGCTCCACCTCTAATACAACGTATCAAAAAATATCACCAATGCCTTACTATAGTATTATTGCCACAAAAATAGGGATAAGCATTAACCATGTAAGGGTCTCCTTATATCCCTTGTAAATGCGGAACCAAAAGTGCACTGTGCATAAAATGAAACAATGGTGCAATTAAACTTATATTACTAAATTACATAAAGACTAAATTCATATGAGCAAAACCATCAAGGCATAAGTCCAAACATTAATGTTCATGTAAAAAGTACATCTGTGGGCAATGAAAGTCCCTGAGATAAAAGCCAAACCAGGGAAAACCTTAATAAAGTCTTAGTAGAAGAAAGAATGTTTAGGTAAGTCTGGATCAATTAGCATGCATTCCCAGCTGTCCAAGGGGTGGTAATAGGTGACTCCTGTGCGTATAGAGACTGGTGACTCCAAGTGCTCCCCCCCGTGCTCCCCCACTCACCGGATTCCGTCACCCTCAAAGGGGTATTAGGCAAGAGAGTGGGTGCCTCAGGATGCCTGCTTCTGTGGGATATCCCTCTACCGCTCTGCTCGTTCGTTCGTGGATCCCTCCTTGTGTGCTGATGGTAAGGTTCCCCTTGATCGAATCTGGATGTTGCCACTATTTTCCACCTCCGTGCTGTTAAAAACTCCTCCCGTGAAGAAAACAAACAGGGGGCTTGTATGGTGAAGTACGTCCAATTTATTCAGAGATAAAAACATTTAAAACAAAAAGCGTTTAAAAACAAAAGCGTTTTAAAACAAAAACTCCCGCCGCTGCCTGCAAAGATGGGACCGGGAATCGAATCCAAGCGTGCGTCCCACCTTGCGTTCCAGCCGGCTCTTCCGGGTATGACGTGTGAGCGTGACTCCGCCTTACGCGTTTCGTCAGACGTTGTCAAAGACGAACGAACGAGCAGAGCGGTAGAGGGATATCGTTGTATTAGAGGTGGAGCACATTTTAACTAAACCTACACATCTTGATATCTATTTAAGTTACACAGAGGAGCAGCACGTTCACTTTTAAGAACCATATACTATTTTTCACGTATTTATAAATTTTAGCACATATGTAGGAGGGAGTCACTCACAATAGTACCCCCTTTTATGTAGTACACACTAATCCAGTACTTGTAAAGTTTTAGAAAATTTACTTGTATAGGGCAGCGCCAATTTCCCCATTTCCCTTTCCGGCACTATTACATTCAGCACCAAAAGTGTGTAATTCCAGTGGCCACCAGCGGGGGTCTCCCTGCCTGGACTGCAGACTTGCCATCAAGCACACCTGTCATGGTTTTGCTGGACTATATAAACCCGCCCTGAACTAACCTCAGTGCTTCAGTATTCCTCTGCTAAGCCCTTGTCCCTGCCAGTACCTGCTCTTGTTCCAGCCTGTTCCTGTTTGTTCCTTTTTTTTTTTTTTTCCACTTCAGCGAAAATTTTCCGAGAGACATTATTTCAACTTTATGTGTCAAACTTTATCTCTTCTCCTTTTTCACATCATTGTGGATTGTTTCCGTCACATCTTTATTATTTTTCCCTTCTAGGATATTCTTAAATATTTTTAAAAACCGGCAACAAACCGCCTTCTATAATTATAAACCCTATTATTATCTTATTCTCTCTCAGTTCCTCTTATTTCCCCCCACCCCCCCTCCCCCTCCCCTGTGTCTGGTCCGTTCCTTTATGTTATTTATTTATCCACTTGGCTCTGCACCTGTTCTTTCTTTTATCCTATCTAAATAAATATCCGAGACTTTGTAGTTTTTCCAACTTTCCCATCTACTATTATCCCCTTTCTCTCCTCCTTCCATTTTGTAGTGATAATCTATTTCCTTTAGCCAGTTTCTAATGTCTGGTTTTCCACTTTTTAGCCAATTCTTGGGAATTAAGGCCTTGGCCGCATTCAGGAGGTTAGGTATTATTGATTTTCTATATTGTTTCTTAGGTTTATTGTAGATATGGAAGAGGCATGTCCAAATATTTTGTTCTATTTCTTCTCCAGTTATTTCCTTTATGTTGTTTAACACTTCCTTCCAGTACTCCATTATTATTGGGCATTCCCACCATATGTGTATGATCGTTGCTATTTGGCCACATTTTCTCCAACACAAGGAGGTTCTATCTTGATGGAATCTGTGTATTCTTACTGGGGTCATATACCATCTTGATACTAGTTTATAATTCATTTCTATGGTCTTCATGTCCCAGGCCTTATTATATCCCATTTCTATCATTTTTTCCACTTTTTGGTTATCTATTTTTAAATTCATTTCTTTTTCCCATTGATTTATATATTCTGGTCTTTCTTGTGCTTCCAAATCTGTCAGTATACTATAAATTTTTGATGTTCCGTTTTTTAATGGTGTTTCATTGCTACATAGCTTTTCCAGTGCAGTTAATTTTGTTTCATCTCTCAGTGGGTGTGGTATTGTGCTTACTAGGTGCCTTATTTGAATATAATTCCATTCATTCATCTTCCATCCATTCCTTTCCTCTATTTCTACTCGTGTTCTTATTTTGCCATTTCTAGTGATATCTTTCAGTCGTGGGTTACCTATTCCTTGGATTTCAAATATTTCCCTCCCAGGGGTGAAGAGATTCGATCCTGTGAGTGCTAATAGTGGTGAATTATATTTCCATTCATTCTTTAAGTGAATGGTGTCCCAAATTTTAAATACATTTTTTGTTATTTCGTGCGTGTCGGTGTCCAATATTCTATATTTCCGTGGAATCCAAATATTCTTATGTAGTGTGGCTCCACTTATTGTGTTTTCCATTTCCACCCATTTTTTTTCATTTTTCTCATTTGTCCACTCTAACATTCGTGTTAAAACTATGGCTTTATAGTACCTACTTATATCTGGGACGGCAAGACCCCCATGCTCCTTTTTCCTTGTGATCAGCGTGTATTTAATTCTTGGTTTTTTATTAAGCCATATGTATTTTAGCAGGATTGTTTTAATTATTTTAAAAAAGCTCTGCGGGATTTTTACTGGTAACATCTGTAATCTGTAATTTATTTTAGGTAATATCGTCATCTTAAACATATTTATTCTTCCAATCCATGAAAGTGGCTGTATTCTTAACTTTTTCATTTCTTCTTTGACCTCATTGATCAGTGGAATAAAGTTTGCCTGATAAATTTTTTCGACTCTAGGAGTTATTTTAATTCCAAGGTAATTGAGTTCTTTTACCCAAGTGAATGGGAATTCTTTTTGTAAAAACTGAACTTCCTTTTCCTCTAGACCTATGTTTAATATTTCCGTTTTTATTGGATTAATTTTGAAGTTTGACAGTTCTCCGTATTTTTTAATTTCTTTCAGTATGTTTGGGAGTGACACTCTTGGGTTGGATACGTACATCAAGATGTCGTCCGCGTAGGCAGCGATCTTATGCTCTTTTCCTCCTAGTTTCGCTCCTTCTACCTCTTTGTTATTGCGGAGTGTTACTAATAGTGGTTCTAAGGCCAATACATATAATAGTGGAGACAGTGGACAGCCTTGCCGTGTTCCATTCTGCATCTTAATTTTTGGAGAGAGTCTACCGTTCACTTTTACGACTGCTGTCGGGCCATTATACAAATTTGTTATCCACTTCATCATTTTTGTCCCAATACCCAAGTGCCGCAATGTATCCATCATGAAACCCCAGTCTACCCTGTCAAATGCTTTTTCTGCATCCAATGACAGGAATAGAACTGGGGTCTCATTCTGCACCTTCTTGTGCAACATCAATAATGATTTTAGGCTGTTGTCCCGCCCCTCTCTCCCCGGGACAAAACCAGTTTGGTCCGGGTTGATCCACAGTGGGATTAGTTTTTTTATCCTAGTGGCCAGGATCTTGGAGTACAGCTTCGTATCAGCGTTCAATAGGGCTATTGGCCTGTAGCTTGAGCAGTTAACTTTGTCTTTCCCTTCTTTTGGTAGTATTGTAATATGAGCTAATAACGATTCACTTCTTATTTCTTCATCTTCCCCTAAGGAATTCATATATTCTAATAGTTTTGGAGTCAGCTGTTCTTCAAATTTTTTATAGTATTTGACCGTAAACCCGTCTGGTCCTGGGCTTTTTCCTACGGGAGTTTCCTTTAATGCCAGTTTTACCTCTTCATGCGTAATATTTTTTTCCAATTCTTCTAGTTGGTCTATTTTTAGTTTTGGTAAGTTTGCTTTTTTTAAATATTCTTGTATCTTCTTTGTTCTTGTATTCGCTTCTTTCCAACTTTCCTGTCCTTTTATTGCATAAAGGGAGCTGAAGTATTTTTGAAATGTTATCGCTATATCTGTGGTTTTATTTACCACTTCTCCTTTTTCATTTTTGATCTTCTCAATGTAATTCAAAGACTTCTTTTTTTTTACCAGATTTGCTAGGTATTTTCCTGGTTTATTAGCCCATTTATATTTTTCTTGTACTACTCTGTTGTAGTCCTTCCTTTCTTCTTGTTCCATCCAGTCTTTTAATTGCTCTCTCTTTTGAGATAGTAGGCCGAAGATTTTGTTGTTTACTTGATTTTTGTGTTTTCGTTCCAATTCATAAATTTCTTTAATTATTTGTTGCATGTTTGTTTTCCTTTCCTGTTTTTTTCTTGCCCCTATAGCTATTAACTTGCCCCTAATAACAGATTTATGCGCCTCCCATATTGTTGCTTTCGATACTTCTGGTGTATCGTTTTCTTCAAAATATCTTTTAATTTCTTCTATGATGCTTATTTCGGTCTCACTGTCTTCTAATAAAGTTTCGTTGATTCTCCATGGACCCCTTTCAAGGACTTCTCCTTTTATTTTCATTCTCAAGATTACTGGGCTGTGATCTGAGGCGGTTATTATGCCTATTTTTGTTTCTTCTATTTCTTCCAAGTTTCTATGTTCGACCATGATGTAATCCAATCTGGAGTAAATTTTGTGTACTGTTGAGTAGAATGTGTAGTCCTTTGTGCTGGGGTGCTGAATTCTCCAAGGGTCTATTAGTTGTTGTTCATATAATGTTCTTTTTAATTTCTTTAGTTGATTTACCTCTTTGTCCCTTACTCTTGAGGTACTGTCCATTTTATTATCCATGCTGAAGTTGAAGTCTCCAGCTAGTATTAATTTTCCTTGCTTGAATTCCATTAGTATTTTAATTATATCTATCAAATATTTTTTAGGGTTCTTATTAGGACAGTAGACATTGGCCAATGTATATTTTACCCCATGTATAGTTCCTGTAATAAAAAGATATCGACCCTCCGGGTCTATTTTCCTTTGATCTATTAGAAAACGTACATTTTTCCCTATACCGATGGCTACTCCTTTGGCCCTTCTTATTGGCGAGTCTCCTTGATACCATGTTGGTATGTTTCTTGAATAAATTTTGGCACTTGAGTTTTGGGTTATATGCGTCTCCTGTAGGAAAATTATTTCTGCTTTACTTTTTTCTAGTTCTCGGAGGATGATGTTTCTCTTCCCTGGGGAATTTAGTCCTCGGACATTGTAAGAGATTATTTTTATGCTGTTTACATTTTCCATTCTTGTGCCTTTTCTTCCCCGCCCGTCCTCCGGCCCTCCCCCCCACGCGGTCCCCCTAGGAGACCGGATGGAGGGGACACCCAGCGGACGCACGGGGTCTCCTCATCTCTTGTCTCAGAATAGGTGTGCCTATGTAACCACTCATGTGACTCAGACCTCTCCCTCCCCACCCTCCCACCCCCTCCCCTCCCTCCTCCCACCCTCCCCTCCCTCCCTTTTTTCTGATATGGGTTTTTTACCCCCATATTCTCTAGAGCTGAGAGCATTTTACTTTGTTTTGTGGGGCACGCTCTGCCCCCTCTGCTCTATTTATTGTGAGGCGGAGCTCTGTAAGACACCCTATTACCCCCCTGCCTAAGCACTAATAGGGCGACCCCCTGTCCACTCCGTGAGTCCCTGTCTCCCTCTCCCTGCGTTTTTGTTGTGTTTTACCAATCCTTTCACTTTCCTTTTTTTCCCATCCCATCAACCCCAGCCCCCCCCCCCCTTTCCACTCTAAGGCCCCTTGCACCGTTGTGTGGTATTTTCTCAGATATTAATTTCCTCGAGAGTCCACATCTTGATGTCTGATCCTTGAATTTACTTGCCACTGTAGGTCATCTCTTGCCGTTATTCGCTCCTGACTATTTGCGTATTTTTCCAGTTCTGGGGAGGGGATTTCTAGTTTGTTGCAAAAGTCCGTTTTTCCTTGCTATTAGACATGCTGGAAAACCCCAGTTGTATTGAATTTCTTGCTCCCGGAGGATTTCTAATAATGGCTTTAGTATCCGTCGTCTTTTCAACGTTTCTTGAGATAAGTCTTGAAATATTTGTAATTTACCTCCCGCAAACTCTATTTGTGTTTTCCTCTTTAGGTTTATCCAGATCTGTTTTTTTTCTTCCCATTTTTCAAAGCGTACGATTACATCTCTAGGTGTTTCCCTTGCAAACCTTTGAGGTTTTTTTACTCGAAAGACACTTTCTATTCCTATTGTGTTAGTTGTTTCCTTTCCCAAGATTTGGTTGAAGAGATTGTTCATTTTTTCTATTAGATTTTCTGCTTGTTCTGTTTCCGGTAACCCACGTATTCTCAAGTTTTTCTTTTTATCTCTATTTTCTTGCTCTTCTATTTTATATGATTGTTCCTGTTGTTCCCGTTTTAATTTCTTTATTTCATCTTCTAGTTCCTTTATGTTTTTTTGATGTAGGTCTACTTTGATCTCTACTTCTTCCACTCTGTTTAACATATATCCCATATCTTTATGGAGTGTTGACATCTCTGCTTTTAGGGAATTCTCTAGTGCCGCAAACATTTTTTCCATATCCTGTTTTGTTGGCAACTGTGGCCCTTGTTGTCCTTCCTCCTTTCCTCTGTCTTCCTCTCCCATTTCTGGCTCCATTCTGGGTTCTGAGAGGTGGCTGGTTTCTGTTTGTACTTTATACTGGCCTTTTTTATCCTTGTTGTCCTTCTCTTTTGTATCTATTTGTCTGCCCTTTGAACCCACTTGTTTCTCTCCTTCTCCGATTCCTTGCTGTATATACCTGTTCATAGGGCCTGGACTTGGGCCTAGGCTGGTCCTAGGTGATTTCGGTATTGCTCCCGCACTTCTTGTTGTTTTCCCCTTCATGTTTGTTTCTATGGCTGGATTTATAAGATCTTCAAAGCTGCCTTCCAGAATACCCCTTGATTGGGATTTCTTAATGATGAAAAAATCTCCCAGCCTTTTTAAATTGACTTATTTTTACTAATATTTCTTTTATTCCGTTCTCATACCCGGCATCCTCCCCACAATCCAATAATAGAAATAAATTAATGAGATATGAGTGGTCCCCGTTTTCCAGAAGTTATGTTACTACCTTAAATACATTAAGCATTCCTTAGTGCTGTTCAATTGTTTAAGCGTTCTTAAGCTGGAAAAAAAAAAAAAAAAAAAAAAAAAAAAAAAGGCTCAAAAACGCTCAAAAACGCTATTGCAAAAATGCTGAAAAAAAGCTGGAAAAAGTTAAAAAAAAAAAAAAAAAAAAAAAAAAAGTCACTGCAAAGACACCGGCGTCTTCACAGCGCTTTTCCAGCAGCCCGTGTGCATGGGGGCCCAGGTGCTCAGGAAAATAATTCAAATGTTTTAGCGATATAATGCAATCTAATTCAAGTATTCAGCAAGATGATTTATATATTCAGCAGTATAGTTCCAGTATAAGCTTATTTGTTCCACATTTTGTTACTATGGAATTTCTTCTTATTCTATAGTTTGTACTATCAAGCCTATAATTAGTACCCTTTGCAAAAAAAAAAAAAAAAAAAAAAAATTCACAAGAAAGGGAGATACTGCAGCAGCAGCAGCAGCAGCAGCAGGCAGGTGGGGGCTGGGAGACAACTCTTCCGTTGGCTTGTCTTTCTTTCACCTTCTCCTTCTCTTCTCCCCTGTTCCCCCCCCCTGTTTTTATTGTTTTTCTTAGCTCACTTGATTCTACTTTTTCAGCTCTTTCGCCTTTTCCCCTGCTTGTTCACTTCAAGACAATTGCAATAGAAGAGCCAAAAGAGGAGGAAAAAACAAAAACAAAAAAAAAACGCTCCAAAAACGCTCAAAGACGCTATTGCAAAAACGCTGAAAAAAGTAAAAAAAAAAAAAAAAAAAAAAGTCACTGCAAAGACACTAGCGTTTTCACAACGTTCTCCCAACAGCCCATGTGCATGAGGGCCCAGGTGCTCATAAAAATAATTCAAATGTTTTAGCGGTATAATGCAATCTAATTCAAGTATTCAGCAAGATGATTTATATGTTCAGCAGTATAGTTCCAGTATGAGCTTATATCTTCCACATTTTGTTACTATGAAATTTCTTCTTATTCTATAGTTTATACTATCGAGCCTATAGTTAATACCATTTGCAAAAAACAAAAACAAAAAAAAGACCAAAAAAAAAAAAAAGGATCACAAGAAAGGGAGCTACTGCAGCAGCAGCAGCAAACAGGTGGGGGCTGGGAGACGACTCTTCCGTTGGCTTGTCTCTCATTCACCTTCTCCTTCTCCCCTGTTCCCCCCCCTGTTTTTATTGTTTTTCTTAGCTCACTTGATTCTACTTTTTCAGCTCTTTCGCCTTCATTTACTTTCGCTTTTTATTCCATTTTATTTCGTTTTATTTCAATATGTTCTTTCCCTTTCCCTTTCTCTTGCTCCATTACTTTTCCTTTGCCTTTTCACTTCAAGACAATTGCAATAGAAAAAAAGCCAAAAAAAAAAAAAAAAAATACGGTACTTATCTTTTAGTTGTTGTTGAATTTGGGACAAAAAGGGACGCTCACTACAGCTTGTTGCAGTCAGACGCAGGTACAAACTTCCTCTGGCTTACTCCACAAGACAGCTCAGTGAGTGATGAGCAGGGGGGGCGGGGAGGGAAGCTACCTACACCTTCTCATCAGGCCGATCATTCCTCTCAGCTGCAGGGAGAGGGTTCTCAGGATCCTCACGCCGTGCACAGAGCCATTACCAGGCTCCTCCCTCCTCAAGGAGCTTCCTGTTTGTTCCTGAACCCCGTTTGTGTATCCTGACCTTGAACCCTGTTTCCTGTTCCCTGCTCCTTGGTCTGCTTCATTATTCCTGGTTTCTGTTCCCTTGTCGCTTTGGCCCATGCCTTATTTTTTATTTCATGTTGGTTTCCTTGCTCTTGCATTATATTAGTTAGATAGATAGTTAGGTGGGTTTGGGGGTTGCTGTGTTTTCACCATTTTCTTGTTTTTGGTTTGCTGTCTTGTTTTCAAGTGTATCTTTATCATTAATAATAAACATACTTTATTTACTGGTTTGTCCCTGATTCCTTGGTGCAGCCCAGCGATCTGATCACCTACATTGGATGTTGTGTATAACATCCCCTTACAGTCCATGTTCCAGCCTAAAGTTTTGCTGCCAATGTTCCAGTCTGATGTGCCCACTTCCCAGTCTGAAGATCCTCTGTCTGCTGTCCAGCCTGATGTGTTCCTGTCCGCTGCCCAGCCTGATGTGCCAGTGTCTTCTACTCAGCCTGTTGTGCCAATGCCTGTGCCCGCTGCCCAGTTTGAGGTCCCAGTGCCTGCTGCTCAGCCTGACATCCCAGTGCCCATGTTCCAGTCTGATGCTTCAGTGACTACTGTCCAGTCCGATGTACCTGTTGTTCAGCCAGTTGTGCCAGTACCTGCTGTTCTGCTTGATGTGCCAGTGCCTGTGTCTGCTGCCCAGCCTGAAGTTCCAGTACCTGCTGCCCGGTCTGATGTCTCGGTGCCCACTTTCCAGCCTGATGTGCCCACTTTCCAGCCTGATGTGCCCACTTTTCAGCCTGATGTGCCCGCTGTTCAGCCTGATGAGCTGCTTTCCGGACTGATGTGCCCGTCTTCCAGCCTGATATCCTGGTACCTGCCTTCCAGCCTGGTGTCTCATTGCCTGCCTTCCAGCCTGATGTCGTGATATTGGTATCTCAGCCTGAAGTTTCGGTGCCCGTGTCTTAGCCTGAAGTTTCGGTGCCCGTTACCCAGTCTGTTGAACCGGTGCCCGTTACCCAGTCTGTTGAACCGGTGCCCGTTACCCAGTCTGTTGAATCGGTGCCCGTTAACCAGTCTGCTGAACCGGTGCCCGTTACCCAGTCTGCTAAACCGAAGTCCGTCACTGTTAAGCCAGTACCCGTTATTCGGCTTGCCGAACCAGTGCCCGGTGTCCAGCTCGCTGAGCCGGGGCCCGTTACCCAGCCCACTGGGCCGGGGCCCGTTACCCAGCTTGCTGAGCCGGTGCCTGTGATCCGGCCTGCCCTTACAGTGCTCGCTGTTTGGCCTAATGTTCCAGAGCCTGCTGCCCAGATCGACGACCCGGAGCCTGCTGCCCAGCTCGACGACCCGGAGCCCGCTGTCTGCTGTGATGTGCCCGCTGTCTGCTGTGATGTGCCCGCTGTCTGGTTTGAAGTACCCGATGCCGAGTCTGACTTGCCCTCATCTGTTGTTCAGTGTGAGGCCATTAACTTTGGACAATTACTTCTAGTTTGAGCGTCCGGAGGCCGCTCAAACTGAGGGGGGGTACTGTCAGGAAAGGGTCCGTCCACTTGTAAGATATATCATTTGGCGTGCAGTACTGGGGTCCACCAGCAGGTGTCTCCTGGCAGTTTGGAACTGTCAGGGGAATCTTTCCCTGCTGGTGTTATTTCATCTTTTGGCCGCAGTACTGACGTCCACCTGCGGATGGATCCTGGCAGTATGGAGCAGACAACACTCCCTGCGCTCAGGTGTTACATGAAGACAATTATTGTCAGTCCCATAAATACCCGGCAAGCCCTCACATGCTTGCCTTGGTATCTCTCTCCTTGAGCCCTGACCTTGTTTGCCTGTTTACCGATCCTGAGCCTGCATCCGACCTTGTTCCTGAGCTTATCCTGACCCGGTCCCTTCTGTGTTCCTGTACCTTTCAGCCCGATCCATCCCCTCTCTGTCCTGTTGGTTCCCTGTCCCTCATTTACTAATCTTCCTGTGTATGACCTTGGCTTGGCTAACATTTACGCTTCTGGAATATCCCTTGTCCTGCTGACCTGCCGTGTATGACCCTGGCCTGGCTGACATCTGTGATTCTGGTACTGCCCCTTGCTGTATATATTGTTGTTGGTGGGTTTGTTGGGTTGGTTGTGCACTGTTTGTATTTTCTTATTTATTATCTATCTTAATAAATATTATTATTCACTTTACATGAGTTTTGCTTTATCTATGTGCAGTCCACACAGTCTGGTCTACTAATTCTCCTGACAGTCTGTCAGATATATGGTGAAGAGTTAAAGTGGTTGTAAACCCTTTACAACCACTTTAAACCTGCACGGAAAAAAGAGAGACTTCCACCATGTAAAGTATGGAGTATGGTGGTCCCATCCCTACTATTTAAGTAAGAAAGAGTAACCCCCTATATGGGACTTTGACAGACCACCAACTCAATGATAAAAAATTATATCTTTTAATAATATATACTATAAAAAACATGTGCCATTAACACATAACAAGAATACATACAATGCATCACATGGAAGACATGAAAAAATATGCACAAATACAAATTATCCTAAGTACTCTCCAAGGGGTTGTATGCCCTGATGCCCAACGCGTTTCCAGTATTCAACATTCAGATACCTTCATCATGGGTTGAGAGTTGGATGTATTTACAAAAATATTAATTCCACTGGAATGATTCCATGTTGAAGAAGCACTAAAGGCGAATAAGTCCAATCAAATCCAATCAAAAGTCCAATCAAATATTGCAAGGGCGCCAAACTATATTGATGAACGAATTTTTAAAGTGCAATGCATATACGGCATCAAAAAATGGAGGACGAGGAATATGGGACAAGCTGTCGTTGGAGCCTGGAATATGGGCTCAGTGACAGACGGAGAAATGTCCAAGTGTCCCAAGGTAGGTGTATCCTACTTGGAGGTGTCCCAATTCGGTGTGTGGCGTGCTGTCTTTGTAAACCTGCTGGTATAATCAGGTTTACTTTATTTGACTGATCAGTTTCAGCTTTGGGGTCAATGCTGTGCAATGTGGATAAGGACATGACATTGCATTTGGCACCAGTGTCAATTTTCAACTTGACATGTTTGTTGCATGCAGTTGAGAAGGTGGTGAATACTTCTCCTTAATTTGCAATTGGGTCCACACTTTTACAATGAAAACAGTTTTAGTGATCATCACTTTCCACTTCATAAATTCTGTGCACATTTTGTTGTTTAGTGTCACTAGATGGTGTTATCCATGTACCTATATTTTAAGGCTTGGACCTACAACATTTTGCAAAATGATTCCATTTGTTTCATGAGTTACACCTTTCGTTAAAATCCAGACACTTGTTGCGCTCAGTTGCATGTTCACTACCACAGTTGCTGCATTGCCTTTTGTTCTGTTGCACCACAAACACTTCTGCCTCTCTTTTTAGTTCCTTAGTTGCCCTTTCAGTATGTTCAAAGAACATACATATTCTGGGGCGTGGCCAGCTGGGATAGCAGATGGACGCCTAATTCCACAGCTCTAAGCCAGGGGACAGAATCCAACGCCATCGGCTGCCAAAAAACGATCCTAACTTACCCATTCGTACTCCTCACAGTCAGGGGACAAAAAGGAGGTCATCCAGAAAGAGATTAACCGATCACATACCGCAAAAACTCACTGAATTTGCCTACAAGCCGGCGGGCTGGAAAAACCAAGATGGCACCGGCCAGGCCGCGCCGTCCACAGCATACACGGACCTACCAGATGATGTGACAGAGGATCCTCCAGACACAGGTACTGTGGACAGCCTCCCCCATGCCCCAGAAGGTGACCCCAGCCTAGGCAGCCCAGCAAAGGCAAAGATGAGGCTAGACAAGATCCTGCAGCGGTCGCGGTACTCGCAAATTGAGGCCCAGGCTCCTATCCCCTACTCACTAGACCAGGCCCTACATTCATCTATGTCCTCCTTCCCCACCTCAGGGCAGCCAGTCATGGATACAACACTCAAGGATATGCTCATATCCCTGCAGACCTCCCTCATGACAGATCTATCATCCCTCTTTCACAAGATCACCACTGACATCCACACACTGGATGATAGAGTGACAAACGCTGAGAGAGAACACATGCCGGCACCTCCACAGTGAATGACACCATTGAAGCTGTTAGAGAGGAACAGACATGAATGCGCGCCAAGCTGGCCGACTTAGAAGACAGATCTCGCAGGAACAACGTTAAGCTGAGGGGGGTTCCTGAGTCCATACTACCCGCAGATCTGCCTCGCTATGCAAAAGAACTGATGCATTTAGTTCTCCCTGAGGCTTCCCCGAGGGACGTCATTGTGGATAGGATCCATAGAATTGCTAAACCATCCCATCTAGCTGCCTCGGTCCCCAGAGATGTCCTGATGAGGGTTCACTTTTACCACATCAAAGAAAAACTGCTCATGGGACTCGGGGCTAAATCGCCACTACCAGCTCCCTATAGGGGAATTCAACTCTTCCCTGATCTCTCAAAATACACCCTCCAAATGAGGCGCCAATTTAACCCGATCACCAAAGGCCTACAAAATCATAAGCTGCAATACAAATGGCGATACCCCGCCACCATTCTCATTGTCCGCAACGGTCAAACCCACGCAATAGGGGAACTAGAAAAAGGCCTGAAACTACTCCACACCTGGGGTATAAACCCAGAACCGCCTAATCCTGCTCTACATAACAGAAGTTCATCCTCACCCCACAGACACCTAGATCAAAACATCAAATGAAAGACATCACCCTCCAGAATTCATGAAGCTGATAACAGCTATAATAGCTCCCCTGTGCTATGGCTATATGTTACTTTTGTCTCCTGCTACCCGCGGTATTAACTCTTTGTACCCCCCATACAGAGGTTTTCCAGGTGCTCAGCACCCCCTCTAATTTGTTCTCTGTTTTTGTTCTCTCTCTCTCAAATTTTTTATTCTTGAAACGATATAATCGACACCTATTATTCAGCAAGCTAACTCTACAGTTCACATCACAGATCTTTTTCAAAATTTTCATCGTTCCTTAAATATATCCATGATCTTTATTTGGTTACAATTGTCTTGCTACCTAACGTATTGCTCTATTTGCAGTCTACTAGTCCATCCTCGCCTCGGCCCCCTGGCCAGCCAGAAGCAACGCTCACCGATCCTCCACGCGGAAGTCATCTGACCTAATTCTCGGATCTCCATAACTCATCCTACCCATCACATCGCCTGAAAAAGCCAGCTCCACATGGTATCGTCTAACTGTAAGTGTTACACAAAACACATACCAACTCCACACTCACAAGATGCCGTTTAACATTCTTTCACTTAACGTTAATGGGCTTAATCATCCCGCCAAACGCCACTCACTATGGAAAACCATCAGGGATCTCCAAGGTGACATCCTTTGTGTCCAAGAAACCCACCTACTAGCCCCCAATACTCTTCTGTGTATGAACCGTCACTTTCCAAATGTATTCCACGCAACTCACTCTACTAAGACCAGAGGAGTCATGATTGCTATCAAAGATACCATAGACTTTCAACTACTAGAAGTAGTCCCAGACCCCGAAGGTCGTTTCATTATTCTAATCTGCACCATCAATAGAGCAACTTACACCATTATCAATCTATATGCTCCGAACTCTCACCAGATGAAGTTCCTACGCAGAATTATCCGCACATTGAAACCCATCCAAAAAGGCCACACAATTGTGTGTGGGGACTTCAACCTGGTCCCAGATGTGTCCCTGGACTCCACCTCTTCAGCGAAGAGACGCGACTCACCTCTAAAATCGTTTATAAACTCCCACGAACTGTATGATGTCTGGCGCTGTCACCATGGCGCCGAACGCGACTTCACCTTTTTTTCCTCTAGGCACCGCTCCTACTCCAGAATTGACTTGTTTTTGTCTGATAAGCATATTTTACAAAAAATATCTAAGTCTGTGATCCACACCACGACATGGTCGGACCACGCCCCCACCTCAATTACAATCCAAGATCACAACCTTCAACAAAATACATTCCTCTGGAGACTAAACAACTCCATTATTCAAAATACTAAATACACCCCAGAAATATCAGAACACATTTCAGAATTCTTCTCATTGAATAAGGGATCGGCACCCGACCCTGCCGTGGTGTGGAGCGCACATAAAGCGTATATGAGGGGAATGCTCATAAAATTGAGCTCTCACCATAAACGACAGAGGACGCACCGCATAGATGCATTAACAGCCCAAATAGCGGACCTAGAAAAGAAACACAAATCTGACCCTCAAAACCCACACACAAACCAACTACTATCCCTCAGACAGGAACTAAAAACCCTTCTCCTTCACTCCTATGAATTCCTTCAAAGGAAATTTAAAGCATCTTCCTATTCCACCTCCAACAAAGCAGGAAAGACATTAGCCCAACGTCTCAAAGGTAGACGAAATAAAACCAGAATAACATTACTTAAACACCCCCACACTAACGCTCCACTGAGCAACCCCCAAGACATTGCTGATGCTTTCAGCGTCTATTATGAAGACCTATACAACTTAAAACAAGATCCTCAAACCCCCCAACCCACACAAGACGACATTAAACACTTTCTCACTAAGATCAACCTACCCAACTGACTACCCTGAATGCACCATTCACCGAACAGGAAATCAAAGCTACTATTAATTCATTGCCTAGTGACAAAGCACCAGGTCCAGACGGGATAACAGGGGAATACTACAAACTATTCTCCAATCAACTAGCCCCACACCTCACTGAACTCTTTAACCACGCTGCCTCCTCTGCTAGCTTCTCGAAAGAATACTTAAAAGCGCTAGTAATAACTATACCAAAACCAGGGAAACAGTCGGATACCCCCAAAATTTTTGCCCGATCTCTTTACTCAACTTAGACCTAAATATCTACTCCAAAACCATAGCCAACAGACTAATTGAGATTATGCCCACTATCATACACCAAGATCAAACTGGTTTCACTAGAGGCAGACAATCCTCAGATGCCACCAGAAGAATGCTTGACCTCATACATCATGCTGAATCCACCGGAACGCCTTCTCTGCTTCTTTCCCTAGATGCAGAGAAGGCGTTCGATAGAGTTCACTGGTCCTACCTAGAAGCGGTCCTCCACAAATTTGGATTCCAGGGACAAATCCTAACAGCCATCCTGGCATTATATTCCAACCCTGAAGCTCAGGTGTTTACAGAGGGCATGCTTTCACGCCCATTCCCCATCACAAACGGCACATGCCAGGGCTGCCCCCTCACCCCTCTAATATTTAACATGCTTATGGAACCCCAGGCTGAACACGTACTTTCCCACCCTAACATTTCGGGTATGCGTATCGGCCTCTCTCACCACAAAATCAGTCTATTCGCTGATGATGTAATTCTAATTCTTACAGATCCGACTGTTTTCCTGGCAGCAGTACAAAAATTGCTTACATGGTTTAGCTCAATCTCTTATTACAAAGCTAATGTGACCAAATCATTCATACTAGACATAAACATAAACGTCACCATGAAAAAACTCCTACAACTACAATACCCATTTAAATGGGCAGAAACTGACATATCATACTTGGGCATTCAACTCCCGAGAGAAACTAAGAAAATATACTCGTGTAACTACATACCACTCCTACAACAAATTCAATCAACCTCACAACAAATAGCAAAGCATGAACTCTCATGGTCGGGCAGACTTGCGGCATTTAAGATGATATGCCTCCCCCAAATACTATACCATTTTAGAACCCTACCTATACCTCTGCCAGCTAACTTCTTCAAATTTCTCAAAACTATTTTCAACAAATACCTATGGAATGGGAAAAAACCGAGGAGTGCCCACCACAACTTAGTAAAACACAAACTAATCGGTGGAACAGGATCTATAGACTTCGAGGACTATTACTTAGCAACAATTCTAGCTCAACTACCCTCCTGGTTCCAAACACACCCAAATACACTTTGGGGACAAATTGAAAACTCCTCACTAACGCAACCCAATTTGAAAACTTGGATACTTAGCATACTTAGCATTCCACTGGGCACCATAATACCAAAATCATTACCCCCGACCATGAGAGCATCGGCACATGCCTGGAAAAAATCATTAACCTTACTGACATCCACACCCGCCACATCTCCAAGATACATACCCTTGGAATCCCTAACACACACAGTACCCAAAATCTCTCTATCACCTTGGATCACCAAAGGCATACATTTCATACAGGATCTAATACATAACAACCACATTAAATCATTCGCACAACTCCAATCTGAATTCAATCTAACTACGACTGACAACTTCACTTACATCTGACTACGCCACTACCTGAATATTCTACCTCTCCCCCTCTACAATATACACCCTAAAACCTGGGAATACCTCACCAACACAGCCACTAAAACCAGAGGTATCTCTTACTTCTATAACATTCTCCACAACAAACGTACCTTCCATAAACTAAAATCCCACCAAAGTTGGGAAAATGACCTAGCCCATGCTTTTACGGATGACCAATGGCACCTTGCCCTCAAAACTATGTACACGGCCACTAAATGCGCGGCCCTATGGGAACGCACGCAGAAAATCACAATACGTTGGTATCTCACCCCAGCCAGAATTAAATCCTTTAATCCAAGAATCCCCAACATATGCTGGAGATGCCACTCTTCTCCTAGCGACATACTACATGTATTCTGGACATGTACTAAAATACATAAATACTCGGAAAACCTTTTCGGTTTAATCTCGAACATAACCCACATCAAAATTCCTCCCTCCCCAGCACTGGCGATACTTAACCTAACTATAGAATCCATCCCATACTCATTCAGACTAGTGGTTACTCATATCCTCTTGGCAGCAAACTCAACATAACAAGACACTGGAAGTCTGACAACCTCCTGACAATAGCCCAAGTCATTGACTTAGTAGCCCTGCACTACAGCTACGAGATCACAACAGCTACCTACACAGGCCAGGCGACGAAAATACACAGGAACTGGCAACCATGGACTAACTGGACTGCACACTGCGCAACCCACATACCTAAACATTGATACATAGATCTTCTTCTTGACCGAGCAATACCTTTACATATGCAAGAGAAACAAGATGTATGCAACAGCTAGTACTAACTAGCACATATTTATCAATGTAAATTCATACTAAACAGGGCCTCTTCACTCCTGTGGCACTAAAGCTACCATTTGGGGTGCGACACTAGTGAAGAGAAACAAATTATACAATTACGAGTTATATTTATGTAAATCTAGAATTTATAATGGATATATGTTTAATAAACGTTACAACCAACCCAGGTTAGTGAATAGCAATACATATGGAATTCATACGCTGTACCGTATACCTTGTATTGACTAACCAGAACGTCGTTGCACAACATACAATGTCCAATTGTACAATGTATTTTGTTTGAAAATTCCAATAAAAACATGGCAATAAAAGAACATACATATTCTGATGGCTGATTCCAGTGTCAAATCTTTCTCCCTGAACAACTGAGCACAAACTGCCTCTTTGTAGATCCCATATACAATCCTGTCACATATCAGTTCATCTGTTAGTGCACCAAAATCACATTTTTTAGCCAGCAGTGTCAGTGTGGCTGCATAGGATTGTATTCCTTCATCAGGTTTATGAGCCATGATGTTAAATGCATGTCTTTCTATTATCACATTACGTTGTGGTAAGCATATCTCATCAAATTTCTTGATTAACCACTTCCCTACCCAGCCATAGTCATATGACGTCCTGGGATGGGATCTCCCATCCTGGGTGGACGTCATATGACGTCCTAGGATTCCCGGACGTCTAGGGGGCGCACGCGCCCGCCGCGTTGCTCGGGACCCGGTGCGTGTGCCCGGTGGCCGCGATGTCCGCCGGGCACCCGCGATTGCCCGTTAACAGGTCCTGTCAGGTGAGAGGAGAGCGATCTGTGTTCCCAGAACGGAGGAACACTGATCGGTCTCCTCCCCTTGTGCGTCCCCTCCCCCTACAGTTAGAATCATTCCCTAGGAAACATATTAACCCCTCCCCGCCCCCTAGTGGTTAACCCCTTCACTGCCTGTCACATTTACACAGTAATCAATGCAATTTTATAGCATTGATCGCTGTATAAATGTGAATGGTCCCAAAAATGTGTCAAAAGTGTCCGATGTGTCCGCCATAATGTCGCAGTCATGAAAAAAAATTGCAATCGCCACTAAAAAAATAAATAAATATTTTTTTTTTTAAAATGCCATAAATCTATCCCGTATTTTGTAGACGCTATAACTTTTGCGCAAACCAATCAATATACGCTTATTGCGATTTTTTTTACCAAAAATATGTAGAATACGTATCGGCTAAAACTGAGGAAAAAAATTGTTTTTTAAAAAAAATTGGGATATTTATTATAGCAAAAAGTAAAAAATATTGTGTTTTTTTCAAAATTGTCGCTCTTCTTTTGTTTATAGCGCAAAAAATAAAAACCGCAGAGGCGATCAAATACCACCAAAAGAAAGATCTATTTGTGGGGAAAAAAGGACGTCAATTTTTTTTGGGTACAACGTCGCACGACCGCGCAATTGACGTTTAAATTGCGACAGCGCTGAAAACTAAAAATTGGCCTGGGAAGAAAGGGGGTGAAATTGCCCTGTATTGAACCGGTTAAGACATCAGGATCCTCTCTGTCCTCATTGTCATGAAAATGAAATGACTCATATTTGTCTAGTGCATCTGAACCAGCAAAACTGAGAAGAGTGTAAGCTTTTACCTTTTTTACTTGTCTGAAAGTCCTGCTTTGCTGTACTTGTCCCATTCTATTTTGAATTTCAGACAGTTGTTAGCAATGTCATCCAAAGATCTTACCAAAGATTAGGAGTTGTATGCCACGGAGATTCTGAGCCATAATGTTTCAGTGATCTGACTTCTGTCATCGTGTAGATTTTGTGGAAACAGTGATGAATAGTCAGATGAATCTTGTAAATAACTTGTTTATTCCCAGCCAGCAGTGAACAGCATGTGTACCTTTTCTTAGTTTCACTTCATAATTTCCTACTTCCTGTTCTCACCCCCAGGTCCTCACACATACATATTCTACATATTCCACATACATAGTCCTGTCCTGCATCCTTCCTAGTTGCAAGCAGTTACCCAGTGCGTTGTAAAAGAAATATAGTGTCCCTGTCCATGCTTGCTGGACCATGTGTCAGCAGTAATGTGGATCTTGCAGCTGACTGCCTTGCCCAACGATGCCAAAACATTGCTTTCCATGTGATGGTACAGAGCTGGAATGGCCTTACCTGCAAAGAAATAAGGACTGGGAACCTGCCATTGTGGTACAGCACATTCTGCAAATCCACGGAAGGGGCAGAATCCACCAGATGGAAAGGCAGGAGTTGTAAAGCCAGCAATTTGGTCAAGCTGGAATTTAGACGCTGGGTGTGTGGGTGGCAGGGATTGTATTAGTTTTTTTCACTGCAGCAGCTGGGGCAGAGAAATTTGACTGCTAATCTCTACATTTGGTGGTGTGCTGCAGGCAGACTTGTTGCAAGAGCCTGTGACACCCTTTGCTATACCATAATCCCTGTCAGTGGAAGCTGCTGAGGGGCCATCATGCTATATAGCAGGGGTAGAGATTAAAGGTGAGGAGTGATTAGAAGTGTGTCGTTTTTGTGTGGCTTTCAGGTGTTCTTGCCAATGTTTTGTTTGTGTTTTTGCCTACACTTGATCTGCTTGTGGCAGAGACTGCAAATTGCAACAGTGCGATCAACTGCACATGTGCTAAAAAAGGCCCACGCAGCTGAGCTCTGGGAAGTGGGCTGGGAGATAAGAACTCTATAATCTGATGAATATGCGGGCTTCTCCCTATTATTTCATAATGGTTGCCTCTGAAGGACATTCTGCCTTGTTGGGGTTCTTTCTCCCCCTCACTTTCCTCCTCTGCTCTATCAGGCACCCAAGTCGAGTCAGGGACCTCATCATCATCATCCCCTCCATCCTCATTACTGGAGCCAACATGCTGTGGCTGGGGGAATATGACAATTTGTTGTTTATTAGTGTTCTCTCCTCTCTGTAGGCTCATGTTACTCTCTTTCTCAACCTCAGAACCAACATCAGAATCAAGTATTGTCTGCGCATTCTCAAGAAGCAAGTGGCTGACTCTGTGTTCAAATAAATCAGCTGACTCCTCCATGCATGATGCTGGGGCTATGGCAGCAGTAGCTGTGTACAAGAAAGCAGAATAGGCCGCTCTGGCAGCTGTGGTGGACTGCAAACTAGTGTCAACATGGGTGATAAAGGATAAGGAGGATGAGGATGGTTTAGTATGCCAGTCCACCACCTCTTCAGCATGCTGTGGCTGGACAGCAACGGCCAACATCAGTAAAAAGAGACAAACGTGCCTTGCCTGAGGATGGACCACGTCCACCTTTGCCTGTGGACACAGATGCTGCTGACCCCTTCATAGTGGCATGGTAACGTCTGCCTCTCCTTGTTGGCCTTCCAGACATGATTGGAGGGGGGGATTATTATATTAGATAATAGGAAATGGGTGATTACATGCACTTTATTTAATATGGCAAATTGAGGACTGCCGCTGACACCAAGTGGGCACCCTGGTGGGGTAAAAATGTGCCTAAACATGAAAATGCGCCAAAGCCATGTTTTTGTGAACGTGTTTAGGTGGATTGAGGCATGTTTATGCGTGTCAAGCGCATAGGTATTTCTTAATTTCTTTGGCCAGAACATTAATTTATAACGGTCATTAAAATGAAAAAACGTCCAAGCACTAAATGCACATGGCATTAACACACATTTACAAGCATTTTTGCCGCATTTAGTGCCTGTGGATCTTTTTTTGCCATTATGCTCCTCTCCAGGGTTTTTTCAACCGCTAAACTCCCCTGCCTGTAAGCTCCTCGAAACACCTATTTGTGTATGGACACATAGAATAACAAAGAGGGGCATTTAGAGGCAGGGAAAAAAACAAAAAAACTAAAAATGTCTCTAACAATGGCATTTTTTTTTTGCCCAGTGGGCATGGACCCTAAAAAGTTCAAATTTTTACACTTGTTCCCATTGTCTAAAAAGTCCTAAAAAAGGCTTAAACAAAGCAATTAACAGCAAAATACACCAAATATATAACATAACTTTTTTTTTGCCTAGGCAAATAATGTCATACATGCCAGGAGTCTTCAGGAGCAGGGATTTTCTTAGCTAAGCACACCCTCCTACCTGCATTCCTAAATTAAGGGCAGATGGATTCCAGGAAGTAAGTGCTATGGATGGATGGGGGAGTTTGCTTTGAATAATAAAGATGAATTAAATATTGTTTTGGTTTGTAGTGCTCAGATGCAGTGCAGTTCCACTTTAACAATTTTTTTAAATACAAAAAAAAAAATTTTTTGTATTTTTGTTATTTTACATCACATCATACATGGTCAGAGAACACGATTACACAATGTGATAAACACAAACATATTTTCTGTAAATCTGTTTCTTTGTATATATGATGGGTTTTGTATTTCTTTTGTTGCCTCGAATGAAGGTTCCATAAAATCAGCCCTGATGAAGCAGACATTCTGAATGCCCGTGAAATGCATTGGCTTTACAAATCTACAAATAATAAACACATCTCTGATAAGAATTGATCTGTTGCTTTTCCTGATAACTGACCACTTTGAAGTGAAGACTTTCTAGATTTCAATACTTCTGTCTTTAATAGAAACGCACGACAACCGCTGCCCACCCAAAACTAAGATATACAATTTGTTGCCTTGACCTGCGTTTGTATTATGGCAGAGAGACGAGACAGCTCAGATGATTAGTGTAGGTATTTGTGTTACTCACCTTACGGATATCTTCCACAATTAACATCTTTATTTCGGTTTTGCCCATACGGTCAAGAACCTCTTTGACTGTTGCTTGTGCGTGTTCCATAGTATGGCGGCTAATGATGAGGTTAACCATTTCCTTCACAGATTTATCTTTAATATCCTTCATCTGAATTTTGCTTCCTATAAAAGGCTTCTCTATTGAACAAAGAAAGTATTGAAATCCTACTATGTCTTCATCTCCCAGTTTTTCCAAATGTGTTGTCATGATTTTGCTGGTTCTCTTCTTCATACTGATGTTGGGCAGATATTTTCCTGACTGTGAAGATCCTGGAATAGAGACATAGATGTAAGAATCTGAACAAATACAGCACTTGAAAGGGTCAGTCCATCCAAAACCAACATTTTAATGTCTTAGCAGCTGGTAGATTGAACCCCCTCCAGTGCCCCAAATTGATCTCTATGAACTCCTCTGTTTGGATTCTCACTACTACTGCTAGAAGAGTCTCACCCATCATGTTGCATTCCTTACAATGTAGAATAAAATAAACATTTACAACACTTGGGCTGGGTTCACACCGCAGCACGCTCTGGCTCACAGCAGAAGTCCGGTGCGTCTCCATTTACAGTTTCATGTCCGATTCCAGCCTGAGTGTTTGGCTGAATTCGGACCTGAAACAAATCAAAAGACGCACAGGGCTCCTGTGCAATTTACACCGGAGCCACTGTGGAGATGTGTGAACCAACTCCATAGAGAGCCAGTCACATTCTCCTGCAATGCGAATTGGATGTGGAGAAACCACATCCAATTTGCATAGGTGTGAACCCAGCCTGAAAGCAACAGCAGCTGGGGGGAGATAAGAACTGAATCTTCTATTTTTATTAATATGTTTGGATAGAAAGACACTTTAATAGCATTTCAACAATAGAAACTAAACTTGGCTAATAACAGAAAAAAAATTCTACGTTATATTGTTGCAAAAACTGAGACTAATTTATGTACTGTAGAGGAGATTTTTCCTGTATCTGATCAGTCCTTCAAAAATTATTTGTTCCAGAAAAAAAGCAATGTGATTGGTTGATATTGAGAACTGATCCACTTTTTCTTTAGTTTAGTGCTGTAAATCATTTTACCATACCAATATTACAGGCAAGAAAAGTAAGGCCACAATAAGGATAGTTATCAATACAAAATGGAGATAAATCCAGGCTGCTTTGCACTGCATCTCCGTGTCAGAGCATCACTTGTGTTCAGCATGCCCATTATAATGTGCTCAGAGTGCTCTGCATGTACCTAGAAGAGCCCTCTGCATGTTTAGAAGGTCCTTTGCAAAGTACCTTTTGTGATTGCCATGTTCCTGGCTTATCCTCTCTATGTTTCTGGCAGAGTTCTCCATGTGCTTACTATGTCTGTTGTAGAGTTTAACCTTCTGAGCATGCTTAACATAGCACTAGCATAGTACATCCATTCCCCCGGCATATCTATGACAGAGAACTAAGTTTTGTTATGTGGCTATTCTGTGCTCACTATACTTCTCATGCCTCTGGATGAGGACATTTATGCTGATCATAACCCTGACAAACTTTTCAGTGTTTGCAGCATGTCATTGACAGAGGTTTATTATGCTACAAATTCCTCTAATAGAGTAATCTTAGTGCTCAGTATGTCACTGTATGGGTGCTTTGTGTGATCTGTAAGTCCCTGAAAGTGTGCTTAGTTGTAATAAACATATCCCTGGCAGAGAGATTAGTGTGTTCAGCCTGTCCTTTGCAAAGTGTCTTTTCTGATTACCATGTTCCTGATATATCACTTCTTCTGCTCTGTATGTCTGGTTCAATATATTTATTAAAGTTATAAAACAGACATTATAAATGATTACATGTGCATTTCATGTCCATAAAAAATTAAATAGGTTGTTTTGAAGGATATGCAATACCCCCACTGGCACAGAAATGGGAAAAACTCAAAAATAATGTAGAAGTTTCAGGAGAAATGCCATCTTTATAGCATTCAATCTCTCCAACCAAGATACATACAGTAGTATTTGTTCCATTTGCGCAAAAGATGGTGAGTGGAGGGTAATTTGTCTGATACAGCGTAGTGAAAGTGGGTGTCAAATGTATCCCTAAATATGGAAGGCGGGTAGTCCATGAGAAATTAACAGAGCGCTCTAGACACAATAAAGTTGTGGGATGTAAAGATATATCCATGACTATAGATTTAGACTGATTCATTTTCAGGCCCTAGAAAACAGCACATTTCTCTAAAGAGTGGAACAAAAATGGCAAGGAGACATAAGAAGAAGTAACATTAAAAGAATGCTGTCAGCAAAAAGTGACAACTTATTACCAATACCTGCCTTTTCCACTCCTCTAATATCACTGCATGCATGTACTGTATATACAGTATAATGTAAAAGGCTCTAAAGCCAATATAAATAATATGGGAAATAAAGGGCAGCCTTGCTTTGTACCCCTACCAATCAAAGGACGGGGCTTACATCCACATTAAAGTATAGAAGTGTTAGAAGTATTAGGGGAAGAGTAAAATGCTTCTATCCAGTTTAGGAAATTATCCTTAAAACCCTACCTACAAAAGACAAATAGCATATATTGCAACAAAACCTTGTCAAATGCCTTCTCTATATCTATTGAAAGCAACAGCATTTCTTGATCACAAGTAAGGGTTGTATGTATGAATAAGACTGAGCACCTTCCTGACATTATCACTAACTTGCCTCAGCACTGGCTAAGCTCAATTAGAAGATGCAGTGGGGAAAAACAGTGTATAAAACATGTGTAAGTAACAAATATGGGAAATTATTCCTGTAAACCACAACGAAAAACGATAATAAAAAATATACAAAAGATGAACAATACTGAGAAATAAGGTGAATCATTTACCTTTTTTCTTATTATTGTTCATCTTTTGTTTATTGCAGTGAATGGAGATACTAAAACTGGCATCACTTGGAATGGGTACAAAGAAAGGACATTTTTGCTGCATGTACAGTATATGGGCCATCCAAGAGATGTTGGGTGCACCCCAAGAAGTTAAAAAGCGAGTGGGAGATTTAATGAGGGGAGGGTAGTTGCCTCATACAGCGACTGGTAAGATGGTCTAAGGTGGATGCCCAAATAAGAAATGAAAGTGGACTACTGGAAAGGGAATTGAGTGTGGATGAAATCATATACAGTCTCTTTCAAGGACACATTCAATGCTTGAGATTTGGGCTGATTAACATGAAGACCTGAGAGGGAAGCAAATCCCTGCAAAAGGGAAATAAGGTTCAGTAAAAAGGTATGAGACAACCAAATATCATTTGCGAACAGTTTGTGTGGGATACCCGCAAGCCTAATCCTCAATATGTTGACATTCAAATGCACATGTCTCGCCAGGGTCTCCAGAGTCAGTACAAACAAACAGTATAAACAAAAGAAGAGGAAGGGGACACCACTCGAATGTGCCGCCTGAAATAACAAACAGGGAAGATTCATAGCTGAGATATTCCACCATTGTCGAGGGTTCCCATAAAGAGAGTTGATCCACGCTATGAAAGGGGCCCCAAAACCTCTATGAGCTAATACCACTCTGAGGTATGGCCATGAGAGTGTGTTGAATGCATTGCAAATTGAACAAAAGCAAAATTAGTTGTTAAGGCTGTCTTCATCAGATATTGCCAGGTGATTGTCTCACACGTGGTCCTTGTGGATCAACTTGTGGAGGATTTTTTTCAGGCAATTGGCCAACAACTTTATCAGTATTTTTATGTCCACTCTTAGTAAGGATATTGGACAAAATTTGGTCCAAGATTGAGTGTCCTTCCCTGGGTTAGGGAGTAAAACATATCATGGTACTCTGCAGGGGACAATGACATCTTGTAGTTTTTCATAGAACAAAGCCGTAAACCGATCCAGTTTGTGGTATTTGTTAGCTTTCCACTCCTGAATGACTTGTCGCACCTCATGCTTCATAACATCTGACATGAGAGAACAACACTGTTCCGCTAAAAGAGCAGGAAGGAAAGCTTCATTAAAAGTATCTAAATCAATGGAGGGCTGATCCTGAGGGGAAGAATACAAATTCTCCAAGTGGTAGAGAAACCTGTCCAGAATTTTCACTGGGTTAGAGGATTGAACATGGAACCTAGTTCTCAGGGAGAGGGCTGGTTTCTTAGGAGGGAAACATTTTAATCTATTTACCAACATGGTGCCAATTTTGTTGGCATTGGCATAAAATTTCTGTTTTGTCCATCACCGTCTCCATGAGACAGAGATCCAAATACATTCTGAGGTAGTCAACCTATGTTCTATTTTGCTTAGGATAGTGCTTGAAATCAATGGCAGTTGCTTCTAATTCCACCATCAGTGATATGAGCTTGCCTCTCTTTGTCTGGAAGCATATTGTATTATATGGCCCTTTTAATTTATTTCCACCTTGTGATCCTGCCAGTAAGTATATTATCTTGCACCTTCCTTTAACAGACTAAGCTGTCCAGTAAAAGCAGCAGTTAGAGGGTTGGGACAAAACCGTTTACCACTAGCAGGGGTGCCTAGAATGAATATATTCATTTATGTAAAACCTTTATCCCAAAAGGAACACAATTTTTACTATAACTGCTTGAAACATGGTAGATGAAGTTTTGCTTTAATTTATTGGTTAAGTCCATGTAAATCTGCTAGCCCATCTAATACTAATTCCCCTGTAGACTGACAATGCTGCTGCCAAAGGTGTCTCAATTGCTCCTCCATTCCGAGGGGAGTCACCTTAGGACAGGAAGTGTGTTATGTGCAGGATCGCCAGGTGAAAACAAAGAAAAAAATAGTCTAAAAAAGAACACTAATGCAGCTGCAATATATTACTTTTTATTTTTGTTTTTGGGTTTGATGCCACAATTATTGTGAACAAATAAATGTACAGTGCCTTGAAAAAGTATTCATACCCCTTTACATTTTCCACATTTTGTCATGTTACAACCAAAAACGTAAATGTATTTTATTAGGATTTTATGTGATAGACCAACACAAAGTGGCACATAATTGTGAAATGGAAAGAAAATCATAAATGTTTTTCAATTTTTTTCACAAATAAATATGTGAAAAGTGTGGCATACATTTGTATTCACCCCCCTTTACTCTGATACCTCTAGCTAAAATCTAGTGGAACAAATTGCCTTCAGAAGTCACCTAATAGAGTCCATCTGTGTGTAATTGAAGCTCAGAATAAATACAGCTGTTCTGTGAAGCCCCCAGAGGTTTGTTAGAGAACCTTAGTGAACAAACTGCATCATAAAGGCCAAGGAACACACCAGACAGGTGCTAATAGAAAAAGGTTACCATCCAGCTAGATCATGTATGTTGCCAACATCCCTAGATTGATAGGTGAAAAAAATACCCCCAAATAAGGTTGTGGGACTTTAACGGCAACAGCGTAATGTAAAAACAATTTTATTCCATAGAAAAATTTATATATGTATACAAAACATTAGCATGGTTAATAAACATAACACAGTGAACACAATAAAAAGCTGAAACACAGCTGTACTGATGTGCATTGGATAAAGATGCTTGTAATGTCTTCCACGAAGGCCTACGCGTTTTGGGACTGAAACTGACCTTCCCTTCATCAAGGGCGACTCGTGGGACAAGCTCTTACCAAAAATGACAGTGTTGGAGCACCCATTGCCCAAATCACGGTGGCGGATATGTCAAAACCACCCACGGATCCAAAAACCGGAGCCTGGGTGTGTGTGGCTGGCCCCACTCTGCCCACACTGATCCACCCCCAAAAAACAGACACCGAATCACGGAGCCTGTCCAAGAGGGTACTGTGTCAGGAAGGCACAGACCCAAGTGGATGTCTGAGTGCTAGAGAATATACAGTGGTGAATCCGTTTGGACATAGCTGCTGCAAGATCTGACGCCCACTAACTAAAGAGCCTTAAACAAACT
The DNA here is from genome assembly GCF_042186555.1 of Aquarana catesbeiana. Taxonomy (NCBI): domain Eukaryota; kingdom Metazoa; phylum Chordata; class Amphibia; order Anura; family Ranidae; genus Aquarana; species Aquarana catesbeiana. Next base: position 46,621,538 of record NC_133329.1, read on the forward strand.
CTGCTGGTGTGAAGATCAATATGTTCATGCGAGCTAATCAATGACCATTCAATTGGTACCCCACACTCCCTTCATATAGCCCCTTTTTTCTACTCGCCCTAGATTCACCACTGTATATTCTCTAGCACTCAGACATCCACTTGGGTCTGTGCCTTCCTGACACAGTACCCTCGTGGACGGGCTCCGTGATTCGGTGTCTCTTTTTTGGGGGTGGATCAGTGTGGGCAGAGTGGGGCCAGCCACACACACCCAGGCTCCGGTTTTTGGATCCGTGGGTGGTTTTGACATATCCGCCACCGTGATTTAGGCAATGGGTGCTTCAACACTGTCATGTTTGGTAAGAGTTTGTCCCACGAGTCGCCCTTGATGAAGGGACGGTCAGTTTCAGTCCCGAAATGCATAGGCTTTCGTGGAAGACATTACAAGCATCTTTATCCAATGCACATCAGTACAGCTGTGTTTCAGATTTTCATTGTGTTCACTGTGTTATGTTTATTAACTATGCTAATGTTTTGTATACATACATAAATTTTTCTATGGAATAAAATTGTTTTTACATTACGCTGTTGCCGTTAAAGTCCCACAACCTTATTTGGGGGTATTTTTTCACCCACCAGACAGGTGTGAAGTATAAAGCAGATGAAACCAAAATTGAGCTTTTTGGCCTAAAAGCAAAAAACACTATGTGTAGCAGGAAACTAACACTGCACATCACCCTGAACACACCATCCCCATCGTGAAACCTGGTGGCAGCAGCATCATTTTGTGGGGATGCTTTTCTTCAGCAAGGACAGGGAAGCTGGTCAGAGTTGATGGGAAGATGGATGAAGCCAAATAAAGGACAATCTTAGAAGAAAACCTGTTATGCCCCGTACACACGGTCGGATTTTCCGACGGAAAATGTGTGATAGGACCTTGTTGTCGGAAATTCCGACCGTGTGTAGGCTCCATCACACATTTTCCATCGGATTTTCCGACACACAAAGTTTGAGAGCAGGATATAAAATTTTCCGACAGCAAAATCCGTTGTCGGAAATTCCGATCGTGTGTACACAAATCCTACGGACAAAGTGCCACGCATGCTCAGAATAAATAAAGAGATGAAAGCTATTGCCCCGTTTATAGTCCCGACGTACGTGTTTTACGTCACCGCGTTCAGAACGATCGGATTTTCCGACAACTTTGTGTGACCGTGTGTATGCAAGACAAGTTTGAGCCAACATCCGTCTGAAAAAATCCTAGGATTTTGTTGTCGGAATGTCCGAACAAAGTCCGACCGTGTGTACGGGGTATTAGAGTCTGCAAAAACTTGAGACAGGGGCGGAGGTTCACCTTCTAGCAGGAAAACGACCCCAAACATACAGCCAGAGCTACAATAGAATGGTTTAGCTCAAAGCATATTCATGTGTTAGAATGGCCCAGTCAAAGTTCAGACCTAAAACCAATTGAGAATCTGTTCCAAGACTTGAAAATTGCTGTCACAGACGCTCTCCATCCAATCTGACAGAGCTTGAGCTATTTTGCAAAGAAGAATGGGCAAAAGTGTCGCTCTCTAGATGTGCAAAGCTGGTAGAGACATCCCCAAAAAGACTTGCAGCTGTAATTGCAGTGAAAGGCGGTTCTACAAAGTATTGACTCAGGGGGGTGCCATACAAATGTACACCACACTTTTCACATATTTATTTGTAAAAAATGTTAAAAATGAATTATCATTTTCCTTCCACATCACAATTATGTGCCACTTCGTGTTGGTCTATCACATAAAATCCCAATAAAATACATTTATGATTTGGGTTGTAACATGACAAAATGTAGAAAATTTCAAGGGGTATAAATACTGTTTCAAGGCACTGTACATGTATGTCTACTATCTCACCAGCATACCAAAACAGACTTTCAAACACATGGGAAGAGCAGCAAATGATGGAACCATCTAAACAAGAAAAAGCGAAGAGTAATCGAGCAGTAAATGTAAGTGAATGTTTAACAGCATCATGAGCAAATTACAAACATTTTGGGTACTTTCGGATACTTCTATTTAGGTGTTACATACAAATGTGCTGTCAGATTCATCTCTTTAAGTTGAACTAGTAATGAGCTGACAATTTAGTTCAAACCTATGTTCAGGTCGAACTTTGGCTGTTCAGACATTCAGACAAATGCCCGAACTACTGCCTGCTCAGACCCCTGTTTGGGGGGGGGATCGTGCATCATATATAGGTGGTATTTCTGCCGCTTCTTTACATAAGAGCTTCCCACTGTCACTGGTTCTTAAGGAAACCACAAGTGTATGCATTGGGAACCACTGACGTCACTGTCACTATGAATAACCATCCCTTTAAACCATTTCCCATCTGGTCATTGCATAAAGGGACAGACAGGCGTTTCATTAACGTGGGTGGACATACCAGTATGTTCTCCCACTGCTAATGCGCGGCTGCTATGGCACGCAGTGCCATGCTATGGCTATGGCATGCAGTGGCACGCCCTGTGAATGGGAATTAGTACTGTGTCACAAGAGCCAGTGCAGCCATCAACAGTGTCCCTGATTGCTGCCATATCAGGGGGGTTTACCCTCCAAAATATGGTTATATTGTAGGTGTTTCTAGTGTCCTGGTTCACCAGGGCATCCAAAAATGTGATAGGTAATGAGGAAATTAGATATATAATTTATACCGCTAGAAAGCCTAAAGGTGCTCTTTGGGTTTTGGTCCCCCCTTTGTGGCTAGGCTGTGAAAATGTGTCACACGTGTGGTAAGTATGGCAAAACAATGAAGGTGTTTGCTTTCCAAAATGTGGTAATTTTTACTGTCCTGGTTCTCTAGAGCCTCCAAAAAGTCTCACACATGTGGTATCTCCATATTTGTGAGGAGTAGTAAAATGTGTTTTGAGGTGTAATTCTAAGTATATTTAAGTATGGAAGCTGCGCTTAGGACAAAACGTATAGGTGTGCAGCCCCCCTAAAGGAGTTTCCCTAAGGATCCTCCACAAAGTAATGGAATATAAATTAAAAGGGGTGTGGCGCTCCCTACAGGGTTTAGGGATAATATAGGGGAGGGGACGGGATTGTCTGATGAATTATAATAAATCCAGAAGTGGTGACCCCCACTCAATCTAGTAGATACCTGATATTACCAGGAGTTAAAAATACACCAAAATTATTTAAACAAAAGTGATCTTCAGTAATTGTGTACAGATACAAAAATGCCTTATATATAAAAAAGGATGTGTGCTGAGACCCCTACATCTGTGATAGGTCTGCACCATACATCGCCACAGGTGAAATAAGTATAATCCAAATCATAACTATAAAAAATCAAACGTGCTCTACCTATCCGGTGCAAGTATTACTATATATTGTAATCTACCTAAAATAGTGCCAAATATTTTCACATTAGTGATCAAAGTCCAGTGAACAGGTGATTGCACCTCACCCTCATGACTGCAAATATAAAGCAATTAATACTATCATAGTCCTTAAAGTGTAAAAAACTCTTCAACCGCAATGTTCCAAGGAATTTTCTTAACAAGAGAAACCCGTGACAGGAGTGCTCTCAGGTGATTTCTGTGACTTTTGTGCTCCCCCTTTTGGATCCCCACTCACCGAATCCAACGACCCCAAAAGGGGCAAACCAGCATAGGGTATCTCGATCACGGTCAGCTCTCCACCACGGTCATGTAGGGCATTCAGGTAGTTTCCGTACTGTTGGTTTAAGGTGTTCCCAATGGCTCCCCGGATCCACCAACCCCAAAAGAGGGGGCAAAACTAATGGGGTATCACGGTCACGATATCCTCTCCACCACAATCCTACAGAGCATCCAGGGTAATTTCTGTTGAGTTGAAGTATCACAATGGCTCCCTCATGAAGAAAAAGAATAGAAGGCTCCCATGGTGTAGTAGGTGAAGCGGAAGACGTCGATGACGAAACGCGTACGACGGCGCCACGCACGCTACGTCACTTCCGGGTACGGACTCTGCTTGGAACGCAGGTGGAGTGCATACAGCTCCAACCAGTGTTACGCTGTCATTCCCTACAGGGTTGTTGTGTTTTCCAGGCACTTACTTTTACCCAGCGATAATAGACTGCTGGATTCTTTTCTTAGTTTAATCATACAGCCTATTTGTTTAGGTTTTTAGTTTTTTAATGTTAACTCCTATTGAGTGTGTATGGAGTTTTTTTTAATAAAAAATCTTCCGTTTACCTACTACACCATGGGAGCCTTCTATTCTTTTTCTTCATGAGGGAGCCATTGTGATACTTCAACTCAACAGAAATTACCCTGGATGCTCTGTAGGATTGTGGTGGAGAGGATATCGTGACCGTGATACCCCATTAGTTTTGCCCCCTCTTTTGGGGTTGGTGGATCCGGGGAGCCATTGGGAACACCTTAAACCAACAGTACGGAAACCACCTGAATGCCCTACATGACCGTGGTGGAGAGCTGACCGTGATCGAGATACCCTATGCTGGTTTGCCCCTTTTGGGGTCGTTGGATTCGGTGAGTGGGGACCCAAAAGGGGGAGCACAAAAGTCACAGAAATCACCTGAGAGCACTCCTGTCACGGGTTTCTCTTGTTAAGAAAATTCCTTGGAACATTGCGGTTGAAGAGTTTTTTACACTTTAAGGACTATGATAGTATTAATTGCTTTATATTTGCAGTCATGAGGGTGAGGTGCAATCACCTGTTCACTGGACTTTGATCACTAATGTGAAAATATTTGGCACTATTTTAGGTAGATTACAATATTTAGTAATACTTGCACCGAATAGGTAGAGCACGTTTGATTTTTTATAGTTATGATTTGGATTATACTTATTTCACCTGTGGCGATGTATGGTGCAGACCTATCACAGATGTAGGGGTCTCAGCACACATCCTTTTTTATATATAAGGCATTTTTGTATCTGTACACAATCACTGAAGATCACTTTTGTTTAAATAATTTTGGTGTATATTTAACTCCTGGTAATATCAGGTATCTACTAGGTTGAGTGGGGGTCACCACTTCTGGATTTATTATAATTCATCAGACAATCCCGTCCCCTCCCCTATATTATCCCTAAACCCTGTAGGGAGCGCCACACCCCTTTTAATTTATATTCCGTAATTCTAAGTATGCCTATGCTGTATTAAAGAAATATTGTATTTATTGACAACTTTGTGTTTAAAAATATATTTTTCATAAACTTGTGACAAAAAAATTACATTTCCAAAAAACACACTATGCTCTCAGAAAATAACGTGAGGTGTTTTCTTTCCAAAATGTCATTTTGTGGGTGTTTCTATTGTCCTGGCACTTCAGGGACTCAAGAATTATGATAAGCATTAAGGAAATGAGATATGTAATTATTTCTCTCTGAAAGCCCAAAGGTGCTCCTTGGATTTAAGTTGTAAAAAAGTCTCATATGAGGCATCCCTATACTTGGGAGGAGTAGCAGAATGTGTTTTAGAGTGTATTTGTAAGTATGGCTATTGCATATGCTCTGTGTGAGCAACTCGCTAAAATTACAACTCTGTGAAAGAAAAATTGTGACAAAAAAATGTCAACTTAAAAAAACTCACTATGCCTCTTGCTAAATACCTTGAACTGTCTACTCTCCACAAAGCTCAAACCAACCACTTGGTGATTTTGGTGGTAGTTGCACTTTCCAGGCATTTTAGGGCCTCAAAATATGATAGGCAGTCAGTATATCAAGATTGATCAATTTCCAAATATATATCCCATAGTTTGTAGACTATAACTTTCACATAGACTAAATAATATACACATTTTTTTCACCAAAAAATGTAGCAGAATACATTTTGGCTCACATTTATGAAGAACAATTATTTGCAACTTTTTTTAAACAGAAAATAAGAAACTTTTTTTAAAAATATTGGGTATCTTTATATAGCAAAAAAAACAAAAGCCCAGTGGTGAATAAATACCACCAAAAGAAAGCTTTATCTGTCTCAGAAAAATGATATAAAATTAATTTGGGTACAGTGCTTCCCCACTGAGTAATTGGTATTCAAAGTGGTTAAGCAGAGGGTCAGGGATAGCAGTGACACAGAGATAAAAAGAGGGGTGCACCAACCATGTGCATTATCTTTTTGTAAAAGTGTTTATTAAATAAAATAGTAAAGGAAATTACTCACAAACGGTAGTGGAACAAGGTGCAATGTGAAGACTGCACCGACTAGCAGCAAGTCGCTCTAAGATGAGCAAGACCTTCCAAAGATCGTAGAGCACACAAGCGTCACTGCCAGCTGACACGTTTCGAAGGACACATTCCTTCTTCCTCAGAGTCTGACTGCTGAGCTCTGAGGAAGAAGGGATGTGCCCTTCAAAACGCACCTTGTTCCACTACTCCCTTGTTCCACTACCATTTGTGAGTAATTTCCTTTACTATTTTATTTACTAAACACTTTTACAAAAAGATAATGCACATGGCTGGTGCGCCCCTCTTTTCTTTTTATCTCGTTGTTATTAGGATTCCCCATCCTTGAGGGCAGCAAGGCCTGTGTCGTATCATCTATCTAACCATCCACTTGTGCGCAGGAGTTATTTTTTTTATTTTTTTATTTTTTTATAGCAGTGACACCACTGGCCATATTTGGGCAATTACATTTACCAAATATGGCCATGGCCATATTTGGTAAATGATTTCACCACCTTCCCTGTGATTTCCTTTTACATAGCTGATAATAGCAAAATGAGCTGTCATTCGGCTATGAGTACTGTCAGGATTGGGTTGTGTGCGTCGGGTCATTAAGTTTGTTTTTTCCGATGGAGGAGGAGCCTGATAATGGCGTCCGCACAGAGCCCATGCTAGGAGTGCCAGGAAGACTCGTCCCAAACCATGCAGAGAAGGATATAAATAAAACTTCTCTTATTGCCTCTATGTTGCTCCTACGTCTATGCCATTGTTGCCACAGTAGGAGATGGAGGCGGTGATGGACCCGGCCAGCAGCGAGTGGCCCTGGCAAGCAGCCTCGGTGGTAGAGGAGAGGAGGAGGGAAGGAAACTGAGGAGGTAGGCAGTGGCTCCGTGAGAGGGAGAAGCCGAGCCGAAGCAGACCTCTGAGGGGAGAGACTCGGAAGAGATCGTCAGGATCCTGCAGGGTTCAGTGGGGAGCAGAATGGGGTAGACTCTACTAGGTCCAGGCAGACTCAGTCACACTCGGCCGGGTTCGGCAGGGCTTGGTAAAAACCGGAAGACCCAACAGCAGTCCCCGAGAGAGCCAGCTGAGGATCAATTAAATCTCTGGAGGAGAGAACCTGACACATCAGCGGATTGGAAAACTCCATATAGCAAGCACAGTGACAAAAAACACAGGGAAAAGGACTCTATCTTTATCCGTGGGGATATTCCCCCTCTCATCTGGAGTTGTGAGTGTGCTACCATTTAACCGCTTCCCGACCACCTCATGCAGATATACTGTGGCAGAAGGGCACATACAGGCAGAATAACATGCCTGTACGTTGCCCTTTAAGAGGCGGCTCGCGGGCGCGCCCACCGGGAGCTCCGTGACCGTGATCGCGGGTCCCGCGGACTCGATGTCCGCTGGCATACCTGCGTTCGTCTCACGGTGAGGAAGAACGGGGTGATGCTAATGTAAACAAGCATCTCCCCATTCTGCCTAATGACAGTGATACTGATCACGCTCCCTGTAATCGTTAGCGGTGATCAGTGATGTGTCACACACAGCCCTTCCCCCCACAGTTATAATCACTCCCTAGGACACACTTAACCCCTACAGCGTCACCTAATGGTTAACCCCTTCACTGCCAGTCACATTTTTACAGTAAAATATAAAAAAAATATTGTGCTGTCAAAAGAAAATATAAATAAGCAGCTAACACATACAAGTGACCCATTCAAGTAATTACAACCATATAAAGAAAAGTGTAGCGCTAAAAATTATAAACATCATCACTGTTCATGTGCAAAGTTGTGTAAATTATATGTGAAATATAATTGTGCAAACTCCTTATAACACTGTACACAATAAGTCCATAGTATGAAAGGAAGTACTATTGGTACATCTCTCAAACAAAAAATTAAAGGTAGAAAATAGCAAAATTGAAAAGTCCTCAAAGGGTTTAGGAAATCCTTAAGGAATATTTAACACCCAAAAAATTGTGACGAAACTCTATGTTTGTTGATAGAAGATCCACCACCCTTAAGCTGGAGGCTTACCGGAGGGATTGGACACAGCTGGGTGTACACCCACTGGGTCAATCAAGCTTTAAATAGTGGGGATCCACATTGGTATCTGTGCTCTGTAAAGGTTAATCCAGGTGACCCGGATGCTTGGATATATTAAGTGAAATATAGGAGGTAGATCCACTCAGGCATCCAATACGTATATAGAAGAAATGTAAAGATACATAGCGTGATACTGTATAGATGATTTAAAACTCATTTATTGAGAAATAAAAACACTCACATTTGAGAAGAAAGAACAGCGCTTGTAAAAATGCAAATCTCTGGCAATGTTGGTGGTGTCAGCAGTAGTTCCGATGCATTTCGTCCAAGGGGACATCATCTGGGGTCTACATTTTTACAGTAATCAATGCAATTTTTTAGCATTGATCGGTGCATTGATGTGTCCGCCATAATGTCGCAGTCACGGTAAAAAAAAAATTATCAATAAAAATGCCATAAAACTATCCCCTATTTTGTAGACGCTATAAATTTTGCCAAACCAATCAATAAACGCTTATTGCGATTTTATTTACCAAAAATATGTAGAAGAATATGTATCGGCCTAAACTGAGGAAAAACATGTTTTTTTATATATTTTTAGGGGATATTTATTATAGTAAAAAGTAAAAAATAATGAGTTTTTTTCAAAGTTGTCGCTATTTTTTTGTTTATAGCGCGAAAAATAAAAATCGCAGAGGCAATCAAATACCACCAAAAGAAAGCTCTATTTGTGGGGAAAAAAGGACGTCAATTTTTTTTGGGAGCCACGTCGCACGACCGCGCAATTGTCAGTTAAAGCGACGCAGTGCCGAATCGCAAAAAGTGCTGAGGTCAGGAAGGGGATAAATCCTTCCGGGGCTGAAGTGGTTAAATGTCATAGGTGTTTCCTGCTATACATGAACTGTGGATATATGTAGGACATATCTCAGAAGATTACACACACAATTGAGTGAAATAGTGGTGGTTATCTAGTTGAAAGGCATGATGAGGGGCAAAACAGTAAAAGCAATTGGAAATGTAAAATCACCAAAAATAAGCGCTAGCCCCAGGACAATAACAAAAGTACATGTCACACGAAGGGAGTAATGACAAGACAGCAACTGAAAAAAATTGGGAGCCTGGGCAAAAGCAACAGGGGTAAATAAAAACGGATAGGATATCAGGCAGGATGGAGACGCTAAAGCAATCCAAAATTGGTCTGGAGATAGAAAGTGATACAGAAATGGGATATATGGAAAAAGAAAATTTAAAAGAGCAATTGCCCATGAAAGGGAAATGGCGAGTATATTTGCGAAATTAAAACTTTCTTTAAAAACAGGGGGAGGGAAAAGAATAGACCTCACTAAAGATTTGGAAGTCGCCTTACCTCTGGCCCCCTCTTGGTCTCCTCAGGCTATCCCCTACCATACTGTTCCCAAAGAGCTTCCCAGCCTCTGGGCCCGGCTAAGGATGGGAACAGACTAAGGAATGGAGCATGGAAGAAAGGAGAGGGAGAGACAACATGACATTGAATTTTATAACCTAAAATGTAAGAGGTTTAAACACCCCAGTAAAGAGAAAAAAGGGTCTTAAAGAAATTAAACAATACTCTGCAAGCATAGTCTTCTTACAGGAAACACATATATCACACAATGTAAATAATAAATTATACTCAAAACATCAGTACTATGGAGACTCAACAACAAAAAGAGCTAAGGGTGTAGCACTAGGATTTGCAAAAGAGGTTAAGTTCTCCTTGGAATAAAGGATGATAGACCCTGAAGGACTATGTATGTTTTTTAAAGGGAGGTTACATGGGATTGAAAGTACTCTGAGTAATATATATTGCCAAAACAAAAATCCAGCAGGGTCTCTGAAGGAGATATTGGGAAGGTTGATGGACTTTAAAAAAGATAAATTGATTTTGGCAGGAGAATTGAATTTCTGCATGGACCCAAGGACAGACAGTTTGTTGCACATGCTGGGGAGGGATAACCATCAAATAAAGATGGTGAAGAAGAAATGGTATCAAGCCTAGTTGGTGGATGTATAGAGAGTACAACACCCAAGGGTAAAAGACTATACATTTTACTCCCCAGCGCATGGGAAATATTCTAGGTTGGACTATATATTGATAGACCATAGATGGTTGGATTCCGTAGTCAAAACATCTATAGGAGATAATATTTTTATCAGACCATGCCCCTGTAATAATGGAGTTGAGGTTAAAAGAGAACCAGAACAGGATAAGCACTTGGAGATTAAATACGGAACTAATACAAGACAGAGAGGTGGTAGGTAGGATAAAAGAATAATTACAACAATACTTCCTGTTGAATGAAACCCCAGGGGTATCTGAGGCTACGATATGGGAGTCATATAAAGCCTATATTAGAGGTATCTTGATTGCAAAAAAAAAGAGGGAAAGCTTAAATAACATGAAAATATTAACAACAGAAACATACGCATTAGAACAGGGACATAAAAAAAACAGTAGAGAAAGAGGTACAATATACCTTAGTCAAAAAAAGGGAGGAAATAAAAGAGTTAATGGAGCAGGAAACAAGAAAAGTCTTTAATTTAGTAGCCAAAGCAGGATACCAATGGGGAAATAAACCTGGGAAATATTTAGCATGAGTACGTATAAATAGAAAATCAATATATTTTATAGGGAAAATGCTAAATAATAAAGGGGAAATGGTATACATGACTATAATGCCCTGTACACATGGTCGGACATTGATCGGACATTCTGACAACAAAATCCATGGATTTTTTCTGACGGATGTTGGCTCGAACTTGTCTTGCATACACACGGTCACACAAAGTTGTCGGAAAATCCAATCGTTCTGAATGTGGTGGCGTAAAACACGTACACCGGGACTATAAACCGGGCAGTAGCCAATAGCTTTCGTTTCTTAATTTCTTCTGAGCATGCGTGGCACTTTGTGTGTCGGATTTGTGTCGGAATTTCCGACAACGGATTTTGTTGTCGGAAAATTTTATAGCAAGCTCTCAAACTTTGTGTGTCAGAAATTCCAATGGAAAATGTGTGATGGAGCCCACACATGGTCGGAATTTCCGACAACAAGGTCCTATCACACATTTTCCATCGGAAAATCCTATCGTGTGTACAGGGCATAAGAATAAACCTCAAAAAGTGGGATTATGTAGGCAATTTGAAAGAAGAGAGTGTATTTATAAAACCTATATATTTATTACAAATAGATTTCAATAAAATTCCAGATTGGAAAATTTAAAAAACAATGACAATAAGTGATGATATCATATATCATGAAAATTGGATGTAAACATAAAGTGGTAGTCCCCAGCTACTTGCTGTTTCTTCATCGATAGATTGCGATGAAATAAAGTAGGTGGGGATCTCCAACGTGTTTCGAAATTTGCAAATACAAGCAAATCTTCTTCAGGGCACAATACCACTTCTGAAAAAACAATTTCAATTGAAAACACAAAGTATTGTATATAACTGTATATGGAACTGCATTCACAAATGTACATACGTAAATACATGTCCATACTCATATATACACTCACAATGTTTGAGCTTTCTAGCAGGAGCACTCCTTAAGGTGACAAGAGAACCATATATCATTGTATCAAAACTCTTCATAGACTGCAGGGACCCAACAGAACCAGCTTCAAACTACCCCCCCCAAAAAAATGAGTAGACGCTTAGATCTATCCCAATTATATATCAGCGTAGGTTCCTTTGGATGTTAGGTATTACTGCTGTTCAGATATCATATCTGTAATGTGCATCTCCTATTTCTTATTTGTTGTAGCATTCACACACCATTGATATGATTTACATTTATATTTTCAATAAAAATATTCTTGGAAAAAATAAAAATAATTAAAAAAAACCCCAGTGGTGATAAAATACCACCATTAGGGTTTACTTCCTCTTTAAGGACTATCAGGTATACAGCATTCTACTTAAAAAGAAATTCACTGACAAACTGTATCCTGCTCGTTAGGTTGATGAGGCCTTTTCCCTCTTTTTAGAGGATAATACTTCCCACAAGCCCACACTGGATACAGCCTCGGCTGTTCATTTTATTACACAGTACCAGTGTAAGTATAAGAGGATGGAGAACATTTTCAAAAAACATTAGGCAATCCTACTAGAGAACCCTCACCTTAAATCCATCATTGGTGAACAGCCTAGAATGACAGACAGAAAGACCCCTAGTATGAAAAACAGAGTAGCCCCCAACAAGCTTAGGCCAAATAAAAATACCAATAAACATCTTTATGTTTTTTCTTTTCTCTCAGAGGGATGTGTTAGTGTAGGAAGCTTAGATGCCTAACCTGCCAGTACATCCAACATGGTCAGAAACAATTTTTAGCAAAAGGCAAAAAGTGTAATGCCCCGTACACACGGTCGGATTTTCTGATGGACAATGTCCGATCGGAGCGTGTTGTCGGAAATTCCGACCGTGTGTGGGCGCCATCGGACATTTTCCATCGGATTTTCCGACACACAAAGTTGGACAGCAGGAGATAAAATTTTCCGACAACAAAATCCGATCGCGTCAATTCCGACCGTGTGTGGCCTGTTCCGACGCACAAAGTGCCACGCATGCTCAGAAGAAATTCCGACACGGGACAGCTCGTTCTGGTAAACTTAGCGTTCGTAATGGATAAAGCACTTTCGTCACGCTGCAATGTTCAAAATGGTTTAATATAGCGCACTCTCTTCTTCTTTATAATGTGACAAGAATTAAGTCGTTTTGATGCTCATATTCACACACACTTCTCACAAACTTTTTTCGTTACTATTTATCGGGATTCCCTCAATATATTTTGATTTCTCACATCTGACAACATATTTTTTTTTTTTTTACTTTAATGTAGAATCTTTTTTTGTGTTTCTCTTTTTATTTTTTATTTTTTTGGTGATTTTGATTTGTACTCCCGAAAATGTTTGTGTGTTTTTTGTGACAAGTTCCCACAACACCATTGATATGTTGTTCTATTTAATCTGTAGGAGATTGTTTGGTGTTGTTGTCCCTTGTTAATTTCACATTGTACTTTAGAAATGTACCTGAATACTCACCAACAAACTGTCCTTTTTGGATGAAAACACACACAGGAGAGTAGAATTTACCTAAAAATATTTTATTAAGGGGTCACAACTATAAACAAAGAGGGAGGCAACGCTGGAGAAACTGCAGAAGTGGGCGAAGCCTTGGACTCCCAGGGCACACATCAATTATTTAAAAGCAAAATTGGTGGCCTGAGGAGTCCATATCTAAGGGAGGGCAGTCTGGTCCAGAAGTCCCAGAGATCCGGAAAGCAGCAGATGACATCTGTGTCCCCAGGCTGTGGTCATACGAGAGACTGAAGCTTTTGTCAGACCAGACTGAACCCAGGGTCATCACTCTTTGGTCTTCCTTCCACGCTTCCTTACAGGCTTTGGCTGTGGTGGTGGAGTTGTGGCAGCAGGAGGAGGAGGAGGAGGAGGATCGTCCCTCTCCATGACATCTGTCTTGTGTGTCAGTTCCCCACTCTCCCCCTTACGAAGGACTTTATAAATCAGGTCCTCAGAAATCTTGCCCTCCTGCATGCCCTGCAATTTGGTGGCAGCCATGCAGGCAAAGGCCTCTTCAGGACTGGGGAAGGCTCTGAGGGACGCGCAAGCCTCCTGGATCAGCCTGTACGCTGAATCCTGCACAGGACTGGGAGTGGCCTTCCTGGCCCTTTTATATGGCAGGCGGAGGGGAGGGACCTGAGACTCAGTCAGGCTGCGACTAGTCCCTGGCTTCTCTTGGCTGACACTTAGCCCCGCCTCCTCCTGGCTGCCACTAATCCCCGCCTCCTCCTGACTGCCACATTCCACAGCCTCCTCCTGGCTGAGGTCTTCCTGTGTATGAAAAAGGGACATAGTTTTAGTATTGTTTTCATCAATCACACACAATTTTCACCTCCTGACTGCTGCAAATTCAATGTTAACAAATATAACAGACTATCCTTCTGAGCCCAGCATTTTGCATTCTTGTCCCAATTTTGGGTGCCCACTACTGTCTATTGATATGTAAAACACTTTCAAGCAGCAATTAGTGATCAATAATAACATCTAGTAAACATCATTTATTTATTGACCAGAAATCTGTAGAAGAATGCTATACCTGACTCCAGCTGGGCTCCTCCACTTCTTCCTGGCTGGAAGGCCTAGGTTGGACATCAGAAGCCTCAGCTGGTGTGGAAGGAAGGGTGGAAGGAAGAGTGGAGAGGGATTCCCTGACTTCAGTGTGGTCTGACAGAAATCGCAGTCTCTCATAGTACCACAGCCTGGGGACATAAACGTCATCTGCTGCAGCTCCGGACCTCTGGGAATCTGTGACCTTCTTGCGCTCCCTCAGATAAGTGCTCCTCAGGCCACCAATTTTAGCTTTGAAATAAGGGATGGTTGCTGTGGGGACCACCGGCTTCACCAACTCCAGCAGTTTCTCCAGCGCTGCCTGCCTCTTCTGTTTGTGATTATAGTGGGGGTGTCTGACCTGCCACAGACAGGGCAGCTCTCTGTACTTGTCAATAAACAGGGGCAGGAAATTGTGGTCGTTGAACCCATCCATTTTCTCTGCAAGACACAACACAAGACAAACCCTAATGTCAGGCCAAACTCCCCTAATCTTGTTACAATATAGGCTTCAATTTCGAAGCAGTATAGGCCCAAGTTTAGATCCTACCTTCGTTAGCACGATCGGCGTCTCCGATGCTCCTTCCTCCGCTCACAGATCGTACGTAAGACGCGCGCGTTACGATTTATACACACTGCGCATGCGTATAACTCCGCCCGCCCCTGACGTTCTTTCTATTCTATTCCCCGCCCCTTTTCGTTCGGCTCAGTGGAGGAAGAGCACATGGCGGATAGACAGCAGGATCATGCTAATTACAGCAACGAGGAGGAGGAGGACGAGGAAAGGCCGGAGCCTGAAACGTCCCAATCCAGAAGGAGATTAAAGGACTCAAATATGTCCTTTGGGGAGATGTTGGAGATGGTGGACATCCTGAAGAGGGCCGACTATGATGGAAAGTATGGGCCTTACCCCAACCCCAATGTCCGAAAGGCCAAGATCATGGCGAAAGTGGTCAGGAGTCTGCACCGGAAATTCGGGGTACGACGATCGAAAGATCAGCTCAGGAAGCGGTGGTCGGACCTGAAATTACGAGAACATGAGCAGTACAGAAAGATCCGGAGAGTGCTGCAAAAAAGTAAGTAGTTGTGCTGTGTTCCTATTGTTCTTGTGTTTATTATGTTCGTGCTGCTCCATGTGCTTTTAGGAACTGTTGTACAGTTTAAAATGGCAACTTTCATGTTCATGGGCACATTATTCGTTCGGATCACACATTTTTTTTTCGGACTATAAAATACCATTGTTTAGCCCATATGCATTTGGCCACCATTTTGAGGCCCTATACTTGTCTTCAAAGAATTGGGTTGTGTAGATGGCTTTGTTACTAGAATGAAATGCAAACTAGATTGTGTGTAAGGAGAGGATACTGAGCAGCTGTTTTCACATCTGGACACTGGAGCACTAGTGTGGGACACAAGAACACCATTTTTATTAGGGGGGCCACACAGGTGCTCCAGTGTATACTATAGGGGGGTCTCCATCTGTGAAGCTTGTACCAAACAGGTAAAGTATTGCAGCTTGACAAAGGACACTAAAAAAGCTACACCTTGGAACTCTGCTAAAATAGACAATTGTACCCCACTTCCAAGCAATGTTTCATCTTTATAGGTCTGACATTAAATATCTGTGTGCTAATTATACCATTTTTGTTTTACATAGGGGAGAAAAGACTCGGAGGACACCCCTCATCCGAGGAGACCAGAGCCCCCCCCCTCTGGAAGAAGGGGAAATCCCCCCAACACAAGATGAGCAGGAGGATGAAGACGTGGTGGAACTAGTCACCACAACAGGTGAGTGTCTGCGACCACAGTCTCAGATAAGAGATGGATGGCGGCATTTTTTTTAGACCTAATTTATTTTGGGTTTCCTTTCTTTTTAGGTGATCGTGAGGTTGTGGATGAAGATCCTTTCACATCCGAAAGTGCCCAGATCCTGATCGGGGAGATCATGGGGTGTAATTTACAATTGGAAAACATCAAGCAAAACATCAATGATGTTATTCCAAAATATAAAAACATCATTGATGTTTTGGGGCGAGTTTAAAGCCCCTCAAAATCACTTTCTTCTTTTGTCTGCTACAATGTGCGAAATGTTTTTGTGATTTTTCCCAAAGCCAAATTTGGAGGATGCACACAGTGTGCCAACATGTGCTATCTGCCATCACGGGAGATCAATGGACGCGTTTTGGGGGTGCAACCCCTTCCTCAATAATAAAGTAATGGTGAGGAAGGGCTTTCTCCCCCAAAACACGTCCCTTCATCCCCCGTGATGGCAGATAGCACATGTTGACATTGGGAAATTTGTGTGCATCTTCCAAATTTTCCAGGGGTGATTTCCCACCATCTGAACGCAATATCAAACACAGTTCCTAAATACTCATGTCTGATATTGCCTTCAAGTTCTACCAAATGTGAACTTTGTAAGATCAAGATTTGTGTCTTTCTTGTTGGTTTTACACATGCCTGTTTTCTATAAAATGGACATTTTGATTTTGGATAATGACACCACAAAAATTGTTATACAACAAACATGTTGGTTTGTCAGAAAAACCTTTGGTAAATGCACATGTGATTGTGCAGGTATTAAAAAGATTGTTCATCAAGAATGTGTGGATTATTGTCTCAACGCTAAAACACTTTTGGGGTGATGTAATTGTTGTTTGATGAGAAAATGGGGGTAATTTCCTAAGGGCAAATCCACTTTGCACTACAAGTGCAGTTTCAGTGCAGTTGCAAGTGCACTTGTAGTGAAAAGTGTCTTTGCATTTAGTAAATAACAGCCAACAGTGCTTTGTATAAGGTTACACAATCACAACATTTTCTGCACTCCACACATTTCTGTCAGGGTAAGCTAAAACAAACACAAGCAGTAAATGTCACCAAAGAAGAGCCTGGGGGGAGATGCCTGTCGAGAACTTGAGGTCCTGCAGACTTCTCCCTGTGGCCAAATACCGCAGGGTAGCGACCAACCTCTGCTCCGGAGTGATGGCTTGCCTCATGCAGGTATCCTGCCTGCTGATATAGGGGGTTAGCGAAGCCAACAAACGGTGAAACACGGGGTCCGTCATCCTGAGAAAGTTCCTGAAATCATCAGGATTATTCTCACGGATCTCACGGAGCAAAGGCATATGACAGAACTGTTAAATAAAAGATATGTGGCGCTATTCCATCAATCAGTAGTACCACTTGAAATATAAAATAATGGGCCGATCAAACCCCACCTTCTACAGTAAATATCCGGAGAAAGTACCCAATAAATAATAGCATACCAAGTGAATAAAAAATATAAAATGGTGGAGATACAATTCTAAGGTATGGGAAAATTTAAAATCTATCAATATACTATCAAGTGCTTAATCAACAATACCAATTTCCCCTCGTTAAGTAAAAACAAAATATTGTTCTATGTGGATCTGTGAAAAAATAAAACTAACTTCTCAAATAAGATGCTCAAAACCAAAGTACATGTGATAATGATGAATCAGTGCCTTACAAACAAATCAATACCTCATACATATTCACTGTGAATAAAATAAATAAATATATGGATATAAATATGACTAATATGGTAAAGTGACCCTTAATCGTGAGTATGCATATACAGATATTAAAGTGACAAAATAGTGCAAAGATGTTCAGCATAAAATGTGCAATAATTAATACATAGCCAAATGCAAATTTCAATCGTACCATAAAATTATAATAAATAAATAATAAAAATAATAAATTAATAGGGCAGTCAATCCCACCACAGGGATGCTGTCCCAAACAGTGACAATGGTGTAGTAAAGTCCAAAAAAGTGCAGTAGTGGTAGGTGGTTTCCACAGCAAAGTCTTTACACACAGTGCTAAACCAATGTGCAGTGATTTTTTCTTTTTTCTATGCACGTTTTAGTGCATCTCCCAAGTCTTTCCCCCAGCCTCTCACCTCCAGAAGCGGCCCCCAATGGGCCAAGTAGAGCGGGTGGATAATAACTAGGAAAGGCTGTGTTCCCTGCAGCGTGTCTTTAAGCATCAAATGAGTCTGTCTCTCATCCCCAGCTTCCAGCGCTTTCAGCGGTCCCAGCAATTTAATCAAGAACAGAGGAGAGGTCTCATGGTGTAGTATTTAAAACATTTATTTGAAAAAAACGTAATAACTTACATTAAAAATAAGCAGCAAACGGTAGATGTAAGCAAAGCTTCCGGGTTCGGCCGTCCCCGTGAAGCGTCGGCACCTGACTCCTCCTACCCTGACGCGTTGCGTCACAGCACGTGACTTTATCAAAGGGATCCCGCATTTGATGCTTAAAGACACGCTGCAGGGAACACAGCCTTTCCTAGTTATTATCCACCCGCTCTACTTGGCCCATTGGGGGCCGCTTCTGGAGGTGAGAGGCTGGGGGAAAGACTTGGGAGATGCACTAAAACGTGCATAGAAAAAAGAAAAAATCACTGCACATTGGTTTAGCACTGTGTGTAAAGACTTTGCTGTGGAAACCACCTACCACTACTGCACTTTTTTGGACTTTACTACACCATTGTCACTGTTTGGGACAGCATCCCTGTGGTGGGATTGACTGCCCTATTAATTTATTATTTTTATTATTTATTTATTATAATTTTATGGTACGATTGAAATTTGCATTTGGCTATGTATTAATTATTGCACATTTTATGCTGAACATCTTTGCACTATTTTGTCACTTTAATATCTGTATATGCATATTCACGATTAAGGGTCACTTTACCATATTAGTCATATTTATATCCATATATTTATTTATTTTATTCACAGTGAATATGTATGAGGTATTGATTTGTTTGTAAGGCACTGATTCATCATTATCACATGTACTTTGGTTTTGAGCATCTTATTTGAGAAGTTAGTTTTATTTTTTCACAGATCCACATAGAACAATATTTTGTTTTTACTTAACGAGGGGAAATTGGTATTGTTGATTAAGCACTTGATAGTATATTGATAGATTTTAAATTTTCCCTTACCTTAGAATTGTATCTCCACCATTTTATATTTTTTATTCACTTGGTATGCTATTATTTATTGGGTACTTTCTCCGGATATTTACTGTAGAAGGTGGGGTTTGATCGGCCCATTATTTTATATTTCAAGTGGTACTACTGATTGATGGAATAGCGCCACATATCTTTTATTTAATTGTATTTTGGGGAACTGAGTGGACCTGTCTATGTTGGCGGCTCTCCATCGGGTGGTTTACCGTCAGGTTCAAGATTTTCTTGCCCACATTGTGGTTTTGCGCACTAGTTCCCATTCATTTAGTTCTATATGACAGAACTGGTCACGCTGAAGCAACCAATTCTTGGTCCATGAACTCCTCCCCACCCTGTTCATGGACTGGACTTGTGTCAAGGTCAGGACCCCAACACCAAGCCCCCGCACAGCACGAACTCTACGAGGAGTACGCATACGCAACATGGCTAGAAAACGGTCGGCTGCTCAGAACGAAGTAACAGAACGCACTGAAGAACAGCAAGGCCTGTGAAGAGCGACCTGAAAAACAGCAACGAGCGGACAAGATCGCACAGAAAACTCCGATACGAACTGACTGCACGCACTGAAGAGCAGATACAAACCCACAAGCACAAACTGAACGGCAGAAAACGATCTGAAAGCCACGAGTCTGAAAAAGCACGAATCGTCTCTCACCAAACTTTTACTAACACGAGATTAGCAAAAGGAGCCCAAAGGGTGCCGCGCTTGGTTCTGAACCGGCCTTTTCTAGTCTCGTCGTACGTGGTGTACGTGACCGCGTGGTTGTCGATCGGAAATTCCGACAACTTTGTGCAACCGTGTGTAGGCAAAACAAGTTTGAGCCAACATCCGTCGGAAAAAATCCTAGGATTTTGTTGTCGGAATGTCCGAACAAAGTCCGACCGTGTGTACGGGGCATAAGACATGAAGGCATTTCGTAATTGCTCCTCAGAGTTTGTTGTATACTGCCTCAGTTCTCTGTGTGATCTCCTTTATCTTGATAGGACCATATGGACACTGAGGACATTTTTTGGGGAGCACTGCCACTTTATTGAGGAAGGGAGAGAGAAATATAGCGTTCCCAGACACTTTGCAAAATATCATGATAAGAAGACGGACAGTCTGAGATTCAGGGTCATTGTATCTATCCCTACTTTCTACTAGGCAGAACGTTGGCCAGCATGAAATCTTTTGAATTTACGCATTGGATACCCTTGTTCCTGGTGGCCTTAATGAGGAGATCAAGATTAATACTATCCTATAATATTTATGCTCTCTCCCACATATCTATCCAGATGAGGACTATATTGCACTCAGAGTATCCATTTTCGTTGGGATCCTTCTCTGCTTCGCTACCATATATCCTTTTCTTTTTTTTTTTTCTATATCCTTTTCTTATATCATATTCATTTATGCAGTTTCTATAGAGTATGGGTTTTTTGTACATGCTTTTTTTTTTATAAATGCGTTTTTATGTGTGCAATGCCTTTATATGTGCATATTTTCCATTTATTCATACTACTATTAGCTGATAGGTAGTCTTGCCCACACATACATACCAATAGAGTATTCTTTTAGGTTTATGCATGCAGTTTTTTTTACATACTTATGCTTTTCTTTTATATGTGCATTTTTTTATGTATAAATGGGCACTATGTATTTATTAGCTATATATTCTTAATATTAGATTTATTATAGCCTACTTTTTTTCTGTTATTATTAACTGGTTGCAATAGGCGTCAGTCTGCTGGGCTTAGTACTTTCACAGCTCCGCAGCAGCATATGGTTTTGTGATTGTCTTTCCCCTTCCTCTCTTTCCACCTTTGCACTGCCTATTTATTGCTGAGTGTTTTGTGATCGGCAGATACCCACCCCCAAACCCCTCTGTTAAATAGAGCTTGCCTGTCTATGATTTTCAATGATTTGAGAAAGGAGCCAATAGGAGTTCTGAAATGCATCACCATAGCAACCAGCCCACCAACGGTGGTGTGATGTCACATACTGCCCAGTGTTCCACAGTGGCTATCTGTCAGAAATCATGAAATCAGACCGAGACAGAAGTACAGTTAAATCACACTTGTTTAATAATAAAGTAAAAAGAACAAATGCAGTCAAAACATAGCCAAAGTTCAGTAACCGTAACGGATAGTCAGCCAAGCCAGAAGTCAGGGATCAACGTAGTGAAACAGCAAGCAGGATCTGAAGCCAGAAGGGATGTCAGCAAAGCAAGTTTTTAAACAGGAACGCAGGAGATGTTCTCTGTGATGTTGACCAAGGCGAAGGCAGAGCTCCTCTGGACTGGAAGGCTTAAGTAGGCAGGACTGACTAGCAGTATATCAGCAACAGCTGAGTAACCGTGGAGAGATAGGAGCTGGCAATTAGCCGACAGCTAAGCGCCCAGCTCAGAGAAGGAAGGGCTGAGTCCAGCCCTGACACTATCGCTTCCTGAAACATTGGACTTGTAATCAATTGTAATAAACCCATTCATGCTGCACTTAGCTGGCGCCCCTTGTGTTTCTTTTTTCAGCCACAGCAGCTGTATCCCTCACCTAAGGTCAATACACTGCGCCTAACATCTCTCAAGACAATTACCTACTCATCCATCAGTACACCAGGCTTTTGCATTGCAGGAAACTGTAGACACCAGTATGCAGATAATAGACAATACATCTTACCATGAGGCTAGTCAATTATCTCCTACCAAGTTAACTGTTCAACAGCTGCAACCCAACACAGCAATCAACTCTGAATCAGTGTCAGGTATGAATGCCCTTGCACCACCTTATCTCCCATAGTCAATAAATCTCAGCACACCAGTCATGGTAAGTAGCTTTGTTCTGCAGGCAGCTGTGCATCCAAGATCTGAAAACACAGACATGCCACAGTTTGCTAAATACATGTTTCACAAAGAGCTCACCAAGGTTCAATGACAAACCTGAAAACTACAGAGGATGGAAAATCCCCTTCAAAGCCACCATAAATGAACTAGATGTCACTACATAATTGATGGATTGATTTGATTATGAGGTGGCAAGGTATTCAATCTCCTGAACATATCAAAAACACAAAGTGGTTGTAAAGCTCAGTCATAAAATCTGAACAAAGTACATAAATCTGTAGCATTTACTTGTTTCTCTCTGAAGCTCTAAGTGCCTTTTCTCTCTGGTGCTTTGTTCCTCTGTTATCAGCATGAGTCACTTCTGAGAAGTTTTCCCAACACATAAGATACATTTGTGTCTTCTGTGCTTTGTGAAAAGGAGTGTGTTCCTTTCCTCCAATCAGCTCTCACACAGTGTCTCAGTGCTCTAACTGCAGCTCCCACCCCCTCCTCTGTCTGACAAATGCAGAACGATTTTACCTGAAATCAGCTCTTTTGAAGGGATGTACAAAATAGAAGACTGCAGATAAACAAGTATAACCTATTTTTTTCAACTCTTTGTATCATCTGAGGCTGTTCACTTTACTGGGTATATGAGAGACAAGGGTGTGGATACAGACCAAACATAGACATGGCCATATTTGGTTGGTAATATAATCACCATTCCTTCCTTTTGCTTAGATGGCCAGGAAACTGGTACTACCTGCACCTGTTTGTATCCTTAACAACCATTGACAGTGGGACTACACTCCTGGCCACTTTATTATTGCTTGGTAACACAAATTGCTAACCAGCCAATCCCATGGCAGCTATCAGACTGCTACGAACCTGACTGGTGAATCCGCTTGGGCAGAGGATGGTCTCCCTTATGTATCCAACTCATGGCCCCTGGTAGAGAGGACAGATAGCACTGAAGTACGGAATAGTATGAGAGCCTGGTAATGAGGATCCTGATGCTGGAAGTAGGGGATCTTCAGACAGCCAGATGGTAGACAGGAACACAGGCAACGGGTGCTGAGCAGGAGCAGAGCAGGCAAGTCCGGGTTCAGGCCGGGTTCAGCAATGGGCGGGCAGCAAGGTACAGCAGAGTAGGCAGAAGCGGAGTCAATCACGCCGAGGTCAGGTGCAGGCAGAAATCCAGGGAGTCCGAGAGGCAAGCCAAGTCGTCAGGAGATCAGAACACAGATACGGGTACAGGAGCAAGGTCATGGGAAGCTGATGATCAGGCAGCACGCGCAAAGGGTGCTGCAGAACTAAATAGACCAGTCGGCGCCAAACAGTGCGCACATGTGTGCGTCACCCACATGCGCGTGCACACCGGCGCCCATAGGAGCACGCGGACAAGTGCCCACAGGAACACGCGTCCGCGCACCAGGGCCAGCCGGCACATGCACACCAGTGCCCACAGGGGACACGCGCAACAACACGCACCAGAGCGGCCAGCAAGTCATCCAGCCAGGTAACCTCTCTGACAGCAGCAATTCAATGCATTTAGGCATCTAGATCAGGTTAGGATGATTTGCTAGAGTTCAAACCGAGCATGAGAATGGGGCAGAAATGGGATTTAAGTGACTTTGAAAGTGGCATGGTTGTTGATGCCAGACGAGCTGGTCTGAGTATTTCAAAAACTACTGATCTACTGGGATTTTCACGCACCACCATCTCTCAGATTTACAGAGAATGGTCCGAAAAAGAAAAAATATCCAGTGAGCGGCAGTTGTGTGGAGGAAAATGCCTTGTTGATGTCAGAGGTCAGAGAAGAATGGGCAGTAACTTAAATAACCACTTGTTACATCCAAGGTATGCAGAATACCATCTCTGAATGCACAACAAATTGAACCTTGAAGCAGATGGGCTACAGAAGCAGAAGACCACACCGGGTGCCACTCCTGTAAGCTAAGAACAGGAAACTGAGGCTACATTTAGAACAGGCTCACCAAAATTGGACAATAGAAGGAAAACGTTGCCTGGTCTGATGAGTCTTAATTTCAGCTGCGACATTCAGATGGTGGGGTCAGAATTTGGTGTAAACATAAAAGCATGGATCCATCCTGCCTTGTATCAATGGTTCAGGCTGGTGGTGGTGTAATGGTGTGGGGGATATTTTCTTGGCATACTTTGAGCCCCTTAACACCAATTGAGCATCTTTTAAATGCCACGTCCTAGCTGAGTATTGTTGCTGATCATGTCCATACCCAGTGCTGGGACTAGGTCATCTAGAGCCCAGGGCGAATGTACCAAACTGCACCCCCTGCCAAGATACATGAGCATTATGTGTCAGCAAAAAACCCCCCCAAAAATGAGCACTAATCTGCATAATTACCCCCTAAGCATGAATGTCCCCTCCTTTCAGTACAAATCTGCCCCTCCTGCTGAATTCCTCCCTCCCAGAACAAATATTTGCCCCCCATCTCCCAAATCCCCCCAGCACAAATGCACCCCCCCAGACTAGCATAAATCCTCTACCATTAAAATTTCCCCTCCATCATGTTGCTTAAAATTTTTGTAATGGTATCCTAATAGAGCTTGTTACATACACCACACCATGTCATGGGCAAAGAGAGTGGGCAGGGAGGACAAATCCTCTAAAATAAAATATAAGCATAAACATAAACTGTATTCTAACATCTATATTCATACCTAGCAAAAACTACCAAGAAGACTGCTAATTCACCAGTGTAATGTTTGTCAGCCGGTCCGGTGGAGGAGAAGCCTGGGGAGCCAGGGGGGATTACCTCAGTGTCCCCCCCAAAGAGAAAACAGACTCCTATTTGATGATGGTGGTAAAGTAAACTTACTGGGGATATCAGAGAAATGGGGGCTAGGGAAGGAAAAGAAGGAAGGGGTGGGGGGAGGAAAGGGGAGGAAAAGGAACAAAGGAAAAAGGAAACGGAGGGAGAGGGAAGGGGGGGAGGGGAAGGAAGAAGGAAGGAGAACGGGAAAAGGGGGGGAGAAAAAAAAGGGAGAGGAGGTAAAAAAGGGGTGAGAGAAAGGGGAATGGGAAAGACTAGTGGAGAGAAAAAAAGAAGGGTGAGAAAAGAGGGAAAGAGAGAAAGAGAGGGGAGAGGGAAGGGAGTCAGAAACAGGAAAACCAAATAGGTTAGGGAAGGAGGGAAGGAAAAAGAGGGGAAGGAAAGAAGGGGGTGGAAGGAAGTGTAGGAGGGGGGGAGTGAGAAAGGGGAAAGTGGGGGGAAGGGAAAGAGGAGGGAGGGGGAAGAAAAAAGGTGGGGGGGTGAGGAGCAAAAAAATCTAGCCTTAAATTATCAAAAGGGGCCAGAACTGGGTCAAAAGAGGGTCCCAGGTTACAAGAGGCAAAATTGAAGAGTAAATCAAACGACACCTATGTTTTTGCTTATTCTTGCAGCATGGATTGAACCGTGGACAAATCTATATGAAAACCAATAAAAGGTTATTAAATCACTATAAGTAAAGTGAACCCAGAAGGTAGAACACAGATAGAGGAAATGTACTAAAAATTTGGGAAAACGCATGTAATGAGTCCGGAGGCTGCACACCGCAAGGAATATATAGAAAAAAGGAAGAGTTCACCCAGGGGGTTTTTAACAACATGGTGTATTAGTCAAAGGAGTTGAAGATATAATAAAATCAAATCATTTCTTTTATTTATACCCCTATGGGTACTCATATGGATGTCAATTTTATAATTGTATACAATGTACTGTATTGTTGACTTTTACTAACATTGATGGTACATTTCTTAGACTTCCTGTAACCAGAGTTTATAATTTTATGAATTTAATTCATTTATATCTTGATTCATTGTATAAAAAAAAGAAATGATTTGATTTTATGATATCTTCATCTCCTTTGACTAATATACCATGTTGCTAAAAAAAAACCCTGGGGGAACTCTTCCTTTTTTCTATGTACTAGAAATTTAATCCCTTTTTAAAGGGTTCCTCACCTAAATTAAAGGCTTGCTGGTTGTGCATACTTCCTCAGCTGTGCCTTCAAATGAATGACCAGCCACATGCAAGCAGCCATGGGTGGAGGTATTTCTATGTATAAGGGAGTCTCTTTTAATTGCAGGGGGAGGGTGGAGAAATCCCTGATACCGCCCCTGTCACCCGGATCAAAAGTCCAGGATGGCCATATTGAATCCAGAGGGGTGGGAGCGGGCTCATCTGTCCACTGACTTTCCAGTATGGGATGTAGACTAAGGCAGTGGTATACACCCCGTGAAAGTCCCTCTCCAGTGCGTACCACCCACCAAGTAGGCGGTGTGTTGGGTTTCTCCCAGCTGGTCACCATTAAGTTTACTTTACCACCATCATCACATAGGAGTCTGTTTTCTCTTTGAGGGGACACAGAGTTAATCCCCATGGGCTCCCCAGGCTTCTCCTCCAGCGGACCGGCTGACAAAAACTACACTGGTGAATTAGCAGTCTTCTTGGTAGTTTTCTAGGTATGAATATAGATGTTAGAATACAGTTTATGTTTATACTTACATTTTACTTGAGAGGATTTGTCCTCCCTGCCCACTCTCTTTGCACATGACATGCTGTGGTGTATGTAACAAGCTCTATTAGGATACCATTACAAAAATTCAATATATTGAAAGTTTTTAATGTTTAATATTTCATGGTAATATAATTATTTGCTAATGTTTATATACGTTATTTGTCAATAATATGTTTGTATATCTTTCCAGTATTTGTACAAATTTGTGTTCCAATCTAAGGCCCTGATGAAGCGGGACTCCCCACGAAACGCATAGGCCAGTTTTTTGATTCTTCAGCCAGGACCCACACACCCTGGATAAACTTACAGTAACTATGGTTTTATCCAGTTGTATTCAACTTTTTTTAAAGCTAACCATTTGTATATGGAAATTAAAGATTTTTTTAAAGCCTATTTGGTATGTGTATTTATTAGACCCTGCAAGGTACATGTAAAGTCCCACCCAATTTTTGTTATCATTCAGTACAAAAACTAATGTGTCATCACTCTCATTTTTCCCACCCTGTAGTCTTATCCTCACCTCAGGGAGTGTGAGCTAACAATTGGGTTTGGTCAAACAGTGCTTGCGAGCCTCACCTGGGCTTAAACATAAAGATGGATCTCCAGACTCCTATATCGATCCTCAGATCAGTGTCCCAGATACATGTAGACAAAAAATAGGCTCCGATAGTGCTTATAATGTTTAAAAACCAACTCCTTTATTTAAAAATCATAAAATGGATACTCGCATGTACCTGGTGCTTCCAGCGCACCAGGCTATATTGCACATTCAATAGATATGTGTCCTCAAACAGCCACACAACTGCTATATTCCCACAACTACTTGCTCCTCATGAAGCTGCGGTTGCCTCCACCGCCCTTGCCCCTCCCCTACGTGTGACAACACAGGGATATCGTGTCTTCCTCAGGGAAGGCAAATCCCCCATCTCCAAATTTCCCCTCCTAGCACAAATCCCCCACCAATCATCCCTATTTCCCACCCCCCAAATCACCACTCCTAGCACACACACACCAAATTTCTCCTAGAACAGTTCTTACTACCTGCCGCCCCCCAATCTCCTTACAGGGACCTCCCACCACACATGATACCACAGTGCCCAGGGCAGCTTCCCCTCCTGCCCACCCCTTGTCCCGGTCCTGAGTGTACCTATCTTCTGATGGCTCCTTCCAGCAGGATAATGCTCCATGTCACAAAGCTCAAATCATCTCAACACTGGACAATGAGGTCCCTGTACTCCAATCATCTCACCACTGGACAATGAGGTCACTGTACTCCAATGGCCTCCATACTCACTAGATCTCAATCCAATCCCTTTGGGATGTGGTGGAACGGGAGATCGGCATCATGGATGTGCAGCCGACCAATCTGCAGCAACTGCGTGATGCTATCATGTCACTATGGAGCAAAATCTCTGAGGAATGTTTTCTACACCTTGTTGAATCTATGCCACGAAGAATGAAGGCAGTTCTGAAGGAAAAAGGGGGTCCAACCCCATACTAGCAAGGTGTACCTAATAAAGTGGCTGGTGAGTGTATATAAGTGGTAGTATTACTGCTAATATTGTATATCGAAAACTCCAGAGCAAAGGTGGAAAAATCTATATATGCAGTGAATATGAATACAGATATTTTAAATATTAAATATTGCTGCTGGCATTACCCAGTTTTCACACCTGCACCTATGTGGTTCAATAAATGATAATATATGCCGGTGCAATATAAAGGTATAAATGAATAAAGTGCCATCCATGCTGCAATGTATTTATCTGTGCAAAGTAAATAAAGTGCGTTTTTTAGCCACTGATTGTGTACAAGATTTTTGTTTGCAGTGTATCGTGCCTGTATATTTAATGGATCATATACACTATTTATACAATCAATAATATTCAACAATCATTAATTATTAGTCATTACATATACACACCTTTTTGAAAGGCCCCAGAGGCTGCAACACCTAAGCAAGAGGCACCACTAACCAAACACTGCCATGAAGACCAAGGAACTCTCCAAACAAGTAAGGGACAATGTTGTTGAGAAGAACAAGTCAGGGTTAGGTTATAAAAAATATCCAAATCTTTGATGATCCCTAGGAGCACCATCAACTCTATCATAACCAAATGAAAAGAACATGGCACAACAGCAAACCTGCCAAGAGACGGCCGCACACCAAAACTCACAGACCGGACAAGGAGGGCATTAATCAGAGAGGCAGCACAGAGACCTAAGGTAACCCTGGAGGAGCTGCAGAGTTCCACAGCAGAGACTGGAGAATCTGTACATAGGACGACAATAAGCAGTACGCTCCATAGAGTTGGGCTTTATGGCAGAGTGGCCAGAAGAAAGCCATTACTTTCAGGAAAAAACAAAATGCCACGTTTTGAGTTTGCTAAAAGGCATGTGGGAGATTCCGAAAATGTATGGAGGAAGGTGCTCTGGTCTGATGAGACTAAAATTGAACTTTTTGTCCATCAAAAAAAATGCTATGTCTGGCGCAAACCCAACACATCACATCACCCAAAGAACACCATCCCCACAGTGAAACATGGTGGTGGCAGCATCATGCTGTGGGGATGTTTTTGGGCTTTCGGTTTTTGGGTTGAAGCCAGGTAGAGGCACCCGTAGATATATGTGAGTAGGAGTTTTTTTCCTTTCTCCAATCAGTAGGGGAAAGGAGATTGGCCTTAAGTACCATTAGGGGTAAGATTAGCCCCTATCCATTTTTTTTTCAGAGGCCGTTGTTTCTCACTCCTTGATTCATACTTCATACAGGGTGGAACGCAGACCGTCCCGCCTGTCAAGCCACTCTTGTGTCCTTGGGACTTGAATTTGCTCTTGACTGTCCTTGCAGAGGCCATCTTTTGAACCAATTATTAGTCCTTGACTCGGAAGGTGGCTTCTTTGGTTGCTATCACCTCAGCAAGTGGAGTATCAGAGCTGACGGCTCTCTCATGCAAGGAGCCGTTCTTGGTCTTACATCATAAGGTGATGTTGCGTCCTCATCCATCTTTATTGCCTAGAGTCGTTTCTAGTTTTTACTTAAATCAGGACAGTGTCTTGACTTTTCTAATCCTCAGTTGGCAGGAGTAAGATCGCTGCATACTCTGGAGGTAGTTCAGGCGGTCAGGATTTACTTAAATTGTCAGCGCAGGTCAGGAATCCTGGTTTGTGCTGCCAGCAGAGCCCAGGAAGGGCAGTCAGCTATTAAGTTAACAATTTTTTCATTGGATCCGCCAGTTAAATATTCAAGCCTTTGGCTTGAAAGGGCATGGTCCCCACCCCTTTTTGGAAGAGTGCTTGCTACCAGGTGTGTGGGGGCATCTTAGGCCATCCACCATCAGGTGTCCGTGGCTCAGGTTTTTAAGACCAGTACATGGTCCTTGGTTCATACATTCACAGGATTTTACCAGATGGATATCAAAGCTACGGAGTATACTGCTTTGGCCACAGTATGCTACGGGTGACAGAATAAGTCCTTCTCGGGTGGCGGTTTCTGTGATTGATTGTGTCTCCCTAGCCTCAAGGACATTGCTTTAGGACATCCCACATAGTAATTATTATGGCTGCCCTGTGTCCCGTGATGTACGATAAAGAAAAATTGATTTTTCCTACAGCTTACCTGTAAAATCCTTTTCTTGGAGTACATCATGGGATACAGAGGCCCCCCCCTCTTTTTTGGGGATATTTATTACTTTGCTACAAAAATTAGGTACTTCCTGTGTAGGAGGGGTTATATACGGGAGGACTTCCTGTTTGATTAATCTGCCAGTGTGGTGCATAACCCATATAGTCATTATTATGACTGCTCTGTGTCCCATGATGTACTCCAAGAAAAGGATTTTTCAGGTAAGCTGTAGGAAAAATCCAATTATTAATAAATACTTTTAAATTGCGCAGGCATATATTATCATTTACAACTGCTATTATACCTGACGTTTGGCTCCTGCCAGATAAATGTTTGGGTTTTGTTGTCTCTTTGTTTTGATTGAACCCTAAACTTTTATATCTGCTGGAGAGCCAATAAGAAATGTCCATGTCACACAGGCAGACACTTGAAGAAGGACCTTCCCACTTTGCAGTCTAGAAGATAGAATACTTAGAACCAGGAGTGTCACATGACCACAGATTGTAAGTAAAAGGGGCTTTAGTATCAGGATTTTGATTTAAACGAACATGGAGATTGTCTAGGGGGTGGGTTAATGACCGGAGTCCAGCTTTAACACGCCAAATTTTTAGTAATCATTGTACTGGAATCATAGCTGTGATAAAGTGATTTTTGATCACCCTTATACAGAATATACTGTTGGACATGTATATGATGTACTGTACAAATGCATGTTACTCACCTTCTCTAAATATTCTCTGAATCTTACTCCTTATCTTAGGCTCTTTTAGATCTTTAAGAATCCCCAAGATTTTTTCTCTCCCGAGTTTTTCATTGTAGCACTTGAAGATTAACTCAACAACTTGCTTCCTGAGTTTATTGTTCAGATTTTCCATCGTAATTTCTTCAGCTTCACCTGGAGGCTTCATGTTGCAAAGATTCATCTTAAATTGTCTCCATTTTCCTACTGGAAGCTTTTTCAGATTTTTTGCTACTTTGTCTTGCTTTTTCATAGGTAGGCTGGTAAATGCTAAACTCTGCCAATAAAATAAATCAGCATGAAAATAACATATTTAAAAATAACAGCGTAGAATTGTCACCATAAAATAAATTATTCTTCATAATAACAATTTCTATGAATGCTGATTTTTTTCAATAATTCGGAAATTCGAAAATTTGGATATTTCTGAATTAATGAATTTGTCTAAATTCGTTAAAAAATGAATTTGGAACGAAACTAATTGCACATGTCTAATAATGATATAAGTAATATGTAAGAATGTTATACATCCCAGGAGTCTTAAGGAGGAGGGGTTTTCTCAGCTAAGCACACCCTCCTGCCTGGATTCCTCTGCTAAGGGCAGATGGATTCCAGGAAGTAAATGCTATATGAATGATCTGCCCTTACTCAAGTAGACCACGACCAGAAATGCTAGGGGGTGCTTTTAAAAGTGATTTCTCAACAAAATAATGCATGGAGATATGGATGGATGGGGGAGTTTATGTTGGTTTGTAGTGCTCAGATGCAGGGTAGTGTCACTTTAACAGTTTTTATTTTATTTTTTGTTTTATATTTTTACATCATTATTTTTACATTATTTTAGATCACATCATACATGGTCAGAGAACATGATTACACAATGTGATAAACACAAACATATTTTCTGTTAGCTAAAAGCAGACTTTCTTTGTATATATGATGGGGTTTGTATTTCTTTTTGTTGCCTCGAGAATGAAGGTTCCATAAAATCAGCCCTGATGAAGCAGACATTCTGAATGCCCGTGAAATGCATTGGCTTTACAAATCTACAAATAATAAACACATCTCTGATCAGAATTGATCTGTTGCTTTTCCTGATAATTGACCACTTTGAAGTGGAGACTTTCTAGATTTCAACACTTCTGTCTTTGATAGAAACGCACGGCAACCGCTACCCACCCAAAACTAAGATATACATTTTGTTGCCTTGATCTGTGTTTGTATTATGGCAGAGAGAAGTGACAGCACAGATGATTAGTGTAGGTATTTGTGTTACTCACCTTACTGATATCTTCCACAATTAACATCTTTATTTCGGTTTTGCCCATACGGTCAAGAACTTCATTGACTGTTGCTTGTGCGTGTTCCATAGTATGGCGGCTAATGATGAGGTCAACCATTTCCTTCACAGATTTACCTTTAATATCCTTCATCAGAATTTTGCTTCCTCTAAAACGCTCTATTAAACAAAGAAAGTATTGAAATCCTCCTATGTCCTCTCCCAGTATTTTCAGATGGGTTGCCATGATGTTGCTTATTTCCTTTTCCATTCTGGTGTTGGGCAGAGATTTTCTCGACTGTGAAGATCCTGGAATAGAGACATAGATGTAGGAATCTGAACACATACAGTACATGAAAGGCCAGTTCATCCAAAACTAATATTTTAATGTCTTAGAAGCTGGTAGATTGAACCCCCTCCAGTGTTCCAAATTGATCTCTATGAACTCTCCTGTTTCGATTCTCACTACTACTGCTAGAGGGGTCTCACCAATCATGTTGCATTCTTTACAATGTAGAATAAACAAAACATTTAAAACACTGAAAGAAACAGCAGGTGGGGGGGAGATAAGAACTGAACCTTCTATCCTTATTAATATGTTTGTGTAGCAAGGTCCCAGGCCTCCTTCAGTCTAATGAGAACTTCCAGGGCCAAAAGACAGCTGACATCCTTCTGTATATGGTGGGTTGTGAGGCATGGTGGGTGCAAGGTGGATAAAGTTATTGGGCGCCAGACACTTTTTGATTGCAAAAGAGATTTTTATTTCTCTTAACAAACTTTTTGGGGGAAAGAGGGTTAGGGCCAGGACACCCTTAGTTGCAAGTTCAATTGGCAGACTCAGAGACTTCAATAGGAGGACAGCCATGCAGGGAAAGGCATCCAGCAAGCCGCTACATCTGCATGTTAAGGAATGCTGTCTCCTATGGCAACAGTCTTTAACTGTTCCTAACACAAAGCGTAACAGTTCCTTTCACTTCTACTAAAATCTCTCCTTGTAGTTCTTCAGCCCACTGAGCTCCCGGTCTCTCACTAGACATACTGATTTACTGCCATTGAATCCCTTGAGCTCCTTCAATCTTCACAGTGGTATCTTCCTGGAGCATCACCCCCGCCTCTCTGCAGGGTCCCTAGCTTGGCACTCACGATACCTCTCAAGCTTCACCCTACTGGCCTGCTCGGCCCCTGGCTTGACACACAAGGCTGCTCTGCAAGCGTCACTTTCCTGGCTTGATACCCACTGAAGTTTCCCAATTCTTCACTATCCCCGGTTGGTGAGAATGCTCCCTTCTACCTCCAACCACGACAGCTTCTCCGGCTGGCTGAACCATAACTTTTGGTTGGACTGCAAGCCGCAATCCCAACCCTACGCTACTCTCTTGTTTCTGGATAGGCCCTCAGACAGTCTAGCAGCCAGATTTGCCTGGGATAGGCTCAATCTCTGGCCTAGCAGCTGGGGCAGTACAACACACATCCACCCAGACAGCTGTCCAGGTGGCACAGAACACATATCACCTGACTCCACCCAAATATATAGGTTCTCCCAGCAGGACAAGGGATCCAAGAAAACTCCTGCCCATTGGCTGAGATACCCCATATACCCATAACCTGACCTTGCATTGCCCTTCTCGTATCCAGTACCACCAAGTACCCAGCCACCTAGTGGTAGAAAAGAAAAGTGCAACAAGGCCAAACTTAGGGAGAAATCAATGGATCTTTAACAATCGACCAGGATAATTATTCCTGGCAAGTAAATTTTGGGGAGCAACCCTGCCTAAACTCCAGGGTGCTACATTTGTATAGATACTATAGACACTTTAATAGTATTCAAAATTAAAAACTAAATATCTTTCTCGTACATCACGGGACACAGAGTCTCAGTAATTACTGATGGGTTATATGGGTATCACTAGGTGATTGGACACTGGCACACCCTAGACAGGAAGTTCAACCCCCTATAAAATCCCTCCCCTTACTGGCAGTGCCTCAGTTTTTTCGCCAGTGTCTTAGGTGTTGGTTTATGAGTAAAGATGTGCTGTGCTGAGCTCCACTGGAATATCCTATACTGGGGCAAGCCATGCAACCAGATCCATTCGAAGTGACTTTTCCAGGCCGAATTGTATGGTACCCGGGCCTTGTGTCTGAAGAAACAATGTTTTACCTGTAACGCTTCTCTTTTTAGAGAGCTGGACCCCAGGATCCAGTATTTGTTTTTTTCAGCCATATCCCTGGCGTGGTGCTTTACAGGCCCAGAACTGCGGATCCCCCTATACATAGGGGGCCCCTGTCTCTAAAGGTTTTTCTCTAAACGGAGCCCACCGTGAGAGTTGAAGATTGGGTCTGTTACACAGAACCCTGCAGCTGGATAAGGTAAGGGAGACTCCTTAAGAATTTTTCTAGTTCTAATAGGTTTCTCCTTTAAGTAAATGTATGCTATGCCTATAGTCACCACCGGGGGCTGTCAAGAGCACATATCTTTCATGCTTGTTCAGTCTGTCTCGGTGTCCATGCTGTATGCTCATCTAAGCCATGCACCAGGTAGGATGTGGGTAGGGGGGTTTTCTCCTACAGGGATTCTCCCCCCACAGCTTAAGTTGTGCACAGGGAAGCGGTAGTATGCTACACCACCCGCCGCTGCCGCTCGCTGCCACCGCCATGATGGCGGCTTCCCATCCACCGGACCTCTTCCCTCCTCCACCCCAGCCTCCTCTCCAGGCTTGTCCCGAGGATCAGAGCCTCGGGTCACGCTGGAAATCGGTCTTTTTTTTGAAAGGACGAGGGGGGGCTGAAGGGGTGAACGGAGAAGGGGGGGCAGAACATTAATGCAACGTCGGCGTGGTTAGACGCCCACATCGCAGGCTACACACAAGCCATAAAGTGCATCCTTTTCAGATGCACACGGCCTATGGAGGGACACAGAGCAGACGGGAGCATGTGAGGTGGAAGACACAGGCATTCCCAAGGCAACATTTACTTAAGCACCAGACTAAAAACTTGGTAGCAGCAGCAGTTGCTGAACTACATTGCTCAGCAGTCAGTGCATTCTGGTAGTACCTCTGCCTTGTTGCTTGGCACTATGGGCAGAAGAAGTACAAGTACCCCCGAAGAATAGGGGCTCTAATGGTTCTTCCTCAGGCTCTGAGGACCCCCCTCTGCAGCACCTTCCCCCCCTGAAGGACCTGGGGAAGCTGGCCAGGGTGAGCCGTCGGGGTCAGAGGCTGCATCTGCTTCTGGCACTTCAGCCCCCGTGTACATTACTCAGGAGGTTTTTTCCTCAACCTTAAATGGATTAGAGGAAAGACTAGTGACCTTAATCGCATCTTTACTCAGTGGAAGAAAACGCACTAGGTCCCCCTCTGCCACCCAGGACCCTCAAACAGAGGAACTCTGGGAAAAAGGAGAGGAATCCCCCTCAGACAATCGGGATGAAACTGATGACTCCTCTTATGAGGAATCAAGTGTGGAAGAACCCTCTTCACCTTCTTAGGAAGAGAGGTTACTGGGGCAAATTCTTGCTGGATTGGTCCGCTCCACATTTAAGTTACCCGTATCTGAGTCAGTTAAAGAACCCTCCTCTTGTTTGGGTTCACTGAAACCTCCTCTAACTCTACATGCCTTTTCTGCTTCATGGTTTACTGGAAAAGCTATTTATTCTGAGTGGGTTCACTCAGATAAACATTTTTTCCCTCCTAAAAAGTTTTCAACACTTTATCCTATGGAGAAAAAATTTACAAAGATGGGGGTATACCGGCAATTGACGCCAGCATATCCTCCGTAAATAAAAGTCTGACTTGTCCTGTTAACAATGTTCAAATGCTCAGGGATCCAACTGAAAATGGAATTCCTGTTAAAAAACGTTTTTCGCCTTGGCAGGTTCAGTGGCTCAACCTGCAGTGGCAGCAATCGGTCTTTGTCAATACCTGAGAGACCATGTTAAACAGGTCCTCAAAGTTTTACCTGAACAGCAAGCCTGGGAGTGACTTCCAGCGGCTTTGTGTTTTGCAGTTCATGCAATCAGAGACTCTATCCTCCAGACCTCTTGCCTTACGCTTGGGTTGGTGCATATGCGTAGAGTCTTATGGTTGATAAATTGGTCAGCCAAATCACCATATAAGAAGCTTCTGGCTGGATTTCCTTTCATGGTGCAAAGCTGTTCGGAGAGGATTTGGACAATTATATCCAAAGGATCTCTTGACAGTTAAGAAAAGGAGTAAACGTCCCTCTTTTAAACGTGCTCTGTCTCCAGTGCCAATGGCATCAACCTCCAGGTAGTAGCGGTGGCCTCCTCCGTCAGGCTCAATAACTAAATTTCAGAGTCAACCCCAGGGACAAAAGAAGTCCTGGGGGAAGAAGTCTACAAGACAAAACGCTAAAGCCTCCTTATAAAGGGGTGCCCCCGCTTGCTCGGGTGGGGGGAAGACTGCTGCAATTCCCAAGGCTCTGGCAGGAGGTTTTTCAGGACAGATGGGTTATTTCCACAATAACTCTAGGTTACAAACGAGAGTTCCAAGAATTCCCCTCTCCTCGTTTTCTCAGATCAGATGTTTCCAGAGACCCAGAGAAAAAGAAGTCTCTCTTTCTAGCGCTGGAGTGACTTTTGTCGCAAAAGGTCATCGTGGTAGTTCCCATGCAAGAGCAGGGATTAGGGTTTTATTCCATCCTTTTCACGGTGCCAAAGCCAAATGGCGATGTCAGACCCATTCTAGATCTCAAAGATCCAAAATTGATTCCTAAAGGTACGGTCCTTTTGCATGGAATAGATTCCATCGGTAGTCTCCATCCTACAAGGAGGAGAACTTCTGGTGTCAATAGACATCAAGGTTGTACCTGTTTTACCTGCTCATCAAAAGTACCTGAGTTTTGAGGTAGAAGAACGCCACTTTCAGTTTGTAGCTCTGCCTTTCGGGCTAGCTACTGCACCTCGGGTGTTTACAAAAATCTTGGCCCCTCCTCTGGCCAGATTAAGGGCCCAAGGTATAACGGTAATAGCATACCTAGACGGTCTGCTCTTAATAGACCGGTCGGTAGCCCGCCTGGACCAAAACTTGGTCACCACAATCAACTACCTGGAATACCTAGGTTGGGTCCTCAACTTAGAGAAATCTTCTTTAAAACTAGTAAGAAGATTGGAGTATTTGGGTCTGGTCATAGATACAGCCCAGAAAGGGGTATTTTTTCCCCAGGCAAAGATCAGTGCCATAAAAGATCTGATTCAGGTAGTCAGGGCAAAGAAGGGTACTTCTATTCGCCTTTGTATGAGGCTGCTGGGGAAGATGGTGGCTTCATTCAAAGCAGTTCCCTATGCTCAGTATTCACTCAAGACTGCTGCAAAACAGTATCCTGTCTGCCTGGAACAAGAAGGTTCAGGCGTTAGATTTTCTGATGTGTCTGTCTCCTACAGTGCATCAGAGCCTCAGTTGGTGATTGATACCCGAGAATCTGCAAAAAGGGAAATCCTTTTAACCAGTTACCTGGAGAGTGGTAACAACAGATGCCAGTCTTTCCAGTTGGGGAGCAGTTCTGGAACAGTTAACTGTCCAAGGGAGATGGTCTAAGACCGAGAGGGCCTTACCCATCAACATTCTGGAGATCCGTGCGGCATATCTAGCCCTAAAGGCCTGGACCTGGACAGGTTACAGGGTTGCCCTGTCAGGATCCAGTCCGACAATGCCACAGCAGTGGCTTATATCAATCACCAAGGAGGCACCAGGAGTCATGCAGCTCAGAGAGAAGTAAACCAGATCTTAATCTGGGCGGAAAAGCATGCGCTGTGCATATCGGCAATCTTCATTCCGGGGGTAGAGAACTGGCAGGCGGACTACTTAAATCACCGGCAGTTAGTCCCAGGGGAATGGTCTCTTCACCCCGACATCTTTTTGGCCATATGCCAAAGATGGGGAGGCCCTGCTGAAAAGTATTGCATCAAAAATTGTAATTACACGCCCCTGTTAACCAGTAAGCCACCGCCCACCGTCATATGACGGTGGGACGAGGCTTCTGTTGTTCTGGGCGGACGTCATATGACGTCCTCGCCCTCCCGAGGCACTAGGGGGTGCGCGCGTACCCGCTGCGTCGCTCAGGACCCGGTGCGCGTGCCCGGCGGCCGCGATGTCCGCCGGGCACCCGCGATTGCCGGGTAACAGAGCAGGACTGTGGATCTGTGCATGTAACATTAACCCCTCGATCGCCCCCTAGTGTTAACCCCTTCCCTGCCAGTCACATTTACACAGTAATCAATGCAATTTTATAGCATTGATCGCTGTATAAATGTGAATGGTTCCAAAAATGTGTCAAAAGTGTCCGATGTGTCCGCCGCAATATCGCAGTCACAATAAAAATCGCAGATCGCCGCCATTACTAGTAAAAAATAAATTAATAATAAAAATGCTATAAATCTATCCCCTATTTTGTAGACGCTATAACTTTTGCGCAAACCAATCAATATACGCTTATCGCAATTTTTTTTTACCAAAAATATGGAGA
Source organism: Aquarana catesbeiana (assembly GCF_042186555.1). Classification (NCBI taxonomy): domain Eukaryota; kingdom Metazoa; phylum Chordata; class Amphibia; order Anura; family Ranidae; genus Aquarana; species Aquarana catesbeiana. Next base: position 46,660,348 of record NC_133329.1, read on the forward strand.
AGAATACATAATGGCCTAAACTGAGGAAAAAATTTGTTAAAAAAAAAAAAAAATTGGATATTTTTTATAGCAAAAAGTAAAAAAATATTGTGTTTTTTCAAAATTGTCCCTCTTCTTTTGTTTATGGCAAAAAGTAAAAACCGCAGAGGTGATCAAATACCACCAAAAGAAAGCTCTATTTGTGGGGAAAAAATGATAAAAATTTCATTAGGGTGCAGTGTTACATGACCGCGCAATTGTCATTCAAAGTGCGACAGCGCTGAAAACTGAAAAATGGCTTGGGCAGGAAGGGGGTGAAAGTGCCCTGTATTGAGGTGGTTAAACAAGGGCTGAAAAATTGGGCCTTAGCCACTGGTAGCGGCGCCCAGAACCAAAAATATTCTTACAGGCTATCAGAATGATCATTGAGGAGGAAGATAGTCACTCAGCATAACAGGATAGTCACTCAGCATCAGCATAGGCAGTCTTGAAGGAATCTGACATTTAAAAAAGAATTATTTACATCAGCATCAGGTGCTTGGTAGCTGATGGTGATCCAAGACTGATTAATTTTTATGAAGGTCAGTCGATCGACTGAGTCGGTGGACAGGCGCACCCTATGGTCGGTTACAAAGCCTCCAGCAGCACTGAATGTGCGTTCCGAAAGAATGCTGGATGCAGGACAGGCCAGTAGCTCAATTGCATACTGTGGTACAATGTAAAATTGAGGGTGCTCTGGACAACAGGACTAAGCAGGCAATGTATATATAAGACCAAGGGTCCCGTGGTGGTAATGGTGGTTCTTCAACACTAAGGGCAGCAGCTTTGAAAGTGGAAGCAAACTCTAAAAAACACAAGCAGAAAAAAAGGCGCCTCTAAGTGCAGAAGATTAAAATATTTAATATCCCCAGCGGGATTAAAAACACTTACAAGATCAGAAAGTAGAATAAGCATAACATCGTTGATGGTAAGAGCGATCCAGCATCAGGAGGGTCCGCAGCTTGTTGTAAGACTCCCAGGACTGTGGGTAAGTAGCGGCAGGGACTCCAATGAAGTTGCCAGCAGATGTTGGAAGATCCTGGAGATGCCGGTGGAGGTCACACGATCTGAGTCTAGGGAAAACGAAGATCCCGGAAGTGACGTCGGCGGTGAGGGACAGCAACCAGTGTGGAATGGATGTAGTCATCAAAAAGGGACGCATTTCGGAACTGCTATTGGTTCCTTTTTCAACCAATAGCAGTTCCGAAATGCGTCCCTTTTTGATGACTACATCCGTTCCACGCTGGTTGCTGTCCCTCACCGCCAACGTCACTTCCAGGATCTTCGTTTTCCCTAGACTCGGATCGTGTGACCTCCACTGGCATCTCCAGGATCTCCATCAAACTTTCACTTTTTAATACTTGGTTGCAAATCCTTTGCAGTCAATTACAGCCTGAAGTCTGGAACACATAGAGATCACCAGACGCTGGGTTTCATCCCTGGTGACGCTCTACCTGGCCTCTACTGCAACTGTCTTCAGTTCCTGCTTGTTCTTGGGGCATTTTCCCTTCAGTTTTTTCTTCAGCAACTGAAATGCTTGCTCAATCTGATTCAGGTCAGTTGATTGACTTGGCCATTGCATAACATTCCACTTTGTTCCCTTAAAAAACTCTTTGGTTGCTTTCGAAGTATGCTTCGGGTCATTGTCCATCTGCACTGTGAAGCGCCGTCCAATGAGTTCTGAAGCATTTTGCCGAATATGAGCAGATCATTTCACTAAAACACTTCAGAATTCATCCTGCTGCTTTTGTCAGCAGTTCACATCATCAATAAATACAAGAGAACCAGTTCCATTGGCAGCCATACATGCCCACACCATGACACTACCACCACCATGCTTCACTGATGAGGTGGTATGCTTTGGATCATGAGCAGTTCCTTTCCTTCTCCATACTCTTCTCTTCCCATCACTCTGGTACAAGTTGATCTTGGTCTCATCTGTCCATAGGATGTTGTTCCATAACTGTGAAGGCTTTTTTAGATGTTGTTTGGAAAACTCTAATCTGGCTTTCCTGTTTTTGAGGCTCACCAATAGTTTACATCTTGTGGTGAACCCTTTGTATTCACTCTGGTGAAGTCTTGTTGACTTAGACACACATACACCTACCTCCTGGAGAGTGTTCTTGATCTGGCCAACTGTTGTGAAGGGTGTTTTCTTCACCAGGGAAAGAATTCTTCAGTTGTTTTCCGTGGTCTTCTGGGTCTTTTGGTGTTGCTAAGCTCACCCGTGCGTTCTTTCTTTTTAAGGATGTTCCAAATAGTTGATTTGGCCACACCTAATGTTTTTGCTATCTCTCTGATGGGTTTGTTTTGTTTTTTCAGCCTAATGATGGCCTGCTTCACTGATAGTGACAGCTCTTTGGATCTCATATTGAGAGTTGAGAGCAACAGATTCCAAATGCAAAAGTACACTTGAAATGAACTATGGACCTTTTATCTGCTCCTTGTAAATGGGATAATGAGGGAATAACACACACCTGGCCATGGAACAGCTGAGCAGCCACTTGTCCCATTAATTTTGGTCCTTTAAAAAGTGGGAGGCACATATACAAACTGTTGTAATTCCTACACGGTTCACCTGATTTGGATGTAAATACCCTCAAAATAAAGTTGAAAGTATGCAGTTAAAGCACATCTTGTTTGTTTCATTTCAAATCCATTGTGGTGGTGTATAGAGCCAAAAAGATTAGAATTGTGTTGATGTCCCAATATTTATGGACCTGACTGTATATATATATATATATATTTATTCAGTGTAGCCAATAATATACAGTGCATTCGGTGGTGTACAGTTTCTAATACACTTCAGGCGGTGTACACAGTATATAATACAGTGCAGGTGGTGTACACAGTATATAATACAGTGTAGTGTGCTATGAAAAGAAAAAATCCCCATCATGTCCCGAAGGCCACCAAGGAGAGGCAGACGCTCACAGGCCACTAAAAGAGGGCAAGCAGCCTCTGTGTCTACAGTCAACAGTAGTGGTGGCCGTGGACATGGTGCATTCTCTGCAGATGGCCATGGGGCAAGCTTGTCCTTTTTTTTTTTTTTCTGCTTCTGGCCATGTTATTGAGCCACAACATGCAGAAGAGTTGGTGGAGTGGATAATGATGCCGTCCTCATCCTCACTCCTTCCATAGCCCCACCATCATGCATGGAGGAGTCCCCAGAATTATTCAACCACAGTGAAGGTTACATGCTGCTGGAGTATGCGCAGCAATTTGAAGGCAATTTGAAGGCTCCGACGTTGGTTCCCAGGTGGAGGAAGGGAGTAACGTGAACCTAGAGAGAGGGGGTGCCACAGAAGGACAGGAAACTGGCAGTCATGTTCCCCAAGCTGCAGCATACTGCCAAGTTTTCTCCAGTGACGAGGAGGGAGGGGATGATGAGGTCACTGACCGTACTTGGGTGCCTGAGAGAAGAGAGGAAAGTGAGAAGGAGGAGGCACAACTCCAACGAGGCAGGATGTCCTCTAGGGGGCAGCTTAAGGGCACCCACCCTATTGCATCACACCGCAGAGCTCCGCAGGTGCAGGACGCTGCTGACTCCACGCTGACTTTTAAAAGTTCCTTGGTGTGGGCCTTTTTTGACACGTGTGCAGCAGATCATCCGTTGCTGTTTGCAACCTATGTCTGAAGCGGAGCAAGCGTGGCCAGAACAGCACGCTTGCGGTGCTGTAAGGTCAGCAGTAAGGTTCATATTACCACTGACTCATGGTCCAGCAGGCATGGGAAGGGACATAACCTTTCCTTCACGGCGCACTGGGTAACTGCTGGCAGCTGGGAAGGATGCAGCACAGGGTTCAGTGTTGGAGCTTGTTCCGCCACTATGCCTCCAAAAGCTAGTGGTGATTCTGCCACAACATCTGTATGCTCCCCTCCCTCCTCTTATTCTTCCTTTATGGCCTCTTCTGCAGAATTGTCCTCTGAACCAGCAGTGCTCCCTAAATCTCAAGGGGCTACGCAAGCAGTAAGGCAAAAAGATGTCATGCGGTGCTTGAGTTGGTCTGCCTAGGGGACAGGAGCCACACTGGGGCAGAGATTCTGTCAGCTCTGCAGGGGCAGGCTCAGAGGTGGTTGACACCACGCCAGCTTTAGCCAGGAATGGTTGTATGCGACAATGGCACCAACCTTCTCTCGGCCCTCTGACAGGGACACTTGGCCCATGTTCCTCATTTGGCACATGTCCTGAATTTGGTGGTGCAGCGTTTCTTGACCAGGTACTCAGGCTTACAAGATCTCCTGAGGCAGGCCAGAAAAGTCTGTGGTCATCTCCACTGGTCATACAATGCCAGTGCTTGGCTGGCTGACATTCAAAGGGAATGCAACCTGCCCACCAACCGCCTCATTTGTGACCCCACGCCATTTCTTTCAAATTTTTTTTTATTGCCAGGTGCCAACAATGGCTTGCAGTCGCGAGCCATTGTTAATGCATTCTTTTTCTTTAGAAATGTCAGTTTTGCTGCAGCAGATTCTATACATGGTACAGATGAAGCCACTTTACATGCACACTAAGGGGACCCCCAAGCACTATATTTAAAGAAATGTTTAATTTTTTATTGTTTCACTTTAAGCTTTAATAAAATCACTGCACCTTTAAAAACAATCATTTTTAAAAACAAATTTTGGAAATTGATACACATCTCCCAGAGTAGTACCCAGACCCCCATACACTCTTTATGGCCAATTACTTGCATATAAGCCTTGAAAATGGGGACTTTTGATTTTTCATGTTCGGGTTCCATAGACTTTAATAGAGCTTGCGGCTCAGGGCCAAACTTTTCCCTTGTTTGGGAGTTCTGGTGTGAACCGAACTGGGGGGTGTACATATTATTTGTAGTAGAGTGTTCAGCCTAATTCCATTTATTGCTGGCAGGGAATGCCCTGTGACCAACATGTCTATGGCAAGGTCTTTCATATGTTAAAGGGGTTGTAAACTCTTGTGTTTTTTCACCTTAATGCATTCTATGCATTAAGGTGACAAACCTTCTATAGTGCAGCACCCCCAGACTCCCTTTTTACTCACCTATCCCCGGTCTTTCCAGCGCAGAGAACGAGCACACCCTCTCCACTCAGTGACTCGGGTCCTGATTGGATAGATTGATAGCAGTCCAGCCATTGGCTCCTGCTGCTGTCAATCAAGTCCAATGATGCGGGCACCAGGGGGGCGAGGCCGAGTCCTGCTGTCTGTGTCAATAGACACCACATAACAGAGCCCATGGAAATAATAACCAAGAAATCAATAATTAGATCAAAATAAATTTATTGAAAAAACAGACCAATTATTATTGGACAAGATAGTCTGGGGACAAGGACAGACAAAAAACCTACAAAACAAAACATAAGACATTACCTAAAATGTATCAATAACACCAATAAAGTACAAAAAAGTGAAAATAAGAGTAACCGCATCAGCAGCCGAACATACAGTGCCTTGCAAAAGTATTCAACCCCTTGGCATTTTTCGTGTTTTGTTGCCTCACAACCTGGAATTAACATGGATTGTTTGAAGATTTGCATCATTTAATTTACAGAACATGCACACAAATTTGAAGATTTTTTTTATTGTGAAGCAAACAACAAATAGGACAAAATAACAGAAAAAGTCAATGTGCATAACTATTCACACCCCTAAAGTCAATACTTTGTAGAGCCAGCTTTTGCGGCTATCACAGCTCCAAGTCGCTTTGGATAAGTCTCTATGAGTCTGCCACATCTTACCACTGGGATTTTTGCCCATTCCTCCTTGCAAAACTGCTCCAGCTCCTTCAAGTTGGATGGTTTGCACTTGTGAACAGCAATCTTTAAGTCTGACCACAGATTTAATATTGGATTGAGAGTGGTACAGGTTTTGCTCAAGAATATCCCTGTATTTAGCACATCCATCTTTCTCTCAACTCTGACCAGTTTCCCAGTCCCGACTGCTGAATAACATCCCCACAGCATGATGCTGCCACCACCATGTTTCACTGTGGGGATGGTGTTCTTTGGGTGATGTGTTGGGTTTGCACCAGACATAGCGTTTTCTTTGATTGCCAAAAAGTTCAATTTTAGTCTCATCAGACTAGAGCACCTTCCTCCATACATTTTGGGATCCTCCCACATACCTTTTCGCAAACTCAAAACGTGTAATTTTGTTCTTTGCTGAAAGTAATGGCTTTCTTCTGGCCACTCTGCCATAAAGCCCAACTCTATATGGAGCGTACGGCTTATTGTCGTCCTATGTACAGATACTCCAGTCTCTGCTGTGAAACTCTGCAGCTCCTACAGGGTTACCTTAGGTCTCTGTGCTGCCTATCTGACTAATGTCCTTCTTGCTCGGTCCGTGAGTTTTGGTGTGCGCCCGTCTCTTGGCAGGTTTGCTGTTGTGCCATGTTCTTTGGTTATGATAGATTTGATGGCGCTCCTAGGAATCATCAAAGATTTGGATTTTTTTTTATAGCCTAACCCTGACTTGTACTTCTCAACAACATTGTCCCTTACTTGTTTGGAGAGTTCCTTGGTCTTCATGGCAGTGTTTGGTTAGTGGTGCCCCTTGCTTAGGTGTTGCAGCCTCTGGGGCCTTTCAAAAAGGTGTGTATATGTAATGACAGATCATGAGACACTTAGATTGCACACAGGTGGACATAATTTCACTAATTATGTGACTTCTGAAGGTAATTGGTTGCACCAGAGCTTTTTATGGGCTTCATAACAAAGGGGGTGAATACATACGCACATGCCAATTACTGATATGTATATATTTTTTCTAATTTTACTTCACCAACTTAGACTATTGTGTTCTGATCCATCACATATAATTCAGATTAAAAAAAAACATTAAACTAAAGGCTGTAATTAGGGATGAGCATCGTGTTCGAGTCGAACTCATGTTCGACTTGAACATCGCCTGTTCGCCGAATTGCGAACAATATGGGCCGTTCGTGCCAAATTCGTGTGGCACGTCACGGCCCATAATTCACTGCGGCATCGCAGTGCATTGCTGGCTGATGATTGGCCAAGCATGCACTATGACCCACATGCTTGGCCAATCACCGCGCCGTCTGTAGAGAGAGCTGTAATTGGCCAAAGCCGCGGTGGTTTTGGCCAAATATGGCTCAGGGGGTTTAGTACATGCCCCACACTATATAAGGCAGCTTGCACGGCGGCCCTGTGTAGTGTGTTCCGGCGTTGAGAGACAGAGACAGGGAGACAGTGTAATTTGATTTGAGTTAGATTAGGCAGGACAGTCAGTCAGTTAGCTGCACTTACAGTGTATTGTGTATATATACGCATCCCAGGTGTTGTGTGTATATATATATATATACACACTGTATTCAGTTTAGCTAGATCCGTTCCTGTTATTATCTTCCTACTGACAGGCAGGCTTGTGTTGTTACAGTATTTACAGCTACCTGAAGAAAATTGCTGGTGTTCTTCTGATCCTATTAGTACCACAGTCAGGCAGCTAGACTATTTACAGTTAGTGTAGTGCGTCCTCCTCACAGTGTTCAGTTAACCACTTCAGCCCCGGAAGGTTTTACCCCCTTCCTGACCAGAGCACTTTTTACAATTTGGCACTGCGTCGCTTTAACTGCTAATTGCGCGGTCATGCAATGCTGTACCCAAACGAAATTTGCGTCCTTTTCTTCCCACAAATAGAGCTTTCTTTTGATGTTATTTGATCAGCTCTGCCGTTTTTATTTTTTGCGCTATACACGGAAAAAGACCGAAAATTTTGAAAAAAAATGATATTTTCTACTTTTTGTTCTAAAAAAAATCCAATAAACTCAATTTTAGTCATACATTTAGGCCAAAATGTATTCGGCCACATGTCTTTGGTAAAAAAAATGTCAATAAGTGTATATTTATTGGTTTGGGCAAAAGTTATAGCGCCTACAAACTAGGGTACATTTTCTGGAATTTACACAGCCTTTAATTTATGACTGCCTATGTCGTTTCTTGAGGTGCTAAAATGGCAGGGCAGTACAAAACCCCCACAAATGACCCCATTTTGGAAAGTAGACAGCCCAAGGAAATTGCTGAGAGGCATGTTGAGCCCATTGAATATTCATTTTTTTTGTCCCAAGTGATTGAATAATGACAAAAAAAAAAAAAATAATAAATAAATTACTAAAAGTTGTCACTAAATGATATATTGCTCACACAGGCCATGGGCATATGTGGAATTGCACCCCAAAATACATTTAGCTGCTTCTCCTGAGTATGGGGATACCTCATGTGTGGGACTTTTTGGGAGCCTAGCCGCGTACGGGGCCCCGAAAACCAATCACTGCCTTCAGGATTTCTAAGGGCGTACATTTTTGATTTTACTTCTCACTACCTATCACAGTTTTGAAGGCCATAAAATGCCCAGATGGCATTAAACCCCCCAAATGACCCCATTTTGGAAAGTAGACACCCCAAGCTATTTGCTTTGAGGCATGTTGAGTCCATGGATTGTTTTATATTTTGACACAAATTGCGGGAAAGTGACACATTTTTTTTTTTTGCACAAAGTTGTCACTAAATGATATATTGCTCACACAGGCCATGGGCATATGTGGAATTGCACCCCAAAATACATTTAGCTACTTCTCCTGAGTACGGGGATACCACATGTGTGGGACTTTTTGGGAGCCTAGCCGCGTACGGGGCCCCGAAAACCAATCACCGCCTTCAGGATTTCTAAGGGTGAAAATTTTTGATTTCACTCTTCACTGCCTATCACAGTTTCGGAGGCCATGGAATGCCCAGGTGGCACAAACCCCCCCCAAATGACCCCATTTTGGAAAGTAGACACCCCAAGCTATTTGCTGAGAGGCATGGTGAGTATTTTGTAGCTCTCATTTGTTTTTGAAAATAAAGAAAGACGAGAAAAAACATTTTTTTTTTCTTTTTTCAATTTTTAAAACTTTGTGACAAAAAGTAAGGTCTGCAAAATACTCACTATACCTCTCAGCAAATAGCTTGGGGTGTCTACTTTCCAAAATGGGGTCATTTGGGGTTTTTTTTTGCCACCTGGGCATTCCATGGCCTCCGAAACTGTGATAGGCAGTGAAGAGTGAAATCAAAAATTTACGGCCTTAGAAAGCCTGAAGGCGGTGCTTGGTTTTCGGGGTCCCGTACGCGGCTAGGCTCCCAAAAAGTCTCACACATGTGGTATCCCCGTACTCAGGAGAAGCAGCAGAATCTATTTTGGGGTGTAATTTCACATATTCCCATGGCATGTTTGAGCAATATATCATTTAGTGACAACTTTGTGCAAAAAAAAAAAAAAATTTAAAAAAATTGTCTCTTTCCCGCAACTTGTGTCACAATATAAAATATTCCATGGACTCGACATGCCTCTCAGCAAATAGCTTGGGGTGTCTACTTTCCAAAATGGGGTCATTTGGGGGGGTTTTGAACTGTCCTGGCATTTTATGCACAACATTTAGAAGCTTATGTCACACATCACCCACTCTTCTAACCACTTGAAGACAAAGCCCTTTCTGACACTTTTTGATTACATAAAAAAATAATTTTTTTTTGCAAGAAAATTACTTTGAACCCCCAAACATTATATATTTTCTTTAAAGCAAATGCCCTACAGATTAAAATGGTGGGTGTTTAATTTTTTTTTTTACACAGTATTTGCGCAGCGATTTTTCAAACGCATTTTTTGGGGAAAAAACACACTTTTTTAAATTTTAATGCACTAAAACACACTATATTGCCCAAATGTTTGATGAAATAAAAAAGATGATCTTAGGCCGAGTACATGGATACCAAACATGACATGCTTTTAAATTGCGCACAAACGTGCAGTGGCGACAAACTAAATACATTTTTAAAAGCCTTTAAAAGCCTTTACAGGTTACCACTTTAGATTTACAGAGGAGGTCTACTGCTAAAATTATTGCCCTCGATCTGACCTTCGCGGTGATACCTCACATGCATGGTGCAATTGCTTTTTACATTTGACGCCAGACCGACGCTTGCGTTCGCCTTAGCGCGAGAGCAGGGGGGACAGGGGTGCTTTTTTTTTTTTTTTTTTTTTTTCTTTATTATTATTTTTTTTTTTTATCTTATTTTTAAACTGTTCCTTTCATTTTTTTTTTTTAAATCATTTTTATTGTTATCTCAGGGAATGTAAATATACCCTATCATAGCAATAGGTAGTGACAGGTACTCTTTTTTGAAAAAATTGGGGTCTATTAGACCCTAGATTTCTCCTCTGCCCTCAAAGCATCTGACCACACCAAGATCGGTGTGATAAAATGCTTTCCCAATTTTCCAATGGCGCTGTTTACATCCGGCGAAATCTAAGTCATAAAATGCTCGTAGCTTCCGGTTTCTTAGGCCATAGAGATGTTTGGAGCCACTCTGGTCTCTGATCAGCTCTATGGTCAGCTGGCTGAATCACCGGCTGCATTTTCAGGTTCCCTGTTGAGACAGAAGAGCCAGAGAAAAACACGGAAGACGTTGGGGGGGGGGATTCCCTCCCACTGCTTGTAAAAGCAGTCTAGAGGCTAATTAGCCGCAAGGATTGCTTTTACATGAAAGCCGACCGCTGGCTGAAAAGAATGATACCAAGATGATACCTAAACCTGCAGGCATCATTCTGGTATAACCATTCAAAGTCGTGAATGGCGTACCTGAAGACAAAAAAATGGTTAACAATAAAGCACAGTAAACGGTAAAGTATAAAAAAATTGCATACCTGAAAAACAAACATGATAAAACATAATAACAATAAAACATTGCAGAATAGAATACAGTAAAAAAGAGCAGAACAATAGAGAGAATAGAGAGAGAGAGAGAACAATAAAACGACAACTATTTTTTTTTATTTTATATTTTTGTTTGTGTTTTTTTAATTTTTTTACACTTTTTTTTGTAACTGTAACTTTTATAACTGTAACCGGTTCCAGGTTCGGGTCTCTCAAAATGCGATGGCATCTTGGGAGACCCTGTGAAAGTGTGTCCTAGTCTGTGCAATGCTGTACCCTACGCTAATACTAATGGTAGCGTTCAAAACATTCACCAATGCAAAGACCAGGATTGTCAGGACAGGAGGGACAATAATAGCGGGTGTCACGCCTATATCCGCGCTTGCTGCAGACACGACATCTTTTTTGGGGGGGTTCGTTGGGTAGGGGTACTCGGGAGGACATAAAGAAAATGCCTCTCATGCAGCCGACTGCATTTGGTTGGGGATGTGAATGGGGGAAGTACGGGCGCTGCAGAAGTGGTGGGTTCCCAATTAGGATTGGTGAATGCAGCAGGAAGGGCACTATGGGCACGACGGGCCTGTGTTTGTCTTTCTGGTGGCAGCAGGACACTACTTGTGCTTGCCACCTCACCAGCTTGAACTGCACTTATGGGACTCGCCACGTCACCAAGTGTTACTGCAATGCTGGTTTGACTACGACCGGGGTGTACTAGGCCGCTGGTGCTTGCCAGTTCACCAAAATGCTACCAAAAAAACTGTTAGCGATCGCAGGGATCAGGCCTGACTCTGCGAACGCTGCAGTTATGCGTTTAGTGTTTTGTAAGTGACAGTGATCGATCGATACTGCACTTGGGTGGGCTGGCCTGGGCCGGGCGGAGGGGCAAAACGCAGGTGCTAGCAGGTATCTGTGCTGATCCCGCTAACACTGCGTTTTTGGGAACCCTAAACTGCTGGGGACGCTAGTATAGATCTGATTGGATCAGATATTGATCCGTTCAGATACTATACCACTAAGGGAGGTGTACGGTGCGTGCGTGGGTGTTAGCGGTACTGGCGCTAATCTGACGCTGCCTGGGGCTGGTGCTTGCCAGTTCACCAAAACGTTACCAAAAAAACTGTTAGCGATCGCAGGGATCAGGCTTGACTCTGCGAACGCTGCAGTTATGCGTTTAGTGTTTTGTAAGTGACAGTGATCGATCGATACTGCACTTGGGTGGGCTGGGCCGGGCGGAGGGGCAAAACGCAGGTGCTAGCGGGTATCTGGGCTGATCCCGCTAACACTGCGTTTTTGGGAGCCCTAAACTGCTGGGGATGCTAGTATAGATCTGATCGGATCAGATATTGATCCGCACAGATACTATACCACTAAGGGAGGCGTATGCTGCGTGCGTGGGTGTTATCGGTACTGGCGCTAATCTGACACTGCCTGGGGCAACGCATATCACTGCCGGGCGATCAGGGGGCTAAACCTTTATTCGGTAATAAACGGCGGGTGCCCTGACACTATAAAAAATAAACGAACTAACCAGCGTCACCCGTAACAGTTATACGGTGATCAGGGGTGAAAGGGTTAACTAGGGGGCAATCAAGGGGTTAAAACATTTATTAGGTAGTATATGGGGGTCCCTGACGCTATAAAACGCTGACGGCGAACCTAAATATTTACCTCCCTAACTAGCGTCACCAGCGACACTAATACAACGATCAGAAAAATGATCGCTTAGTGACACTGGTGACGGGGGGTGATCAAGGGGTTAAAACTTTATTAGGGGGGGTTAGTGGGGGTACCCTAGACCTACAGGGGGGTAATACTCACTGCCCTAACACTTCTAACTGTCACAAACTGACACCATGCAGTAATCAGGAAAAAAAAAAAAATACTGCTTGGTGTCAGTTTGTGACGGGGGGGTTGATTGGGGGGGATCGGGGGGCGATCGGGGGGGGGGGGGGTCGGGGGTGTAAAGTATGCCTGGCATGTTCTACTGTGTGTGTGTGTGTGTGTTGTGCACTTACATGTCTTCTCTCCTCGGCGCTGGAACGAAACTGCCAAGCCGAGGAGAGATGACATCACATCCTCTGCCTGTGTGAAACTACACACAGGCAGAGGAGGATTCCCATTGGCTGGGAGCGATCGCCAGGGGGGGCCACAATCGGATGGTCTCCCCCTCGCCTCTCATCGCTTCCAGCCACAAGCCGACCTCCGCTGGCACCGGGGGGGGTCCGATCGGACCCCCCGCCCGCGGGAGGCAGATCATGTACGGGTACGTGATTCTGCCAGCCCGTGCCATTCTGCCGCAGTATATCTGCGTTAGGCGGTCGGCAAGTGGTTAAAGCTACAAGTTAGTTTAGTGTGACCTCTGCACAGTGTTCAGCTAAAGCTACAAGTTAGTGTAGTGCTTCCTCTGAACAGTGTTCAGCTAAAGCTACAAGTTAGTGTACTGCATCCTCCTCACAGTGTTCAGCTAAAGCTAAAAGTTAGTGTAGTGCGTCCTCCTCACAGTGTTCAGTAGGGATGAGCCGAACACCCCCCTGTTCGGTTCGCACCAGAACATGCGAACAGGAAAAAAGTTCGTTCGAACACGCAAACACCGTTAAAGTCTATGGGACACAGACATGAATAATCAAATGTGCTAATTTTAAAGGCTTATATGCAAGTTATTGTCATAAAAAGTGTTTGGGGACCTGGGTCCTGCCCCAGGGGACATGGATCAATGCAAAAAAAAGTTTTAAAAACGGACGTTTTTTCAGGAGCAGTGATTTTAATAATGCTTAAAGTCAAAGAATGAAAGTGTAATATCCCTTTAACCTTCGTAGCTGGGGGGTGTCTATAGTATGCCTGTAAAGGGGCGCATGTTTCCCGTGTTTAGAACAGTCTGACGACAAAAATCCATTTAAAACTACTCGCGGCTATTGCATCGCCGGTCCGACAATACACAAGTTCATTGATAAAAACAGCATGGGAATTCCCCACAGGGGAACCCCGAACCAAAATTTTAAAAAAAATGACGTGGGGGTCCCCCTAAATTCCATACCAGGCCCTTCAGGTCTGGTATGGATATTAAGGGGAACCCCGGCCAAAATTTTTTTTTAAAAATGACGTGGGGGTCCCCCTAAATTCCATACCAGACCCTTCAGGTCTGGTATGGATTTTAAGGGGAACCCCGCGCCAAAATTAAAAATAAAAAACGGCGTGGGGTCCCCCAAAAATCCATACCAGACCCTTATCCAAGCACGCAACCTGGCAGGCCGCAGGAAAAGAGGGGGGAACGAGAGAGTGCCCCCCCTGAACCGTACCAGGCCACATGCCCTCAACATTGGGAGGGTACTTTGGTGTAGCCCCTCAAAACACTCTGTCCCCATGTTGATGAGGAAAAGGGCCTCATCCCCACAACCCTGGCCGGTGGTTGTGGGGGTCTGCGGGCGGGGGGCTTATCGGAATCTGGAAGCCCCCTTTAACAAGGGGACCCCCAGATCCTGGCCACCCACTGTGTGAAATGGTAAGGGGGTACAAAAGTACCCCTACCATTTCACTAAAAAACTGTCAAAAATGTTAAAAATGACAAGAGACAGTTTTTGACAATTCCTTTATTTAAATGCTTCTTCTTTCTTCTATCTTCCTTCATCTTCTTCTTCTTCTTCTGGCTCTTCTGGTTCTTCCTCTGGTGTTCTCGTCCAGCATCTCCTCCGCGGCATCTTCTATCTTCTTCTCCTCAGGCCGCTCCCCACCCATGGCATGGGGGGAGGCTCCCGTTCTTCTCTTCATCTTCTCTTCTTCATCTTCTTCATCTTCTTCTCAGGGCTGCTTCGCATCCATGCTGGCATGGTGGGAGGCTCCCGCTGTGTGACGCGTCTCCTCTTCTGATGGTTCTTAAATAACGGGGGGGGCCACCCGGTGACCCCGCCCCCCTCTGATGCACGGTGACTTGACAGGACTTCCCTGTGACATCACAGTGAATGCCACAGGGAAGTCCCGTCATGTCCCGTGTGTCAGAGGGGGCGGGGTCACCGGGTGGCCCCACCCCCCGTTATTTAAGAACCGTCAGAAGAGGAGACGCTTCACACAGCGGGAGCCTCCCAGCATGCCATGGGTGCGGAGCGGCCCGAGGAGAAGAAGATAGAAGACACCGCGGAGGAGATGCTGGACGAGAACACCGGAGGAAGAACCAGAAGAGCCAGAAGAACCAGAAGAAGAAGAAGATGAAGGAAGATAGAAGAAAGAAGAAAGAAGAAGAAGCATTTAAATAAAGGAATTGTCAAAAACTGTCTCTTGTAATTTTTAACATTTTTGACAGTTTTTTTAGTGAAATGGTAGGGGTACTTTTGTACCCCCTTACCATTTCACACAGGGGGGGGCCGGGATCTGGGGGTCCCCTTGTTAAAGGGGGCTTCCAGATTCCGATAAGCCCCCCGCCCGCAGACCCCCACAACCACCGGGCCAGGGTTGTGGGGATGAGGCCCTTGTCCTCATCAACATGGGGACAAGGTGTTTTGGGGGCTACCCCAAAGCACCCTTCCAATGTTGAGGGCATGTGGCCTGGTAAGGTTCAGGAGGGGGCGCTCTCTCGTCCCCCCCTCTTTTCCTGCGGCCTGCCAGGTTGCGTGCTCGGATAAGGGTCTGGTATGGATCTTTAGGGGGACCCCACGCCGTTTTTTATTTTTAATTTTGGCGCGGGGTTCCCCTTAAAATCCATACCAGACCTGAAGGGTCTGGTTTGGAATTTAGGGGTACTCCCACATCTTTTTTTTTTAATTTTGGCCGGGGTTCCCCTTAATATCCATACCAGACCTGAAGGGCCTTGTATGGTATTTAGGGGGACCCCCACATCATTTTTTTTTTAAATTTTGTTTCGGGGTTCCCCTGTGGGGAATTCCCATGCCGTTTTTATCAATGAACTTCTATATGTATTGTCGGACCGGCAATGCAATAGCCGCGAGTAGTTTTAAATGACTTTTTTTCCTTTGAAATGTAATTTTGCTGTCAGACTGTTCTAAACATGGGAAACATGCACCCCTTTACAGGCATACTATAGACATCCCCCAGCTACGAAATTTAAAGGGATATTACACTTATTGTTTGACTTTAAGCATTATTAAAATCACTGCTCCTGAAAAAACGGCCGTTTTTAAAACTTTTTTTGCATTGATCCATGTCCCCCTTATGACAATAACTTGCATATAAGCCTTTAAAATTAGCACTTTTGATTTCTCCCATAGACTTTTAAAGGGTGTTCCGCGGCATTCGAATTTGCCGCGAACACCCCAAATTGTTCGCTGTTCGGCGAACTTGTGAACTTGTGAACAGCCGATGTTTGAGTTGAACATGAGTTCGACTCGAACTCGAAGCTCATCACTAGTGTTCAGCTAAAGCTACAAATTAGTTTAGTGTGACCTCTGCACAGTGTTCAGCTAAAGCTACAAGTTAGTGTAGTTCGACCTCTGCACAGTGTTCAGCTAAAGCTACAAGTTAGTGTAGTGCGTCCTCCTCCCAGTGTTCAGCTAAAGCTACAAGTTAGTGTAGTGCGACTTCTGCAACGATTGCACGAAGTTGTGCTTGGATGTGTGCTTGCAATGATTGCAAGAAGTTATGTTTGGATGCGTGCTTGCAACGATTGGGGGAAGTTGTGCTTGGATGCGTGCTTGCAACTATTGCAAGTTGTGATTGGATGCATGCTTGCAATGATTGCAAGAAGTTGTGTATGAACGTGTATGAAATTTAATCCGATATGAATCGGTTGTATGAATTTAGGCTGATATGACCCGATTGTAGAATGTATGAAAATTAATCCAATATAAAATCGGACTGTGGAGAGTATGAATATGGATACGATCTGAATCGCTGTGCCACCGACGCGACTAGATTTGAATCTAACTGTAGCGTGTATGAAATTAAACCGATACGAATCATTCGTAAGTTGCATACAATGAATTCTGATACAAATCGGTTTGTAAGGCCCCTTTCACACGAGGCGGACTCCGTTTCTACGGAGTCCGCCTCCGTCCGCCGGCTCAGCGGGAGATCAGTCCGTTGATCTCCGCTGAGCCGGCGGATGACAGGTCCCTCTCTGCTCACTGAGCGGGGAGGGGCTTGTCAGGTGCCGCTGCTGCCTATGGAGGGATCGGATGAAAACGGACAGCATGTCCGTTTTCATCAGATCTCACCCGATCCGATCCGCCAGCGACAGACCTGGACGTAGAGCCATCCGTCTGATGGGGTCGGATGTCAGCGGACATGTCTCCGCTGACATCTGACGCTCCATAGACTAACATGGAGCGCCTGTTCAGGTCCGCCGTCAAAACTGACAGGCGGACCTGAATGGTCCGATCGTGTGAAAGGGGCCTAAAGTGTATGAAATGAAACCAACATGAATCGGATTGTGCGACTATAAGGGGGAATAGTAATGAGGCGAAGGTTTTAACGAATTAATCGGGACCGTGACTGAACTTCGAGGGAAGACGGGGTGTGGCTTTTTTTTTTTTTAACTTGACTGACCTGGAGGAAAATGACAGATGACAACCGGTGAAAGGTTTGACTACCTGACTTTTAAAAGTGACTTGTAACGTGTTTAAGCGACAGGTGCATGAAATTAAATAAAATGAGTGAAATGTTTATGCCATTATAGAGGCACGAATCGGTGTGCCGCGACTGTGCCAATGAGGCCAAGCCAACTGGGGCTTGCCGGGATGAATCGATGCCTGACAGATGCCCTGGACTCGAATCGGGGCGTGGCATGTGACAATGAAATGAATGAAATGTTTGTCATAGAGTGAAATTAATGAAAATGTTTCGCCATGACAGAGGCACGAATCGGTCGTGCCGCAGCTGCGACTGACAGCGAACTGGACTCTGGAGCATGTACTGAAATGAGGCAAGAAGAAAAAACACTAGTGCACACCGGAACAAATCGGTGCATCACGGATGCGACTGGATTTGAATCGGAGCGCTGTACGTAACCGTGAAATGAATGAAATGTTTGCCCCGACAGAGGCACGAATCGGTCGTACTGCAACTGACATTGAACCAAGCTCTGGTGCAGGTGCTGGATGAGGCCGAAACATTTTTTTTGACTGCGACAAATGACGAGTCGGACTGTGAAGCACACAATGAAATGAGGCCAAGACACCTGGGGCACGCCGGGACAAATCGGTGCATCTCGGATGCTACTGGATTCGAATCGAGGCACGGTACGTGACAGTGAAATGAGTGAAATGATGAAATGAATGAAATGATTTGTCATGGTAGAGGCACGTGCCATGACAGAGGCACGAATCGGTCATGCCGCGACTGCGACTGACAACGAACCGGACTCTGTAGCTTGTACTGAAATGTGGCCAAAAATGCCTGGGGCACGCCAAAACGAATCGGTGCATCATGGATGTGACTGGATTCGAATCAGAATGTGATACGTGACAGTGAAATGATTTCCCATGACAGAGGCACGAATAGGGGAGCCGTAAACTGCGACTGACAACGAGCCTGACTCTGGAGCATGTACTGAAATGAGGCCGAAAAATAACTGGGGCACATCGGAATGAATCGGTGCATCACGAATGCGACTGGATTTGAAGCAGGACGTGATACGTGACGGTGAAATGATTTCCCATGACAGAGGCACGAATCTGTGAGCTGTAAACTGCGACTGACAACGACCGGACTCTGGAGAATGTACTGAAATGAGGCCAAATAACAACTGGGGCACATCGGGACGACTCGGTGCATCTCGGATGCGACTAGATTCGAATCAGAGCGTGGTACATGAGGTGAAATGAGTGAAATGATAAGCCATGACAGAGGCACGACTCTGTGTGCCGTAATTGCGAATGATAACTAACCGGACTGTGGAGCATGGTATAAACATGGGACAAGAACAACTGAGACATGGCTGGACAAACAGGTGCGAAGCGGACGCAACTGGATTCGAATCAGAGTGAGGTACGTAAAAATGAATGAAAAAAAAAGTTTTAGAAATGATAGAGGCAGGAATCGGTGGCTGAGTGCTACGGCTATGTGCAGGGTTTCTTAACGAATGACTCGTAAGTTCGGTATCGGGGTTTGAGCAACACACGGTATCTAGCATATGGTGATACATGAAATGAAGAAATGTCAACGAAACCCTACCTGCGACAGCTGAGTCAGACAAGTTTGTACGAAAAACTACGAATGGGAACGGAAGCCTCTCAGAAACTGCGAACGGGAACCGAAAGCCGCTGAAATTTCAAACGTGCAACTCACGAACGTCAACAAGTGACATAACGTACCGCGCACAGGAAACCGACAAAGACCACAGGCGAGCGGGCTGGTTAAATACCCCCCCGGGCTCCTCCCATAAATTCAGGCCACCATACTGGCCTTTCTACATATATATATACCAACTTAGTGGCGCTACATCTCACTGCAGGCCATTAGTATGTCTGGAAGGCCAACAAGGAGAGGCAGACAGTCACAAGCCAATAAAAGAGGGCAAGCAGGCTCTGTGTCTAGAGGCAACAGTGCTGGTCGTGGAGATGGTGCATCCTAATCAGCACGTGGCCGTGGGACACGCTTGGCCTTTTTTTCGGCAGCTGGCCGCGTTGAGCCGTAACATGCGGAAGACTTGGTCGAGTGGATGACCAAGCCGTCCTCATCCTCCTCATCCTCTCTCACACATGCTCAGGGTACTTTGTCTGGCAAAGCAGCTGCCAACGCGGCCTCTTCCCTCGGCTCAATGGCAGCATCAGTGACTCCTTCCCTAGCCCCACTATGTCCTCCTGAGGAGTCCCTCGAACTGTTTGACCACAGTGTTGGGTACATGCTCCAGGAGGATACCCAGCGTTTAGAAGGCTCTGATGATGATACTGAGCTAGATGAAGGCAGTAACATGAGCACGAACAGAGGGGGTGCCCAAGAAGGACAGCAATCTGGCAGTCATGCTCCCCCTGCTGCAGCAAACTGCCAGGTTTGCTCCAGTGATGAGGAGGGAGGGGATGATGAGGTCACTGACTCAACGTGGGTGCCTGATAGGAGAGAGGAGGAGGAGGAGGAGGCACATCAGCAATGAGGCAGGATGCCCTCCAGGGGCCAGCCTAAGGGCAGCACACTGACTGCATCACACCGCAAAGCTCCGCATGTGCAGGGCGCTGCTGTCTCTGCGCATTATTCCAAAAGTTCTTTGGTGTGGGCCTTTTTTGAGACGAGTGCATCAGATCACACCGCTGCTATTTGCAACATATGTCTCAAGCGTATCTTGTGTGGCCAAAACATCTCCCGCTTGGGCACCACATGCTTGACCAGACGTATGTTGACCTGCCATGCAGTTTGTTGGCAAGCGTACCTAAAAGACCCACACCAAAGAACAAAGAGGACCTCTCCTTGCTCCTCATAAGCTGAGATCTCCAACCCCACTATACCTTCAGTCCTCTCTGAGACCTGCACTGAGAGGAATGAAGGTGTAGAATTAGGTGTGACACAGCCAAGTACTTGTGGGCAATCTGCTTTCGGTACACCGACGTCAGATTGTACCAGGCAAATTTCCCTGCCCCAGCTGCTGCACCGCCGAAAGAAGTTCGCTCCCAGCCATCCACATGCCCAGCGGTTGAATGCTAGCTTGGCAAAATTGCTAGCACTTCAACTGCTATTTTCAGTTGGTAGACTCTGCCCCCTTCCGTGAGTTTGTGGAATGTGCGGTTCCTCAGTGGCAGGTACCCAAACGCCACTTTTTCTCACGGAAGGCGATTCCGGCTCTCTACCGGCATGTGGAAGGCAATGTCCATGCCTCGCTGGACAGGGCGGTCAGCGGTGAGGTGCATATTACCGCTGACTCATGGTCCAGCAGGCATGGACAGGGACGTTACCTAAGTTTCACCTCGCATTGGGTGACTCTGCTGGCAGCTGGGAAGGATGCAGGACAAGGTGCAGTAGTGTTGGAAGTTGTTCCGCCACCACGCCTCCAAAATGCCACTACTAATGATTCTGACACACCTCTCTCCTCCACCCCCTCCTCTTCTTCTTCCTTCATGGCCTCTTCCTGTGCTTTGTCATCGGAACCAGCCGTGCTCCATAGGCTTCAAGGGGCTATGCAAGTATGCAGGCCAAAATGCCATGCAGTGCTTGAGCTGGTGTTCTTGGGGGACAGGAGCCAGACTGGAGCAGAGGTTCTGTCAGCTCTGCAGGGGCAAGTTCAGAGGTGGTTGACGCCACGCCAACTTAAGGCAGGAATGGTGGTTTGCGACAATGGCACCAACCTGCTCTCCGCCCTCCGACAGGGACAACTGACCCATGTGCCCTGTTTGGCTCCCGTCCTTAACTTGGTGGTGCAGCGGCTCTTGGGCAGGTACCTGGGCTTACAGGATGTCCCGAGGCAGGCCAGGAAAGTCTGTGTGCATTTCCGCCGGTCATATAATGCCAGTGCTCAGCTGGTAGACCTCCAAAAGGAATTTAACCTGCCCAA
This sequence comes from Aquarana catesbeiana, assembly GCF_042186555.1. Taxonomy (NCBI): domain Eukaryota; kingdom Metazoa; phylum Chordata; class Amphibia; order Anura; family Ranidae; genus Aquarana; species Aquarana catesbeiana. The sequence goes on from NC_133329.1 coordinate 46,681,486, forward strand.
GAACCGCCTAATCTGTGATATGCCCACCAGGTGGAACTCAACGTTGGTCATGCTGCAGTGGCTGCACACGCAGCAGAGGGCCATCAATGAGTACCTGTGCGACTATGGCACCAGGACAGGGTCAGGGGAGCTTGTTTTTTTTTTCCCCGCGACAGTGGGCCATGATCAGGGATCCATGCACTGTTTCTGTCACCATTTGAGGAGGCCACGAGGATGGTGAGCAGTGACAGTGCATGCATCAGTGACACTGTCCCCCTTGTCCACCTGTTGGAGCACACGCTGCATGGAATAATGGACAGGGCACTTGAGGCAGAACAGAGGCAGGAAGAGGAGGACTTCCTTAGCTCTCAAGGCCCCCTTTATTCAGACAGTGTTCCTGCGTGCCCGCCGATCACACAGGAAGAGGACGAGGAGGAGGATTGTGTCAGTATGGAGGTGGAGCCTGGCACTCAGCATCAGCAGCAGTCTTTAAGGGATCATTTACAGTCCCAAGAAACACATGGACTTGTACGTGGCTGGGAGGAGGTGGCTGCGGATCATGTCGTCCTTAGTGACTTAGAGGACTCCGGACCGAATGCTTCAGCAAACCTATGCTGCATGGCCTCCCTGATCCTGCAAAGCCTGCGGAAGGCTCCTCGTATTCTTGGTTTTAAGGAGAAGGAACAATACTGGCTGGCAACCCTCCTTGATCCATGTTACAAGGGTAAGATTGCGGACCTTATCTTGCTGTCACAGAGAGAGCAGAGGAGGAAACATCTTCGGGAGGCCTTGCAGAAAGGTCTGTGCAACACGTTCCCAGAGACTGGGAGGTTACAAATTCCAGTTTCTGGACAACGTGTTGCTGAGGCTTCGGTCAGTCAAAGAAGGAGCGGTGGAGAAGGTGGCCGTCTGACCGATGCATTCAGACAATATTTTAGTCCGCAGCCCCAAGGTATGATCGGTTCCAGCAACCATGGCCAGCGTCTGTTTTACATGGTGCAGGAATACCTAGGGGCAAGATCTGACTTGGACACCTTTCCCACCGAAAATCCTCTGGGTTACTGGGTCTTGAGGATGGATCACTGGCCAGAGCTTGCACAGTATGCAATTGAGCTACTGGCCTGTCCTGCATCCAGCGTTCTTTTGGAACGCACTTGCAGTGCTGCTGAAGGCTTTGTAACCGATCACAGGGTGCGTCTGTCCACCGACTCGGTCGATCGACTGACCTTCATAAAAATGAATCAGTCTTGGATCACCACCAGCTACCAAGCACCTGATGCTGATGTAATCGAATACATTTTTTGAAATGTCAGATCCCTTCAAAGACAGCCTATGCTGATCCTGAGTGACTATCCTGTTATACTGAGTAATTATCCTCTTCCTCCTCAATGATCATGATGATAGCTTCTAAGAACATTTTTGGTTCTGGGCGCCGCCAGTCCTGCCAACAGTGCCTAAGGCCCAATTTTTCAGCCCCTGTTTAACAGGGGCATGTAATTACAATTTTTCATGCAATTCTTTGCAGCAGGGCTAGTTCCTGCGCTCCAACTAGTGTATCTGTGAGGGTTTGCAGTATTGTGGCACCAGCACCAGTGCCTAAGGCCCAATTTTTCAGCCCCTGTTTAACAGGGGCGTGTAATTACAATTTTTGATGCAATTCTTTGCAGGAGGACTAGTTCCTGCACTCCAACTAGAGTATCTGTGAGGTGTTGCAGTGTGGTGTTGCAGTGTTGTGGCACTAGCACCAGTGCCTAAGGCCCAATTTTTCAGCCCCTGTTTTACAGGGGCGTGTAATTACAATTTTTGATGCAATTCTTTGCAGCAGGGCTAGTTCCTGCGCTTCAACTAGAGCATCTGTGAGGGGTTCCAGTGTTGTGGCACTAGCACCAGTGCGTAAGGCCCAATTTTTCTGCCCTTGTTTAACAGGTGCATGTAATTAGAATTCTTGATCTAATATTTCACAGCAGGGCCCGTTTCTGTGCCCACCAAGAGTATCTGTGAGGACTTACAGTGTTGTGGCACCAGCACCACCACCATCACTAAAGGCTAAATTTTTCTGCCCCTGTTCAACAGGGACATGTAATTACAATTCTTGATCTAATATTTCACAGCAGGGCCCTGTGAGGGCTTACAGTGTTGTGGCCACAACAACACCTAAGGCCCAAATTTCTGCTGAGTATATAGGGCAGACCCCTACTTTCAAACATCCAACTTACAAATGACTACTACTTGCAAACGGAAGGAGACAACAGGAAGTGAGATGAAATCTACCCCTAGGAAGGGAAATTCTCTCCTGTAAGAGTTAGTATGGGAAAAACTTTTCTCCTTTCCACTGATGCTTTATCACCAATCCTTGTTTCACAAAAAAAAACAAATTTTCAAAAAACATTTGTCATTGGGGCAAAAAGGGAGGTGAAATCTTCTGAAGAGGAGCACAGACAGCAAAACAAATGTCACAGGGGTGATAACCCTTCCCTAGGTTTTCCAAAAAGCATTAAAATAGATTTTTTGTCTGGAGCTAAACACGTTAAAAATGTACCAGTTCAAAATTACAAACAGATTCTACTTAACAAACCTACAGTCCCTGTCTTGTTTGCACCGCCTGTATACTGCTGTTTAGAGTATATAGGGCCTGGGGGCCCCACACGTTGCCTTTTTTAATTTGGGTGCGGGGTTCCCCTTAATATCCATACAAGACCCAAAGGGCCTGGTAATGGACTGGGGGGTACCCATGCTGTTTGTCTCACTGATTTTCATTCATATTGCCAGGACCCGACATTACATTAAAGCCGCAAGCAGTTTGAAATGACTTTTTTTTCCTTTAAAAATGACATTTTGTGCAGGGACTGTTCTAAGCATGGGAAACTTGCGCCACTGTACAGGCATACTATAGATACCCCCCAGGTACGATATTTAAAGGAATATTTCACTTTTTTTTTTTTTTACTTTAAGCATTATTAAAATCACTGCTCCCGAAAAAACGGTCGTTTTTAAAAGTTTTTTTTGCATTGATAAATGTCCCCTAGGGCAGGACCCGGGTCCCCAAACCTTTTTTAGGACAATACCATGCAAAAGGAGGAGCCTGTGAAGTACCCAGCATCTGCAGTGTGTGAGATAGCAGCAGCGGTGAATGAAGCATCTTACCGCTGTGCTCTGGTTTTGCAGCTGATCAATAGAAAGCGATCCCATCTAGGAGAGAGTGTGAGTGGAACAACTCTATCTGATTGATAGTATCCAATTAGTGGTTAATCTCTGTGCAATGGATATTTAATTTCTCTTTTTACATGTCCGGAATCTGAGTGAAGGAGCGATTAGCAGTTAAGAAGAAGTGAAAGAAGTAAAGTAACACATTTTGTTTGACACCAAGTTTATGATATTTTGTTTCAATATTATCACAATATATCTGACACTGAGGAGTCTGATTATATAACACTGATTAATTGTCTACATCTCACATGAAGGATCTTTTAGAAAAAGGAAGATATTTTGCATACTTTTGGCATATTTACATTTATTTATTTCTGGAAGTTTTAAACAGCACGGTATATATTTAATTAGTGGGACTGCTTTAGCAGTCCCACTATTGTTATTCGATTTTATTTATTAGTGGGACTGCTTTAGCAGTCCCACTATTGTTATTCGATTTTATCTATTGTTATTATTCCGTACGTTTTTTGGTTCTGCGTAACTTCTGCATACTTTCAGCTATTAAAACCATTCAACTATCAAAATGTTCGTCTCTTTTAGCTGATGTGTGCTCTTTTTCAACGTTTTTTCTACCATTTATACTTTTTAAAATATTAAGCTTTTTATCACTTTTTTTTAACATTGAAGTCAATGGGAGCATGCTTGAGAAACTTAAAATCTTCTTCCACTCCCAAAAGTTTCAGCTCCTTCATACTTTCACCTAGAGACACCAAGCAAACTTTAAAATGTTCACAAAATATTCAGCTATCTGGCTATATCTTTTCAGTTTGATATCTTTTACAGTTTTTGAGAAAAAGCTTTTTGTTTAGAGGTCATTTCAGGAAATTTTAGCCATTAATCAGAGTGTACTGTGTTTGTTTTGTTGCCATGGTTACCAAAGCTTCTGTTATACACCGGGGGGGAGGTGGCTGGAGCATCTCAGCTCTGAATACAGAGCCCGGGGGAGGGGACAGACACACCATGTACTGATTTATAATAGAGGAATATGATGGGGCAGTTTTGATAGGGTAATTCTGATGGGGCAGTTTTGATGGTGGCAATATGATGGGGCAGTTTTGATGGGGCAATTCTGATGGGGCAGTTTTGATGGTGACAATATGATGGGGCAGTTTTGATGGGGACAATTTTTATGGAGCAGTTTTAAAGGTGGCAATATGATGGGGCAGTTTTGATGGGGGCAGTTTTGATGGGGGCAGTTTTGATGGGGGGCAATATGATGGGGGCAGTTGTGATGTGGCAGTTTTGATGGTGGCAATATGACGGGGCAGTTTTGATGGGGCAATTCTGATGGGGCAGTTTTGATGGGGCAATTCTGATGGGGCAGTTTTGATGGTGGCAATATGATGGGGCAGTTTTGATAGGGCAATTCTGATGGGGCAGTTTTGATGGGGCAATTCTTATGGGGCAGTTTTGATGGGGGCAGTTTTGATGGTGGCAATATGATGGGGCAGTTTGTATGGGGCAATTCTGAGGGGCAGTTTTGATGGTGGCAATATGATGGGGCAGTTTTGATAGGGCAATTCTGATGGGGCAGTTTTGATGGGGCAATTCTGATGGGGCAGTTTTGATGGGGCAATTCTGATGGGGCAGTTTTGATGGTGGCAAAATGATGGGGCAGTTTTGATGGGGGCAATTTTTATGGAGCAGTTTTAAAGGTGGCAATATGATGGGGCAGTTTTGATGGGGGTAGTTTTGATGGTGGCAATATGATGGGGGCAGTTGTGATGGGGCAATTCTGATGGGGCAGTTTTGATGGTGGCAAGATGACGGGGCAGTTTGGATGGGGCAATTCTGATGGGGCAGTTTTGATGGGGCAATTCTGATGGGGCAGTTTTGATGGTGGCAATATGATGGGGCAGTTTTGATAGGGCAATTCTGATGGGGCAGTTTTGATGGGGCAATTCTGATGGAGCAGTTTTGATGGGGGCAGTTTTGATGGTGGCAATATGATGGGGCAATTCTGATGGGGCAGTTTTGATGGTGGCAATATGATGGGGCAGTTTTGATGGGGCAATTCTGATGGGGCAGTTTTGATGGTGGCAATATGATGGGGCAGTTTTGATGGGGCAATTCTGATGGTGGCAATATGATGGGACAATTTTGATGGAGCAATTCTGATGGGGCAGTTTTGATGGTGGCAATATGATGGGGCAGTTTTAATGGGGACAATTTTGATGGGGCAATTCTGATGGGGCAGTTTTGATGGCAGTATGATGGGGCAGTTTTAATGGTGGCCATTTTAGCAATTTAGCTATTCAGCATTCCCACGCATTTTCCCCAGGAAATGCATTTTCTAGTTTTTAATAATTTTATTCCGTACGTTTTTTGGCTCTGCGTAACTTCTGCATACTTTCAGCTATTAAAACCATTTAACTATTAAAATGTTCGTCTCTTTTAGCTGATGTGTGCTCTTTTTCGACTTTTATTCTACCATTTATACTTTTTAAAATATTAAGCTTTTTAACACTTTTTTTAACATTGAAGTCAATGGGAGCATGCTTCAGAAACTTAATATCTTCTTCCGCTCCCAAAAGTTTCAGCTCCTTCATACTTTCACCTACAGACGCCAAACAAACTTTAAAATGTTCACAAAATATTCAGCTATCTGGCTATATCTTTTCAGTTTGATATCTTTTACAGTTTTTGAGAAAAAGCTTTTTGTTTAGAGGTCATTTCAGGAAATTTTAGCCATTAATCAGAGTGTACTGTGTTTGTTTTGTTGCCATGGTTACCAAAGCTTCTGTTATACACAGGGGGGGAGGTGGCTGGAGCATCTCAGCTCTGATTACAGAGCCCGGGGGAGGGGACAGACACACCATGTACTGATTTATAATAGAGGAATATGATGGGGCAGTTTTGATGGGGCAATTCTGATGGGGCAGTTTTGATGGTGGCAATATGATGGGGCAGTTTTGATGGGGACAATTTTTATGGAGCAGTTTTAAAGGTGGCAATATGATGGGGCAGTTTTGATGGTGACAATATGATGGGGGCAGTTGTGATGGGGCAATTCTGATGGGGCAGTTTTGATGGTGGCAATATGACGGGGCAGTTTTGATTGGGCAATTCTGATGGTGGCAATATGATGGGACAATTTTGATGGAGCAATTCTGATGGGGCAGTTTTGATGGTGGCAATATGATGGGGCAGTTTTAATGGGGACAATTGTGATGGGGCAATTCTGATGGGGCAGTTTTGATGGCAGTATGATGGGGCAGTTTTGATGGCGGCCATTTTATCAATTTAGCTATTCAGCATTCCCCATGCATTTTCCCCAGGAAATGCATTTTCTAGTTTTAATTTTAATTTTATTCCGTACGTTTTTTGGCTCTGCGTAACTTCTGCATACTTTCAGCTATTAAAACCATTCAACTATCAAAATGTTCGTCTCTTTTAGCTGATGTGTGCTCTTTTTCAACTTTTTTTCTACCATTTATACTTTTTAAAATATTAAGCTTTTTATCACTTTTTTTTAACATTGAAGTCAATGGGAGCATGCTTGAAATCCTTAAATTCTTCTTCCGCTCCCAAAAGTTTCAGCTCCTTCATACTTTTACCTAGAGACACCAAACTTTAAAATGTTCACAAAATATTCAGCTATCTGGCTATATCTTTTCAGTTTGATATCTTTTACAGTTTTTGAGAAAAAGCTTTTTGTTTAGAGGTCATTTCAGGAAATTTTAGCCATTAATCAGAGTGTACTGTGTTTGTTTTGTTGCCATGGTTACCAAAGCTTCTGTTATACACAGGGGGGGAGGTGGCTGGAGCATCTCAGCTCTGAATACAGAGCCCGGGGGAGGGGACAGACACACGATGTACTGATTTATAATAGAGGAATATGATGGGGCAGTTTTGATAGGGCAATTCTGATGGGGCAGTTTTGATGGGGCAATTATGATGGGGCAGTTTTATTGGTGGCAATTCTGATGGGGCAGTTTAGATGGTGGCAATATGATGGGCAGTTTTGATAGGGCAACTCTGATGGGGCAGTTTTGATGGTGGCAATATGATGGGGCAGTTTTGATGGGGACAATTTTAATGGAGCAGTTTTAAAAGTGGCAATATGATGGGGCAGTTTTGATGGTGGCAATATGATGGGGCAGTTTTGATGGGGCAGTTTTGATGGTGGCAATATGATGGGGCAGTTTTAATGGGGACAATTCTGATGGGGCAATTCTGATGGGGCAGTTTTGATGGCGGCCATTTTAGCAATTTAGCTATTCAGCATTCCCACGCATTTTCCCCAGGAAATGCATTTTCTAGACAATTCTGATGGGGCAGTTTTGATGGTGGCAATATGATGGGCAGTTTTGATAGGGCAATTCTGATGGGGCAGTTTTCATGGTGGCAATGTGATGGGGCAGTTTTGATGGGGCAATTCTGATGGGGCAGTTTTGATGGTGGCAATATGATGGGGCAGTTTTGATGGGGACAATTTTAATGGAGCAGTTTTAAAGGTGGCAATATGATGGGGCAGTTTTGATGGGGGCAGTTTTGATGGTGGCAATATGATGGGGCAGTTTTGATTTGGCAATTCTGATGGGGCAGTTTTGATGGTGGCAATATGATGGGGCAGTTTTATTGGGGACAATTTTGATGGGGCATGTCTGATGGGGCAGTTTTGATGGCAGTATGATGGGGCAGTTTTGATAGCCGCCATTTTAGCAATTTAGCTATTAAGCATTCCCACGCATTTTCCCCAGGAAATGCATTTTCTAGTTAGTGGGAATGCTTTAGCAGTCCCACTATTGTTATTCGTTTTTTTATTTATTTTTCTTCTTATTCCGTACGTTTTTTGGTTCTGCGTAACTTCTGCATACTTTCAGCTATTAAAACCATTCAACTATTAAAATGTTCGTCTCTTTTAGCTGAGGTGTGCTCTTTTTCAACTTTTTTTCTACCATTTATACTTTTTAAAATATTAAGCTTTTTAACACTTTTTTTTAACATTGAAGTCAATGGGAGCATGCTTGAAATCCTTAAATTCTTCTACCGCTCCCAAAAGTTTCAGCTCCTTCATACTTTCACCTAGAGACACCAAACAAACTTTAAAATGTTCACAAAATATTCAGCTATCTGGCTATAGCTTTTCAGTTTGATATCTTTTATGGTTTTTGAGAAAAAGCTTTTTGTTTAGAGGTAATTTCAGGAAATTTTAGCCATTAATCAGAGTGTACTGTGTTTGTTTTGTTGCCATGGTTACCAAAGCTTCTGTTATACACAGGGGGGGAGGTGGCTGGAGCATCTCAGCTCTGATTACAGAGCCCGGGGGAGGGGATAGACACACCATGTACTGATTTATAATAGAGGAATATGATGGGGCAATTCTGATGGGGTAATTCTGATGGGGCAGTTTTGATGGTGGCAATATGATGGGGCAATTCTGATGGGGCAGTTTTGATGGGACAATTCTGATGGGGCAGTTTTGATGGTGGCAATTCTGATGGGGCAGTTTTGATGGTGGCAATATGATGGGACAGTTTTGATGGGGAAATTTTGATGGTGGCAATATGATGGGGCAGTTTTGATGGGGCAATTCTGATGGGGCAGTTTTGATGGTGGCAATATGGTGGGGCAGTTTTGATGGGGCAATTCTGATGGGGCAGTTTTGATGGGACAATTCTGATGGGGCAGTTTTGATGGTGGCAATTCTGATGGGGCAGTTTTGATGGTGGCAATATGATGGGGCAGTTTTGATAGGGCAATTCTGATGGGGCAGTTTTGATGGGGCAATTCTGATGGAGCAGTTTTGATGGGGGCAGTTTTGATGGTGGCAATATGATGGGGCAATTCTGATGGGGCAGTTTTGATGGTGGCAATATGATGGGGCAGTTTTGATGGGGCAATTCTGATGGGGCAGTTTTGATGGTGGCAATATGATGGGGCAGTTTTGATGGGGCAATTCTGATGGTGGCAATATGATGGGACAATTTTGATGGAGCAATTCTGATGGGGCAGTTTTGATGGTGGCAATATGATGGGGCAGTTTTAATGGGGACAATTTTGATGGGGCAATTCTGATGGGGCAGTTTTGATGGCAGTATGATGGGGCAGTTTTAATGGTGGCCATTTTAGCAATTTAGCTATTCAGCATTCCCACGCATTTTCCCCAGGAAATGCATTTTCTAGTTTTTAATAATTTTATTCCGTACGTTTTTTGGCTCTGCGTAACTTCTGCATACTTTCAGCTATTAAAACCATTTAACTATTAAAATGTTCGTCTCTTTTAGCTGATGTGTGCTCTTTTTCGACTTTTATTCTACCATTTATACTTTTTAAAATATTAAGCTTTTTAACACTTTTTTTAACATTGAAGTCAATGGGAGCATGCTTCAGAAACTTAATATCTTCTTCCGCTCCCAAAAGTTTCAGCTCCTTCATACTTTCACCTACAGACGCCAAACAAACTTTAAAATGTTCACAAAATATTCAGCTATCTGGCTATATCTTTTCAGTTTGATATCTTTTACAGTTTTTGAGAAAAAGCTTTTTGTTTAGAGGTCATTTCAGGAAATTTTAGCCATTAATCAGAGTGTACTGTGTTTGTTTTGTTGCCATGGTTACCAAAGCTTCTGTTATACACAGGGGGGGAGGTGGCTGGAGCATCTCAGCTCTGATTACAGAGCCCGGGGGAGGGGACAGACACACCATGTACTGATTTATAATAGAGGAATATGATGGGGCAGTTTTGATGGGGCAATTCTGATGGGGCAGTTTTGATGGTGGCAATATGATGGGGCAGTTTTGATGGGGACAATTTTTATGGAGCAGTTTTAAAGGTGGCAATATGATGGGGCAGTTTTGATGGTGACAATATGATGGGGGCAGTTGTGATGGGGCAATTCTGATGGGGCAGTTTTGATGGTGGCAATATGACGGGGCAGTTTTGATTGGGCAATTCTGATGGTGGCAATATGATGGGACAATTTTGATGGAGCAATTCTGATGGGGCAGTTTTGATGGTGGCAATATGATGGGGCAGTTTTAATGGGGACAATTGTGATGGGGCAATTCTGATGGGGCAGTTTTGATGGCAGTATGATGGGGCAGTTTTGATGGCGGCCATTTTATCAATTTAGCTATTCAGCATTCCCCATGCATTTTCCCCAGGAAATGCATTTTCTAGTTTTAATTTTAATTTTATTCCGTACGTTTTTTGGCTCTGCGTAACTTCTGCATACTTTCAGCTATTAAAACCATTCAACTATCAAAATGTTCGTCTCTTTTAGCTGATGTGTGCTCTTTTTCAACTTTTTTTCTACCATTTATACTTTTTAAAATATTAAGCTTTTTATCACTTTTTTTTAACATTGAAGTCAATGGGAGCATGCTTGAAATCCTTAAATTCTTCTTCCGCTCCCAAAAGTTTCAGCTCCTTCATACTTTTACCTAGAGACACCAAACTTTAAAATGTTCACAAAATATTCAGCTATCTGGCTATATCTTTTCAGTTTGATATCTTTTACAGTTTTTGAGAAAAAGCTTTTTGTTTAGAGGTCATTTCAGGAAATTTTAGCCATTAATCAGAGTGTACTGTGTTTGTTTTGTTGCCATGGTTACCAAAGCTTCTGTTATACACAGGGGGGGAGGTGGCTGGAGCATCTCAGCTCTGAATACAGAGCCCGGGGGAGGGGACAGACACACGATGTACTGATTTATAATAGAGGAATATGATGGGGCAGTTTTGATAGGGCAATTCTGATGGGGCAGTTTTGATGGGGCAATTATGATGGGGCAGTTTTATTGGTGGCAATTCTGATGGGGCAGTTTAGATGGTGGCAATATGATGGGCAGTTTTGATAGGGCAACTCTGATGGGGCAGTTTTGATGGTGGCAATATGATGGGGCAGTTTTGATGGGGACAATTTTAATGGAGCAGTTTTAAAAGTGGCAATATGATGGGGCAGTTTTGATGGTGGCAATATGATGGGGCAGTTTTGATGGGGCAGTTTTGATGGTGGCAATATGATGGGGCAGTTTTAATGGGGACAATTCTGATGGGGCAATTCTGATGGGGCAGTTTTGATGGCGGCCATTTTAGCAATTTAGCTATTCAGCATTCCCACGCATTTTCCCCAGGAAATGCATTTTCTAGACAATTCTGATGGGGCAGTTTTGATGGTGGCAATATGATGGGCAGTTTTGATAGGGCAATTCTGATGGGGCAGTTTTCATGGTGGCAATATGATGGGGCAGTTTTGATGGGGCAATTCTGATGGGGCAGTTTTGATGGTGGCAATATGATGGGGCAGTTTTGATGGGGACAATTTTAATGGAGCAGTTTTAAAGGTGGCAATATGATGGGGCAGTTTTGATGGGGGCAGTTTTGATGGTGGCAATATGATGGGGCAGTTTTGATTTGGCAATTCTGATGGGGCAGTTTTGATGGTGGCAATATGATGGGCAGTTTTGATAGGGCAATTCTGATGGGGCAGTTTTCATGGTGGCAATATGATGGGGCAGTTTTGATGGGGCAATTCTGATGGGGCAGTTTTGATGGTGGCAATATGATGGGGCAGTTTTGATGGGGACAATTTTAATGGAGCAGTTTTAAAGGTGGCAATATGATGGGGCAGTTTTGATGGGGGCAGTTTTGATGGTGGCAATATGATGGGGCAGTTTTGATTTGGCAATTCTGATGGGGCAGTTTTGATGGTGGCAATATGATGGGGCAGTTTTATTGGGGACAATTTTGATGGGGCATGTCTGATGGGGCAGTTTTGATGGCAGTATGATGGGGCAGGTTTGATAGCCGCCATTTTAGCAATTTAGCTATTAAGCATTCCCACGCATTTTCCCCAGGAAATGCATTTTCTAGTTAGTGGGAATGCTTTAGCAGTCCCACTATTGTTATTCGTTTTTTTATTTATTTTTCTTCTTATTCCGTACGTTTTTTGGTTCTGCGTAACTTCTGCATACTTTCAGCTATTAAAACCATTCAACTATTAAAATGTTCGTCTCTTTTAGCTGAGGTGTGCTCTTTTTCAACTTTTTTTCTACCATTTATACTTTTTAAAATATTAAGCTTTTTAACACTTTTTTTTAACATTGAAGTCAATGGGAGCATGCTTGAAATCCTTAAATTCTTCTACCGCTCCCAAAAGTTTCAGCTCCTTCATACTTTCACCTAGAGACACCAAACAAACTTTAAAATGTTCACAAAATATTCAGCTATCTGGCTATAGCTTTTCAGTTTGATATCTTTTATGGTTTTTGAGAAAAAGCTTTTTGTTTAGAGGTAATTTCAGGAAATTTTAGCCATTAATCAGAGTGTACTGTGTTTGTTTTGTTGCCATGGTTACCAAAGCTTCTGTTATACACAGGGGGGGAGGTGGCTGGAGCATCTCAGCTCTGATTACAGAGCCCGGGGGAGGGGATAGACACACCATGTACTGATTTATAATAGAGGAATATGATGGGGCAATTCTGATGGGGTAATTCTGATGGGGCAGTTTTGATGGTGGCAATATGATGGGGCAATTCTGATGGGGCAGTTTTGATGGGACAATTCTGATGGGGCAGTTTTGATGGTGGCAATTCTGATGGGGCAGTTTTGATGGTGGCAATATGATGGGACAGTTTTGATGGGGAAATTTTGATGGTGGCAATATGATGGGGCAGTTTTGATGGGGCAATTCTGATGGGGCAGTTTTGATGGTGGCAATATGGTGGGGCAGTTTTGATGGGGCAATTCTGATGGGGCAGTTTTGATGGGACAATTCTGATGGGGCAGTTTTGATGGTGGCAATTCTGATGGGGCAGTTTTGATGGTGGCAATATGATGGGGCAGTTTTGATAGGGCAATTCTGATGGGGCAGTTTTGATGGGGCAATTCTGATGGAGCAGTTTTGATGGGGGCAGTTTTGATGGTGGCAATATGATGGGGCAATTCTGATGGGGCAGTTTTGATGGTGGCAATATGATGGGGCAGTTTTGATGGGGCAATTCTGATGGGGCAGTTTTGATGGTGGCAATATGATGGGGCAGTTTTGATGGGGCAATTCTGATGGTGGCAATATGATGGGACAATTTTGATGGAGCAATTCTGATGGGGCAGTTTTGATGGTGGCAATATGATGGGGCAGTTTTAATGGGGACAATTTTGATGGGGCAATTCTGATGGGGCAGTTTTGATGGCAGTATGATGGGGCAGTTTTAATGGTGGCCATTTTAGCAATTTAGCTATTCAGCATTCCCACGCATTTTCCCCAGGAAATGCATTTTCTAGTTTTTAATAATTTTATTCCGTACGTTTTTTGGCTCTGCGTAACTTCTGCATACTTTCAGCTATTAAAACCATTTAACTATTAAAATGTTCGTCTCTTTTAGCTGATGTGTGCTCTTTTTCGACTTTTATTCTACCATTTATACTTTTTAAAATATTAAGCTTTTTAACACTTTTTTTAACATTGAAGTCAATGGGAGCATGCTTCAGAAACTTAATATCTTCTTCCGCTCCCAAAAGTTTCAGCTCCTTCATACTTTCACCTACAGACGCCAAACAAACTTTAAAATGTTCACAAAATATTCAGCTATCTGGCTATATCTTTTCAGTTTGATATCTTTTACAGTTTTTGAGAAAAAGCTTTTTGTTTAGAGGTCATTTCAGGAAATTTTAGCCATTAATCAGAGTGTACTGTGTTTGTTTTGTTGCCATGGTTACCAAAGCTTCTGTTATACACAGGGGGGGAGGTGGCTGGAGCATCTCAGCTCTGATTACAGAGCCCGGGGGAGGGGACAGACACACCATGTACTGATTTATAATAGAGGAATATGATGGGGCAGTTTTGATGGGGCAATTCTGATGGGGCAGTTTTGATGGTGGCAATATGATGGGGCAGTTTTGATGGGGACAATTTTTATGGAGCAGTTTTAAAGGTGGCAATATGATGGGGCAGTTTTGATGGTGACAATATGATGGGGGCAGTTGTGATGGGGCAATTCTGATGGGGCAGTTTTGATGGTGGCAATATGACGGGGCAGTTTTGATTGGGCAATTCTGATGGTGGCAATATGATGGGACAATTTTGATGGAGCAATTCTGATGGGGCAGTTTTGATGGTGGCAATATGATGGGGCAGTTTTAATGGGGACAATTGTGATGGGGCAATTCTGATGGGGCAGTTTTGATGGCAGTATGATGGGGCAGTTTTGATGGCGGCCATTTTATCAATTTAGCTATTCAGCATTCCCCATGCATTTTCCCCAGGAAATGCATTTTCTAGTTTTAATTTTAATTTTATTCCGTACGTTTTTTGGCTCTGCGTAACTTCTGCATACTTTCAGCTATTAAAACCATTCAACTATCAAAATGTTCGTCTCTTTTAGCTGATGTGTGCTCTTTTTCAACTTTTTTTCTACCATTTATACTTTTTAAAATATTAAGCTTTTTATCACTTTTTTTTAACATTGAAGTCAATGGGAGCATGCTTGAAATCCTTAAATTCTTCTTCCGCTCCCAAAAGTTTCAGCTCCTTCATACTTTTACCTAGAGACACCAAACTTTAAAATGTTCACAAAATATTCAGCTATCTGGCTATATCTTTTCAGTTTGATATCTTTTACAGTTTTTGAGAAAAAGCTTTTTGTTTAGAGGTCATTTCAGGAAATTTTAGCCATTAATCAGAGTGTACTGTGTTTGTTTTGTTGCCATGGTTACCAAAGCTTCTGTTATACACAGGGGGGGAGGTGGCTGGAGCATCTCAGCTCTGAATACAGAGCCCGGGGGAGGGGACAGACACACGATGTACTGATTTATAATAGAGGAATATGATGGGGCAGTTTTGATAGGGCAATTCTGATGGGGCAGTTTTGATGGGGCAATTATGATGGGGCAGTTTTATTGGTGGCAATTCTGATGGGGCAGTTTAGATGGTGGCAATATGATGGGCAGTTTTGATAGGGCAACTCTGATGGGGCAGTTTTGATGGTGGCAATATGATGGGGCAGTTTTGATGGGGACAATTTTAATGGAGCAGTTTTAAAAGTGGCAATATGATGGGGCAGTTTTGATGGTGGCAATATGATGGGGCAGTTTTGATGGGGCAGTTTTGATGGTGGCAATATGATGGGGCAGTTTTAATGGGGACAATTCTGATGGGGCAATTCTGATGGGGCAGTTTTGATGGCGGCCATTTTAGCAATTTAGCTATTCAGCATTCCCACGCATTTTCCCCAGGAAATGCATTTTCTAGACAATTCTGATGGGGCAGTTTTGATGGTGGCAATATGATGGGCAGTTTTGATAGGGCAATTCTGATGGGGCAGTTTTCATGGTGGCAATATGATGGGGCAGTTTTGATGGGGCAATTCTGATGGGGCAGTTTTGATGGTGGCAATATGATGGGGCAGTTTTGATGGGGACAATTTTAATGGAGCAGTTTTAAAGGTGGCAATATGATGGGGCAGTTTTGATGGGGGCAGTTTTGATGGTGGCAATATGATGGGGCAGTTTTGATTTGGCAATTCTGATGGGGCAGTTTTGATGGTGGCAATATGATGGGCAGTTTTGATAGGGCAATTCTGATGGGGCAGTTTTCATGGTGGCAATATGATGGGGCAGTTTTGATGGGGCAATTCTGATGGGGCAGTTTTGATGGTGGCAATATGATGGGGCAGTTTTGATGGGGACAATTTTAATGGAGCAGTTTTAAAGGTGGCAATATGATGGGGCAGTTTTGATGGGGGCAGTTTTGATGGTGGCAATATGATGGGGCAGTTTTGATTTGGCAATTCTGATGGGGCAGTTTTGATGGTGGCAATATGATGGGGCAGTTTTATTGGGGACAATTTTGATGGGGCATGTCTGATGGGGCAGTTTTGATGGCAGTATGATGGGGCAGGTTTGATAGCCGCCATTTTAGCAATTTAGCTATTAAGCATTCCCACGCATTTTCCCCAGGAAATGCATTTTCTAGTTAGTGGGAATGCTTTAGCAGTCCCACTATTGTTATTCGTTTTTTTATTTATTTTTCTTCTTATTCCGTACGTTTTTTGGTTCTGCGTAACTTCTGCATACTTTCAGCTATTAAAACCATTCAACTATTAAAATGTTCGTCTCTTTTAGCTGAGGTGTGCTCTTTTTCAACTTTTTTTCTACCATTTATACTTTTTAAAATATTAAGCTTTTTAACACTTTTTTTTAACATTGAAGTCAATGGGAGCATGCTTGAAATCCTTAAATTCTTCTACCGCTCCCAAAAGTTTCAGCTCCTTCATACTTTCACCTAGAGACACCAAACAAACTTTAAAATGTTCACAAAATATTCAGCTATCTGGCTATAGCTTTTCAGTTTGATATCTTTTATGGTTTTTGAGAAAAAGCTTTTTGTTTAGAGGTAATTTCAGGAAATTTTAGCCATTAATCAGAGTGTACTGTGTTTGTTTTGTTGCCATGGTTACCAAAGCTTCTGTTATACACAGGGGGGGAGGTGGCTGGAGCATCTCAGCTCTGATTACAGAGCCCGGGGGAGGGGATAGACACACCATGTACTGATTTATAATAGAGGAATATGATGGGGCAATTCTGATGGGGTAATTCTGATGGGGCAGTTTTGATGGTGGCAATATGATGGGGCAATTCTGATGGGGCAGTTTTGATGGGACAATTCTGATGGGGCAGTTTTGATGGTGGCAATTCTGATGGGGCAGTTTTGATGGTGGCAATATGATGGGACAGTTTTGATGGGGAAATTTTGATGGTGGCAATATGATGGGGCAGTTTTGATGGGGCAATTCTGATGGGGCAGTTTTGATGGTGGCAATATGGTGGGGCAGTTTTGATGGGGCAATTCTGATGGGGCAGTTTTGATGGGACAATTCTGATGGGGCAGTTTTGATGGTGGCAATTCTGATGGGGCAGTTTTGATGGTGGCAATATGATGGGGCAGTTTTGATAGGGCAATTCTGATGGGGCAGTTTTGATGGGGCAATTCTGATGGAGCAGTTTTGATGGGGGCAGTTTTGATGGTGGCAATATGATGGGGCAATTCTGATGGGGCAGTTTTGATGGTGGCAATATGATGGGGCAGTTTTGATGGGGCAATTCTGATGGGGCAGTTTTGATGGTGGCAATATGATGGGGCAGTTTTGATGGGGCAATTCTGATGGTGGCAATATGATGGGACAATTTTGATGGAGCAATTCTGATGGGGCAGTTTTGATGGTGGCAATATGATGGGGCAGTTTTAATGGGGACAATTTTGATGGGGCAATTCTGATGGGGCAGTTTTGATGGCAGTATGATGGGGCAGTTTTAATGGTGGCCATTTTAGCAATTTAGCTATTCAGCATTCCCACGCATTTTCCCCAGGAAATGCATTTTCTAGTTTTTAATAATTTTATTCCGTACGTTTTTTGGCTCTGCGTAACTTCTGCATACTTTCAGCTATTAAAACCATTTAACTATTAAAATGTTCGTCTCTTTTAGCTGATGTGTGCTCTTTTTCGACTTTTATTCTACCATTTATACTTTTTAAAATATTAAGCTTTTTAACACTTTTTTTAACATTGAAGTCAATGGGAGCATGCTTCAGAAACTTAATATCTTCTTCCGCTCCCAAAAGTTTCAGCTCCTTCATACTTTCACCTACAGACGCCAAACAAACTTTAAAATGTTCACAAAATATTCAGCTATCTGGCTATATCTTTTCAGTTTGATATCTTTTACAGTTTTTGAGAAAAAGCTTTTTGTTTAGAGGTCATTTCAGGAAATTTTAGCCATTAATCAGAGTGTACTGTGTTTGTTTTGTTGCCATGGTTACCAAAGCTTCTGTTATACACAGGGGGGGAGGTGGCTGGAGCATCTCAGCTCTGATTACAGAGCCCGGGGGAGGGGACAGACACACCATGTACTGATTTATAATAGAGGAATATGATGGGGCAGTTTTGATGGGGCAATTCTGATGGGGCAGTTTTGATGGTGGCAATATGATGGGGCAGTTTTGATGGGGACAATTTTTATGGAGCAGTTTTAAAGGTGGCAATATGATGGGGCAGTTTTGATGGTGACAATATGATGGGGGCAGTTGTGATGGGGCAATTCTGATGGGGCAGTTTTGATGGTGGCAATATGACGGGGCAGTTTTGATTGGGCAATTCTGATGGTGGCAATATGATGGGACAATTTTGATGGAGCAATTCTGATGGGGCAGTTTTGATGGTGGCAATATGATGGGGCAGTTTTAATGGGGACAATTGTGATGGGGCAATTCTGATGGGGCAGTTTTGATGGCAGTATGATGGGGCAGTTTTGATGGCGGCCATTTTATCAATTTAGCTATTCAGCATTCCCCATGCATTTTCCCCAGGAAATGCATTTTCTAGTTTTAATTCTAATTTTATTCCGTACGTTTTTTGGCTCTGCGTAACTTCTTCATACTTTCAGCTATTAAAACCATTCAACTATCAAAATGTTCGTCTCTTTTAGCTGATGTGTGCTCTTTTTCAACTTTTTTTCTACCATTTATACTTTTTAAAATATTAAGCTTTTTATCACTTTTTTTTAACATTGAAGTCAATGGGAGCATGCTTGAAATCCTTAAATTCTTCTTCCGCTCCCAAAAGTTTCAGCTCCTTCATACTTTTACCTAGAGACACCAAACTTTAAAATGTTCACAAAATATTCAGCTATCTGGCTATATCTTTTCAGTTTGATATCTTTTACAGTTTTTGAGAAAAAGCTTTTTGTTTAGAGGTCATTTCAGGAAATTTTAGCCATTAATCAGAGTGTACTGTGTTTGTTTTGTTGCCATGGTTACCAAAGCTTCTGTTATACACAGGGGGGGAGGTGGCTGGAGCATCTCAGCTCTGAATACAGAGCCCGGGGGAGGGGACAGACACACGATGTACTGATTTATAATAGAGGAATATGATGGGGCAGTTTTGATAGGGCAATTCTGATGGGGCAGTTTTGATGGGGCAATTATGATGGGGCAGTTTTATTGGTGGCAATTCTGATGGGGCAGTTTAGATGGTGGCAATATGATGGGCAGTTTTGATAGGGCAACTCTGATGGGGCAGTTTTGATGGTGGCAATATGATGGGGCAGTTTTGATGGGGACAATTTTAATGGAGCAGTTTTAAAAGTGGCAATATGATGGGGCAGTTTTGATGGTGGCAATATGATGGGGCAGTTTTGATGGGGCAGTTTTGATGGTGGCAATATGATGGGGCAGTTTTAATGGGGACAATTCTGATGGGGCAATTCTGATGGGGCAGTTTTGATGGCGGCCATTTTAGCAATTTAGCTATTCAGCATTCCCACGCATTTTCCCCAGGAAATGCATTTTCTAGACAATTCTGATGGGGCAGTTTTGATGGTGGCAATATGATGGGCAGTTTTGATAGGGCAATTCTGATGGGGCAGTTTTCATGGTGGCAATATGATGGGGCAGTTTTGATGGGGCAATTCTGATGGGGCAGTTTTGATGGTGGCAATATGATGGGGCAGTTTTGATGGGGACAATTTTAATGGAGCAGTTTTAAAGGTGGCAATATGATGGGGCAGTTTTGATGGGGGCAGTTTTGATGGTGGCAATATGATGGGGCAGTTTTGATTTGGCAATTCTGATGGGGCAGTTTTGATGGTGGCAATATGATGGGGCAGTTTTATTGGGGACAATTTTGATGGGGCATGTCTGATGGGGCAGTTTTGATGGCAGTATGATGGGGCAGTTTTGATAGCCGCCATTTTAGCAATTTAGCTATTAAGCATTCCCACGCATTTTCCCCAGGAAATGCATTTTCTAGTTAGTGGGAATGCTTTAGCAGTCCCACTATTGTTATTCGTTTTTTTATTTATTTTTCTTCTTATTCCGTACGTTTTTTGGTTCTGCGTAACTTCTGCATACTTTCAGCTATTAAAACCATTCAACTATTAAAATGTTCGTCTCTTTTAGCTGAGGTGTGCTCTTTTTCAACTTTTTTTCTACCATTTATACTTTTTAAAATATTAAGCTTTTTAACACTTTTTTTTAACATTGAAGTCAATGGGAGCATGCTTGAAATCCTTAAATTCTTCTACCGCTCCCAAAAGTTTCAGCTCCTTCATACTTTCACCTAGAGACACCAAACAAACTTTAAAATGTTCACAAAATATTCAGCTATCTGGCTATAGCTTTTCAGTTTGATATCTTTTATGGTTTTTGAGAAAAAGCTTTTTGTTTAGAGGTAATTTCAGGAAATTTTAGCCATTAATCAGAGTGTACTGTGTTTGTTTTGTTGCCATGGTTACCAAAGCTTCTGTTATACACAGGGGGGGAGGTGGCTGGAGCATCTCAGCTCTGATTACAGAGCCCGGGGGAGGGGATAGACACACCATGTACTGATTTATAATAGAGGAATATGATGGGGCAATTCTGATGGGGTAATTCTGATGGGGCAGTTTTGATGGTGGCAATATGATGGGGCAATTTTGATGGGGCAATTCTGATGGGGCAGTTTTGATGGGACAATTCTGATGGGGCAGTTTTGATGGTGGCAATTCTGATGGGGCAGTTTTGATGGTGGCAATATGATGGGACAGTTTTGATGGGGAAATTTTGATGGTGGCAATATGATGGGGCAGTTTTGATGGGGCAATTCTGATGGGGCAGTTTTGATGGTGGCAATATGGTGGGGCAGTTTTGATGGTGGCAATATGGTGGGGCAGTTTTGATGGGGCAATTCTGATGGGGCAGTTTTGATGGGGCAATTCTGATGGGGCAGTTTTGATGGGGCAATTCTGATGGGGCAGTTTTGATGGGGCAATTCTGATGGGGCAGTTTTGATGGTGGCAATATGATGGGGCAGTTTTGATGGCAATATGATGGGGCAGTTTTGCTGGGGGCCGTTTTAGCAATTCAGCATTCCCACGCATTTTCCCCAGGAAATGCATTTTCTAGTTATTTTTAATCATTTTTATTTTATTCCGTACGTTTTTTGGTTCTGCGTAACTTCTGCATACTTTCAGCTATTAAAACCATTCAACTATCAAAATGTTCGTCTCTTTTAGCTGATGTGTGCTCTTTTTCAACTTTTTTTCTACCATTTATACTTTTTAAAATATTAAGCTTTTTATCACTTTTTTTTAACATTGAAGTCAATGGGAGCATGCTTGAGAAACTTAAAATCTTCTTCCACTCCCAAAAGTTTCAGCTCCTTCATACTTTCACCTACAGACGCCAAACAAACTTTAAAATGTTCACAAAATATTCAGCTATCTGGCTATATCTTTTCAGTTTGATATCTTTTACAGTTTTTGAGAAAAAGCTTTTTGTTTAGAGGTCATTTCAGGAAATTTTAGCCATTAATCAGAGTGTACTGTGTTTGTTTTGTTGCCATGGTTACCAAAGCTTCTGTTATACACAGGGGGGGGGTGGTTGGAGCATCTCAGCTCTGATTACAGAGCCCGGGGGAGGGGACAGACACACCATGTACTGATTTATAATAGAGGAATATGATGGGGCATTTTTGATAGAGCAATTCTGATGGGGCAGTTTTGATGGGGCAATTATGATGGTGGCAATATGATGGTGCAGTTTTGATGGGACAATTCTGATGGGGCAGTTTTGATGGTGGCAATATGATGGGGCAGTTTTGATGGGGCAATTCTGATGGGGCAGTTTTGATGGTGGCAATATGATGGGGCAGTTTTGATGGGGACAATTTTAATGGAGCAGTTTTAAAGGTGGCAATATGATGGGGCAGTTTTGATGGGGGCAGTTTTGATGGTGGCAATATGATGGGGCAGTTTTGATGCAGCAATTCTGATGGGGCAGTTTTGATGGTGGCAATATGATGGGGCAGTTTTAATGGGGACAATTTTGATGGGGCAATTCTGATGTGGCAGTTTTGATGGCAGTATGATGGGGCAGTTTTGATGGCGGCAATATGATGGGGCAGTTTTTATGGGGCAATTCTGATGGGGCAGTTTTGATGGGGGCAGTTTTGATGGAGCAGTTTTAAAAGTGGCAATATGATGGGGCAGTTTTGATGGTGGCAATATGATGGGGCAGTTTTGATGGCAATATGATGGGGGCAGGTTTGATGGTGGTAATATGATGGGGCAATTCTGATGGGGCAGTTTTGATGGTGGCAATATGATGGGGCAGTTTTGATGGGGCAATTCTGATGGTGGCAATATGATGGGACAATTTTGATGGAGCAATTCTGATGGGGCAGTTTTGATGGTGGCAATATGATGGGGCAGTTTTAATTGGGACAATTTTGATGGGGCAATTCTGATGGGGCAGTTTTGGTGGCAGTATGATGGGGCAGTTCTGATGGCGGCCATTTTTGCAATTTAGCTATTCAGCATTCCCACGCATTTTCCCCAGGAAATGCATTTTCTAGTTCTTCTTTTTCTTCTTATTCCATACGTTTTTTGGTTCTGCGTAACTTCTGCATACTTTCAGCTATTAAAACCATTCAACTATCAAATTGTTCGTCTCTTTTAGCTGATGTGTGCTCTTTTTCAACTTTTTTTCTACCATTTGTACTTTTTAAAATATTAAGCTTTTTATCACTTTTTTTTAACATTGAAGTCTATGGGAGCATGCTTGAAATCCTTAAATTCTTCTTCCGCTCCCAAAAGTTTCAGCTCCTTCATACTTTCACCTACAGACACCAAACTTTAAAATGTTCACAAAATATTCAGCTATCTGGCTATAGCTTTTCAGTTTGATATCTTTTACAGTTTTTGAGAAAAAGCTTTTTGTTTAGAGGTAATTTCAGGAAATTTTAGCCATTAATCAGAGTGTACTGTGTTTGTTTTGTTGCCATGGTTACCAAAGCTTCTGTTATACACAGGGGGGGAGGTGGCTGGAGCATCTCAGCTCTGATTACAGAGCCCGGGGGAGGGGACAGACACACCATGTACTGATTTATAATAGAGGAATATGATGGGGCAGTTTTGATGGGGTAATTCTGATGGGGCAGTTTTGATGGTGGCAATATGATGGGGCAGTTTTGATGGGGCAATTCTGATGGGGCAGTTTTGATGGTGGCAATATGATGGGGCAGATTTGATAGGGACAATTTTTATGGAGCAGTTTTAAAGGTGGCAATATGATGGGGCAGTTTTGATGGGGGCAGTTTTGATGGTGGCAATATGACGGGGCAGTTTTGATGGGGCAATTCTGATGGGGCAGTTTTGATGGGGCAATTCTGATGGGGCAGTTTTGATGGTGGCAATATGATGGGGCAGTTTTGATGGGGCAATTCTGATGGGGCAGTTTTGATGGGGCAATTCTGATGGGGCAGTTTTGATGGGGCAATTCTGATGGGGCAGTTTTGATGGTGGCAATATGATGGGGCAGTTTTGATGGGGACAATTTTGATGGGGCAATTCTAATGGGGCAGTTTTGATGGCAATATGATGGGGGCAGTTTTGATGGTGGCAATATGATGGGGCAGTTTTGATGGTGGTAATATGATGGGGCAATTCTGATGGGGCAGTTTTGATGGTGGCAATATGATGGGGCAGTTTTGATGGGGCAATTCTGATGGGGCAGTTTTGATGGGGCAATTCTGATGGGGCAGTTTTGATGGGGGCAGTTTTGATGGGGCAATTCTGATGGGGCAGTTTTGATAGGGCAATTCTGATGGGGCAGTTTTGATGGGGGCAGTTTTGATGGTGGAAATATGATGGGGCAGTTTTGATGGGGCAATTCTGATGGGGCAGTTTTAATGGTGGCAATATGATGGGGCAGTTTTGATGGGGAAATTTTTGATGGGGCCATTCTAATGGGGCAGTTTTGATCGCAATATGATGGGGCAGTTTTGATGGTGATAATATGATGGGGCAATTTTGATGGTGGCAATATGATGGGGCAGTTTTGATGGGGCAATTCTGATGGTGGCAATATGATGGGACAATTTTGATGGAGCAATTCTGATGGGGCAGTTTTGATGGCGTCCGTTTTAGCAATTTAGCTATTCAGCATTCCCACGCATTTTCCTCAGGAAATACATTTTCTAGTTTTTAATAATTTTAATAATTTTATTCCGTACGTTTTTTGGTTCTGCGTAACTTCTGCATACTTTCAGCTATTAAAACCATTCAACTATTAAAATGTCCGTCTCTTTTAGCTGATGTGTGCTCTTTTTCAACTTTTTTTCTACCATTTATACTTTTTAAAATATTAAGCTTTTTAACACTTTTTTTTAACATTGAAGTCAATGGGAGCATGCTTGAAATTCTTAAATTCTTCTTCCTCTCCCAAAAGTTTCAGCTCCTTCATACTTTCACCTAGAGACACCAAACAAACTTTAAAATGTTCACAAAATATTCAGCTGTCTGGCTATAGCTTTTCCGTTTGATATCTTTTACAGTTTTTGAGAAAAAGCTTTTTGTTTAGAGGTCATTTCAGGAAATTTTAGCCATTAATCAGAATGTACTGTGTTTGTTTTGTTGCCATGGTTACCAAAGCTTCTGTTATACACAGGGGGGAGGTGGCTGGAGCATCTTAGCTCTGATTACAGAGCCCGGGGGAGGGGACAGACACACCATGTACTGATTTATAATAGAGGAATATGATGGGGCAGTTTTGATGGGGCAATTCTGATGGGGCAGTTTTGATGGTGGCAATATGATGGGGCAATTTTGATGGGGGCAGTTTTGATGGGGGCAATATGATGGGGGCAGTTTTGATGGGGCAATTCTGATGGGGCAGTTTTGATGGTGGCAATATGACAGGGCAGTTTTGATGGTGGCAATATGACGGGGCAGTTTTGATGGGGCAAATCTGATGGGGCAGTTTTGATGGTGGCAATATGATGGGGCAGTTTTGATGGTGGCAATATGATGGGGCAGTTTTGATGGGGCAGTTTTTATGGTGGCAATATGATGGGGCAGTTTTGATGGGGCAATTCTGATGGGGCAATTTTGATGGGGCAATTCTGATGGGGCAGTTTTGATGGTGGCAATATGATGGGGCAGTTTTGATAGGGCAATTCTGATGGGGCAGTTTTGATGGGGCAATTCTGATGGGGCAGTTTTGATGGCAATATTATGGGGGCAGTTTTGATGGTGGCAATATGATGGGGCAGTTTTGATGGTGGTAATATGATGGGGCAATTCTGATGGGGCAGTTTTGATGGTGGCAATATGATGGGGCAGTTTTGATGGGGCAATTCTGATGGTGGTAATATGATGGGACAATTTTGATGGAGCAATTCTGATGGGGCAGTTTTGATGGTGGCAATATGATGGGGCAGTTTTGATGGCAATATTATGGGGGCAGTTTTGATGGTGGCAATATGATGGGGCAATTCTGATGGGGCAGTTTTGATGGTGGCAATATGATGGGGCAGTTTTGATGGGGCAATTCTGATGGTGGTAATATGATGGGACAATTTTGATGGAGCAATTCTGATGGGGCAGTTTTGATGGTGGCAATATGATGGGGCAGTTTTAATGGGGACAATTTTGATGGGGCAATTCTGATGGGGCAGTTTTGATGGCTGTATGATGGGGCAGTTTTGATGGCGGCCGTTTTAGCAATTTAGCTATTCAGCATTCCCACGCATTTTCCCAAGGAAATGCATTTTCTAGTTAGATATATTTTATTTTATTTATTTTGTTTAAGAGCACATGCACATTTTTAATAAGTCTTATCACTAATGCATTTTATGAGCAAATTACATGTATAATGGTGGAATCATATTTTTTCATTTTATAATAATTTTGTAAAAATTTGCAGATTAGGAATATTTGGAGGTAATTTTAGGAGTATATTTTTACCTTTCACTATTTTAATGGGCATATGAGGACAATATAAGCGCAACTGACCACTTTATTATTCATTGATCTATCACTTATTTAGTTGCAGCTATATTATTTGGTCATCTCATATTAACCATTTAGTCTCCATAGCAGTAACTTTTAACCACGTCAGCGCTTGAGCCTTTTATATACCATGCAAATTAGTCTTTAAAATTAGCACTTTTTATTTAGAACGTTCGAGTCCCATAGACGTCAATGGGGTTCTAACTTTCGTGCATATTTTCGGTCCGTTCGCAGGTTCTGCTGTGAACTGAACCGGGGGGTATTGGGCTCATCCCTACTCCTGGAGAGTGTTCTTGATCTGGCTAACTGTTGTGAAGGGTGTTTTTTTCACTAGGGTAATAATTCGTCATTCACCACAGTTGTTTTCCGTGGTCTTCCGGGTCTTTTGGTGTTGCTGAGCTCACCAGTAGGGATGAGCTTCGAGTTCGAGTCGAACTCATGTTCGACTTGAACATTGGCTTTTCGCAAGTTCGCCGAACAGCGAACAATTTGGGGTGTTCGCGGCAAATTTGAATGCCGCGGAACACCCTTTAAAAGTCTATGGGAGAAATCAAAAGTGCTAATTTTAAAGGCTTATATGCAAGTTATTGTCATAAAAAGTCTTTGGGGACCCGGGTCCTGCCCCAGGGGACATGGATCAATGCAAAAAAAAGTTTTAAAAACGGCCGTTTTTTCAGGAGCAGTGATTTTAATAATGCTTAAAGTGAAACAATAAAAGTGTAATATCCCTTTAAATTTCGTAGCTGGGGGGTGTCTATAGTATGCCTGTAAAGGGGCGCATGTTTCCCGTGTTTAGAACAGTCTGACAGCAAAATGACATTTGGAAGGAAAAAACCCATTTAAAACTACTTGCGGCTATTGCATTGCCGGTCCGACAATACACATAGAAGTTCATTGATAAAAACGGCATGGGAATTCCCCACAGGGGAACCCCAAACCAAAATTAAAAAAAAAAAAAGACGTGGGAGTCCCCCTAAATTCCATACCAGGCCCTTCAGATCTGGTATGGATATTAAGGGGAACCCCGGCCAAAATTAAAAAAAAAATGACGTGGGGTTCCCCCTAAATTCCATACCAGACCCTTCAGGTCTGGTATGGATTTTAAGGGGAACCCCGTGCCAAAAAAAAACACGTTGTGGGGTCCCCCCAAAAATCCATACCAGACTCTTATCCGAGCACGCAACCTGGCAGGCTGCAGGAAAAGAGGGGGGGACGAGAGTGTGGCCCCCCTCCTGAACCGTACCAGGCCACATGCCCTCAACATTGGGAGGGTGCTTTGGGGTAGCCCCCCAAAACACCTTGTCCCCATGTTGATGAGGCCAGGGGCCTCATCCCCACAACCCTGGCCGGTGGTTGTGGGGGTCTGCGGGCGGGGGGCTTATCAGAATCTGGAAGCCCCTTTAACAAGGGGACCCCCAGATCCCGGCCCCCCCCTGTGTGAAATGGTAAGGGGGTACTTACCCCTACCATTTCACTAAAAAACTGTCAAAAATTTTAAAAATGACAAGAGACAGTTTTTGACAATTCCTTTATTTAAATGCTTCTTCTTTCTTCTATCTTCCTTCATCTTCTTCTTCTGGTTCTTCTGGCTCTTCTGGTGCTTCCTCCGGCGTTCTTGTCCAGCATCTCCTCCGCGGCGTCTTCTATCTTCTTCTCCTCAGGCCGCTCCGCATCCATGGCATGGGGGGAGGCTCCCGCTCTTCTCTTCTTCTTTTCTTCTCTTCTTTTCTTCTTTATTTTCTTCTCCGGGCTGCTCCGCACCCATGCTGGCATGGAGGGAGGCTCCCGCTGTATAACGGCATCTCCTCGTCTGACGGTTCTTAAATAATGGGGGGCGAGGTCACCCGGTGACCCCGCCCCCCTCTGACGCATGGTGACTTGATGGGATTTCCCTGTGACGTCACGGGGAATGCCACAGGGAAGTTCCATCATGTCCTGTGCGTCAGAGGGGGGCGGGGTCACCAGGTGGCCCTGCACCCCGTTATTTAAGAACTGTCAGACGAGGAGACGCCGTCACACAGCGGGAGTCTCCCTCCATGCCAGCATGGATGCGGAGCGGCCCAGAGAAGAAAATGAAGAAGAGAAGAAGGAAGAAGAGAAGAAGATGAAGAAGAAGATGAAGAGAAGAGCGGGAGCCTCCCCCCATGCCATGGGTGCGGAGCGGCCCGAGGAGAAGAAGATAGAAGACGCCGCGGAGGAGATGCTGGATGAGAACGCCAGAGGAAGAACCAGAAGAACCAGAAGATGAAGGAAGATAAAAGAAGCATTTAAATAAAGGAATTGTCAAAAACTGTCTCTTGTCATTTTTAACATTTTTGACAGTTTTTTTAGTGAAATGGTAGGGGTAAGTACCCCCTTACCATTTCACACGGGGGGGCCAGGATCTGGGGGTACCCTTGTTAAAGGGGGCTTCCAGATTCCGATAAGCCCCCCGCCCGCAGACCCCCACAACCACCGGCCAGGGTTGTGGGGATGAGGCCCTTATCCTCATCAACATGGGGACAAGGTGTTTTGGGGGGCTACCCCAAAGCACCCTCCCAATGTTGAGGGCATGTGTCCTGGTACGGTTCAGGAGGGGAGGCCGCACTCTCGTCCCCCCTCTTTTCCTGCGGCCTGCCAGGTTGCATGCTCGGATAAGGGTCTGGTATGGATTTTTGGGGGGACCCCATGCCGTTTTTTTTTTTTTGGTGCGGGGTTCTCCTTAAAATCCATACCAGACCTGAAGGGTCTGGTATGGAATTTAGGGGGAACCCCACGCAATGCAATAGCCGCGAGTAGTTTTAAATGGGTTTTTTCCTTCGAAATGTCGTTTTGCTGTCAGACTGTTCTAAACACGGGAAACATGCGCCCCTTTACAGGCATACTATAGACACCCCCCAGCTACGAAATTTAAAGGGATATTACACTTTTATTGTTTGACTTTAAGCATTATTAAAATCACTGCTCCTGAAAAAACGGCCGTTTTTAAAACTTTTTTTGCATTGATCCATGTCCCCTGGGGCAGGACCCGTGTCCCCAAACACTTTTTATGACAATAACTTGCCTATAAGCCTTTAAAATTAGCACTTTTGATTATTCATGTTCGTGTCCCATAGACTTTAACGGTGTTCACGTGTTCGAACTAACTTTTTTCCTGTTCGCATGTTCTGGTGCGAACCGAACAGGGGGGTGTTCGGATCATCCCTACTCACCAGTGCGTTGTTTCTTTTTAAGGATGTTCCAAACAGTTGATTTGGCCACACCTAATGTTTTTGCTATTTCTCTGATGAGTTTGTTTTGTTTTTTCAGCCTAATGATGGCTTGCTTCACTGATAGTGACAGCTCTTTGGATCTCATATTGAGAGTTGACAGCAACAGATTCCAAATGCAAATAGCACACTTGAATTGAACTCTGGACCTTTTATCTGCTCCTTGTAATTGTGATAATGAGGGAATAACACTCACCTGGCCATGGAACAGCCGAGCAGCCAATTGTCCCATTACTTTTGGTCCCTTAAAAAGTGGGAGGCACATATACAAACTGTTTTAATTCCTACACCGTTCACCTGATTTGGATGTAAATGCCCTCAAATTAAAGCTGAAAGTCTGCAGTTAAAGCACATCTTGTTCGTTTCATTTCAAATCCATTGTGGTGGTGTATAGAGCCAAAAAGATTAGAATTGTGTCAATGTCCCAATATTTATGGACCTGACTGTATGTCCGGATTACCATCGAGATGACCAAGGACCATAAGTTCCCCGATCATCTCTGTGGTCTAGGAAACTGGAAGCGATGAGGACTTAGTCATTTCCGGTTTCGCTCTGATGTAAAGCTGTTGCTGGCTTATGAAAGCATCTGATCAAACCGATCTCAGTTTGATCAGATGCTTTTAAGGGCAGAGGAGAGATCTGGTCTAATAGACCACAAATGTCTTAGGAAAGATAAAACTGTCACTGCTCATGCTATTACAAGGGATGTTGTCCATTCCTTGTGATAGCAATAAAAGTGATAAAGGCAAAGGCGATCATATACATAGGTCCTGCAAGCATATGTTAACGGTGTTAGCACCACACATGTGAGGTATCACCACAAATGCTGTAGTGAGAGCAAATTTGTAGTACCAGACTCTAAACTGGTAACCTGTAAAGGCTTTTAAAGCGTCACCTATGGAGATTTTTAGGTACCGTAGTTTGTTGCTCTTCCACAGGCGTGACATGTTAGTTATCCATTTACATAATATTTTATATTTTAACAAACAATTGGGTGTTTTTGTGCATTAAAATTCATTAAAGTGTTTTTTCTTTTAAATTGTGTTTGAAAAACCACTGCACAAATATCATGTGACATACAAAATTGCAACACCCTTAATTTTATTCTCTAGGGCCTTTGCTTTAAAACTATATACAATGTTTGGTGTTCTAAGTAATTTTCTAGCAAAAAGCTTACATTTGTATGTGTGAGTGAAGTATCAGAACTGGCCCAGAATTTAAGTGGTTAAAGTAAAATTCCACTTTTTCTTTGACTTTAAATACGGTAGTTCATTTGAGCCAAGCTGGCCCAAATAAACTATTTCCATTACTAACTGATGCAGCCGCTGTGTGCTCTGTACTTTACTGTAGTAGCATTAGCTACATATAGTATTCGACAATGCGTTCCACAGCAGTATATCAATGGATAGAAGGCTTCCTATGATTGACCAAGGTGGAAATGTGTGATGTCACCTGCCTGCCTCTCCACCTCTGCCAATTAGAGGAAGACTTGTATTCATTGATAAAAAATATAAGGCTTTTCTTGAATGGCAGAGAAGCATTTAGGGCAACTTGATTTAGTTCCAGAAGCAGATGAGAAGTCGCCCGTACTGCTGCAAAACACAGAGCTGCATACTGCATATAGCTGAGGCCACAACAGTAAAGTACAGTGCACAGAGCGGCTGCATCGGTATGTAATAGAAATAGTTTGTTTGGACCCCCTTGGCCCAGTATGTGAGATTGGCTTGAGCTTGGAGTTCTAGGATTACTGCCAGATAAATTATGGATTATTTGGCTGATTATACTTGATCACAGTATTATAGTTACAGTGGGCCAAAAAAGTATTTAGTCAGCCACCAATTGTGCAAGTTCTCATACTTAAAAAGATGAGAGAGGCCTGTAATTGTCATCATAGGTATACCTCAACTATGAGAGACAAAATGTGGAAACAAATCCAGACAATCACATTGTCTGATTTTTGAAAGAATTTATTTGCAAATTATGGTGGAAAATAAGTATTTGGTCAATATCAAAAGTTCATCTCAATACTTTGTTATATATCCTTTGTTGGCAATGACAGAGGTCAAACGTTTTCTGTAAGTCTTCACAAGGTTGTCACACACTGTTGCTGGTTTGTTGGCCCATTCCTCCATGCAGATCTCCTTTAAAGCAATGATGTTTTGGGGCTGTCGCTGGGCAACACAGACTTTCGACTCCCTCCAAAGGTTTTCTATGGGGTTGAGATCTGGAGACTGGCTAGGCCACTCCAGGACCTTAAAAATGCTTCTTATGAAGCCACTCCTTCGTTGCCCGGGTGATGTGTTTGGGATCATTGTCATGCTGAAAGACCCAGCCATGTTTCATCTTCAATGTCCTTGCTGATGGGAGGCGATTTGCACCCTAAATCTCATGATACTTTTATGTACACGGATCAGTCGTCCTGTTACCTTTGCAGAGAAACAGCCCCAAAGCATGATGTTGCAACCCCCATGCTTCACAGTAGGTATGGTGTTCTTTGGTTGCAACTCAGCATTCTCTCTCCTCCAAACACGACGAGTTGTGTTTCTACAAAACAGTTCTACTTTGGTTTCATCTGACCATATGACATTCTCCCAATCCTCTTCTGGATCATCCAAATGCTCTCTAGCAAACCTCAGATGGGCCCGGACATGTACTGGCTTAAGCAGGGGGACACGTCTGGCACTGCAGGATCTGAGTCCCTGGCGGCGTAGTGTGTTACTGATGGTAGCCTTTGTTACGTTGGTCCCAGCTCTCTGCAGGTCATTCACTAGGTCCCCAGTGTGGTTCTGGGATTTTTGCTCAGCATTCTTGTGATCATTTTGACCCCACGGGGTGAGATCTTGCGTGGAGCCCCAGATCGAGGGAGATTATCAGTGGTCTTGTATGTCTTCCATTTTCTAATTATTGCTCCCACAGTTGATTTCTTCACACCAAGCTGCTTACCTATTGCAGAATCAGTCTTCCCAGCCTGGTGCAGGTCTACAATTTTGTTTCTGGTGTCCTTCGACAGCTCTTTGGTCTTCACCATAGTGGAGTTTGGAGTGTGACTGAGGTTGTAGACAGGTGTCTTTTATACTGATAACAAGTTCAAATAGGTGCCATAAATACAGGTAATGAGTGGAGGACAGAGGAGCCTCTTAAAGAAGAAGATACAGGTCTGTGAGAGCCAGAAATCTTGCTTGTTTGTAGGTGACCAAATACTTATTTTCCACCATAATTTGCAAATAAATTCTTTCAAAAATCAGACAATGTGATTGTCTGGATTTGTTTCCATATTTTGTCTCTCATAGTTGCAGTATACCTATGATGACAATTACAGGCCTCTCTCATCTTTTTAAGTAGGAGAACTTGGTGGCTGACTAAATACTTTTTTGCCCCACTGTATGTGAAACATTGAATTTGAGAACATTTAAAAAACTGCCTCTTTGCGGATGATGTCATCCTTTGCCTAATGGATCAGTCTTCTTCCCTGGTTAATGCTCATAATGTCCTGTCTGCCTTTAGTGACATTTAGTGACATTTACTACTAAAAGGTCAATTTTACTAAATCACTCATTTTACACATGAACATACCCTCTCCCCTTAAGACTGTCCTTAAGGCCTGGTTCACACTGATGCGCTGTAATTTTGTTCCGTTTTTTGTCCTTTGTGAGGTGCGAATTTACAGCGAATTTACAGCAATTTTACTGTGAATTTCAGGAGTTGGACATAGCTGTGATTGATATTCTAGCCAATGGAATCATAATGTAAAAAAAAAAAAGGTGTTAACTTCCTGTGTACTTCCTGGTTTTTGTGGAGAGTAGTGTGGTGGAATTTGCACATATGTGAACCATCAATGCGATTCAAGAACGATTTACATTGATGTCTATGGAGACTAAATTCGCAACGCAACGCAGTAAACTCGCACAAGACCTTTTTTTTAATCACATCGCATTCGTAGAAGAATCGCAACGCATGTATGTGAACGACCGTCATTGAAAACAATGACTTTAGGGATGACATGCAAATTTAAATTGTTTTTGACGCTTTGCATTCGTCATGAACTCGCATCAGTGTGAACCGGGCCTCAGACCTCCTTCCCATATTCCTGGACTGACGCCAGCATCCCATACTTGGGACTCCAGCTGAAAGCAGATCCCGCAAATTTAACAGACACTAACTATTTACCTTTAATCGATAAGATATCTAAGGAGAACAGGTGTTTGGACAGGGTGCTTAGCCTCCTAAGCACCCTGTTATTTCTTCCTCAGATCCTATACCTATTTCGTACTTTACCCATTCCTCTTAAAAATAACAATCTAAGAGCTTTACAGAGCATTATTAAACAATATCTTTGGCAGTCCAAGTGTCCCCCCGATGCTCTCGTGCACTACTACTCCAGTACAATATTCTTCTGACCCCCCCCAGTACCGTGCCCCCCTAACCCCCCTATACCTTGCCCTCCTGACCTCCCTATACCATGCCCTCCCGACCCCTACCATACATCCTACTAACCTCTGTACACTGCCCTACATCCTACCGACCTCTGTACGCTGCCCTACATCCTACCGACCTCTATATGCCGCCCTACATACTACTGACCTCTGTACGCCGCCCTACATCCTACCGACCTCTGTAAGCTGCCCTACATACTACCAACCTCTGTACGCTGCCCTACATACTACTGACTTCTGTACACTGCCCTACAGTTTACTGATCTCTGTACATTGCCCTACACACTACTGACCTCTGTACACTGCTCTACATCCTACTGACCTTTGTACACTGCTTTACATACCATTGACCTCTGTACACTAACCTACATACTACTGGACCTCTGTACACTACCCTACATACTACTGACCTCTGTACACTACCCTACATACTACTGACCTCTGTACACTGCTCTACATACCACTGACCTCTGTACACTACCCTACATACTACTGACCTCTGTACACTACCCTACATACTACTGACCTCTGTACACTACCCTACATACTACTGACCTCTATACACTACCCTACATACTAATGATCTCTGTACACTGCTCTACATACCACTGACCTCTGTACACTACCCTACATACTACTGACCTCTGTACACTACCCTACATACTACTGACCTCTGTACACTGCTCTACATACCACTGACCTCTGTACACTACCCTACATACTACTGACCTCTGTACACTACCCTACATACTACTGACCTCTGTACACTACCCTACATACTAATGATCTCTGTACACTGCTCTACATACCACTGACCTCTGTACACTACCCTACATACCACTGACCTCTGTACACTACCCTACATACTACTGAGCTCTGTACACTGCCCTACATACTACTGACCTCTATACATTACCCTACATACTACTGACCTCTGTACACTTCCCTACATACTACTGACCTCTGTACACTGCCCTACCTACTACTGACCTTTGTACACTGCTCTATATACTACTGACCTTTGTACACTACTCTACATGCTACTGACCTCTGTACACTGCACTACATACTACTGAGCTTTGTACACTGCTCTACATACTACTGACCTCTGTACACTGCTCTACATACTACTGACCTCTGTACACTGCCCTACATCCTACTGACCTCTGTACACTGCCCTACATATTACTAACCTCTGTACATTGAGCTACACACTACTGACCTCTGTACACTGCCCTATATACTATTGACCACTGTACATTACTCTACACACTACAGACCTCTGTACATCACCCTACAAACTACTTGCACTGGCCAGAAATCAGAGCAGATAGCCAGGCCTGAAATTAATCAAGAAAATCAGCCTGCAGTGCTAGAAGTTCTGTCTTCACGTGGAACTCCGGCAACAGACTTGTGGGGGTGACCAATTACTCGCCAGACATGGAAAAAAATTGTGATTGAAAGTGAATTCTGAGTTTCTCACTGAAGCTAACTTTTAAGGTAGACCAAGTTTATATTTTTACAGTGACATTAGTTTTAGTAGATTTTTCAAGGTTTTTAATGCTGTCTTAACTTTTTATTGGGGGCTTGCTAGGTAATTTCTTTTAAAAAAAGGGGGGTGCAGCACCCCGGTGATCTTTGATCTCTTAAGACCCCTTTTCGCACTGGGGCCGTGGCCACATTAGTGTGAAAATGCTGCTCATTTTAGCGGCGCTAGCTGGGCGCTTTTAACCTCAAAGAAGGAGTTAAAAGTGCCCGTGTTCATTTCAATAGGCAGGGCATTTTTGGAGCGCTAAACCGCCCGAAAGATGCTGCTTGCAGGACTTTTCCTAACATACCGCAAGCGCACCGCCCCAGTGTGAAAAGTCACACAGAATTGAATGGGAGGCGGTTTTCAGGCGCTATTTCTAGCGTTAAAATGCCTGAAAACTGCCTCAGTTTGAAAGGGGTCTTAATGTTGTCCAGGTAGATCTCTATCTCTCAAAGCTTGACTACCCCTGCTCTGCACCAACTTCCACCTAAAATGCAGGCTTCGCTACTGGCCTGGAGGGTGTTGAGGAGAATTCAATGCTCTCCTTACACACAAATTATTATTCCTCTACCCATCAGCATTTTAGAGAATGTGATCCCAAATATATCCCTTGAGCATTGGCATAGTAAAGGTATCACTCTAATCACGGACCTTTACACCAATAATCAAATTAAGTCACTTGAGGAGTTAGAGTCTTTGACTTACCATTCTCAGATTACAATCAGTACCTCAAAAAATGCCATTTTCTCAGAACCCTTAAGGCACACAAACTTTCCCTTCATCCCACAGCTTGGAGGTTTTTTTAATTCAAACCCAACCCCCTCTAAGGGTATATCCATATTTTTAAATTTATTTCAGGATAAGCTTACATACATGAAATCGATTCCTTACTGTGACAGACCTAGCCGGGACAGAGGCTTTTGGAGGGGACTGAATGCCAGCCTCTTGCTGACTGATTATGGGCCCTGGCATTTGGGGGAATGGTGCTCCTTGTGAACTGTATGCCTGGGGACCCTGGTAGTAATGTTACTTTGGATTCAAGTCCATGTCCCCCCCTCCATTGTCATTGGACAGTTTAACCCGCCCTCTTTTCCAAGGGTGGGGGGAAAGAGTCTGAGTTATTTTATCTGTTGTGTCCATGTGTGATAATAAAGGAGTTGATTCCTGGTTGACCCTCAAGACAGAGCTTTGTCTCGTATTTGGGGGGAGAGTTATTCGTATGGGTTTCTTGTTCAGCTGATCGGAGTGTTCGGTAGCTGCCTTGGTGTTCGGGAAGGAAATGTCCTAAACGACTTTAACCCCTTTCATACTCGGGGTGTCGTTACAACTGGTGGCAGCAGTGGGATCATTCCCACAGCCCAGAAGGACAGCTACAAGAGGACACAGGACAATGGAAGCACAGTATGAACAGCTAAAGCTCTCTTCCCTCAAGAACTTACTGGAGAACCGGGGGCCGACCGGCCAACAACCGTAAGAAGAGGGACATTATCGCAGAACTAGTTGAAATGGATAGAGCCGAAAGACCCAACATAACCGAAAGGCCCAGCATAACAGACAGGACACCCGAAGAGGCATGGTTTGATCGGGCTGTTAAAATAAGACTGGCACATTATGGTCTTAACCCTACAGCGGAGATCATAGACCTAGTTATAGTGGCTGTGGATGCAGATTGGCTACAGCAAAGAGGTGCTGCAGCAGCAGCAGAAGTCACAGCAGCACCAACTGAAAGGAGAGGAGAGGTACAGATACCAGCCACCATGGAAGAGGAATTCAGAAGGAGGTTGCGAGAGATGCAGATACAGCATAGAGGGCCAGTATTAGAGCAGGTCCTGCTGGGATGGTCTGATTCTATCCGATGCGAACTCTGGAGGGAAGCGCTAGCTCTCGAGCAGCAACACCAGGGAAGTGCTCTCCCCTCCATCCATGTAAGGTACCGGTCGCAATATAAAGTACGAATGTTGTTATAGGGGGAACAACCGAAGCAGGAGTGGACAGCTGAGTTAAGCAGGCTGATCCAGGCAGAGATGCCTTTGGATGAGAGCTACAGAGCCCTCCGGTGGTATGTAGCCCAAGAGTGCCCATGGTCAGCGCATGGCAGCCCCACGGAAGGCTTTGATTATGATGGCCTGGGATTGTTGTATTGGAGGCTGTCCAGGAACCCTGACTTTGGGAGTGATCGGGAGTGGCGTTTTGAGGAAATAATGGAGCACAGAGAGCGAAGACTGAATGTCTCAGAAGGGCACTGGGCACAGTAAGATTTGGAGTTTCTGGCCGTGCAGGAATGGGAGCTAGAGATCACCTACAGACAGCTGCTAGACTCTGCTCAGCAGCAGGGTGGGGCTTCCTTTGCCTGGGACTATCAGGAAATACCAGTTGACAACTCCGAAATCCTGGCTGAAGAATCAGCAGTGGAAAATCTGGAGATTGCCATCCCCAAAGCTGAAGTGCTGACAACAGGGCAGAGTTCTGCTAACCTCTGCCCAGCACTGATAGCATCTTCTGGGTTCCACGTGTGACAGACTCACCCGGGACAGAGGCTATTGGAGGGGACTAATGAATTCCATAAGTACTTAAAAAGTAAAAAGTTTATTTCGACAATCCCTCATTTGTCGATCTATATAACTTTATAACTTTAAAAAAATAAGAAAAATTATTGGGAATTCCTCAGGTATGTTCTCACTGATGTTGTTGTTTAATGTTTGGATCGCAGGCGCTGCCAGTCCACGTGCCCCCTATCTACTGTGAGAGGGGGAGTTAATCCCAAGTGTAGACCATCGTAAGTCACACAGGTGCTGCTCATGCCTCCCCCTCTATGTATTTGGGGGTTTACGGTTACTGATCGGGGGTTCTGATGGTTGGACCTGATGGTGGAGGCTTCTCATAGAATTGCAAATCCAGAGGACACAGCTATACGTATATTCTTGGTAATTATGTCCAAAAAATCCTTACCACGTACAATTGTATCTTCTTGTCACAACTATATATATATTATTAGTGTTGTTTCATGTATACAAAATTCTCCCACAGCACATGCATTTCCTCTGAAGAAGACCCGATGGGGTCGAAACGCGTCAGGACCATCCAAGCGCTTATTTAACATATCATTTATGTATAGCCTGTTGTACACTTCTGTGCCCATTTCATAGTTCCATGTATACAGTTCATGTTTTTACTCTGATGTGCCATGAATAAATAAAGCTATTTTTATATCTACAACATTTTTTGTTGTTTGCTGCCGCCAAAGCCCCGTTACCAGTTGGGGGTCAATTCCTGTTTTACGATTTTGGTGTGGGCAGCTCCCCCCTCTCCCAGGTGTCTTTTCCCTCTTTTTGAATGTGAGCCTCTTGCCAACAGATTATGGTCCCTGGATTTTAAGGGAACAATACTCTGCAAGGTGAATTAGAAACCCAGTCTGATCTGTACTAATCAGACTCAATTGTGTATATATGTATATATTGTATGTTGTCTCATTCTGTTGTGGACTCTTTGCTGTGGTCATTTTGGGATGTGTGTCCCTGTAGAGCAGGGGTCTCAAACTGGTGGCCCTCCAGCTGTTGCAAAACTACAAGTCCCATCATGCCTCTGCCTGTGGGATTCAAGCTTGTACCTGTTAGCCTTGCAATGCCTCATGGGACTTGTAGTTTTGCAACAGCTGGAGGGCCGCCAGTTTGAGACCCCTGCTGTAGAGGGAGGGGTGGATTCCTTCAGCAGCCCCCCTGCTGATAAGACTGATTCATAATGCTGGGACAAATACTGTTAGGAGATGCTGATGTCAATTCCAGCCACCTGTCTGTCTGTTGCCTGCTAGAATGTGTTTATAGTAAATAAGTCTAGTATGGGATCTAAGAGTCATTAGATCCCCATTGTTGTTTGTGTTAATTAACTCTGCTATTGTGTGAAGAAGAGTTCTGTGTTGATTTGTGACAATTTTTATTGTGTTTTCTGAGCTACAAGACGACCAGTCTGGCCTAAAGGTCATGACTGAGTCATCTAGGCTGTCTAAAGGGATTAGTTAATTAGCCCATGTTAATTAGGTTTCTGGTCACAGGTGTATGTTCAGAGTAATATGAGCAGGAGGTATGCACCTCCTCTTTTACTGTATAAAAGAGCCTGTATTCCTTTCAATAAAAGAGATTCCTGGTTGAACTTGCATACAGCCTGCCTGCTGTTTATTCTGAGCTATCACAACTGGATTCGAACGGCACATAGCTGTAGTTCGATTCCCGGAGCATCGGATGACTGAGCCATCAGACGTTGCGATCTGCAATCTGATTCAATA
This sequence comes from Aquarana catesbeiana, assembly GCF_042186555.1. Classification (NCBI taxonomy): domain Eukaryota; kingdom Metazoa; phylum Chordata; class Amphibia; order Anura; family Ranidae; genus Aquarana; species Aquarana catesbeiana. The sequence continues at coordinate 46,720,931 of NC_133329.1, forward strand.
GCCACAGAGGAGTGTTGGGAGAGTGGAACCGAGCGAGCAGGGGCTCGTTACACCACGGACATGAGATTGTGAACTTCTATCCCCAGACACCAGTTATAGAGATTGGGGATTTGATAGACTGTTCTGCTGAAGAAGAACAACCTGGTGAGCCTCCAGCAGAAGAGCTGGTATCAGGGCCAAACTTCAGTGTGCTCTGCCAAGCACCAACAGCAGCATTTGTGGAGTTACCAGAGATTTCCCCAGCTGAAGCGATGGCCACCGGACAGAGGGTCCTAGACCTCTGCCCCACACCTATGGCAGTTCTGGAGGCCCAGGGTGAGGAGGTGGTGGTCACTCCCGAGCAGAAGATCAGGACCCAAGGAGAGAATGCAATCTGCACCTCACAACTACAGCTTGAGCTGATATCAGTAGATGGGACTTCAGTCTCCACTTGTATACCCCAGGGATGCTGGGCAGTCGGCCCATATACCCAAAAGCATGATGGAGTGAGCCCAGTCACCCTGTCTTCTCTCCAGTGGCTGAAAAGACTCCATGGAGAAGGGCCAGTCCAGGCCTCTCCCCAACGGAGGGCGTGTTCTCTGAGAGAGGCAGAGGTTGGATGGGTAAGTAGTGCTCTGTTTGGGACGATTTATTTGGGGTACTGTGTGGATACCGGCATTGAGGGACTGGAACCAGAGGCGGCTCTCTAATTAGGCGAAATAGGCGGTGGCCTTAGGCCTCGCAGTCATAGGGGCCTCGCACAGCTGAATTGTTTACCTAATTAGAGAGCCGCCCCTTCCAGCAGCAGAGGTATCCGCCATCACACAGTCCTGAGTCCCCTCGTTTTGTTACAGGGAGAGATAACAGGCTGCGAGTGAGATGTGTGATAGGAGCTCACGTACATCTCCGGATCACAGACAGGGAGAGCCGCTCAGCATAGCCTGTTCTGACAGATCTCCCCCCTCCCCCTTCTGCCCGCACAGCCAGACAGAAGAGGAGAAAGAGCTTCTGCTCCTCCTCCTCCCACCCTCTCCTCCTGTGTCTGCCCCACCCACTCTCCTCGGCAGTGTTCTCTGCTCTGCCTCAGAGAAGGAGATGTGTGGGCGGGAAGATTCAAGCTGAAGAAGAAAACAGAAAAGGAAAAGGGAAGTCTGATCCATCCATGCAGTCCCTCCTGCCTCCCAGTGAGTACACTGATGTAGGGGATGCTTTCTTTCTTTCTTTCTTTCTTTCTTTCTTTCTTTCTTTCCTTCTTTCTTTCTTTCTTTCTTTCTTTCTTTCTTTCTTTCTTTCTTTCTTTTTCTTTCTTTCTTTCTTTCTTTCTTTCTTTCTTTCTTTCTCTTTCCATCCATCTTTCTTTCTCTTTCCATCCTTCTTTCTTTCTCTTTCCTTCTTTCTTTCTCTTTCCTTCTTTCCTTCTTTCTTTCTCTTTCCTTCTTTCTTTCTCTTTCCTTCTTTCTTTCTTTCTCTTTCTTTCTTTCCTTCCATCTTTTTTTCTCTTTCTTTCTTTCCTTCCATCTTTCTTTCTCTTTCTTTCTTTCCTTCCATCTTTCTTTCTTTTTCTTTCCTTCCATCTTTCTTTCTCTTTCTTTCCTTCCATCTTTCTTTCTCTTTCTTTCCTTCCATCTTTCTTTCTCTTTCTTTCCTTCCATCTTTCTTTCTCTCTTTTTCTCTTTCCTTCCTTCCTTCCTTCTCCACCCATCCCCCTTTATTTCTCTCTTTGTGACAGCCTACCAGAATAGGTAGGATCTGTGAGAGCAGCTTCCCTGTGCAGCTCTGCTTGAGGAAAATATATCTTTATTATGCCCACTTACCTACCCCCTGTACTGTCCACTTCCCTATACTGTACACTCCTAATACAGTTCATTTTCATCCCTTGAATTATTTTTCCCATTATGGGAGTGAGTGGGGCCTCATGTCTAAGTTTTGCCTAAGGCCTCACAAAGTCTAGAGCCGCCTCTGACTGGAACTATGGACTAACTTCGGAGTCAACCTGTCTGGGGTCTCCTCCTGTGTTAGTCTCCTGCCAAAAGGGGAGAAACGTGACAGACCCAGCCGGGACAGAGGCTTTTGGAGTGGACTGAATGCCAGCCTCTTGCCGACCGATTATGGACCCTGGCATTTGGGGAAACGGTGCTCGTTGTGAGCTGTATGCCTGGGGACCCTGGAAGTAATGTTACTTTGGATTCAAGTCCATGTCCCCCGCTCCATTGTCATTGGACAGTTTAACCCGCCCTCTTTTCCAAGGGTGGGGGGAAAGAGTCTCTGAGTTATTTTATCTGTTGTGTCCATGTGTGATAATAAAGGAGTTGATTCCTGGTTGACCCTCAAGACAGAGCTTTGTCTCGTATTTGGGGGATAGTTATTCGTATAGGTTTCTTGTTCGGCTGATCGGAGTGTTCGGTAGCTGCCTTGATGTTTGGGAAGGGAATGTCCTAAACGACTTTAACCCCTTTCATACTCAGGGTGTCATTACACTGACCAAAAATTGGAAATATTTATACAGTGCTGTGAAAAAGTATTTGCCCCCTTCCTGATTTTTTTTTTTGCTTATTTGTCACACTTAAATGATTCAGATCATCAAACAAATATTAATATTACACAAAGATAACCCGAGTAAATACAAAATGTAGTTTTTAATTGCGGATTTCATTTATTAAGGGAAAAAAAGCTGTCCAAACCTGCCTGGCCCTAAGTGAAAAAGTAATTGCCCCCCTAAAAACAACAACTGGCAGCAACAACTGCAATCAAGCGTTTGCGATAACTGGCAATGACCCTTTCACATTGCTGTGGAGAAACTCTGGCCTACTCTTCTTTGCAGAATTGTTTTCATTCAGCCACATTGGGGGTTTTCCAGCATGAACGGCCTGTTTATGGTCATGAAAAAGGAAATGTCAACAGCACACCAGGATCTCCAAAATTGGTCCAAAACTTTAATCACATAGTATCAAAAAGTGATGTTTCGGAGTCACGCAGGGCCCCTTCTTCAGGTCACATGCCTAAAAAAGGGGTCCTGCGTGGTTCCGAAATGTCGCATTTGCTTTTTGATACTATGTGATTAAAGTTTTGAACCCATTTTTGGAGATCCTGGTGTGCTGGTGACATTTCCTTTTTCATAATTGCATTCGGTTCAAGCCGGTCAGTGGCGGCTGGTGCTCAAAATTTTTTTTTTTGGGGGGGGGGGCACACACTGAAAAATTCTGAAAAAAAAAACCCATCACTTGCAGCCTCACTGTACCATCAAACGCAGCCACTGTGTCATCAAATGCTGCCACTGTGCCATCAAACACTGACACTGTGCCCATCAAACGCTGCCACTGCGCCCATCAAACGCTGCCACTGCGCCATTAAATGCTCCCACTGTGCCCATCAAATGCAGCCACTGTGGCACATCAAATGCTCCCACTGTGCCATCGAATGCTGCCACTGTGCCCATCAAATGCTGCCACTGTGCCCATCAAATGCTCCCACTGTGCCATCAAATGCTCCCACTGTGCCCATCGAATACAGCCACTGTGCCCATCAAATGCTCAAACTGTGCCTATCCAATATAGCCACTGTTCCCGTTCACCGTCTGCCCGGGACTTACCCTGTCTTGGTGGAGCAGCGGGTGATGGTGGCGGGCGTTCTCGATGTCTCTTCCTGTCCTCTCCTATCATTGGATGCCTGATAGGCATCCAATCACAGCACTGGGTATCAGACCCAAGCACCTGATTAGCAGAGAGTGTACCCTTATGGACGCACCGCCACTGTCAAGCACCCAATTCAATAATACAATTGTTTGTGCAGGAACGTGTGCATTGGGAATATTGCATTGGCTGTTTATGGTCATGCCACAGCATCTCAATTGGATTTAAGTCCAGACTTTGATTAAGCCACTCCAAACCTTAATTTTGTTTTTTTCGAGCCATTCAGAGGTGGACTTGCTGGTGTGCTTTCGGATCACTGTCCTGCTGCAAAACTCAAGTGTGCTTGAGCTTGAGATCTGGAACTGATGGTTGGACATTCTCCTTCAGGATTTTTTTGGTAGAGTGCAGAATTCATGGTTCCATCAATTATGGTAAGTCGTCCAGGTCCTGAAGCTGCAAAGCAGCCCCAGACCATCACACTAACACCACCATGTCTAACTGTTGGTATGGTGTTCCTTTTATAAAATGCTGTGTAATATTTGCCCAAAAGTCTTTGGGATGATCAAGATTTTTTTGGCAAATGTCAGAGGCGCCTTAGGGGGAGATTTACTAAAGCTAGTGCACACAAATTTGGTGCAACTGTGCATAGCAACCAATCGGCTTCTAACTTCAGCTTGTTCAATTAAGCTTTGCCAATAAAACCTAGAAGCTGATTGGTTACTATGCACAGTTGCACCAAATTCTGTGTGCACCAGTTTTAGTAAATCAACCCCTGTGTGTTCTTTTTGGTCAGCAGTGGCTTTGGCCTTGGAACTCCCCCATGGAAGCCATTTTTTCTCAGTCTCTTTCTTATTGTTGAATCATGAACACTGATCTTACCTGAGGCAAGTGAGGCCTGCAGTTCTTTAGATGTTGTTCTGGGTTCTTTTATGACCTCCTGGATGAGTCGTCGTCATGCTCTTGGAGTAATTTTTGTAGACCAGCCACTCCTGGGAAGGTTCGCCACTGTTCCAAGTTTTCCACATTTGTGGATAATGGCTCTCCCCGTGGTTGGCTGGAATCCCAAAGCCTTAGAAATGGCTTTTAACCCTCTCCACATGTGTGGCTTTTTTAGATCTTTTAGCATGCTTCACTTTGTCAGACAGCTTCTATTTATGTGATTTCTGGATTCTACAAGTCTGGCAGTAATCAGGCCTGGGTGTGGCAAGTGAAATTTAACTCAGCTTTCCAAAAAATGTGATTAATTACAGTTCATTCACGATTTAGCAAGGGGAGGTAAATACTTTTTCACACAACTGTAAGTAGATTTTACATCCCTGCACAATGGAGCTTTGCATTTAACTCCCTTTATAAGGCTTTAAACTGTGTCAATCACTGGGAATTGTCACAAAAAACTGCATTACATTGGTATCTCACCCCTCATCTTATTTCAAAATGTGTGCTACACATATTTGAAATTAATAAAAACTAATGAAAAAAAAAAAAAATCTCAAAAACTGATTGTTTCTGCTTTTAAACAAATGATAAAACACTTATTCATTTGATATATTACCCTGTGAAAATCTTTCAGATACAGTTTGAAGACCTTTTAAGTCACCTTGTTTAGATTTCTTAGTCTTTGCTGCAGCTTGCTTTTCTTTTGGTCTGCCTTCATCTTGATTTATAGAATCCTGCTGCACATCATCCTGCTCACAGTCGATGAGCCGATTGGAAGATGTTCTATCAAAATCAAAACCAGCGACAAATTGTAATAACATATTAAGCTACATTGTTTTTTTGGATATACTAGTAAATAAAATAGGTGATGGATAGCAGAGGTTAAAAGTTGCATGGGTTAGTGTTCACAAATTTTGTCCCTAGGGTTGTGGTCAGTTGAAGAAAAAATGCTCCTAAGCAGTGTTAATTTCGTAGACGAAGACATTTTCGTCATCATTTTCGTCAGCTGCGTGTTTCCAATGCCGTAAATTATGTGAAAATGACCCCACATTTTTCATCAATTGACAAACTATGACGAAAACTAAACAAATAAATGAAAACGGAATGAAAATGTGAGGAAGGGACGTTTATCCATGCGAACTTACGGTTTCCTCGGAGCTCCGCCTATAAAGCCTGCGAGTGTTTCCCCTCTCAGCAAGCAAGGTAGCCACCATGGTGTGGCATGCTTAGCACTGTGCAGCATTACAGTCCTCATCAGATTGTCCAGAAAGTCTGTGTAGTTTTTTTACTCCAGGAGTATATTATGATTTTAGAAATAGTAGAGAAATGCCTAAAAAATTGAACTTTCGCTTTAAGGGAAGATGTCCCCCTGACATGCACCATTTGGCATGTCATTTTTTTTTTGGGGGGGGGGGGCGGAAACCCTCTGTTTAGAGGGTTCCAGCTCCCACTTCCTCCCGGGGCACCGCAGTGCCGGAAGGAAGTTCACCTCTCTCCCCTCCCTCTCGGCAATCATCTGGGACACGTCACAGGTCCCAGAAGATTGCCCAGCCAATCATGATGCGTAGCTCGCTCATGCGCAGTGTGTGCCCAGATGTGAAGCCACAGCCAGGCGCCCACAGTCACAATGCCGCAGAGAGCAGGAGGAGACGAGTGGGGCTTTGTATGCCCACATCGCTGGAACCTGGTAAGTGTCCGATTTTTTTGCACTTTTTGTAGCTGCTGACTTTTATATTGGTGGAACTCCGCTTTAAAGTGGATGTAAATCCTCTCCTATACCCAGTGAAGTGAACATCCTCAGATGATACACAGAGATGAAACAAATCTCCCTACATAAGTTTTACATGTATATCTGCTGTCTTCAGCTTTATATACTGTTTAGAAAGTGAACATCGTGTTAGAAATTTTTCTGTTCCACCACTGGGTGTGGAGTCTTGGCATCAGGGCCGGCCTAAGACATTGTGCCGCCTGTAGGGCCGGCCCTATGATGGGACCCGGTGGTACCATGGGTACCGACCGGCACTTTCAGGGGGGGCGGCAAACTGATGCCTGCCAGCCAGCCCATTCCGCCTGCTCCGCTGCCTGTGAGGAGCCTGGCGCCGCTGCTGTTAGTGGTGACAGGAGCAGGTGGGCGGAACACTCTCAGCGGGGGGGAGCAGTCAGCGAGTGAACAGGCAGGGGAACAGAGAGAGGATGTCATCTCTCACCACCCGCCCTGCATCACTGCAGTTCTGCCCTCACTGTGCGACCGCGGGCAGATCATCTCTCTGCTGCCTGCCTTCACTCTGGGACACAGCAAGTGACAACATGTGGCAAGTGACCATCCGCAACGTGTGGCAGGTGACGTGGCAAGTGACAATCCGCAATGTGTGGCATGTGATGTGGCAAGTGACCATCCGCAACGTGTAGCAGGTGACGTGGCAAGTGACATCCACAACGTGTGGCAGGTGACGTGGCAAGTGACATCCACAACATGTGGCAGGTGACATGGCAAGTGACAATCAGCAACGTGTGGCATGTGATGTGGCAAGTGACCATCCGCAGCGTGTAGCAGGTGACATGGCAAGTGACAATCCGGAACGTGTGGCATGTGATGTGGCAAGTGACAATCCACAATGTGTGGCAGATGACAATCCGCAATGTGTGGCAAGTGACAATCCGCATCTGGTGAATCAAAACTGTAAGTACAAACACACATCACAAGTTGTATGAGACATGAGAGCCTGAGAGGGACTTGCCTTGCCCAGCCCTGATTAACCACTTAAGGACCAGAAGGATTTATCCCCTTAATGACCGGGCCATTTTTTGCGATCCGTCACTGTGTCGCTTTAACTGAAAGTTGCGCGGTCGTGCGACGCTGTACCCAAATAAAATCAATGTCCTTTTTTTTTCCAACAAATATAGCTTTCTTTTGGTGGTATTTGATCACCTCTGCGATTTTTATTTTTTGAGCTTTAAACAAAAAAAGAGCGACAATTTAAAAAAAATAAATAAACAATATGTTTTACTTTTTGCTATAATAACTATCCAAAAAATAAATTAAAAAAAAAAATTTTCTTCATCAGTTCAGGCCAATATGTATTCTGATACATATTTTTGGTGCAAAAAACCCAGCAATTAGCGTGCATTGATTAGTTTGCACAAAAGTTATAATGTCTATGAAATAGGGTATAGATTTATGGGATTTTTTTTTTTTTACTAGTAATGGCATCGATCTGCGATTTTTAGCAGGACTGCGACATTGCGGCGACAGATCGGACACTTTTGACACATTTTTGGGACCAGTGACATTTATACAGCGATCAGTGCAAAAAAAATGCACTGATTATTGTGTAAATGTCACTGACAGGGAAGGGGTTAACATTAGAGGGTGATCAAGGGGTTAAATGTGTTCCCTGGGAGGTGTTTCTAACTGTAGGGGGAGAGGATTGACTGAAGGAGGAGAGTGATTGCTGTTCCTAATCACTAGGAACAGCAGATCTGTCTCTCCTCCCCTCTCAGAATGGGGATCTGTCTGTTTACATTGACAGATCCCTGTTCTGGCTCTCTGTGGAGCGATTGCGGGTGGCCACTCAAAGGTCCTTTTATACTCCTATAAACATGTGTAGAGCCATGACAGGTCCTCTTTATATTCCTTTACATGTATGGAGCCATTACAGGTTCTCTTTCTACCCCTATATACATGTATAGAGCCATGACAGGTCCTTTTACATTTCTATACACATGTAGAGAGCCCTGACAGGTCCTTTTATACTCCTATATACATGAAAAGAGCCATAACAGGTCCTCTTTGTACTTCTATATACATGTATAGAGCTATGACAGATCCTCTATATACATGAATAGAGCCATGACAGGTCCTCTTTATACTCCTTTATACATGTAGAGAGCCATGACAGGTTCTCTATTTACTCCTATATATATATGTATGGAGCCATGACAGGTCCTCTTTTTACTCTTATGAAAAGAGGACCTGTCATGGTTCTATACATGTATAGGAGTATAAAGAGGACCTGTCATGGTTCTATATGTGTATATGAGTATAAAGAGGACCCAGGACTGGTGTAAGGATTTTTGACACCCTAGGCGAAACCTAATTTTGCCGCCCCATTGGCTCCACCCCTGACTCCACCTCCTTTGCCCTGCCCATGTGACAGAAGGCGCCACTATACAGGAAGCATCGGCTCTGCTTCCTCTAGCGCTGGCTCCAGTACTGCGCTACACCTCTAATTACACTACCGGTCAGACTGAGTTAGTTACATGCTGCAGCCTGCAAAGCATGCAGATGCGGAGGGAAACCAGCGGCCGGGCGCCCCTAGGCAGCAGATCGCCCTAGGCGGCTGCCTAGTTTGCCTAGTGGTAGCACCGGCCCTGAGAGGACCTGTCATGGCTCTATAGATGTATACGAGTATAAAGAGGACCTGTCATGGCTCTATACGTGTATATGAGTATAAAGAGGACCTGTCATGGCTCTTTACATGTATATAGGAGTATAAAGAGGACCTGTCATGGCTCTATACATCTATATAGGAGTATGAAGAGGACCTGTCATGGCTCTATACATCTATATAGGAGTATGAAGAGGACCTGTCATGGCTCTATACATGTATATAGGAATATAAAGAGGACCTGTCATGGCTCTATACATGTATATAGGAGTATAAAGAGGACCTGTCATGGTTCTATACATGTATATAGGAGTATAAAGAGGACCTGTTATGGCTCTATACATGTATATAGAAGTGTAACCCCTTGGCGCTGACCGTACACATATGTGCGGCCCCGGGTTTAGGGGGTTATACTGGGATGATGCCCGCAGTTGCATGCATCATCCCGGTACCGTTTTTTAGAGCCAGTGATAACAACCGATGTGGCTAAAAGCCGCTCAGTTGTTATCCTGGAGGAGCGGGAGGGGACATCTCCCCCTCCTGCCGCCTTCCACCACTCTTACGGGGCCTCCCGTCCCACAGGGAGACGCGATCCGCCACTTTCGGCGGCTAGAGGCAGACTGGCACAAAGCCGGAAACGGCTTTGTTTCAGTCTTCCCTCTGTAAACACGGAAGTGACGGCACAACGTCACTTCCGGTTTACTCGATAGCCAATGGCGCCGGTTTAAAAAAAAATACAGTAGTCATAATCGCTGTTGTCGGCGATCTGAATACTTTGTAGTGCAGAGGAGGGATTTGGGGTCTTTTAGACTCCCGATCCCTCCATAAAGAGCACCTGTCACCACCTATTACTGTCACAAGGGATGTTTACATTCCTTGTGTCAGCAATAAAAGTGATCAATTTTTTTTTAAAACACAACGTAAAAAAATAAAATAAATAAGAAAAAAAATTTTTTTTTAAAAAGCGCCTTCCCAGCGAGCTTGCGCAGCAAAGAAAACACATACGTATGTCGCGCCCGCATATGTAAACGTTGTTCAAATCACACATGTGAGGTATCGTTGCAATCATCAGAGTGAGAGCAATAATTCTAGCACTAGACCTCTAGCACTAAACTCTAAACTTTTAACCGTTAATTTTTTTTAAATCGTCGCCTATGGAGATTCTTAGGTACCGTCGTTTGTCGCCATTCCACGAGTGTGCGCAATTTTAAAGCGTTACATGTTTGGTATCTATTTACTCGACGTAACACCATCTTTCACATCATACCAAAAAATTGGGATAACTTTACTGTTTAGTTTTTTTAAATTCATGAAAGTGTCTTTTCCCCCAAAAAGTTGTGTTTGAAAGACCGCTGCACAAATACCGTGTGACAAAATATTGCAACAATCGCCATTTTATTCTCTAGATTCTCTGCTAAAAAATATATATATAATTTTTGAGGGTTCTAAGTAATTTTCTAGCAAAAAATATAGATTTTAACTTGTAAGCAACAGATGTAAAAAAATAGGCTTAGTCATGAAAGGGATAAAGAGGACCTGTCATGGCTCTATACATGTATATAGGAGTATAAAAGGACCTGTGTCCGACGGCCACCCGCGATCGCTCCACAGAGAGCCAGAACGGGGATCTGTTAATGTAAACAGACAGATCCCCATTCTGACAGGGGAGGAGAGACAGATCTGATGTTCCTAGTGATAAGGAACAGAGATCTCTCTCCTCCTCTTGTCAGTCCCACCCCCCCCCCCCCCCCACAGTTAGAAACACCTCCCAGGGAACACATTTAACCCCTTCCCTGCCAGTGACATTTACACAATGATCCGTGCATTTTTATAGCACAGATCGCTGTATAAATGTCAATGGTCCCAGAAAGGTGTCAAAAGTGTCCGATCTGTCCGGCGCAATCCCGCTAAAAATCGCAGATCGCTGCCCTTACTAGTAACAAAAATAAAAATAAAATAAAAATGCCATAAATCTATCCCCTATTTTGTAGACGCTACAACTTTTGCGCAAACTAATCAATGTACGCTAATTGCGTTTTTTTACCAAACATGTAGAAGAATACATATTGGTCTGAACTGATGAAGAAATATTTTTTTGGGGATATTTATTATAGCAAAAAGTAAAAAAATATTGTTTTTTTTTTTCAAAATTGTCGGTCTTTTTTGTTTACAGCGCAAAAAATTAAAACCGCACAAGTGATCAAATACCACTAAAAGAAACCTCTATTTGTGGAAAAAAAAGGACGTAAATTTTGTTCTGGGCTCCAGTCCTCAGGAAGGATGTACTGGAAATGGAGCGAGTACAAAGAAGGGCAACAAAGCTAATAGTCTGGAAGATATTAGTTATGAGGAAAGGTTGCGAGCACTGAACTTATTCTCTCTGGAGACGATTGAGAGGGGATATGATTTCAATATACAAATACCGTACTGGTGACCCCACAATAGAGATAAAACTTTTTTGCAGAAGGGAATTTAACAAGACACGTGGCCACTCATTAAAATTAGAGAGGAACCTGACGTGATCGCTCCGTCATTTGTAAACAAACTGGTGTCACATCAGGTTCCTCTCTCCCTCTATGTACAGAGAGATCAGATGCTGCTGCAGCGCTGTGGGCGGGATGTGTACTGCCCACAGTGCTGATTTGTGCCCACTCCAGCCATTCAGCCAGCCATCCATCCATCTATACTCAGCCAGCCATCCATACTGAGCCAGCTATCCATCCATCCATAATCAGCCAGCCATCCATGCTCAACCAGCCATCCATCCACGCTCAGCCAGCCATCCATACTCAGCAATACTCATCCATCCATGCTCAGCCATCCATCCATACTCATCCATCAATCCATACTCATCAATCCATCCAATGTCAGCAATCCATCCATGCTCAGGAATACTCATCCATCCATCCATACTCATCCATCCATCCATACTCATCCATCCATCCATACTCAGCAATACTCATCCATCCATACTAATCCATCCATCCATACTCAGCCAGCCATCCATACTCAGCAATACTCATCCATCCATTCATACTCAGCAATACTCATCCATCCATCCATACTCAGCCAGCCATCCATACTCAGAAATATTCATCCATGCTCATCCATCCATCCATACTCAGCAATACTCATCCATGCTCATCCATCCATCCATACTCAGCAATACTCATCCATGCTCAGCCATCCATTCATACTCAGCAATACTTGTCCATCCATCCATGCTCAGCCATCCATAAACACTCAGCAATACTCATCCATCCATCCATACTCAGCAATACTCATCAATGCTCATCCATCCATCCATACTCAACAATACTCATCCATCCATCCATGCTCAGCCATCCCATCCACCCCATCCATACTCAGCAATACCCAGCCATCCCATCTGTACCCATCTATACCCAGCCCTACTCAGCTATACCCAGCCATCCCATCTGTACTCAGCCATCCCATCAATACTCAGCCATACTCAGCCGTACCCAGCCATCCCATCTGTACCTAGCCGTACCCAGCCATACTCAGCTGTACTCATTCATGCTCAGTCATCCCATCCATACTCAGCCATTCCCATCCACGGCTCATCAAACCCCATTCATGCTTATCCATGCTGTGTGTGTGTGCTAATATACCAATTTTGTGAAAAAAAGAAAAAAAAATCTTGATATTGCAAAGAATTGTGGGAAAAAAATTACAACTTCAAAAAACTCACCATGCCTCTTGCTAAATATCTTGGAATGTCTACTTTCCAAAAAGAGGTCATTTGGGGGGTATTTGTACTTTCCTGGCTTGTTAGGCTCGGTTCACACTGGGGCGACTTGTCAGGTGACCTAGTCGCCTGACAAGTCGCCTCCCGTTCTGTGCTATGAAACCGTTCTAATTGGAGCGACGCAAGTCGCTCCGACTTAGAAAAAGGTTCCTGTATTACTTTGGGGGCGACTTGGGGCGACTTGCATAGACTTCTATGCAGAAGTCGTCTCGCAAGTCGCCCCGCAGTCGTTTGCAGGTCGCCTCGCTGAGGCGACCTGCAAGTCGTGCCGCCCATGTGTGAACCGAGCCTCAGGGTCTCAAGAAATGAGATGGGCCATCAGTACATCAGGTGTGATCAATTTTCAGAGATTGGCACCATAGCTTGTGGACTCTAGAACTTTTACAAAGACCAAATAATATAACACGATTTGGGTTATTTTTGCCAAAGATATGTAGCAGTATAAATTTTGGTCAAAATTTATGAAGAAAAATTACTAATTAGCAAAATTTTATAACGGAAACTAAGAAAAATGCATTTTTTACAGAATTTTCAGACTTTTTTCTTTTAAAAGTGAAAAAATAAAAAATCCAGAGGTGATTAAATACCACCAAAAGAAAGCTCTATTTATGTAAAAAAAGGACAAAAATGTCATATAGCTTCAGTGTTGCATGACTGAGTAATTGTCATTCAGATTGTGAGAGCACCGAAAGCTGAAAATTGGTCTGGTTAGGAAGGAGGTTTAAGTGCCCAGTGGTCAAGTGGTTAAACTACGTAGAGGGCTCTTTACTGTAAGAGAGGCAAGGGTGTGGAATTCCCTTCCACAGGCGGTGGTCTCAGTGTGGGGCATCGATAGTTTCTAGAAACTATTAGATAAGCACCTGAACGACTGGAAAGTGACACGCCCTGAGCGTGTCACTTTCCACGTCACCTGCCACCAGATGTGGATTGTCACTTACCACATGTTGTAGATTGTCACTTACCATGGCGCCACCTGCCACACGTAGTGGATTGTCCCTTGTCACAACATCACTTGCCACATCACCTGCCACACATAGTGGATTATCACTTGCCATGACGTCACCTGCTACATGTTGCAGATTGTCATTTGCCACTTCACCTGCCACACATAGCGGATTGTTACTTGCTGTGTCCCAGAGTGAAGGCAGGCAGCAGAGAGATGATGTAATCTCTCTGCTGCCCACGGCTGCACAGTGAGGGCTGAACTGCAGTGATGCAGGGCGGACGGCGAGAGATGATGTCATCTCTCTGCTCCACCACCCGCCAGCCTGCTGATTGCCCAGCAAGCCCGTTCACCTGCCAACTGGCCCTCCCACCCGCTGACTGTTCTCCTGTTCTGCCCGCACGCTCCTGTCACCTCGGCGCCGGGCTCCTCACAGTGGGATAAGCAGCGGAGCGGGCTGCCTGGCGGGCAGCAATTTGCCGCCCCCCAGAAAGTGCCACTCGGGACCGATGGTACCATCGGATCCCATGGTAGGGCCGGCCCTGCTTGGCATACACCGGGTGACAGCTGATCGGAGGAAAGGCACACCACCACAACCCCTTTCCCTCCACATACACAGAGGAATGAAGAAACTTGCAGAGCTGTACTGTGAATAGACAAGCTCTCTGCTATTCTATCTCTAAGCACCATCCCTGACACAAATTTCCAGCTGCTTTTATCTTCTGTGTCAGAGAGCTTGTCAGAAGTTATCATGCTGATAATAGAGGAACACAGCAGCAGAAAGACACAGGACTCAGTGCTTTGGAGAGAGTTAAGCAAACACTGCAAACACTGATATATGTGCCCAGGTCAGATTTCATGAATCGGGTTTACATCCACTTTAAATAATGCATTAGGCTCGGTTCACACCTATGCAGTTTGCTTTTGATCCGTTTCTGCAGTGCTTTTTGCTGTACATTTTGCGTTTTTGCACACGTGTTTTTGACGTGTTTTTCAAGCTATATTTGATGCTGTTTGTGTTTTACTTTAAAAAAAAAAATGGCAAATTTGTTGTTGGGCACATTAACCACCTCCCTACCCAGCCATAGTCAAATGACGTCCACAGATGGGATCTCCCATCCTGGGTGGACGTCATATGACATCCTGGGATTCCCGGCCATCTAGGGGGCGGGCGCACGCGCCTGCCGCGCTGCTCGGCACCCGGTGCGTGTGCCCGGCGGCCGCGATGTCCGCCGGGTACCCGCGATTGCCCGTTAACTGGGCCGGACCGTGGATCTGTGTGTGTAAACACACAGATCCACGTCCTGTCAGTTGTGAGGAGAGCGATCTGTGTTCCCAGAACGGAGGAACACTGATCGGTCTCCTCCCCTTGTGCGTCCCCTCCCCCTACAGTTAGAATCATTCCCTAGGAAACATATTAACCCCTCCCCGCCCCCTAGTGGTTAACCCCTTCACTGCCTGTCACATTTACACAGTAATCAATGCAATTTTATAGCATTGATCGCTGTATAAATGTGAATGGTCCCAAAAATGTGTCAAAAGTGTCCGATGTGTCCGCCATAATGTCGCAGTCACGAAAAAAAATCGCGATCGCCGCTAAAAAAATAAATAAATATATATTTTTTAAAAAATGCCATAAATCTATCCCGTATTTTGTAGATGCTATAACTTTTGCGCAAACCAATCAATATACGCTTTTGCGATTTTTTTTACCAAAAATATGTAGAAGAATACGTATCGGCTGAAACTGAGGAAAAAAATTTTTTTTTTTTTTAAATTGGGATATTTATTATAGCAAAAAGTTAAAAATGTGTTTTTTTCAAAATTGTCGCTCTTCTTTTGTTTATAGCGCAAAAAATAAAAACCGCAGAGGCGATCAAATACCACCAAAAGAAAGCTCTATTTGTGGGGAAAAAAGGACCTCAATTTTTTTTGGGTACAACGTCGCACGATCGCGCAATTGTAGTTTAAAGTGCGACAGCGCTGAAACATAAAAATTGGCCTGGGAAAGAAGGGGGTGAAAATGCCCTGTATTGAACCGGTTAAAAACCGTAAAACATGTCAAAAATGCATAAAAACACACCAAAACCGCACTACATGCTTTTCTACAGTGTCTCAATTGAAGTCTACTAAAGAAAAAAGCACTGTTAACCACTTCAGCCCCCGAAGGATTTACCCCCTTAATGACCAGGCCATTTTTTGCGATATGGCACTGCGTTATTTTAACTGACAATTGTGCTGTTGTGCAACACTACCCAAACAAAATTGACGTCCTTTTTCCCCCACAAATAGAGCTTTCCTTTGGTAGTATTTGATCACCTCTGCAGTTTTTATTTTTTTGTGCTATAAACAAAGAACAACAATTATGAAAAAATAACTTTTTTTACTTTTTGCTATAATATATATCTAAATATATATATATATATATATATATATATATATATATATATATATATATATATATAAAAGACACATTAGTTCATTAGTTTAGGTCAATAAATATTCTTCTACATATTTTTGGTAAAAAATCGCAAATTGGAGTATGTTGATTGGTTTGCCCAAAAGTTATCGCGTCTACAAACTATGGGATAGATTTAGGGACTTTTATTTATTTTTGTTGTTTTTACTGTAATGGTGGCGATCTGCGTTTTTTAGCCAGACTGCGACATTGCGGCGGACATATCTGACTCCAAATGACAGTATTTGGGGACCAGTGACATTATTACATTGATCAGTGCTAGAAAAATGCACTGATTACTATGTAAATGGCACTGGCAGGGAAGGGGATAACACTAGGGGGCGATCAAGGGGTTAACTGTGTTCCCTGGGAGGTGTTTCTAACTGTAGGGGGGTGGGCTGCCAGGGACATGACAGAGATCACTGAAAACAGTAGATCTCTGTCATGTCATCTGTCAGAATGGGGAGCCACTGCACAGCTACGGCAGTTTGAGCCGGAGAGCCGACCTGCCACGTATAACGATGGCGGCTGGTCGGCAAGTGGTTAAAAAAGTCCAAAAATGCATAGATATGAACGTGTCCCATAGGAAACCATGTTAAATGGACTGTAGTGCGTTTCTGCAAAAAGCACCAAAACATGCATCGACGTGAACTGAGCCTTCCAATTTAACTAAACCCATTAAATTTTAGTGGACTATAATGTACTTTAGATTTTAGTCAACTAAATATGATTAAAACAATTCAGATTACTTATATAACTAAACTAAAATGGCATTTTGTTCAAAAGACTGTGACTAAAACTACCGTATATACTCGAGTATAAGTCGAATTTTTCAGCCCTTTTTTTTGGGCTGAAAGTGTCCCTTCGACTTATACTCGAGTCACCGCCGTCTGTCTGCATGATCAGCGTGTCATGCAGGCAGACGGCGGCTGGCGTGTGATGATACTGTTCGGCGGCTATTGCAGCTTTCAAAAGCCGCGCCTCCTGCTTGTCTGTGATAGGCTGAACAGCTGTCAGTGTACAGCCTATCACGGACATTCTCTCATCCTCGTCCATGGTATGAGAATGAGAGAATGTCCGTGATAGGCAGTCAGCGGTCAGCCTATCACAGACGAGGAGGAGGCGCGGCTTTTGAACTGTGGAATGGCCGCCGAACAGTATCATCACACGCCGGCCGCCGCTTGAGGATGGAGATCACCACAGAGAGGATGGAGATCACTACAGGGAGGCTGGAGATCGCCGCAGGGAGGCTGCACAGGACACAGGTAGGCTGCACATGCACACAGGACACATGCACACAGGACATGTACAGGACACACATGTACAGGACACACATGTACAGGACACACACACATGTACAGGACACATGCACAGGGTACAGGTAGGCTGCACAGGACACAGGGAGGCATACAGCTGCAGATGGGCATTGTTGACCCTCTGCATTTCTCACCCTCGTCTTATACTCGGGTCAATAAATTTTTCCCAGTTTTTTGTGGTAAATTAGGGGCCTCGACTTATACTTGGGACGACTTATACTCGAGTATATACGGTAAATGAAAATTTGACACCAAAATTAACACTACTCATAAGTTAGGGTTAGTGAAAGAAATCTATAAACTACATCCATGCAATAAGTAATCACATCCGTGGGTCAGAGAAAATGATGCTTTTTACTTACTGCCTTTGTTGCATCGTTGGTAACAAGAACCTAAGCACTTCATAATAACAGTACTTGGTCCTTGTGGATGACGTTGAACCACTCTCCCTTTCCTTCATTTGTTTATTAAATTCTCTTCGGAAAGTATCTGCAAAATTTCTCCATTTTTTGGGCACTGAACTTACTGGAAAAAACAATTACCAGTAATTTAATGAAAAAAATTAACAGCAAACAATGTAAAATGGCTTAATATGATTAGGTAATCACTTACTTATCTCCTCTTTGCTTTTGGAATTTAGTTTTTTCCAGTTTTTGATCACCTTACTTGCTACTTTTTCCCATAATTTCTTCTTCTTCATTTTCCTGTTACAGGTATCTTGAGAATTTTTGTTATATAAAGCAGGCCGGGCCTCAACCTCTTTGAAGAACATAATAGGATTCTTAACAAGTTCTTTCAAAGCTGTTATTGCTGTATAAAAAGTTGATAATTTTAGATTTATGCACTAATAATTCCCTGTATTGCTGTCAGTGAATGCAAGAACGAAAAAACATTGATGTCAGTGGTCACAATGAAAATTGGTGCTAATAGGCCACATTTATAACCCCCAGCATTGCTGTCACTCACCTCTTGAATAACCACAATTGTGACCTAATACACCTAATCCCTAGCCCTCACAATGAAAGCTCATGTCTGCTGCACTTACGGTACTTTCTTTAGCCATTTGAGCACAGCCAGGGTCTCATTTCAGCAGAATGCTGCTCTGTCACCTTCTGAGGGACCACACGCCATCTGCCAGAGGTTTTCCACAATACCAATGCTCGGGTGATCCCAGAAATACATCCCCTTGCATGCCATGTCATAATGTTGCTGATCATTGCTACAAGCTGCTATCCAAAAGTCATTTGTAGCTAAGCATTGCGATCAGTGCAACATTTCACAAAAACGCATTAGGAACAATTGTTGCTAGCACTTTTGCCACAAGGCTATAACACTGCTGAATCTCGATTGCTGAGTAATACAGCAACAAATGAGTTAAGCAGCCCATAGATGCATGCATTTTGTTTCGCTCAACCAGCTGTTGAATAAAAAAAACTGGCTAATTTTCCCATCCATGCACAGTCTCGACGTGTATGAGGCAATCCTCCCATTGACCTATTGTATTCTGACAATGAGAAACCTTCGCTGCCATCATAATACACTGATCAGTGCTGCCGGCTACAGCCTGCAACAATGATCAAGTGGGGAAAATCCGACAGGATGGTTGTACTGCAGTCAATCGGTAGATCAACACCTGTACAACCTGTACATACATGGATCAAAATTTGACGGGTCCTTGCTGAACCAGACACATTTTGATCCATCTATGGCAGGGGTGTCAAACTCAATTTCATTGTGGGCCGCATCAGCCTTACGGTTGTCCTCAAAGGGCCAGTTTTACAGTAAGATTATATAAACTTTGTGCAACCACGCCCCCCAGCAAACCACATTGAACGTTGGGTGTGGCCAGTTACAGTGGGAGGATCTTAAAGGGGCAATAAATACCAGGAGAATGTTATGTGTGGAGTTCAGGGGTGCGCTATGTACAGAGTTCAGGGGTGCGCTATGTACAGAGTTCAGGGGTGCCCTATGTACAGAGTTCAGGGGTGCGCTAGGTACAGAGTTCAGGGATGTGCTATGTACAGAGTTCAGGGGTTTGCTATGCATAGTGTGCAAAAATCAGCCCTTTTTCATAGGCTATTCACATCTCACTTTCACCCCTCCCCCTGGGTGCGAGGGCCACATGAAATGGCCTGGGGGGGCCGGATTTGGCACGCGGGCCTTGTGTTTGACACATATGATATATGGGCAGCTTTAGCTATCCCATAGAAAATAATTATGAGTTTTTCAGCAAGGAATCACTCTAACAAGGCAGGGGGTTGTTTGTGTGTGTGTTTTCAGTTACTTGTTGCAAAAAATCTCTCATGTGTCATCAGCCTTCGTTATTGTAAAGCTTTGTTTTTTTTCTTTGTTTTTTAACTACTAGCTGCCTGCCCACTGTCATATGACGGCGGGACGAGGCAGCTGTTGTTCTGGGCGGACGTCATATGACGTGATCGCCCTCCTGAGCCAGTAGGGGCGCGCGCGCGTGCCCGTCGCGCCGCTTGGGACCCAATGCGCATGTCCGGCGGCCGCGATGTCCGCTGGGCATCCGCGATCGCCGGGTAACAGAGCAGGACCGTGGATCTGTGTATGTAAACACAGATATCCACGTCCTGTCAGAGGAGAGGAGACCGATGGTGTGTCCCTGGGGACACCAATCGGTCACCTCCCCCAGCCAGTCCCCTCCCCCCACAGTTAGAATCCCTCCCCTAGGACACACATTAACCCCTCGATCACCCCCTAGTGTTAACCCCTTCCCTGCCAGTCACATTTATACAGTAATCAATGCATTTTTATAGCACAGATCGCTGTATAAATGTGAATGGTCCCAAAAATGTGTCAAAAGTGTCTGATATGTCCGCCGCAATATCGCAGTCACAATAAAAATCGCAGATCGCCGCAATTGCTAGTAAAACAAACAAACAAAAAAAATAAAAATGCTATAAATCTATACCCTATTTTGTAGACGCTATAACTTTTGCGCAAACCAATCAATATACGCTTATTGCGATTTTTTTTTACCAAAAATATGTAAAAATATACATATCGGCCTAAACTGAGGAAAAAATTTGTTTAAAAAAAATTGGATATTTATTATAGCAAAAAGTAAAAAATATTGTGTTTTTTCAAACTTGTCCCTCTTCTTTTGTTTATAGCGCAATAAATAAAGACCACAGAGGTGATCAAATACGACCAAAAGAAAGCTCTATTTGTGAGTAAAAAATGATAAAAATCTCATTACGGTGCAGTGTTGCATGACCGCGCAATTGTCATTCAAAATGCGACAGCGCTGAAAGCTGAAAAATGGCTTGGGCTGGAAGGGGGTGAAAGTGCCCTGTATTGAGGTGGTTAAATAACAAACATGTCATACTTACCTCCACTGTGCAGTTCGTTTTGCAAAGAGTAGCCCTGAACACCGACTTCGGGGGTCCTTTCTTAGCTGAAATCTTCATTGCCCTGCCTCAACCCCCCAATACTCTTGCAGCTGTGATCCTCTGATATGGAGGTTAATACGAGCTCCTTGTCACAGGCACTTGTCCAAACTGCTGACTTTGGCCGCCCTTTCCACCCCCATTCATAGACACTGTACTACAGCCTCCATCAGTAAAAATACTCTATTAGTGGAAAATGGGTTTAATGAATGAATGGTCTGTCTCCTCCATTCATACAGTCTCTATGAAAAGAGTAAACAGTGCACTGATTATCAGTGTAAATAATGTACTGACTGTCTTGCTGGTTAATGGCTCTCTTTTCCTCACACAAACACAGTGTGGGAGGAAACGACTGCCAATTCCCGGAAAGTTTGTTTACATGTGATCAGCTAATCACATGGTAAAGGGCTGCTATGAGTGGCCCTTCACCATGCTCAGTCACAGTGGGTGCTGGATGCATGGTCCAAGGAGCACGCAGGAGGCAGGGTTCTGGAAGGATGTCTGTCACGGAACGTCCCTCACTCCGCTTGAGTGCTTCCGTCAGTATACCGCTTCCTAAGTTCTGGAACACGAGCCCAATGGATCTGGCTATAGGAACCCCCAAGAACTAGACAACACCAGTCTTGGAGTACATCAGAACTAACCCTTTATTTGAGATCTCACACACATTTATACAGCAGGGATGACTCAAAGCTAACCTAATTAACATGAGCAAATTTACTAAAAAATTTACCCAGACCAGGTGACAGACTTGTGGGCACCGAGCTTCACAAAGTAGTATAAACACAATAGCTGGAGCTAATTACAACTAACAATACAAACAACAATCTATTTAACCTAATTAACATGAGCTCCAATAGGAGTCGTCCCGTCTCCTACATTGTATAGAGGACAATGTGAGCAGCTCATTCAATTAACATAAACACAGGTAGTTGATGACACCAGCATCTCCTCACAGGATGTGTCCCAACAGTATAATTCAGTCTTACCATTTTAATATGGCATATAAAGGGTTCCCAGAGTCTGTGTGTTTTGGGGGGACAAGGAGCTAATTCCAAAGTAACACCAACCCCAGGGTCCCCAGGCATACAGCTCACAGAGAGCACCATTCCCCCAAATGCTAGGGCCCATAATCAGTGGGCAAGAGGCTTGCGTTCAGTCCCCTCCAATAGCCTCTGTCCCGGGTGAGTCTGTCACAATGTCCATGCACGCCCTCCAAAAACTGGAAGCACAGGGCTCAGATGGAAGTGGGAGGAGGGAGGTCAGGGGGGGCTGTTTGTGGTTTCTTGCACTAGGGCCCTGAAGGTCCTAGGCAGTCAGCAAACTTAATGCATACAGTAACTTAAGCCCCTAAAATATCTGAAGGTACTCCTTACTATTATGTGCCCATATATGTGGCTAGGCTGTAAAAAAAAGTCACACATATAAGGCAGGGGCGTTGCTAGGTGGCAAAAAGACCAGGGGCTTCAGCCCGAAGTCCACGGCCGGCAACGGCGGGAGCGGGGGGAGGGGGTGTGAATGTGGCGCAGGCTTTTTTTTTGGCTGGGTGGTGGGGTTGTGTAGCGGGGGTAACCTCACTTGCTGGTTGCTGCCTGGGGCTTACCAGTGTGCCCATCAATGCTGACCAATAAATTCACTTGCCTGACACACTGACCATTACACTGACCTACAAACACTGACCTACATACACTGATCTACATACACGGACCTACCTGACCTACATACACTAACATACATACACTGACCTACCTGACCTACATACACTGACCTACATACACGGACCTACCTGACCTACATACACTGACCTACATACACGGACCTACCTGACCCACATACACTAACCTACATACACTGACCTACCTGACCTACATACACTGACCTACATACACGGACCTACCTGACCTACATACACTGACCTACATACACTGACCTACCTGACCTACATACACTGACCTACCTGACCTACATATACTGACCTACATACACTGACCTACCTGACCTACATACACTGATCTACATACACTGACCTACCTGACCTACATAGACTGACCTACATACACTGACGTACCTGACCTACATACACTGACCTACCTGACCTACATATACTGACCTACATACACTGACCTACATACACTGACCTACCTGACCTACATACACTGACCTACCTGACCTACATACACTGATCTACATACACTGACCTACCTGACCTACATAGACTGACCTACATACACTGACCTACCTGACCTACATACACTGACCTACATACACTGACCTACCTGACCTACATACACTGACCTACATACACTGACCTACATAGACTGACCTACATACACTGACCTACCTGACCTACATAGACTGACCTACATAGACTGACCTACCTGACCTACATACACTGACCTACATACACTGACCTACCTGACCTACATACACTGACCTACATAGACTGACCTACCTGACCTACATACACTGACCTACATACACTGACCTAAATACACTGACTTGCCTGACCTACATACACTGACCTACATACACTGACCTACCTGACCTACAAACACTGACCTACATACACGGACCTACCTGACCTACATACACTGACCTACATACACTGACCTACCTGACCTACATACACTGACCTACCTGACCTACATATACTGACCTACATACACTGACCTACCTGACCTACATACACTGATCTACATACACTGACCTACCTGACCTACATAGACTGACCTACATACACTGACGTACCTGACCTACATACACTGACCTACCTGACCTACATATACTGACCTACATACACTGACCTACATACACTGACCTACCTGACCTACATACACTGACCTACCTGACCTACATACACTGATCTACATACACTGACCTACCTGACCTACATAGACTGACCTACATACACTGACCTACCTGACCTACATACACTGACCTACATAGACTGACCTACATACACTGACCTACCTGACCTACATAGACTGACCTACATAGACTGACCTACATACACTGACCTACATACACTGACCTACCTGACCTACATACACTGACCTACATAGACTGACCTACCTGACCTACATACACTGACCTACCTGACCTACATACACTGACCTACATACACTGACCTAAATACACTGACTTGCCTGACCTACATACACTGACCTACATACACTGACCTACCTGACCTACATACACTGACCTACATAGACTCACCTACCTGACCTACATACACTGACCTACCTGACCTACATACACTGACCTACATAGACTCACCTACCTGACCTACATACACTGACCTACCTGACCTACATACACTGACCTACCTGATCTACATCCACTGACCTACATAGACTGACCTACCTGACCTAAATACACTGACCTACCTGACCTACAAACACTGACCTACATACACTGACCTACCTGACCTACATACACTGACCTACATACACTGACCTACCTGACCTACATACACTTACCTACATAGACTGACCTACCTGACCAACATACACTGACCTACGTACACGGACCTACCTGACCTACATACACTAACCTACATACACTGACCTACCTGACCTACATACACTGACCTACATACACGGACCTACCTGACCTACATACACTGACCTACATACACGGACCTACCTGACCTACATACACTAACCTACATACACTGACCTACATACACTGACCTACATACACGGAGCTACCTGACCTACATACACTAACCTACATACACTGACCTACCTGACCTACATACGCTGACCTACCTGACCTACATACAATGACCTACATACACTGACCTGCCTGACCTACATACACTGACCTACATACACTGACCTACCTGACCTACATACACTGACCTACCTGACCTACATACACTGACCTACGTGACCTACATACACTGACCTACATGCACTGACCTACCTGACCTACATACACTGATCTACATAGACTGACCTACCTGACCTACATAGACTGACCTACCTGACCTACATAGACTGACCTACATACACTGACCTACATAGACTGACCTACATACACTGACCTACCTGACCTACATACACTGACCTACATATACTGACCTACCTGACCTACATACACTGACCTACATACACTGACCTACCTGACCTACATACACTGATCTACATACACTGACCTACCTGACCTACATAGACTGACCTACATACACTGACCTACCTGACCTACATAGACTGACCTACATACACTGACCTACCTGACCTACATACACTGACCTACATACACTGACCTACCTGACCTACATACACTGACCTACCTGACCTACATACACTGACCTACCTGACCTACATACACTGACCTACCTGACCTACATACACTGACCTACCTGACCTACATACACTGACCTACATACACTGACCTAAATACACTGCCTTACCTGACCTACATACACTGACCTACATACACTGACCTACCTGACCTACATACACTGACCTACATAGACTCACCTACCTGACCTACATACACTGACCTACCTGACCTACATACACTGACCTACCTGACCTACATACACTGACCTACATACACTGACCTACCCGATCTACATCCACTGACCTACATAGACTGACCGACCTGACCTACATACACTGACCTACCTGACCTACATACACTGACCTACATACACTGACCTACCTGACCTACATACACTGACCTACATACACTGACCTAAATACACTGATCTACCTGACCTACATACACTGACCTACCTGACCTACATACACTGACCTACATACACTGACCTACCTGACCTACATACACTGACCTACTAAGACTGACCTACCTGACCTACATACACTGACCTACCTGACCTACATACACTGACCTACATACACTGACCTCCCTGACCTACATACACTGACCTACATACACTGACCTACCTGATCTACATACACTGACCTACATAGACTGACCTCCCTGACCTACATACACTGACCTACATACACTGATCTACCTGACCTACATACACTGACCTACCTGACCTACATACACTGACCTACTAAGACTGACCTACCTGACCTACATACACTGACCTACCTGACCCACATACACTGACCTACATACACTGACCTCCCTGACCTACATACACTGACCTACATACACTGACCTACCTGATCTACATACACTGACCTACATAGACTGACCTACCTGACCTACATACACTGACCTACCTGACCTACATACACTGACCTACATACACTGACCTACCTGATCTACATAAACTGACCTAAATACACTGACCTACCTAACCTACATACACTGACCTACCTAACCTACATACACTGACCTCCCTGACCTACATACACTGACCTACATACACTGACCTACCTGATCTACATACACTGACCTACATAGACTGACCTACCTGACCTACATACACGGACCTACCTGACCTACATACACTGACCCACATACACTGATCTACCTGACCTACATACACTGACCTACATACACTGACCTACCTGACCTACATACACTGACCTACATAAACTGACCTACCTGACCTACATACACTGACCTACCTGACCTACATACACTGACCTACCTGATCTACATACACTAATCTACATACTCTGACCTACCTGACCTACATACACTGACCTACCTGTCCTACATACACAGACCTACCTGACCTACATACACTGATCTAACTGACCTACATACACTGACCTACATACACTGACCTACCTGACCTACATACACTGACCTACCTGACCTACATACACTGACCACTGACCTACATACACAGACCTACCTGACCTACATACACTGACCTACCTGACCTACATACACTGACCTACATACACTGACCTACCTGACCTACATACACTGACCTTCCTGACCTACATACACTGACCACTGACCTACATACACAGACCTACCTGACCTACATACACTGACCTACCTGACCTACATACACTGACCTACCTGACCTATATACATGACCTACCTGACCTACATACACTGACCTACATACACTGACCTACCTGACCTACATACACTGACCTACCTGACCTACATACACAGACCTACCTGACCTACATACACTGATCTACCTGACCTACATACACTGACCTATATACACTGACCTACCTGACCTACATACACTGACCTACCTGACCTACATACACTGACCTACCTGACCTATATACATGACCTACCTGACCTACATACACTGACCTACATACACTGACCTACCTGACCTACATACACTGACCTACCTGACCTACATACACAGACCTACCTGACCTACATACACTGATCTACCTGACCTACATACACTGACCTATATACACTGACCTACCTGACCTACATACACTGACCTACCTGACCTACATACACTGACCACTGACCTACATACACTGACCTACCTGACCTACAAAGACTGACCTACATACACTGACCTACATAGACTGACCTACCTGACCTACATACACTGACCTACCTGACCTACATACATGACCTACCTGACCTACATACACTGACCTATCTGACCTACATACACTGACCTACCTGACCTACATACATGACCTACCTGACCTACATACATGACCTACCTGACCTACATACACTGACCTATCTGACCTACATACACTGAACTACCTGACCTACATACATGACCTACCTGACCTACATACACTGAATTACCTTACCTACATACACTGACCTACATGACCTACATACACTGACCTATCTGACCTACATACACTGACCTACCTGACCTACATACACTGACCTATCTGACCTACATACACCGAATTACCTTACCTACATACACTGACCTACATACACTGACCTACCTGACCTACATACATGACCTACCTGACCTACATACACTGACCTACCTGACCTAAATACACTGACCTACCTAACCTACATACACTGACCTACCTGACCTACATATACTGACCTACCTGACCTACATACACTGACCTACCTGACCTACATACACTGACCTTCCTGACCTACATACACTGACCACTGACCTACATACACTGACCT
Organism: Aquarana catesbeiana; assembly: GCF_042186555.1. Lineage (NCBI taxonomy): Eukaryota > Metazoa > Chordata > Amphibia > Anura > Ranidae > Aquarana > Aquarana catesbeiana. Next base: position 46,748,800 of record NC_133329.1, read on the forward strand.
ACATACGCAGACCTACCTGACCTACATAAACTGACCTACCTGACCTACATACACTGACCTACATACACTGACCTACCTTACCTACATACACTGACCTACCTGACCTACATACACTGATCTACATACACTGACCTACCTGACCTACATACACTGACCTACCTGACCTACATACACTGACCTACATACACTTACCTACCTGACCTACATACATGACCTACCTGACCTACATACACTGACCTACCTGACCTACATACACTGACCTACCTAACCTACATACACTGACCTACATACACAGACCTACCTGACCTACATAAACTGACCTACCTAACCTACATACACTGACCTACATACACAGACCTACCTGACCTACATAAACTGACCTACCTGACCTACATACACTGACCTACCTAACCTACATACACTGATCTACATACACTGACCTACCTGACCTACATACACAGACCTACCTGACCTACATAGACTGACCTACCTGACCTACATACACTGACCGACATACACTGACCTACCTGACCTACATACACTGACCTACCTGACCTACATACACTGATCTACATACACTGACCTACCTGACCTACATACACTGACCTACCTGACCTACATACACTGACCTACCTGACCTACATACACTGACCTACCTGATCTACATACACTAATCTACATACTCTGACCTACCTGACCTACATACACTGACCTACCTGACCTACATACACTGACCTACCTGTCCTACATACACAGACCTACCTGACCTACATACACTGATCTACCTGACCTACATACACTGACCTACATATACTGACCTACCTGACCTACATACACTGACCTACCTGACCTACATACACTGACCTACCTGACCTACATACACAGACCTACCTGACCTACATACACTGACCTACCTGACCTACATACACTGACCTACATACACTGACCTACCTGACCTACATACACTGACCTACCTGACCTACATACACTGACCACTGACCTACATACACAGACCTACCTGACCTACCTGACCTACATACACTGACCTACCTGACCTATATACATGACCTACCTGACCTACATACACTGACCTACATACACTGACCTACCTGACCTACATACACTGACCTACCTGACCTACATACACAGACCTACCTGACCTACATACACTGATCTACCTGACCTACATACACTGACCTATATACACTGACCTACCTGACCTACATACACTGACCTACCTGACCTACATACACTGACCACTGACCTACATACACTGACCTACCTGACCTACAAAGACTGACCTACATACACTGACCTACATAGACTGACCTACCTGACCTACATACACTGACCTACCTGACCTACATACATGACCTACCTGACCTACATACACTGACCTATCTGACCTACATACACTGACCTACCTGACCTACATACATGACCTACCTGACCTACATACACTGACCTATCTGACCTACATACACTGAACTACCTGACCTACATACATGACCTACCTGACCTACATACGCTGAATTACCTTACCTACATACACTGACCTACATACACTGACCTACATGACCTACATACACTGACCTATCTGACCTACATACACTGACCTACCTGACCTACATACACTGACCTATCTGACCTACATACACCGAATTACCTTACCTACATACACTGACCTACATACACTGACCTACCTGACCTACATACACTGACCTACCTGACCTACATACATGACCTACCTGACCTACATACACTGACCTACCTGACCTACATACACTGACCTACCTGACCTACATATACTGACCTACCTGACCTACATACACTGACCTACCTGACCTACATACACTGACCTTCCTGACCTACATACACTGACCACTGACCTACATACACTGACCTACATACACAGACCTACCTGACCTACATAAACTGACCTACCTGACCTACATACACTGACCTACATACACTGACCTACCTGACCTACATACACTGACCTACCTGACCTACATACACTGATCTACATACACTGACCTACCTGACCTACATACACTGACCTACCTGACCTACATACACTGACCTACATACACTTACCTACCTGACCTACATACATGACCTACCTGACCTACATACACTGATCTACCTGACCTACATACACTGACCTATATACACTGACCTACCTGACCTACATACACTGACCTACCTGACCTACATACACTGACCACTGACCTACATACACTGACCTACATACACTGACCTACATAGACTGACCTACCTGACCTACATACACTGACCTACCTGACCTACATACATGACCTACCTGACCTACATACACTGACCTATCTGACCTACATACACTGACCTACCTGACCTACATACATGACCTACCTGACCTACATACACTGACCTATCTGACCTACATACACTGAACTACCTGACCTACATACATGACCTACCTGACCTACATACGCTGAATTACCTTACCTACATACACTGACCTACATACACTGACCTATATACACTGACCTACATGACCTACATACACTGACCTATCTGACCTACATACACTGACCTACCTGACCTACATACACTGACCTATCTGACCTACATACACCGAATTACCTTACCTACATACACTGACCTACATACACTGACCTACCTGACCTACATACACTGACCTACCTGACCTACATACATGACCTACCTGACCTACATACACTGACCTACCTGACCTACATACACTGACCTACCTAACCTACATACACTGACCTACCTGACCTACATATACTGACCTACCTGACCTACATACACTGACCTACCTGACCTACATACACTGACCTTCCTGACCTACATACACTGACCACTGACCTACATACACTGACCTACATACACAGACCTACCTGACCTACATAAACTGACCTACCTGACCTACATACACTGACCTACCTGACCTACATACACTGACCTACCTGACCTACATACACTGATCTACATACACTGACCTACCTGACCTACATACACTGACCTACCTGACCTACATACACTGACCTACATACACTTACCTACCTGACCTACATACATGACCTACCTGACCTACATACACTGACCTACCTGACCTACATACACTGACCTACCTAACCTACATACACTGACCTACATACACAGACCTACCTGACCTACATAAACTGACCTACCTGACCTACATACACTGACCTACCTAACCTACATACACTAATCTACATACACTGACCTACCTGACCTACATACACAGACCTACCTGACCTACATAAACTGACCTACCTGACCTACATACACTGACCTACCTGACCTACATACACTGACCTACCTGACCTACATACACTGATCTACATACACTGACCTACCTGACCTACATACACTGACCTACCTGACCTACATACACTGACCTACATACACTGACCTACCTGACCTACATACACTGATCTACATAGACTGACCTACATACACTGATCTACCTGACCTACATACACTGACCTACATACACTGACCTACCTGACCTACATACACTGACCTACATACACTGACTTACCTGACCTACATACATTGACCTAGATAGACTGACCTACCTGACCTACATACACTAACCTACCTGACCTACATACACTGATCTACATACACTGACCTACCTGACCTACATACACTGACCTACCTGACCTACATACAATGACCTACCTGACCTACATACACAGACCTACCTGACCTACATACACTGATCTACCTGACCTACATACACTGACCTACATACACTGACCTACCTGACCTACATACACTGACCTACATACACTGACCTACCTGACCTACATACACTGACCTACCTGACCTACATACACTGACCACTGACCTACATATACTGACCTACTTGACCTACATACATTGACCTACATACACTGACCACTGACCTACATACACAGACCTACCTGACCTACATACATTGACCTACATACACTGACCTACCTGACCTACATACACTGACCTACCTTACCTATATACATGACCTACCTGACCTACATACACTGACCTACATACACTGACCTACATACACTGACCTACCAGACCTATATACACAGACCTACCTGACCTACATACACTGATCTATCTGACCTACATACACTGACCTACATACACTTAACTTCATACACTGACCTACCTGACCTATATACACTGACCTATATACACTGACCTACCTGACCTACATACACTGACCTACCTGACCTACATACACTGACCACTGACCTACATACAATGACCTACATAGACTGACCTACCTGACCTACATACATGACCTACCTGACCTACATACACTGACCTATCTGACCTACATACACTGACCTACCTGACCTACATACATGACCTACCTGACCTACATATACTGACCTATCTGACCTACATACACTGAATTACCTGACCTACATACACTGACCTACCTGACCTACATACATGACCTACCTGACCTACATACACTGACCTATCTGACTTACATACACTGAATTACCTTACCTACATACACTGACCTACATACACTGACCTACCTGACCTACATACACTGACCTACCTGACCTAAATACATGACCTACATACACTGACCTACCTGACCTACATACACTGACCACTGACCTACATACATTGACCTACATACACAGACCAACCTGACCTACATACACTGACCTACATACACTGACCTACCTGCCCTACATACACTGACCTACCTGACCTACATACACAGACCTACCTGACCTACATACACTGATCTACCTGACCTACATACACTGACCTACATACACTTCACTTCATACTCTGACCTACCTGACCTACATACACTGACCTACCTGACCTACATACACTGACCTATCTGACTTACATACACTGAATTACCTTACCTACATACACTGACCTACATACACTGACCTACCTGACCTAAATACATGACCTACATACACTGACCTACCTGACCTACATACACTGACCACTGACCTACATACACTGACCTACATACACAGACCTATCTGACCTACATACACTGACCTACATACACTGACCTACCTGGCCTACATACACTGACCTACCTGACCTACATACACTGACCTACCTGACCTACATACACTGACCTACCTGACCTACATACACTGACCACTGACCTACATACACTGACCTACATACACAGACCTATCTGACCTACATACACTGACCTACATACACTGACCTACCTGACCTACATACACTGACCTACCTGACCTACATACACTGACCTACCTGACCTACATACACTGATCACTGACCTACATACACTGACCTACATACACAGACCAACCTGACCTACATACACTGACCTACATACACTGGCCTACATACACTGGCCTACCTGACCTACATACACAGACCTACCTGACCTACATACACTGACCTACATACACAGACCTACCTGACCTACATACATTGACCTGCCTGACCTACATACACTGACCTACATACACTGACCTACCTGACCTAAATACACAGACCTACCAGACCTACATACACTGACCTACCTGACCTACATACACTGACCTACCTCACCTACATACACTGACCTACCTCACCTACATACACTGACCTACCCAACATACATACACTGACCTACATACACTGACCTACCTGACCTACATACACTGACCTACCTGACCTACATACACTGACTTACCTGTCATTCATACACTGACTTACATACACTAACCTACCTGACATACACTGACCTACATGCACTGACCTACCTGACCTACATACATTGACCTACCTAACCTACATACACTGACCTACCTGACATACACTGACCTACCTTAAATACACACACTGACCTACCTTAAATACATACACTGACCTACCTGACATACACTGACCTACATACACGGACCTACCTGACCTATATACACTGACCTACATACACTGACCTACCTGACATACATACACTGACCTACCTGACCTACATACACTGACCTACATACACTGACCTACCTGACATACATACACTGACCTACCTCACCTACATACACTGACCTACCTGACATACATACACTGACCTACCTGACCTACATACACTGACCTACATACACTGACCTACCTGACATACATACACTGACCTACCTCACCTACATACACTGACCTACCTGACATACATACACTGACCTACATACACTGGCCTACCTGACCAACATACACTAACCTACCTGACATACATACACTGACCTACATACACTGACCTACATACACTGACCTACTTGACCTACATACACTACCTGTCAGTGTATGTATGATCTACCTGACATACATACACTGACCTACCTGACATACATACACTGACCTACATACAGTGACCTATCTGACCTATATACACTGACCTACCTGACCTACATACACCGGCCTACCTGACATACATACTCTGACCTATATACACTGAACTACCTGACATACATACACTGATCTACCTGACATACATACACTGATCTACCTGACCTACATACACTGATCTACCTGACCTACATACACTGACCTACCTGACCTACATACACTGACCTACATACACTGACCTACCTGACCTACATACACTGACATACATACACTGACCTACCTGACCTACATACACTGACATACATACCCTTATCTACCTGACCTACATACACTCACCTACATACACTGACCTACCTGACATACACTGACCTACCAGACCTACATACACTGACCTACCTGACCTACTGTCAGGATAAATGGTAGACCAGACTGTGTGGACTGCACAGAGATAACCCAAAACACATGTAAGTGAATAGTGATATTTATTAAAATAGGTGATAATTCAGGAAATACAAACAGTGCAACACCAACACAACAAACCCACTACAAACAACGATATCTACAGCAAGGGGCAATACCGGAATCACAGATGTCAGCCAGGCCAGGGTCATACACAGCAGGTCAGCAAGAACAAGGGATATACCAGAGACATAAACGTTTAGCCAAGGTCATACACAGGAAGATCAGTAAATGAGGGACAGGGAACCAACAGGACAGAGCGGGGATGGATCGGGCTGAAGGGTACAGGAACACAGAAGGGATCGGGTCAGGATAAGCTCGGGCACAAGGTCAGATGCAGGCTCAGGATCGGGTAACAGGCGAACAAGGTCAGGGCTCAAGGAGAGAGATACCAAGGCAAGCATATGAGGGCTTGCCGGGTATTTATAGGATTGACTATGATTGACTTCAAGTCACACCTGAGCGCAGGGAGTGTTGTCTGCTCCATACTGCCAGGATCCATCCACTGGTGGACGTCAGTACTGCAGCCAAAAGATGAAATGACACCAGCAGGGAAATATTCTCCTGACAGTTCAACACTGCCAGGAGACACCTGCTGGTGGACCCCAGTACTGCATGCCAAATGATATATCTTACCAGCGGATGGATCCTTTCCTGACACCTACCTGACCTACATACACTAACCTACATACACTGACCTAACTGACCTACATAGACTGACCTACCTGACCTACATACACGGACCTACCTAACATACACTGACCTACCTGACCTACATACACTGACCTACCTGACCTACATACACTGACCTACCTGACATACATACTCTGACCTACATACACTGACCTTCCTGACCTACATACACTGACCTACCTGACATACATATACTGATCTACCTGAGCTACATACACTGACCTACCTGACATACATACACTGACCTACATACACTGACCTACCTGACCTACATACATTGACCTACATACACTGACCTGCCTGCCCTACTTACACTGACCTACATACACTGACATACATACACTGACCTACCTGACATACATACACTGACCTACATACACTGACCTACCTGACCTACATGCACTGACCTATCTGACCTACATACACTAACCTACCTGACCTACATACACTGACCTACCTGACATACATACATTGACCTACCTGACATACATACACTGACCTACATACACAGAGCTACCTGACCTACATACACCAACCTACATACACTGACCTACCGGACCTACATACACTGACTTACCTGACCTACATACACTGACCTAACTGACCTATATACACTGACCTACATACACTGACCTACCTGACCTATATACACTGACCTACATACTCTGACCTACCTAACCTACATACACTGACCTACCTGACCTACATACACTGACCTACCTGACCTCCATACACTGACCTACATACACTAACTAAAAGAGGTTAAAGCTGTTTAGGACATAACAATTCTGAACACAAAGGCAGCTACCGAACACTCCAATCAGCCGAACAAGAAACCCATACGAATAATTCTCCCCCAAGTACGAGACGAGGCTGTGTATTGAGGGTCAAACAGGAATCAGACCACACCAGTCTTGGAGTACATCAGGAATAGGCTTTTATTTGAGATTTCACACAAATATATACAGCAGGATGACAATACAAACTGTATCCAGAAACCTAATTAACATGAGCTTATTATCTAATCCTTTAGACAGCCTAAGTGACTAAGAGACATGACCTTTAGGACAGATTTGCCGTCTTTAAGCTCAGAAGACACAATCAACATTATCAACACAGAACTCCGTCATACAATAGCAAGGTTAATTAGTGTAACGAAACGTCCCACACTCCGCTTGAGTGCTTTTGTCAAGACAAGGCGATACTTGTTTAGCAGCTGAGATGGACTGTTTTATTTGAGATGACACACAAATATATACAACAGGCTTACAATAAAACTGTACCCATAAACCTAATTAACATGAGCTAGTTATCTAATCATTGACCCAGACTAGGTGACTCAGAGATATGACCTTTCAGGGTAACACATTACGTCTCCTAGCTCACTGACTATACAATACACTTTACCATAAACATCAACACAGAACTCCTTCATACAATAGCAAGGTTAATTAGCACAAACAACAATGGGTGAAATACTCTTAGAAGCTGTGGCAAGCCAGACTAGACTCATTTACATTATAGAAGACAACAGACAGGTGGCTGGAGTTGATGACATTAGCATCTCCTCACAGTATGTGTCCCAACAGTATGAATCAGTCACTATTTCTAATATGGCATATACAGGGTCCCCAGAGTCTGTGTGTCTTGGGGACATGGACCTGAATCTAAAGTAACACCACCTCAAGGGTCCCCAGGCATACAACTCACAAAGAGCATCGTTCCCCCAAATGTCAGAGCCTATAATTGGTAGGCAAGAGGCTAGCATTCAGTCCCCTCCAAAAGTGCAATGATTGAAGGTTTTAAGTTCAATAAATTTTATATGTTTTACGGTATCACACTATGTTGAGTTTTTTCTATGCATTGAGGTGACACTGGGACAAACAAGGAATTCGGAGCTCACACCCTCAGCTGACCAGCTTTACACCTATGCTTTGTTGCCAAAACACGAGAGTGTGAGGCATTTTGAGTCGGTGAGTGCTGAATTCAAGGGGAGTGGAGTCACTGACACTAAGTGAATTGGTGGACCGTTTCCAGATTCATCACATTTTCTGCACGGTGGTCTGTCTATGGACTTTTATGGACTATACTACTTGATCCCACTTTTGTTTTTATGTGTCATTGAAATTGTCTTGTGTATGGCACACTTTCACATACATTGGTTTATTTTTCACTGTTAATTTTACATTGAATAGGTTTTCTCTGATACAGATTGCCTCACGTTATCTATTCTATTTTCCTTTTGTAGATAGATGTACTAGATCACTTTTGAGTTTTGAATGATCTATCACTGGTATTTAGCGCCACTTATATTGTTTCACAGGGGTCGCATTTGGGCTCTTGGAAATAATAGGACGTATAGGTCAGGTATGTAGGTCAGGTAGATCAGTGTATGTATGTCAGAAGTTTGGCCCTGATACCAGCTCTTCTGCTGGAGGCTCATCAGGTTGTTCTTCCTCAGAAGAAAAGTCCATCAAATCCCCTGTCTCTGCAACTGGTGTTTGGGGATAGATGTTCATCATCTCCTGTCCGTGGAACCCAGAAGATGCTATCGGTGTTGGGCAGAGGTTAGCAGACCTTTGCCCTGTTGTCAGCACTTCAGCTTTGGGGGTGTTAAGCTCCAGATCTCCTCAGGTTTCCACTGGCGATTCTCTAGCATGCTGCTGGACAGGCACATTCCTCCATCTAAGATCATCCCATGCAGAAACAGGATCATCAAGGTAAGTCAGCACTTGCTGCATCTGCCATAAGACCTCCGCGTCCATAGCTGCGGGGGCAGGTTAGCAAAGCACACTGTTACTCTGCCACATTGCCGACTCTTCAGCCAGGATTTCAGAGTTGTCAACTGGTATTTCCTGATAGTCCCAGGCAAAGGGAGCCCAGCCCTGGCGCTGAGCAGAGTCTAGCAGCCGTCTCCAGGCAATCTCCAGGTCCCATTCCTGAATGGCCAGCAACTCTATATCTTCCAGTGCCCAGTGCACTGGAAGATACCCTGTCATCCGCCATCCAAGGTCATGCTTGGGATACATGCCACCGGAGGGCTCTGTAGCTCTCCTCCAGCCACATCTCTTCCCAGACTAGCCTGCTTAATTCAGCTGTCTGCTCCTTGTGCGGTTTTTCTCCCAAAAACAGCACCCGCAAGCCATACTGCGACCAGTACCTTTCCTGGATGGAGGGGAGAACTTTTCCCTGGTGTCGCTGCTCACGGGCTAGCGCTTCCTTCCAGAGTTCGCAGCGGATAGAATCAAACCATCCCAGCAGGACCTGCTCTGATACTGGTCCTCTGTGCTTTATCTGCATCTCTCACAACCTCCATCTGAATTTCTCTTCCATGGCGGCTGGTATCTGTACCTCTCCTCTCCTGCTATCCGGACCTTTGATCCAGGTGGAAGTTTGGATGTCCCAGACTGGAGGAAGCGTCCCGCTGCTTGCCACCAATGTAACGAAACGCCCCACACTCCGCTTGAGTGCTTTCCTCATATACCACTTCCTCCCAGTCTGAATCTAGATATCAGATATTCCAACCGCTCACAAGCACAAAACAAGACAATACTTGTTTAGCTGATGACATGGACTGTTTTATTTGAGATGACACACAAATATATACAGCAGGTTTACAATAAAACTGTACCCAGAAACCTAATTAACATGAGCTAGTTATCTAATCATTGACCCAGACTAGGTGTCTCAGAGATATTTCAGGGTAAGACTTTACGTCTCCTAGCTCACTGACTATACAATACACATTACCATAAACATCAACACAGAACTCCTTCATACAATAGCATAGTTAATTAGCACAAACAACAATGGGTAAAATACTCTTAGAAGCTGTGGCAAGCCAGACTAGACTCATTTACATTATAGAAGACAACAGACAGGTGGCTGGAGTTGATGACATTAGCATCTCTTCACTGTATGTATCCCAACAGTATGAATCAGTCACTATTTCTAATATGGCATATACAGGGTACCCAGAGTCTGTGTGTCCTGGGGGACATGGACCTGAATCTAAAGTAACACCACCTCAAGGGTCCCCAGGTATACAGCTCACAAAGAGCACCGTTCCCCCAAATGCCAGGGCCCATAATCGGTAGGCAAGAGGCTAGCATTCAATCCCCTCCAAAAGCCTCTGTCCCGGGTGAGTCTGCCACAATTAGCACAAACAACAATGGGTGAAATACTCTTAGAAGTAGACAACAGGAGAGTTCATTAGCACACTTAATAATAGGTGAAGGGAAAACTGCCTCAGACAAGATTAACACGATTTACTTATCCAGACAAAAAGCAACATCATTAAGCAATAGAAGGTCGGTCTCTCACATTGAACTTCCTGGACTGCCCATATTAGGAGTTAAACTTCCTGGCCATAGACCTCACAGTGTACAGGGCATAAAATCTTCATATTTCTTGAGAGATATTGTTAATGAATATTACTGTCCCAATTGAAGTATTCCAAGCATATTCTCAGGGTTCATTATTTTCTTGGTCACCCTGTGCCCAAAAGTGACACTAACCTACCTGACCTACATACACTGACATACATACACTGACCTACCTGACATACATACATTGCCCTACATACACTGACCTACCTGACCTACATACACTAACCTACCTGACCTACATACACTGACCTACCTGACCTTCATACACTACCCTACCTGACCTACATACACTGACCTACCTAACCTACACACACTAACCTACCTGACCTACATACACTGACCTACATACACTGACCTACTTGACATACACTGACCTACATACACTGACCTACCTGACCTACATACACTGACCTACCTGACCTACATACACTGACCTACCTGACATACACTAAACTACATACACTGACCTACCTGACATACATACACTGACCCACATACACTGACCTAAATACACTGACCTACCTGACCTACATACACTGACCTACCTGACCTACATACACTAACCTACCTGACCTACATACACTGACCTACATACACTAACCTACCTGACCTACATACACTGACCTACATACATTGACCTACCTGACCTACATACACTGACCTACCTGACCTACATACACTGACCTATCTGACCTACATACACTAACCTACCTGACCTACATACACTGACCTACATGCACTGACCTACCTGACCTACATACACTGACCTACCTGACCTGCATACACTGACCCAGATACACTGACCTACCTGACCTACATACACTGACCTACCTGACATACACTGACCTACATACACTGTCCTACCTGACATACATACACTGACCTACCTGACCTACATACACTGACCTACCTGACATACATACACTGACTTACATACACTGACCTACTTGATATACATACACTGACCTACCTGACACACACTGACCTACATACACTGTCCTACCTGACATACATACACTGACCTACATACACTGACCTACCTGACCTACATGCACTGACCTACATACACTGACCTACCTGACATACATACACTGCCCTACAAACACTGACTTACCTGACCTACATACACTGACCTACCTGACATGCATACACTGACCTACATACACTGAACTACCTGACCTACATACACTGACCTACCTGACATACACTGACCTACATACACTGACCTACCTGACCTACATACACTGACCTACCTGACCTACATACACGGACCTACCTGATATACATACACTGACCTAGTACCTAGTGCATTTGGCACCCGGGGCGGATCCTATATCCGGCACCCCCCCACCTTAAAATGTAAAAACACCCCGCTGTGCCCCCTGCATACCTCTGCATCCTTAAATATCTCTTTATCACTACTGTGTACATTACATTACACATCACCCTGCACCTCTGGACCCCTTTACATTACATAGCACCCTGCACCTCTGGACCCCTTTACATTACACGGCACCCTGCACCCTTTTACATTACACAGCCCTTGTACCTCTGGACCCCTTTACATTACACAGCACCCTGCACCTCTGGACCCCTTTACATTACACAGCACCCTGCACCTCTGGACCCCTTTACATTACACAGCACCCTGCACCTCTGGACCCATTTACATTACACAGCACCCTGCACCTCTGGACCTCTTTACATTACACAGCACCTCTGGACCCCTCTCCATTACACTGCACCCTTCACCTCTAGACCCCTTTACATTACACAGCACTTGTACCTCTAGACCCCTTTACATTACATAGCACCCTACACCTCTGGATCCCTTTACATTACACAGCACCCTGCACCTCTCCACCCATTTACATTACACAGCACCCTGCACCTCTGGACCCCTTAACATTACACAGCACCCTGCACCTCTGGACCCCTTTACATTACACAGCCCCCACAGCTCTGGACGCCTGTATGTTACACAGACACCCCCCTAACAGCTCTGGACCCCCCGCATGTTACACAGATCCCCCTACAGTGCAGACCCCCCCACAGTGCAGAGACCCCCCCATTCAGTACAAAACCCCCTACAGTACAGACTCCCCTACAATACAGATCCCCCTACAATACAGACCCCCCTACAATACAGACCCCCTCTACAGTACAGACCCCCCTACAGTACAGAACCTTCCCTACAATACAGACCCCCTAAAGTGCAGACCACCCTACAATACAGACCCCCCTACAGGCAGACCCCCCTACAATGCAGACCCCCCTACAATGCAGATCCCCCATTTGCAAAGCCACTACAGGCTCTCCATGTGTGTACTGTGTTCTTACCTGCCACTGCCTGTCACTGCGCCGTGCCGCTGTGCTGCTTAAATCGGCCCGCTGTCTCCGCTTCAGTCACTTAGTATGCCACTGTCCTGAGTAAACACTGGAAGGTACCGAAGAATGACCACAATATAGACCCTTATCCGAGCACACAGCACGGCAGGTCAGTAAAGGGGGTGGGGACGAACGAGCTTCCCCCCTCCTGAACCGTACCAGGCCGTATGCCCTCAACATTGGGGGGTGGCTTCTTTGGGGCAGGGGGGGCCCTGTGCCCTCCACCCCAAAGAACCTTGTCCCCATGTTGATGAGGACAAGGGCCTCGTCATGACAACCCTGGCCTTTGGTTGTCAGGGTCTGCGGGCGGCCCCATCTGAATTTCCGAATAACAAAAATTCGTCCGAATTTTAATTTGAAATGAAACTAACTGCACATGTCTACTTAATGCTGATAAGATGACATTGTAATCCTCTCGGATCTCAGCGTCAATTTTGGTGGAAAATAATGCTTGCAAATTAATCTGTCTATTATTTAAAAATTCCACTGCTGCCATAACTGCTCAGTAATAAGGAAAAAGATAAAGAATAAATAAGTGCAATAGGGGGGCCCCACACAGCCAAGCACTTCAGTAGGCAGTAGAAATGAACATTAATTAAAACAGGGAAAGAGCACACAGTGTTCAATTCGTGTCAGAAAGCCTCCCGGAAAGAAGAGAGGGGGTGTATGGTAGCTGCAATCTTGAATGAGCGAGCGGACAGCTGTTACCCCATTATCCAGTGCTTGAACGGACTTATCTGTAACCATCACGCTTTTAACACATCCACTTAGTGTATGTGGTTTTTATGCTATTTGACCAATAAAAAAAAATTTAAATGGAGATACGCTATTGGACTACAATTCGTCTTTGAGACCGTAGTATCGCTTCTGAGACCTCTGATTGAAGATGATTTGGCAGTGGATGTAACTGAAAGATCAGCGGGACAAGTGATCTATTCCCTGAGGTCCAAGCACAGCCTGCCTAGAATCATCCTTCAGTGTGAACAATCAAGGAGGATTGAGGAGATCTCTCTATCAGGCTTTACACTTGCCGACATCTGGTAAGTGTGAAATTCATAGGCAATGGGATCCGTTGATAAGAATACACGCTGCTGAGCCTGTGAGAGAGGCATTTTTTCAGCAGAAGAACGATTTCACATTAGAACTGTTTATTTAAAGAGGAAGTAAACCCTGATGGGTTTTACTTCCTCTTTATTTCCCTGCAAAGATAAAGCATAATGGGCTACTATGCATTGCATAGTAGCCCATTATGTGTCACTTACACTTACATGAAACCGAAGCCCGTGATGTCTCCGCTGTCTCCACTAGCAGCGAGCGTCCATAGCGGGAGCCGCTAGTCACGGCATGACCCCTTTAGAAATGGGACGATCACCGTTTCTAAGGTGCGCCGGCACCATAGACATCGGCACACGGCTCTATTGTAAATATCTCCTAAACCGTGGAGGTTTAGGAGATATTTCCAGCACCTACAGGTAAGCCTTAATATAGGCTTACCTGCAGGTAAAAGTGGTTGTACTGGGTTTACAACCACTTTAAGCTTATCCTTTATCACCTACACTGTATTTAGTAACAGCTTATATCAACAAGTGGTTGATTTACGAGCGCTGCTTGCTTTTCATTATATTTATTTTGGGTTGGATCTTATCTTGAGGATTCCTTCAGCAGCTGCCCACAGACTGTCCACAGACTGTTTTTTCTTCATTGATTAGACTTATTGGTCATGTTTTAATTAATGTTCATTTCTACTGCCTACTGAAGCGCTTGGATGTGTGGGCCCCCCTATTGCACTTATTTATTCTTTATAAGATATAGAGAATGCATAATTATATTGGTCCAAGCTATACCAATGTAACTATGCAAGAAAAAGCCATACCTAAACTTTAGCATTAAAGTGTGTAAGAAAGGTGTAGGTCCACCTTAAAGCGGAGTTCCACCCTAAAGTGGAACTTCCGCTCATCGGATTCCTCCCCCCCTCCGGTGTCACAATTGGCACCTTTCAGGGGGGAGGGGGGTGCAGATACCTGTATAATACAGGTATCTGCACCCACTTCCGGGTACAGCTAGCCGCAGCTAGCCGCAGACACCCCGCCCACCCCCGTTGTGTTGTGGGAAATACACAGTTCCCACAACACAACGGGGACCATTGAGAAAGCGCAGCGCGACTCGCGCATGCGCAGTAGGGAACCGGGCAGTGAAGCGCAACGCTTCACTTCCTGATTCCCTCAGTGTGAATGGCGGCGGCAGCACCCGAGGATCGAGGGACGGCTCGGTCTCGGGTGCCGACATCGCTGGACTCCTGGACAGGTAAGTGTCCTTATGTTAAAAGTCAGCAGCTGCAGTATTTAAGCTACACAATTCACTTTATTTTACAAAAGCCCTGATGAAAGAGTCCCCAAAGCAGGTCCTCAAAAAACGTTGGCTCTTCTTTTGCTACAATAAAAACTCTTCTTAAAGCTTAGCTTCTGTTCATTGCCTGTTCTAAACACATCACTTCAGCTTGCCCCCATGTTTTCAGTTTCTTTTGGCAATAAACCATAACAGAGTTTTTAAGTCCAATCCAAATCTATCCAAAAAAGGTTTTATCTGGAGTTAAGAATTACAGAAGATTTGCTTTAGAAAGCTGAGGGTGAAGCTCCCATCTTCTTGTCATGCTTCGTATTCCTCAGAAAGCCTCCACCGACTGTTAAATTGTAAATTTATCGTAGCACTGTCCCCGTAGGGATTGCTGTATGTAGACTTCCCTGGGCCTTCCCCTTTTTATCTTGCAGCCAGTTACTAGAGGTTTTCACACAACTACCCGTACTCTCATCCGCTCGTTGTCCAATAATCAATCCAGGGGTTTATTTGTTTTTTGGGGTATTTATTGTTGGAACTTGGATGGGAGAAGGGAATAGTAGGATACTCCAACTGGAACTATTTACAGATGAGGACAACTCTCACTTTGCCTCACCAGGTTAACTGTGGTAGCAGATTCTTTGCTATGCCATACAACACTTGTATGGAAGAAATAAGTTCTTTGATTGCATTATTTTGCCACCTCACCGATTATTTTTTATCAATACAAGTGTTTTTTATTTGGGGATTGAAGAAAAAAGAAAAAAAATACAATACAGTTCTGATATTTTAAAAGCATATAGCATAAGCTGGGATGCAACCCAAGTGACTAAACAAGATCAAAGAAAGGTTCCATTTAACAATATGGGGTCACGTAAGGAGCATCTGTTGTTCATAGAGGGGGGAATAATAACAAAATCATAACAAGGGGAAAGAAAAAAAACAAACATAATAAACACTCTGTATTCAGGTTTTATGGCTATATTGTACTACAGAAATTACCTAATTTGTGCACAAAGACATTTGGAGGTCTATTGGTAATGTTATTGTATAATGGCGTTACTTAAAATGTATCACCGTATGAAGTCCATCCGGACCATTTGTTATGGTAGATATGCAATGTGTCTAATATAGTGTGATGGATCCTTTCCATTAGTTTAATGGAGTCCATCCTCTGGAGCACTTGGACCCAGAGAACCGTCGGGGAACACCAATTCAGGGCTATTGCCCACAGGATAGCGCAGAATAATGTGTTCACTAGTTTCTGTGTGTGTGGGGGGGCTCTGGTATAGGTGTGAAAAGCAAGCACATGTCTGTCAATGGGGCTGTCAATGTAACCATGGATCCTGATCTCTGTGCCACCTTGTTGGTTGCCTGGGACCATATGTGTTTCAGTTGTGGACAGCTCCAAAAGGTATGGAGCAAGGAGCCCGAAGCTTGGCACCCCCTAAAGCATGTGGATGGGACTCCAGGGTAACATTTATGTACTCTGTCCAGGGTGAGATACCACCTCGTGTGTAGTTTAACTACAGTTTCTTTAACAGCCATGGAGCAGGGGCATTTATGCATGTTACTCAGCATATCCGACCAGTCCTCTGTAGAGTATACCTGGCCAACATCCATTTCTCAACGGATAATAGCTGTTGATTTCTCAGGAAGGTCTATTTTGTTGAGGTGTCTATATATCATAGAGATGGTACCCCATTCTCTGGAAGAGTTAAGGCATAAATTTTCGTATTGAGAGAATATGGGATTACCATGCAACGAAAATAGAGATTCAAAGAAATGTCTTTTTTGAAGATATCTATAAAACTAATTTCTTGGGATATCAAACTGTTCTTGTTATTGTGTAAAGGAGTAAAACTGTGATCCGTTAGTTAAGGCCCTAAGTGTGGTGAGAGATCTGAGTTCCCACCAGTGGAATTCATTGGGTAGAGCATAGGCGGGGGGGAATCTTTTGTCTCCTAAAAATGAGGATAGAAGAGGCCTGTTTGAAGCTTGAACTTCTGATTGTATAAATTCCATAGGTGGATAGTTTGGCCTACAATATTATTTAGTGTGCCGACTTCTCTAGATTTTATTCCAGATTGCCCACAAGAGTCCAGGTATATCATCTCAAACTGCAACTATGGAATCATAGCCGGGGTGAGTGCCACTGGGCTGCTTGGGCAAGTCTGGCAGCCAAATAGTATAGCCATATGTTTGGCAACCCCAATCCTCCCTGTAAAAGTGGTCTATGTGTGAGCAATTTACCAAATCTGGGGGGTTTGCCTTTCAAAATGAATTTGTTAATGGCTCTCTGGATCATGTTGATAGTTTGGCGAGAGACATATAGGGGAAGCGCTTAAAAAAAAATACAATAATTTTAGGAGGATAGAAATTTTAATAGCTGTGATCCGTCCCAGAAGAGGGATGGAAAATGTGGACCAAAGTTGTAGCCATTGTTTAGTTTTAAGGAAGGCCTGAGGATAATTGGCGTTGTACATAGCACAGAGGGAGGGTGCTAATCTAACTCCCAGATATTGTAGGGAATTGTCCGTAAGGGTGATACTGAATGAGTCCCTAATGCTAGAGGGGATATGAGATGGGATAGGGGGAGCAGAATATTTAGCAAGGTTTACTCCCAGTCCAGAAATGGAGTGGAAGCCTTGCAGGGTGGACATTAGGTTGGGGAGGGAAACCACTGGTTCTGGCAAGAACATGAGCACATCATCTGCACAGAGACTCAGTCTGAACTCCTCCTTCCCTTTTGTGTATCCCTTCGGGTTAGTGATAATGGCCCTGACCAATGGTTCTATGGCCAGGGCAAAAATCAATGGTGACAAAGGGCACCCCTGTCTAGTTCTGCGACTGGGTGGAAAGAACTCTGAAGAACATCCTGAGAGTTTGATTCAGGTGTGAGGGTTATGATATAATGCCTTAAAACCGTTGAAAAATTCTCCCTGGAAACCGAATATAGTCAGAACAGCGTCTATATAGGGCCAGAGGACACTGTCAAAGGCTTTATGTATGTCTAGCCCCAAAATCAATACTTTGTGGGAACCGATGTCTGCATCTTGTATAATATTAGCTGCAAGACGGATGTTATCTGTGATCTGTCTCGTGGGGATAAAGCCTGTCTGTTCTGGGCCTATTAGTGTGGAGATAATGGATGTTAGTCTGTCTGCTAACACTTGGGCTAAGATTTTAGTGTCATTGTTAAGAATCCAAATTGGTCTTTAATTTTGTGGTAGGGAATGGTCCTTATTAGGTTTGGGAATAAGGGTCATATTGGTTGATAGCATCTCTTAAGGGAGTTTATGGCCCAGTAGGATGTGGTTGATTACTCTTGTAAGTTTAGGGGCTAATGTGCCTGCAAATTTTTTGTAGTAGGAAGTGGTATAGCCGTCTGGGCCTGGGGCTGTTGATGATTTTAGGGATTTCATGATAGATAAGATTTCTTGTACGGTGCAGGGGGTGTACAGGTTTTGTAATTGCTCCTCTGTCAGTGATGGAAGGAAAATAGATCTCAACCATGAGTCCATGTCAGTTAGTGAGGGTGAGTCCGGGGATGTTAACAGGCATCTGTAGAAGGACGTATAAGACTTGTAATATCTCCTTGGGATGGGAAATCAGTTGACCCAAACCATTCTTTAGTTTATAAACGTGAGTCGGTTGGAGGGATTGGTGGAGTTTTCGTGTGAACATAGCAGAGACAGAATTGCTATGGAGTAGGAACTAGGGATGAGCTTCGTGTTTGAGTCGAACCCATGTTCGACTCGAACATCGGCTGTTCGCCCGTTCGCCGAATTGCGAACGATATGGGCCGTTCGCGCCAAATTCGTGTGGCGCGTCACGGCCCATAATTCACTGCGGCATCGCAGTGCATTGCTTGCTGATGATTGGCCAAGCATGCACTATGACCCGCATGCTTGGCCAACCACAGCGCCGCCTGAACAGAGAGCCGTAATTGGCCAAAGCCAAGGAGGCTTTGGCCAATTATGGCTCAGGGGATTTAGTACACGCCCCACACTATATAAGGCCGCCTGCATGGCGGCCCTGTGCAGTGTGTTCCGGTGTGCAGAGAGATAGAGAGAGAGAGAGACAGTGTCATTTCATTTGAGTTAGCTAGATTAGGCAGGACAGTCAGTCAGTTAGCTGCACTTAAAGTGTATTGTGTATATATATATGCATCCCAGGTGTTGCATATATATATATATATATATACACTGTATTCAGTTTAGCTAGATCTGTTCCTGTTATCTTCTAGACTATTTACATTTAGTGCAGTGCGTCCTGCTCACAGTGTTCAGCTAGATCCGTTCCTGTTATCTTCCTACTGACAGGCAGGCTTGTCTTGTTACAGTATATAAAGCTACCTGAAGAAAATTACTGGTGTTCTTTTGATCCTATTAGTACCACAGTCAGGCAGCTAGACTATTTACATTTAGTGCAGTGCATCCTGCTCACAGTGTTCAGCTAGATCCGTTCCTGTTATCTTCTTACTGACAGGCAGGCTTGTCTTGTTACAGTATTTACAGTTACCTAAAGAAAATTACTGGTGTTCTTTTGATCCTATTAGTACCACAGTCAGGCAGCTAGACTATTAACATTTAGTGCAATGCGTCCTGCTCACAGTGTTCAGCTAGATCCGTTCCTGTTATCTTCCTACTGACAGGCAGGCTTGTCTTGTTACAGTATATAAAGCTACCTGAAGAAAATTACTGGTGTTCTTTTGATCCTATTAGTACCACAGTCAGGCAGCTAGACTATTTACATTTAGTGCAGTGCGTCCTGCTCACAGTGTTCAGCTAGATCCGTTCCTGTTATCTTCCTACTGACAGGCAGGCTTGTCTTATTACAGTATATAAAGCTACCTGAAGAAAATTACTGGTGTTCTTTTGATCCTATTAGTACCACAGTCAGGCAGCTAGACTATTTACATTTAGTGCAGTGTGTCCTGCTCACAGTGTTCAGCTAGATCCGTTCCTGTTATCTTCTTACTGACAGGAAGGCTTGTCTTGTTACAGTATTTACAGCTACCTAAAGAAAATTACTGGTGTTCTTTTGATCCTATTAGTACCACAGTCAGGCAGCTAGACTATTTACAGTTAGTGCAGTGCGTCCTGCTCACAGTGTTCTGCTAAACCTACAAGTTAGTGGGGTGCGTCCTGCTCACAGTGTTCAGCTAAACCTACAAGTTAGTGGGGTGCGTCCACCTCACAGTGTTCAGCTAAACCTACAAGCTAGTGGGGTGCGTCCTGCTCACAGTGTTCAGCTAGATCCGTTTCTGTTATCTTCTTACTGACAGGCAGGCTTGTCTTGTTACAGTAAATACAGCTACCTGAAGAAAATTGCTGGTGTTCTTTTGATCCTATTAGTACCACAGTCAGGCAGCTACACTATTTACAGTTAGTGCAGTGTGTCCTGCTCACAGTGTTCAGCTAAACCTACAAGTTAGTGGGGTGCGTCCACCTCACAGTGTTCAGCTAAAGCTACCTGTAGAAGGTTGGTGGTGTTCTCATACTACAGGCAGGCAGTTGATTTTGCTAGCTGCAGTATCAGCAGCGGCCTCTTCCCTCAGCTCAATGTCATCAGTGACTCCTTCCCTAGCCCCACCATGTCCTCCTGAGGAGTCCCTCGAACTGTTTGACCACAGTGTTGGGTACATGCTCCAGGAGGATGCCCAGCATTTGGAAGGCTCTGATGATGATACTGAGGTCGATGAAGGCAGTAACATGAGCACGGACAGAGGGGGTGCCCAAGAAGGACAGCAATCTGGCAGCCATGCTCCCCCTGCTGCAGCATACTGTCAGGTTTGCTCCAGTGATGAGGAGGGAGGGGATGATGAGGTCACTGACTCAACGTGGGTGCCTGATAGGAGAGAGAAGGAGGAGGAGGCGGCACATCACCAACGAGGCAGGATGCCCTCCAGGGGCCAGCCTAAGGGCAGCACATTGACTGCATCACACCCCAAAGCTCCACATGTGCAGGGCGATGCAGTCTCTGCGCGTTATTCAAAAAGTTCTTTGGTGTGGGCCTTTTTTGAGATGAGTGCATCAGATCGCACCGCTGCTATTTGCAACATATGTCTCAAGCGTATCTCATGTGGCCAAAACATCTCCCGCTTGGGTACCACATGGTTGACCAGACATATGTTGACCTGCCATGCATTTCGTTGGCAAGCGTATCTAAAAGACCCACACCAAAGAACAAAGAGGACCTCTCCTTGCTCCTCATCAGCTGAGATTTCCAACCCCACTAGACCTTCAGTCCTCTCTGAGACCTGCACTGAGAGGAATGAAGGTGTAGAATTAGGTGTGTCACAGCCAAGTACTTGTGGGCAATCTGCTTTTGGTACACCGACGTCAGATTGTACCAGGCAAATTTCCCTGCCCCAGCTGCTGCACCGCCGAAAGAAGTTTGCTCCCAGCCATCCACATGCCCAGCGGTTGAATGCTAGCTTGGCAAAATTGCTAGCACTTCAACTGCTGCCTTTTCAGTTGGTAGACTCTGCCCCCTTCCGTGAGTTTGTGGAATGTGCGGTTCCTCAGTGGCAGGTACCCAAGCGCCACTTTTTCTCACAGAAGGCGATTCCGGCTCTCTACCGGCATGTGGAAGGCAATGTCCATGCCTCGCTGGACAGGGCGGTCAGCGGTAAGGTGCATATTACCACTGACTCATGGTCCAGCAGGCATGGACAGGGACGTTACCTAAGTTGCACGGCGCATTGGGTGACTCTGCTGGCAGCTGGGAAGGATGCAGGACAAGGTGCAGTAGTGTTGGAGGTTGTTCCGCCACCACGCCTCCAAAATGCAAATGATTGTGACACACCTCTCTCCTCCACCCCCTCCTCTTCTTCTTCCTCCATGGCCTCTTCCTCGGAACCAGCGGTGCTCCGTAGTCGTTCAAGGGGCTACGCAAGTACGCAGGCCAAAAGATGCCATGCGGTGCTTGAGCTGGTGTGCTTGGGGGACAGGAGCCACACTGGGGCAGAGGTTCTGTCAGCTCTGCAGGGGCAGGTTCAGAGGTGGTTGACGCCATGCCAACTTAAGGCAGGAATGGTGGTTTGCGACAATGGCACCAA
Source organism: Aquarana catesbeiana (assembly GCF_042186555.1). Classification (NCBI taxonomy): domain Eukaryota; kingdom Metazoa; phylum Chordata; class Amphibia; order Anura; family Ranidae; genus Aquarana; species Aquarana catesbeiana. The sequence continues at coordinate 46,772,491 of NC_133329.1, forward strand.
CCTCCTCTCTGCCCTCCGACAGGGAGAAATGACCCATGTGCCCTGTTTGGCTCACGTCCTTAACTTGGTGGTGCAGCGGTACTTGGGCAGGTACCCGGGCTTACAGGATGTCCTGAGGCAGGCCAGGAAAGTCTGTGTGCATTTCCGCCGGTCATATAATGCCAGTGCTCGGCTGACGGACCTCCAAAACGAGTTTAACCTGCCCAAGAACCGCCTAATCTGTGACATGCCCACCAGGTGGAACTCAACGTTGGCCATGCTGCAGCGGCTGCACATGCAGCAGAGGGCCATCAATGAGTACCTGTGCGACTATGGCACCAGGACAGGGTCAGGGGAGCTTGGTTTTTTTTCCCCACGCCAGTGGGCCATGATCAGGGATGCATGCACTGTCCTGTCACCATTTGAGGAGGCCACGAGGATGGTGAGCAGTGACAGTGCATGCATCAGTGACACTGTCCCCCTTGTCCACCTGTTGGAGCACAAGCTGCGTGGAATAATGGACAGGGCACTTGAGGCAGAACAGAGGCAGGAAGAGGAGGACTTCCTTAGCTCTCAAGGCCCCCTTTATCCAGACAGTGTTCCTGCGTGCCCGCCGATCACACAGGAAGAGGATGAGGAGGAGGAGGAGGAGGAGGAAGATTGTGTCAGTATGGAGGTGGAGCCTGGCACTCAGCATCAGCAGCAGTCTTTAAGGGATCAGTCCCAAGAAACACATGGACTTGTACGTGGCTGGGAGGAGGTGGCTGCGGACCAGGTCGTCCTTAGTGACCCAGAGGACTCCGGACTGAATGCCTCAGCAAACCTACGCTGCATGGCCTCCCTGATCCTGCAAAGCCTGCGTAAGGATCCTCGTATTCGTGGTATCAAGGAGAAGGACCAATACTGGCTGGCAACCCTCCTTGATCCACGTTACAAGGGTAAGGTTGCGGACCTTATCTTGCCATCGCAGAGGGAGCAGAGGATGAAACATCTTCGGGAGGCCTTGCAGAAAGGTCTGTGCAACGCGTTCCCAGAGACTGGGAGGTTACATACTCCTGTTTCTGGACAACGTGTTGCTGAGGCTTCGGTCAGTCAAAGAAGGAGCGTTGGAGAAGGTGGCCGTCTGACCGATGCGTTCAGACAATTTTTTGGTCCGCAGCCCCAAGGTATGATCGGTTCCAGCAACCATCGCCAGCGTCTACTGATACTGCAGCTAGCAAAATCAACTGCCTGCCTGTAGTATGAGAACACCACCAACCTTCTACAGGTAGCTTTAGCTGAACACTGTGAGGTGGACGCACCCCACTAACTTGTAGGTTTAGCAGAACACTGTGAGCAGGACGCACTGCACTAACTGTAAATAGTCTAGCTGCCTGACTGTGGTACTAATAGGATCAAAAGAACACCAGCAATTTTCTTCAGGTAGCTGTATTTACTGTAACAAGACAAGCCTGACTGTCAGTAAGAAGATAACAGAAACGGATCTAGCTGAACACTGTGAGCAGGACGCACCCCACTAACTTGTAGGTTTAGCTGAACACTGTGAGCAGGACGCACCCCACTAACTTTTAGGTTTAGCAGAACACTGTGAGCACTGCACTAACTGTAAATAGTCTAGCTGTCTGACTGTGGTACTAATAGGATCAAAAGAACATCAGTAATGTTCTTTAAAATACTGTAACAAGACAAGCCTGCCTGTCAGTAAGAAGATAACAGGAACGGATCTAGCTGAACACTGTGAGCAGGACGCACCCCACTAGCTTGTAGGTTTAGCTGAACACTGTGAGATGGACGCACCCCACTAACTTGTAGGTTTAGCTGAACACTGTGAGCAGGACGCACCCCACTAACTTGTAGGTTTAGCAGAACACTGTGAGCAGGACGCACTGCACTAACTGTAAATAGTCTAGCTGCCTGACTGTGGTACTAATAGGATCAAAAGAACATCAGTAATTTTCTTTAAAATACTGTAACAAGACAAGCCTGCCTGTCAGTAAGAAGATAACAGGAACGGATCTAGTTGAACACTGTGAGCAGGACGCACCCCACTAGCTTGTAGGTTTAGCTGAACACTGTGAGGTGGACGCACCCCACTAACTTGTAGGTTTAGCTGAACACTGTGAGCAGGATGCACCCCACTAACTTGTAGGTTTAGCAGAACACTGTGAGCAGGACGCACTGCACTAACTGTAAATAGTCTAGCTGCCTGACTGTGGTACTAATAGGATCAAAAGAACACCAGCAATTTTCTTTAAAATACTGTAACAAGACAAGCCTGCCTGTCAGTAAGAAGATAACAGGAACGGATCTAGCTGAACACTGTGAGCAGGACGCACCCCACTAGCTTGTAGGTTTAGCTGAACACTGTGAGGTGGACGCACCCCACTAACTTGTAGGTTTAGCTGAACACTGTGAGCAGGACGCACCCCACTAACTTGTAGGTTTAGCAGAACACTGTGAGCAGGACGCACTGCACTAACTGTAAATAGTCTAGCTGCCTGACTGTGGTACTAATAGGATCAAAAGAACACCAGCAATTTTCTTTAAAATACTGTAACAAGACAAGACTGCCTGTCAGTAAGAAGATAACAGGAACAGATCTAGCTGAACACTGTGAGCAGGACGCACCCCACTAGCTTGTAGGTTTAGCTGAACACTGTGAGGTGGACGCACCCCACTAACTTGTAGGTTTTGCTGAACACTGTGAGCAGCACGCACCCCACTAACTTGTAGGTTTAGCAAAACACTGTGAGCAGGACGCACTGCACTAACTGTAAATAGTCTAGCTGCCTGACTGTGGTACTAATAGGATCAAAAGAACACCAGTAATTTTCTTTAAAATACTGTAACAAGACAAGCCTGCCTGTCAGTAAGAAGATAACAGGAACGGATCTAGCTGAACACTGTGAGCAGGACGCACTGCACTGAATGTAAATAGTCTAGCTGCCTGACTGTGGCACTAATAGGATCAAAAGAACACCAGTAATTTTCTTCAAAATACTGTAACAAGACAAGCCTGCCTGTCAGTAGGAATATAACAGGAACGGATCTAGCTGAACACTGTGAGCAGGACGCACTGCACTAAATGTAAATAGTCTAGAAGATAACAGGAACGGATCTAGCTAAACTGAATACAGTGTATATATATATATATATCCAACAACTGACTGACTGTCCTGCCTAATCTAGCTAACTCAAATGAAATGACACTGTCTCTCTCTCTCTCTAAGCACACCGGTACACACTGCACAGGGCCGCCGTGCAGGCGGCCTTATATAGTGTGGGGCGTGTACTAAATCCCCTGAGCCATAATTGGCCAAAGCCTCCTTGGCTTTGGCCAATTATGGCTCTCTGTTAAGGCGGCGCTGTGATTGGCCAAGCATGCGGGTCATAGTGCATGCTTGGCCAATCATCAGCAAGCAATGCACTGCGATGCCGCAGTGAATTATGGGCCGTGACGCGCCACACGAATTTGGCGCGAACGGCCCATATCGTTCGCAATTCGACGAACGATCGAACAGCCGATGTTCGAGTCGAACATGGGTTCGACTCGAACACGAAGCTCATCCCTAATGTCAAGAGCCTACACAAGCACCTGACTTCAGGTAGCTATACTGTAGGTGCAACTGTGCAAGGTACCCAGTACAGTAACTGGAAATACGTCAAGAGCCTACACAAGCACCTTGCTTCAGGTAGCTATACTGTAGGTGCAACTGTGCAGGGTACACAGTACAGTAACTGGAAATACTTTAAAGAGCCTACACAAGCACCTGGCTTCAGGTAGCTATACTGTAGGTGCAACTGTGCAGGGTACACAGTAAAGTAACTGGAAATTAGTCAAGAGCCTACACAGGCCCTGACTTCAGGTAGCTATACTGTAGGTGCAACTGTGCAGGGTACACAGTACAGTAACTGGAAATACTTCAAAGAGCCTACACAAGGACCTGGCTTCAGGTAGCTATACTGTAGGTGCAACTGTGCGTGCAGGGTACACAGTACAGTAACTGGAAATACTTCTAGAGCCTACACAAGCACCTGGCTTCAGTTAGCTATACTGTAGGTGCAACTGTGCAGGGTACACAGTACAGTAACTGGAAATACTTCTAGAGCCTACACAAGCACCTGGCTTAAGGTAGCTATACTGTAGGTGCAACTGTGCAGGGTACACAGTACAGTAACTGGAAATACTTCAGAGAGCCTACACAAGCACCTGGCTTCAGGTATCTATACTGTAGGTGCAACTGTGCAGGGTACCTAGAACAGTAGCTGGAAATACGTCAAGAGCCTACACAAGCACCTGGCTTTAGGTAGCTACACTGTAGGTGCAACTGTGCAGGGTACACTGTACAGTAACTGGAAATACTTCAAGAGCCTACACAAGCACCTGGCTTCAGGTATCTATACTGTAGGTGCAACTGTGCAGGGTACACAGTACAGTAACTGGAAAAACTTCAAAGAGCCTACACAAGCACCTGGCTTCAGGTAGCTATACTGTAGGTGCAACTGTGCAGGGTACATAGTACAGTAACTGCAAATAGGTCAAGAGCATACACAAGCAACTGGCTTCAGGTAGCTATACTGTAGGTGCAACTGTGCAGGGTACACAGTATAGTAACTGGAAATACTTCAAGAGTCTACACAAGCACCTGGCTTCACATAGCTATTCTGTAAGTGCAACTGTGCAGGGTACACAGTACAGTAACTGGAGATATGTCAAGAGCCTACACAAGCACCTGGCTTCAGGTATCTATACTGTAGGTGCAACTGTGCAGGGTACCTAGAACAGTAGCTGGAAATACGTCAAGAGCCTACACAAGCACCTGGCTTTAGGTAGCTACACTGTAGGTGCAACTGTGCAGGGTACACTGTACAGTAACTGGAAATACTTCAAGAGCCTACACAAGCACCTGGCTTCAGGTATCTATACTGTAGGTGCAACTGTGCAGGGTACACAGTACAGTAACTGGAAAAACTTCAAAGAGCCTACACAAGCACCTGGCTTCAGGTAGCTATACTGTAGGTGCAACTGTGCAGGGTACATAGTACAGTAACTGCAAATAGGTCAAGAGCATACACAAGCAACTGGCTTCAGGTAGCTATACTGTAGGTGCAACTGTGCAGGGTACACAGTATAGTAACTGGAAATACTTCAAGAGTCTACACAAGCACCTGGCTTCACATAGCTATTCTGTAAGTGCAACTGTGCAGGGTACACAGTACAGTAACTGTAAATACTTCAAAGAGCCTACACAAGCACCTGGCTTCAGGTAGCTTTACTGTAGGTGCAACTGTGCAGGGTACACAGTACAGTAACTGGAAATACTTCAAAGAGCTTACACAAGCACCTGGCTTCAGGTAGCTATACTGTAGGTGCAACTGTGCAGGGTACACAGTACAGTAACTCTAAATACGTCAAGAGCCTACACAAGCACGTGGCTTCGGGTTGCTATACTGTAGGTGCAACTGTGCAGGGTACACAGTAAAGTAACTGGAAATATGTCAAGAGCCTACACAAGCACCTGGCTTCAGGTAGCTATACTGTAGGTGCAACTGTGCAGGGTACTCAGTACAATAACTCTAAATACGTCAAGAGCCTACACAAGCACCTGGCTTCAGGTAGCTATACTGTAGGTGCAACTGTGCAGGGTACACAGTACAGTAACTGGAGATACGTCAAGAGCCTACACAAGCACCTGGCTTAAGGTAGCTATACTGTAGGTGCAACTGTACAGGGTACACAGTACAGTAACTGGAGATATGTCAAGAGCCTACACAAGCAACTGACTTCAGGTAGCTATACTGTAGGTGCAACTGTGCAAGGTACCCAGTACAGTAACTGGAAATACGTCAAGAGCCTACACAAGCACCTTGTTTCAGGTAGCTATACTGTAGGTGCAACTGTGCAGGGTACACAGTACAGTAACTGGAAATACTTTAAAGAGCCTACACAAGCACCTGGCTTCAGGTAGCTATACTGTAGGTGCAACTGTGCAGGGTACACAGTACAGTAACTGGAAATACTTCAAAGAGCCTACAGAAGGACCTGGCTTCAGGTAGCTATACTGTAGGTGCAACTGTGCAGGGTACACAGTACAGTAACTGGAAATACTTCTAGAGCCTACACAAGCACCTGGCTTCAGTTAGCTATACTGTAGGTGCAACTGTGCAGGGTACACAGTACAGTAACTGGAAATACTTCTAGAGCCTACACAAGCACCTGGCTTAAGGTAGCTATACTGTAGGTGCAACTGTGCAGGGTACACAGTACAGTAACTGGAAATACTTCAAAGAGCCTACACAAGGACCTGGCTTCAGGTAGCTATACTGTAGGTGCAACTGTGCAGGGTACACAGTACAGTAAATGGAAATACTTCAGAGAGCCTACACAAGCACCTGGCTTCAGGTAGCTATACTGTAGGTGCAACTGTGCAGGGTACCTAGAACAGTAGCTGGAAATACGTCAAGAGCCTACACAAGCACCTGGCTTTAGGTAGCTACACTGTAGGTGCAACTGTGCAGGGTACACTGTACAGTAACTGGAAATACTTCAAGAGCCTACACAAGCACCTGGCTTCAGGTATCTATACTGTAGGTGCAAATGTGCAGGGTACACAGTACAGTAACTGGAAATACTTCAAAGAGCCTACACAAGCACCTGGCTTCAGGTAGCTATACTGTAGGTGCAACTGTGCAGGGTACATAGTACAGTAACTGCAAATACGTCAAGAGCATACACAAGCAACTGGCTTCAGGTAGCTATACTGTAGGTGCAACTGTGCAGGGTACACAGTATAGTAACTGGAAATACGTCAAGAGCCTACACAAGCACCTGGCTTAAGGTAGCTATACTGTAGGTGCAACTGTGCAGGGTACACAGTACAGTAACTGGAGATACGTCAAGAGCCTACACAAGCACCTGGCTTCAGGTAGCTATACTGTAGGTGCAACTGTGCAGGGTACACAGTAAAGTAACTGGAAATACGTCAAGAGCCTACACAAGCACCTGGCTTAAGGTAGCTATACTGTAGGTGCAACTGTACAGGGTACACAGTACAGTAACTGGAGATACGTCAAGAGCCTACACAAGCACCTGGCTTAAGGTAGCTGTCGTGGACACTGGCTGCAAGGACCTTTTTCTGTCCACATTCACCCTGTTATTTGGTATTTCTATATTAATCTTTTATTTTTTTGAACTTGCCCAAAGACTATTCTCAGTTGTTTATTCTGAACAATACATGATTCTTGAAAGAGCTCATCACATTAACCTGCAGAGACGAACTGTCTGGTCACCAGGTCTGCCTTAAGTGTTGTGTTAATTAACATGTTAATTATATTATTGTCTTTTAAGTTTTTGCTAGAGGGGAGGGGGGAGTGACCATGAGTCAGCCCTACCTCGTTATCTAACCCCTTGTGTTAAATGTGTATAAAAAGGCTGTGTTCTGCCCAATAAAGCAGTCAAGATTCCACAAGCTATTATCGACTAGACTTGTATTTAATGCAGCTATAATATTATATCTGTCTGATGGTCATACTGGAGGAAGCGGTGTTATTGACGGAGGCACTCAGTGGAGTGTGGAATAGGATCCGTCACAATTGGTGGCAGCAGTGGGATGCTTCCTCTTGCCTAGGCACACCCAAATCACCACCGGGACCCCCTGCTCCTAACAGCAGATGGAACATCACTACGCCAGACTCAAGCGCAGCACCTTGAAGGATCTCTTGGAAGCCCGTGGAAAAGTCTCCAGCAACAAATCCAAAGCGACTCTCATCACCGAACTAATGGAAATTGACCAGGCCAGCAACCCACCAGCAGACACCTCAGAGGTGACAGAGTTCCAGCGTGACGTCCAGTGGCGACTGGCCTTGTATGGTACTCACCCCCCGCAGGAGGTTATTAGTCAAGTGTTACGAGAGGTGTCCCAGCTGCGAATGGCTGAACTCCAGCGGGACCAAGGAGCCTCAGTTATGTTCAACCGGGAAGCTCCAGCGGCCCGCAAAAAGCTACCCTATGCCGCCTTCCACATGTTTCAAGATGGTGAAGATGAGATGGATGTTTACCTGCAAATGTTTGAGCGTCAATGCGGTCTCCAAGGTGTCAATAAAGCAGATTGGGTTACGCCCCTGGTCAGCCGTCTCACAGGAAGGGCTGCAGAGGTGTACAATAATGTCCCTGATGAGATCAGCCAGGACTATGACCGGGTAAAAGAAAGACTATTGGCTCACTTCGGCATTACTCCAGAGGCACACCGTTTGAGGTTTCGCAACCTCCGCCGAAAGGAGAGAGAGCCTTACACAGAATGGGCTCATCAAATGACCCAAGCAGCAGAGAGTTGGATGACCGGGCGCCAAGCTGTTACCATGGCAGATGCGCTCCAGCTAATCCTCCTGGAACAATTCTACGATCATACCCCACATGAGGTTAGAGACTGGGTAAAGGATCGGCGGCCAGTCACAGTAGATGAAGCTGCCACCCTAGCTGACCAATACGTGGATTCAAGGCGGACTGTACAACCAGAGCCTAAGACCCCAGCTCGGCCTGTCCCCAACATTCCACGGAGCTTTGCCCCTCCACACCAGCCGTTGATCCCCGGCCCCACTCAGCTACCATCTTCCCGAGGAAAAGGGGACCTCTGCTACAGATGCAACCAATCAGGGCATGTTAGGAGGTATTGTCCGCAGAATGTTTCCCAGGACGCGCGGAACAACAGGCCCCTTGGACCTACCCGGGCTGCTGCACACTGTCTGGAGAGAGATGATGTGACTTACCCAAGCGAGGAGAATATTGGAATTCTACATGAGGCAGACCTTGTGCAAGCTGCCACTACAGATAATCGTTTGCACCATCGACAAGCCGTGTGGATTAATGGTCGGGCTGCCCAGTGACTGCGGGACACGGAAGCTACTATTACCCTGATACAGTCCCTAATGATAAACCCGGCAGAGCAGATGGGACGGTCTGTGACTGTGCGGGTGGCCGGGGGGAAATGTTATGCGGGTCCCCACTGCCAGGGTTCACCTTGATTGGGGTTCGGGGGCCAAAGAAGTGGAAGTGGGAATAATGCAGAACCTACCTGCAGAGGTTTTGTTGGGCAACAATTTGGGACGTTTAAATTCAGCCTTCTCCCTGGATGTATCCCCGGAAGCTTATCCTGTTACCACCCGCCAGCAAGCTCGGATGGAGGTGCGCTCCCTCGAGGACGGGACCCAGGTAAGACCTGTCACCCCTGACCTAGACTGTACTACCCCAACTATCCCTACCCCGACTTGGGCTTCTCCCCAAGAATTTGCTCAGGCAACTCTTAGCGACCCTTCCTTAACTAGCTATAGGGAAAGAGCAGGATTGGACCCTGGGGGGTTGGAGAGGGAGCGAATAGAGTGGGTCCAGGGATTACTCTATCGGGTTACTGAGGGAAAGACAGCCTCCCATCCACCCAAGCGGCAGCTGGTTGTGCCGCAGAAATATCGTCATGACCTGCTGCGCATTGGGCATGACATACCCTTAGCTGGACACCTGGGGATGTCCCGGACCCTCCACCATCTGACTCAGTCGTTTTTTTGGCCAGGGATTACAGGGCATGTCCGACAGTATTGCCGGACCTGTGACACATGCCAGCGGGTGGGTAAGCATGGGGGCCCGCTGAAAGCTCCCCTACACCCTTTACCGATCATTGATGAACCCTTTAGCCGTGTTGCCGTAGACCTGGTTGGACCATTGCCCAGACCTAGTACTTCTGGGAAGAGATATATCCTTACTGTGGTGGATTATGCCACCCGGTACCCGGAGGCCATTCCCCTGGCAAATATCCATGCAGAAACTGTGGCTGATGCTTTGCTCCGGATCTTTGCCAGGGTGGGTTTCCCTCGGGAAATCATCTCTGACCAGGGGACCCAGTTCACTGCTGAGCTCACTCAGCAGTTATGGAGGCTGTGTGGGATAAAGCCCCTACAGAGCTCTCCCTATCACCCCCAGACCAACGGACTGTGTGAGAGGTTCAATGGAACACTGAAACAGCTGCTTAGGACATTTGCAACCTCTCACAGGGATTGGGAGAGATATCTGCCACACCTTCTCTTCGCTTATCGGGAGGTGCCGCAGGAATCTACCGGGTTCTCCCCATTTGAGTTACTGTATGGGAGGCGGGTGGGGGGGCCCCTAGATCTAGTCAGAGCCCACTGGGAAGGGGGAATTGATCCCCAAGGGTCCTCTATCGTAGCATACGTTCTTGAGTTTAGGGACAGACTGAAGGAGCTCACGGACACTGTCCAGGAGAACCTTTGGGCTGCCCAAAGGCAGCAGAAACGATGGTACGATCGTACTGCTCGGAACCGCACTCTGGAGGTTGGGCAGAAGGTTCTTGCCCTCAGACCAACCAAGCAGGACAAGTTACAGGCCACTTGGCAGGGACCTTACCGGGTTGTGGCAAAGCTCTGTGACACAACCTACGTAGTGGCTAAATGTTCGGATGAAAGAGTCCGACGGACCTTTCATGTGAACATGTTGAAAGCATACTGGGAAAGATCAGGAGAGGTAGCCGCTATATGTGCTCCAGCTGTGGAAGATTCTGAAAATCTTCCCCTGCTGATGCACCCGGAGCTAAATAGAATTACTGCAGGGATAGAGATGATAAAGCTTGACAACCAGCTAGGGCCGATGCAGAGAGAACAAGCTAGACAGGTCCTTAGTCAGAGAAGGGAAATGTTCTCCACAGTCCCCGGGTACACTACTATGGCAGTGCACCGAGTGGAGACCCCGGGACAACTGCCGCTAAGACAGGTGGCTTACCGGATAACTGACGCAGTGAGAGAGGGGATGTGTCATGAGATTAAGGAGATGCTTGAATTGGGAGTCATTGAGCCATCCAGCAGCCCCTGGGCTTCCCCGGTGGTCCTTGTACCGAAGCGGGATGGCACAACTTGCTTCTGTGTAGACTACCGCAGATTAAATGAGTGCACCACCACTGATGCTTACCCTATGCCCCGGGTCGATGATCTGTTAGATCGCATTGCTCGGGGAAAATTCCTGACAACCCTTGACCTATGCAAAGGATACTGGCAAATTCCTCTGGATGCGGAATCTATTCCGAAATCGGCGTTCATTACCCCATTTGGCTTATACCAGTCTAAAGTAATGCCATTTGGGATAAGGAATGCACCGGCGACTTTCCAGAGGATGGTAGACCAACTCCTCGATGGCCTCCAGGACTATGCTTGTGCATATCTGGACGACATTGTGATCTATAGTGATACCTGGGAGGACCATCTGGTTCACCTGGGTGTCGTGCTAGACAGCATCAAGGCTGCAGGACTAACCCTTAAGCCAGAGAAATGCAGCATAGGGATGTCCGAGGTACAGTACCTTGGACATCGAGTAGGCAGTGGACAACAACGACCTGAGCCTGCTAAGATTGAGGCAGTTGCCAAGTGGCCGACCCCCCGTACTAAAACCCAGGCCCTGGCGTTCCTCGGCACAGCTGGGTACTATAGGAAATTTGTCCCGCAATATAGTTCCATCGCTAAGCCCCTGACAGACCTGACTAAGAAGCACCTTCCCCGACAGGTACTGTGGTCCCCTGAGTGTGAAGCTGCCTTCCAACGATTAAAGAATGCACTAACTTCAGCTCCTGTTCTAGCTGCCCCTGACCCAACCAAACGTTTTTGTGTCCAAAGAGATGCCTCTACATTCGGGCTGGGGGCAGTACTTAGCCAAGTAGGACCTGATGGCGGTGAGCACCCAGTGGCCTACATCATTCGGAAGCTGCTACCCAGGGAAGTCGGTTATGCAGCCGTGGAGAAGGAGTGTTTGGCGCTGGTGTGGGCTCTCAAGAAATTCCAACCTTATCTCTACGGACGATCTTTTACAGTGCTCACCGACCACAATCCATTAATCTGGCTTAATCGGGTCTCCGGGGATAATGGACGTTTGTTACGATGGAGCTTGGCACTGCAGCCCTACAATTTTACCATACAGTATCGGCCAGGAAAGCAGAATGGGAATGCTGATGGACTTTCCCGGCAAACGGAACTATAAAACTCTCCCGGACAGCCCCAAGCTGACCCGTGGTGGATCTAGTTGGGTCTGCCGGACTATGGGACAGGGGGGGGGCACTGTCGCGGACACTGGCTGAAAGGACCTTTTTCTGTCCACATTCACCCTGTTATTTGGTATTTCTATATTAATCTTTTATTTTTTTGAACTTGCCCAAAGACTATTCTCAGTTGTTTTTTCTGAACAATACATGATTCTTGAAAGAGCTCATCACATTAACCTGCAGAGACGAACTGTCTGGTCACCAGATCTGCCTTAAGTGTTGTGTTAATTAACATGTTAATTATATTATTGTCTTTTAAGTTTTTGCTAGAGGGGAGGGGGGGAGTGTCCATGAGTCAGCCCTACCTCGTTATCTAATCCCTTGTGTTAAATGTGTATAAAAAGGCTGTGTTCTGCCCAATAAAGCAGTCAAGATTCTACAAGCTATTATCGACTAGACTTGTATTTAATGCAGCTATAATATTATATCTGTCTGATGGTCATACTGGAGGAAGCGGTGTTATTGACGGAGGCACTCAGTGGAGTGTGGAATAGGATGCGTCACAGTAGCTATACTGTAGGTGCAACTGTGCAGGATACACAATACAGTAACTCTAAATACGTCAAGAGCCTACACAAGCACCTGGCTTAAGGTAGCTATACTGTAGGTGCAACTGTGCAGGGTACACAGTACAGTAACTGGAGATACGTCAAGAGCCTACACAAGCACCTGGCTTCAGATAGCTATACTGTAGGTGCAACTGTGCAGGGTACACAGTACAGTAAATGGAAATACTTCAGAGAGCCTACACAAGCACCTGTCTTCAGGTAGCTATACTCTAGATGCAACTGTGCAGGGTACCTAGTACAGTTACTGGATATACGTCAAGAGCCTACACAAGCACCTTGCTTTAGGTAGCTATACTGTAGGTGCAACTGTGCCCGGTACACAGTACATTAACTGGAAATACGTCAAGAGACTACACATGCACCTGGCTTCAGGTAGCTATACTATAGGTGCAACTGTGCAGGATACACAGTACAGTAACTGGAAATACTTTAAGAGCCTACACAAGCACCTGGTTTCAAGTATCTATACTGTAGGTGCAACTGTGCAGGGTACACAGTACAGTAACTGGAAATACTTCAAAGAGCCTACACAAGCACCTGGCTTCAGGTAGCTATACTGTAGGTGCAACTGTGCAGGGTACACAGTACAGTAACTGCAAATACGTCAAGAGCCTACACAAGCACCTGGCTTTAGGTAGCTATACTGTAGGTGCAACTGTGCAGGGTACACAGTACAGTAACTGGAAATACTTCAAAGAGCCTACACAAGGAACTGCCTTCAGGTAGCTATACTGTAGGTGCAACTGTGCAGGGTACACATTACAGTAACTGGAAATACTTCAAGAGCCTACATAAGCACTTGGCTTCAGGTAGCTATACTGTAGGTGCAACTGCGCAGGGTACACAGTAGAGTAACTGAAAATTTGTCAAGAGCCTACACAAGCCCCTTACTTCAGGTAGCTATACTGTAGGTTCAACTGTGCAGGGTACACAGTACAGTAACTGGAAATACTTCAAAGAGCCTACACAAGGACCTGGCTTCAGGTAGCTATACTGTAGCTGCAACTGTGCAGGGTACACTGTACAGTAACTGGAAATACTTCAAGAGCCTACATAAGCACCTGGCTTCAGGTAGCTATAATGTAGGTGCAACTGTGCAGGGTACACAGTACAGTAACTGGAAATACTTCAAAGAGCCTACACAAGCACCTGGCTTCAGGTAGCTATACTGTAGGTGCAACTGTGCAGGATACATAGTACAGTAACTGCAAATACGTCAAGAGCATATACAAGCAACTGGCTTCAGGTAGCTATACTGTAGGTGCAACTGTGCAGGGTACACAGTATAGTAACTGGAAATACTTCAAGAGCCTACACAAGTACCTGGCTTCAGGTAGCTATACTGTAAGTGCAACTGTGCAGGGTACACAGTACAGTAACTGTGAATACGTCAAGAGCCTACACAAGCACCTGGCTTCAGGTAGCTACACTGTAGGTGCAACTGTGCAGGGTACACAGTAAAGTAACTGGAAATACATCAAGAGCCTACACAAGCACCTGGCTTAAGGTAGCTATACTGTAGGTGCAACTGTGCAGGGTACACAGTACAGTAACTGGAGATACGTCAAGAGCCTACACAAGCACCTGGCTTCAGGTAGCTATACTGTAGGTGCAACTGTGCAGGGTACCTAGTACAGTAACTGGATATACGTCAAGAGCCTACACAAGCACCTTGCTTTAGGTAACTATACTGTAGGTGCAACTGTGCAGGGTACACAGTACAGTAACTGGAGATACGTCAAGAGCCTACACAAGGACCTGGCTTCAGGTAGCTATACTGTAGGTGCAACTGTGCAGGGTACACTGTACTTTAACTGGATATACTTCAAAGAGCCTACACAAGCACCTGGCTTCAGGTAGCTATACTGAAGTTGCCAATGTGCAGGGTACACAGTACAGTAACTGGAAATACTTCAAGAGCCTACACAAGCAGCTGGCTTCAGGTAGCTATACTGTAGTTGCAACTGTGCAGGGTACACAGTACACCAGGGGTGTAACTACCACCATAGCGGCCCATGCGGGCGCTATGGGGCCCGCCACCAAGTGGGGCCCAGTGAGGATGAGAGCACCGCTGACACAGTCTCCCAGCCAGGGGAAGAGAGAGGAGAGGAAGAGGCAAGCTGTGACCTTTGCCCAATGCAGCGTGACCTGTGCCCAATACAGCGTTGCCTGTGCCCAATATAGCCTGGTCTGCCTGTGCCCCATACAGCTTCACCTGTGCAGAGGAAGAGGCAAGCCACCCGGATCAGCAGAGAGCTGAATTGCCCGATGTAATAGCTTTTATTAGAACTTCCAGTGTTCCCGGGGCTCACGTCACATAGCTCCACCTCTTGGCCCGGCGCCTTTGATAGACAGAACGCCAATCAAATGCGGGACATGTGACGTCATCAAAGGCGTCAGGCCAAGAGGTGGGGCTATGTGACAATGAGCCCCGGGAAGACAGGAAATTCAAATGAAAGCTATTACAGCGGGCAATCCCGCTCTCTGCTGATCCGGGTGGCTTGCCTCTTCCTCTGCACAGGTGAGGCTGTATGGAGCACAGGCAGACCAGGCTGTATTGGGCACAGGCAATGCTGTATTTGGCATAGGTCACGCTGCATTGGGCACAGGTCACGCTGCATGGGGCACAGGTAACGCTGTATGGGGCACAAGTCATGCTGCATTGGGCACAGGTCACGCTGTATGGGGCACAGGTCATGCTGCATTGGGCACAGGTCATGCTGTATGGGGCACAGGTCACGCTGTATGGGGCACAGGTCATGCTGTATGGGGCACAGGTCACGCTGTATGGGGCACGGGTCACATTGTATGGGGCACAGGTCATGCTGCATTGAGCACAGGTCACGCTGTATGGGGCACAGGTCATGCTGCATTGGGCACAGGTCACGCTGCATTGTGCACAGGTCACGCTGCATTGTGCACAGGTCACGCTATATGTGGCACAGGTCACGCTGCATTGACACTAGGGCAGCTGTGGGGGGGTTATTTGCGGGGGGGTCCCATACAACATTTTGCTATGGGGCCCTGCTATTTCTAGTTACGCCCCTGCAGTACACTAACTGGAAATACTGTATAAACACCTGCCTGCCTGTCAGTATATTATGAAGAGGAGAACAGGATCTAGCTAAACTGAATACAATATATATATATATATATATATATATATATATATATATATATATATATATATACACACACACACAACACCTGGGATGCATATATATATATACACAATACACTGTAGGTGCAGCTAACTGACTCCACCTGCGTACTCTAATTTAAATCAAATTACACTGTCTCTCTCTCTATCTTTCTCTCAATGCCGGAACACACTACACAGGGCTAACGTGCAGGCGGCCTTATATAGTGTGGGGCATGTACTAAGCCCCCTGAGCCATAATTGGCCAAAGCCTCCTTGGCTTTGGCCAATTACGGCTCTCTGTACACACAGCGCTGTTATTGGCCAAGCATGCGGGTCATAGTGCATGCTTGGCTAATAATCAACCAGCAATGCACTGCGATGCCACAGTGAATTATGGGCCGTGATGCGCCACGTGAATTTGGCGCGAACGGCCCATATCGTTCGTAATTCAGCGAACCACCGAACACACGGTGTTCGAGTCGAACATGTGTTCGACTCGAACACGAAGCTCATCCCTATCTATCACCATACTTGGGAAGAGTGGCAGAATGTAAAAGGGTGCAAATATCTGGAAAAATGTCCTTTGCTATTGGAGCATCAAACACATGACTTTTTGCAACATTGGTCTGACTCCTCATGGACCGGCAATCACTGCATGTGTTTGCTGACAAACACAGGAGGTCATATGTGGTGAAACTAATGCAGAGTTACTGATGCCTTAAAGAAAAGTACACTGATCAATGTAATTGCATCACCATCCATGTAATACCAACATTGATCAATGTTACCTCGTTTTGGTTTTCTTTTAGCTAGTCTAGGTCCTTCCTTTTTATTTGCATTTTTTGAAAATCAGTGAAAATCATGCAGGATTACAGATTACATTAAAAATAATACAAAGATCATTGTAAAGGACAGAAGAAAAAACAAACATCCAGGGGACAAAGCCTCCTATTTGTTCATGTAGGACTTTAAGGGATGTGTAATTGTCAAGGAGGCAAAACATGAAATGATTACATTTAAATCAGATTAACTTTATTACAGATTAATACAATTGTAGGTTCAGTTCTAACATGACCACATAAACTTTAAAATATTCCATATACATGTAGGGAAAAACATGATAGGCAAAAAAGTCAATTGATGGGAATTATTGATGATCAGTCCCGACGTGTTTCACAGATTTGATCTGCTTCTTCAGGGAACTTTGATCTCCATCAACTGTAAAACACATTGGAACTATTCAGTTGCTGCAGCTCAAAGAGGGACACCACAGCAGAAGGTCAGCTATGCCCCAACAAGTAGATAAGGGCCACTTTGCCAGACACTGGACCATTCGAGAGGGAAGGTCAACTCTACAATATCTTGTCACGGTCACTGTGGGTAGGAACCCGTCGGCAAATGGAGGCCACCGCTACACTTATTTTAATATAATCATTACATGTTTTGCCTCCTTGACAATTACACATCCTTTAAAGTCCTACATGAACAAATGGGAGACTTTGTCCCCTGGATGTTCTTTACATATTACATTGGATGTGGATGTGTATTGTCATTTTCTCAGCTGGTATTATTCACTTAATACAAAGATCATTGTATTTTTATTACCATATAATACTAACATTGATTGATGTTACCTTGTTTTGGTTTTCCTTTGATGGATCTAGAGCCTCCCTTTTTATTTGCTTTTTTTCCAGTGTTGTGCGAATTTCCTAGAACACAAAACAAGTGAGACTCAAACAGGGTTACAGATTACATTAATAAAAAAACTGAATTTTTGACTTATCAGTAAACTTAGTCATTATGACTGAGCTACAGTATATGCAGCTACCTTTAAGTGATTCAAAAAAAGGAAAACCTTCAGGGACAGGCTGCTATGTAATTCATCCTACTCTGTTTTCCAGGAAGCAATAGGGAGATCATAAATAACAGAGGTGTCAGAGCATCTATGAATAAAACAATTATATGATTTATCATTGCTCTCATTTTGAATTATGAAACGGGATTGTCAGATAGGCCAAAAGCCACCATCATGTGAAATGTTTCCCAGTTGATGATATTAAAGGGGGCGTGGCTTGACCCATGTCTAAGATGAATTCCTGAACCTCCTGCACTGAGGGGTCTGTAATTTGCTATTAAGGAGCCCTTCCCTGCTTCCAAGATGATTAAATCTGACAGGAGTACGTCCGCTTCACCGGTACCTTGAGACTCAGGCACCCAGCTAAAAGGCAATATCCCGCAGTGTTCTGGACCAGGGCCACGGCCAGCCCTGAGGCCTCCCAGATGCCTCCTCAGCACTCTCCTAGCAGTGACTTGGATTATCACACCAGAGAAGGGAAGAGAGCTCACGCTTCTTCAACCCAGCTTGCTAGCCTCATGGACATGCAGACCATACCGTCACACATCCGTCAGTGTTTATCCTCATGACACAACACAGGAAGCACCTCCATGGTTAACAGAGGACAGAATTAAAATTAGACTTGAGAAACTTAACATTAATAAATCACCGGGACCAGATGGCTTGCATCCGAGGGTACTTAGGGAACTCAGTCAAGTGATTGCCAGACCGTTGCTCCTAATTTTTATAGACAGTCTACTGACTGGAATGGTACCAGCTGATTGGAAAAAAGCCAATGTAGCACCAATATTTAAAAAGGGCCCAAAATACATCCCTGGGAATTACAGACCAGTTAGCCTAACATCAATAGTATGTAAACTCTTGGAGGGGATGATAAGGGACTATATACATTACCTGACTGCGAGATTGTGTTTCCAGCGCGATACCATCGCGCTGGTTCTCGGCGACAGGGTACTGTGCATGTCGCGCTGGCTCACTCATCGGGAAAGGAAAACTTTTTTTTCATTTCGCGATGAGTGACAGGCAGTGCTGACAGCTGTCTGGTATGAATCCTGAGGGGGAATGCCGCGCCAAATTTTAAATGAAAAAACCAGCGTGGGTTCCCCCCGGGGCATACCAGGCTCATAGGTCTGGTATGGATTGTAAATCGGCGTGGGGGTCCCCCCAAAATCCATACCAGACCCTTATCCGAACACAGCCCGGCCGGCCAGGAAAGGGGGTGGGGACGAGCGAGCGCCCCCCTCCTGAGCCATAGATCCCGGCCCCCCACCCTGTGTGAATGAGTATGGGGTACATGGTACCCCTACCCATTCAGCTAGGGAAAAGTGTCAATAAAAAAAACACAGTACACAGGTTTTAAGAGTAATTTATTAGGCAGCTCCGTGGTCTTCTTCCGACTTCGGGGGGTCTCCTTCCGACTTCTCCCGGAGTTCGGCCTCTTCTCCCGGTGTTCCGCCTCTTCTCCCTGGCCCCGCCGCTATCTTCTTCCAGCTCTTTTGCCAGCGAGGGGCCCGGTCTGCTGCCGCTGTATTGTCGCCCCCCCTTGTGACGTCATGGTCCCAGCATGCGCAGAGATTCTGGGGTCACGCCCCCTTATGACGCCAGAGTCCCTGCGCATGCTGGGACCATGACGTCACAAGGGGGCGGGGTCACCGCCTATATAAATGGCTCCGCAGCTCGCACAAAGCATTCCAGCCGGAGAGAGCATCAGGTCAACATCGGAAGAAGAGAAGAAGCGACGAGACAGTGGCGGCGAGACAGCAGCGGCAAGACAGCGGTGACAAGACAGCGGCGACAAGACAGCGGCAGCAGACCGGGCCCCTCGCTGGCAAAAGAGCTGGAAGAAGATAGCGGCGGGGCACAGGAGAAGAGGCGGAACACCGGGAGAAGAGGCCGAACACTGGGAGAAGTTGGAAGGAGAGCCCCCGAAGTTGGAAGAAGACCCCGGAGCTGCCTAATAAATTACTCTTAAAACCTGTGTACTGTGTTTTTTTTTATTGACACGTTTCCCTAGGTGAATGGGTAGGGGTACCATGTACCCCATACTCATTCACACAGGGTGGGGGGCCAGGATCTGGGGGCCCCCTTATTAAAGGGGGCTTCCGGATTCCGATAATCCCCCCGCCCGCAGACCCCGACAACCAACAGCCATGGTTGTCGGGAAGATGCCCTTGTCCTCTCCAACATGGGGGCAAGGTGCTTTGGGGTGGGGGGGCCCCACAGGGTGCCCCCCTCTCCCAAGGCACCCACCCCCCCAATGTTGAGGGCATACGGCCTGGTATGGCTCAGGAGGGGGGGCGCTCGCTCGTCCCCACCCCCTTTCCTGGCCGGCCTGCGTGCTCGGATAAGGGTCTGGTATGGATTTTGGGGGGACCCCCACGCCGATTTTTCGGCGTAGGGGGTTCCCCTTACAATCCATACCAGACCTAAGGGCCTGGTATGCCCCGGGGGGAACCCACGCCGGTTTTTTCTTTTAAAATTTGGCGCGGCGTTCCCCCTCAGGATTCATACCAGACAGCTGTCAGCACTGCCTGTCACTCATCGCGAAAGGAAAACAAAGTTTAAGCCATCTCGGCACTGGCTCCCGCGACGGGGTTCGCAGGTGTCAAATCTCGCCGAAAAATGAGGCGAGATTGACACAATATCGTGGTCACCTACTGTACAAGATTTTAGTAATGAGAACGGTATCATTAGCAGTAATCAGCATGGATTCATGAAGAATCGTTCTTGCCAAACCAATCTGCTAACCTTCTATGAGGAGGTGAGTTGCCATCTAGATAAAGGAAGGCCCATAGACCTGGTGTATCTGGATTTTGCAAAAGCATTTGACACAGTTCCCCATAAACGTTTACTGTACAAAATAAGGTCCGTTGGCATGGACCATAGGGTGAGTACATGGATTGAAAACTGGCTACAAGGGCGAGTTCAGAGGGTGGTGATAAATGGGGAGTACTCGGAATGGTCAGGGGTGGGTAGTGGGGTTCCCCAGGGTTCTGTGCTGTGACCAATCCTATTTAATTTTTTAATAAAGGACCTGGAGGATGGGATAAATAGTTCAATCTCTGTATTTGCAGACAATACTAAGCTAAGCAGGGCAATAACTTCTCCGCAGGATGTGGAAACCTTGCAAAAAGATCTGAACACATGAATGGGGTGGGCAACTACATGGCAGATGAGGGTTAATATAGAAAAATGTAAAATAATGCATTTGGGTGGCAAAAATATGAATGCAATCTATACACTGGGGGGAGAACCTCTGGGGGAATCTAGGATGGAAAAGGACCTGGGGGTCCTAGTAGATGATAGGCTCAGCAATGGCAGGCAATGCCAAGCTGCTGCTAACAAAGCAAACAGAATATTGGCATGCATTAAAAAGGGGATCAACTCCAGAAATAAAACGATAATTCTCCCACTCTACAAGACTCTGGTCCGGCCGCACCTAGAGTATGCTGTCCAGTTCTGGGCACCAGTCCTCAGGAAGGATGTACTGGAAATGGAGCGAGTACAAAGAAGGGCAACAAAGCTAATAAAGGGTCCGGAGGATCTTAGTTATGAGGAAAGGTTGCGAGCACTGAACTTATTCTCTCTGGAGAAGAGACGCTTGAGAGGGGATATGATTTCAATATACAAATACCGTACTGGTGACCCTACAATGGAAATAAAACTTTTTTGCAGAAGAGAGTTTAACAAGACTCGTGGCCACTCATTAAAATTAGAAGAAAAGAGGTTTAACCTTAAACTACAAAGAGGGTTCTTTACTGTAAGTGCGGCAAGGATGTGGAATTCCCTTCCACAGGCGGTGGTCTCAGTGGGGAGCATCGATAGGGGGGACATGTATCAATGCAAAAAAAAAGTTTTAAAAACTGACGTTTTTTTCGGGAGCAGTGATTTTAATGATGCTTAAAGTAAAAAAAAGTGAAATATTCCTTTAAATATCGTACCTGGGGGGTGTCTATAGTATGCCTGTAAAGTGGCGCGTGTTTCCCGTGCTTAGAACAGTCCCTGCACAAAATGACATTTTTAAAGGAATAAAAGTCATTTAAAACTGCTTGCGGCTTTAATGTAATGTCAGGTCCTGGCAATATGGATGAAAATCAGTGAGACAAACGGCTTGGGTACCCCCCAGTCCATTACCAGGTCCTTTGGGTCTTGTATGGAAATTAAGGGGTACCCTGCAGCCAAATTAAAAAAAGGAAAGGCGTGGGGACCCCAGGCCCTATATACTCTGAACAGCAGTATACAGGCAGTGCAAACACGACAGGGACTGTAGGTTTGTTGTTAAGTAAAATCTGTTTGTAATTTTGAACTGATACATTTTTAACATGTTTAGCTCCAGCCAAAAAATCTATTTTAAGCTTTTTGGAAAACCTAGGGAAGGGTTATCACCCCTGTGACATTTGTTTTGCTGTCTGTGCTCCTCTTCAGAAGATTTCACCTCACTTTCTGTCCCAATGACAAATGTTTTTTGAAAATGTGGGGTTTTTAGTGAAACAAGGATTGGTGATAAAGCATCAGTGGAAAGGAGAAATGTTTTTCCCATATTAACTCTTACAGGAGAGAATTTCCCTTCCTAGGGGTAGATTTCATCTCACTTCCTGTTGTCTCCTTCTGTTTGCAAGTAGGAGTCATTTGTAAGTTGGATGTTTGAAAGTAGGGGCCTGCCCTACATACTCTGCAGAAATTTGGCCCTTAGGTGTTGGTGTTGCAACAACACTGTACCCCTCACAGGGCCCTGCTGTGAAATATTAGATCAAAAATTGTAATTACATGCACCTGTTGAACAGTGGCAGAAAAATTGGGCCTTTGGTGGTGGTGGTGCTGGTGCCACAACACTGTAAGTCCTCACAGTTACTCTTGGTGGGTGCAGAAACGGGCCCTACTGTGAAATATTTGATCAAGAATTGAAATTACATGCACCTGTTGAACAGGGGCAGAAAAATTGGGCCTTTGGTGGTGGTGGTGGTGCTGGTGCCACAACACTATAAGTCCTCACAGTTACTCTTGGTGGGCGCTGGAACGGGCCCTGTTGTGAAATATTACATCAAAAATTGTAATTACACGCACCTGTTAAACAAGGGCAGAAAAATTGGGCCTTAGGCACTGGTGCTGGTGCCACAACACTGCAACCCCTCAAAGATACTCTAGTTGAGCGCAGCAACTAACCCTCCTGCAAAATATTGCATCAAAAATTGTAATTACATGCCCCTGTTAAACAGGGGCTGAAAAATTGGGCCTTAGCCACTGGTGGCTGCGCCCAGAACAAAAATGTTCTTACAAGCTATCAGCATGATCATTGAGAAGGAAGAGGATAATCACTCAGCATAACAGGATAGTCACTCCGCATCAGCATAGGAAGTCTTGAAGGGATCTGACATTTCAAAAAAAATTATTCGATTACATTAGCATAAGGTGCTTGGTAGCTGGTGATCCAAGACTGATTCATTTTTATGAAGGTCAGTCGATCGGTCGAGTCAGTGGACAGACGCACCCTGTGATCAGTTACAAAGCCTCCTGCAGCACTTAATGTGCGTTCCGAAAGAATGCTGGATGCAGGACAGGCCAGTAGCTCAATTGCATACTGTGTAAGCTCTGGCCAGTGATCCATCCTCAAGACCCAGTAACCCAGAAGATTTTCGGTGGGAAATGTGTCCAAGTCAGATCTTGCCCCTAGGTATTCCTGCACCATGTAAAACAGATGCTGGTGATGGTTGCTGGAACCGATCATACCTTGGGGCTGCGGACTAAAAAAATTGTCTGAAGGCATCGGTCAGATGGCCACCTTCTCCACCGCTCCTTCTTTGACCGACCAACGCCTCAGCAACACGTTGTCCAGAAACAGGAGTTTGTAACCTCCCTGTCTCTGGGAACCCTTTGCACAGACCTTTTTGCAAGGCCTCCCAAAGATGTTTCATCCTCTGCTCCCTCTGTGACGGCAAGATAAGGTCCGCAACCTTACCCTTGTAATGTGGATCAAGGAGGGTTGCCAGCCAGTATTGATCCCTCTCCTTGATACTGAGAATACGAAGATCCTTCCGCAGGCTATGCAGGATCAGGGAGGCCATGCAGCGTAGGTTTGCTGAGGCATTCGGTCCCGAGTCCTCTGGGTCACTAAGGACGACATGATCTGCAGCCACCTCCTCCCAGCCACATACAATTCCATGGGTTTCTTGGGACTGTAAATGATCCCTTAAAGACTGCTGCTGATGCTGAGTGCCAGGCTCCACCTCCATGCTCACACAATCCTCCTCCTCCTCTTCCTGTGTGATCAGCTGGCACGCAGGAACACTGTCTGGATAAAGGGGGCCTTGAGAGCTAAGGAAGTCCTTCTCTTCCTGCCTCTGTTCTGCCTCAAGTTCCCTGTCCATTATTCCATGCAGCGTGTGCTCCAACAGGTATACAAGGGGGACAGTGTCACTGATGCATGCACTGTCACTGCTCACCATCCTCGTGGCCTCCTCAAATGGTGACAGGACAGTGCATGCATCCCTGATCATGGCCCACTGGCGTGGGGAAAAAAACAAGCTCCCCTGACCCTGTCCTGGTCACATAGTCGCACAGGTACTCATTGATGGCCCTCTGCTGCGTGTGCAGCCGCTGCAGCATGGCCAACATTGAGTTCCACCTGGTGGGCATGTCACAGATTAGGCGGTTCTTGGGCAGGTTAAATTCCTTTTGGAGGTCTGCCAGCCGAGCACTGGCATTATATGACTGGCGGAAATGCACACAGACTTTCCTGGCCTGCCTCAGGACATCCTGTAAGCCCGGTGTGACAGGAGGGCCCGTGGAACTCAGAATCCCTTGGAAAGTAGGGGATGCCCTTGTTTCAGCTCCCCATACACCTCTTATGTCTAAGTTACCCTGTGCTATCCTGGCACAGGGTGAGTGAGAAAATATATCTTGGACTACTTAAAATGGGACAGTAATATTTGTCCACAATATCTCCCAGGATGTATGTAGAGACTATTCTTGGTTTGATTGATTCTGAACTCAACATGTTAATTGAGTGAGCTGATCACATTGTCCTCTATACAATGTAGGAGACGGGCCGACTCCTATTGGAGCTCCTGCTATTGTGAGAAAATGTCCTGTGGTTGTACTTATGATAATTAACTCTGCTACTGTGTGAAGCTCGGTGACCACAAGTCTGGGCAAAAGGTCATGTCTCAGTCACCTAGGCTGTATAAAAGATTAGGTAATTAGCTCATGTTTATTTGTTACAGGTGTATTGTTAGAGTAATATGAGCAGGAGGAGGGAACCTCCTCTAACGTTGTATAAAGTCTTGTATTCTGGTTCTAATAAAATATAGTCCATGTTAGCAGTGAAACAAGTGTCGCCTTGTTTTATGCTTGGGAGCGGTTGGAATATCTGATATCTGTATTCAGACTGGGAGGAAGTAGTATACTGACGGAAGCACTCAAGCGGAGTGAGGGACATTCAGTGACAGCCTACACAACCACCTGGCTGCAGGTAGCTATACTGTAGGTGCAACTGTGCGGGGTACACAGTACAGTAACTGTAAATACTTCAAAGAGCCTTGTGACAGACCTAACCGGAAGGGGACTGTATGCTAGCCTCTTGCAGATCGATCGTGGGCCCTGACATTTGGGGGAACGGTGCTCTTTGTGAGCTGTGTGCCTGGGGACCCTTGAAGTGGTACTACTGTGGATTCGGGTCCTGGTCCCCCAGCACACAGACTCTGGGGACCCTGGATTTGCCATATTAGAAATAGTGGCTGATTCATAATGCTGGGACAAATACTGTTGGGAGGTGCTGGTGTCAATTCCAGCCACCTGTCTGTCTGTTGCCTGCTAGAATGTGTATCGTAAATAAGTCTCTAGTATGGGATCTAAGAGTCATTAGATTCCAATTGGTGTTTGTGTTAATTAACTCTGCTATTGTGATAATGTTGATTGGGTTTTCTGAGCTACAAGACGGCCAGTCTGGCCTAAAGGTCATGTCTGAGTCATCTAGGCTGTCTAAAGGGATTAGTTAATTAGCCCATGTTAATTAGGTTTCTGGTCACAGGTGTATGTTCAGAGTAATATGAGACGGAGGTACGCACCTCCTCTTTTATTGTATAAAAGAGCCTGTATTTTTCAATAAAAGAGATTCCTGGTTCAACTTACATACAGTCTGCCTGGTGTTTGTTCTGAGCTACACAACTGGATTAGAACGGCACATAGCTGTAGTTGTAGTCCCGGAGCATCGGATGACCGAACAATCAGATGTTGATATCTGCAATCTGATTCTATAGCAGCAGAGGAGTGTCGGGAGAGTTTAACCGAGCGAGCAGGGGCTCGTTACAAGCCTACACGAGCACCTGGCTGCAGGTAGCTATACTGTAGGTGCAACTGTGCGGGGTACACAGTACAATAACTGGAAATACTTCAAGAGCCTACACGAGCACCTGGCTGCAGGTAGCTATACTGTAGGTGCAAATGTGCGGGGTACACAGTACAGTAACTGGGAATACTTCAAGAGCCGACACAAGCACCTGGCTGCAGGTAGCTATACTGTAGGTACAACTATGCGGGGTACACAGTACAGTAACTGGAAATACTTCAAGAGCCTACACAAGCACCTGGCTGCAGTCAGCTATACTGTAGGTGCAACTGTGTGGGGTACACAGTACAGTAACTGGAAATACTTCAAAGAGCCTACACAAGTACCTGGCTGCAGGTAGCTATACTGTAGGTGCAACTGTGCGGGGTACACAGTACAGTAACTGGAAACATTTCAAAGAGCGTACACAAGCACCTGGCTGCAGGTAGCTATACTGTAGGTGCAACTGTGCAGGGTACACAGTACAGTAACTAGAAATACTTCAAGATCCTACACAAGCACCTGGCTGCAGGTAGCTATACTGTAGGTGCAACTGTGCGGGGTACACAGTACAGTAACTGAAAATACTTCAAAGAGCCTACACAAGCACCTGGCTGCAGGTAGCTATACTGTAGGTGCAACTGTACAGGGTACACAGTACAGTAACTGGAAATACGTCAAGAGCCTACACAAGCACCTGGCTTCAGGTAGCTATACTGTAGGTGCAACTGTGCAGGGTACACAGTACAGTAACTGGAAATACGTCAAGAGTCAACACAAGCACCTGGCTAAAGGTAGTTATACTGTAGGTGAAACTGTGTAGGGTATACAGTACAGTAACTGGAATTACATCAAGAGCCTACAAAAGCACCTGGCTTCAGGTAGTTAAACTATAGGTGCAACTGTTCAGGGTACACAGTACAGTAATTGGAAATACTTCAAGAGCCTACACAAGCACCTGGCTTAAGGTAGCTATACTGTAGGTGCAACTGTGCAGGGTACACAGTACAGTAAATGGAAATACTTCAGAGAGCCTACACAAGCACCTGGCTTCAGGTAGCTATACTGTAGGTGCAACTGTGCAGGGTACCTAGTACAGTAACTGGATATACGTCAAGAGCATACACAAGCACCTTGCTTTAGGTAGCTATACTGTAGGTGCAACTGTGCAGGGTACACAGTACATTAACTGGAAATACGTCAAGAGCCTACACAAGCACCTGGCTGCAGGTAACTATACTGTAGGTGCAACTGTGTGGGGTACACAGTACAGTAACTTGAAAAACTTCAAAGAGCCCACACAAGCAACTGGCTGCAGGTAGCTATACTGTAGGTGCAACTGTGCGGGGTACACAGTACAGTAACTGAAAATACTTCAAAGAGCCTACACAAGCACCTGGCTGCAGGTAGCTATACTGTAGGTGCAACTGTGCAGGGTACACAGTACAGTAACTGGAAATACGTCAAGAGCCTACACAAGCACCTGGCTTCAGGTAGCTATACTGTAGGTGTAACTGTGCAGGGTACACAGTACAGTAACTGGAAATACGTCAAGTGCCTACACAAGCACCAGGCTTCGGGTAGCTATACTGTATGTGCAACTGTGCAGGGTACACAGTACAGTAAATGGAAATACTTCAGAGAGCCTACACAAGCACCTGGCTTCAGGTAGCTATACTGTAGGTGCAACTGTGCAGGGTACCTAGTACAGTAACTGGATATACGTCAAGAGCCTACACAAGCACCTTGCTTTAGGTAGCTATACTGTAGGTGCAACTGTGCAGGGTACACAGTACATTAACTGGAAATACGTCAAGAGCCTACACAAGCACCTGGCTGCAGGTAGCTATACTGTAGGTGCAACTGTGCGGGGTACACAGTACAGTAACTTGAAAAACTTCAAAGAGCCTACACAAGCACCTGGCTGCAGGTAGCTATACTGTAGGTGCAACTGTGCAGGGTACACAGTACAGTAACTGGAAATACTTCAAGAGCCTACACAAGCACCTGGCTGCAGGTAGCTATACTGTAGGTGCAACTGTGCGGGGTACACAGTACAGTAACTGGAAATACTTCAAGAGCCTACACAAGCACCTGGCTGCAGGTAGCTATACTGTAGGTGCAACTGTGCAGGGTACACAGTACAGTAACTGGAAATACTTCAAGGAGCCTACACAAGCACCTGGCTGTAGGTAGCTATACTGTAGGTGCAACTGTGCGGGGTACACAGTACAGTAAGTGGAAATACTTCAAAGAGCCTATACAAGCACCTGGCTGCAGGTAGCTATTCTGTAGGTGCAACTGTGCGGGGTACACAGTACAGTAACTGGAAATACTTCAAGAGCCTACACAAGCACCTGGCTGCAGGTAGCTACACTGTAGGTGCAACTGTGCGGGGTACACAGTACAGTAACTGGAAATACTTCAAAGAGCCTACACAAGCACCTGGCTGCAGGTAGCTATACTGTAGGTGCAACTGTGCGGGGTAGACAGTACAGTAACTACACACTACACAGGGCTGACATGCAGGCGGCCTTATATAGTGTGGGGCGTGTACTAAACCCCCTGAGCCATAATTGCCCAAAGCCTCCTTGGCCAATTACGGCTCTCTGTACACACAGCACTGTAATTGGCCAAGCATGGGAGTCATAGTGCATGCTTGGCCAATCATCAGTCAGCAATGCATTGCGATGCTGCAGTGAATTATGGGCCGTTACGCGCCACTCGAATTTGGCACGAATGGCCCATATCGTTTGTAATTCGGCGAACAACCGAACACACGATGTTCGAGTCGAACATGGGTTCGACTCGAATGCGAAGCTCATCCCTAATATCAAGTTCTCCTTTTCGGCAGCTGTTTTCGAGCTTCGTTCTGACATCCAAGTGGTAGCAGCAAGATTAGGCGATGTGGAGAAAGTGACCGCCATCCACGCAGAGGCCCAACAGACAGACTCAATGCTCTTCTGACCTCCGCTTTTCCATCTTTTGGAGATGTACTACCACTTGGAGGACCTAGACAGTCATGGCTAAAGACACAATGTCCGTGTTCAGGGTATCCCCAAATCAACAGAACAGCCTGCATTGGTACAATTGGTATATACAATCTTTAATTATCTCTCAAGAGGCCAGCAAACTCCTCTGATAGAGATTGAAAGAGTGCACAGGGCCTTGCCACCAAGGGGCTGAGACACTGATTCCCCATGGGATGTAATTTGCTGTTTAGTAAAGTTCCCTTTGAAAGAGGCCATTCTCAAGGAAGCCTGTGAATGGGATCGTATACTATTTAAGGCTGAAATCAAGTTATTCCAGGATCAATCGCCTAATACACTGCAGCAGCAACACGCATTATGACCTCTGCTGAAACTATTGTGTACAAGAGGCATTCCTTATCACTAGCAGTTCCCTTTCTGCCTTGTGCTTACATTACAAGGTCGCACAGCCCTGCTATGCACTCCTGATGATCTATAACTTTTCTGCAACAATCAGGACCTGGGGGGGAGACAGATGCTGCAGAAATCGCATTGCTGAGAAGTTTTAGCATCCCTTATCATTGTAATAAAGAGACTGGACGTGTTCACAGGTATGTGAACACTGGTTTGGGGCCCCCATTGGAGTGTTACCCTTATGCCCCGTACACACGGTCGGACATTGATCGGACATTCCGACAACAAAATCCATGGATTTTTTCCGATGGATGTTGGCTCAAACTTGTCTTGCATACACATGGTCACACAAAGTTGTCGGAAAATCCAATCGTTCTGAACGCGGTGACGTAAAACACGTACGTCGGGACTATAAACGGGGCAATAGCCAATAGCTTTTGTCTCTTAATTTATTCTGAGCATGCGTGGCACTTTGTCCGTCGGATTTGTCTACACATGATCGGAATTTAAAGGATCGGATTTTGTTGTCGGAAAATTTTATAGCCTGCTCTCAAACTATGTGTGTCAGAAATTCCGATGGAAAAAGTCCGATGGAGGCCACACACAGTCGGAATTTCCGACAACAAGCTCCGATCACACATATTCCGTCGGAATGTCTGACCGTGTGTACAGGGCATAATGCTGCTGTTTGAGTTCGTTGGTGCCAAGCTGTTGTTCTGATCTAGGATCCATTGTGGTTGTCCAAGGAGATGTACCCCTCCAGTCAGCTGGTTTAAAAGCCTTTGCGACTTGGGTGGTATAAGCCTCCCCAAGTCACCAACATCTGGTAAGCCTCCTTAAGATCTTTGGTGGTGGCTCCCTTACTATCCCAGCTTCCCTTGAAGTGTTGATGTCTAATAAATATTGGTCCTGGTGTTTGAGAATACCCTTTACGCTTTTGGACTTTAACATACATTTTTGCTAACGTATGTCTGGACTGCTGCCTTTATTGGAATCTCTTTGTGTTTGCACATTGGCACTTTAATTCACACTGGCTACCTCTTTTTATTATTATTTTTTTTTCATTTTTTTCACTTATCTATATCACTTGTGTCTATTTAAACACATATGTATTGTATTATATTTATAACATACTTCGTATTGGGTAGGATTTTATCACATTTGTATATATCCCTTGATATCCCTTGATATTGGGTCCTTTTCACTGATTTATTACTCTAAAGATTTAGAGTTCTAAGTTTTGTATTTATATCCCTTGATATTGGGATTCTAACACTGGTTTCATTACTGTATTAACTTAAAGGTTCTATTTAGGGTTTATAGCTCTACACTTTTACATTCACATTTACTGCTTTGGACTATAGCTGTGTTGGCTGCTGTTTAATCCTATATTTTCACAGTATTTTTCTTTTTTTATAACAATCAGGACCTGCCTAGAGTGGAATTACTGGACTGGTACAGTTCCTTCTTTCTCGCAGATCCTTGGATAGAGGTGATGAGTAACTGCACCCCTAGAGCATAGCAGCAACATAATCATCCCAGATGCTCTCATCCCTTGTCTCCATCTAGCCAGCAACATCACAGGGATGGAGAAACTGGAAGTCTGGATCCTTCTCCGCCTCATCACCAGGACAGGCTGGAAGTCTGAATCCGCATCCTGACCATAATAAGTCAATTTTTTAATCTGAATGTTCTTTTGACTTTTAGCCCTTGCACCTTCTCATTACATCTGCAATACGGATATGGGTGCAGTGCTTCTTTACAGTTTGACAATTACCTAACCCTTTTCCAGTCATTGTACAACATGAACAAGGCCATTTTCGTTATTGCCCCCTAAGTGACCTAACGTCTTGACTCCTCATTGACCTTTAGTCTATTGTACATACTGTTTCAACTAATAGAACTGTGAGCTGGATCACATCGTTAACATACCGGTGTCCCCTTTTTACACCGTCTCCCTGACTGCCCATTTTTGAAATACAGTGGGCACCTTTCAAATGTGTTTGTTAGGCCTTGGATGTGCTCAATCTTCCTTTAAAGTACTGTGTGCTGCATCTATGTTTGGCTCTGCAGAAGCCAAAATGGTTTTGCAGACCCAGTTTAGCCATCGATAGGCCTTTATTATGGTTTAAACATATTATGTCATTCATCTGTGGTTATTTTCCTATATTGTAAATGCTATTGTGCCCATGTAGGGAGGCCCACAATGTCAAGGAGTGTAATCTAACCACGTGCCCTTGTAGTTTCTGTACTTCTTACTCCCTTTTCCTTTTCCTTGCTATCCACTCCCTCTTTACCCCTCCTTTCCGGCTTTCATCCCTTTCTCTTCGTCTCGCACTTTCTCCATTATCATGGTTTAATCCATATAACAGTGCCACATATGGGCTTTAGCGACCAGGGTGACTGCATTACAGCTAGTCTCAAGCCTTTATACTGCTCAAATTAGTTTGTTTATTTGCTGTTAATAGACCTGTTTGGTTCTGTTTGTCCGGCTGAGTCTAGAAAAGGTATTGAAGCTTTACACCTTACTTCTTTGGCTGAGCTTATTTAATGCTCTGTAACGGCCACAGTTAATGATCATATGGCATTTGCTGTGGTTTTTTTCGCCATTTATCTACTGTGCCTCGCATTTGCATTATATTGGGACTTTTGAAGTTTTTTGTCCTCACTGACGTGCTACACTGAGCCACCTCGGGTTCCAAACCGGGTCTATTAACATTGCTGTTTTAAGAATTTTACCTGTGAATTATGCTGTGGTGTATAGTTGATCCCTTCTTTACTTGTTTGATCAGAATTTAATGTAGCTATTCATTTGTTTTGTTATCACTATACTGTAGACACCTTATTATAGATTTCGGTATAATTTGCACCTGACCTGGACCGCTTTGTTTAATCTCTCTGTGACAGACTCACCCGGGATAGAGGCTTTTGGAGGGGACTGAATGTGAGCCTCTTGCCTACAGATTATGGGCCCTGGCATTTGGGGTACCCTTGAGGTGTTGTTATTTTGGCTTCGGGTCCTTGTCCCCCAGGACACAGACTCTGGGGACCCTGTATTTGCCATAGTAGCAATAGTGACTGAGTCATACTGTTGGGACTCATACTGTGAGAAGATGCTAATGTCATCAACTCCACTCACCTGTCTGATGTCAGCTATAATATGTTTAATGTAAATGAGTTTAGTCTGGCTTACCACAGGTTCTAAGGGTATTCAACTCATTGTTGTTTGTTCTAATTAAGCCTGTGTTGATGTTTATGGTAATGTGTGTTAATTGAATGAGCTGATCACATTAGCCACCAGGACTGGCTAGGAGACAAACAGTCTAGGCTGAGGAGGGGGGAGATTTTCGTTTGTATTGGTAATTGTAATTAGCTCCTGCTATTGTGTTTATACTACTGTGTGAAGCTCGATGCCCCCAGGTCTGTGTCCTACAGGTCATGTCTCTGAGTCATCTGGTCTGGGTAAATGATTAGTTAATTAGCTCATGTTAATTAGGTTAGGTTTTAGTCATTCTGCTGTGTATATATTTGTGTGAGATCTCAAATAAAAAGTCAGTTCATGTTAGCATCTAAGCAAGTGTCGCCTCGTTTTGTGCTTGGAAGCATTTGGAATATCTGATATCTGTATACAGACTGGGAGGAAGTGGTATATGACGGAAGCACTCAAGCGGAGTGTGGGACGTTCCGCGACACTCTCTATCTTTTTTTTTCACGCAGACCATCTTCTGGAGTTTAGTACTACTGCTCTTTAAATGTCCTGACCCCCCCGCACACAGGACCTTAACCTCTTTGACTTCTACAACTCTCGCACCAATATTGTGGACTCTGCACCTCCGGACCTTCTCTATCTGTTTCCCTCTGTTGCTTCTTCTTAGCCTGTTTTTCTCCTCCACCCCAGATCTTTTTCTTTGTAGTTACTCTTTCATCCTTCTTTCTTCTTTTTCCCACCTCTATTTAATTAACCCCCCCCCCCTTTTTTTGCCCCCTCCTCACCCCCTGCACTACTCTGTTGTGACTTCTGCTATGCTTCTTCAGAGTCAACAGTCCCTTCCCTTATCATTAAAACTGGTTTCCTTAAATCATAAAGTACTGAACATCCCAGAGAAGTGTTCTCAATTCCTAGATGACCGAGGGCCCAACTTGTCCACCTGCAGAAAACCCATTTCAATACAGGTGCTGTTCCTAAGCTTTCTGACAGATATTTTCAGTTAGTGTATCATGCCTCAAATGTGGAATACAAAACTAAATGTGTCTCCATTTTGTATTCCTAGCATGTTCCCTTTCAATTGCAAGACTAACTGGAGGAGTCTAATGGTCTATACCTGTTTCTTAAGGGTGTAATGGGAGCACAGCCCTTTATGATAGCCAATATTTACGTTCCAAGCTAAAAACAAGTGTTGTTTTCTTGCTTGATCGGTGATCATTTGTCCTCCTTCACTTCGGGCATTATTTTCCTAGGTGCTAATTTTAATTTCCGCCTTGATCCTCTCAGATTCCTCCACTGGAAAGTCCGCCCTACCTTGTAGGTGGCTTTGTCAGATCAAATCGCAACTACACGGTTTAATGCCTCGCGATCCCTGGCACACATTAAAACCTCACGAGAAGACTACATTTACTTTTCTGCCCTTCATCAAAAGTATTCCAGAATTGGCTACTTTTCCTCTCCCAAGTGGACCTTCCTCTATTACAACAAGCTACGATTGAACCTATGGTATTGTCTGATCACCACCCCATCACGGTTACATTGCCATTCCCTGGGAGGATTACCAGAACAAAAATTTGGAGGCCTAATACTGTCCTAATTAGGACCCTATTGAAGTTTAGCGTCTCACTTCTTGCATTCACGATTTCTTCTTATATGATGATGTTCCAGGTATCTCTCCTCTGCTTTAATGGGAGGCCCACAATTGTGTGATGTTAGGAAACTGAAAAAAATATGCCAAGCAACGATTGCATCCCTGGCTGCCAAAATCCTATCTCTATAGGGGTCTCATAAAAAAAACTAGGGCGACTTCCACCCATGAGAACTAATTAGGGTTAGGGCTCTTTTACTTGATGAATTAAGAAAGAAAACAAAAAGGCATTTTATCCTAAAACACAAGTTGTTCTATGAACACGGTAATAAATGCTGCAGATTGCTTGTGAAGGCTGTACAATCGAAGAAGGCCTCTATGTCGGTCCATCATATCCACCACATCAAAGGTGACATTCATTATGAGTCTGAGATTTACAACCTTCAGAAGAATTCACCTGATCCTCGTGTAGAAGTTTGATGGTCACACTTTGTTGAAGATTTGTAAATATAGCCCTAGCCGTTGCCCAGAGACCAAGCGTAGAAACTTGAAGCTCCACTTTCGGGTGAGAAATTTGATAAGACACTGAAAGAGATGAAATCGGGTAAGAGCCCTGACCCTAACGGACTGACCTTTCAGTATTTCCATATCTTCACTGACTCCTTGAAGCCTCATTTTTTTGGCTGGCTTTAGATCTCGATATCTTGCCCTTCTCCCCAGCTTTTAAAAGCCTGCATTGTTGTGATTCCAAAAGATTGCAAGGGTGAGACACTCATTTTTCCAATTATGGTTCGATCTCACATGTTGTCAACATTTATGCTAAGATACTCGCAAATAGAATACTTCCCCTCATTCCTTCCCTATTTCCTTAGATCAGGTTGGTTTTATACCAAACAGGGAAGGGAAGGACGTGACAACACAACCAAGGCTCTGAACTTGCACTATTGGTTGACCTCTCAGGACCAACAGGAGTTCTTTCTCTCCCTAGACACCGAGAAGGCGTTTGATAATGTGGCATGGGACTATATAGAGGTGGTCCTTCGTTCCATTGGACTCATGCCTCACTGTATATTCGGGAGCTCTATCGAAACCCAAGTGCTAAGGTGGGGTCAATGGCCACCTATCGGACGCCTTCAGCTTGAGCAGCTGTACCAGACAGGGGTGTCCTTTGTCTCCGTAGTTCTTTGTTTTAACTTTGGAGCCTTTTTTAAATAGATTTTGCTTGAACCCCGATATTAAGAGCTAGGGATGATCTTTGAGTCGAACCCATGTTCGACTCGAACATCGCCTGTTTGATTGGTCGTCGAATTGCGAACGTTATGGGCCGTTCGCACCAAATTCGAGTGGCGCATCACGGCCCATAATTCATGGCGGCATCGCAGTGCTTTTCTGGCTGATGATTGGCCAAGCATGCACTATGACCCGCATGCTTGGCCAATCACAGCGCCGTCTGTACAGAGAGCCGTAATTGGCCAAAGCCAGGGTGGCTTTGGCCAATTATGGCTCAGGGGGTTTAGTACACACCCCAAACTATATAAGGCCTCCTGCGTGGCGGCCTTGTGTAGTGTGTTGCGGCAGTGGAGAGATAGACAGAGAGACAGTGTCATTTGATTTAAGTTAGATAGAGTAGGCAGGCGAGTCAGTTAGCTGAACTTACAGTGTATTGTGTATATATATGCATCCTAGGTGTTGTATGTATATATATATATATATATATATATATATATATATATATATATACACACTTTATTCAGTTTAGCTAGATCCGTTCCTGTTATTCTCTTCCTAATATACTGACAGGCAGGCAGGTTTTTTTTTTAAAGTATTTACAGTTAGTGTACTGTGTCCTCTGCACAAAAGCTACCTGAAGACAATTGCTGGTGTTCTTTTGATCCTATTAGTACCACAGGCGGGCAGCTGCAGTATTTACAGTTAGTGTACGGTGTCCTCTGCACAGTGTGCACCTAAAGCTACCTGAAGACAATTGCTGGTGTTCTGATCCTATTAATACCACAGGCGGGCAGCTGCGGTATTTACAGTTAGTGTACTGTGTCCTCTGCACAGTGTGCACCTAAAGCTACCTGAAGACAATTGCTGGTGTTCTTCTGATCCCATTAGTACCACAGGCAGGCAGCTGCAGTATTTACAGTTAGTGTACTGTGTCCTCTGCACAGTGTGCACCTAAAGCTACCTGAAGACAATTGCTGGTGTTCTCATACTAATAATACTACAGGCAGGCAGTTGATTCTGCTAGCTGCAGTATAATCAGTATATATATACACATCACAGATTTGTGCAGCTACATCTCACTGCAGCCCATTAGTATGTCTGGAAGGCCAACAAGCAGAGGCAGACAGTCACAAGCCAATAAAAGAGGGAAAGCAGGCTCTGTGTCTAGAGGCAACAGTGCTGGTCGTGGACACGGTGCATCTTCATCAGCTTGTGGCCGTGGGACATGCTTGTCCTTTTTTCGGCAGCTGGCCGTGTTGGGCCGCAACATGCCGAAGACTTGGTAGAGTGGATGACCAAACCATCTCATCCTCCTCATCCTCTCTCACCCAGGCTCAGGGTACTTTGTCTGGCAAAGCAGCTGCCAGCGTGGCCTCTTCCCTTGGCTCAATGGCATCAGTCACTCCTTTGCTAGCCCCACCATGTCCTCCTAAGGCAGTGGTTCTCAACTCCAGTCCTCAGGACCCACCAACAGGCCAGATTTTAAGTATTACCTTGGTGAGATGCAGACTAGAATACTGCAATCACTGAGCAGCAAATTATATCACCTGTGATGTATTTCAGTTATATTGCAAACCTGGCCTGTTAGTGGGTCCTGAGGACCGGAGTTGAGAACCACTGTCCTAAGGAGTTCCCCGAACTGTATGACCACAGTGTTGGGTACATACTCCAGGAGGATTCGATGATGGTACCCAGCTAGAGGAAGGCAGTAACGTGAGCCCAGAGAGAGGGGGTGCCCAAGAAGGACAGCAATCTGGCAGTCATGTTCCCCCAGCTGCAGCATACTGCCAGGTTTGCTCTAGTGATGAGGAGGGAGGGGATGAAGACGAAGTCACTGACTCCACGTGGGTGCCTGATAGGAGAGAGGAGGAGGCACATCTCCAGCGAGGCAGGATGCCCTCCAGGGGCCAGCTTAAGGGCAGCACACCAACTGCATCACACTGCAGAGCTCCGCATGTGCAAGGCGCTGCTGTCTCTGCGCGTTATTCCAAAAGTTCTTTGGTGTGGGCCTTTTTTGAGATGAGTGCATTAGATCCCACTACTGCTATTTGCAACATATGTCTCAAGCGTATCTCGCGTTGCCAAAACATCACCCGCACCACATGCTTGACCAGACATATGTCGACCTGCCATGCAGTTCATTGGCAAGTGTAACTAAAAGACCCACACCAAAGAACAAAGAGGACCTCTCCTTGCTCCTCATCAGCTGGGATCTCCAACCCCACTATGCCTTCAGTCCTCTCTGAAACCTGCACTGAGAGGAATGAAGGTGTAGAATTAGATGCGTCACAGCCAAGTACTTGCGGGCAATCTGCTATCGGTACACCAACGTCAGATTGTACCAGGCAAATTTCCCTGCCCCAGCTGCTGCACCGCCAAAAGAAGTTCACTCCCAGCCATCCACATGCCCAGCGGTTGAATGCTAGCTTGGCTAAATTGCTAGCACTTCAACTGCTGCCTTTTCAGTTGGCAGACTCTGCCCTCTTCAGTGAGTTTGTGGAATGTGCGATTTCTCAGTGGAAGGTTCCGAAATGCCACTTTTTCTCACGGAAGGCGATTCTGGCTCTCTACCGGCATGTGAAAGGCAATGTCTTGGCCTCGCTGGACAGGGCGGTCAGCGGAACGGTGCATATGGCAGTCAGTGGTAGAGTCCAGCAGGCATGGACAGGGACGTTACCTATCATTCACCGTGCACTGGGTGACTCTTCTGGCAGCTGGGAAGGATGCAGGACAGGGTGCGGTAGTGTTGGAGGTTGTTCCGCCACCATGCCTCCAAAATTCTACTAGTGGTGATTCTGCCACTCCTCTCTCCTCCACCCCCTACTCTTCTTCTTCCTCCATGGCCTCTTCCTGTGCTGATTTGTCCTCGGAACCAGCGGTGCTCCGTAGGTGTTCAATGGGCTATGCAAGCATGCAGGCAAAAAGATGCCATACGGTGCTTGAGCTGGTGTGCTTGGGGGACAGGAGCCACACTGGGGCAGAGATTCTGTCAGCTCTGCAGGGGCAGGTTAAGAGGTGGTTGACGCCATGCCAGCTTAAGCCAGGAATGGTGGTTTGCGACAATGGCACCAAGCTCCTCTCCGCCCTCTGACAGGGACAATTGACCCATGTGCCCTGTTTGGCTCACGTACTTAACTTGGTGATGCAGCGGTTCTTGGGCAGGTACACGGGCTTACAGTCTGTGTGCATTTCTGCTGGTCATATAATGCCAGTGCTCGGCTGTCTGACCTCCAAAAGGAATTTAACCTGCCCAAGAACCGCCTAATCTGTAACATGCCCACCAGGTGGAACTCAACGTTGGCCATGCTGCAGCACCAGCACATGCAGCAGAGGGCCATCAATGAGTACCTATGCGACTATGGCACCAGGACAGGGCCAGGGGAGCTTGTTTTTTTTTTCCTATGCCAGTGGGCTATGATCAGGGATGCATGCATTGTCCTGTCACCATTTGAGGAAGCCACGAGGATGGTGAGCAGTGACAGTGCATGCATTAGTGACACTGTCCCTCTTGTCCACTTGTTGGAGCACACGCTGCGTGGAATAATGGACAGGGCACTTGAGGCAGAACAGAGTGAGGAAGAGGAGGACTTCCTTACCTCTCATGGTCCCCTTTATCCAGACAGTGTTCCTGCTTGCCTGCCGATCACACAGCAAGAGGACGAGGAGGAGGATTGTGTCAGCATGGAGGTAGAGCCTGGCACTCAGCATCAGCAGCAGTCTTCAAGGGATCATTTACAGTCTGAAGAAACCCATGGACTTGTACATGGCTGGGAGGAGGTGGCTGTGGATCATGTTGTCCTTAGTGACCCAGAGGACTCTGTACCGAATGCCTCAGCAAACCTACGCTGCATGGCCTCCCTGATCCTGCAAAGCCTGCGGAAGGATCCTTGTATTCGTGGTATCAAGGGGAGGGATCATTACTGGCTGGCAACCCTCCTTGATCCACGTTACACGGGTAAAGTAGCGGACCTTATCTTGCCGTTGCAGAGGGAGCAGAGGATGAAACATCTTCGCGAGGCCTTGCAGAAAGGTTTGTGCAATGCTTTTCCAGAGCCTGCGAGGTTACAATTTCCTGGTCCTCCTGGACAACGTGTTGCTGAGGCTTCCATCAGTCACAGAAGGAGCAGTGGAGAAGGTGGCCGTCTGACCGATGCGTCCAGACAATTTTTTAATCCGCAGCCCCAAGGTATGATCGGTTCCAGCAACCATCACCAGCGCCTGATTCACATGGTGCAGGAATACCTAGGGGCAAGATAAGACTTGGACATTTCCCACTGAAAATCGTTTGGGTTACTGGGTCTTGAGGATGGATCACTGGCCAGAGCTTGCACAGTATGCAATTGAGCTACTGGCCTGTCCTGCATTCAGCGTTCTTTCGGAATGCACATTCAGTGCTGCTGGAGGCTTTGTAACCGATCACAGGGTGCCTGTTCACCGAATCAGTCAATCGGCTGACCTTGATAAATATGAATCAGTCTTGGATCACCAGCTACCAAGCACCTGATGCTGATGTAACCAAATAATTTTTTTTTTAATGTGAGATCCCTTTAAGACTGCCTATACTGATGCTGAGTGACTATCCTGTTATGCTGAGTGACAATCCTCTTCCTCCTCAATTTTCAGGCTGATAGCTTGTAAGAACATTTTTGGTTCTGGGCACCGCCACCAGTGGCTAAAGCCCAATTTTTCTGCCCCTGTTTAACATGGGCATGTAATTACAATATTTGAATCAATACTTTGCAGCAGGGCTCCTTCCTGCGCTCCAACTAGAGTATCTGTGAGGGGTTGCAGTGTTGTGGCACCAGCACCATTGCCCAAGGCCCAATTTTTCAGCCCCTGTTTAACAGGGGCGTATAATTACAATTTTTGATGCAATACTTTGCAGCAGGGGTCATTCCTGCACTCCAACTATAGTATCTGTGAGGGGTTGCAGTGTTGTGGCAGCAGTGGCTAAGGCCCAATTTTTCTGCCCCTGTTTAACAGGGGCATGTAATTACAATTTTTGATGCAATACTTTGCAGCAGGGCTCATTCCTGTGCTTTAACTATAGTATCTGTGAGGGGTTGCAGTTTTGTGGCACCAGTGCCTAAGGCCCAGTTTTTCTGCCCCTGTTCAACAGGGACATGTAATTACAATTCTTGATCTAATATCTCACAGCAGGGCCCATCCTGCACCCACCAAGAGTAACTGTGAGGGCTTACAGTGTTGTGGCAACACCACCACCACCACCACCACCAAAGGCCCAATTTTCTGCCCCTGTTCAACAGGTGCATGTAATTACAGTTCTTGATCTAATATTTCACAGCATGGCCCGTTTCTTCGCCCACCAAGAGTAACTGTGAGGGCTTACAGTGTTGTGGCAACACCAACACCTAAGGGCCAAATTTCTGCAGCGTATATAGGGCAGGCCCCTACTTTCAAACATCCAACTTACAAACGACTCCTACTTGCAAACAGGAGACAACAGGAAATGAGATGAAATCTACCCCTAGGAAGGAAAATTTTCTCCTGTAGGAGTTAATATGGAAAACGTGTCTCCTCTCCACTGATGCTTTATCACCAATCCTTGTTTCACTAAAACCCCCAAATTTTCAAAAAAACATTTGTCATTGGGACAGAAAGTGAGGTGAAATCTTCTGAAGAGGTGCACAGACAGCAAAACAAATGTTACAGGGATGATAACCCTTCCCTATGTTTTTCAAAAAGCTTAAAAATTAAAGATTTTTTGGCTGGAGCTACACTTTAAAAATGTACCAGTTCAAAATTACAAACAGATTCTACTAACAACAAACCTACAGTCCCTGTCTTGTTGGCACCGCCTGTATACTGCTGTTCAGAGTATATAGGGCCTGGGGACCCCACGCCTTTCCTTTTTTTAATTTAGGTGCAGGGCTCCCCTTAATATTCATACAAGACTGCAGCTGCTGACTTTTAAGTATTTTTTTTTCCCAGGCAAAACGGACAACAGATTGCAAAAGATAGTAAGACAGACCCCAAACATGAGCATGTAGGCCACTTACAAAATAATATAGAGTGGGTGACTGGGGACAAGAGAAGGCAAATTTATTAAATACTTCCTTCAGCTCTGTGTATACAAAGGAGCATGAAAGAACTCATGCCCATAATGGGGATGGTATTAACACAGCCGCAAATGATCCACAATGACTCAAAAGTGATATGATCCATAAATATCTAGAACGAATAAAGGTTGATAAAGCACCTGGACCAGATGGCATCCACCCACGGATCCTAAAATAATTGAGCTCTGTCATTTCAAAGCTATTGTTTCTAATTTTTAGGGACTCGTTAATGAATGGAATAGTACCACTGGATTGGCGTATAGCCAATGTGGTGCCTATGTTTAAAAAGGGATCAAAGTCTTTACTAAGTAACTATAGACCTGTTAGTTTAACTTCTATATTTGGGAAGATACTGGAGAGTTTAATAAAAGACCACATAGACGAGTTCTTGATGGAAAAAAATATTTTAAGCAACAGACAGCATGGATTCATGAAAGACAGAAGTTGTCAGACAAATCTCATTTCTTTTTATGAGGAGGTAAGTAAAACCTTGGACAGAGAGGTGGCTGTGGACGTGGTATACTTGGATTTTGGAAAATCATTTGACACAGTTCCCCACACACGGCTCATGGGTACGGTAAAGTCTACAGATTTGTAAATTGATAGAAAACTGGCTAAAAGACAGAATTCAGAGAGTAGTGGTTAATGATTCATATTCTGAATGGTCTAAGGTTATCAGTGGTGTACCCCAAGGTTCAGTGTCGGGACCCTTACTTTTTAATATCTTTATAGATGTTATAGGGTCTGGGATTAAAAGTACCATTTCAGTGTTTGCAGATGACACCAAACTATGCAGTGGAATAACGTCCTTACAGGATGTCTCCAACTTACTAGCCGACCTCAATGCACTGTCTAATTGGGGACTATGTGGCAGATGAGGTTTAATGTAGATCAGGGCTCGAGTTCTGTGGGAACGCAGGGGAATGATGTTCCTGTACTTATTCCACAGCAGGAACGCCGTTCCAATAGCAACCGCGACCTGGTGAATCCATCATTCGATCCTGTACCTGTGCTACATTATGCCCATCCCCATCCCTCCCCCTGCGTGGATGTACAGACTTTGGCTGGGTTTGACAAAATTTAGGCCACGGCTTTGCAGCCTGCTGGAGAAGAATACACGCAGCTTGCACTCACTGCCTGCCAATCTCCGACATCATCTTCCCAGTTTGACAGCTGGGGTTGAGGTTGCGGGCTTGATCGGTCGCCCATTTCTTACCCCTGCTGTGGATGGAAAGTGCTGTCTGTCAGTGCCACCTGTCAGTGCCATCTCAATGCTGCCTGTCAGTGCCACCTGTCAGTGCCCATAGGAGGCATCTCAGTGTTGCCTATCAGTCCCACCTGTCAGTGCCCTACATTGCCTCCTGAGTGCTGCCTGTCAGTGCCACCTCAGTGCTGCCCATCAGTGCCACCTGTCAATGCCCATCATTGCTGCCTATCAGTGCCACCTGCCAGTGCCCATTATTGCCACCTGTCAGTGCTGCCTATCAGTGCCACCTCAGTTCTACCTGTCAGTGCAACCTCAGTGCTGCCTATCAGTGCCACCTCAGTGCTGCCTATCAATGCCCATTA
Source organism: Aquarana catesbeiana (assembly GCF_042186555.1). Taxonomy (NCBI): domain Eukaryota; kingdom Metazoa; phylum Chordata; class Amphibia; order Anura; family Ranidae; genus Aquarana; species Aquarana catesbeiana. The sequence continues at coordinate 46,815,503 of NC_133329.1, forward strand.
GTGCTGGCTATCACTTCCACCTATCAGTGCCCATCAGTGCCACCTAAGTGTTGCCTATCAATGCCACCTGTCAGTGCCTGTGACGGACTCCGGACACCCTGTTGGGTATTTCCGCCAAGAAGCTGCTTCCCGAGTCCTGGAACACAAGACCAATGGATCTGGCTATAGAAACCCCAAGGACCAGACAACACCAATCTTGGAGTGCACCAGAAAAGGAACTGCTTTATTTTTAGAAACACACTGAATTGCTACAGAAAACCATCAGATAAGGGCTACTCCCATTATTTAAGACAAAGGTCACCTTACACAGTAGAGATAGTCCTATTATCATAACAAAGACCTCCTTAGCCAGTCCCCAGGCCTATTCTCCTGCAGCCCAAAGTTCATGACAATACTCCCCCCTGTTCCATAGTCCAGCAGACACGGCTAGATCCAATACAGGACAGCTTGGGGATATCCGGGAGCTATAGTACAACCTAAATTCAGTTTGCAGGGAAAGTTCATCTGTGCTGCCGTTTTGTCGGCCCGGCCTGTACTGCACAGTAAAGTTGTAGGGCTGCAGGGCAAGACTCGATCTCAATAAGCGTCCATTGTCCCCGGATACTCGATTTAACCAGATCAAAGGGTTGTGGTCCGTGAGCACCGTGAAGGATCATCCATTCCATAGAGATACAGCTGAAGTTTTTTCAAGGCCCACACCAGCGCCAAACATTCTTTTTCTATGGCTGCATACCCCACCTCCCGGGGTAGTAGTTGCGACTGATGTAGGCAACAGGTTGCTCACCGTCATCAGCTCCCACTTGGCTTAGCACTGCTCTCAAACCGAAGGTGGAAGCATCTGTATGTACACAAAAATGTTTGTTTGGGTCAGGAGCAGCCAAAACAGAATTTTTCAGGCGCTGGAAATCATTTTCACACTCTGGGGAGCACAGGACCGGGCGGGGGAGATTCTTTCTAGTCAAGTCAGTCAGGGGTTTAGCTATCGTGCTATAGTCAGGAACAAGCCTCTTACAGTATCCTGCAGTGCCTAGGAATGCCAAGACCTGGGTTTTCGTCCAGGGGTGAGCCAGTTGGCAACGGCCTACCCGATGCCTGAGGTAATGAACCTCAGACATCCCTATGCTACATTTCTCTGGCTTTAATGTTAGTCCCGCAGTCCTGATGCGGTCTAACACAGTACCCAGGTGGAGTAGATGTTCCTCCCAGGTATTGCTGTAGATCGCAGGTATGCACAGGCATAATCCTGAAGGCCATCGAGGAGTTGATCTACCATCCTCTGGAACATTGCCAGAGCATTTTTCATTCCAAATGGCATGACTTTAGACTGGTACAAGCCAAAGGGTGTGATGAATGCTGACTTCGGAATCTGTCAGTACCCTTTGCATAGGTCAAGGGTAGTTAGGAAATTACCTCAGGCGATGCGGTCTAACAGTTCATCAACATGGGGCATGGGGTAGGTGTCAGCCATTGTGCAGTCGTTTAGTCGGCAATAATCTATGCAGAAGCGAGTAGTGCCATCCCACTTTGGCATTAACACTACTGGGGATGCCCAGGGGCTGTTGGAGGGCTCGATGACTCCTAAATTGAGCATGTCCTTTATCTCCTGCCTCATACCCTCTCTCACTGACTCAGGTAACTGGTAAGCAACCTGCCAGATAAGGGACTGTCCCGGGGTTTCCACTCGGTGCACTGTCATAGTAGTGTATCCAGGCTTGGTGGAATACATTTCCTGATGCTGCCTAAGGACCCGCCTGGCCTGGTCCTGCTGCTCAGGCCCTAGTTGCCCGTCTAACCTTACTGTCTCTACACCTGCTCTGTCCCCATCTCTCACCAGTAGCTCTGGCAGGAGAAGGTTCTCGGAATCTTCCCTGGCTGGAGCACATATGGCAGCTATCTCCTCAGGCCTCTCTCGGTACGCTTTGAGCATGTTCACATGGAATGTCCGCCGGTCTCTTTCATCTGAGCACTTAACTACCAGGTAGGTAGTGTCACATATTTGCTGCACTACCTTGCAGGGTCCCTACCAAGAGGCCTGTAATTTGTCCGACTTGGTAGGCTTGAGGGCAAGAATTTTCTGCCCTACAGCCAAGGTGCGATTCCAGGCGGTATGATCATACCACCGCTTCTGCTGCCCCTCTGCAGTCTGAAGGTTCTCCTGTATGGTGTCCATGAGTTCCTTCAGCCGGTCCCTGAGCGCTAGTATGTACCCTACCACAGAGGTCTCTCCAGCCCCTATACCTCTTCCCAATGGGCTCTAAGTAGATCTAGTGACCCCCTCACCCGTCTTCCATACAATAATTCAAATAGGGAGAACCCCGTAGATTCCTGCGGCACGTCCCTGTAAGCGAACTGGAGGTGTGGCAGAAATTTCTCCCAATTCCAGTGAGAAGTTGCGAACGTCCGCAGCAATTGCTTTAGCGTTCCATTAAACTGTTCACATGGTCCATTAGTCTGGGGGTGGTAGGGAGCGCTGTGTATAGGCTTAATTTCACAGAGCTTCCACAACTGCTGGGTTAGGTCCGCAGAAATCTGAGTCCCTTGGTCTGAGATTAATCTCCTGAGGGAAACCCACCCTGGCAAAGATTTGGAGCAGGGCTCCACTACTGTCTCTGCATGGATGTTTGTCAGAGGAACTGCCTCCGGGTAACGAATAGCATAATCCACCACAGTCATGAGATATCTCTTCCCAGATGGACTGGGTCGTGGTAATGGTCCTACCAGGTCTACCTCTATCTGGCTAAAGGGCTCAGCTATGATCAGTAGGGGGTACAATGGAGCTTTAGATCGGTCGCCCTTCTTTCCCACGCGCTGACAAGTATCACAGGTACAGCAATACTGTCTAATATCCCCAGTTACTCCTGGCCAGAAGAATAGCTGAATCAAAAGGTGAACAGTTTTGGTCACTCCAAAGTTACCAGCTAAGGGAATGTCATGTCCGATGCTAAGTAGGTTGCGCCGATATTTCTGCGGCACGACCAGCTGTCGCTTGGGCACTGGATGAGATCCCTTCCCTTTGGTCACCCGATAAAGTAATTCCTGATCCCACTCTATCCGTTCCCTTTCTAATCCCCCAGGGTCCATCCCTGCCCTCTCCCAGTAACTAGCTAATGTCGAGCCACATAGTAGTTCCTAGGTAAAGTCAGTCGGGGTAGCTCAGGTAAAGGGTGGTACAGTCTGGGTGGGGTTAGGGAAGTTAGGCCTCACCTGGGTCCCATCATCAAATACCTCCTCTGCTCGCCTTGCTTGCTAAATAAAACCAAAGAATTTCCAAGTTTAACTTACCAACCAGCCTGCGATCAACCGATTTAACCTGCCTAACAGTATGCGTTAAAAACAAGGGTTTAGTTGCACACAATTGCAAATACATGCATAAGCTGCAGGCCACGGCAAGATACCCTGTATCCTGCAGACCCTAACTCTAACTTTGAAGAGTCTCCACAGTGGGAGCAAATGGTTCCGTCTTCCTGTTCTCTTGAACCGCACGGCCGCACTGCGCATGTGCGGCCGAATAAAGCTGTGTTTTATTTCCTGGCTCCTTGATAGCACGGCTGTAGTGCGCATGTGCGGCCGGAGCTTGTAAAGGAAAACAGCTGCTGTATATGTCATGCTGCCCTATCAGAGGTGAGCATGGCTTGAGATGTTTACTATTTATTTGGGCGTGCTTGCATCATTGGCCACGCCTCTGATGATATCCACATAGGATGAAACATGTCAGGCTGGCCGATGCAAGTACGCTGTGAGCCGCGGATTATTTTGTGATGATGTTCCTTTTTTACCTGTAAGTAGACTACAATAAATACGTGTATTTTACCTTTACGGGCTTCACTATTGTTGCTTTTTCCCTTACTGGGTTATATCCTGCTGGTGATCGCACAATTTATCCATCTCCTTGTGTAAGTCCTGATGTCTTTTTGATATTGATGACCTGGATAATTCTGTGACCTGCCTGTCAAGTATGGAGTGTGTCATTCGGATCCACTATTAACCTCTTGCATCATATGATTACATTGCTTGTTTTCATATCTTTCTGGTAAGCAGATTGATAGCATGTGGGTGTGGTGTGCCTTTCCTTTGCACATTGAAGTTTGGTGGAGGCTCCACGTCATCTCTATCCTATATTGATTTTCTATGGACTATTACACATTTTTATATATTTGTTTCACCTAAGCGCTGCATTTTGGATTTTTATATTTGTGTTTGATGAATCAACAAACTATGCTGGCTGCTTTTCTTGTTTTTTTTTAGTTAGCACAGATATTTGTTCACCCTGTTTTTCAGTTTTGATTTAGATTTATTTAATATCAGCCGCTTACTTTTATTCTCCCATGAATATTGATGTGTTTGATTTTCGTAATTCACGTTCTTTGAACCTTAAAGATGTTTTCAATAATGTGGAGGTTCAACAAAATTTAGATATGGGAGGTCTTTTCGTTCGATTAAAAAAACTGATGGTTTCTGAGGTTCATGGCCATTGGGATGTTGCTCTGTTAGAGAACTATCTAGATGATAACATGGTACCTAGAAGCCTGAGGTTTGAGATTACTCATCAGGAGGATGAAATTGATCTCCCAGGATGGTATAAATACTTTAACGATGTGAAGACCTCTAGAAGACCTCAACATTATAATCAACGTCCCCCCCACCATTCTGGCCCATCTATCTCCTCTTCCTCTTTTTTTCCCAATGCCCCACAGAAAAACGAGGGGGGAGAACCAAGAGAGGGACCAGAGTGGGGAGGAGGAACCGATCGAAAAAGACGAAGAGTATAAGAGATGCTGGGATTTTTAACCTCAGCAAAAGTACACTTACAGAGAATGAGTAATTTGTACTTGACCATGGACTCAAATTTGCTCCGGATAAACCCCTGAGCAAGTTTGGGGCCTTTATAGATGTACAAAAGTACATTAGAAAGATCAGTATAAAAAGATATTTTTTATCACAAACCACTACTCTTAAAGAGATGGATGGAGTGAGACATTCGGGACTTTCTAATGCTTCTCTTTTCAATCTGCCAGGGTTTATACCACCATCTATATCGGTGTTTAAGGAATTAGTCCTGAAAGACATAGATATGTTAAAAATAAGGAAGAATCAAAAAAATTTGAGATTTCATGAGGGATTAAAGTCTTTGAAACAGAGGAATGACATCATTATCTGCCCCGCTAATAAGGGGGGGCGGGATAGTGATGGACAAGAGCTCATATGTCTCAGAAATGAATAGAATCTTGTCTGGCACTGACATATACCGTTGGGTCATGATCCCATTTTCCTTGTCAAAAGAAGTTTATTGAGTATACAATATTATAAAGATACATAAAGTACGTTTACAAGGATCTATAAAGTAAGCTCATTGTTTTACAGTAGGGTTTATATAGGTAAATATCATGAAAATTCAAATATTAAACATTGGGTTCACGTAAACCTAAATTAAAGATATATATATCATTTCCTTAGTTACTTTTGTAGGTATTTAAATGATTTATACCTACTATACATATTGTTTACAGGTAGAGTGTATATAGGTCAAATAAATTCTGATAATGAGCTTTAATCGTAAGGTGCAGAAAAGGAAAGAGAAAGAAGAAAAAGGGTAGAAAGGCAGAGGTATGGTCCACAAGGTTGTCCCGCTCGTCAGTTTATTATTCTTTTTAGTTCTCTTTGAAGCCTTAGAATGGGTGTCTCTGTAAGTCATTTAATCTGTTACCATGGCAACAGGACAGAGTCATTGAAATTTGACAGGAACTGTTGTTTTATCCAAGGATGCCAAAGTTTTTCAAATTTTGGAATTTGATTTTGATCGATGGCTACCATCTTAGCATGGGACATTGTATTATTCATTCTGTGAATTGTTTCTGCTAGTACCAATGTAGGAGATTTCCATGCCTTGGCCACTGTTTGTTTTGCAGCCGTTATTAGTTGGATCATAAGTTTGAATTGAGAGAGTGTTAACCATTCCGGTTTTAGATTAAGTAAAGTTATATATGGATCTGGTTGTATTATTTTTTTAAATATTTTAGATGCAATCACGAAGACTTCCTTCCAGAAGGTTTGGATTACTGGGCACGTCCACTACATGTGTAAATGTGTGCCTATTTCTGGGCATCCTCGAAAACAAAGAGCTGAGGTATTAGGTGAATATTTTGAAACTCTAGCGGGTACAAGGTACCAGCAAGTTAGGACTTTATAATTTGTCTCCAGTGCTAAGATGTTGGGTGAAGATGACTTAGATGTGAGCCATATGTTAGACCAGTCCGTGTCTTCTAAAGTTCGTCCCAGGTCCTCCTCCCACCTCTGAACGTAAGAGGGTCTATTAAGATTTACTACTCCATATAATTGATTATAAAGTGATGAAATTGTACCTTTAGCAAATGGATCTTTTGTACAGATTGATTCAAAAATGGATAATTGGGATAATGGTGTATCCCCCTTTAGGAATGGTGTATAGAAATTTTTGATTTGGAGATATCTAAATATCTCACAGTTTGGTAGATCATATTTTTCTCTAAGCGATGGGAATGAAAGGAATGATTTAGATGCTATGAAGTCATTTAGTGTCTGAATGCCTGATGTTGTCCAAGCTTTAAAAGAATTTGGGTAGATCCATGCCGGATAAAAGGCCGGATTTCTGATAAAAGAAAGGAGAGGATTATGTGGAGATTGCAACTGATATTTGGTTTTTAGTTTATCCCAGAGAGATAAGAAGTGTTTAGTTATGGGATTATGAATTTTAAAGCGGTCTTTAGGATCAAGCCATAACAAGTTTGATATTAATAGAGGGTCATTTTCTGAAGCCTCTATAAATACCCATAATGGGATTTCCTGTTTTGCATGGTATTTGGACAGACTGGCCAAATGTGCTGCTCTGTAGTAGTTAGTAAAATTAGGGTATCCCAGGCCTCCTTTATTTTTGGGAAGATGTAGTGTGTGTATAGCTATACGTGGTTTAGAAGAGCCCCATATAAACGATGTTGCTCTTTTTTGTACTATTCTCAAAAAATAGGAAGGAATTGGAATAGGGAGGACTCTGAATAGATAAAGCAATTTGGGTAGAATAGTCATTTTGATTGCATTAATCTTCCCTATCCAGGATAAAGGAAGTTGCGACCATTGTTTTATTAGATTTGTGATCTGTCTTAATACAGGAGGATAATTGGTTGAGAATAAGTCAGAATGAGATGCTGTTAAATGAATTCCAAGATATGGGATTGATTTTTCTGCCCATGTGAATGGGAGTGCAGCCCTAGCCGGGATCAATTCCATGTTTGTGAGCGAAATATTAAGCACTAGGCATTTCTTAGGATTAATCATAAGGCCGGATAGGGCTGCAAATCCATCAAGAGCTGGTATTAAGTTAGGACCAGAGACCTGTGGTGATGATAGAAAAAGTAATATATCGTCTGCAAATATACATAATTTGTGTGTAATACCTCTTACTTCAATGCCAGTTATAGTTTGGTTTGTTCTGATGTATTGGGCCATGGGTTCGAGTATAAGGGCAAATAATAAGGGAGATAATGGGCAACCCTGTCGGGTACCTCTTTCGATATTAAAGGCATCAGATTTGTATCCAGCATATTTTATATAGGCTTTGAGTTTATTATATAATGCTTTGATCCATGTTAAAAAGTGGGGTCCAAAACCCCATTTTTGTAATGAATATTGCATATATTGCCAGGATACTGTGTCAAATGCCCTCTTAATATCGAGAGATAGAAAACATAAAGGGATTTTCCGTTTTTTAGCAATATGTGCCAATAACACTGCCCTGCGTATATTATCGCCTGCCTGTCTATTTGGCATGAAGCCTACTTGATCTCTATGTATTAATTTTCCTATAATGCTATTGAGGCGTTTTGCTATTATTTTTGCTAATCATTTAATATCAAGGTTTAACAGAGAGATAGGCTGCTGATAATTCACACAGGAAGTATCATCAGAAAGGGGTTTTGGGATCATACAAACAATTGCCATTAGTGTTTCTTGCCGAAAAGAATGTCCTTCTAGAAGTTTGTTAAAAGTTTCAGTGAGAATGGGAGAGAGTATTTCTGAGAAGGCTTTATACTATAAAACAGAGTAGCCGTCTGGGCCTGGTCTTTTGTTAAGTTTTAGGTCTTTTATGGCGTTAGCAACTTCATCTATAGTTATAGGCTCATCCAAACTGCTTTTTTGATTCTGAGACAACTCAGGTAAGGTTATTTTTGAGAAGAAGGATTCAGCTTCTGTAGTATTAAATTCATTGTTTGTCTTGTATAAAGTTGCGAGATGTGAGTGAAATTTATGGACTATTTTAACTGGATTACAAGTATAAACATTTTTTGATAATTTCAAACGTATTGGTTTGAAAGATTTGTTAGTTGAATTTAATGCCCGAGCCAAATATGTACTTGGTTTGTTTGTATTCATGTAGAAATTGTGTTTGGAGCGTTTGAGGGATTTATCAACTGACTCAGTGAGAAATAGATCGTATTCCAATCTAGATTTTTCCAGATGAGATTTTGTACTCTGAGATGGATTATCTTGGAATGATATGTAGGCTGCATTAAAATTGAGTTCTAGTTTTTTTGCTAGATTTTTGCGTTCCCGTTTAAATAGTGCCATTTGTCTTTGTATTGTACCACACAAGACAGGCTTATGAGCTTCCCACAGTGTTATTGGGGAAATGTCTGTTGTATTATTAATTGATATGTATTCCTTTAAAGCTTGTTCAATGGCCATCTGATGTAGTGGGTGTTTGAGCATTATGTCCGGTAAGTACCACGTTGGGTCATGCGCTTTTGGTATGGCTGAGGCTATAGTAGTGTATACTGCATTATGGTCAGACCACGGAATCGGAATTATATCTGATGCAATAATTTCTGGTATCATTCCTATTGCTAGAAAAATATGATCTATTCTGGTGAAGGTTTGATGAGGGTGCGAGAAATAAGTGAATTTCTTTTTCATTGGGTTACTTTCTCTCCACGAATCTACCAGATTGTATTTGGAAAGAAGTTGAGTAAAGGTAATCTAGAGGTTATTTTGGATGGTGTAAAAGGTGATTTATCTAGAAATGGGAGGAGGACCTGGTTCGAATCCCCGCACATTATCACTGTTCCTATTTTGTGTGTATTAATCACTTGTAATATATGTGAGAGGAATGGTGTAGGTTGTTTGTTAGGAGCGTAGTAGGAAATCACCGTGATTGCTGTATCCATTATATAACCCATGAGTATCAGGTATCTACCTTCTAGGTCTTTAATTTCTGATGATAAGGTGAATGGTGTGGATCGGTGAAATGCAATTAGAGTACCCCTTTGTTTGGTACAGGCAGAAGCCGTGTAAATTTGTTGATAAAAAGGAGAAATATATTTTGGAGTAGAATCTTTGGTGAAGTGTGTTTCTTGGAGGCATACTATGTGAGCCTTCTTGTTATGGAAAATACGGAAGGCTTTGGTCCTTTTTTGGAGGGACATTTATTCCCTGAACATTCAGGGAAAGTATATTCAGTGGTGCCATGGCAACAGATCAAATAGTTTTGACTTACTTTTTGTAATGCAAAGCTGACTGCGCAGATCAACCTGTGTGGACTGAAGAGATGAAAAGATAGGAAAGAAACCAGTGAATTCTGGAGTAAAGAGTAAACAAAAAACATATGAGATTAGATGATACATTGTATAAATTATTTTTTGCAAGTAATCACAATTTACCTGTGAAAGAGAATAAATCTCTCTCTCAGGGGAATAAGTGCCTTCATCACACTCCCACATAATATGGTTGGGAGAATGAGGAGGGCTAATGGGGGTACACGGATCTTCCGCTTACAGGAGAGAAGTGCTATGTCAAAAGACATCAAAATGATGATTCATTAATTGGAGTGCAGAATATAGTTTTTGTTGAAATTATTTATTCCAGGGTGATTGTATATGGTTAGTCTTGCCCTAGGCTAAATAATTCAGTTAGAAAGGTACTGTTAATAACTTTGGTATTGATGAAGATAGTTTGAATTATTTTGGGATTTTAACCCTTTTAGAGTAAACAATTACATATTTTATTCATATGTAACTGTTTAGATATGTTAACTCATAAAATTGAGGTTGTATTGCTTCAGATTAGAATAAACAAAAACATAGTTCTAGGAACTAGTTAGGTAATAATATATTTGTTTTAAGAAAAACAAGAAAAAGCTTCCATTACTTCTGGATTATTGAACATATTTGTCCTAAAAAGTAATAAATCTATTGTTATTACCTGAAAATATATAACTGAACAAGAATTTCCTTATTTCACTTATATATTCTAAGGCTATATGAATCAGAAGTAATAAGAAATATAACTGGAATGTAACATGATCCCACACAGTGTTTGACTATCAGAATGCAGTTACATTCAGCTATAAATACAGGTTTTTTTATAGAGAACCATCTCTTAGTATAATAAATGAAGAGATATCAGGAATTAGGATGTCGGTCCATTGAATCTTCTTGGTCCATGGATGATGTGGTATAACGGCCTCTTTTGTGAGAATGATGATTCCCATTTTGTTCTGAAATTTTCTGGGTGCTGCCTGAAGGTGAAGATGATGCCATTCTTCTGCGTGTGGGAGAGTTGCTGCTTGTGGGTTCTGTCAGATTTAATTTTAAAAGGGTTTGTTGTAGTTCATCTGCTGATCTGCTTCTGTAAATTGTACCTTGGTAGTTAAATCTGACTGAAAAGGGGAAGCCCCATTGATACATAATGTTGTGGCGTTGCAGTTCCATTAGTTGGGGTTTCATGGATCGTTTTTTAGTAATAGTAAGTTGGGATACGTCAGCAAAAATTTGATAATTGTGTCCTTGAAAATTAAGTTCCTTTTTTTCTCTTGCAGCAATTAGTATTTGTTCTTTCGTTCTGTAATAATGAAATTTTGTGATTATATCACGTGGGGGTCCATCTTTCTTTTTGGCTGTGAGGGCTCTGTGTACTCTGTCCAGTTCTAAACGTTCAATAGGGATATCTGGCTTTAGTTCTTGTAATAGAGCAGTAATAGTAGATTGCAGGTCTGTCACAGTTTCAGGTATTCCCCTTATGCGCAAGTTTGAACGTCTGGCTCTATTTTCGTAATCTTCGAGCTTAGTTTGAAGTATTAAATTCTCTTCTTTTAATTGTTCCAATTCTGTTATATTTTCTTGGGTTGTAATTTCAATTTCATCCATTTTTATTTCTAAGGCTGCGGTGCGGTTTCCCAGCTCTCTTATTTCTTTGGTTAGGCTGTTTGTTATTTGGTCTGAGGTTTGTTTTAAAGCCTTATGAAGCATCTTTTCAAATTGTAATAATATTACTGGGGATGCTGAGGAGGCTTGTGGAGAAGTTTGTGAGAGGATTTGTTCTGTAACTGACTCAAATGGAGAGTCTTGCTGTGACATTTTCTGTCTGTGAGAGCGCCCTGATGCTGTATATTGTGAGGTGACTGGAGCTGCGTTAGTTGCAGTGAGTGCCTGTGAGCTCTTTGTGAGGTGATTTTTATTTCTGCCACGGCTTCCTCCCAGTACCATATTTCCTGCCCAAACTTTCACAGTTTGTTCCCTGGGGCAAAAAGGTTCAAATGGATACCTTTTGAGCCTGCAGGCTCTGCTTTGTCCTTCTCTTCTCTCCTCAGCGGTGCGGAGCTCTAACAATGCATGTCTGCTCCGCTAGACTCCGCCAACTCCCCCCCATGATCCCATTTTCAAGCATAAAAAGGAACTTACTGGGCTTGTTGATGCTGATTTGTGTAATAAATTGCTTAATAAGAAGGAGAGGGATTTTTTTATCCCGTTGGCACCCAGAAAGCCAATTATATACTTTTTACCAAAGGTACACAAGAGTTTAGTCAACCCCCCGGGGAGACCCATTATTAGTGGGCTGGACTCTATTACCACCAGAATTGGTAAATATATTGACGGCTTTTTACAACCTCTTGTATCTGGTACTCCTTCTTATATTAAAGATTCTGTGCAAGTGATTCGCAGTTTTGAAAGTTTAGAGTGGAAAGAGGGTTACATTATGGCCAGTGCCGATGTGGCATTCCTTTATACTATTTTTTCCCATTCAGATAGGTTAGAAGTTGTGGATATGTTTTTGAGAAGAGATGTTGAGCTGATTCCTGCCCAACGGGAATTTACCTTGGATTTATTGAGGTATGCTATGACCCATAACTATTTCTGGTTTATTATTCCAATTTATTCATGGCCAAATGGGAGGACGATGTCGTCTATTCCAACAGGCGATCGGAATTGATCTTCTGGGGTAGGTATATAGAAGACATACTCCTCCTGTGGGATGGTGACATGATGTCACTTACCACGTTCATGCACCAACTCAATGATAACCCATTGGGTATTGTGTTACAGTTTGAGAGTAGCACCAGTAAAATCAATTTCTTGGATCCAACTATACAGGTCAAAGATGGTGCATACAATATGTCCACTTTCTTTAAGAGTACAGATAGAAATGGGTATATTGACAGGGTAGCTGCCATCATCCTTCGTGGCTTAAATCAGTACCTAAGAGACAATTCCTCCGTTTACGGAGGAATTGTACTCTTTAAGAAGATTTCTTCATACAGGCCGCCACTCTGAAAGAAAGATTTATTGAAAAAGGCTATTCACCTAATGATCTGAACACAGTGATTAATTAAGTGGGTAGTATGGATTGAGCCTTTATTCTTCAAAATAAGAAAAAACCCTCATCTAGTAAGATTGATTACAATTTCTCAATGATTACTACTTATTCCCAGCAACATTTTGATATTAAGAAGATTTTAACTAAACATTGGGGAGTTCTAAAAAATGACAAACTCTTGGGTCCAGTGCTTCCAGATCGGCCACATGTTATATTTAGAGGAGTCCCCTCCCTTAAACTTCAAGTAGCACCCAATATCTTGGATGCTCCTAATAGAGTGTCATTTTTTCAAAAATCTAAAGGCTATCACCCTTGCCGTTGTTGCAATGTTTGTGCTATCAATAAGGATAAGAGTAAGAAAATATGACAATTTAAATCTCATACTACGGGTAGAGTTTTTGACATTAACACCGTTATTACCTGTACCTCATTAAATGTGGTATACTTATTGATTTGCCCTTGCGGCTTACAATATGTTGGCCGCACGACACGTGCTATGCACGTTAGGGTAAATGAGCACATTACAAATATAAAGAAGGGATTCCCGAAACATACAGTTTCCCGACACTACTTGGAGTGCCATAATCAAAATTCTAAGGGAACTACCTTTGTGGCTATTGACAGGTTCAGTCCACATTGGCGTGGAAGTTCGTCCAAACATGAAATTTCCAAACTCGAAACCCGCTGGATATATGATTTAAAGTGTTACACCCCTTTCGGCATGAATGTCGATTGGGATGTAAATTGTTTCATTAATAACAGTTAATCTTTTATATGTTTTAACACTAGGGGGCAGTGTTTACATACTATTTTTACAATTTTTTACCCATGCATTTTTATATTTTTTATTAGTATATGTCTACCACATTAGTTTTTATGAGTGTGTACATATTTTTGGGCGGTTAATATCTTTTGATTGCTGCTTTGTATATTTAAGAGCCTCCTAATTCCTCTTTTCAGTGTAATAGAAGATGACCCCCACTGGGGGTGTTCACAAACCGGAAGTGCAACAAGTAAGAATCACTTCCGGTTTTCAGGGTCATAGGATGACTAATTGACTATTTAAGAACAAATTAATGAAGCAGAGAACCATGTATCTCATGTTTCTAAATTATTAGTGGTTATTATGCTTTTTTGACTTGTCTGGCGTACGCCATTTCAGGTCAATTCTTTCCGGTAAGCCTCCTCTACTCTTGGTGTTGGCCCCGGCACTGATGTACAATCTATGTACGCTTGTGGTCTCCCTTCTGCCCACTCGCCAGATTTGGTGCGATTAAAATTCTGTGAATACCATCTGGCCATGCATCACCTCTTTTGAACTCTGTTGATGTTTTCTTCACTATTTTTCTACACATTTTTATGGACTTCTAAAGTTTTATGTTTTTTATGTTTGGTGTCTGGCTCATGGAACCAGCTTGGGTTTTTATTAATCACTGGCACATCTGATGATTAAGTATTATTGTATATTTACCTTATATGTGATCTACACTGATTATTTGACACTATCCATTTCATGGTCATACATTTTTTGGTAGTATTCACCATTTTCATATGTCTTTATTGTAATACACACGGTTGTGGATGTGATATAAAGCGCCACACTTTTGTTTCTTCTGTTCTCTTGAACCGCACGGCTGCAGTGTGCATGTGCAGCTGAATAAAGCTGTCTTTTATTTCCTGCTTCCTTGATAGCACGCTGTAGTGCGCATGTGCGGCCCGAGCTTGTAAATGAAAGCAGCTGCTGTATATGTTATGCTGCCCTATCAGAGGTCAGCATGGCTTGAGATGTTTACTATTTATTTGGGCGTGCTTGCATCATTGGCTACCCCTCTGATGATATCCACATAGAATGAAACATGTCAGACTGGCCGATGCAAGTACGCTGTGAGCCGCGGATTATTTTCTATATGTGATGATGTTCCTTTTTACCTGTAAGTAGTCTACAATAAATACGTGTATTTTAACTTTACGGGCTTCACCATTGTTGCTTTTTTCCTTACTGGGTTATATCCTGCTGGTGATCGCATAATTTATCCATCTCCTTGTGTGAGTCCTGATGTCTTTTTGATATTGATGACCTGGATATTTCTGTGACCTGCCTGTCAAGTATGGAGTGTGTCATTCGGATCCACTATTAACCTCTTGCATCATATGATTACATTGCTTGTTTTCATATCTTTCTGGTAAGCAGATTGATAGCACGTGGGTGTGGTGTGACTTTCCTTTGCACACTGAAGTTTGGTGGAGGCTCCACGTCATCTCTATCCTATATTGATTTTCTATGGACTATTACATATTTTTATATATTTGTTTCACCTAAGCGCTGCATTTTGGATTTTTATATTTGTGTTTGATGAATCAACAAACTATGCTGGCTGCTTTTCTTGTGTAGGCTCTTGACGTATTTCCAGTTACTGTACTGTGTACCCTGCACAGTTGCACCTACAGTATAGCTACCCAAAGCCAGGTGCTTGTGTAGGCTCTTGACGTATTTCCAGTTAGTGTACTGTGTACCCTGCACAGTTGCACCTACAGTATATCTACCTGAAGACAAGTGCAGGTGTTCTGATACTAATAATACTACAGGCAGGCAGTTGATTCTGCTAGCTGCAGTATAATCGGTATATATATACATCCCAGTTTTGTGAAGCTACATCTCACTGCAGGCCAATAGTATGTCTGGAAGGCCAACAAGGAGAGGCAGACAGTCACAAGCCAATAAAAGAGGGAAAGCAGGCTCTGTGTCTAGAGACAACAGTGCTGGTCGTGGAGACAGTGCATCCTCATCAGTACGTGGCACACGCTTGGCCTTTTTTTCGGCAGCTGGCTGCGTTGAGCCGCAACATGCGGAAGACCTGGTCGAGTGGATGACCAAGCCGTCCTCATCCTCCTCATCCTCTCTCACTCAGGCTCAGGGTACTTTGTCTGGCAAAGCAGCTGCCAACGCGGCCTCTTTCCTCAGCTCAATGGCATCAGTGACTCCTTCCCTAGCCTCACCATGTCCTCCTGAGGAGTCCCCCGAACTGTTTGACCACAGTGTTGGGTACTTGCTCCAGGAGGATGCCCAGCGTTTTGAAGGCTCCGATGATGGTACTCAGCTAGAGGAAGGCAGTAACATGAGCCCAGACAGAGCGGGTGCCCAAGAAGGACAGCAATCTGGCAATCATGTTCCCCCTGCTGCAGCATACTGCCAGGTTTGCTCCAGTGATGAGGAGGGAGGGGATGATGAGGTCACTGACTCCACGTGGGTGCCTGATAGGAGAGAGGAGGAGGCACATCACCAATGAGGCAGGATGCCCTCCAGGGGCCAGCCTAAGGGCAGCACACTGACTGCATCACACCGCAGAGCTCCGCATGTGCAGAGCGCTGCTGCCTGCGCGTTATTCCAAAAGTTCTTTGGTGTGGGCCTTTTTTGAGATGAGTGCATCAGATCACACCGCTGCTATTTGCAACATATGTCTCAAGCGTATGTCGTGTGGCCAAAACATCTCCCGCTTGGGCACCACATGCTTGACCAGACATATGTTGACCTGCCATGCAGTTCGTTGGTAAACGTACCTAAAACACCCACACCAAAGAACAAAGAGGACCTCTCCTTGCTCCTCATCAGCTGGGATCTCCAACCCCACTATACCTTCAGTCCTCTCTGAGACCTGCACTGAGAGGAATGAAGGTGTAGAATTAGGTGTGTCACAGCCAAGTACTTGTGGGCAATCTGCTATCGGTACACCGACGTCAGATTGTACCAAGAAAATTTCCCTGCCCCAGCTGCTGCACCGCAGAAAGAAGTTTGCTTCTAGCCATCCACATGCCCAGCGGTTGAATGCTAGCTTGGCAAAATTGCTAGCACTTCAACTGCTACCTTTTCAGTTGGTAGACTCTGTCCCCTTCCGTGAGTTTGTGGAATGTGCGGTTCCTCAGTGGCAGGTTCCCAAATGCCACTTTTTCTCACGGAAGGCAATTCCGGCTCTCTACCGGCATGTGGAAGGCAATGTCTTGGCCTCTCTGGACAGGGCGGTCAGTGGTAAGGTGCATATTACCGCTGATTCATGGTCCAGCAGGCATGGACAGGGACGTTAGATAATTTTTACGGCGCATTGGGTGACTCTGCTGGCAGCTGGGAAGGATGCAGGACAAAGTACAGTAGTGTTGGAAGTTGTTCCGCCACCACGCCTCCAAAATGCCAGTACTGGTGATTCTGACTCGCCTCTCTCCTCCACCCCCTCCTCTTTTTCTTCCTCCATGGCCTCTTCCTGTGCTTTGTCCTCGAAACCAGCGGTGTCCGTAGGCGTTCAAGGGGCTACGCAAGTACGCAGGCCAAAAGATGCCATGTGGTGCTTGAGCTGGTGTGCTTGGGGGACAGGAGCCACACTGGGGCAGAGATTCTGTCAGCTCTGCAGGGGCAGGTTCAGAGGTGGTTGACGCCATGCCAACTTAAGGCAGGAATGGTGGTTTGCAACAATGGCACCAACCTCCTCTCTGCCCTCCGACAGGGACAACTGACCCATGTGCCCTGTTTGGCTCACGTCCTTAACTTGGTGGTACAGCGGTTCTTGGGCAGGTACCCGAGCTCACAAGATGACCTGAGGCAGGCCAGCAAAGTCTGTGTGCATTTCCACCGGTCATATAATGCCAGTTCTCGACTGGCAGACCTCCAAAAGGAATTTAACCTGCCCAAGAACTGCCTAATCTGTGACATGCCCACCAGGTGGAACTCAACGTTGGCCATGCTGCAGCGGCTGCACATGCAGCAGAGGGCCATCAATGAGTACCTGTGCGACTATGGCACCAGGACAGGGTCAGGGGAGGTTGTTTTTTTTCCCCATGCCAGTGGGCCATGATCAGGGATGCATGCACTGTCCTGTCACCATTTGAGGAGGCCACGAGGATGGTGAGCAGTGACAGTGCATGCATCAGTGAAACTGTCCCCCTTGTCCACCTGTTGGAGCACACACTGCGTGGAATAATGGATAGGGCACTTGGGGCAGAACAGAGGCAGGAAGAGGAGGACTTCCATAGCTCTCAAGGCCCCCTTTATCCAGACACTTGAGGCAGAACTGTGGCAGGAAGATGAGGACTTCCTCAGCTCTCAAGGCCCCCTTTATCCAGACAGTGTTCCTGCATGCCCGCCGATCACACAGGAAGAGGACGAGGAGGAGGAGGATTGTGTCAGCATGGAGGTGGAGCCTGGCACTCAGCATCAGCAGCAGTCTTTAAGGGATCATTTACAGTCCCAAGAAACCCATGGACTTGTAGCAAACCTACATTATCATAATGGGGTATTTTAATTATCCAGACATAGACTGGGCAGAGGGAACCGCGCATTCATTTAAGGCTCGCCAGTTCCTTAATGTCTTGCAGGACAATTTTATGGGTCAGATGGTAGACGCACCAACTAGAAATAAAACATTACTGTATCTACTGATTACCAACAATACAGACCTGATCACGGATGTGGAAATGCGGGGCAATTTAGGTAACAGCGATCACAGGTCAATTAGTTTCAGTATAAATCACACAAATAGGAAACATAAAGGGAATACAAAGACACTGAATTTCAAAAGAGCCAACTTCCCTAAACTACAAACCTTGCTAAAAGGCATAAACTGGGATAAAATATTAGGAACAAAGAATACGGAGGAGAGATGGGTTTGCTTTAAGAGCATATTAAATAAGGGCATTAGCCAATGTATCCCATTGGGTAATAAATTTAAAAGAGCGAACAAAAGTCCTGGATGGCTTAACTCCAATGTAAAAATGCATATAAAAGCAAAGGAGAAGGCCTTCAAAAAATACAAGGTTGAGGGATCATCCTCAGCATTCAGACTTTATAAAGAATGAAACAAGAAATGTAAGGGTGCAATTAGGACAGCTAAGATAGAACATGAAAGACACATAGTGGAGGAGAGCAAAAAAAATCCCAAGAAATTCTTTAAGTATGTAAACAGTAAAAAAGGAGGACAGACCATATTGGCCCCATAAAGAATGAGGAAGGACATCTGGTTACAAAGGATGGGGAGATGACGAAGGTATTGAATTTATTCTTCTCCTCAGTCTTCACGTGTGAATCGGGGGGCTTCATTACCAAAACTGCAGTGTTTATCCTCATGACACAACATGGGAAGCACCTCCATGGTTAACAGAGGACGGAATTAAAATTAGACTTGAGAAACTTAACATTAATAAATCACTGGGACCAGATGGCTTGCATCCGAGGGTACTTAGGGAACTCAGTCAAGTGATTGCCAGACCGTTGTTCCTAATTTTTACAGATAGTCTACTGACTGGAATGGTACCAGCTGATTGGAGAAAAGCCAATGTAGCACCTATATTTAAAAAGGGCCCAAAATACATCCCTGGGAATTACAGACCAGTTAGCCTAACATCAATAGTATGTAAACTCTTGGAGGGGATGATAAGGGACTATATACAGGATTTTAGTAATACGAACGGTATCATTAGCAGTAATCAGCATGGATTCATGAAGAATCGTTCTTGCCAAACCAATCTATTAACCTTCTATGAGGAGGTGAGTTGCCATCTAGATAAAGGAAGGCCCGTAGACGTGGTGTATCTGGATTTTGCAAAAGCATTTGACACAGTTCCCCATAAACGTTTACTGTACAAAATAAGGTCCATTGGCATTGACCATAGGGTGAGTACATGGATTGAAAACTGGCTACAAGGGCGAGTTCAGAGGGTGGTGATAAATGGGGAGTACTCGGAATGGTCAGGGGTGGGTAGTGGGGTTCCCCAGGATTCTGTGCTGGGACCAATCCTATTTAATTTGTTCATAAACGATCTGGAGGATGGGATAAACAGTTCAATCTCTGTATTTGCAGACGATACTAAGCTAAGCAGGGCAATAACTTCTCCGCAGGATGTGGAAACCTTGCAAAAAGATCTGAACAAATTAATGGGGTGGGCGACTACATGGCAAATGAGGTTCAATGTAGAAAAATGTAAAATAATGCATTTGGGTGGCAAAAATATGAATGCAATCTATACACTGGGGGGAGAACCTCTGGGGGAATCTAGGATGGAAAAGGACCTGGGGGTCCTAGTAGATGATAGGCTCAGCAATGGCAGGCAATGCCAAGCTGCTGCTAACAAAGCAAACAGAATATTGGCATGCATTAAAAGGGGGATCAACTCCAGAGATAAAACGATAATTCTCCCGCTCTACAAGACTCTGGTCTGGCCGCACCTAGAGTATGCGGCCCAGTTCTGGGCACCAGTCCTCAGGAAGGATGTACTGGAAATGGAGCGAGTACAAAGAAGGGCAACAAAGCTAATAAAGGGTCTTAAGGATCTTAGTTATGATGAAAGGTTGCGAGCACTGAACTTATTCTCTCTGGAGAAGAGACGCTTGAGAGGGGATATGATTTCAATTTACAAATACCGGACTGGTGACCCCACAATAGGGATAAAACTTTTTCGCAGAAGAGAGTTTAACAAGACTCGTGGCCACTCATTAAAATTAGAAGAAAACAGGTTTAACCTTAAACTATGTAGAGGGTTCTTTACTGTAAGAGCAGCAAGGATGTGGAATTCCCTTCCACAGGCGGTGGTCTCAGCGGGGAGCATTGATAGCTTCAAGAAACTATTAGATAAGCACCTGAATGACCACAACATACAGGGATATACAATGCAATACTGACACATAATCACACACATAGGTTGGACTTGATGGACTTGTGTCTTTTTTCAACCTCACCTACTATGTAACTATGTAACTATGTAAACCTCAGCAAACCTACGCTGCATGGCCTCCCTGATCCTGCAAAGCCTGCGGAAGGATCCTCGTATTTGTGGTATCAAGGAGGGGGCTGGCAACCCTCCTTGATCCACGTTACAAGGGTAAGGTTGCAGACCTTATCTTGCCGTCGTAGAGGGAGCAGAGGCTGAAACATCTTCGGGAGGCCCTGCAGAAAGGTTTCTGCAACGCGTTCCCAGAGACTGGGAGGTTACAAATTCCTGTTCCTGGACAACGTGTTGCTGAGGCTTCAGTCAGTCAAAGAAGGAGCAGTGGAGAAGGTGGCCGTCTGACCGATGCGTTCAGACAATTTTTTAGTCCGCAGCCCCAAGGTATGATCGGTTCTAGCAACCAAACCCAGCGTCTGTTTTACATGGTGCAGGTATACCTAGGGGTAAGATCTGACTTGGGCACCTTTCCCACCGAAAATCCTCTGGGTTACTGGGTCTTGAGGATGGATCACTGGCCAGAGCTTGCACAGTATGCAATTGAGCTACTGGCCTGTCCTGCATCCAGCGTTCTTTCGGAACGCACATTCAGTGCTGCTGGAGGCTTTGTAACCGATCAAAGTGTGCGCCTGTCCACCGACTCGGTTGATCGAATGACCTTCATAAAAATTCATCAGTCTTGGATCACCACCAGATACCAAGCACCTGATGCTGATGTAACCGAATACATTTTTTTGAAATGTCAGATCCCTTCAAGACTGCCTATGCTGATGCTGAGTGACTATCCTGTTATGCTGAGTGACTATCCTCTTCCTCCTCAATGATCATGCTGATAGCTTGTAAGAATATTTTTGTTTCTGGGCGCCGCCACTAGTGGCTAAGGCCCGAGTTTTCAGCCCCTGTTTAACAGGGGCGTGTAATTACAATTTATGATGCAATACTTTGCAGCAGGGCTCGTTCCTGCACTCCAACTAGAGTATCTGTGAGGGGTTGCAGTGTTGTAGCACCAGCACCACCAACACCAAAGGCCCAATTTTTTTGCCCCTGTTCAACAGGTGCATGTAATTACAATTCTTGATCTAATATTTCACAGCAAGGCCCTTTTCCTGCGCCCACCAAGAGTAACTGTGAGGACTTACAGTGCTGTGGCACCAGCACCACCACCATCACTAAAGGCTAAATTTTTCTGCCCCTGTTGAACAGGGACATGTAATTACAATTCTTGATCTAATATTTCACAGCAGGGCCCTGTGAGGGCTTACGGTGTTGTGGCAACACCAACACCTAAGGCCACAATTTCTGCAGAGTATATAGGGCAGGCCCCTACTTTCAAACATCCAACTTACAAACGACTCCTACTTGCAAATGGAAGAAGACAACAGAAAGTGAGATGAAATCTACTCCTAGGAAGGGAAAGTTAATATGGGAAAAATGTTTCTCTTTTCCACTGATGCTTTATCACCAATACTTGTTTCACTAAAAACCCCACATTTTCTAAAAACATTTGTCATTGGGACAGAAAGTGAGGTGAAATCTTCTGAAAAGGAGCACAGACAGCAAAACAAATGTCACAGGGGTGATAACCCTTCCCTATGTTTTCCAAAAAGCTTAAAATAGATTTTTTGGCTGGAGCTAAACACGTTGAAAATGTACCAGTTCAAAATTACAAACAGATTCTACTTAACAACAAACCTGTTCAGAGCGTTTTTTTTTTTTGTTGCTTGGGAAGAGGGTGAAGCCCAGGTGGAGGGGGGAATAGAGGGGGGGACATGAGGGAAAATGAGGACCTTGTGTAGGTCAATAGGTCAACCCCAATTAAAGGGGAGAGTAATCCTGCGGAATGCAGGGAAGGGGGGTAGCATGCGCATGGGAGGTGTCGATATGCACAAGTTCTCCGCCCGATTTTTAGATATACCCCTAAAGAGAGGTTTTTTGTATGGGGGAAGAGTATGTAAGGGTTATGTTTATAACACAAATGTGATGTATCTTTTGCTTTTTTGCTATGTTATGCATAAGTATGTGTTTAATGGGGTATTGAATGTTGGAAATGGGGAGGTAACAGGGGGGGTGGGAGTGGCAGAGGGGAAGACAGAGATTAAGGGCAAGGGAGCAGGGGGTTCCTGGGATAAAAGGAAATGACAGCAATATTGAAAATACTTTCATACAATGTGAGGGGTTTGAGCTCACCAAATAAGAGAGGGAGACTGTGGGTGGAGCTGCAACACCTGGGAGCTGACGTGATTCTCTTGCAAGAGACCCACTTTGGAGGCAGCTCGATTACGGGTCTGCCCCAGAATATATTGAAATGCTGGGATGTATCATGCGGTATCCCCAGTAGCAAGGGCAAGAGGGGTTTCAATTGCATTTAAGAAATCATGCCCCTGGATATTGGAGAATGTACAATGCGACCCAGAAGGTCGGTATTTGTTTGTAAAAGGAGTAATACAGGGGAGACGATATACCTTTGCTTCAATATATGCACCCAATGAAGGGACTGTTCATTTTTTGGTTAAAATGTTTAAAAAACTGGAAGAATTTAAGGAGGGATGTGTAGTGGTAGGAGGAGACTTCAATATGGTGCTAGATCCAAGTACAGATACATCTACGGGTAGATCCGCTTTATCGTTTGGAGCCATAAAGCGAGTTAAACAAATCTTATGCGCACAACATCTTGTGGACAGCTGGCGAGCTCTACATCCAGGGACTAGGGACTTTAGCTACTACTCTAAAACACATGATATGTACTCACGGCTGGACCTTTTTCTGGTGGACCAATTCTACCTGGGAAATGTTAACACAAGTACAATCGAACCAATAACTATATCCGACCACGCCCCAATAATTCTGACCATCAGACCAACTCAAATGGCCCGTTCGGAACAAATATGGCGTCTGAACGAGTCACTGCTGGATAAGGAGGACACAGTGGAGAAAATAAGCATTAAGATAAGGGAATATTTTGAAATAAATAAAACAGAAGGAATGTCAGATCAAGTGGTGTGGGAAGCCCATAAGGCAGTTGTAAGAGGGGAGCTAATCGCCATTGGTGCGCACATGAAGAAGGAAGGTAAAAGAGAGATAGACGAACTATTAGAGAAGATTAAGGCCCTAGAGATAAAGCATAAGGAAAATCTCAACCGAACAGATGGTAGGTGTCTGGAAAGCTTACGAGTAGAGCTTTCACAATGCCTAGAATATAGAGCGAAGAACAAGATCAGGTTTTTTGCTAACAGAGCATACGAGCAGGGAAACAAATGCGGAAGGCTGTTAGCAAAACAACTTAAAAAACAACAGGACTCTAGACACGTGCATACCTTATTAGTGCAAGGCAAGAAGATACTGGACACAAAAGCTATAGCTAAAGAATTTGGTAAATTTTATGAAGCACTATATAACATCGCTAAAACGGAACCATCTGAGGGAGGGGAAAGCGAGGATCAAAGGAGGAATGAGATAGATGAATACATGGAGAGCGCTGTCATGCCTACAATACCTAAAGAGATATCTGAGGACATGGAGCGTCCAGTCACGGTTGAAGAGTTGAGCAGAGTGATAGCAGACCTGCCCTCCGGGAAAAGTCCAGGGCCAGATGGGCTGACAAACTCATACTATAAGAAATTTCTCCCAGTTTTGGTAAAGCCACTCCGCAATTATTTTAACTCCATTAATGCTGCGAATCCACTCTCTCCAGAAGCATTACTGGCATATATAACGGTATTACCAAAAGAGGGAAAAGATCCCCAGGTGTGTGCTAACTACAGGCCTATCTCTCTGCTGAACTCCGATACCAAACTACTGGCAAAAATTCTGGCCTTGAGACTTCAGGAATATGTAGGCGATCTGGTCCATCCAGATCAAACAGGGTTTATAAAAGGACGGGAAGCCAGGGACAATACCATCCGTGCCCTCCATGTATTGCAATGGATGCGACATGGTCCGGCTAGAGCCCCAGGTATCGCTCTGTCGATGGATGCCGAAAAGGCCTTCGACAGAGGGAACTGGGGCTTTATGAGAGCAGTATTGGGTAGGATAGGTCTGGGGGGAAAAATGCTGGGATGGATCATGTCACTATATGGGAAACCAAGAGGAAGAATTAAGGTCAATGGGACAGTATCCGAATGCTTTAACATACAAAATGGTACTAGGCAAGGGTGTCCACTGTCCTGTTTGATATTTGCGATAGTGATGGAACCATTTCTACGCAGAATTAGAAAGAACAAGGAGATAGTGGGGACGTACATAGGACATATGGAACATAAAGTAGCAGCGTATGCGGATGACCTGTTATTTTTCCTCTCCGCTCCTCAAACATCTACAGCCGCATTAATGGCGGAGGTACAGAGATTTGGAAGGGTGTCTGGTTTCAAGATTAATTTTGAGAAATCAGTCATCCTTCCTAGTAATATCTCAGCGGAGATGGAGAGGTCACTGAAAGATGTATCCATTCCGGTTTCTCTGCCTCATCACCGCAGGTCTGAAGGTGGATGACAGGCAACATGTGTGGGAGGGGGGACATCTGCTGTAAAGGGGGGCTCTGATAGGGACATCTGCTGTAAAGGGGGGCTCTAATGGTGTCATGTGATGTAAAGGAGGACTCTGATGATGACATCTAATGTAAAGGAGGGCTTTGATGGTGACATCTAATGTAAAGGAGGACTCTGATGGGGACATCTAATGTAAAGGGGAACTCTGATGGTGACATCTAATGTAAAGGAAATCTCTGATGGGGGCATCTAATGTAAAGTGTCATGGCCGGGATATATAAAAATCTTCATAATTCATGAAACACTCAGCTAAGGAGTCGTCATACCAGAGGAGTGCCCCCCCCCCCCCCCCCCACACCAGAAAAGGTTGAATCACATTCTCCAAGTGGAGGTTAATACACAAACCTTATGTTGAAACAAAGTCACCTGAACAATAGTGCCATTTTCATGAAAACAAAAGATAATTACCTGTTTTGTTCTCCTGAAACCACTTAAGACAAGAATAGAGAGAAACTGGTTCTTCAGACAATCAACTCATTGTGAAGCACAAATCAAAGCTATTTACCTGTCCTTCTTGGGTAGATAAAAGGATATACCCAACACTGCCATAAAAAGTTACACAGATACGTAATTGGATTGTTCTCACAGAGAAAATCACCCTTATCTAATGGAACCCATTGTTTAGACTCTAGGAATTGTGTATACATCTAAACTCTAAATAGTCATTGAGTATGTCCAAAGTTCACTTCAAAAGACTTTTAGGAAGACATTTGAAAGTTGTGCATTCAGTATTATTTAAAAATACCTATATTTGATTATGTCACTCAAATTATATATTATATTCCGGGTCATAATTAAAACTCTGATTTTATTGTCTACTGACTAGGGATGAGCTGAACACCCCCCAGTTCAGTTTGCATCCAGAACATGCGAATGGACCGAAAGTTTGCGCGAACATTCGAACACCGTTAATGTCTATGGGACTCGAACATGAGAAATCAAAAGTGCGAATTTCAAAGGCTAATATGCAAGTTATTGTCCTAAAAAGGGTTTGGGGACCCAGTTCCTGCCCCAGGGGACATGTATCAATGCAAAAGAAAGTTTTAAAAATGGATGTTTTTTCAGGAGCAGTGATTTTAATGATGCTTAAAATAAAAAAATAAAAGTGAAATATTCCTTTAAATATCGTACCTGGGGGGTGTCTATAGTATGCCTGTAAAGTGGCGCATATTTCCCATGTTTAGAACAGTCCCTGCACAAAATGACATTTCTAAAAGAATAAAAGGAATTTAAAACTGCTTGCGGCTGTAATGTAATGTCGGGTTATGGTAATATGGATGAAAATTATTGAGAAAAACGGTATGGGTAACCCCCCAGCCCTTTACAAGGCTCTTTGGGTGCCTTGCCACTGCAACACCTGCCACTGAGGTACCGCACATTCCACAAATTCTTGAAAGGGGGCAGAGTCTATCAGCTGAAAAGGCAGCAGTTGGAGTGCTAGCAATTTAGCCAAACTAGCTTTCACCTGCTGAGCATGTGGATGGCCTGCTACAATCGGATTTAGGTGTACCGCTAGCAGATTGCCCGCAAGTGCTTGGGACACCTAATTCTACACCTTCATTCCTCTGAGAGGACTGAAGGTATAGTGGGGTTGGAGATCCCAGCTGATGAGAAGCAAGGAGAGGTCCGCCTTGTTCTTTGGTGTGGGTCTTTTACGTACTGTTGCCAACGGACTGTATACGAGCTCGACATATGTCTGGTCAAGCATGTGGTGCCCAAGCGGCTGCTGTTTTGGCCAAGCTTGATACACTGACATATGTTGCAAGCAGCAATGGTGCGATCTGCTGCACACATCTCAAAAAAGGCCCACACCAAAGAACTTTTGAAAAAACGCGCGGAGTCAGCAGCGCCCTGCACATGCGGCGCTCTGCAGTGCAATGCAGTCGGTTGGCTGTCCTTAAGCTGGCCCCTGGAGGGCATCCTGCCTCCTTGGAGATGTGCCTCCTCCTCCTCCTCTCTTCTATCTGGCACCCACATAGAGTCAGTGACCTCATCATCCCCTCCCTCCTCGCCACTGGAGCAAACCTGGCAGTATGCTGCAGCTGGAAGAACATTACTGCCAATTTCTTGTTCTTCTTGGGCACCCCCTCTCTCTGGGCCTCCTGCAGCATGTACCCGACACTTTGGTTGAACAGTTCGTGGGACTCCTCAGGACATGATGGTGGGGATAGGGAAGGAGTGACTGATGCCATTGAGCCGATGGAATAGGCTGCTTTGGCAGCTGCATTGGCTGCCAAACTTCTCTTGGAGGATGAGGACAGCTTTGTCATCCACTCTACCAACTCTTCTGCATGTTGTGACTCAGCACGGCCAGCTGCCGAAAAAAAAGGCAAGTGTGCCCCACGGCCATGTGCTGAGGATGCACCGTGTCCACGACCAGCACTGTTGGCTGTAGACACAGAGCCTGCTTGCCCTCTTTTAGTGGCCTGTGAGCATCTGCCTTTCCTTGGTGGCCTTCCAGATATGCTTTAAAATTGGATTAGCAAAACACCACCTGAAGTTTACTAGAAAAATTACATCAGGAATGGCCTGCAGTCAGGTATAGGCTTGGCTAGACTAGAATGCAGTGGATATATATGTAGGAGACTGTATATATATATTTTATGCACTGCAGATCACTGAATCACCTGCCTGCCTGCAAGTGTATTTGAAAACGTACACCAGGAACTACCTGAAGTCAGATATAGGCTTGGCTAGACTAGAATTCAGTGGATATATATATGTAGGAGAATGTATATATATTTTATGCACTGCAGATCACTGAATCGCCTGCCTGAAAGTGTATTTGAAAATGTACACTAGGAACTACCTGCAGTCAGATATAGACTTGGCTAGACTAGAATGCAGTGGATATATATATGTAGGAGACTGTATATATATTTTATGCACTGCAGATCACTGAATCACCTGCCTGCCTGCCTGAAAGTGTATTTGAAAATGTACACCAGGAACTACCTGCAGTCAGATATAGGCTTGGCTAGACTAAAATGCAGTGGATATATATATGTAGGAGACTGTATATATATATATTATGCACTGCAGATCACTGAATCACCTGCCTGCCTGCCTGAAAGCGTATTTGAAAACATACACCAGGAACTACCTGCAGTCAGATAAAGGGTTGGCTAGACTAGAATGCAGTGGATATATATATATATATATATGTTGGAGACTGTATATATATTTGATGCACTGCAGATCACTGAATCACTTGCCTGCCTGAAGTGTATTTGAAAACGTACACCAGCAATGGCCTGCAGTCAGATATAGGCTTGGCTAGAATAGAATGCAGTGGATATATATGTAGGAGACAGTATATATATTTTATGCACTGCAGATCACGGAATCACCTGCCTAGCCTGCTTGCCTGAAAGTGTATTTGAATACGTACACCAGGAATGGCTTGCAGTGATATCTAGCTACACAGGATACAGTGTATATATATATATATATATATATACATACATACACAAAGCTGGGATGTGTATATATATATATATATATATATATATATATATATATATATATATATATATATACATACATACATATACACATATATATATACACACACACACACACACACACACACACACACACACACACACACACTAAATACACTGCAGCTAACTGAATCAACTTAAATAAAAATAGGTGGTGGTTGCGCTGTGACAAAGGGAAAGGAGGGGGTGGGAGTGGAAGGGACTAAATAAAGTGCATAGAGAGGTGAAGAAAATGTAGCACTAACTCTCGGTAGAGCTGCTGCTTTAAAGCGGGCTGTTACCTTCACTCTCGATACCTCTGTTTCACCAGCACCGGGTCTAGGGTTCCGTTGAGTTTACCTCTGGATGATGTAGACACCAACACTTGAGTAGATTTTCCAATGCTTTAATGAACAAATAATAAAGGAAGTAGCAGGAAAGAGGCAGGAGGAAAGTTGCAGGGAAGCTCAAATACCTTTCCTTAGTATTCTTTAGAACATTCTCTGGAATTGAACACTTGTGGTTGAATGGTTGAATAAGCTCCCCTTGTGGGACTCAATCTTTGCCCGCCTGGATAGGCCTCTCTCACTTGCCTAGCAGCCAGTACGCAGCACAAACAAAAGTCTCTGCAACAGACTTGTTTGGAATAAAACCCGTACGATCCTCTGCCACAGGATGTATTGGTTTACAATGAATGTCAGACACAGTACTTGAACCTTTAAGCCAACCCGGCAGTACTATGCAGTAAGATTACTTCAGGGTACATCCTCCAACCGAGTCACCAGGCCCCTCTCCAGACCAGCACCCAGCATGATCCCTCCATGATGGGTCCTCCCCTGGGATCTTCTCGGTTGTCCAGCTTCTTCACTCAGGATAGACAGCTCAGGACCGTTCCTCTGTTGCTGTGGTAGGCCCCAGACAGGCTTCTGGGCCCACCCATACGCCTCAGCGACGGAACAGAGGACCATGAGGTGGTACTCTTAACGCATACCTGTCGGCCAGGAGGGCCAGCAGGTGGCTGAAAACGAACCCCTAAACATGGCGTCTGTCCCATAAATACCCTCTCCCAGAATGCAACTCGGAGGACCACCTCCACTGAGTTGTCTCCGGGACAGAGGAGCACTCATACGCTTCAACACGTTGCTTTTCCAACACCAGCCCATGGTGACAACGACACCCACCGACACAGTGTGGAACTACGTGCAACTCAGCCAAGCTGGAACAGAGGCAAATCTAACTTCCTCTAACATGTAACCCACAAGGTTTACCTATCAGCGGTAGATTAAAAAATCTACCAGCGCTACATATACATATATATACACATACACATATACACACACACACACATATACACACACACACATATACACACACACACACACACACTAAATACACTGCAGCTAACTGAATCAACTTAAATAAAAATAGGTGGTGGTTGCGCTGTGACAAAGGGAAAGGAGGGGGTGGGAGTGGAAGGGACTAAATAAAATGCATAGAGAGGTGAAGAAAATGGCTGAGATAAATAAGCCAAGCACACATAAACCTCATAAATACTAGATGAAAGTGCTAACATAAGTGAAAGAAACTGCAAAAATGTAACAAAATACATATATAACAGTAAAAATCAATTAATAAGTCCAAGTGGGTGTGGGCTAGTATCACACTAGCACATAAGTGGCAAATCAAACTAGCTGTAAGTGACAAATCCACAGGGGTGAGTAACTGTCAGTCCCACCACCAAATAATAAAAAACTCCCAGATCAAAAACAGTTCCAATGATAGGGGGGCGATCTTCAGTGGGGACACGTCCGTGTTCGCAAGCCGCTTACCTTAATGCTGTAAGGCATACAGCTTGTGTTGCAAGCAGCTAGCAGGCATGGAAATCCCATCCAGTTATACAGATAATGGCGGTAGTAGATATGCAGGGCGAAATATAAAAAAGACAAAAATAGACAATATATAGTGTGACTCCGTGACGGCCAAAGTAGGAGGGCAGCAAGACACAGAAGGGGGGTGCACACACTTTTTTGAAAATGAGTGTGGGCATCAATCCACGAGCGCCGAGCTCGTATGCCTCAATAGGTATCTTCAATCTGTCCCCGCTCCCGGCTCATCAATGCTCGTCAGGTGGAGTGTGTATATAGGATGTGTAAGGAGAAAGCGCACATAGCGTGATCCCATATAAAAAGTCAATTTATTAAGTAAAACAATAAAATAAACTCACATTTAAAAAACGGCTATAGTATGAAACATCCACGAGCGCCAAGCTCGTCTCCTACTGTCTGTGACAGCGTCCCGTGCTCCAATCCTAACGCGTATTGTCACGTCACGTGACTTCTTCAGAGGAACTGAATCAACTGCCTGCCTGAAGTAGATTAGAAGCAGTACACCCGGAACGGTCTGCAGTGAGATCTAGCTAAACTGGATACAGTGTATATATATATATATATATATATATATATATATATATATATATATATATATATATATATATATATATATATATATATATATATACACACACACATACATATAATATACAGAGCCAGGATGTATATATATATTGTAATATCGGGGACCATTAGCTCTCGTGGCAGATGCGTTTGTCAGTGATTCAAGCGAGTCAGGAACTATATTTAAGGGCATGGTAGCCCATTTTTATTAAAAAGGCAAATAAAAGTCCGTAACATAAAGGGTTCCCATGCAGGGGTTCATCTCCAGCAAATAAACACAATAGAAAATGCTAGCCCACCTGGCTCTCTTTAGCAGTACCTCTGTTCTTTATTCTGGTCACACAGACCACAAGATTCCTCAATGTGGATGGCTTTACTTTAGCGCCCACAGCTCCGTTTTGGCCTTAGTCCTCAGGCCGTTCCACTGCCTCTTGCAGTCACATGTTCTGGCTGCCTCCTGCAGCCCCTCTGACTCCTGAAGACCTCCTGTCTCCCTGGGTGCGGAGCAGTCTCCAACTGGGAGCCATGAGGTCTTTCCATACCCTCATTATAAGTGCTGTGCTCACCTGAGCACACGCCCTGCTGGTAATTTACAAAGTCTGGACACAGGGTTGGAGATCCCATCCCACCCAAGACACTGTGGAATCTCCAAACTACAGAGCCCCATGACTGAATACCAAAACCTGGAGAAAGCAGTTTTCTCCAGTCCACATTTATGCTCTGTAGCCTTGCACCAAGCAAATGTGCATACCCTGTCCCCCCCAAACTATCAATCTTACCTTGACAGCATCTCCTACTGTCACAATATATATATATATATATATATATATATATATACAAAATACACTGCAGCTAACTGAATCAACTGACTGCCTGAAATAGATTAGAAACAGTACAGCAGGAACGGTCTGCAGTGAGATCTAGCTAAACTGGATACAGTGTATATATATATATATATATATATATATATATATATATATATATATATATATATATATATATATATATATATACATACATATATACAGTCAGGTCCATAAATATTGGGACATCGACACAATTCTAATCTTTTTGGCTCTATACACCAACACAATGGATTTTAAATGAAGCGAACAAGATGTGCTTTAACTGAAGACTTTCAGCTTTAATTTGAGGGTATTTACATCCAAATCAGGTGAACGGTGTAGAAATTACAACAGTTTGTATATGTGCCTCCCCCTTTTTAAGGGACCAAAAGTAATAGGACAGATTAACAATCATCCATCAAACTTTCACTTTTTAATACTTTTTTGAAAATCCTTTACAGTCAATTACAGCCTGAAATCTGGAACGCATAGACATCACCAGACGCTGGGTTTCATCACTGGTGATGCTCTGCCAGGCCTCTACTGCACCTGTCTTCAGTTCCTGCTTGTTCTTGGGGCATTTCCCCTTCAGTTTTGTCTTCAGCAAGTGAAATGCATGCTCAATCGGATTCAGGTTAGGTGATTGACTTGGCCATTGCATAACATTCCACTTCATTGTCCATCTGCACTGTGAAGCGTCGTCCAATGAGTTCTGAAGCATTTTGCTGAATATGAGCAGATAATATTGCCCGAACACTTCAGAATTCATCCTGATGTCAGCAGTCACATCATCAATAAATACAAGAGAACCAGTTCCATTGGCAGCCATACATGCCCACGCCATGACACTACCACCACCATGCTTCACTGATGAGGTGGTATGCTTGGCATCATGAGCAGTTCCTTTCCTTCTCCATACTCTTCTCTTCCCATCACTCTGGTACAAGTTGATCTTGGTCTCATCTGTCTATAGGATGTTGTTCCAGAACTGTGAAGGCTTTTTTAGATGTTTTTTGGCAAACTCTAATCTGGCCTTCCTGTTTTGAGGCTCACCAATGGTTTACATCTTGTGGTGAACCCTCTGTATTCACTCTGGTGAAGTCTTCTCTTAAATGTTGACTTTGACACACATACACCTACCTCCTGGAGAGTGTTCTTGATCTGGCCAACTGTTGTGAAGGGTGTTTTCTTCACCAGGGAAAGAATTCTTTGGTCATCCACCACAGTTGTTTTCCGTGGTCTTTTGGTGTTGCTGAGCTCACCGGTGCGTTCTTTCTTTTTAAGGATGTTCCAAACAGTTGATTTGGCCACACCTAATGTTTATGCTATCTCTCTGATAGGTTTGTTTTGTTTTTTTCAGCCTAATGATGGCTTGCTTCACTGATAGTGACAGCTCTTTGTGTAAGAGAGCCTGCTGGTTCGGTTCCACTCTCCCGACACTCCTCTGTGGCTATTAAATCAGATTGCAACGTCTGATGGTTCGGTCATCCGATGCTCCGGGAATTGAACTACAGCTATGTGCCGTTCAAATCCAGTTGTGATAGCTCAGAACAAACACCAGGGAGACTGTATGCAAGTTCAACCAGGAATCTCATTTATTAAAAGGAATACAGGCTCTTTTATATAGTAAAAGAGGAGGTGCATACCTCCTGCTTATATTACTCTGAACATACACCTGTGACCAGAAACCTAATTAACATGGGCTAATTAACTAATCCTTTTAGACAGCCTAGATGACTCAGACATGACCTTTAGGCCAAACTGGCCGTCTTGTAGCTCAGAAAACCCAATCAGCATTATCACAAATCAACACCGAACTCTTCTTCACACAATAGCAGAGTTTAACAACACAGAAAACAATGGGGATCTAATGACTCTTAGATCCCATACTAGACTTATTTACACATTCTAGCAGGCAACAGACAGACAGGTGGCTGGAATTGACATCAGCATCTCCTAACAGTATTTGTCCTAGCATTAGGAATCAGCCACTATTTCTAATATGGCAAATCCAGGGTCCCCAGAGTCTGTGTGTCCTGGGGGGCCAGGACCCAAATCCACAGTAATACCACCTCAAGGGTCCCCAGGCATACAGCTCACAAGGAGCACCATTCTCCCAAATGCCAGGGCCCACGATCGATCGGCAAGAGGCTAGCATTCAGTCTCCTCCAAAAGTCTCTCTCACCGGCTAGTTCTGTCACATTTCTCCCCTTTTGGCAGGAGACTAACACAGAAGGAGACCCCAGACGGGTTGACTCCGAAGTTAGTCAGTAGTTCCAGTTCTCTAATGCCTGTACCCACACAGTACCCCAAACAAATTGTTCCAAACAAAGCATTACTCACCCAGCCAACCTCTGCCTCTCTCAGAGAACATATCTGCTGCTGGGGAGAGGCCTGTACTGGCCCTTCTCCCTGGAGTCTTTTCTGTCGCTGGAGAGAAGACAGGGTGTCTGGGCTCACTCCGTCATGCTGTTGGGGATCTGGGCCGACTGCCCAGCATCCCTGGGGTGGAGACTGAAGTCCCATCCACCTTCTCAGGAAATCCATCCTCTGTTAGTTGAGGGCAGAGTCCAGCAATACTTGGCCCTGTTGCCAGCCCTTCTGCTGGAAACCCCACACCATCTTCTCCGGCTAACTGTTGGGGAGGGAGGCCGACTGCCCCGCCTCCCTGGAACTCTGTAGTTGTTGCCGGTGCTGGGCAGAGGTTGGTAGCACTCTGCC
The DNA here is from genome assembly GCF_042186555.1 of Aquarana catesbeiana. NCBI lineage: Eukaryota > Metazoa > Chordata > Amphibia > Anura > Ranidae > Aquarana > Aquarana catesbeiana. Next base: position 46,849,870 of record NC_133329.1, read on the forward strand.
CTGTTGCCAGCACTTCTGCTGGGGACTCCGCATCCTCCGCTCCAGCTAACTGTTGGGGCAGGAGGCTGGCTTCCTCCACTCCCAAACTGTGTAGCTGCCATTGGGGAGGTGAGCCGGCTGCTTCCTTTTCCATTCCCTCATCTGGATGTTGGGACGATATGTCTGTGGTACTGTCTCCCAGGTGCACGGATCTTTGCTGGGGAGGAAAGACCACTTCCTCCATCCTGGCCAACTGTTGGGGAGGGACAACGAACACCTCCTCTCCCTTCTCCCCCTGTATCCTGATCTGCTGCTGGGAAGTGACCACCTCCTTCTCACCCTGAGCCTCCGGAACCGCCGCAGGTGTAGGGCAAAGATCTTGGACCCTCTGTCTGGTTGCCAGCGCTTCAGCTGGGGAAGTTCCTTGCGACTCCACAGATACTGCTGTTGGTGCTGGGCAGTGCACAGTGAAGTTTGGCCCTAATAACAGCTCTTCTTCTGCTGGAGGCTCATCAGGTTGTTCTTCCTTAGCAGAAAAGTCTATCAAATCCCCTGTCTCTGCAACTGGTGTCTGGGGATAAAGGTTCACCATCTCCTCTCCATGGAACCCAGAATATGCTATTGGGCAGAGGTTAGCAGAGCTCTGCCCTGTGGTCAGCACTTCAGGTTTGGGGATGGCAATCTTCAGATTTTCCACTGCCGATTCTCTGGCATGCTGCTGGACAGGCACATTCCTCCATCCAAGATCATCCAATGCAGAAACAGGTTCATCAAGGTCAGTCAGCACTTGCTGCATCCGCCATAAGACCTCCGCCTCCATAGCTGCGGGGGCAGGTTGGCAAAGCACACTGTTACTCTGCCACATTGTCAACTCAGCCAGGATTTCAGAGTTGTCAACTGGTATTTCCTGATAGCCCCAGGCAAAGGGAGCACCACCCTGCTGCTGAGCAGAGTCTAACAGCTGTCTGTAGGCGATCTCCAGCTCCCATTCCTGAATGGCCAGAAACTCCAAATCTTCCTGTGCCCAGTGCACTTCTGAGACATTCAGTCTTTGCTCTCTGTGCTCCATTATTTCCTCCAAACGCCACTCCCAATCACTCCCAAAGTCAGGGTCCCTGGACAGCCTCCAGTACAACAATCCCAGGCCATTGTAGTCAAAGCCTTCTGTGGGGCTGTCATCCACTGTTCATGGGCACACTTGGGCTACATACCACTGGAGGGCTCTGTAGCTCTCGTCCAACCGCATTTCTGCCTGGATCAGCCTGCTTAACTCAGCTGTCCATTCCTGGTTCGGCTGTTCCCCCAATAACAGCATTTACACTTCATGCTGCGACCAGTACCTTACATGGATGGAGGGGAGAACTTTTCCCTGGTTTCGCTGCTCACGGGCTAGCGCTTCCTTCCAGAGTTTGCAGCAGATAGAATCAAACCATCCTAGCAGGACCTGCTCTGATACTGGTCCTCTGTGCTGTATCTGCATCTCTCGCAACCTCCTTTTGAATTCCTCTTCCATGGTGGCTGGTATCTGTACCTCTCCTCTCCTGCTATCTGGACCTTGGATCCAGGTGATGGTTTGGATGTGTTCACGGCAAGGAAGCACTATCCCACCGGTCCCTCCCGGCTCTCAAGTAAGTCTTTCAGAGTGGCTCTCCTGCAGGCTGGTTTGGAGTGTCCCAGTAACTGGAGAGCAAATCCCACAGCTGCCAACTAGGGATGAGCTTCGAGTTCGAGTCGAACCCCAGTTCGACTCGAACATTGGCTGTTCGCAAGTTCGCCGAACAGCAAACAATTTGGGGTGTTCGCGGCAAATTCGAATGCCGCGGAACACCCTTTAAAAGTCTATGGGAGAAATCAAAAGTGCTAATTTTAAAGGATAATATGCAAGTTATTGTCATAAAAACTGTTTGGGGACCTGGGTCCTGCCCCAGGGGACATGGATCAATGCAAAAAAAAGTTTTAAAAACGGCCGTTTTTGCAGGAGCAGTGATTTTAATAATGCTTAAAGTCAAACAATAAAAGTGTAATATCCCTTTAAATTTTGTACCTGGGGGGTGTCTATAGTATGTCTGTAAAGGGGCGCATGTTTCCTGTGTTTAGAACAGTCTGACAGCAAAATGACATTTTGAAGGAAAAAACTCATTTAAAACTACCCGCGGCTATTGCATTGCCGACAATACACATAGAAGTTCATTGATAAAAACGGCATTGGAATTCTCCAAAGGGGAACCCCGAACCAAAATTTAAAAAAAAAACATGACGTGGGAGTCCTCCTAAATTCCATACCAGGCCCTTCAGGTCTGGTATGGATATTAAGGGGAACCCCGGCCAAAATTTCAAAAAAAAAATGACGTGGGGTTCCCCCTAAATTCTATACCAGACCCTTCAGGTCTGGTATGGATTTTAAGGGGAACCCCGCGCCAAAAAAAAAAAAAACGGCGTGGGGTCCCCCCAAAAATCCATACCAGACCCTTATCCGAGCATGCAACCTGGCAGGCCGCAGGAAAAGAGGGGGGGACGAGAGTGCGCCCCCCCTCCTGAACCGTACCAGGCCACATGCCCTCAACATTGGGAGGGTGCTTTGCGGTAGCCCCCCAAAACACCTTGTCCCCATGTTGATGAGGACAAGGGCCTCATCCCCACAACCCTGGCCGGTGGTTGTGGGGGTCTGCGGGCGGGGGGCTTATCGGAATCTGGAAGCCCCCTTTAACAAGGGGACCCCCAGATCCTGGCCTCCCCCCTGTGTGAAATGGTAAGGGGGTACTTACCCCTACCATTTCACTAAAAAACTGTCAAAAATGTTAAAAATGACAAGAGACAGTTTTTGACAATGCCTTTATTTAAATGCTTCTTCTTTCTTCTATCTTCCTTCATCTTCTGGTTCTTCTGGTTCTTCTGGCTCTTCTGGTTCTTCCTCCTGCGTTCTCGTCCAGCATCTCCTCCGCGGCGTCTTCTATCTTCTTCTCCTCGGGCCGCTCTGCACCCATGGCATGGGGGGGAGGCTCCCGCTCTTCTCCTCTTCTCCTCTTCATTTTCTTCTCCGGGCCGCTCCGCAATCCATGCTGGCATGGAGGGAGGCTCCCGCTGTGTGACGGCGCTCCTCGTCTGACAGTTCCTAAATAACGGGGGGCAGGGCCACCCGGTGACCCCACCCCCCTCTGACACACGGGACATGACAGGACTTCCCTGTGGCATTCCCCGTTACATCACAGGGAAGTCCTGTCAAGTCACCGTGCGTCAGGGGGGCGGGGTCACCGGGTGGCCCCGCCCCCCGTTATATAAGAACTGTCAGACGAGGAGCGCCGTCACACAGCGGGAGCCTCCCTCCATGCCAGCATGGATTGCGGAGCGGCCCGGAGAAGAAAATGAAGAAGAGAAGAAGAGAAGAAAAGAAGAAGAGAAGAGCGGGAGCCTCCCCCCATGCCATGGGTGCGGAGCGGCCCGAGGAGAAGAAGATAGAAGACGCCGCGGAGGAGATGCTGGACGAGAACGCCGGAGGAAGAACCAGAAGAGCCAGAAGAACCAGAAGAACCAGAAGATGAAGGAAGATAGAAGAAAGAAGAAGCATTTAAATAAAGGAATTGTCAAAAACTGTCTCTTGTCATTTTTAACATTTTTGACAGTTTTTTTGTGAAATGGTAGGGGTAAGTACCCCCTTACCATTTCACACAGGGGGGGGCCGGGATCTGGGGGTCCCCTTGTTAAAAGGGGGCTTCCAGATTCCGATAAGCCCCCCGCCCGCAGACCCCCACAACCACCGGCCAGGGTTGTGGGGATGAGGCCCTTGTCCTCATCAACATGGGGACAAGGTGTTTTGGGGGGCTACCCCAAAGCACCCTCCCAATGTTGAGGGCATGTGGCCTGGTACGGTTCAGGAGGGGGGGGCGCACTCTCGCTCCCCCCTCTTTTCCTGCGGCCTGCCAGGTTGCGTGCTCGGATAAGGGTCTGGTATGGATCTTTGGGGGGACCCCACGCCGTTTTTTTTTTTTTTTTTGGCGCGGGGTTCCTCTTAAAATCCATACCAGACCTGAAGGGTCTGGTATGGAATTTAGGGGGAACCCCACGTCATTTTTTTTTTTTAAATTTTGGTTTGGGGTTCCCCTTTGGGGAATTCCAATGCCGTTTTTATCAATGAACTTCTATGTGTATTGTCGGCAATGCAATAGCCGCGGGTAGTTTTAAATGAGTTTTTTCCTTCAAAATGTCATTTTGCTGTCAGACTGTTCTAAACACAGGAAACATGCGCCCCTTTACAGGCATACTATAGACACCCCCCAGGTACGAAATTTAAAGGGATATTACACTTTTATTGTTAGACTTTAAGCATTATTAAAATCACTGCTCCTGAAAAAACGGCCGTTTTTAAAACTTTTTTTTGCATTGATCCATGTCCCCTGGGGCAGGACCCAGGTCCCCAAACACTTTTTATGACAATAACTTGCATATTATCCTTTAAAATTAGCACTTTTGATTATTCATGTTCGTGTCCCATAGACTTTAACGGTGTTCGCGTGTTCGAACGAACTTTTTTCCTGTTCGCATGTTCTGATGCAAACCGAACAGGGGGGTGTTCGGCTCATCCCTACTGCCAACCAATGTAACGAGCCCCTGCTCGCTCGATTCCACTCTCCCGACACTCCTCTGTGGCTATTGAATCAGATTGCAGCGTCTGATGGTTAATTCATCCGATGCTCCGAGAATTGAACAACAGCTATGTGCCGTTCAAATCCAGTTGTGATAGCTCAGAACAAACACCAGGCCGGCTGTATGTAAGTTCAACCTGGAATCTCATTTATTGAAAGGAATGCAGGCTCTTTGATACAGTAAAAGAGGAGGTGCATACCTCCTGCTCATATTACTCTGAACATACACCTGTGACCAGAAACCTAATTAACATGGGCTAATTAACTAATCCCTTTAGACAGCCTAGATGACTCAGACATGACCTTTAGGCCAGACTGGCCGTCTTGTAGCTCAGAAAACCCAATCAGCATTATCACAAATCAACACCGAACTCTTCTTCACACAATAGCAGAGTTAATTAACACAAACAACAATGGGGATCTAATGACTCTTAGATCCCATACTAGACTTATTTACAATACACATTCTAGCAGGCAACAGACAGACAGGTGGCTGGAATTGACATCAACATCTCCTAACAGTATTTGTCCCAGCATTAGGAATCAGCCACTATTTCTAATATGGCAAATCCAGGGTCCCCAGAGTCTGTGTGTCCTGGGGGACCAGGACCCGAATCCACAGTAATACCACCTCAAGGGTCCCCAGGCATACAGCTCACAAAGAGCACCGTTCCCCCAAATGCCAGGGCCCACGATCGATCGGCAAGAGGCTAGCATTCAGTCCCCTCCAAAAGTGTCTCTCCCGGCTAGGTCTGTCACACTTTGGATCTCATATTGAGAGTTGACAGCAACAGATTCCAAATGCAAATAGCACACTTGAAATGAACTCTGAACCTTTTATCTGCTACCTGTAAATGGGATAATGAAGGAATAACACACACCGGGCCATGGAACAGCTGAGCAGCCATTACTTTTGGTCCCTTAAAAAGTCGGAGGCACATATACAAACTCTTGTAATTCCTACACCATTCATCTGATTTGGATGTAAATACCCTCAAATTAAAGCTGAAAGTCTACAGTTAAAGCACATCTTGTTTGTTTCATTTCAAATCCATTGTGGTGGTGTATAGAGCCAAAAATATTAGAATTGTGTTGGTGTCCCAATATTTATGGACCTGACTGTAATATATATATATATATATATATATATATATATATATTTTTTTTTTTTTTTATTTATTTATACGAAGCCGGGATGTATATATATATATATATATATATATATATATATATATATATATATATATATATATATATATATATATATATATATATCTATACTAAATACACTGCAGCTAACTGAATCAACTGCCTAGCTGAAGTAGGTTAGAAACAGTACAGCGGGAACGGTCTGCAGTGAGATCTAGCTAAACAGTGAGATCTAGCTAAACTGTTTACAGTGTGTATGTATATATATATATATATATATATATATATACACATACATATATACATACAAAGCTGGGATGTATATATATATTTATACAAAATACACTGCAGATAACTGAATCAACTGCCTACCTGAAGTAGATTAGAAACAGTACAGCAGGAACGGTCTGCAGTGAGATCTAGCTAACTGAATAAACTGCCTGCTCAAAGTAAATGAAATGACACTCTCTCTATCTCTCTCTCTGACAGCAACACACTACACAAGGCCGACGTGCAGGCGGCCTTATATAGTGTGGGGCGTGGACTTAACCCCCTGAGCCATAATTGGCCAAAGGCTCCCTGCCTTTGGCCAATTATGGCTCTCTTTGCTTACGGTGCTGTGATTGGCCAAAGCATGCAGGTCATAGTGCATGCTTGGCCAATCATCAGCAAGCAATGCACTGCGATGACGCAGTTAATTATGGGGAGTGACTCGCCGCTCTAACTTGGCACAAACGCCCCATAATGTTCGATCTTCGAACGATCGAACAGCCGATGTTCGAGTCGAACTCATGTTCGACTCGAATTCGAAGCACATCCCTACTACTGACCCAATGATAAACATAAGACTTATGCCCCATACACACGGTCGGACTTTCCGACGTAAAATGTGCGATCGGAGCTTGTTGTCGGAAATTCCGACCATGTGTAGGCTCCATCGGACAGTTTCCATTGGAATTTCCGTTGCACAAAATTTGAGATCTGGTTCTCAAATTTTCCGACAACAAAATCCGTTCGCATAAATTCCGATCGTGTGTACACAATTCCGACGCACAAAGTTCCACGCATGCTCAGAACCAAGCAGAAGAGCCGCACTGGCTAATGAACTTAATTTTTCTCGGCTCGTCGTACGTGTTGTACGTCACCGTGTTCTTGACGTTCGCAATTTCCGACCAACTTTGTGTGACCGTGTGCATGCAAAACAAGTTTGAGCCAACATCTGTAGGAAAAAATCCATGGATTTTGTTGTCGGAATGTCCGATCAATGTCCGATCGTGTGTACGGGGCATTAGATGTAAGAACAAATTAGAAGTAAGAAATGCTTTAAAATGGCATTCAGTGTTATGAATGACATATGAACCATGACTATAACTGTATAAAAAATTTACCTCTAGCATGTGTTTCCCTAGATAAATAAGTATTCACAGGATATACCAGAATTATACATATATATATATATATATATATATATATATATATATATATATATATATATATATATATAACCATTTTATGTGATATTGATTCATCAGAATTATATTGAGCGTATTTTATATTGGACCGGTTACCAGAGTACTTAAATAATATATATATTCCAGTACCAATATACAAACAGTGTGACAGTACAGTTCCCTGTCCTAGTAATTGTCGCCCAGGGTTCTCAAATAAGCAGGTTGAGGGGCTCCAGGGCTATTTAATGTCGAGGAATCTGTTTTATCAGTTTCCTCCAAAGTTTGTAAAATCCATTTGGGGACCTGGAGCCCAGAGATTCCATAGCGTTATGGGTGGGACGGAATCTCCATTCCTGGGACCGGGTTTTGGGAACAGCCAGGAGTCTGGCTTGTTGATTGAGCAGGTGGGTCCTGGGCTTAAAGCAGAGTCAGGATTAGGGTTCTGGGCTCCACCCAGAGAGACAGGAGGTCTCCAGGAGTCCAGAGAGTGTAGGTGTGCACTAGTGAAAGCTAGAGAACCAAGTCTGAGGAGCAGTGAGGGGCTGCTTTCTAGACAGACGCTGTGTGCATCTAAGGAGACAGCTGAGAGCCTAAGTGGAAGGCCTGACCAGCAAGGAAGCTGAAAAGAGGTACAGTAGTTGTACGGGAAACCTGTTATGTGGTCAAGAGGGTTGAAGCGTAAAGCCTAAGTGGCAGTACTACTGAAGAGAGCCAGGTGGCTTGGCATTTTTTCATTTGTTATTGTTTTTGGGAGAATAACCCCTGTGTGGGCATCCAAGTGCATATATGAATTTTCCTTTATGTTGTTCCTTTTAATAAAAGCGGGCTACCATGCCCTTAAACTAAAGTTCCTGTTCGCTGTGAAACTCACTAAAAAGGCATCTACCACTGAGCTAGACATCCCCCAATGTCACAACAGATACACATTATCAAAAGAGAACATATTATCTATCTCAGTGTTTCTCAACTCCAGTCCTCAAGGCGCACCAACAGGTCACGTTTTCAGGATTTCCCTCAGAAGAAACGGCTGTGGTAATTACTAAGGCAATGAAACTGATCAAATCACCTGTGCAAACTAGTGGAAATCCTGAAAACATGACCTGTTGGTGCGCCTTGAGGACTGGAGTTGAGAAACACTGATCTATCTAACAGGTAGTTCAGAACATGTTTTTCTGCCCTCAGACATGCCTAGTGGTTGAAGGTGATATTACCTGAACTCACCAAAATAAATCATTACATTTTTCCAACCAATGGAAAATAAGCCATACCTTCTGGACTGAGCTTACTATAATTTTATGAGCTTATTGTCCCAGATGGTATAAGGTATGTAAGGGGCAATAGAGAGAGGACCACAGACCCACACGCTGACATACACCCTCTGGACGAACACAAATTTGGTAATAAGCGACCACTCCCCATCTCGTTGGACATTGCTGCTAGGACGAATCGAACATACATCCTTTTCTTAAAACAGTGGTGAGATACTGACCTTATAATTATTGATGATAATTTCTCTTCCCAAAATCATAGGAATTGTATCTTACTGTATACCTTGTATCTTATCCAATACTGTGTGAAGGGAAAATTAAAGGAATCATATTTTACTGTTTACATTTTAGCTTATCCAATACAGTGTGAAGGGTAGTTTAGTATTTAATAATTGTCCCACATTATTGGCCTTGGTGTTGAAGCTGCTTGTGGGTGAAATCAAGATCAACCTGTATTACAACAAATTTGGCTACTGTGGTCCCAGGGAAATTATTTATCGCCCCATTCAATCTGGTAGCTCTGATGGGGACACCTAATGTAAAGGAGGACTCTGATGGGGATACCTGATGTAAAGAGGGACTCTGATGAGGACACCTGATTTATAGGGGGATGCTGATGGGTACACCTGTTGTAAAGGGGGACTCTGATTGGGACATCTGATGTAACAGGGGGCTCTGATAAGGACACCTTATGTTAAGTGGTTTTATTTTATTTTACTTAAAATGTGGGTGTGATTTGCCTACTGTGACGGTCACAGTGAGGCTCCAATTGATGGGCACAGTGAGGTTGCATCTGATAGGCACAGTGAGGCTGCATCTGATGGGCACAGTGAGGCTGAAATTGATTGGCACAGTGAGGCTGCATATATTGGGCAAAGTTTTTTATCACTGCTGCAGAGGTTGAAGGGGTCAGCCCCATCAGTTCTCAGACCATACGCCGCACACTGCATCAAATTGGTCTACATTGCTGTCATCCCAGAAAAAAGCCTCTTCTAAAGATGATGCACAAGAAAACCTGCAAATAGTTTGCTGAAGACAAGCAGACATGGATTACTGGAACTATGTTCTGTGGTCTGATGAGATCAAGATAAACTTATTTGGTTCAGATGGTGTCAAGCGTGTGTGGCAGCAACCAGGTGAGAAGTACAAAGACAAATGTGTCTTGCCTACAGTCAAGCATGGTGGTGGGAGTGTCATGGTCTGGGGCAGCATGAGTGCTGCTGGCACTGGGGAGCTACAGTTCATTGAGGGAACCATGAATGGCAACATGTACTGTGACATTCTAAAGCAGAACATGACCACTGCCTCACCAAAGAAGCTGAGGATAAAGGTGATGGACTGGCCAAGCATGTCTCCAGACCTAAACCCTATTGAGCATCTGTGGGGAATCCTCAGACAGAAGGTGGAAGAAGACAAGGTCTCTAAAATCCACCAGCTCCATGATGTCATCATGAAGGAGTGGAAGAGGACTCCAGTGGCAACCTGTGAAGCTCTGGTGAACTCCATGCCCAAGAGGTTTAAGGCAGTGCTGGAAAATACTGGTGGCCACACAAAATATTGACACTTTGGGCCCAATTTGGACATTTTCACTTAGGGGTGTACTCACTTTTGTTGCCAGTGGTGTAGACAATAATGGCTGTGTGTTGAGTTATTTTGAGGGGACAGCAAATTTACACTGTTCTACAAGCTGTACACTCACTACTTTACATTGTAGCAAAGTGTCATTTCTTCAGTGTTGTCACTATCAAAATGTGAGGGTTGTACTCACTTTTGTAATACTGTATATAACCAGAGCTCATATTTAAAAACCTTCTTAGATTTTAATATTTGTACAATAAAATACCTTTTTTATACATTTGAATCTGTTTGATAATTTGCTGCAAAAAATAACCCGGGGTACCTTTTTTGATTCCTTTCTGTAACAAGTTAACAAAAGACTAATCCCGTAGGAAACTCTAGGAGGATTAGCCAACAGACAGGAACAATAGGTGACTCAATTAACAATGGAAATTCACACCTATACAATGTTTTCATTAATTAAAGATCCCAGACGCTCTCACTCCCACATAGGAGTACATGGAACAGAGGCCACTGTAACTAGCTTGTTACATGAATGTGTATAGTTCTGAATCAAATAAACCAGGAATAGTCTTCAGGGCAAATACAAGAAAACAGTCCATCAAAAATGTAACAAAAAAGAGAAATATAGCAATGAAAATAAGGAGAATGTGGGCAGAAAAGGTCCCTGCAGCCAGTGTCTGTGACAGCCTCATTCACATCGGGTGTACATAAATGTACCGTTGTGAAGACAATGTTTACCTGTATGGGAATGAACAGGTGTTCTGTGCTTCTCCATGCAGGAATCTCACTGCTGTCAATCAGGATGCAGCAGCTGCATGGACACAGCCATTGCTCCCAATCTGACATCCATGTGGGTGCACAGCCCCTGCATCTGCACAGAAGTCACATTGGGAGCAGTGGCTATGTCTGTGCAGTTGCTGCATCCCGATTGACAGCAGTGAAATTCCTGCATGGAGATGCTCAGAACACCTGTCCATTCCCGTGCAGGTAAACACTGCCCTTCACAAGGGTACTCTTATGTGCACCCAATGTGAACAAAGCCTTAAAAAGTATATATTGTTTAAAATTTTAGTAGACCTACCATTCCTGATATCTCTCCCTATCGACAACCTTATCTGATTCTCGCTGATTGATTGAAGAGCCTTTATGATGGTTGCTGTTCCATGTATTTCAGTGTGACATCTGAAGATAAACGTAACAATTTGCTCTGGAGATTTATCTCTCAGCTGTTCCATAGTAATGGGTCCAGCTCCAGGGGGAAATTTCATCCGGCAAACAGCCTTCTTAAACATTTCCATTCTCTTTTTGTTCATTTTTCGAAGATGTTTCGATATTATTTGTTTCTTCGTCTTAACTGGGGTGGTAGGTTTTGAACTCTGCTAATTACAAAAACAATACGTAAGGAACAAAATGAATATGCCACTTTTCCCTGGGACATAATTCTCAGTATCTGTTCTTATTCTTTGTTTATGGACTCCGCTCAGTACCATTTCTCTTCTCCTGTATGCTGCGTATAATTCTCAACATCTGTTCTTATTCTGTATGTATGTCTTCAGCTTATTACTGCACACATTAGCTCCTGCTAATTCTGAACCCATATACCAATAAAACCTCCAGGACACTGGGACTTGTCCCCCCCCCCCACATAAGTCACACTCCCATATCATCTCTCTCACCCTTCTGCTCCTCCTAACTTCTGGAGATATTTACCCAAATCCTGGACCGCCATCATTTACCTTCAGCCAACATACCCTGCACCCCCTATCCTCTGATAGCAACACAACAATCAACACAATCTCTTTTCTATTCCTCTTCTGCCTAGAGCCAGCCTCCCCTTCTCCTGTGCCCTTTGGAATGCCCGCTCTGTTTGTAACAAACTCATCACCATCCATGACCTATTTATCACAAACTCCCTGAACCTACTTGCAATTACTGAGACCTGGCTTCAAGAATCTGACTTTCCTTCTCCTGCTGCCCTCTCCTTTGTTGGCCTCCTGTGGACTCACTCTCCCGGGCCTAGTGGACGAAAAGGAGGTGGTGTTGGAATCCTCCTATCCCCTCAAAGCACTTTTCATGTTCTTCATCCACCCCTCCTCTGTCCCTATCCTTATTTGCAGCTCACTGTATTCATCTTATTTCCAGTTTCATTGAGAATTGCTGTGATCTATCGGCCTCCTGGACCGGTATCAAGCTTCCTTGATGACTTCTCTGCCTGGCTACACTACTTTCTCTCTTCTGAAATTTCAACAATCATTCTTGGTGACTTCAACATCATATTCTCCTACCTATGCACTCTGCACAACCTCTTCAACAATCCTTTTCCTCTCTCTGATCACCACCTTATTAGTTTCACTCTCTCCTTATCTTCCTCCGCCTTGCCTTCCAACTACCAAACTATTACCTGTAGAAACCTTCGCCATCTTAACCTTTCTCTTCTTTTTTCTGCTACAGATTGTCTCTAGGACAAAATCACATCCTTGTCCTGCCCCAACCTGGCCACTTCTGTCTAGAACAGTTCACTGTCATCCACCCTGGATACCTTGGCCCCCCTCACTATACACAGAATCAGGCCCCGACCGCTAAAACCCTGGCAGACAGGTAATACCAGAAACCCAAAAAAAGCTGAGCATCTGTGGCGTAAGACTAACTCTCAGCAAGATTTGAGCCAATATAAATCTGCCCTCCAAATATACCATTCCTGCCTCCACACTGCCAAACAGACCTACTTAATCATTCTCCCCCTCTAACACACTCCCCTTTAACTCTTTTCTACCTTTACTGCACTACTTCATCGTCGATTACCTCCACCCACTAACTTACTCACTTCCCAGGAGATTGCTAATCACTTCAAAAATAAGATTACGACAATTCGTCCTGAGATCTCTACTCTATAGATATCTCCCTCACTTTACACTCGTTGTCCTCCTGCACAATCAATACTTCCCTTTTTTAACCCATTTTTCTCCCCTCGTCTTTCAGGACAGCACCTGGAGAGAGCGCAGCTCCACCCACTTTTCCCAGGAAACACTGCAGTCAGTTTTTCCTTTAAAGACCAGACACTTCCACCATGGCCTCAGTTGTAGTGTTTCCTCCGCCATGGTGGAAGCGCCGCAGGGAACCAAGGGTGTGCTGCGCTGTCTCCAGGTGGAGAGAGTTTGGGGCATACCGGTATTTGTGTTCTTTTTGTGTTACAGGCCAGCCCAGCTTCCTCCCTTCACATGCGGGGGTTGCTCCGGCGTCCTCCCCTCTTCATACCCGGCGAGGGTCAGGCTGCTGGAGGTCCCCGCTCCTTTAGACCGGCGGCTAGCTTGGGAGGAGCGGCGTCTCCTCTTCATCCCCATAGCTCAGCCTTCCGGGTTCCGGTGGCGAGCACGTCACTACGGCCGGGGGCGGGACCTCTAGCGACGCAGCTTCCGGTTCCGGCCGCTGGAACGCAGGAGAGGAGGGCAGGTCTCTTCCGGCTGACATCATTTCCGGCCCTCGCAGCAGCGAGTGGACCGGGAAACTTTAAAAAGCAAGCACCAAACGCCATTGCAAATCCTGACAGTATGGAGGAGGAACAATCGGTGGTGGCAGGAGCAGGAGCCACACAAGTCAGCCAGGCAGCCAAGCCCAGGTAAGCGGGGACAGTGTGTCTCTGTAACTTACTCTATGGGCATGTTTTAGTTCCCTCTTTGGTAAAAGTTTTAAAGAGCCTGCAGCATTCTTCCTGTGTATTGAAGCAGGAAGTAAATGTGTTTTAAGATTGTGAAGTAAATCTGTGGGGGGATTTACTGGCTGAGTGAAGGAGGGGGGGTTAAAGTGTTAGCTCTTCCAGTCTTTTTCAGCATGCTGTTTATAGGTTTTTTCTGTTTGTGTATTTCAGAAGGCAAAAGAAAAGACCAAACATTCGTCTTTTTCTGTTAAAAGAAAATGCCCATCTTGTAAAAATGTGCTTAAAGAGTCTTGGGCAAAAGTGTTATGCAAGGGATGTATTGCAGACTTAGTGAAGGAGGAAACCACTCCTAGTGCACCTGTGGTTCAGCAGGATTTACTGAGCTCGTTTAGGAAGGATTTGGCAGATACTTTTGAGTCATTTAAATCCTACCTTGACAAACGTCCAGCCGCAGGCAGCTCAGTACCTCTTTCCCAGTCCTCTGTTTCCGCATATAGGGGTGATAGTGACTCGAAAGAGGAAAATCGTAGCGTGGCTATGGAATCGGAGGAAGAAGCAGAGGAAGAGAGAGAATCTTCTTCTTCTTCTCGATATAAAATGTTGCTAGAGGAGGTGGATGATCTGCTAAAAACTATCCACACTACTCTTAATATTACAGAGGACAAAGCCCAGCTGTCATTACACGACAAAATATTTCAAGGCATGGGCGAAGTGAAACACAGGATGTTTCCGGTGCACAAGTTTCTGTCAGAAACAATTAAAAGAGAATGGAAGGACCCAGAGAGGGCCCCCTTCTTTTCTAGATCCCTCAAACGCAGGTTTCCCTTTGAGGAAGATAGCACACAGGTCTGGAACAAAAAGCCTAGACTGGATGCGGCCATCTCTCAAGTTTCGAGAAACACTGACCTTGCGTTTGAGGACATGGGTATCCTCAAGGATCCCATGGACAAGAGGGCTGACTCCCTGCTAAAGAAAGCTTGAGATTCCACCCTAGCAAATCTAAAACCAGCTATGGCATCAACAGTGGTAGCCAGAAACCTGGAGCACTGGCTGGAACAAATAAAGGCTCATATCGAGGCAGGTACACCTCGTAAGGATCTTTTGGAGACCTTACCAGTGCTTATGAAAGCTGTTGGATATATAGCAGATGCTTCGGCGGAATCAGTTAGGATGTCGGCCAGATCATCTGCTCTAATCAATTCAACGCGCAGAGCTCTATGGGTCAAGACTTGGACCGGGGATACAGCCTCTAAGACCAAGTTATGTGGTTTACCCTTTGAGGGGGATTTGGTTTTTGGCCCGGTCTTGAGAGAACGGCCGACAAGAAGAAGGCCTTCCCCATTAAGAAAAAGGTGGTTCCTCAGGGCAACAAAAATTTTCGTCCTTTTCGGAAAACCTCAGACTCAAAGGAGACAGGATATAAAAGACCTTGGAGGTCTCAGAGAGGCAGGGGCAAGTCAGGGGTACTCTTTCGCCCCCCTACCCCAAATACAAAGAGCCAGTGACTGTCCCCCATCTGTGGGAGCAAAGTTACAGACCTTCTTCCCACAGTGGCAGAGGATAACAGACAGTCCGTTTATCCTAAAAACTATAAGGGAGGGTTACGGACTGGAGTTTGCCCAACCCCCTCCGGTTCGGTTTTATTTAACTCAGGCTCCCAGAGATCCAGAAAAGCTTACAGCGATGTCGGCAATTCTTCAGGAGTTAATTCAGCAGAAGGTGGTAGTAAATGTTCCCCCCAACGAGGTAGAACAGGGGTGCTATTCGCACATCTTTCTGGTGAAGAAGCCTTCAGGCAAGTTCAGATTAATCCTGAACCTGAAGATTCTCAACAGAGCGGTCAGGTACAAGAAATTCAAGATGGATACGATCTTTTCGGTAAGGGGTCTCCTGACCCTAAACTGCTTTATGGTATCCATAGACCTGAGAGATGCATATCTCCATGTGCCTATAGCCCCAGCATCACAAAAACACCTCAGATTTGCGACCAGGATAGAGGGGTCTGTCATACATCTGCAATTCAGAGCTCTCCCTTTCGGGCTGTCAGCCTCTCCGAGGATATTCGCAAAGATTCTGGCAGAGGCCTTAGCCCCTCTCAGAATAGAAGGAATCTCGATTGTTCCATATTTAGACGATCTGCTAATATTTGCCAAAGCAAGGCACATATTAGAGAGGGATCTACAAAGGACAAGGAGTCATCTGGAGAGCCTGGGGTGGTTAATAAACGAGGAAAAATCGAACATGATCCCATCACAGGCTATAACCTTTCTAGGTTACACTATCGATTCCATACAGGAGAAAATCTGCCTCCCAGAGGAGAAGATAGTAAAGCTTCAGAACGCTGTAAAAAAGGCTCAGATAAACCTGCCAATTTCTATCAGGGCAGTGATATCTGTTTTGGGGCTCCTTACTGCAGCAATACCTGCAGTACAGTGGGCACGTTTGCACGCAAGGGAACTTCAACAGACAATTTTGAAAAATTGGTCCTATGGAGAGTCCCTAGAAAAAATAACAATTCCCCCCGAGTTCAGAGGAAGCTCTGGTGGTGGAGGAGTCACTCCAATCTGGACAAGGGCCTGCTCTGGTGTTTTCCCCAGGAGAGGAGATTAACAACAGATGCGAGTTCCTGGGGTTGGGGCGCCCACCTGGAAGGACAGATGGCTCAGGGGAATTGGACAAAAAGGGAGGCCAGGAGATCCTCCAATTGGAGGGAGCTAAGGGCTATTCTCCTAGGACTATGGGCTTTCGAGGAAATAGTCCGGGGTCACCATGTTCAGGTGCTATCAGACAATGCCACAGCAGTGGCATATGTTACAAGACAGGGGGGCACGAGAAGCAAGGTCTTGCTAGCCTTGTCAGTTCAGATGCTATCCTGGGCGGAAGGCAACGTAAAGTCCCTAACAGCTGTACACCTAAAAGGAGAGCTGAATCTAGTGGCCGACTTTCTAAGCAGAGAAAGGATACTAGAGGCAGAGTGGAGTCTGAACAAAGAGGTATTCCAGGAATTAACAGAGAAATGGGGAACTCCTCAGATAGACCTGTTCGCATCCCACAAGAATTCAAAGTTGAAGGCCTATTACTCACTAAACAGGCAAGATCAGGCGAAAGGATTGGATGCGCTGGCACAACCATGGAACTTCCACTTGTGCTACGCCTTTCCCCTCTTTCAAATGATCCCTTTGGTGTTGAAAAAAACTTCAACGAGAGACCACAAGTATGATCCTAGTGGCTCCTTTTTGGCCCAAGAGGCCCTGGTTTGCAACCATACAGAGGATGGCAGTGGAACCACATTGGGTTCTCCCACTTCGAAAGGAACTACTATCCCAGGGACCCCTTCAACATCCAAATATCAACCAGCTCAAGCTGACAGGTTGGTTACTGAGGAGCAGCTTCTAAAAAGAAGGGGCTTCTCAGATAAGCTGATGTCAACCCTGTTAAGTAGCCGAAAGAAGGTTACCAGGGGTATTTATTTTAAGACATGGAAATGGTTTAATTCCTGGTGCATGACTAAAAAATGTTCACCACAGGAATTGCCCTCAATATTAGAGTTTCTCAATGAGAGATGGGGCTGGCGGCCAGTACCCTGAAGGTCCAGATAGCTGCCTTGTCGGTGTTTCTTGAGAGAAGGTTATCTCAAGAACCATTTATAGTTAGATTCTTCAAAGCATTGGCCAGGCTTAGGCCGGTACCTTGCAAATCTTTTCCTAAGTGGGATTTATCTCTGGTGCTACAGGGGTTGATCAGAACACCTTTTGAGCCCCCACAGGAAGCGACTTTAAAAGTATGGACGCTTAAGCTGGTTCTTTTTGTAGCAATTACCTAAGCCAGAAGAATAAGTGAGTTGCAAGCTCTATCTATAATAGAACCCTTTTGTTGGATATTTCCAGACCGGGTAGTGCTGAAGACTGACCCGTGTTTTTTGCCAAAAGTCGCAACCTTTTTTCATAGGGCACAAGAGATAGTTTTACCTACTTTTTGTCCTACACCATCCAACTCTAAGGAGGAGGCTTTTCATACCCTGGATGTGAGAAGATGTTTACTCCATTATTTAGAGATTACGAGAGAGTTTAGGAAGACAAATTCTCTTTTTATTCTTTTTTCTGGATCACGCAAGGGTCATTGTGCTTCTAAAAGCACTATAGGCAGATGGCTAAGAATGGCGATCAGTGAAGCCTACAGAGCTTCAGGGGCTGATCCTCCCACAGGGCTAATGGCCCATTCAACAAGGGCAGTAGCAACGTCCTGGGCGGAAAGAGCAGGGGCTTCTCCAGGTCGGATCTGTAAAGTGGCCATGTTGACAAGCTTCTCCACCTTCACCCACCACTACAGGTTGGACTTGCTATCAGCAGCGGATCAATTGTTTGGCAGGAAGGTCCTGCAGGCGGTGGTCCCACCCTAGAGTAAGTACTCTTTTATCATCTCCAGGTGCTGTCATGAAAGACGAGGGGAGAAAAACCCTAGTTAGACTTACCGGTAACAGTATTTCTACGAGTCTTTCAGAACAGCACCGATGACCCGCCCTTATTGGTTTTTAAAAATGTGGTGTTATTGCTATGTTCTGCTTATCTAATTTCAGCATGGCTGGAGGTACTCTATGAACAACTGAGGCCATGGTGGAAGTGTCCGGTCTTTAAAGAAAAAACTGACTGCAGTGTTTCCTGGGAAAAGTGGGTGGAGCTGCCCTCTCTCCAGGTGCTGTCCTGAAAGACTCGTAGAAATACCGTTACCGGTAAGTCTAACTAGGGTTTTTTTCCTCACTGGACCCCACCAGTCTTAACAACCTAAGACCCATCTTATTACTCCCTTTTGCCTCCAAACTCCTTGAACTTTCAGTCTACAACCGACTGAGCGACTACCTCATTGAGAATAACCCTCTTGATCCCTTTCAGTCTGGATTTCACCCACAGCACTCCGCAGAAACTGTCGTCCTGAAACTCACAAACGACTTACTAAAAGCCAAAACCAATGGTCATTATTCCGTACTCTTACTCTTGGACCTTTCCGCTACCTTTGATACAGTTGACCGCCCCCTCCTCCTCAAACTCAGTTTGCTTGGTCTCCATGTCTGCACTCTCCATTGGTTTGAATCTTACCTATCTCATTGCACCTTTAGTTTCACTTACAACTCCACTTCCTCCTCTCCAACTCCTCTTACCGTTGGGGTCCCCCAAGGTTCTGTCCTTGGACCTCTACTATTCTCGATCTACACTTCCTCCCTGGGTCAGCTGATAGCCTCCCATGGCTTTCGCTACCATTTATATGCTGATGACACCCAAATCTATCTCTCTGCCTTTCAGCTCACCCCATCAGTCTCCTTACGCATCACTGATTTACTAACAGACATATCAGCCAGGATGTCACACCACTTCCTCAAACTGAATCTATCTAAAACTGATCTTTAAATATTTCTTCCTCCATGTACCCCTTCCCCTGACTTCTCTGTCAAGATCAATGGCACATCTATCAGTCCGTCCCCACATTTCAGGGTGCTACGGGTAGACTCTGAACTGTCCTTTCAGGCCCACATCCAATCCCTGTCCAAATCATGCCGCCTTTAGCCTGTGTGACATTTCTAGAATACGCCCCTTTTTAACTGACACCACCATGCTTCTAATTTATTCCTTGGTTATCTCTCGTCTCGATTACTGTAACTCCCTCCTCATTGGATTACCTTTACATAGACTATCCCCCCTTCAGTCCATAATGAATGTCGCTGCAAGACTCATCCACCTTAACAACCATTCAGTGTCCTCCACCCCTCTCTGCCAATCCCTCCACTGGCTTACACTCACCAAACAAGTAAAGTACTAACAATAATTTACAAAGCCATCCAAAACTTTGTCCCCAGCTACATCACTAACCTCGTCTCAAAATACCAACCAAGCCGCTCTCTTCAGTCCTCCCAAGACCTTCTGCTCTCTAGCTCTATTGTCATCTCCTCTCATGCTCTCCTCCATGATTTCTCCAGAGCTTCTCCCATCCTTTAGAACTCCTTACCCCAATCTGTCTGACTGCCCCCAATCTATCCATCTTTAAACGATCCCTGAAAACCCTTCTCTTTAAAGAAGCCTATCCTGCTTCTAACTAGTACACTGTTTTACTTCCTCCATCAGCTCATCCCCCACAGCTATTACCTTTTGTATAAATTGACTCTTCCTTTTAGATTGTAAGCTCTAATGAGAATGGCTCTCTGATTCTTCTTGTACCAAAGTGTAATGTAACTGTAATGTCTGCCTTCAGTTTGTTAAGCGGTGGGCAAACTGTTGGCACTGTATAAATCCTGTATTATTATTATTATTATTATTATTATATATGGACTCTGCACAGTACCACTTCTCTTGTCCTGTATGTTGGGTTTAATTCTCAGTATCTGTTCTTATTCTGTATGTATGGAGATTTTTATTTGTAAAAACAAACAAATCTTTGACAAGGTTGTGGTGTGAGAGGACGTGTGTTGGGCGTGCTCTGGCTCTTCTATCCTGTTGATTGCTCTGGCTGACTTCCCAGGATTTACACCCGGTTTGTCTGGGTGGTAGCTGTCCTGATCTGCCTTAGACCTTCCCCTTCAACTTAATGACTGCAGAGCATAGCCGCATGCTAGCTGAAACTTAGCATGGACGCTGTCCGCTTGTGCCTGGAACCTTGTCTCTCTTGCTGCTCCATTTCCCCCGCCTCACCTTGTTCAGAGCTCTTCCCTGTTGCCTTTGCGGTAGTCGAGCGGGGCACTGCCGGTGGTTTGTGGATCTTCTTTCTTCATCCTGATCCCTGTCTGCGCTTCTCTCCATGGAGGTACTCAGGACTGTGGAGCTGGGAGAGTCGGCGACCCTCAGTGTGGGTTCGGCCAGCGCCGGCTGGGGTGGGCGGTGCTTGCTAGCACTCCAGCGAGCCTCAGGAAAAATCGTCGAGGCTTGGGGTGAAGATGCTGACGATCCCCCTGCAGCTCGGTGGATCAGGAGCTGTAACCGGCAAAGATTGTCAGAACTCGACAGAGCCTGTGGAATCCGAATGAAAGCCGATTGAATGCACAAGTAATTCTAACTTTAATAGCTTAAAAGCTGAGAAGAGCTGAGCTGTAATGCAGCAGAAATAACTGTATATTAAATAATAAATATGGGGGGAGTGGAAGTGCAAATAAAAATATAAAACTATAAAAAGGAGGAGAGGACGAGGAAGGGAGGGGAAAAAGAAAAAAAGAACTCATATTGTTTAAAGGAGTCCCCCTGTCATGGCCGAGATCCATTAAAATATTATTTTTTCATGGAGCTTTCAAAAGCTTAGGAAACATCACTCAAGGAGAGCATCCCCCCCCCCCCTTCCAACAGGAAGGGCTGATTATGCCATCCATTGGAGAGTTAAAGTTAAGAGACAAAACCTTCTCGAAACCGAATAAACATGAATCTGATACGAAACCAGCTGATTATGGTCAAATATTGTCTTTTTAAAGGTTACAAAACCTTCAATTAACCACTTGCTTACCGGGCACTTAAACCCCCCTCCTATCCAGACCAATTTTGAGCTTTCAGTGCTGACGCATTTTGAATGACAATTGCGCGGTCATACAACACTGTACCCAAATGAAATTTTTATCATTTTTTCACCACAAATAGAGCTTTCTTTTGGTGGTATTTGATCACCTCTGCAGTTTTTACTTTTTGTTAAAAAAAAAGTAAAAAACTGAATTTAAAAAAATATAATTTTTTTATATTTTGTTATAAAAAATGTAAAACAGGTCATTTTTCTCCTTCATTGATGTACGCTGATGAGGCGGCAGTGATGGGCACTGATGGGTGGCAGTGATGGGCACTGATGGGTGGCAGTGATGGGCAGCACTGCTAGGTGGCACTGATTGGCACTACAGGTGGGCATTGATAGGTGGCACTGTGGGCACTGTTAGGTGGCACTGTTAGGTGGCACTATTAGGTGGCACTGATGAGGCATATGTGCCTCTTCCACTTCGGGACCGATGTCCCTGACATCTGAGCCGGCGATCGGCCTTTTTTTCTACTCACGCTGTTAGCGTGAGTAGAAAAAAAGATTACCGATCTTTTGTTTACATCATGTGATCAGCTATCATTGGCTGATAGCTGATCACATGGTAAGGGGCCGGAACTGGCCCCTTACTTAGATCGGTGATAACCCGAGTCTCAGTGACTCGGTGATCACAGCGCGCTCGGCACGCGCCCTGCAGGGAGCGTGCACAGGGGAGGCCGTCATATGACGGCCTCCTGGGAATTCAGGTCCGCGCTGTGGCCGTCATTCGGCCATAGCGCAGATGTGAGGTGGTTAAAGGAAAAGCTTGGGTAAATAACCCCATTGTTTTACAGGGTGAAATTGCCTCCATAGTCAGCCCCAATGTTGATTCAAGCTTTCCCTCAGACATTGACTGAGATGCGAGGTTAAAGTGGATGTAAACCCAATGTCATCCTATCTAAACTACTGCCATAGGGATTATCTATAAGGATATACATGCCCCCTGCATGTATCCTTACCTGTCAAATGTCTCCCCTCTGTCTGTTATGAGACCTGAAAAACTGCAGTTTTTGTGGGTGGGTCTGTTGTCTGGAGCTCGGTGGGTGGAGTCGTGATGTCAGTAGACTCCCTGCCCACCTCTACACTCCCCTTGTCAATATGCCTTTTCTCCTGTGTATTTCTTACACTGAACTTCTGCTATGATCTCTAACATCCAGTGAAAAGACAGGAAAGTAACCACATGACTTCAGCATGCCAAATCATGCTGAGGTGTGGAACAGCCAATCCTTGCAGAGCTGCTGAAGAAAGGAGTAGGGGAGGGAATTAAAAAATAATGCATGTCTTAGGCTAGTGCACGAGATATGTAAATCACCTGTCACTCACAGCAAGGGGGAAGATTTGACAAAGTTTTTCTCTGTTGTCAAGTTTTAGCTCACTGAACAATAAAAGAGGATTGCTCAGAGCTGGATTAACTCTTTGTGGCAAGACTGGGCTCAAATGATAGGAAATCTATAAAATTTTTCGGGTTTACAGCCACTTTAATGTTTCACCAAAATGACAACAGTCCCAAATATATGAACATACTATAATGATATTGACTAAAAGTGCCTATAAGGAGAAATTGATTGTACAGCTAAGCTTTTCTCTAAACCCTCAGTAAAGCCTGTCCAAAGTCCATTTCAAATGCTCAAGGAAGACATTCAATTCCTGTATGTATGTTTTTTTTGTTTTTTTGTTTTTTTTATATGTAATCATAAGTGATGCAAATGCTATATCAGACTCCATGTCACAGATACGACCATAATTGTAATATCCACTGACCCCATGAGTAATCTGCCATAAGATAGAAATATAAATTTTGATATAGAACAAATGAAGAACTGTGTTTAGATACCCATCATTGTTGTAAATACATAAACTGTGACCGCATCTACATGAAAATACCCATATAACATGTGTTGTCCCAAGACACAGGTTTTTAATAGGATATGCAGGAGTCATGCATTTATCTATATAAACATTAATTTTGTATGATATTATTTAACCAGTTGCCGACTGCCGCACGCCGATGTATGTCAGCACAATGGCATGGGCAGGCATAAGGGCTTACCTGTACGTCCGATCGGACCCCCCCCCCACCGGTGCCTGCGGCGGTCGGATTAGCTCCAGGAGTGTTTTGTGCTAAGGGGTAGGCCACTGATTAATGGCCACTCCTCTCGATCGCTCCTGGCAAATGACAAGCTTCCTCTGCTTCTGAACTGTAAACAGAAGCGGAGGAAGTGATGTCATCGCTCCTCGTGAAGCCTTTACGTTCCAGCTTCTGAGGAGAGAAGACATTCAAGTAAGTGCACCAACACGCAGACACACTATTTACTCCCCGATCACCCCCCCTGCACCCTCTGTCAGAGTGACACCAATAGCAGTTTTTTTTTTTTTTACTGATTACTGCATTAGTGTCATTTGTGACTGTTATAAGTGGTAGGGCAGTTAGTGGTAGGCCCCTTTAGGTCTAGGGTACCCCCCAACCCCCCTAATAAAGGTTTAACCCCTTGATCACCCCCCCAGTTAACTCCTGTCGCCAGTGTCACTAAGCAATCTTTTTCTGATCGCCGTATTAGTGTCACAGGTGACGCTAGTTAGCCAGGTAAGTATTTAGGTTCAGCGTCAGGATTTTAGAGCATCAGGTACCCCCATATACTACCTAGTAAAAGGTTTTAACCCCCTGATTGCCCCCTAGTTAACCCTTTCACCAGTGATCACCGTAAAACTGTTAAGGGTGACCTGGTTAGTTAGTTTGTTTTTTATAGTGTCAGGGCACCCGCCGTTTATTACCTAATAAAGGTTTACCCCCTGATCGCCCTGTGGGTGATATAAGTTAGGTTTTAGGGTCAGATAGGGTCTGCGTCACCCCAGGCAGCATCAGGTTAGCGCCAGTACCGCTAACACCTATGCGTGCAGCATACACCTCCCATAGTGGTATAGTATATGAATGGATCAATATCTGATCTGATCAGATCTATACTAGCGTCCCCAGCAGTTTAGGGTTCCCAAAAACGCAGTGTTAGCGGTATCAGCCCAGATACCTGCTAGCACCTGCATTTAGTCCCTCTGCCCAGCCCAGCCCACCCAAATGCAGTATCAATCGATCACTGTCACTTACAAAACACTAAACACATAACTGTAGCGTTTGCAGAGTCAGGCCTTATCCCTGCGATCATTAACAGTTTTTTTGATACAGTCGCTGACAGTCAGGAGCTTTTTTACCTATGAGTCTCACTACTGTACCACTAAATTTAGAGCCCAAAATGACAAATCGAAGGTACAGTAGTGAAGAGGCCTACACATCTCTGAGCATGGCAGATAGTGAAGAGGAAGTCGCTCATCTGTCAGATTCAGGCTCAGAATACGAACCTGTAGACAGCAGCCGCTCCATGACAGATAGCTCTGATGATGGAGTTGTGGTCCCTGCCAAGGTCAGGTGTACCAGACCCCAATCTTCTTCTGCTGTTGAGGTGCAAGAACCCCAGGGCTCTCATATGGAGCAGAGAAGTACTAGCGCCGCTATTCCTTCTGGTGAACTGGCAAGCACCAGCGGCCTAGTATACCCTGGTCATACATCCAGCACTGTAGTAACACTTGGTGACGTGGCGAGTCCCATAAGTGCAGTTCAAGCTGGCAAGGTGGCAAGCACAAGTAGTGTCTCGCTGCCACCAAGAAGACAAAGACAGGCCCGTCGAGCCTATAGTGCCCTTCCTGCTGCATTTGCCAGTCCTAATTGGGAACCCACCACTTCTGCAGCACCCGTACTCCCCCCCCCCCCCCCCCCCCCATGGCCAACCCGGCATTCAGGTGGAAACAGTTGATTTTACGCCACTTGATTTTTATTCGCTGTTTTTCACCGAAGATCTCTATAGATCTATTGTGGACCAAAGCAATTTGTATGCTTGTCAATACATCGCCACTAATCCCCAGTCCTTCCTTGCCAGAGATTGGAAACCAATTACGGATTCCGAATTTAAGACCTTTCTGGGCCTATCCCTCCTCATGGGCATAACTAAAAACAGTAAGTTGCGGTCATATTGGTCCACAGACCGAATTCACCATATGCCCGTGTTCTCTGCTTCCATGGCCAGGGCACGATATGAGCAGATTTTGCGGTTCATGCAATTCAACAACAATGAACTCTGTCGTTCTCATGGAGACCCTGGATACTATCGGCTCTACAAAATTCAGCCCCTCGTAAACCACTTCAACCAGCATTTTGCAGACTTGTTTACTCCCCATCAAGTTGTCTGCGTTGATGAGTCCCTAATTAAGTTTTCTGGTGGCTTGTCATTCAAACAGTATCTTCCCAGCAAGCGTGCCAGATACGGGGGCAAGATGTATAAGCTCTGTGACAGGGCCACAGGCTATACATGTAGTTTTATGGTTTACGAGGGAAGAGATAGTCGCGTAGAGCCGACAAACTGCCCTGACTACATAGGAAGCACTGGCAAGATTGTGTGGGACTTGGTGTCACCTTTATTCGGAAAGGGGTTTCACTTGTACGTGGACAATTATTACACGAGCGTGCCACTTTTTAGTCACTTGTTTGATCATCAGATTGGAGCACGTGGCACCGTGCGATCTAATCGCCAGGGCTTTCCCCAGCGGCTTGTAGATTTCCGTCTTGGGCTGGGGGAGAGAGCCTGCTTAAAGTGTAATAACTTGCTCGCTATGAAGTGGAGGCATAATAAGAATGTTTTCCTTCTTACCTCCCTTCATCCAGACATGACGGTCCAAATTACTACGGCGACTGGTGTTGTGGAGGAACCCCTCTGTGTCCATGAATATAACCAAAATATGGGAGGGGTGGACCTCAACGACCAGTTGTTGGCGCCGTACCTAGTTGCCCGTAAGGCCAGACGCTGGCATAAAAAAGTGTCTGTATACTTATTTCTATTGGCTTTGCTGAACGCTCATGTGCTATACAGAGCTTCAGGAGGGACTGGATCCTTCCTTAAATTCCAGGAAGAGATCGTCTGTGCCCTTCTGTTTCCAGACGGTGCTCCACCTCACCTTCCCAATCCAAATGCAGTAAGCCGGCTGCATGAGAGGCATTTTCCTTATGTCCTCCCGAGTACCCCTACCCAACGAGCCCCCAAAGAAAATGTTGTGTCTGTAGAAAGCACGGATATAGGCGTGACACCCGCTATTATTGTCCCTCCTGTCCTGACAATCCTGGTCTTTGCATTGGTGAATGTTTTGAGCACTACCATACACTAGTTGAGTTTTAGATTGGGTACAGCATGGTACAGACTAGGCACACTTTCACAGGGTCTCCCAAGATGCCATTGCATTTTGAGAGACCCGAACCTCGAATTGAACCGTTACAGTTACAAATAAAAGTGTAAAAAAAAAAAAATGTAAAAAATACACACAAAAAATATAAAATAAAAAAACGAAAATAGTTGTCAATTTAACTCACTCTCACACTCTTTCTCTCCTCTTTTTTACTGTATTCTATTCTGCAATGTTTTATTGTTATGTTTTATCATGTTTGCTTTTCAGGTATGTCATTTTTTTTATACTTTACTGTTTACTGTGTTTTATTGTTAATTTTTTTTTGTTTTCAGGTACGCCATTTAGCTGCAGCGCGGATTAATTTATCTTGACAGCAACAGCGTTTGCTCCCACGATACATAAAGCCGCGACTCCAGCACTGTCGGAGGTGATTTCACCACCACAGTTAAAAAAAAGAGCATATATGCCGAAGCATGGGGGCAGCAGGGGTGGAGGAGCGATTTGCTCCTAACTTTTGGGGGCGGATGCCCCCATGCTTCGGCATATATATATATATATTTATTTATTTATTTATTTATTTATTTGGTACAGGTTGCGTTAAATGTGTTTTTTACAATTTTTTTTTTTTTTTTTGTATTTGCTTTGCAGGTATGGTATGTCTTACTGTTATACTGTAATGTTACGGATGCCCCCATGCTTCGTCATATATAAATGGTGCATGTATGCCCATTATTAGAAGTGGGTGGATGAAGGGAGGTATTCTAATGGTGGGCATACCCACCGATCAATCTTTTTTTCATGCAGCCCACAGGCTGCATGAAAAAAATATTACAATATATGCCCAACAAGGACCAGCAACGTACTGGTATGTTGCTGGGACTTTGAGTGGTTATACCAGAATGTTGCCTGCAGGTTTCGGTATCATACTTTTCAGCCAGCGGTTGGCTTTCATGTAAAAGCAATCCTATTGGCTAATTAGCCTCTAGACTGCTTTTACAAGCAGTGGGAGGGAATGTCCCCCCCACCGTCTTCCATGGTTTTCCTGGCTCTCCTGTCCCAACAGGGAATCTGAGAATGCTGACCATAGAGCTGATCAGAGACCAGAATGGCTCCAATCATCTCTATGGCCTAAGAAACCAGAAGCTACGAGCATTTCATGACTTAGATTTTGCCGGATATAAACAGCGCCATTAGAAAATTGGGAAAGCATTTTATCACACCGATCTTGGTGTGGTCAGATGCTTTGAGGGCAGAGGAGAGATCTAGGGTCTAATAGACCCCCATTTTTTTCAAAAAAAGAGCACCTGTCACTACCTATTGCTATCATAGGGGATATTTATACTCACTGAGATAACAATAAAAATGATAAAAAAAATATATATAAATGAAAGGAACAGTTTAAAAATAAAATAAAAAAGCAAAATAAATAATTAAAAAAAAAAACACCCCTGTCCCCCCCTGCTCTTGCGCAAAGGTGAACGCTAGCGTCGGTCTGGCGTCATATGTAAACAGCAATTGCACCATGCATGTGAGGTATCACCATGAAGGTCAGATCGAGGGCAGTAATTTTAGCAGTAGATTTCCTCCATAAATCTAAACTGGTAACCTGCAAAGGCATTTAATGGTTTTTAAAAATGTTTGTAGTTTGCCGCCGCTGCACGTTTGTGCGCAATTTTAAAGCATGTCGTGTTTGGTATCCATGTACACGGCCTAAGATCATCTTTTTTATTTCATCAAACATTTGGGCAATATAGTATGTGTTTTTAGTGCATTAAAATTAAAAAAGTGTGTTTTTTCCAAAAAAAAAATGCGTTTGAAAAATCGCTGCGCAAATACTGTGTGAAAAGAAAAAATGAAACACCCACCATTTAAATCTGTAGGGCCTTTACTTAAAAAAATATATAATGTTTGGGGGCCTCAAAGTAATTTTCTTGCAAAAAAAATATTTTTCTCAAGTCATCTTCCAGGACGGCACACCTGAGAGATGAGAGGCTCCTCCCCACAGGAAACACAATCAATCAACAGCTGTTTTAAGTCCACACCCTTCCCCCTGATCCTCAGTTTTTGATTGTGTTTCTCCCTACACGGCGAAACTGTTTGTTTGTTTTTTTCCAAATGACCAAAGCCTGGGGCTGGTGGTCTCCCCCTGGGAGCCGGACCAAATGCCTGGGAAGCCTCTGGGTCTGGCGGGATATATTTATCCTTCCCGGGGGGTTCCACTATCCTTTCCTCAGGGGGGGCAGCAGAAACTGGGAAAGCCCCCCTGAGAGCTGAAGGCCCCTGGGTACAGTGGTGTCCCCTGAACTTCAGGGGCCTTTATCCTGTCTCCCCCCCCCTTACCTGTCCGGAAGTCCTTTCAGATGGGGGTGCTGGCCGTCGGTTCTTTCCAGGGGGATCGTATCCCCTGACTCCTGGGTCCCTGGTAGCTCGCGTGGGCTGCTGGGGAGGGCACCGCCTGAACGACCCGCGTTCTTACCCAGAAGGGAAGGCTGAGAGTCAGCAGGAGCAGGCGCCCACATCCTCCTTTCGAGGAGGCACCAGTTTACTATGGTGAATGTCTGCCTAAACCACCTCAGATGGGAATGAGGAACGTACGGCATTGCCCCCCCCCCCATGTGTATATACTGACTGGACAGTGCAGGACACAGCCTAACCTTGCAGCTCCCTAAAGGGACAGCAGTTGTGGGGGGGGGCACTTTGGCGGCTATCCTCCTTGCGTGTGGACCGTAAGGATGGAAAAGCAAGCCCGGTGGCTGTGGAAAAAGGGGAAGACGACAACGGTGAGTCAAAAATCCCCAATCCCAGCCAGATGGTTTCTGGGCATTTGAGATATCTCCCCTGGGGGTCTGGATTCAAATAGCCCAGAAGCTTTTGCTAAAGACACCAGCCACAGCTCCCTCCTACATCAGAGATGCTGTATGGTGGACAAGTGGTGCAGAGGAGCGAGTGTGCCTAAACCACCTCAGATGGGAAAGAGGTAGGTAAGGCATTTTTTCCCCTTCCACCTGTATTTACTGAGTGGTGCAGTGTAGGACCTGGGGTCTCCATAACAAAATAGCCCAGAAGCTACTGCTAAAAACCACCAGCCACAGCTTCCTCTTATAGCAGAGACACTGTGGTTATCACAACAGTAGGTTGCCAGCCTCTCCCTACATACCCCGTTGTGGTACATTAGTAGGGGTGAATACAGCAAAGAGGGTGACCTGGTAGAACAAAGAGTTCCTTACTGGCCAGGTATACCACTGAACAAGTTATTAATGGTGCAATGGTTGAAGGATTCAGGAGTAAGCTCCCTTGCTCAGCAGGTGCACTAGGTTATCTGGCCCTATTAGCCCAGCTGCTAGGAATCTGCTTAAAGTTGCTCCAAGATGCTTAAAAGCTGACCTAACTTTCAACAATGTGGCAGGGACCAAGCTTCTGTGTGGCACATTAGGGGTTCCCTTGTGACAGATCCTCCTTTTGGGGGTTGCTTGCTATGGGTAACTTTTCATAAGCTCCAACCTCCCACTCCACTCTTACATTGTGGTTATATTTTAATGCAGGGGGTAAGAAAAACCTTTTTGTTGGTTTGGGCTACAGTCCACTCAGTGACAGATCTAAAAGCGATTTACCATAAATCGTTTTTTCTATATCCTTTGATTAAGGATTTTCTGTGCAAACGTATGCAAGAGCTAGATGGCTATATGATTGCTTCTTTAAGGGCTGCAGGTGGCTATTTACCTCCAGGCTAAATTGGTAACCACCCTTTTTTTTAGAGGTCTTATATTGGTCTCTAGGGCTGGGCTCATTGAGACTTTAGTTACTGATCAGCCCCACCCGTGTATGAGCTGGCTAGCGTTTGCTCAATCTACGGAGGTAAGGTAGGACAACAGCTACTATAGTAAGGTGTCCAACCATTTTAGGATTGGTATCTACAGCCCAGGCTATGCCTATGAAATAATTTGCTCCTGTTTGGTTATTTCATAAAGGGATACACCATGACTCCTTCTTGGCTGCTCACCAGTAAACCTCAGTAGTGAAGGTTTGTCCTTGCTGGGGTATTTGGTGGCACAACTAAAGTACACATTGAGATTTGTGACATCTCTGCTGAAGCTTGTTGGGTGTCCTTTATATCCTAAAGGTACTGCTTTGTTTGGCTACAGATCAGAAAATACAACAGGGAAGGTGGTCTGTACTTTCTGGTTTTGTGCCGCACGCCAGAAACGCACATCATTGAGTCTGGTGATGACATTTCTGCTCATAATTGTTATATTGCTGCACATCAGACCTACACAAGATTGGGGTCTGTCTGTGGGGTTTTTGTGTCCTGTATTACTGCCTTATTGGTTGCTTATCAGAAAGGCAGCAGGAAAGATTGATGGCAGGGGTAGTTCATATACTGCCTTTGGTAATCGGTACAGCACCACAAGGTGGCGTCGTGCTGATTCAGACAGTGCTATTAACGGCAATAGCTGCCGATTTTAGGCATGCGATTTGACATGTGAGTCGCATGCCAAATCGCTTCAATATGGATGTGCTATCTCTATTCAGAATTGTTAGATTGTTGCACATTAGAGATATACACGATTGAAGTTTGTCTGTGGGTCCTGTATTACTGCCTTATTGGTTGCTTATCAGAAAGGTAGCAGTGAAGATGGATGGTCCTGATTTTGTTGGAAAATACAAATTGAACCTGTGCCATGGGTAGTACACATACTGCCATTTGTAATCGGGGCAGCACCACAAAGTGACGTGCTGATTCAGACAGCGCTATTAACAGCAATGGCTGCCGATTTTAGGCATGCGACTTTGACATGTTGAGTTGCATGCCAAATCACTTCAATATGGATGGGCTATCTCTATTCAGAACTGTTATATTATTGCACATCAGAGATATACAAGATTGAGGTCTGTCTGTGGGTCCTGTATTACTGCCTTATTGGTTGCTTATCAGAAAGGCAGCAGTGATGACGGATGGTCCTGATTTTGTTGGCAAATACAAAATTGAACCTGTGCCAGGGGTAGTACACATACTGCCATTGGTAATCAGTGCAGCACCACAAAGTGGCCTGGGCTGATTCAGACAGTGCTATTAACGGCAATGGCTGCCAATTTTAGGCATGCGATTTGACATGTTGAGTCACATGCCAAATCACTTGAATATGGATGTGCTATCTCTATTCAAGATTGTTGTTGCACATCAGACACATACAAAATTGAAGGATTACTGCCTTATTGGCTGCATATCAGAAAGGACACAACAGTGAAAGTTGTTTGTCTTTTTCTGATTTGTTTTTGCTGCTCAGCAGGGAGACACATTGAGGGTAATGACATCTCTGCTCAGTATTGGTATATGCTACACATCAGACATACACAAAGATTGAACATTGTTTGTGTCCTGTATGTCCTATATTTACTGACTTATCGTCCGTATATCAGAAAGGCACAGCAGTAAGTGGTGATCTTCCTTGCTGTTTCTTAGGTATACACAGTAGGGGGTTTGTTGGCTGCACTCCTCCAGGGAGCCACAGCATGGGGACCCCTTGTTTGTTCGACCCGAAAACTGCTTTTCCTGCGACCTGTGTAATCTTGAGGTCTGTGGTTCCGTAAGCAGGGACTGCTGGATACGCTGCGACCTGGAGTCGCACAGTCACGAATGATACCCTTTGGAAGCCATAGTATGACTTCTCATGCGTCTTGCAGTCCCAAGTGCCAGGTTGGGTCGCACGGGTGTGGGAACCCTAAGCTTATCTGTCCCTTCTGGTTCAGGTTTTGCAATGCTGCAGGAATACTCATTGTGGAGTTATTGCCTTATTTTGCAGTAGACCAGAAAGATCGCAGCTGTAAAGGCTGTCTGTTGTTTGTTTGTTTTTATGTTGCTGCACAGCAGAAGTACTCAACATTGAAGCTTGTTGGTGCTTTCTGTTTCATATTGCCTTGACTGTTGGATACCAGATGTTACTCTCACCATCTCTATACCCCCCTTTGATCTTAAACCCCTATAATTAAGACCACACCATTCGTTGGGGTATAAAAGGCCGTAGCAGCCTACTTTATTTATATAAAAATACTTTTTCAAAATTAACTTATGGAAAAAATTATCCATCAATAACCAAAACAATAACTTACGGAAAAAAGAGAGCGTTGGTCTGGGCAATAAAACCTTGACACTCAAACCGATGGCCATCACCAAAAATTTATGGCACTGCAGTCCATCTCCAATATCAAAAATTAGGCCTCAAGCCGACAAGCTGGCTCAGAGACTGCCAGTGACCGCAGTGCCCCCATATCACTTCCCGGCTAACCTCCGTTAGCCGGGAACCAGCATCTGGACCCATACAACGTCAGGTCCCACTCTTACTTGCCATCTTCCTTCCCTTGCGCAGACCAACGCCCGCCACTGCCACGACTTCTCTTCATCTCACACCTGTAAAACAGTTAAAACAACCACCACGCAAAACATAAAAGCACAACAACCTTAGGGAGGGTGGGCGGGAACTTTCCACAACTTTCTGCTTGTCCCTCCCAGGGCGGGCCTCCTATTTATCAGTCCCTCCCTGTGTTATCCTCCCCCTCGGCACCATGTCTCCACCCTCTAATTCCTTAACCCTGTTACCTCCGTCATGTGCGCCTTGCACATACCTCATTTCGTTCGGCTGCTCCAGGCTTTTCTTGACTGTTGGATACCAGATGTTACTCTCACCATCTCTATACCCCCCTTTGATCTTAAACCCCTATAATTAAGACCACACCATTCGTTGGGGTATAAAAGGCCGTAGCAGCCTACTTTATTTATATAAAAATACTTTTTCAAAATTAACTTATGGAAAAAATTATCCATCAATAACCAAAACAATAACTTACGGAAAAAAGAGAGCGTTGGTCTGGGCAATAAAACCTTGACACTCAAACCGATGGCCATCACCAAAAATTTATGGCACTGCAGTCCATCTCCAATATCAAAAATTAGGCCTCAAGCCGACAAGCTGGCTCAGAGACTGCCAGTGACCGCAGTGCCCCCATATCACTTCCCGGCTAACCTCCGTTAGCCGGGAACCAGCATCTGGACCCATACAACGTCAGGTCCCACTCTTACTTGCCATCTTCCTTCCCTTGCGCAGACCAACGCCCGCCACAGCACCCTAAGAGTAAAGCCTTACTCGCGGGTGCCCTCCCAAACCCGAAAAGCTCGCTGGATCCCGTCCTGCAATCCCAAGTTCCATAAATCAATTCCCACCTCATTGAGGTGGACGCCGTCAGCCCTCAAGTACCTCCAGGTCTCAAATTCCAACTCCATATGTCTTATGGCCAAACCCCCATTATTAACTACAAATTTGCTCACTTCCCGGTTAATCTTTTTCCTGGCCCTGTTAACACCTGCCACCGACCTGGCCATTCTCCACGAACTGCGAGCCACCATATCTGACCACACTATAATAGTATGGGGGAATTCCGCCATTAATCGCCGCACATCACTTTTTATGTCCCGCGTGATATCCACCATTGTACGCAAGCCAAGGTCATTACCTCCCGCATGAACTACCAAGATGTCTGGTGGTCTGTCCCGCTGGGCGTGGCGCTGCACTTCTGGTACTAATCGACCCCATAACATGCCCGGTATCCCCAACCATTTTATGCATACTTCTCTCCTGTTAAACCCCAACTGCCTGCCCCCATGTCGAGCATCTCCCCTTCTTGCCCCCCAACACACATAAGAATGGCCCATAATCCAGACCAATCTTGCCACCGGACCTGAAATTAGAAGAAGACAAGAAAAACTAACCACTAACAATTTAGTGATGAAAACCCACTAACATCTATAACTGAAACTGTAACGACATAAAACTTACTGCAATATTTCTCTTCCTCTTCCTTACCTTCTTTCTTTTTTTTTTTTTTTTTTTTTTTTTTATATTCCTACCACCAAATGAGGACGTACATAAGATTGGAACCTGTTGGATTCCCACCTCCCAATACGTTTTACCGACTCCACGTCGAGACCATGCTTGGCTGCCTCTGTAGCAGCCCCAATCCTGAACGAATGTGAAGAAAATTCCTTTTCTTCCAAGCCTACCCCCTTCAAACATCTTCGAAAAACTACTGCAAACTGAAACCTGGATAACCAACTCCCATCCCGATGCACTAACAGGGAACCTTTGAAATCTGGACGTACCGCTAAAAATTCCCTGACCGTGGCCACCGGACACAAAGAGGAACCATGAACCGGAAAAACTTGGACCAACTTACCTTTTCCAACCTGATCCGTTTTTGACCTCTTGAAAAACACCTGCAAAATCTCCTTAACCAACTTTACATCCTGGCAACCCAAACCCCCTTCTACCTTTTTTGAAGGACTAACCAGTTCCCCTATCCTAAATGCCCCAAAGAACGCTAACACGAAAGCCACTTTAAACAACAAAACTTCGTACTCTGATGAACACACCACCTTTAATTGATCAACAACACCCCCCAAAATTTCGAAAGTAACCGGTCTCCTGGAGTCCCGCTTCACCACCGACCTCCTGTAGCCCTTTAGCGCTTGTCTCACTCGAAAGTCTTTTGTTACGTCCGGCTGTCCCTGTAACTTGAACAGGAAAGCCAACCCTGCTAAGTTCGCGCTAATCACAGATGCCGACCTACCTTCCTCCATTTTCCTAATAATGAAATATAGCAATAACAAATTCACTGCCTGCCCTATCGGTTCCTCCCCAATCCCTGCCACAAAAGCCAACCACTCTTTCCATACCTTTTGATATGCCGACCAGGTGCCCCCACTTACCGACCGCTCAATCCATCCTGCGGCGATTCTAACGCTATGTCCCACATCCACTCGGGACAAGGCACCCCGCGTTGCTCCGCTTCCGGCGCCAACTCTCGGAACCTGTCCCACTGGAATCGAGACAACGCGTCAGCTATCACATTTTCCACCCCCGGTAAGTGAACAGCATGAATAAAAATATTCAATTGTAAACATCTTAGCACTAGATGCTGTAGCAACCTGATCACTGGCGGAGAGGACGCCGTGATCCTATTAATCACCTGCACTACCCCTAAGTTATCACCATGGAAACGCACCTTCCGATCCTTGAAAGATGCTCCCCATAATTCCACCGCCAGCACCACTGGAAACAGTTCCAGCAGCACTAAGTTCTTCGTGAACCCTCCTGCTACCCAAGATTGTGGCCAAGGACCAGCACTCCACTGTCCCTGAAAAAACGCACCAAAACCATAGGCACCCGCCGCATCAGTAAAGAGCTCCAAGTCAAAATTGCTGACTGGGCCCGACATCCACATTGCCCTGCCATTAAATGACTCCAAAAAGGTATGCCATACCCTTAAATCTTCCCTGTGCGTTTTTTTGATCCTAACGAAATGCCTTGGTGATTGTATGCCACTTGTGCTAGCCGCAAGCCTGCGGCTAAACACTCTCCCCATTGGTAGTATCCGGCACGCAAAATTAAGTTTTCCCAACACCGACTGTAACACCCGCAACTGAACTTTGTGCAAACCTATTAAACCTGCAACCTCTTTTTTTAGATCCTCCAGCTTGTCGTCCGGCAGCCTGCATTCCATTGCCTCCGAATCCAAAATTATGCCCAGAAATTTGATGACCGTGCATGGTCCCTCCGTCTTGTCCGCCGCCAATGGAATGCCGAATCTGTCAGTGATATGTGCCAACGTCGCCATGAGCACCGCGCAGATTCTGGATGCCGCCGGGCCGATACAAAGGAAATCGTCCAAGTAGTGAATGACCGAATTCACCCCTGACACGTCCCTCACCACCCATTCCACGAATGAGCTAAATTGCTCAAATAATGCACATGACATAGAGCAGCCCATTGGCAAGCACATGTCTACGTAGAATTCGCCATTCCAATGGCAGCCCAGTAGCCGGAAACTTTCCGGGTGAACCGGCAGTAGCCGAAATGCTGATTCCACATCTGCCTTTGCCATCAAAGCCCCCTTGCCGTAATGCCGTACCCATCCTACTGCCGCATCAAATGACGTGTACGTCACCGAGCACTCCTCCTGGCCAATAGCGTCATTCACCGACCCACCCTTAGGGAACGATAAGTGGTGAATTAGCCTAAATTTGTTGGGTTCCCTCTTCGGCACAACTCCTAATGGAGATACAACCAAATCTGCCAGAGGTGCTTCGGCGAAGGGGCCGCCCATTCTACCCATTGCAACCTCTTTCTTCAGCTTCTCTGAAACCACCTCCGGATGTTGCAATGCAGAACGTAAATTTTTTGGCACAGGAGGAACAACCGTTAACGTACATGGGATCCTAAAACCTAACGAAAAACCTTCCTCCAACAGGACTGCCGCTCTTCTATCCGGATACCTACCTAGAAACGGTCGCATCCTTTCCACTTTCACCGGAGTCCTCCCTCTTGTTTCCAGCGTCAGCAGTTCGTCCCTTACTTTGCTTAAAGCATCTTGACGCTGGGTGCGTTCCCCCGCAGCCTGTACACTCGTGTTTGTACTTGCACGTGGCCCCAAATTTGCAGGCCCCTGTGTTGTACTGCCAGCAACTCCCTTTCTTATTTCCTGCCGAATGTCCCTGGGCTGAAGGTCCACCGGCTCCCCCCTGAAAAAACTGGTTAGGAGCCCTCACCGTTGTCATCAGGCGCATCCACAGGCTGATGTCCTTGTGGTCCCAGCGAAGCTCCGGACGCACCGCTCACCTCTGCCTGAACTGTTCATCGTACCGGAGCCAAGCTGTGCCCCCGTAGACTCTGTACGCTTCCCCTATCGCATCTTGATAACAAAATAACGCGGAACAGTGTTCCGGTTGTTTTTCCCCGATCACACTTGCCATGATAGCAAATGCCTGCAACCAATTCGTAAATGTCCTAGGTATTAACCGATATCTCCTCTTCTCCTCGTCGTCTTTTTTGGAGCTATCAGGTTTCACCCTGTCCAAGTTAAATTTCTCTAGGGGCAACAATGAAAAAATTTCTATGTACTCACCCTTCCACAGCTTCTCTCGAACCTCCTGCTTCAGGTGAGCTCCCAATGGCCCCTCAAAACACACATATACCTCACAACGAGCTGCGTCCCCCAATCTAGTTATATCCTGTCTACCCGCGACTTCCTTAGCCGCCACAGCATTGTCCGTCCCCTGCTTATCTCCGCTCACCACTGCCTCCAGCACCGCAGGTGGTGTCGCCACTGCTGGCAAAGCTACTGTTACATCTGCACTCCCCGTAGTCGGGACCCATGCCGCCGCCGGTACCGGAGCCGGCCGTTCCGC
Organism: Aquarana catesbeiana; assembly: GCF_042186555.1. Taxonomy (NCBI): domain Eukaryota; kingdom Metazoa; phylum Chordata; class Amphibia; order Anura; family Ranidae; genus Aquarana; species Aquarana catesbeiana. The sequence continues at coordinate 46,887,582 of NC_133329.1, forward strand.
CGCCTCAAATTTCTGTACCAACTCCTTAATGCCCGCCAAAAACCCCAATAAACCAGAAGCCCCCCCAGCAGGCCCAACGCTTACTGTACTAGCACATGACCCCCCGACAGTAGCCCCCATCCCTGCCATGTCAGCACTAACTATAGTATGTCCTGATGTACAAGACTCACCGGGCTGCACAGGTACGATCCCATCAGCCGACCTTCCGCCCGCTGCTGCTGCTACTCTCCTGGAAGGGGGGTGCGCCTCCTCTTCCGATCCGGATCCTTCTTCCACCACGCCAGGGATGTCCTCTTCCTCCTCAGATGAGGGCCCGCTAGGCCTGCCGACCGTAGCTGCCGCAGCGACCTCCATGTTTTCCCTCCTCTGCGCAGGAACCGTTCCGCCCGACTTCCGGACAGCCTTCCCAGGACCGGTGTTGGAAACCGCAGTCCTGCCGGCCTCCGCTCTCCTGTTCCCCGTGCCCGATCGGCCTCTCTCTCCTCTGTACTGTTCCCCTGCTGCAGATGCAGGTGTCCCGGGCACTCTCCCTCTGGTCCTGGCCTGCGTTCCTGCTGGGCCGCCCGCCATGTTCCTGGGGGCGGGGCTTTCGTACCTTTTCGATCCTCTCCTCCTAGGCCTCAGCTCCGCTCCGTCCTCTTCCCGCCCCGCTGTCCGGTCCACTGCGGTCGCATAACCGCTGCTACCTTCTCCCCCAGCCGCTCGTTTCGACGGTGGGCCCGCTGGGAGCCCCGCACCGGGACTACCCAGCTGCCGCTGTGCTGTCCCTGGATGCTCTGGGGAGAAACGCTCCGGCGGCCTAGAGCGGCGCGCTCTGTTGCCGGTTCTCCCACGTTCCACCGATAACCGCTCCTCACCTGCCAGTGCTGCACCGACTGCTGCCTGGAGCCAAGCTGTGCCCCGCACCGCCGCTTCATCCCTCAGCTGGGCCATGATCCGCTCTACCTCTGCCATGCTGCCTCGGAACTTTCCACAACTTTCTGCTTGTCCCTCCCAGGGCGGGCCTCCTATTTATCAGTCCCTCCCTGTGTTATCCTCCCCCTCGGCACCATGTCTCCACCCTCTAATTCCTTAACCCTGTTACCTCCGTCATGTGCGCCTTGCACATACCTCATTTCGTTCGGCTGCTCCAGGCTTTTCTTACCTTATGGCACTTCAGAAAAATACAATGCTGTAGGTTGCTTGTGTTCTTTCTCTGTTGGTTCTATGTAACTGCACCACAGAACTGCATAACAGGAAGGATTGTCTTATAATTGTACTTGGTGGTTCGTCATAAATACGCAACATAGAAGTTTGGGTCTTTCTGTCTTCTCTTTATAGCCTTGTTTTGCTGTACATCAGTAAAACACCACTGTAAAAGGGGGTTCCCCTCCTTTCTGTATTTACCAGTTATGAGCTAGCTGCACTTCAGAAATGCGCAGCATTTAAGGTGTGTTTGTGTCTTAATGTTTACATATTGGCCGCACATCAGAAAACCAGACTGTGAGGTTCAGATTTGGGTCTCTTCCCATATTTGATATTTTGGTTTAGCTAGTCACACTCAGATACACAACATTGATGTCTATGCTTGTGTCCTTTCTGTCTAAATCTATGATTTTTTTATTTGTGATATTTAATAATACATGTATCACCTTTTTGTATTTCAGCCTTCTCTTCCGTGAAAGGGCCAGGAGTTCTGGTGCAGATGTCACATGTCAGAAAGCCTCGACCCCTTACATTCAGGGATGCCAGAGCCATTTCCTAGGGTTGAAGCCCAGTAGAGTTATGGGTCACTGGAGGAAGGCGATAATGAATCGCCCTGTTTAATAAGAACTTAGGAAGTTCGGTTCAGAGGAGTTTTATGGCCTGAAGATGAAGTATAAACATGTATACCTGACCAAATAGGTTACAGCTCAGTGCATGGCCTTCATTTTGCCCTTCTAGCAAAACTAGATGTAGCAATATGAGTGTTCTTCTCCTGCTATAGATGTTAATCTCCTGAGTAGGCTCTCAGGCGTAAGTAAAACTATAGATTGGGCATGCCTTAAACCCAGGGATTAAGTTTTTGTTAATCTATTTCCCTTAAGAAGGTTTCCCTTCAGTCTTTGCTGACGTAAAGCTAAAAATGAACAAAAAGGGGTCTGTCAGGGGCCCCCCTTTTTTGGCAGTTTTATTTCCCTGGACAGGGTTGTGTTAAGACAGGCCCCCTTATGGATCAATGTAGTGTCCTTGTCTTACAACACAGGTCTCCGATTAATCTTTTTAGTGGTTCTAAACAGCACCTATAGGCAGAATAGGCCATTGTTGGTAGATGTGTGACGGGCAACATTGATAACCTACAAGTTTAACATGTTTTCTGATTCCATCTTTAAGAGCCCACTCCACCTAGATCCTGCATCCGAAACAGAGAAGGCAGGGACACCGGTGGAGTAGACCGGCAGATCAGCCGCATGATCCAGCTAAGATACCTTCATCAAGCATATGGAGTAAAGGTAAAGCTTACTGCAGAACCGAGGTTCGCCAAGAGTCTTGCAGTGGTCCCACCCTAAGGTAGGCCTGAGGTACTTGATTATCCTCTCAGGTGTGCCGTCCTGGAAGATGACTTGAGAAAAGTACTAGTTACTTACCGGTAACTGTCTTTCTGGGAAATCTTCCAGGACGGCAGGCCTACTTCCCACCCGTTGGAGGAGGGAAAATTTTAGAACACTAGAAGGTGAGTGCCTATGAGGAATGATTTCCCTTGTGAACCAGGTTCAGGAGTTACTTCTCTACAAACTGAGGATCAGGGGGAAGGGTGTGGACTTAAAACAGCTGTTGATTGATTGTGTTTCCTGTGGGGAGGAGCCTCTCATCTCTCAGGTGTGCTGTCCTAGAAGATTTCCCAGAAAGACAGTTACCGGTAAGTAACTAGTACTTTTTCATGTAAACAAAAAAGTGACAGGGCTTTGTCTTCAAGTGGTTAGAAGAGTGGGTGATGTGTGACACAAGCTTCTAAATGTCGTGCATAAAATGCCAGGACAGTTCAAAACCCCCCCAAATGACCCCATTTTGGAAAGTAGACACCCCAAGCTATTTGTTGAGAGGCATGTCAAGTCCATGGAATATTTTATATGTGGACACAAGTTGCGGGAAATTTTTATTTTTTTTTTTGCACAAAGTTGTCACTAAATGATATATTGCTCAAACATGCCATTGGCATATGTGAAATTACACCCCAAAATACATTCTGTTGCTTCTCCTGAGTCCGGGGATACCACATGTGTGAGACTTTTTGGGAGCCTAGCCGCGTACGGGACCCCGAAAACCAAGCACCAAATTCAGGCTTTCTAAGGGTGTAAATTTTTGATTTCACTCCTCACTACCTATCACTGTTTCGGAGGCCATGGAATGCCCAGATGGCACAAACCCCCCCACCAAATGGAAATTGGAAAATAGACACCCCAAGCTATTTGCTGAGAGGTATGGTGAGTATTTTGCAGATCTTGCTTTTTGTCACAAAGTTTTGAAAATTGAAAAAAGAAAAAAACAAATTTTTCTTTTCTTTCTTTTTCGAAAACAAATGAGAGCTGAAAAATACTCACCATGCCTCTCAGCAAATAGCTTGGGGTGTCTACTTTCCAAAATGGAGTAATTTGTTGGGATTTTGTGCCATCTTGGCATTTTATGGCAAAACTGTGATAGGTAGTGAGGAGTGAAATCAAAAATTTACACCCTTAGAAATCCCGATGGTTTTCGGGACCCCGTACACGGCTAGGCTCCCAAAAAGTCCCACATTTTGGGGTGTAATTCCACATATGCCCATGGCATGTGTGAGCAATATATCATTTAGTGACAACTTTGTGCAAAAAAAAAAAAGTTTGTCATTTTCCCACAACTTGTGGCAAAATATAAAATATTCCATGGACTTAACATGCCTCTCAGCAAATAGCTTGAGGTGTCTACTTTCCAAAATGGGGACATTTGGGGGGATTTTATGCCATCTTGGCATTTTATGGCCTTCAAAACTCTGATAGGTAGTGAGGAGTGAAATCAAAAAATTTACACCCTTAGAAATCCTAACAGTGCTTGGTTTTCAGGGGCCCCGTACACGGCTAGGCTCTCACAAAGTCCCACACATGTGGCATCCCCATACTCAGGAGAAGCAGCAAAATGTATTTTGGGGTGCAATTCCACATATAACATTTAGTGACAACTTTTTGTAATTATTTTTTGTCATTATTCATTATTATTGGGACAAAAAAATAAAATATTCAATGGGCTCAACATGCCTCTTAGCAATTTCCTTAGGGTGTCTACTTTTCAAAATGGGGTCATTTGGGGGGGGGTTGTACTGCCCTGCCATTTTAGCACCTCAAGAAATGAGATAGGCAGTCATAAACTAAAAGCTGCGTAAGTTCCAGAAAATGTACCCTAGTTTGTAGACGCTATAACTTTTGCGCAAACCAATAAATATACGCTTATTGACATTTTTTTTACCAGAGACGTGGCCGAATACATTTTGGCCTAAATGTTTGACTAAAATTGAGTTTATTGGATTTTTCTTATAACAAAAATTAGAAAATATCTTTTTTTTTTTTTTTTCCAAATTTTCGGTCTTTTTCCGTTTTTATAAAGCAAAAAATAAAAATTGCAGAGGTAATCAAATACCATCAAAAGAAAGCTCTATTTGTGGGAAAAAAAGGACACAAATTTAGTTTGGGTACAACATTGCATGACTGCGCAATTACCAGTTAAAGCAGCGCAGTGCCAAATTGTAAAAAGTCCTCTGGTCTTTGGCCAGCCAAATGATCCGGGGCTGAAGTGGTTAATCAAATTTTTACTAAGTGTATTGTATTTAGTACCAATTGCTGGGGTCCCTGAGCAATATAGATATATTTTCATAAGCCACAATATATAGATAGATGCCAATTATGAAAGAACATATTTTCTTTTAACGAATAGTTTAGAATACATTTTCTGTCCTCAGACACATCTGGTGGCTGAAGATATTACCTGAGCTTATCAGGTAAATCATTAAAGTTCTCCAACCAGTGGAGAATAAGCCAAACCTTCTGGGCTCAGCTGATAATTTTATGAGCTTATTGTCCCAGATGGTATAAAGGATGTGAGGGCCATAGAGAGAGGAACAGAGACCCACACGCCAGATACACCCCCTAGATGATCAAGAGGTCTGCTGATATTTGTCCACTCCCCATCTTGCTGGACCTTGTGACTGGAACCACTCGATGTACTTAGATATTGTCGGACATCTTCCCCTTTTAAACTATTGGTAAGATACAGACCATACAAATCTTAATCATCTTTTTCTCTCAAAATTGTAGGTATTATATTTTATAGTTTATGTATTGACATTATCATATGCCGTATGTAGGGTAGTTTATCATTATCATTTGCCCATATTGATTGTCTAGGCTGTGTATTATTGAAGCAGTGTTTGGGGGAATTCAGACAAACTTGTATTACATCAAACTGAATTTCTGTGGTCCCATGGAAAGTATTTATTGCCCCATTCAATTTAGTAAGCTCTGTTGGTTTAATATTTCTTTCAAATTGGCAATATTTTTCTGTTGACTCTGTGAGACATACTTTGGATTCCTTCGGGCCGGAGAAATTCAAAGAACTGTTTCCCCGAGCGACAATATTGTGTTCTTGAACGTAAAGCGCGATTACCGCACATATTTTTCTAACAGAACAATTTGGCGCCTCCTGAGCCACTTGTAATATATTAACCACTTGCCGACCGCCTCACGACGATATAAGTCGGCAGAATGACACGGGCAGGCAGAATCACGTACCTGTACGTGATCTGCCTCCCGCGGGCGGGCCAATCGGACCCCCCGGTGCCCGAGGCGGTTGGCTTTGGTCTGGGAGCGATGAGAGGTGAGGGGGAGACTATCCGTTCGTGGCCCCCTCCTCGCGATCACTCCCAGCCAATGAGAATATTCCTTTGCTGCTGTATGCTAAACAGCAGCAAAGGAAATGATGTCATCTCTCCTCGGCTCGGTATTTTCCGTTCCGGCGCCGAGGAGAGAAGACATCACTGTGAGTGTAAAACACACACTCAGTAGAACATGCCAGGCACACATTACCCCCCCGATCCCTCCCCCTGTCACACTGACACCAAGCAGTTTTTATTTTTTCTGATTACTACATGGTGTCAGTTTGTGACAGTTAGTGTGTTAGGGCAGTTAGGGTTAGCCCCCTTTAGGTCTAGGATACCCCCCTAACCCCCCTAATAACGTTTTAACCCCTTGATCACCCCCCGTCGCCAGTGTCACTAAGCGATCATTTTTATGATCGCTGTATTAATGTCACTGGTGACGCTAGTTAGGGAGATAAATATTTAGGTTCGCCGTCAGCGTTTTATAGCGTCAAGGACCCCCATATACTATCTAATAAATGTTTTAACCCCTTGATTGCCCCCTAGTTAACCCTTTCACCACTGATCACCGTATAAGTGTTACGGGTGACGCTGGTTAGTTTGTTTATTTTTTATAGTGTCAGGGCACCCGCCGTTTATTACCGAATAAAGGTTTAGCCCCCAAATCGCCCGGCGGTGATATGCATCGCCCCGGGCAATGTCAGGTTAGCGCCAGAACCGCTAACACCCACGCACGCAGCATACGCCTCCCTTAGTGGTATAGTATCTGAACGGATCAATATCTGATCCGATCAGATCTATACTAGCGTCCCCAGCAGTTTAGGGTTCCCAAAAATGCAGTGTTAGTGTGATCAGCTCAGACACCTGCTAGCACCTGCGTTTTGCTCCTCCGCCCGGCCCAGCCCAGCCCACTCAAGTGCAATATCGATCGATCACTGTCACTTACAAAACACTTATACCGATCAAAAACAGTCAGCGCAAAACCTAATGACTACTAACAGCAGCTGGACACTAAAGGCAAATATAGAAACCCTTTTAAACTAAGTATACTAAACAGTGCAGCGCTAAAATAATAAACAACTAAAGTAATCAATGAATGAAAAGTCCATAAGCTCATATGTAAAAACACACATGTAGATAGAAAACCAAAGACGTCAGCGGTGATAAAGGGTGCTTCATGCAAAATCAGAAGTGCTCCTTAGTCCGTGCTCACACCATTTGTTAGCCAAACTGCTCACCTTGCGTAATAGACCCCTGAGCTAACAGGAAGGTCATAAGGGCATTCACCACCACTGGTGGTTAAGGTAAACTTGTAAATGGAAGCCGGGCGTCTCTTAAACTCCGCAGATAGAACTTGTATCTCTCCCGTGACAACATAAAATGCAAAGAAAATATCTAGTGCTCTCTGTATATCTTGAAACAGGTATCATTTATTAAAAAGACAGGTACTCACATCAAAAGCACTTAGTCCAAGTGCTAGGATAAAAAACATATAGTGACTGGTAACAGCAAAGCTGGTAAGGTGGCTGCAGTGACATTCAGGGGAACTTACCAGTAGCAGACCAGTAGCAGACAGCCATGTCTGAGCCTGAGCAGGGAACCTCTCCCATGGAGGAACTTTGTGCACACCTGGCAGGATTGACTGAAGCAGTCAAGAATCTGCAGCAAGGATATACCAGGTTGGAGGAACGAGTGCTAACTTTGTCTAGTCCCATTGGGGCTCCTTCTGCTCCTGCTCCTTCAGTCGGGCCTTCCTCAACGGTGGTGATGCTCCCCCCAGAACCCAAGGTTCCTACACCTGAACGTTTCTCCGGAGATTGCATAAGTTCAGGGCCTTCCGTAACTCCTGTGAATTATTTTTCGCTCTTCAGCCACGTACCTTTTCCCTGGAGGCTACCAAGGTGGGCTATGTTATTTCTCTGCTTTCTGGTGACCCCCAAACCTGGGCCCATCGCCTCCTGAAGCAAAAGGATATATCCTTAACCAACCTTTCCACTTTCTTTGACGCACTGGGCCAGTTGTATGATGACCCCCAGCTGTCCGTAACTGCGGAGACAGTCCTGCATACCCTTCAACAGGGTCGCCGGGCGGCAGAGGACTATGTGGCTGAATTCAGAAAATGGAGTGCGGACACTAATTGGAATGATGCGGCTCTCCGCTATCAATTTCGGATGGGACGGTCTGACTCTCTGAAGGATGAATTGGCCAGGGTGGGTACACCACTGACTTTAAATGCCTTAATCGATCTGGCCATTCAGATTGATCGACGCCTACAAGAGCGTAGGTCTGAGAGAGCGATGGGGTCTTCCCGTCCAACTTGGGTTACCCCTAAGGTTCCCCATCATTCAGCACAAGCACCACCTGTCTCCATGTTCAACCGATCTGAGCCAATGCAAGTAGGAGTCCTGCGGCCTTCTCTCACCCAGGAGGAACGACAACGTCGTCGAGCAAATAATTTGTGCCTGTATTGCGGGGAACCTGGGCACTATGTCAGGAACTGTCCCATCAAACTCCGTAAGTGCTTATCTTTGTCCACGGACTATATTGCACCTCTGGCTAAAAATACCACTCACCTCGCTCTCTCTCTCCTGCTACAGCTTCCAGGAAGGACTCTGCAAATAACCGCTATTATTGATTCCGGAGCTTGCAGCTGTTTCATGGACTCTCTTTTTGCCACCCAACATCAGATACCTCTGTTACCTAAAACCCACGGGTTCTCCATCCACCTAGCTGATGGAACCGCTATCAAATCTGGACCTGTTACTCAGGAGACTACCCCAATACCCGTCTCCATTTCTAACGTACATCAAGAACAGCTACGCCTGGATATTATCACTTCACCCCTGTTTCCCATAATCCTCGGCATGCCATGGTTACAGGCTCATAATCCGGACATTAATTGGATCACGGGTGAGGTTACCTTCCCTTCTTCCTATTGTCAGCAGTTCTGCAGAACCCAGAATGCCCAGGAAAACCCTACTCTGCTCTGCCTGGATACAGACCCTAGTCTACATCCGTCCATCCCTGCTGCATATCATGACTTTTTGGACGTATTTAGCAAGCAGAGGGCCGAGGTGTTACCTCCTCACCGGGCCTATGACTGTCCCATCGAATTACTTCCCAGTGCTGAAATTCTTTTGGAAGAATCTTTTCTTTAACTGAAGTGGAACAAGGGGCTTTGAAAGAATACATTGATGAGAACCTTGAAAGAGGCTTCATTCGTCCATCCACGTCCCCCGCAGGTGCCGGCATCTTCTTTGTTCAGAAAAAGGATAAGACCCTCAGACCTTGTGTGGATTACCGCAAACTAAACAAGATTACTGTGAAGAATAGGTACCCTCTCCCCCTGGTGCCAGAGTTGTTCCAAAGACTAGGGTCGGCCACCATATTCACCAAACTTGATCTCCGCTGGGCCTACAATTTAGTTCGTATTAGGGATGGAAACGAATGGAAGACCGCCTTTCGTACCTGCTATGGACATTTTGAATACCTCGTGATGCCGTTCGGCCTGTGCAATGCCCCTGCCACATTTCAGTACTTTATCAATGATGTGTTACGTGACTTTCTAGACCTGTTTGTTATCGTCTATTTAGACGACATATTAATTTTCTCTTGTTCCTTTGAATCCCATCGCAGGCACATCAGAAGTGTGTTGGGCCGGCTTCGACTGGTCTATATGCAAAAGCTGAAAAATGTGAATTTGAACAGGAAAGTATTCCATTTTTGGGGTTAGTCATTTCCAGTAAGGGCATTAAGATGGACCCTCAAAAGGTCACTGCAGTCCTAGATTGGCCAGTCCCGACAGACAAGAAAGGAATCCAGCGGTTTGTTGGGTTCGCTAACTTTTACCGTAAATTTATTAAGGGGTTTTCAGCTATCATTACACCTATCACCCAACTAACAAAACAAGGTACACGCTTCCATTGGTCTGCTGAAGCCCAAAAAGCTTTTGAGACTCTCAAAGGTCTTTTTACCTCCGCCTCTGTACTCAAACATCCAGATTCCTCTCTGCCATTTATATTCGAGGTGGACACATTTGAAATCGCAGTAGGGGCAGTGCTATCCCAAAGACAGGGAACTAAGGCCCTGCTGCACCCTGTGGCCTTCTTTTCTCGTAAATTGTCCACAGCAGAGATAAATTATGATGTAGGTGACAGAGAGTTGTTGGCAATCAAGTCAGCATTAGAGGAGTGGTGTTATCTGTTGGAGGGAGCTGCTCATCCAGTTCTAATCTTTACGGATCACAAGAACCTGGAGCATTTGAGATCTGCAAAGAGGTTGAAGCCACGTCAGGCCAGGTGGGCTCTCTTTTTCTCCAGGTTCTCCTTCCATGTCACTTATCGCCCTGGTTCCAAAAATACCAAACCTGATGCCCTATCCAGGATGTTCCATAAATCCCAAGAGATTTCTCCTCCAGACACCATTCTGGCTCCAAGGGATTGGAATCTCCCATTAGGGCGGAGCTCCAAGTTAAGGATGGGTTACTGTGGCATGAGAATAGGATCTTTATACCTGAGACACTACAAGTTGCAGTACTAGAGCTCTGCCATGATCATGCATTGGCTGGGCATTTTGGCGTGGCTAAGACCACTGATTTGGTACAGCGTACCTTTTGGTGGCCTCAGTTACGTGAGGATTGTAAAAGGTTTGTAGAGTCCTGTACCACCTGTATCCGAAACAAAGGGCACAGAACAAAGGCATGGGGACTCCTAAAGCCCTTGCCTGTCACAGATAGACCCTGGAAAATGCTCTCTATAGACTTTATTGTAGAATTACCCCCGGCTGAGGGTATAACTTCAATCTTTGTCATAGTGGACCGATTGTTGAAGATGGCTCACTTTGTCCCAATGAAGGGCACCCCTTCAGCCACAGAGACGGCACAAGCATTCATCAAAGAAGTCATCAGGCTCCATGGGGTACCAGTCAATATTGTTTCAGATCGGGGGGTACAGTTTACCTCCCGATTCTGGAGGTCCCTGTGTAAAACCTTAAACATTGAACTTTCATTTTCATCAGCTTATCATCCTCAGACGAATGGGCAAACAGAACAAATCAGACCCTTGAACAATATTTGCGATGTTTTTCTTCTTTTGCCCAGGATGATTGGATTTCTGTTCTTCCATTGGCCGAATTCGCCTATAACAATTCTATTCACTCTGCTATCAAACAAACTCCGTTTTTTGCAAATTACATTTTCCACCCTTCATTTTTGCCTAACTCTCTTCCAGAATGTACAGTACCCGCTGTCCAGGAGAAATTGGATTTCTTTTCCTCCAACAACCAAGTTTTACAGGAGACCATGACCAGGACCCAGGAGTATAACAAAGCAACCTTCGACAAGAAAAGGCGAGGTGAGCTATTACTTGCACCTGGGGATCAGGTATGGTTGTCCACAGTAAACCTCAGGTTGGCTTGCCCGTCCAAGAAATTGGGCCCCAAGTTTCTTGGGCCGTTTTCTGTTAAACGGAGAATTAATGAAGTTGCATATGAACTTGAACTCCCGGACTCACTAAAAGTGCATCCAGTTTTTCACGTGTCCCTGCTCAAACCCTCTGTCTCCAACCCATTTCCAGGCCGAAGTACGGATCCCCCTGATCCAATCTTGGTAGATGGGGAGGAGGAATTCGAGGTGGAGGCTATCATGGACTACAGGAAAAGAGGTAACCAGAATCAATTTTTGATAAAGTGGAGGGGGTTTGGCCCAGAAGAGAATTCTTGGGAACCAGAAGATAATATTCATGCTGAAGATCTGTTACAATCTTTTAAAAGGTCCCATCCAGAGAAATTTTCTCAAAGGGGCATCCGGAGGCTGCCCCTTGGGAGGGGGGGCAATGTCATGAAGATCCTGCCAGTAACCGGCGATCCAGGCGCCCGGGAACAGGGCCACGGGTCCCACTGCGCATGCGCGCGCATTCACGGGTGCGGTCACGCACGGGCACGCGCACGCACACTCCCGCTGGTGTCAGGCAGGCTATTTAAACCGGTCTATCACACACTATCCCCGCTGTCTGCTCTACAGCGTTCTGTGTGTGTAACCTGATCTGATCTGAGTATCCTGCTATCTGACCCGGCTTTCCTGTTGATCATCCTGCTATCCGCCTGCACCAGACCCTCTTGGCTTGCCTGACCATCCCTCTGTCTTATCCCTGGTACCTCTGCTGCCCGACCGATACCGACCACCGGCTTGTTGACCCTGCTACCTGCTGTCTGTTCCAGTCCAGCGTTCCAGTCTACTACCTGCTGTCTGTTCCAGTCCAGCGTTCCAGGCTCCTACCTGCTGTTTGTTCCAGTCCAGCGTTCCAGGCTCCTACCTGCTGTCTGTTCCAGTCCAGTGTTCCAGGCTCCTACCTGCTGTCTGTTCCAGTCCAGTGTTCCAGGCTCCTACCTGCTGTCTGTTCCAGTCCAGTGTTCCAGGCTCCTACCTGCTGTCTGTTCCAGGCTCCTACCTGCTGTCTGTTCCAGTCCAGCGTTCCAGGCTCCTACCTGCTGTCTGTTCCAGTCCAGCGTTCCAGGCTCCTACCTGCTGTCTGTTCCAGTCCAGCGTTCCAGGCTCCTACCTGCTGTCTGTTCCAGTCCAGCGTTCCAGGCTCCTACCTGCTGTCTGTTCCAGTCCAGCGTTCCAGGCTCCTACCTGCTGTCTGTTCCAGTCCAGCGTTCCAGGCTCCTACCTGCTGTCTGTTCCAGTCCAGCGTTCCAGGCTCCTACCTGCTGTCTGTTCCAGTCCAGCGTTCCAGGCTCCTACCTGCTGTCTGTTCCAGTCCAGCGTTCCAGGCTCCTACCTGCTGTCTGTTCCAGTCCAGCGTTCCAGGCTCCTACCTGCTGTCTGTTCCAGTCCAGCGTTCCAGGCTCCTACCTGCTGTCTGTTCCAGTCCAGCGTTCCAGTCTACTACCTGCTGTTCCTGGTTCCAGTCCAGCGTTCCAGGCTCCTATCTGCTGTCTGTTCCAGTCTACTACCTGCTGTTGTTCCTGGTTCCAGTCCAGCGTTCCAGGCTCCCACCTGCTGTCTGTTCCAGTCTACTACCTGCTGTCTGTTCCAGTCCAGCGTTCCATTCTACTACCTGCTGTTGTTCCTGGTTCCAGTCCAGCGTTCCAGGCTCTTACCTGCTGGGTTCCTGGTCCTCCCTGCAGTCCAGTCTCTGTCTTCAGTCTTCTCTTGGCTTCAGATTCCAGAGGGTGCCACCACTACTGAACTCCACGACTGTTGATCCTGCCAGGCACCCATACCACTCCTCACTCCTGGCCCTCTGTCTCCATTCCAGGGGAACAGGAGTGGGAGGTGTAAGGGAGGTCTCTCTCTGCACTTCAAGCTCAAAACCTACCAGGTACGTAACAGCAATAGAGATCTCATTCTCCGAAAAGTCAGAGTACTGAAGGAAGTTCTTTTTAATGGAACCAAAATTATGTTTTTCTCCTGATTTTTTTTTTTTTTTTTTTCCCAGAAGTACAAAAACAGCATGTTAGATTTCAGGATGTGAAAAAAAGATTGCAAACTCTACAATTGTCATATTCAATGTTATACCATGCTAAAGTTATTCACCTTACTTATTGAACCTTTAGCACAACTGATAAGCTCCGATCCTGATGTCAAGCCATTGAAATGGCAGGCCATTACCACAAAGTGTGCCTCTTTGCTGATGACATACTTGTCTTTTTATCTTACCCTCACATCTCGGCCCCCAAACTGCTTCCTATATTGGGGGATTTGCCCATATCTCAGGCCTATGTGTTAATCTGAACAAATCGAATGCTCTCAATATATCCCTCTCACTGACAGAACTCCAAAAAGTCAAATCCTCTCTACCATTTACTTGGGTGCCGCACCAACTCCCATACCTGGGGGTACAACTCACTGCCTCTATGTCTGGTCTTGTTGCTATTAATTATTTACCCCTACTAAAACAGGTTACTAGCCTCATGGCCCAATGGTCCGCTCTTCCCCATCCTGGCTGGGCAGAGTCAATGCTGTTAAAATGTCTATACTACCCAAATTGTTATACCTCTTTAGAGTATTTCCCACCCCTTTATCAACGTATCTCTTACGCCTTATACAGCACAGAGTAATGTCCTTTTATATGGGGCACCATCAAACCTTGTATCCCCAAATCTACCCTCTACCTCCCCAAACTTAGGGGCGGACAAGGAATCCCAAATTTTTCGTCCTACTATTATGCAGCACAACTTGCGCAATTGCCCAAGTACCACGCAGCAAAAGAAACACCTTTATGGGTAGCCATTGAAACTGTAGACTGCGATCCCATATCTGTGAAAAACATATTATGGCTACAACCAAAAGACCGAATCTCTATCATAAACCCCATCACAAAACATTCCCTATATATATGGGACAAATTGAGGCACTCACAAAATCTACAATCTCCTCATAACCCTCTCCTTTAATTTACTTAGATTCCACAAACTGGTCTAAATTCTATACATACATTCCCTACCCTCTGTGAGTCCTACGGACTCCCTAGATCCGAGCTTTTCCGCTACCTACAAATTAAAAATTTTTTAATGCCATTCCTCAGAACCAGTTCATTGCTAAGTCAGATGACACAATTTGAATTGATTTGTAAGAGCGACCCCCATGTTAGGGGCCTTATTTCAATTCTATATCGGCAATTGAACACCATTCCAGATACTGCACTTCTATCATATATTGATAAATGGGCACATGATTTGGAGCGCACAATTGAGATCACAAATTGGTCCAATATATGGCTAGCCACTAAATCTTCCTCACCCAACTTATTGGCAATCAAAACTAACTACAAGGTCCTAGCAAGTTGGTATCTTGATCCTGGCAGGGATTGCAAAATATGTCACCTCATTCAGGGGGACGTGTTTAAGGTTGCTCAGCCCTAGGCACCCACATACACGTCTGATGGCAATGCCCAGTCGCCCAAGAGTTCTGGAAGAGCATTTTTGGAGTTGGCCTCCAAGGCCTTAGAAACCAATATACCCATTGACCGGGCAACAGCTCTCTTGAACCTTAAGCCGGCCAAGCTTACCCGTACCCAATTCCAATTACTCTTACAACTTACCACAGCGGCCAAGCAAACCATAGCCAAGGCGTGGAAATCGCAGACATTTTGGTAGTGGCTGAAGTTAAACATATAGAATGAATAGGGCCCTTATCTACGCTAAAATGACAGCCATTGAAAATGACAAAATACAGCAGTTTGAAAAAATATGGCAACCTTGGGTCAAGCACTGCTTACCCCCTGACTTCGACCATTCCTTATTATTGCCTTGGTAGTCAAACCTCTCTTTTACTCGCTTGTTACATGTCCTGGATCAGGGCTGCTCTACCGTATTGAGAATCCTATCCCCCTCTAGACCTTGTCCTCCCTCTCCTCTGCCTGACCCTTTGGGCGTGCATGTTCTACAGCTGACGTTCACTGGCATCACACCTTCTAGGTTCCCAGACACGCTCACACCCGTACTTCTCTCTTTCACCCTTCTTCTATTTTCGTGCTGCATTTTCTTCTTCTATCTGTTACACCTGCTAGCGGGATCGTCTCTTGTTTCCATCCACATTCTATGATGGGTTAACTTCTCGATTGTTATATCAATACCAACTGTTTATTTCTTTACAATTGTTAGTTTATTTTGGTCGCAATCACATTCATAAGCCATCTATGTGAACCCCAGACTCCACTCGTCCCTGACGAAACTGTGTTGTTCGGATGTTTGTTAATCCCTGTGCACTATGTGAGACGATTCTTTTTTGTTCATGTATGTACTTGCCTTTCCTTTAATTACAATAAAATTAATTGACAAGTGAGAGAGAGAGGGGGATGAAGAAGGGAAGGGAAAGAATTATCTTTTTTTTTTTTTTTCTTCTTTTTTGTCTCTCTCCCCCCTTTTTTTTTTTTTTTTTTTTTTTTTTTTTTTTATTCTTCTTCTTCCACTTCCCCCCCCCCCACCTTTTTTTAAAATTTTATTTCTTTATTCTCTATAATTGGGAATTAGTTAGATTTATTCTTTTTAATACACAGAGCTCAGTAATTTATAGAATGGACTCTCTATTTTCTTTTCCCGAGGGACATGTTTGTTGATGTTGTTTTTTTTTTTTTTTTTTTTTTTTTTTATTTCTGGAATTTTTATAAGCATATGGTAATTTTTTGGAGATTATTTTTAATTTACTCTCAATATTTGCTTCTAATTGTGATTGGAATACAGAGTTTTTGTTTCTGCTTTTCTTGATCATCTAATAGTCATTAGTATTAGAGCAAAGGCATTATGTGTATATTGTGATGCTCCTATATTCTATATAAGACCCCTCAGGAGGTAGATACTGAGGGAAAGGGGGGGGGGGGGCAATTTTCTAAGGGTTTGTGTGAGTTTTGTACAAGATTTGGGATTTTTCTTTTTTTGTTATCCTTTGTAACCTTTTTTTCCACAAAGAACCTCAAGGGACTTAAATGTGGTTCTATTGGAATGGGAACCAGCTATGGGACCTTTTCAATATTATATCCCCTAATTTCAAGGTTTATTTGATTCGGAGCTACGGTCCTGAATCTGATACTATAGCAATATGTCAGCTTTAATGCAAGTCTTGGTATCTTGGAATGTTAGGGGGTTTAGCGACCCAGTAAAGAGACAAACAATGTTTACTACACTGAAACAGTTTTCTCTGACTATTATCTGCCTGCAGGAAACCCATTTAAATATATATAATTTGAATTATTTGAAACGTGCACAATATGGTAGGCAATATCATTCTACTTATACTACACATTCTAGAGGTGTATCTATATTGATAGCAAATGGTGTTGATTTTTCCTGTAGGTAGGTACAAACGGACACTCTTTCTTTCCCCATTTTATTATGTAGTTTTTAACACCTTTTAAAAGTTTGATCATTCTACTAATAAGACAAGTTGTGCCAAAAATACTGACCCTCTTTCTAAAACTATAGACAGTCTGAAACAGAATCAGGATATAATCATATGAAAGGCGGATAAAGGGGGAAGTCTTGTCATTCAAAATAAAGATGAGTATGTCAATGAGGCAAAGAGACTTCTGGCATGC
This sequence comes from Aquarana catesbeiana, assembly GCF_042186555.1. Lineage (NCBI taxonomy): Eukaryota > Metazoa > Chordata > Amphibia > Anura > Ranidae > Aquarana > Aquarana catesbeiana. The sequence goes on from NC_133329.1 coordinate 46,904,478, forward strand.
ACACTTATATATGCATACACACATATGCGTGTGTGTCTATTTATGAGTGCTTACATGTGAGTGTGCATACCTTGTCGACTATATGGCCATTTATTCCTTTATTCAGCGACATTACTGATCAACATGCTCCCTTTGTGTAGACGTAGACACACATTATTCGTGTGGGGTTGCAAGTGTTTACAAGTGCACAGATGAAGGCCTCTTGAGCCCCTTTAGGGAGAGAGAGCCTTGACTGATGGGGGCATGGCCAGGGGTGGGACAAGGTGGCTGAGTGGTCACCAAGGATTGGTTGTTAGGGGGGATGGGGCTGGGCCTGAGCTCAAGAAAAGTTTTGCCCCAGAGAATTCTGGGTCTTTCAAGGAACATTTTTGGAAGAGCTGACACAGGCATTTCCTATTGCTGACACATCCCAGAGCGACAGCGGGCACACAGGAAGTGACACGGAGCTTTCACTTCTGCTCCCTAGACCGCACAACACACAACGAATATGGCGTGCGTTCCAACCGCCGCCTATAGTCATACAGCGTTCTTGAGGTAAGATCTGTTGTATTTACACACTTTGGGGATGAAGTTATTTGTCTCCTTAGATGACAAGTGTGGATGGGTCCTGCTGTTTTAGGTAATTATTGTCCCTTATGACATCTCTTATATGCTGTCTATGGTGCAGACTTTTACATATGATTTGATAGCCATAGCTATCTTTGTTTATGCAAGTGGCCGCATTTATGGGATTTTTAAGATTAGAGCTTGCCTGGCTGTCTGATGTGCTGCACTACACATTCTATGCGCACACTAACTCCTGTCATCATTGTTGGATTTCCCCCCCACCCTCTTTGAGACACATGCCACACTCATGGTTTGTGCACTTGTGCTCCCCACACATTTTGGTATGTCCTTATATGTGTATACAAATGGTTTCTGTGGTGCTGTGTCAGGGCCCACCTCTAGACCGTCCATCTACATGGGAGTGGCTCCTGGGTCAGCCTAGTCTGTGCTTCCTAGATGAGCACACTATTTAAGTAGCTGTAAGAGATGAACACTGTTAGGCTCTGAAGAAGAAGGTGCTACCTTTGAAACGCGTCAGCCAGCAGCGGTCTGCACGTCCATAGGTCTGGAGACTGCCATCGGTGGATCTACCACCACCATCATTAGACCATTATGCGTGATTTTCATCTACCCTTGTGAGTAGTAACTTTTACGTTTTCTTTTTTATTAAGCTTTTTTAAAGATAATGCACAAGGCCGGTGCGCCCTCTCTTTTCTGTTTTTTGTCTGTATGTTAGGATATCCCTATCCTTGAGGGCAGCAAGGCTGAAAGCTACCGTCCATCTAGAACTTTGAACTGTCAGGCTTACACATTTATGCGCAAGAGTTTTTGTTTTGTTGTACAAACAGACTCTAGAGGTGACTTGATGTTCCTTGGTTAGTAAGAGATTTTAATAATTCTCTTGACCCTTCTTTAGATAAATTTGGTATGACTGTGGCTCAAGTGACCTCTGCATGTATGTCAGGGAAGACCAGCCAGTACTCAAGATGGCCGACGGAGAAGTTGACCTGTGACCTCAGCCTCTGCCAGAACACTTCTGGTGCACCTGCGTGCACATGACCAAGAGGCTATTTAAACTTGGTCTGTGCTTGCATCCAGTGCTGTCCATTCTACAGCGTTCCCGTGTGTTCCTGCCTGCTTACTTCTGATACCTATACCTGTTTACCGACCCGGCTTGCCTTGACTCCGCTACCTGCTGCCTGCACCTGACCCGGCTTTTTCTGACCTCCGCACCTGCCTGCTCCTTCTACTACCACGCTGCCAGCCCATTGCCAACCTGTCCTGTGTCCTGACTACGCTTCTGCCTCCGCTTCTGCTCCTGACGTTCTCGCCAGTGTATGACCCGGTCTGCTTAACCTGCCTCTTCCGCCAGCTGGAGAATCCCGCTCGAGCACCGTGCCCCCTGTTGCTGTTCCCAGTTCCAGGAAGACGACCCGTCAGGCACTTGTGCGACTCTGCACTTCTGCGCCTCCTGTCTGCTCTATCAGGGGGCTAGAATCAGATGAGTAAGAGAGGCCGCTCCCTGCATATCAGGCTCTACCGTCAGGTACATGACCGTAACGGACAGCCATGTCTGAGCCTGCGCAGGGACCCTCTCCCATGGATGAACTTTGCCAGCACCTGGCCAGCCATGCACAAGCTGTCAAGGACTTACAGGGCTACACTCAGCTGGAGGGACGCCTACAGACTCTGACGAACTCTGCCACCCCTCAGGGACCGTCATTAGCATCCGCTTCCTCCCAAGGATCCTCTCCTGCTCCTGCAGTGGTTATGCTTCCACCTGAGCCCAGGGTACCAACCCCAGACCGGTTCCTGGGTGAATGCAGCAAGTTTAGAGCGTTCCGGAACGCATGTGAACTTTACTTCGCCCTTTAACCCCGCAACTTCTCTTTGGAAGCTACAAAAGTCAGCTTTGTGATTTCCTTGCTGCAAGTCCTGGGCCCAACGCCTCCTGGAACAGAAGGCCGAATGTTTATCGGACTTAACTACATTCTTCAGTGCCATGACCCAGCTGTATGAAGATCCCCAGCAGACGGCTTCAGCAGAAGCAGCCCTTCATGCACTCCAACAGGGTCATTGGGCAGTGGAAGATTACATCTCAGAATTTAGACGATGGGCATTTGACACGAATTGGAACGACGCTGCCCTACGCTACCAATTTCGCACGGGCCTCTCCGAACTGCTCAAGGACGAGCTAGCGCGGGTAGGGGTACCCTCTACCCTCGAAACTAACCTAATTGATCTATCTATTCAGATCGATCACTGGCTGAGAGAATGAAGACTAGAGAGAGCGGCAGCTCCATTCTATCCGGTATGGATGTTACCCCGGGCACCCAGTTCATTTAATCCAGCCCCACCTGCTCTGGCCACTCCGGCTCCTGATGCTCCGGAACCTATGCAGCTCGGCCTGCTGCGTCCCTCTCTCTCCGCCGAAGAGCAAAAACGCAGTCGCCAGCAGAACCTGTGCCTATACTGCGGGGGATCCAGACATTACGTGAGGTACTGCCCAGTGAAACCTCGTAAGTCCATCTCCACTACTTGTGCCTCGCTGACTCCAAGCTCGCTTAACAATCCCGCTCACCTTACTTTTCTCATCTCCTTACAGCTGCCAGGAAGGACTATTCAGACTACCGCCATAATTGACTCCGGAGCCTGCAGCTGTTTTGTGGACTTGACCTTTGCTGCCGAACATCACATCCCCTTGCAGCCTAAGGCACAGAAGCTCTCGGTTCACTTGGCCGATGGCTCCACTATTAAATCCGGAGCAGTCACCCACGAGACCATCCCTCTGCTTACCACCATTTCCAAGGACCACCAAGAACTACTGCGTCTGGATGCCATCGCTTCCCCTCTGTTCCCGGTCATCCTCGGTATGCCTTGGCTGAGGGCCCATAACCCCCATATCGATTGGTCTAAAGAAAGAATTAACTTTGTTTCTTCCTACTGCACCCAGTACTGCTTACAGACCCCCTGTGGTGTACCCGCTTTGCTAGGCCTGGACACGGACTCTGAAACCAGTCAGCTTGTGCCTCCAGCCTACCATGACTTTCTAGACGTGTTTAGCAAGAAAGGGGCAGAGATCCTCCCTCCTCACCGGTCTTACGACTGCCCTTTAGAGTTACTTCCCGGAGCCGAAGTCCCTTTTGGGAGAATTTTCCCCTTGTCCGAAAGCGAGCTGGTAGGACTACATTAATGACAATCTAAGGAAAGGGTTCATCCCCCCTTCTACATCTCCAGCTGGGGCGGGGATTTTCTTTGTTGAGAAAAAGGATCATTCATTAAGACCCTGTGTGGATTACCGTGAGCTCAACAAGGTTACGGTGAAGAACTGTTAGCCACTTCCACTAGCTCCCAAACTTTTTCAGAGACTTGGTTCCACTACCATATTCACCAAACTGGATCTTCGGATGCCTATAATTTGGTGAGCATTCAAAAAGGTGACGAGTGGAAGACTGCCTTCCGCACACGATTTGGGCATTTTGAATATCTCGTGATGCCCTTTGGACTCTGTAACTCCCCGGCCACTTTCCAGCACTTCATTAATGACGTCCTCAGAGACTTCCTGGACTTATTCGTTATTGTATACCTTGATGATATTCTAATCTTTTCTTCCTCCTTAGATCACCACCGCAGACACGTCAGAAGCGTATTAACTCGCCTTCGACAACATGGATTGTACGCCAAACCCGAGAAGTGCGAGTTTGAACGCCAGAGTATCCAGTTCCTGGGCCTGATCATTTCCACCGAGGGCATCAAGATGGATCCCCAGAAGGTCACGGCTATCCTGGACTGGCCTATCCCATGTGACAAGAAAGGCATTCAACGCTTCATAGGCTTTGCAAACTTTTACCGAAAATTTATTCGGGGGTTTTCAGCAATTATTGCCCCCATTACACAACTCACCAAACAGGGTTCCAGATTCCGCTGGTCTTCAGAGGCTCAGACAGCCTTTGAGGCGCTCAAGAAGTTTTTCACGTCCGCACCCGTTTTGAAGCACCCTGACTCAGCCTTACCTTATGTCTTAGAAGTGGATGCCTCGGAAATAGCGGTTGGAGCTATCTTGTCTCAAAGACAGGGTCCTAAGGCCCTGTTGCACCCAGTCGCATTCTTCTCGCGTAAATTGTCTAGCGTGGAGAAGAATTACGATGTCGGGGATCGTGAACTTTTAGCGATTAAGGCAGCACTAGAAGAATGGAGATACCTTCTCGAGGGAGCTGCACATCCAATCCTAATCTATAAAGACCACTAAATCTAGAATATCTAAGGACAGCAAGAAGATTGAGACCCTGTCAGGCCAGGTGGGCACTTTTTTTTTTCTAGATTTACCTTTCACCTGACATACAGACCCGGATCCAAGAACATAAAGCCGGATGCACTATCACGCATGTTCAGTAAATCTCAAGATGTCTCTCCCCCGGATACGATCCTGTCCTCTGGGAACTTCCTTCTTCTACAAGGGGACGTAATGACTCATATCAAGCAAGCCTCTGTGGGAAGTTCTACATCACCCGGGACCACCTTACGGGGAGGGGCTACACTGGTATGAGGATAAGATCTTTGTGCCGGAAGATCTGCGAACAGCCACTTTCGGTATGTGCCATGATCACGCGCTGGCAGGGCAATTCGGGGTCAGCAAGACTTCTGAACATGTGCAGCAAACTTTCTGGTGGCCGGGGGTGGCGAAGGACTGCAGGAAATACGTGGAATCTTGTACCACTTGTATCCGTAATAAGAACAGCAAATCCAGGGCCTGGGGTCTGTTGAAGCCATTACCTGTCCCGAATAGACCGTGGAGAATGATCTCAATTGATTTCATTGTGGAGCTGCCCCCATCCGAGGGCTACAGTACTATTTTTGTGATTGTTGTTCGATTATCCAAGATGGCCCACTTCATTCCCATGAAAGCCACTCCCTCTGCACAAGAGACTGCACGGATTTTTATCAGAGAAGTTATAAGACTCCATGGGGTTCCGGCAAACATCGTCTCAGACAGAGGGGTCCAGTTTACCTCCTCAATCTCCACCTCAATTCTGGAGATCCTTGTGTGAATCTTTGGGGATTGAACTGTCCTTTTCTTCAGCCTATAACCCGAAAAACTAATGGTCAGACAGAAAGGACCAACCAAACACTGGAACAATATCTGCGCTGCTTTTCTTCCTTCTCACAAGACGATTGGGTGTCCCTACTTCCCTTAGCCGAGTTTAGCTACAATAATTCTTCTCACTCAGCCACGAAACAATCCCCTTTCTTTGCAAACTATGGTTTTCATCCTTCCTTTCTGTTTAATAACATTCCGGAATGCCCCGTACCCGCTGTACTCAGTGTTGGATTTCTTTAACTCCAACAACACATTGTTACAAGAGACTATGGCTAAGACGCAGGCTTACAATAAACAGATCTTCGACAAGAAGAGAAGAGGGGAGTTGATCCTGAACCCAGGGGACCAAGTCTGGCTAGCCACAACGAACCTGAAATTATCCTGTCCCTAGAGGAAATTAGGCCCCAGATTTGTGGGACCTTTCCCTGTAAAGAGGCGGATTAACGATGTCGCCTATGAACTGGAATTACCAGAGACCTTCAGGATCCACCCTGTGTTCCATATAGCCTTACTGAAGCCCGCCATCCCTAACTCTTTTCCGGATCGGAATACAGAGCCACCCGAACCCGTGGTAATAAACGGCGAAGAGGAATTTGAAGTAGAGGCGATTTTAGATTGCAGAAGAACGAGAGGTCAAGTTCAATACCTTATTAAGTGGAGGGGTTTCGGTCCTGAAGACAACTCGTGGGAACCTGAAACCAACATTCATGCCCAAGAACTGATCCAAACCTTTAAGAGGACTTATCCTGACAAAGTAGCCAGATTGGGCATCCGGAGGCTGCCCGTTAGGGGGGGGCAATGTCAGGGAAGACCAGCCAGTACTCAAGATGGCCGACGGAGAAGTCGACCTGTGACCTCAGCCTCTGGCAGAACACTTCCGGTGCACCTGCGTGCACATGACTAAGAGGCTATTTAAACGTGGTCTGTGCTTGCATCCAGTGCTGTCCGTTCTACAGCGTTCCTGTGTGTTCCTGCCTGCTTACTTCTGATACTTGTACCTGTTTACCGACCCGGCTTGCCTTGACTCTGCTACCTGCTGCCTGCACCTGACCCGGCTTGTTCTGACCTCCGCACCTGCCTGCTCCTTCTACTACCACGCTGCCAGCCCGTTGCCGACCCGGCCTGTGTCCTGACTACGCTTCTGCTCCTGACGTTCTCGCCAGTGTATGACCCGGTCTGCTTGACCTGCCTCTTCCCCCAGCTGGAGAATCCTGCTTGAGCACCGTGCCCCCTGCTGCTGTTCCCAGTTCCAGGAAGACGACCCGTCAGGCACTCGTGCGACTCTGCACTTCTGTGCCTCTTGTCTGCTCTATCAGGGGGCCAGAATCAGAGGAGTAAGAGAGGCTGCTCCCTGCATTTTAGGCTCTACCGTCAGGTACGTGACAATGTACTTCTTTTGCTGGCTCTATTTGGGAGATTGGCCTAATGGATGTTTGGAGAATGTCACATCTTCATGATAGAGTGTTTTCCTGTTTCTCTAGCACCCATAGGGCCTTATCTAGAATAGACTTGCCATTGGCTACCTCTGTGATATCTGAAGTGACTTATGCAGCTAGGGGGTTGTCTGATGACTCCATATTGGTTCTTAACAACTTAAAGGATAACTTCACCTTTGTTCACTTTTTTTCCTAAATTCCAGCTCACCTATGCACCAATATTGCATTCATGTACTTTCTTGCAAAAATATCAAAGCTTTCCATAAAATCTACAGACACTTACCTTACTATCCTCCATCCATGTTTCCAAACATATCTATTGCTTCTGCCTAAGTTCCTGATCAGACTATAGGTCATGACACAGGAAGGAGTTGACCAGCTGACCTCATTAGCACACACCCTGCATCATCCACCTGACAGACGTTTTTTCGGGAGCAGTGATTTTAATAATGCTTGAAGTGAAATAAAAAAGAGTGAAATATTCCTTTAAATTTCTTACCTGGGGATGTCTATAGTATGCCTGTAAAGTGACGCATTTTTCCCTTTGTTTAGAACAGTCCCTGCACAAAATGACATTTCTAAAGGAAAAAAGTAATTTAAAAGTACTCGCGGCTATAATGAATGGTCGTGTCGGCAATACAGATAAAAGTAATTGAATAAAATGGCATGGGATCCCCCACACTCCATTACCAGGCCCTTTGGGTCTGGTATGAATATTAAGGGGAACCCCGAACCCAATTTTTTTAAAAAAATTGCGTGGGGGTCCCCCCAAACTCCATACTAGGCCCTTCAGGTCTGGTATGGATTTTAAGGGGAACCCTGCGACAAAATTTAAAAAAAAAATGTCGTGGGGGTCCCCCCAAAAATCCATACCAGACCCTTATCTGAGCACACAACCTGGCAGGCCACAGGAAAAGAGGGCCACATGCCCTCAACATGGGGAGGGTGCTTGGGGTAGCATGTTGATGGGGACAAGGGCCTCATCTCCACAACCCTTGCCCGGTGGTTGTGGGGGCCTGTGGGTGGAGGGATTATCGGAATCTGGAAGCCCCCTTTAACAAGGGGACCCCTTGTTATGGAGTTATAGGCAGCTGCCACAGGGCGTCCCCACGTGGGGGGCGCATCGAGCGGGGAGGAGGGATAGAGGAGGATGTATTGCTGGATAAAGATCTTCACCATGGAGTTGGTGCCAAGCTGTTGTAACCGGGGAACACAGGACGAGATCGGTGAAGGCAAAGCAACAGTAGGACCGAGGAGAGTAGAACAAAGTTCTGGGACCGGGCAACACAGAACTTGCGCACAGGAGAAGGTCAGTGTGAGAGAAGCAGAAGGAGAGTTGTTGAGAGTAGTGCAGAATGCTGTGGCCAGGGAATGCAGCGTTTGCAGTTATGGACTGGCTGGGAACAGTAGTCCGCTTATTACCATATGCTAGGCCGTCGGGGAGAGGTACCGAGTATCTCTGGCCTGGTAAAGCACTCTGGTAATACCTTCCAAGAGACTGTGTAGCTACCAAACTCACTGAGCCAGGGAGAGGTATTGCATGCCTCTGGCTTATTGATTTGCTAAAACCACACTATTCAAGAGACTTGAGACTTAAAATACAGCCAGCAAACTGGGGTTATTCAGAGTGATCCTTTTTGTATTACTGGAAGTGAAGCAACAGGAATCTAATAGTTTTACAGTAGAGGATTTGTACAAGAAGAGAGGAATCTAGAAGATTTCCTTTTTGGGGTTGGCAGCTTTGAGTCTATAGAAAGAGGCAATCTGCTTCTGGATTTCTGGACTTTCCTCAGGGTATCCGTTTTCTTCACCAGGAAAAGAATCTTATGAGTCAGGTGCAGGACAGGTTAAGGGGGCTTAAACCCCTACTGCTTTGTGTCTGCAGGACATTTGAAATCCTGATCCACCTTTCCATCACCAGTACTGCAGACATCTCAAGTCTCCCGGAAGTTGCGGGAGCCTCCTGCATTTCTGCGGCGGCTCTCACACACCCGCAAGTATCTCCCGGGAATGATCGGTGGGGCGGGGATCAGCTGTGATCACCGATCTCTTTTGTATAGATTTTTAGCTGACAGCCGCTTCTCTTTCTCTCCCTTCCATGGCTGACGGCTAAAAAGCTATACAGGGAGATCGGTGATAACAGCTGTCCCTCCAGCCGCATCGATCATCCCCAGCTTCTCTGTGTGCTCCTCCCCCTCCGTGTCCTTCTCCGTCCCCCCCTCATCCCCTGCAGCCGGCTCCCCTTCTCTCCACTCCCGCTAGCTGTGGGGGGAACTAGTAATAGAACACAGTGAGCAAGATCGCTCCTGTGTCCTGTGATTACTGAGCAGAGTGAACTGTGTTTGTAGTCAGCCTTCAAGTGAGAAAGTGATACTCCTAAGTAGGGATGAGCCGAACACCCCCCCGGTTCGGTTCGCACCAGAACCTGCAAAAGGACCGAAAATTCGCACGAACGTTAGAACCCCATTGACGTCTATGGGACTCGAATGTTCGAAATCAAAAGTGCTCATTTTAAAGGCTAATTTGCATGGTATTGTCCTAAAAAGGGTTTGGGGACCAGGTCCTGCCCCAGGGTACATGTATCAATGCAAAAAAAACTTTTAAAAACGGCAGTTTTTTTTCGGGAGCAGTGATTTTAATGATGCTTAAAGTAAAAAAAAAAAAGTGAAATATTCCTTTAAATATTGTACCTGGGGGGTGTCTATAGTATGCCTGTAAAGTGGCGCATGTTTCCCGTGCTTAGAACAGTCCCTGCACAAAATGTCATTTTTAAAAGAAAAAAAGCCATTTAAAACTGCTTGCGGCTTTAATGTAATGTCGGGTCCTGGCAATATGGTCTTGTATAGATATTAAGGGGAACCCCACACCCAAACTAAAAAAGGAAACCGCAGTATACAGGCTCTGTACTCTGAACAGCAGGTTTGTTGTTAAAGTGGAGTTCCACCCACTTTTACAACTCTTCAGCATCCCTCACTAAACTGTGCACTGTAAACAAATTGGATATTTTTAAAATTTTTTTCAGCACCTACTATATATCTGCTGTGTTCATTTTTCACTTCCTCCTCCCTGGCCGCGGCCCATCGCACCATTTCCTGTTTGCAATGCCTTCTGGGAAGGGGTGGCAACTTCCTCTGAAACTGCCATTGCTATGGAAACCTGACCTGAAACCTATTACACTGCTTGTGCTGCACTGAGCAGGTGCGAGATCTGCAAGGATGAGATCCATGAAGAAATACAATCTGGCTTCAGATGCCCACACTTAAGATGGCCACGGCCTGCTGTAAGTTTATAACATAACAAACTACTGCTATAAACAAAACAGACCTTAGTTTACAGACTATACTTACTAGAATACATTAAGCTTGTGTATTATAGGGGTATTTTTATTTAAAAAGTATAATTTTGGCCGGAACACCACTTTAAGTAGAATCTGTTTGTAATTTCGAACTGGTACATTTTTAACGTGTTTAGCTCCAGCCAAAAAATCTATGCTTTTTGGAAAACATAGAGAAGGGTTATCACCCCTGTGACATTTGTTTTGCTGCCTGTGCTCCTCTTCAGAAGATTTCACGTCACTTTTTGTCCCAATGACAAATGTTTTTTGAAAATTTGGGTTTTTTTGTGAAACAAGGATTGGTGATAAAGCATCAGTGGAAAGGAGAAATGTTTTTCCTAGGGGTAGATTTCATCTCACTCCCTGTTGTCTCCTTCTGTTTGCAAGTAGGAGTTGTTTGTAAGTTGGATGTTTGAAAGTAGGGGCCTGCCCTATATACTCAGCAGAAATTTGGGCCTTAGGTGTTGTTGTGGCCACAACACTGTAAGCCCTCACAGGGCCCTGCTGTGAAATATTAGATCAAGAATTGTAATTACATGCCCAACAGGGGCAGAAAAATTGGGCCTTTGGTGGTGGTGGTGGTGCTGGTGCCACAACACTGTAAGTCCTCACTCGCTCTTGGTGGGCGCAGAAACGGGCCCTGCTGCAAAGTATTGCATCAAAAATTGTAATTACACGCCCCTGTTAAACAGGGGCTGAAAAATTGGGCCTTAGGCACTGGTGTCGGAGGCCAAAACCAAAAATGTTCTTACAAGCTATCAGCATGATCATTGAGGAGGAAGAGGATAATTACTCAGGATAGTCACTCAGCATCAGCACAGGCAGTCTTTGAAGGGATCTGAGATTTCAAAAAAAAATTATTCAGTTACATCAGCATTAGGTGCTTGGTAGTTGGTGATCCAAGACTGATTCATTTTTATGAAGGTCAGTTGATCGACCGAGTCGGTGGACAGACGCACCCTGTGATCAGTTACAAAGCCTCCAGCAGCACTGAATGTGCGTTCCGAAAGAACGCTGGACGCAGGACAGGCCAGTAGCTCAATTGCATACTGTGCAAGCTCTGGCCAGTGATCCATCCTCAAGACCCAGTAACCCAGAAGATTTTCGGTGGGAAAGGTGTCCAAGTCAGAACTTGCCCCTAGGTATTCCGGCACCATGTAAAACAGACGCTGGCGATGGTTGCTGGAACCGATCATACCTTGGGGCTGCGGAGTAAAAAATTGTCTGAATGCATTGGTCAGACGGCCACCTTCTCCACCGCTCCTTCTTTGACTGACCGAAGCCTCAGCAACACGTCCAGAAACAGAAGTTTGTAACCTCCCAGTCTCAGGGAACGCGTTGCACAGACCTTTCTGCAAGGCCTCCCAAAGATGTTTGATCCTCTGCTCCCTCTGCGATGGCAAGATAAGGTCCGCAACCTTACCCTTGTAACGTGGATCAAGGAGGGTTGCCAGCCAGTATCGGTCCTTCTCCTTGATACCACGAATACGAGGATCCTTACGCAGGCTTTGCAGGATCAGGGAGGCCATGCAGTGTAGGTTTGCTGAGGCATTCAAGTCCTCTGGGTCACTAAGGATGACATGGTCCGCAGCCACCTCCTCCCAGCCACGAACAAGTCCATGTGTTTCTTGGGACTGATCGCTTAAAGACTGCTGCTGATGCTGAGTGCCAGGCACCACCTCCATACTGACACAATGCTCCTCCTCCTCCTCCTCATCCTCCTCATCCTCCTCATCCTCTTCCTGTGTGATCGGCGGGCACGCAGGAACACTGTCTGGATAAAGGGGGCCTTGAGAGCTAAGGAAGTCCTCCTCTTCCTGCTTCTGTAATGCCTCAAGTGCCCTGTCCATTATTCCACGCAGCGTGTGCTCCAACAGGTGGACAAGGGGGACAGTGTCACTGATGCATGCACTGTCACTGCTCACCATCCTCGTGGCCTCCTCAAATGGTGACAGGACAGTGCATGCATCCCTGATCATGGCCCACTGGCGTGGGGAAAAAAAAATAAGCTCCCCTTACCCTGTCCTGGTGCCATAGTCGCACAGGTACTCATTGATGGCCCTCTGCTGCATGTGCAGCCGCTGCAGCATGGCCAACGTTGAGTTCCACCTGGTGTGCATGTCACAGATTAGGCGGTTCTTGGGCAGGTTAAACTCCTTTTGGAGGTCTGCCAGCCGAGCACTGGCATTATATGACCGGCGGAAATGCACACAGACTTTCCTGGCCTGCCTCAGCCCAGGTACCTGCCCAAGAACTGCTGCACCACCAAGTTAAGGACGTGAGCAAAACAGGGCACATGGGTCATGTGTCCCTGTCGGAGGGCAAAAGAGGAGGTTGGTGCCATTGTCACAAACCAACATTCCTGCCTTAAGTTGGCGTGGCGTCAACCACCTCTGAACCTGCCCCAGCAGAGCTGACAGAACCTCTGCCCCAGTGTGGCTCCTGTCCCCCAAGCACACCAGCTCAAGCACCGCATGGCATCTTTTGGCCTGCATACTTATGTAGCCCCTTGAACGGCTACGGAGCACCGCTGGTTCCAAGGACAAAGCACAGGAAGAGGCAATGGAGGAAGAAGAGGGGGTGGAGGAGAGAGGTGTGTCACAATCATTAGTAGTGGCATTTTGGAGGCATAGTGGTGGAACAACCTCCAACACTACTGCACCTTGTCCTGCATCCTTCCCAGCTGCCAGCAGAGTCACCCAATGTGCGGTGAAAATTAGGTAACGTCCCTGTCCATGCCTGCTGGACCATGAGTCAGCGGTAATATGCACCTTACTGCTGACCGCCCTATCCAGCGAGGCATGGACATTGCCTTCCACATGCTGGTAGAGAGCCGGAATCGCCTTCCGTGAGAAAAAGTGGCGTTTGGGTACCTGCCACTGAGGAACCGCACATTCCACAAATTCACGGAAGGGGGCAGAGTCTACCAACCGAAAAGGCAGCAGTTGAAGTGCTAGCAATTTTGCCAAGCTAGCATTCAACCGCTGGGCGTGTGGATGGCTGGGAGTGAACTTCTTTCGGCGGTGCAGCACCTGGGGCAGGGAAATTTGCCTGGTACAATCTGAATGTCGGTGTACCGAAAGCAGATTGCCCACAAGTACTTGGCTGTGACACACCTAATTCTACACCTTCATTCCTCTCAGTGCAGGTCTCAGAGAGGAATGAAGGTATAGTGGGGTTAGAGATCTCAGCTGATGAGGAGCAAGGAGAGGTCCTCTTTGTTCTTTGGTGTGGGTCTTTTAGATACGCTTGCCAACGAACTGCATGGCAGGTCAACATATGTCTGGTCAAGCATGCGGTGCCCACGCGAGATACTCTTGAGACATATGTTGCAAATAGCAGCGGTGCGATCTGATGCACTCGTCTCAAAAAAGGCCCACACCAAGGAACTTTTGGATTAACGCGCAGAAACAGCAGTGCCCTGCACATGCGGAGCTTTGGGGTGTGATGCAGTCAGTGTGCTGCCCTTAGGCTGGCCTCTGGAGGGCATTCTGCCTTGTTGGTGATGTGCCTCCTCCTCTCTCCTATCAGGCACCCACGTTGAGTCAGTGACCTCATCATCCCCTCCCTCCTCATCACTGGAGCAAACCTGGCAGTATGCTGCAGCAGGGGGAGCATGACTGCCAGATTGCTGTCCTTCTTGGGCACCCCCCCTGTCCGTGCTCACGTTACTGCCTTCATCTAGCTCAGTATCATCATCAGAGCCTTCTAAACGCTGGGCATCCTCCTGGAGCATGTACCCAACACTGTGGTCAAACAGTTCGAGGGACTCCTCAGGAGGACATGGTGGGGCTAGGGAAGGAGTCACTGATGCCATTGAGACAAAGTACCCTGAGCATGGGTGAGAGAGGATGAGGACGGCTTGGTCATCCACTCGACCAAGTCTTCCGCATGTTACGGCTCAACACGGCCAGCTGCCGAAAAAAAGGCCAAGCGTGTCCCATGGCCACGTGCTGATGAGGATGCACCGTCTCCATGACCAGCACTGTTGCCTCTAGACACAGCGCCTGCTTGCCCTCTTTTTTTGGCTTGTGACTGTCTGCCCCTCCTTGTTGGCCTGCCAGAAATACTAATGGCCTGTGGCTGCACTAAGCTAAGATAGAGATATATAGATAGATAGATAGATAGATAGATATATATATATACTGATACTGCAGCTAGCAAAATCAACTGCCTGCCTGTAGTATGATTACACCACCAACCTTCTACAGGTAGCTCTGAACACTGTGCAGAGCTCGCAAAAAACTAACTTGTAGCTTATTTAGCTAATTTATGTAGTGCATCCTCAGAACAGTGTTCAGCTAAAGCTACAAGTTAGTGTAGTGCGTCCTCTGAACAGTGTTCAGCTAAAGCTACAAGTTAGTGTGTTCACCTAAAGCTACCTGTAGAAGGTTGGTGGTGTTTAGTGATAGGATCAGGAAAACACCACCAACCTTCTACAGGTAGCTTTAGGTGAACACTATGCAGAGCTCACAAAAAACTAACTTGTAGCTTATTTAGCTGCCTGCGGTAGTGATAGGATCAGGAAAACACCACTAACCTTCTACAGGTAGCATTAGCTGAACACTGTGCAGAGCTCGCACACACTAACTTGTATCTTTAGCTGAACACTGTTCAGAGGACACACTACACTAACTTGTAGCTTTAGCTGAACACTGTCCTGAGGATGCACTACACTAACTTGCAGTTTTATCTGAACACTGTGAGGAGGACGCATTATACTAACTTGTAGCTTTAGCTGAACACTGTGCAGAGGTCGCACTACACTAACTTGTAGTTGTAGCTGAACACTGTGAGGATTTTTTGCAGCATGAGGATATTTGCAGCATATGTCTGAAACGTATCTCGCGTGGCCAAAACATCACCCGCTTGGGCACCACATGCTTGACCAGACATATGTCGACCTGCCATGCAGTTCGTTGGCAAGCGTACCTAAAAGAACCACACCAAAGAACAAAGAGGACCTCTCCTTGCTCCTCTTCAGCTGGGATCTCCAACCCCACTGTACCTTCAGTCCTCTCTGAAACCTGCACTGAGAGGAATGAAGGTGTAGAATTAGGTGTGTCACAGCCAAGTACTTGCGGGCAATCTGCTATCAGTACACTGACTTCAGATTGTACCAGGCAAATTTCCCTGCCCCAGCTGCTGCACCGCCGAAAGAAGTTCGCTCCCAGCCATCCACATGCCCAGCGGTTGAATGCTAGCTTGGCTAAATTCCTAGCACTTCAACTGCTGCCTTTTTAGTTGGTAGACTCTGCCCCCTTCCGTGAGTTTGTGGAATGTGTGGTTCCTCAGTGGCAGGTACCCAAATGCCACTTTTTCTCATGGAAGGTGATTACGGCTCTCTACCGGCATGTGGAAGGCAATGTCTTGGTCTCGCTGGACAGGGCGGTCAGCGGTAAGGTGCATATTACCACTGACTCATGTTTCAGGCATGGACAGGGACCTTTACCTATCTTTCACGGCGCATTTGGTGACTCTGCTGGCAGCTGGGAAGGATGCAGGACAAGGTGCAGAAGTGTTGGAGGTTGTTCCGCCACCATGCCTCCAAAATGCTACTACTGGCGATTCTGACACACCTCTCTCCTCCTGTGCTTTGTCCTCGGAACCACGTAGGCGTTTAAGGGGCTACGCAAGTACGCAGGCAAAAAGATGCCATGCGGTGCTTGAGCTGGTGTGCTTGGGGGACAGGAGCCACACTGGGGCAGAGATTCTGTCAGCTCTGCAGGGGCAGGCTCAGAGGTGGTTGATGCCACGCCAGCTTAAGGCAGGAATGGTGGTTTGCGACAATGGCACCAACCTCCTCTCCACCCTCCGACGGGGACAACTGACCCATGTGCCCAGTTTGGCTCACATCCTTAACTTGGTGGTGCAGAGGTTCTTGGGCAGGTACCCGGGCTTACAGGATGTCCTGAGGCAGGCTAGGAAAGTCTGTGTGCATTTCCGCCAGTCATATAATGCCAGTGCTCGGCTGGATGACCTCCAAAAGGAATTTAACCTGCCCAAGAACCGCCTAATCTGTGACATGCCCACCAGGTGGAACTCAACGTTGGCCCTGCTGCAGCGGCTGCACATGCAGCAGAGGGCCAGCAATGAGTACCTGTGCGACTATGGCACCAGGACAGGGTCAGGGGAGCTTGTTTTTTTTTCCCCATGCTAGTCGGCCATGATCAGGGGTGCATGCACTGTCCTGTCACCATTTGAGGAGGCCACGAGGATGGTGAGCAGTGACAGTGCATGCATCAGTGACACTGTCCCTCTTGTCCACCTGTTGGAGCACACGCTGCGTGGAATAATGGACAGGACACTTGAGGCAGAAAAGAGGCAGGAAGAGGAGGACTTCCTTACCTCTCAAGGCCCCCTTTATCCAGACAGTGTTCCTGCGTGCCCGCCAATCACACAGGAAGAGGAGGAGGAGGATTGTGTCAGCATGGAGGTGGAGCCTGGCACTCAGCATCAGCAGCAGTCTTCAAGGGATCATTTACAGTCCCAAGAAACCCATGGACTTGTACGTGGCTGGGAGGAGGTGGCTGTGGATCATGTCGTCCTTAGTGACCCAGAGGACTTCGGACCGAATGCCTCAGCAAACCTACGCTGCATGGCCTCCTTGATCCTGCAAAGCCTGCAGAAGGATCCTCGTATTCGTGGTATCAAGGAGAGGGATCATTACTGGGTGGCAACCCTCCTTGATCCATGTTACAAGGGTAAACAAAAACAAAAAAACAAAAAAAGAGCAACCATTTTGAAAAAACACAATATATTTTACTCTTTGCTATAATAAATATTCTACAAAAATATATAAAAAAAACTATTTTTTACCTCAGTTTAGGCCAATATGTATTCTTCTATATATTTTTGGTAAAAAAAAAAAAAAAAAAAAAAAAAAAAAAAAATCGCAATAATCATATATTGATTGGTTTGCGCAAAAGTTATAGCGTCTACAAAATAGGGGATAGTTTTATGGCATTTTTCCTATTCATTTTTTTTTTTTTACTAGTAATGGAGGCGATCTGTGACTTTTATTGGGTTTGCGACATTATGGCAAGCACATGGGACAATTTTGACACATTTTTGGGACCATTGTCATTAATACAGCGATCGGTGCTGTAAAAATGCATGTAAAAATGTCACTGGCAGTGAAGAGGTTAACAATAGGGGGTGATCAAGGGGTTAATTGTGTTCCCTGTTTGTGTTTCTAACTGAAGGGGGGAGGGGACTGTCTAGGGAAAGAGCTAGATCGCTGTTCATACTCTGTATGAACAGACGATCTGTCACTTCTCCCCTCAGAGAACCGGAAATTGTGTGTTTACACACACAGATCCCGTTCTCTGTGTCTCAGCGGCGATCGCGGGAGCCTGGCGACTGCCGGGCACTCGCATCGGCGCGGGGGGGCATGCAGCGGGCACGCGCCCCTAGTGGCCTCAGGGTGAAGCGACGTAACATAACGTCCCTTCGCCCAGCCGTGCCATTCTGCCTCAGTAAAACTGCGGCGGCTGTTTGGCAAGTGGTTAAAGGCCTGACCAGTATAACTATTACTGGTGGAAAAAGAAGGGGCCCCACGGCTCCAGGCATTCCGAGGAGGGACATGACCAGATGGACCAGATTCCCATGTGGAGCAGGTAGTGGATCCACCAAAGGGGGGGAAGTCCTGAGGGTTATTCTGAACTGACTCCTCCATCGCTACATTCTCAGAGCTCTCAGACTGCTGATGACCCCATTCAGATATACCAGCATTAGTGTTAATAACATCAGAATTATTCACCACATCAATATTAGTGACATCATCACTTCACATCATATCATTGCTAGCAGCATCATTACCAGTTACCCCAGTGTTATTCCCACCATGAACACCAGTCACGCCCAGCATAGCTCCCACCAGGAGTACTAGTGGCAGCAGCACGGTTCTCACAATCCATGTGCTGGGAGTCCACCATGTCACTCCTCTGAGTCTCCTGTACTGTGAATGTTTGCTGGGTTAAACTGATGTTCCCACAGTCTCCCAAAGCTGGAAGCTCTGTCTGTGGGTGTGGGCTCAAATGCATGTCCTGGTCACGAATACTGGAAATGGGTAACCTGCTTACAAGCTTCCTGCAAGAAGGTCCAGAACCACCAGTCCAGGGTTGTGGAAGAGAGGCCCTTGTCCTCACCAACATGGGGTCAAGGTGCTTTGTCAGGCTTTGTGCATGATTGTCTCCTCTAAAGAACAGTCTCTCATGGATGCGGAGCGGCCGAGGAACGAAGTGGGGAAGAAGACGCTGCGGAGGAAGATGCCGGACGAGAACACCGGAGCAAGAAGAAGAGGATCAGAGAAAGAAGCAGAGGAAGTAGATGGCTGAAGAAACCGAAGGAAGGAAGAAGCCCTGAAGAAGATGGAAAGAAGACTTTAAAAAAAGGAATTGTCAAAAACTGTCTCTTGTCATTTTTAACATTTTTGACACTTTTTTTGTGAAATGGTACGGGTACCATTTCACACGGAGGGGACGGGATCTGGGGGTCCCCTTGTTAAAGGGGGCTTCCAGATTCTGATAAGCCCCCCGCCCGCAGACCCCAACAAACACCGGCCAAGGGTTGTGGGGATGAGGCCCTTGTCCTCATCAACTTGTCCTCATCATCAATGTTGAGGGCATGTGGCCTGGCACGGTTCAGGAGGAGGCGGGGCACTCTCTTGTCCCCCCCTCTTTTCCTGCGGCCTGCCAGGTTGCATGTTCAGATAAGGGTTTGGTATGGATTTTTGGGGGGACCCCACGCCATTTTTTTTTTTTAATTTTGGCGCGTGGTTCCCCTTATAATCCATACCAGACATGATTTTAAGGGGGACCCCCACGCCATTTTTAAAAAACATTTTGGCACGGGGTTCCCCTCAATATCCATACCAGACCTGAAGGGCCTGGTATGGAATTTTAGGGGGACCCCATGCCAGTTTTTTTTAAATTGTGGTTCAGGGTTCCCCTTGTGGGGAAATCCCATGCCATTTTTATAAATGAACTTTTATGTGTATTGTCGGACCGATAATTCATTAATAGCCGCGAGTAGTTTTAAAATACTTTTTTTTTCCTTTGAAATGTCATTTTGCTGTCAGACTGTTCTAAACACGGGAAACATGCGCCCCTTTACAGGCATACTATAGACACACCCCCCCCCCCCCCCAGGTACGAAATTTAAAGGAATATTACAGTTTTATTGTTTCACTTTAAGCATTATTAAAATCACTGCTCCCAAACTTTTTTTGCATTGATCCATGTCCCCTGGGGCAGGACCCAGGTCCCCAAACACTTTTTATGATAATAACTTGCATATAAGCTTTTAAAATTAGCACTTTTGATTGGTCATGTTCGAGTCCCATAGACTTTAACGGTGTTCGCGTGTTCAAACAAATTTTTTGCCTGTTCGCATGTTCTGGTGCGAACCAAACAGGGGGGTGTTCGGCTTATCCCTAGCCAGTAGCCAATGCCCTAGCGTCAGTTTTCGGTCTGTTGGACCAGTCCGGTCGAAAAGTCCACTCGTGTGTAAAGGGCATTAGAATTACAGGCCTACAATATAAAACGCCAAATTTCCATGCAAAACAATTGTACCGCTTTGAGCATCAAAAATCTGAAATAATCATACCGCCAGGGAGGTTAAGAGGAGGTTAAGAGGAGTACTGAGGTTGGGCGCTGGGATATTTTCAGGAAGCTATGTAGAGCACCCTGCCGGTCTCTCCCACCAGCCATTGTCTGCCTGCATTGCATAGAGAAGCAGAGAGACCTAGAGTCTAAAATAAGGTATGTAACAGTGGCGGCTGGTGCTCAAAATTTTTCTGGGGAGGCACAAACAAACTGAAAAATTCTGACAAAAAACCTCATCAATTGCAGCCTCACTTTGCCCACAGCCACTGTACCAAACACTGCCACTGTGCCCAAACGCAGCCACTGTGCCATCAAACGCAGCCACTGTGCCATCAAACGCAGCCACTGTGCCCATCAAACGCAGCCACTGTACCAAACGCAGCCACTGTGCCCATCAAACGCAGCCACTGTACCAAACACAGCCACTGTGCCCATCAAACGCAGCCACTGTGCCCATCAAATGCAGCCACTGTACCAAACGCAGCCACTGGGCCCATCAAATGCAGCCACTGTGCCTATCAAACGCAGCCACTGTGCCTATCAAACGCTGTCACTGTGCCCATCAAACGCTGCCACTGTGCCCATCAAACGCTGCCACTGTGCCCATCAAACGCTGCCACTGTGCCCATCAAACGCTGCCACTGTGCCCATCAAATGCTGCCACTGTGCCCCAAATGTTGCCACTGTGCCCATCAAATGCTACCTCTGTGCCCCAAATGTTGCCACTGTGCCCATCAAATGCTACCACTGTGCCCCAAATGTTGCGACTGCCCATCAAATGCTACCACTGTGCCCCAAATGTTGCCACTGTGCCCCAAATGTTGCCACTGTGCCCATCAAATGCTACCACTGTGCCCCAAATGTTGCCACTGTGCCCCAAGTGCTGCCACTGTGCCCCAATGCTGCTACTGTGCCCCCGCCATCTGCCCGGCACTTACCTTGTCCCGGGTGGGCAGCGGGTGTCGGCGTCAGGTGGCGAGCGGTGTCCGGTGTCCTCCATTTCTTCCTGACCCCAATGTCTTCTCCAGCCCACTCCTCCTCTCGTCCCCTGCTATGATTGGACGACTTGGGCGTCCAATCACAGCGCCTGTCATTTCAGCTAATCAGGTGACAGGTAACACAGACCCGGCAACCTGATTGGCTGAAAGGCAGTTCAATGTTAGCAAAGCGAATTCCTTCGCTTTGCTAACATACAGCTGAGTGAGAAGCGAACGCACAGCGTTGCACCCGCTTCTCACATTTTTTGGGTGCCTATTAGAGCCTATGGCTCTAATCAGGTGCTTCCAAAAACACCCCCGCTGGTGTAATTCAGATGCCCAGTGCCCGTAATTGGGCTGGACACCTGAATAGGGGGTGTCAGCAGCGAGCATAGATAGATTTATGCAATGCATGAATCTATCAATGGTAATTAGAGCGGTGCAGGAGAGGGGGGGGGGCGGCGCTCCTGCGCCCTTTATGGACGCACCGCCACTGGTATGTAATTAAAAGGCTTTATTTAAAATATCATTATCGTGTTATAGAGGGGGAAGGAAGGAACCAGGAAGGTAAAATATAAGAAGCATAAAATTTCAGCTTTGGGCGGCGGTGCCGAGATATTTGAAAGATTGACATTTACATTTTAGTTCATGATTCCTCTGAATGAAGAAAGACCGGTCCTTGTCTGCAGGTAGTCAGCAAAATATGTCACAAAACACGTTTCATCTTTCATCTCTATTTTTTTTTTTGTTTTTTTCTTCTATAGTACTTTCTTTTCTCCCCCTGAATACAGCTCATGCTGATCAGAAGGAAAGTAAGCCTTGGTGCGGAGTCATGTTCCTGAGGTAGTTTGGAGATAAATGCCTCTTATAGGTAAGTAAATGTGCCATAAGTTTACATACCCCTGTATTATGTTATTCTGGCTGTCTTCAGTTTATTTTTACCTGCTGATCCCGCCAGTAACACACTTCCTATCCCAGAGTGACAACACGTCCTCACTGTACTGTATGCATGGAGAAGCAGTGTTGTCACCCTAGGCTGCTCCCCTAATGGACTACAAACATGTCCTCCTTTCCTTATCTCTGTTATATGGTGAGGGAGATTTGTAATTTACAAAGTCTACAACAGATAGCTGGTAAAGAAGAGAATGTTGCTTTATATATCAGCATGCAGAAGGTGTCAAGGACACTGCATTTCTGGCAGGATCAGCTGATATTTTTTGTATTTGCTGAAAATGAATTTAGCCTAAAAAAAAGGAAAACTAATGCAGCCACCATATTTAAGGATTGGTAAGATGCAATATACGACATTTCTGTTCTTGGGGTTAGACACACTTTAACTACTTGCCAACCGTGCTATAGCTGAATGATGGCTAGTTCTGGGACATTGCGGATACTGCTGATCGCTTATTGAGGTAAATAGCCAATTAGCGGCTCTTTACCACATGATCAGCCTAGTCCAATCACAGTTAATCACAGATGTAAACAGGAGTTGGTTATCGGCACTCCTTTCCTGAGCTAACAGCCTGAGGAGGGAAGAGAACTCAGAACTCAGTGCCTTTCATGGAAACTCTCTCACTGCATCTTCAAACAACACCTCAAGACACCATTCACATACTACTATGCTACAGACCACCAGGACCAAAGACCAATCTCCTTACTTCACTCACCGAATTCTTCTTAACACACACCCTGAAAACCAAAAACCTGCTGGTACTTGGGGATTTTAACCTTTGGGCAAACTCTGCCCAAGACTGTATCGCAACCGCCTGCGTCAACCAATTGGAAGAACTGGGCCTGCAACAACTGATAAATGCTCCCACACACGGTTCAGGACACACTCTAGACCTCATCTTCAAACAGAATATGGACATCAACATACTCGACAACACTCCACTACCGTGGACAGACCACCACGCTATCAAATTCAAAATCACCATCAACACCACCTCCCAAAAACAGAAGCGGGCAACAACAACAAACTGGAATAGATCCCAGAAGAAACTACACTCCGAACTCTTTAAAACTACACTATCAAACAAAATACTTCTGCTAAACGCAAACCTCTCAACGGAACAAACACTCAACTCCCTAAACAAGGTATTAATACAAACAGCAGACTCAGTGGCGCCAAAACGCAAAACACCCATCCGTATTAAAAACTCGAGATGGTTTAATGCCACTCTCACCCTACTCAAGCAGGAACGTAGAAGAGCTGAAAGAGCCTGGAGAAGAAATCCCACCAAGGAAAACCGTACCAACTACAAAGAACTTACTGTAAAATACCACAAGGCAATCTTCAAAGCCAAAAAAGAACATTTCTCAGACACCATCTCAACTGCCCTAAACCGTCCGCGAGAACTTTTCAAATTAGTCACTCAATCAATGAACCCGACTTGCTTAGAGCCACCCGGTAACAATACTCAAGAATTCTGCAATGAATTATCAGATTACTTCATCGACAAAATCGACAACATCCGGAAGTCAATTCATCAGAAAAGAACAACCAACCTCACTCAACCAAAGCAAAAAGAGGATATTAACACGAACGTCACACAACCACCGAATTTTTCTTTCTCTCCTATCACCGCTGACACGACTATAAACATCATCAGAAGCCTTCTCGACAGCACATCCCCAAACGACATCATTCCCACA
Source organism: Aquarana catesbeiana (assembly GCF_042186555.1). NCBI lineage: Eukaryota > Metazoa > Chordata > Amphibia > Anura > Ranidae > Aquarana > Aquarana catesbeiana. The sequence continues at coordinate 46,928,132 of NC_133329.1, forward strand.
AAACTCCTTAAAGAATGTTCCGACATCTTGACCCCTACTCTTACACACCTCATAAATCAATCTTTCAAAGAAGGGACTGTACCAACCTCCCTCAAGCAAGGCATCGTCAAACCTCTGCTGAAGAAACACAATCTTGACCCTAAGGACCCAAACTGCCACAGACCAATAACAAGCCTCAACACCATCTCCAAGATTATGGAGAAAGCAGTAGTACTGCAGCTACAACGCCACCTGGACACACACCAACTCCTGGACCCACTGCAATCAGGCTTCCGCCCGGGCCATGGCACAGAAACAGCACTCCTCAAAATATGGGACGACGCCCTTGAAGCAGCAGATGATGGAGAATCCAGTCTCCTGGTACTCTTGGACCTCAGCGCAGCATTTGATACAGTGAACCACAATACTTTACTTGTCCGCCTCTCAGAAGTGGCAGGAGCCACAGGTCCGGCTCTAAAATGGTTTGCATCCTTCCTAGAGAATTGCTCTCAGATTGTGAAGCTAGGAACATTCAATCTCCTGCGGAGTTCCTCAGGGCTCGCCCCTCTCACCAGTACTATTCAACATATACATCCGCCCACTTCTAAATATCATCAGGAAAACCGATCTCTGCTTCCACTCATACGCTGACGACACCCAACTCTACTTTCGCATCACCGGACAAAAAAACCATCATCAACAATTAGAAGAATGTCTCACGTTAATAGATGACTGGATGACCATCAGCTCCCTCAAACTTAACAGCGCAAAAACAGAACTTCTTCTTCTACATGCCAACAAAAATTCCAAAATTAAGACCCCGTGGACACCTCCCACCATCTTAGGACAGACCGTCGCTCCAAGCATCAAAGCCAAGAGTCTCGGAGTCATCTTTGACTCAGGAATGACAATGGATGCACAAATAGGATCAGTGGTGAGCGATTCCCACCATCTCCTCCGCCTCCTACGCAGACTCATCCCCTTCATCCCAGAAGAAGATAAAGCAGCAGTTGTGGGAACAATCATCAATTCCCGACTCGATTACGCAAATTCGCTCTACTTAGGACTACCCCAATATCAGCTTGCGCGCTTACAACTCATTCAAAACACGGCGGCAAGACTGTTAACAGGAAAAAAACCCTGGGAATCTATTTCACCATCCTTAAAGTCCCTACACTGGCTAACCGTAAAGAATCGGATCAAATTCAAGACCCTCTGCCTCACCCACAAATGCATACAAGGAAACGCTCCGCTATACCTTCAGGAGAAAATAAAACACTATACACCCAATCGCAGCCTTCGATCAGCTAACCAAAATCTCCTCATCATGCCTAAATATCGCTACAAAGCAAAGGGAGAACGAAGATTCGTAGTCCAAGGACCCCGACTATGGAACGCTCTTCCGACCCACATCCGCATGGAAGAAAACCATCAGGCCTTCAGGAAAAAACTAAAGACCTTCCTTTTCTAAGAGCTGGTAACAGAGAACGCATTCTAGCGCCTTGAGGCGATTCAGTTCGCATTTGCAGCGCTCTACAAATCCTTCATTCATTCATTCATTCAAGAGAGCCGATAACCGGCTTGTGTTAAAGGGACACGTACACTGATTATCAGTGCAGTCCCAACAGTGCCCACCAGTGCTGCCAATCAGTGCCCATCAGTGCCACCTACCACTGTCCACCATTGCTGCCTACCATTGCCCATCAGTGCCACCTACCAGTGCGTCCTATAAGTGCCACCTATCAGTGGAGCCTCATCAGTGCCCACAAGTGCCGCCCATCAGTGCCACCTACCAGTGCCCCCTATAAGTGCCCATAAGTGCCACCTATCAGTGCAGCCTATCAGTGCCCATCAATGCCCATCAGTGCTTTCTCATCATCAGTGTTAATTTTGGCGGCAAATTTCAATTTAATTTTAGTCTTAGGACTAAAATGGCATTTTAGTTTTAGTCCTATTTTAGTCTTCTGCAATTGTTTTAGTTTTAGTCGTATTTAGTCGACGAAATCTCCAGTACATTTTAGTCTACTAAAACTAATTTTGGTCTTCTAAAATCTAATGGGTATAATTAAATTGTAATGCATTAGTTACCAATTCTCTCCAATTTCCAAACTCATTATGTACTGCTGGAGTAAAAAATCTCATATATTATTTATTATGGTATTGAGGTATGAACATGCACTACAGACCAGTGTTCATTTTGAAGTCAAATTTCAATTTAGTTTTAGTCATATGCCGCGTACACGCGATCGGTTTTGCCGTCGGAATAAACTCCGAAGGTTTCTCCAACAGAACTCCAACGGAATTCCTTTTAAGCGGTCTTGCCTACACACGGTCAACCCAAAGTCCGACCATCCAGAACGTGGTGATGTACAACACGTACGAAGGAGCTAGAAAAAGGAAGTTCAATAGCCAGTAGCCAATAGCCTCTGTCTCGTACTTGCTTCAGAGCATGCGTCGTTTTTGGTCCATCGGAACAGCATACAGACGATCGGTTTTCCCGATAGGAGTTGGTTCCGTCGGAAATATTTAGAACATGTTCTATTACTAGGTCCGTCAGAATTTTCAAAAAAAGAAGTCCGTTGAGGCCTACACACGATCGAAATAGACGATGAAAAGCTTCCGTCTGACTTTTTCTGTCGGACATTCCGCTCGTGTGTACAGGGCATTAGTCTTTTGACTAAAATGCCATTTTAGTTTTTGGGCTCTTTCACACGGACGTGTCCATGTACGGAGCCCACTCTGCTCAGCGGGGGATCAGATAATGATGGACCATAGAGTCCGTCGTCACCCGATCCGATCTGCAGATGGATGGAAAAGTAGGGTTTTCCTCCGTCGCACTTTTTTGGATCGGAGCGGGTCGGATGTCAGCGGACATGTCACCACTGACATCCGACCCTCCATAGACCTCTATGGAGTGTCCGTTTAGGTCCACCTAAAAAACTGACAGGGTTTGAAACAAGAAAATCTGGATGCCGCACACCGGATAAAGTTGAAAACATCTTCTTTATTGTAAAACTTGGATCATAAAAAACAGGACAATCAGGCGGGTGGTACAGACACAGCTGATGCGTTTCGCGCTTTAGTTCGAGCGCTTACTCATAGCTGACAAATATTGGGATGACTGTCTTATATATCTTAATAAGAGATACCACATGACTTCATGGTCACTCATCTAATGGATATCAGCTGAAAGCTAATTGTGCAAAGTCTCGGCATCTGCTATCAAAGACATGTGCTACCCAATAAGAAAAAAACTCTTATGGATATAACTTTTTAAAACAACAATGAATACATTATATATATATATATATATATATATATATATATATATATATATATATATATATATATATATATATATATATATATACACACACACACACACACACACACACACACACACACACACACACACACACACACACACACACATATATATATGTATGTGTTTGAATATGTGGGTGAAGTGAGATAAACACACAATATGTATGAACAAAGGGGGAGTGTAGTGCAACTTAATTGTGTTAAAACAAAATGCAAAAAAGCACAGCAACAAATGAGTGAAAAATTAGTGAGTGAAAAAACTGTATATATGTAAAAAAAGTGTAAAAGTGTGTGGACCTGAATTTTATATGTAAAACGCATGACTACAGCAGTGTATGTGCACTACTAGTAAAAAAATATAATAAATACATAAATAAGTAAAAATGAAAATAAATAAATATGTGCATTAATAATTGATAGTGAAAATTGAATATGTGCACCAATAGATAATGCAATGTAGCAATATGCATTAAAAAATGACAATAATGAAAAAATATTAATAATAATAAAAAAGTGAAGATGAAAATAGAATGGGATATAGTGAAAGAAACTAATAAGATAGAATTTGAAAGATAAAATCCAAATTGTAATTGTATATGTATACAAGCCCTTTAAATATCAAAGCATGGGATGCATAATAAAATAAATAGCCAAATTATTTGGTCAAACCAGTGTATATACATAAACGTGGTTTTGTTTCCAAGATCGTATATAAAATATAAATAAAAAGATGAATAAAAGAAAATGTCAAATAACTAAACAGGAACTATGTTATGGTGCTATCAGTTTGAGTGATAAATTGTGCATGTAAATCGGCTTGTGTATGAATGTGTCAAAAGCCCATCAGAGTGATCGCAACTAAAACTGAAGTGTCTTGTGTGTAGCAATCAATCCGGGCGATTGATCATGAATAGAGATCTGCCCGTGTGTGGGCATACCAAAACCCATCGATGTGATCACAGAAACCATATTATGGTGCTGTCAATCTAAATGATTAGTTGTGAACAGGAATCGGTTTGTGTGTAGATGTATTAAAGCCTGTCAAAGTGCACGCATCTAAAGGTAGAATGCCTTATGTATAGCAATTAGTGTAAGTAGTTGATCCTGAATAGAGATCGGTTTGTGTGTGGGTATATCAAAACCTGTCTAAGCAATCACATATAAAATTGAGATGCTTTGTATGTAACACAAGGTTTATAAGCAGTGGGTGGCGGTCCCACCACAGACCAAGTGTGTAAAAAAGGGGTTGTCAAAGTAATGAATAAACATAGATGTAAGTATGGTATAGCTGGAGCAATAGAAACATATAAAGTGCCCTGCGATGTGATGTAAAACTGCATATGATAGAGCAACGATGTCTCTGTGGACTGGGAGCGCATCAAGCTATTCAGCAAATAAGGACAACATTAAGAATAAAGAGTGGGCATGGATGTTTAAATAGAAATGTATCAGTGAGTATAGCAGTGTGATACAAAGTTTCAATAGGAACGGCAGTTGTGTATGTGGTATGTAAGCTGGCTGTAGAGGGTAAAGATGTTGCAAAAAAACGGGAGTAAATATTGAGCCACAACAAATAACAATATGCTGAATGTTGTGTTAATTGTGTCTCGTGTAAAGGATTATATTAAGCAATACATGTCAGCAGATGCCGGACCACTAAACAGCTGACCATCTAGTAATTCACATTAAAATGTACAGAAACTGTGAGCACACTAATACATGATCCAGATGATAATGCATTCAGTAAGTAGAATATTAATAATATATCAATACGCAGGTAGACACCTGGAAAATTGATGCGAATCCAAGTCCGCAGAGACATCGTTGCTCTATCATATGCAGTTTTACATCACATCGCAGGGCACTTTATATGTTTCTATTGCTCCATCTATACCATACTTACATCTATGTTTATTCATTACTTTGACAACCCCTTTTTTACACACTTGGTCTGTGGTGGGACCGCCACCCACTGCTTATAAACCTTGTGTTACATACAAAGCATCTCAATTTTATATGTGATTGCTTAGACAGGTTTTGATATACCCACACACAAACCGATCTGTATTCAGGATCAACTACTTAAACTAATTGCTATACATAAGGCATTCTACCTTTTAGATGCGTGCACTTTGACAGGCTTTAATACATCTACACACAAACCGATTCCTGTTCACAACTAATCATTTAGATGGACAGCACCATAATATGGTTTCTGTGATCACATCGATGGGTTTTGGTATGCCCACACACGGGCAGATCTCTATTCATGATCAATCGCCCGGATTGATTGCTACACACAAGACACTTCAGTTTTAGTTGCGATCGCTCTGATGGGCTTTTGACACATTCATACACAAGCCGATTTACATGCACAATTTATCACTTAAACTGATAGCACCATAACATAGTTCCTGTTTAGTTATTTGACATTTTCTTTTATTCATCTTTTTATTTATATTTTATATACTATCTTGGAATCAAAACCACGTTTATGTATATACACTGGTTTGACCAAATAATTTGGCTGTTTATTTTATTATGCATCCCATGCTTTGACATTTTACCGGCTTGTATACATATACAATTACAATTTGGATTTTATCTTTCAAATTCTATCTTATTAGTTTCTTTCACTATATCCCATTCTATTTTCATCTTCACTTTTTTATTATTATTAATATTTTTTCATTATTGTCATTTTTTAATGCATATTGCTACATTGCATTATCTATTGGTGCACATATTCAATTTTCACTATCAATTATTAATGCACATATTTATTTATTTTCATTTTTACTTATTTATGTATTTATTATATTTTTTTACTAGTAGTGCACATACACTGCTGTAGTCATGCGTTTTACATATAAATTCAGGTCCACACACTTTTACACTTTTTTTACATATATACAGTTTTTTTCACTCACTAATTTTTCAGTCATTTGTTGCTGTGCTTTTTTGCATTTTGTTTTAACACAATTAAGTTGCACTACACTCCCCCTTTGTTCATACATATTGTGTGTTTATCTCACTTCACCCACATATTCAAACACATACATATATATGTGTGTGTGTGTGTATTATATTTCTATGTATTCGTTGTTGTTTTAAAAAGTTATATCCATAAGAGTTTTTTTCTTATTGGGTAGCACATGTCTTTGATAGCAGATGCCGAGACTTTGCACAATTAGCTTTCAGCTGATATCCATTAGATGAGTGACCATGAAGTCATGTGGTATCTCTTATTAAGATATATAAGACAGTCATCCCAATATTTGTCAGCTATGAGTAAGCGCTCGAACTAAAGCGCGAAACGCATCAGCTGTGTCTGTACCACCCGCCTGATTGTCCTGTTTTTTATGATCCAAGTTTTACAATAAAGAAGATGTTTTCAACTTTATCCGGTGTGCGGCATCCAGATTTTCTTGTTTCAAACCCTGCTTCAATTTGCATTTAGCCAGCACCTGGGACTCCCCTCCTCTGAAGGATTCACTAACACACACCTGAAAGCAAGTTCTCCTGAGCGGTGATTTATTTTCTCTGTCTTGTCTGCACCTAAAAAACTGACAGGCGGACCTGAACGGATCGCTCGTGTGAAAGAGGCCTTAGTCGTATTTTAGTCATCTCAATTGTTTTACTTTTAGTCGTATTTTAGTCGACTAAAATAGTATTCATTTAGTCGACTAAAATGTTTTAGCTGACAAAATGAATACTGCTCATCAGTGCCCATCAGTGCAGCTTATCAGTGCTGCCTCATCAGGGCCCATCAGTGAAGGAGAATAATTACCTGTTTGCAAACTTTTATAACAAACTATGAAAGTTTTTTTTTTTCCAAATGTTTCAGTCTATATTCATTTGTTTAGCAAAAGATAAAAAAACCCAGCAATGATTAAATACCACCAAAAGGAATCTCTATTTGTGTGAAAACATGATAAAAATGTCATATGTGTACAGTGTAGCATGACCGCGCAATTGTCATTCAAAGTGCAACAGCGCTGAAAACTGAAAATTGGCCTGGACAGGAAGTGGGTGAGTGGTTAGTAGTGGTGAGTAGGCAAGTGGTTATGGAGAGCATATTGAACACTTACCTCCATTGTGATGAGGGAAGTCGCTCGTCTACTGTACAGATGGTGTCACTTGTCCTGATCTGGTAATTCAAAGATTTTGTTTGCTGTTCTGTTGAAGGTTCAAATTTCCCGCTTCCCCAGCAGTGTCACGGGATTCTCACTGTTTTCAAACAATAGGGACAAGAGAAAATAGGCATGAAGATCAGTCACCTGTAACATGCACCCCCCTGTCCTTGTCATTGTGTAATAATATGATTATAGCAGAGCCCAGAACCGGACTCCATCCTCTGCCTGACTTCTCCAAACTGACTACTACAGATCCTAGCATGTTCACCTGTTAATGTTAAAGAGGAACTCCAGATAGATATATAGAAGTCCCATTAACCACTTCACCTCCCTGAACATACAATGTACACCCAGAGAGTGATGGGTGATAAACAAGCCCATGACGGCAGCCACACCATAGTACTGATAGTGATGGACAGATCTTGTTTAGGATTAGGGGCTCTTTCACACTGTTGGGGGAGAAGGAGAGGCAGTAAAAGTGAGCAGTTGAACTGAGGTTTTATCACCCACCTGACCTCCCATCTAAATACACGTAGGGCTAGTTTACACTTTGCTTCAAAACAAGGCTTCGGACACACATTGTTAATGCTCTCTGAACGCCAGTCAAAGCTCCTGTCACTAACTACAATGATTAGCTTACAGTCCTGTTTGCACCTTGCTTTTGCTTTGCTTCGGCTTTGCTTCAAAAATTATACCCCATGTCACTTTAGTGGTGCTTCAAAGCCTCCATAGAAGTCTATGGCAAAGCTCGCTTGAAGCCCCACAAAGCCTCATCAAAGCCTCATGGAAACCTCATGGAAGCACCAAGCAAAAGCAAGGTGTAAACAGGACTATAAGCTAACCATTTTATTTTGTGACAGGAGCTTTGACTGGCATTCAGAGAGCTTTAACAAAGTGTGTCCGAGGTTTTTGTTTTGAGGCAAGTGTAAACCAGCCCTTAAAGCTCTCTAAAGGCCAGTCAAAGCTCCTGTCAAAAAATAAAATGGTTAGCTTACAGTCCTGTTCACACCTTGCTTTTGCTTTGCTTCAGCTTTGCTTCAAAAATTATACCCCATGTCGCTTTAGTGGTGCTTTAAAGCCTCCATAGAACTCTATGATAAAGCTTGCTTGAAGCACCTGTGGATTTTGAGAGGCTTTAATTCAGCTTTAACTTCGCCTTGTTTTGGAGAACTTGCAAGTATTGCCCCATACACACGGTCGGATGGAAAATGTCAGATCGGAGCGTGTTGTCGGAAATTCCGACCGTATGTGGGCTCCATCGGACATTTTCTATCGGATTCGCAGCGGGTTACAGTGTGAACTCGGCCTCAAAAGAGCATTACGGAAGCATCACCGACGCTTCACCAAAACATCACCGAATCTTCATTGAAGCACCACTAAAGCTTCATCAAAGCAACACCAAAGTATCAACAAAGCTTCAGCAAAGCTTCATCGAATCACCACCAAAGCTTTATCGAGCCAGCATGGTTCGATGGTTCCAACCGGCCGAGATTCAAACTGTGTATGGCCGGCCTAAGGCAAGCCATACAGTGCATCCAAAAAGTATTCACAGCGCTTCACTTTTTACACATTTTGTTATGTTACAGCCTTATTCCAAAAATGGATTAAATTCATTATTTTCCTCAAAATTCTACAAACAATAACCCATAATGACAATGTGAAAGCAGTTTTGTTTGAAATATTTGCAAATTTATTAAAAATAAAAAACAGGGAAAAAAATCCCATGTATATAAGTATCACAGTCCATTTGGAATAAGGCTGTACCATAACATGTGGAAAAAGTGAAGCGCTGTGAATACTTTCCGGTTGCACTGTAGATGATGAAAAATTCTTTCTTGTGGTTGCGGGATAGAAAATTGCTAGATTGCTCGATCAACACAGTCAGTGCTGATGGGGTAATCCCTCCGGCAGAGCTATTGTGACCTGCCGGTAGGAAACCTACCCTGCCGCATGAACACAATGTTCGTTGCTATAGCCACCAGCAGTAATCACGTATGAAAAATCTGACAGGCTGGTTGCACAAAGTCGATCAATGGATTGACTTCAGTACAACCAGCCTGCCCATAGTTGGAACAAATCTCATCCACTCCCTGTTAAACCGAACGAGATTCGATCCATCTATAGCCGGCTTAAGCGTACTTCTTGAAATGTGTGATCTCTGTGTAATCCTGTCATTGGGGTTACTAATTGTATAATAAAACTTGGTTGAAGCCGCGCTCTTTATCTACTGGTAGAGTAATAGGATACCCCTATGCTGGCCATACACGTATAGATTTTTGGACGAGAATATTTGCATGAACATTTGTATGAAAATTCTTTGCGCATTCAATGAACGGACGAGTGTCTTTTGAGAACTGTCTATTGCATTTAAAAACAATTTCAAAATGAATGTAATTTCTGTAATTTCTGAACGATAACTACATACACTTCCCAAAAATTAGTTTGATCGAGAAAAGTTTTCCTTCCCGCCCCTTCAAATTTTCCCGTCACTGCGTTTGAAAGCAAACATCAATTTGACCCCAATAACGATTAGAAAATCAAACGACTGTTCTTAAAATGAAAATTTTCGAATGAAAATCTATACATAAGGCATAATTCTCGGATCACACCAATGCGTTTTTTTCAAGCTTTTTGTAGAAATGCAGGACATTATTTTTAACATGAGTTCCTACGCAACACGTTCACATCAAACATTTCTGTCCCTTTGCGTTTTTGGAAAGGGTCGGGGACTTTTTTAAACGTAAAATGCTGCTTTTTTTTTTTTTTTTTTTTTAGGTTCAATAGACTTCAATGAAGAAGCTGCAGAAAAACATGTAGTGCGTTTTTACTGTGATTTTGCTGTGATTTGCGTTTTGAGGTTTTTAATCTGCCCAAAAAAAAAAAAAGCATAAAAAAACGCAAAATGCAAATCGCTGTACAAAAGCAGAGCAAAAAGCACTACAGAAACGCTAACAAAGCAAACTGCATAGGTGTTAATGGAGCCCTATGGAGCGTGCTCAGGACACGCTTCATCCGGACTGGTATAAATTCAGCACTCTATTCAAAACTAAAAACAAAAATTATCTTTAGTTACATTTTTAACATTTGATTTTGGAATGAATTTAATTTCCTGAACTAAAATAACATTCATTGTTAGAACTTTGATTGATTGGGACAAATTTTCCATGCAACTCCTTTTTGAATTTTCTCATCGCTGCTGTCAAAGGCAAACATCTATTTGATCCCACTAACCATTTAAATTTTGAATGAAATCCTAGTCGTGTATAGACAGCTTAAATCTAAATCACATTTTCAGTTCTGGATAGCATAAGGAAGGATTACAATCTTTTTTTTTTTAGCTGTTTGTGTCTAATTGGGGAGATTTTCTATTCATTTCCTGCCTCACAGACATAGCAGGAAGTTTAACCACTTCTGGACCGCCTTCCACACAAAGACATGCTGGTAGGTTAATTGGCTTCTGTCCAAAAATTGGCCCTAGTATATGAATGTGAGTTGGGGACCTTGGATTGTGGGCTCCTTGAGGGTAGGGACCGATGTGAGTGTGCGATATATGTGTGGAACGCTGCATAAATTGATGGCGCTATATGGGTACCTTAAATAAACAATAATATAATAGATGAAAAAAAAAATGGAAACTCCTGCGCTGTCGGGGGAGGCGAGGCCTACGCTAAAGAAACACTGCTGCAACACCTATGTACTGATCCAGAGTAGGACAAATGAAACAAAAGTGGGGAAAGATGGTAGTTGCGCTGTGATGAAAAGGGGAGAGGGGGGGGGGTTACAAAACTAACTAAAATGGCAAAGTATACTAGAAGAGAGAGGGCAAGTGCATGAAAGGATCCTAAATACAAAGATAGTGAGGATACAGTGCAGTGCAAAGTGGCTAATCAACGTAATGAATGTGTTACGGGCAGACAAAGCCTGATGAATGAAAAGTATATGTGAAACAGTGAATGCTTAAATAAAATAAAGCAATGAATACATGTGCAAACCAAAATATAATGATGGCACAATCCAAACTGATATAATGCAAAAACTATATAAAATGAATCACAGTTGCATGTGGGCTAGTGCCCCATAAACAAAAAACATGCCAAATCCTGATGGACTACAAGTGACAAATCCCAATAAGAAAACAGTATTAGCATCAAGTCCAAAACACAAACTTGTGATCAAAAAACAGTCCCAATTGTGAAGGGAGGGGGGATCTTCAGTGAGGACACCTCTGTGTATGCAAGCCGCTTACCTTACAGCTGTAAGGTATACAGCTTGTGTTTGCAAATGACCCGCAGGTGTAGACGGTCTGTGTATACAAGTATTAATGATGAACATGCCAGGCGAAATATAAAATAGAATATAAAGCATGTAAAATGGCTCTGCGACGACCACAGTGGAGGGGGGGTAAGACACACAGGGATAGAAGGTTGCACTCACTTGCATGAAGTGAGCGTAGGCATATATCCACGAGCGCCGAGCTCGTATGCCTCCAGGGCTGTCACCAAACTGGAATCTGTCCCTGTGCCTGGAAACTGGAATTGATCCCCATACCTCTCTCCTCAGTGTTCGTCGGGTAGAGTAGTACAGTGTAAAGGGAAAGAGACGCACATAGCGTGATCCCGTATTAAAAATGTATATTTATTAGGTAAAAAGTCCAATCAACTTACATTAAAAACAATTCTGCAGCGTGTAGTAACTACGAGCGCCGAGCTCGTCTCCTTTTGTCTGTCTGTGGCTGCGTCCCGTGCTCCAATCCTAACGCGTATCGTCACGTCACGTGACTTCTCTCTTCTAGTTTACTTTGCCATTTTAGTTAGTTTTGTAACCCCCCCCTCTCCCCTTTTCATCACAGAGCAACTACCATCTTTCCCCACTTTTAATATAATAGATGAGCATCTTAATGAGACACAATGTACAGGGATAGGGACAATTGTAGACACGCACCCACACTCACTCAGGTTGAACTGGATGGACTGGTGATTTTATTCAACCTTACTAACTATGTAAATATGTAAGGCGGCTGGGCTGCGTGAAAATATTTACCTGAAAGTCGTTTCGTGCAGTAGGCTCCGGGGAGCGCACACCGATTGGACAGAGGAGGAGCCAATCAGCCTATGTAAGCAAGGCAGATTGCTGTTCTGACAGGGGAGAACATAGAGATCTTTTGTTCCTGCTAAGCATCTCTGTGTTCTCCCAGTCAGTCCATCCCCCACACAGTTAGTAAGCATCCCCAAGGGACACGCTTAACCCCTTTATCGCCCGATTTTAACCCCTTCCCTGCCAGAGTCATTAGTACAGTGACAGTGCATATTTTTTGCACTGATCACTGTATTAGTGTCTAAGGATGAGCCAAACACCCTCTGGTTCGGTTCGCACCAGAACATGCGAACAGGCAAAAGATCCGGAAGAACACACAAACACCGTTAGTCTATGGGACACGAACATGAATAATCAAAAGTGTAATTTTAAAGGCTTATATGCAAGTTATTGTCATAAAAAGTGTTTGGGGACCCGTGTCTTGCCCCAGGGGATATGGATCAATGCAAAAAAAGTTTTAAAAACGGACGTTTTTTCGGGAGCAGTGATTTTAATAATGCTTAAAGTGAAACAATAAAAGTTAAAAATATTCCTTTTAAATATCGTACCTGGGGGGTGTCTATAGTATGCCTGTAAAGTGGCGCATTTTTCCCGTGTTTAGAACAGTCCCTGCACAAAATGACATTTCTAAAGGAAAAATTGTCTTTTAAAACTGATCGCGGCTATAATGAATTGTCGGGCCTCAGCAATATAGATAAAACTGATTGGAAAAAAAAAGGCATAGTCCCCCCCCCCCAGTCCATTACCGGGCCCTTTGGGTCTGGTATAAATATTAAGGGAAACCCTGAACCAACATTTTTTAACCACTTCCCGACCGCCGCACGACTATATACGTCCTAAGTTTGAACGGGGATATCGTTGTTATGGCAGCAGCTAGCTGCCATAACCCCGGTATCCCCGTTTTCGTGCGGCGGCCGGCTTTCAGATAAAAGTGGTCCCTGTGGCGGATTCGCCGCGAGATCACTTTTATCGGTGGCGGGAGAGGGCCCCCCCCTCCCGCCGCGATCCGATGCCCTCCGCCGCTTACCGGAGCCGTCGGTAGTGGCGGAGGCGATCGCGTCCTCTTCCGTGGTTTGTCTGGAGACAAGTGAGGCCAAGATGGCGCTCACTCGTCTCCATGACACTGCTGGGCGGAAGCGACGTCAAAACGTCACTTCCGTCCAAGCCTCTTAAAGGCATATTTTTTCAAATGTAATTTTTCTAAATGACTTTTTTTTTTTTTTATTGCATTTTAGTGTAAATATGAGATCTGAGGTCTTTTTGACCCCAGATCTCATATTTAAGAGGTCCTGCCATGCTTTTTTCTATTACAAGGGATGTTTACATTCCTTGTAATAGGAATAAAAGTGACACAATTTTTTATTTTTTTTTAAACAGTGTAAAAATAAATAAAATATTGTAAAATAAATAATAAAAATAAAAAAAAAATTTTTTTAAACCCCCCTGTCCCGACGAGCTTGCGCGCAGAAGCGAACGCATACGCGAGTAGCGCCCGCATATGAAAACGGTGGTCAAACCACACATGTGAGGTATCGCCGCGACCGGTAGAGCGAGAGCAATAATGCTAGCCCTAGACCTCCTCTGTAGCACAAAATATGCAACCTGTAGAATTTTTTAAACGTCGCCTATGGAGATTTTTGAGGGTAAGTTTGACGCCATTCCACGAGCGGGCGCAATTTTCAAGCATGACATGTTGGGTATCAATTTACTTGGCGTAACATTATATTTCACAATATAAAAAAAAATTGGGATAACTTTACTGTTTTATTTTTTTGTTCAAAAAATTTTTTCCAAAAAAAGTGCGTTTATAAGACCGCTGCGCAAATACGGTGCAAAAAAAAGTATTGCAATGACCGCCATTGTATTCTCTAGGGTGTTAGAAGAAAAACCATATATAATGTTTGGGGGTTCTAAGTAATTTTCTAGCAGAAAAACCTGTTTTAAACATGTAAACACCTAAAATCCAAAACGAGGCTGGTCCTTAAATGGTTAAAAAAAGTATGTGGGGGTCTCCCCAAAATCCATACCAGGCCCTTTAGGTCATGGTATGGATATTAAGGGGAACCCTTCACCAAAATTTTTTTAAAAATTGGTGTAGGGTCCCCCCCAAAATTCATACCAGACCCTTATCCGAGCACGCAACTTGGCAGGCTGCAGGAAAAGAGGGGGGACGAGAGAGCACCCCCCTCCTGAACCGTACCAGGATACATGCCCTCAACATTGGGAGGGTGCTTCAGAGTTGCCCCCCAAAGCACCTTGTCCCTATGTTGATGGGGAGAAGGGCCTTATCCCCACAACCCTTGCCTGGTGGTTGTGTGGGTCTGCGGGCAGGGGGCTTATCGGAATCTGAAAGAAGATGAATGGATATTGCTTGACATTTTTTTTTTTTAAGGGGACCGGGATCTGGGGGTCCCCTTGTTAAAGGGGGCCTCCAGATTCCGATAAGCCCCCCGCCCGCAGACCCCCACAACCACCAGGCAAGGGTTTTGGGGATGAGGCTTTGTCCCCATCAACACAGGGACAAGGTGCTTTGGGGGGCTACCCCAAAGCACCATCCCTATGTTGAGGGCATGTGGCCTGGTACGGTTCAAGAGGGGGCTCTCTTGTCCCCCCCTCTTTTCCTGCAGCCTGCCAGGTTGCGTGCTCGGATAAGGGTCTGCTATGGATTTTGGGGGGACCCCTACACCATTTTTTAAAAAGAGTTGGTGCAGAGTTTTCCTTAATATCCATACCGGACCTGAAGGGCCTGGTATGGATTTTGGGGGGGGCCCCACGCAATTTTTTTTTTAATTTTGATTTGGGGTTCCCCTTAATATTCATTGCATACCCAAAGGCCCTGGTAATGGACTGGGGGGAACCCATGGCGTTTTTTTTCAATGATTTTTCATCTATATTGCCGAGACCCGACAATTCATTACAGCTGCGATCAGTTTTAAAATACTTTTTTTCCCTTTAGAAATGTCATTTTGCTCTCGGACTGTTCTAAACACGGGAAACATGCGCTACTTTACAGGAATACTATAGACACCCCCCAGGTATGATATTTAAAGGAATATTTCATTTTTGTTGTTTCATTTTAAGCCTTATTAAAATCACTGCTCCCGAAAAAACGTCAGTTTTTAAAACTTCTTTTTGCATTGATCGATGTCCCCTGGGGCAGGACCCGGGTCCCCAAACACTTTTTATGGCAATAACTTGCATATAAGCCTTTAAAATGAACACTTTTGATTTTTTTATGTTAGTGTCCAATAGACTTTAACCACCTCAATACTGGGCATTTTCACCCCCTTCCTGCCCAAGCCATTTTTCAGCTTTCAGCGCTGTCACACTTTGAATGACAATTGCGCGGTCATACAACACTGTACCCAAATGAAATTGTTATCATTTTTCCCCACAAATAGAGCTTTCTTTTGGTGGCATTTGATCACCTCTGCGGTTTTTATTTTTTGCGCTATAAACAAAAGAATAGTGACAAGTTTTAAAAAAAACACAATAATTTTTACCTTTTGCGATAATAAATATCCAATTTTTTTTTCTTTAAAACAAATGTTTTCTCAGTTTAGGCCGATATGTATTCTTGTACATATTTTTGGTGAAAAAAAATTGCAATAAGCGTATATAGATTGGTTTGCGCAAAAGTTATAGCGTCTACAAAATAGAGGATAGTTTTATAACATTTTTTTTTTTTTTTTCTATTAATGGCGAGCGATCTGTGATTTTTATCGTGACTGCGATATTGCGGCGGACACATCGGACACTTTTGACACATATTTGGGACCATTCACATTTATACAGCGATCCGTGCTATAAAAATGCATTGATTACTGTATAAATGTGACAGGCAGTGAAGGGGTTAACACTAGGTGGTGATCGAGGGGTTAACTGTGTTGCTAGGGAGTGATTCTAACTGTAGGGGGCGGGAACTCACTAGGGGAGGAGACCGATCGGTGTTCCGCTGTACTGGGAACATACCATTGGTCTCCTCTCCTCTGACAGGACCGTGGATCTGTGTGTTTACACACACAGATCCATGGTCCTGCTGTGTTACCGGTAATCGCGGGTGCCCGGCAGACATCGCGGCCGCCGGGCACGCGCACCGGGTGCCTAGGGACACGGCGGGCGCGCGCGCCCCCTGGTGGCCTAGGAATGCGAGGACGTCATATGACGCCCACCCGCAACGAGAGCTGCGCCGCCTGGCCGTCAATTGACGGCCGGCGGTCGGCAGGCGGTTAACAGGGTTTTGCGGCTTTCGAATTTGCCGCAAACACCGCATATTGTTCGCTATTCGGCAAACAGGCGAACACCCAATGTTCGACTCGAACATCGGGCTCATCCCTATTAGTGTCACTGGTCCCCAAAAAAGTGTCAAAAATGTCAGTTAGGTGTCCAATTTGTCCGCAGCTGCAATGTCGCAGTCCCGCTAAAAATCGCCGATTGCCGCCATTGCGAGTAAAAAAAATTTAAAATTCCATAAAAATATCCCATCATTTGTAGACACTATAACTGTAAATTGATGAAGAAATTTGATTTTTATTTTTTTTTTATTGGATATGTTTTATAGCAGAAAGAAAAAAATATTGTTTTGTTTTTTTTTCAAAATTGTCGCTCTTTTTTTGTTTATAGAACGACAATAAAAACCGCAGAGGTGATCAAATACCACCAAAAGAAAGCTTTATTTGTGGGGAAAAAAAGACATCAATATTATTATTTATCTGGGTACAGCATGGCAGGACTGCGCAGTTGTCAGTTAAAGTAACGCAGTGCCGTATCGCAAAAAATGGCCTGGTCACTAAGGGGGTAAATCTTCCTGGGCTGAAGTGCTTAAAGAGGAGCTCCAGGCTCCTTAGGAAAAAAAAATTGAAGTCAACAGCTACAAATACTGTAGCTGCTGACTCTTAATATTAGGACACTTACCTGTCCAGGAATCAAGCATTGTCCACACCCCAGCCGATTTTTCAATCAGCTATCGGGTGCTATCACCGCCATCTCTACAAAGGGAAACTGGCAGCGCAGCCTTGCGGCTTAACAGCCGGTTCCCTACTGCGAATGCGCGAAGTGCGCTGTGTTCTGTGAATGGGGGTGGCTGCGGGGAAAGGAGGGGGGGTGGAAGTGGGAGGGGGTACCTGTCAAAACCAGGTTCCCCCCCCAAAAGGGTGCCAAATGTGGCAGCGGATGGGGGAGGGGAGGCAGACAAGCGGAGTTTCCTCTTTTGGGTTGAGCTCCGCTTTAAAAACAGACCAAGTTTGAGGGTCTCCCCCTTAGACTGGGGCTACCAGAACATGGTAACCTATTGAAGATTTCCCCTCTATTCTTGTTCTGGTGACACATTTTATATTCCCATCACTTTCTGTCTCTGAGATATCAGTGACCACAACAACTAAAGTAGATGAATCTCCCCAGTGGGGACACAAACATCAGTAAAAACCTGACAGGGGTTTCAGCCCTCCTATACTCCAAAACAACAGCAAAAATTTTGGCTTACACTTTAACCACTTGCCGACCAGTGCACGATGATATACGTCGGCACAATGGCACGGCTGCGCAAATGGGCGTACAGGTACGTCCCCTGTAGCCTCCCTGGCGGTTTTCCCGAGTGTGGCTCGGGGTTAAAATTCAGCACCATTAGCGGTAACCCCGAGCCACACTCGGGATTACATTGCAGGATCCTGGAGCGGTACACTTACCTTGTCCCCGGGTTCCTGCAATGTCCCCCGCAGTGTCCGTGGGCTCCGTCCTCCTCCCGAAGCCTCTCCTTGCCAGGCTCCGTTCCCTGCGAGCGTCGCGACGCACAGGGGCAGAGCCTGGCAGCAAATTCAAAAAAATGTAAAAATCATAACACATACAGTACTGTAATCTTACAGATTACAGTACTGTATGAAATTATTTCACATCCCTTTTGTCCCTAGTGCTTTGGTCCATGCCCTGCATGCAGTTTTTTATTACATATACTGTTCTTTCTGCCTGGAAACTGGAGATTGTCCATAGCAACCAAAAAGTGTCCCTTTACGTCAAAAGTGGCTTTAGACCAGCTAGAAAACACCCCTTCCCTGCCAGTGTCATTTATACAGTAATCAGTGCATTTTTATAGCACTGATCGCTGTATAAACGACAATGGTCCCTAAATAGTGTAAAAAGTGTCCGTTGTGTCCGCCATCATGTCGCAGTCATGATAAAAATCGCAGATCACCACCATTACTAATAAAATAAATTCATAATAAAAATGCCATAAATCTATCCCCTATTTTGTAGGCGCTATAACTTTTGTGCAAACCAATCAATATATGCTTATTGTGATTGATAATTTTTTACCAAAAGTATGTAGAAGAATACATATCGGCCTAAACTGAGGAAAGAAATTTTTTTTAATATAATTTTGGGGGGATATTTATTATAGCAAAAAGTAAAAAATATTGCTTTTTTTCAAAATTGTCGCTCTTTTTTTGTTTATAGCGCAAAAAATAAAAACCGCAGAGGTGATCAAATACCACCAAAAGGAAGCTCTATTTGTGGGGAAAAAAGGGCGTCAACTTTGTTTGGGAGCCACGTCGCATGACCGCGCAATTGTCAGTTAAAGCGACGCAGCGCCATATCGCAAAAAGTACTCTGGTCAGGAAGGGGGTAAATTCTTCTGGGGCTGAAGTGGTTAAATATACTTTACATTGTAGATATGAAAGCAGATTGTGTACTCACCTTCCTCTGAGAGTGGACACGGCTTCTGTACTGTCACTTTCCTTGTCAAAAGAAGTTTATTGAGTATACAATATTATAAAGATAAATACAAGAAGAGCAGCGCTGTGACAAAAAACATGTGATATAACAAATCAAATAAATTGAATAATAAACCCAATCTCGAGATAGACTCAAAAGTTCATATAAAGTGCATAATAAACAAAGGTGTAGGAAGTCCTATCCAAAATCGGTCCTAGATAGTGGATATAGTGGGAAGCGTAGGTAGGTAGATATGTGAATAGATCAATATGTCCTTCACCGCACCACTGTGGTATTGTTAAAAATACGCGCTTACCAAACGGCAAGCTTAGGAAGCTTGCGACCTTAACCCGGTCGGGGCCTTTCAGGATGGACCATCAAGGAAAAGCACACCACCTTCGCTTTAGGATAAGCACGCTGTTCAGCAGTTATCACTGTATGTGAAGATGTAACCCCTGGCTAGGGATAAACCTCAGGAGAGGTATACCAAAGAAAAGAAGGAGAGCGACATAGCGTAATCCTGCTTTCACTATTTATTAAAATCAATAAAATTACACTTACATTTAGGATAAACACAAGCACATAAGCCGGCCGGCTAGAAGCGAACGCCCGTCCTACAGACGGTAATGCAGCGCGTCAGCACGTCAGCACGCCCGACGTACGTTTCATCACACTCTGACGTCGTCTGGGGCACGGGCGACGCACTGACGTGTCTCATTAATATAGTAAACAGCGTAACCAAGCCTCGTACTGAGGACGGGACCGGAAATCACCTTGCGTTCCACTAGTTGCGGGCGGATACCAGAGAAACGCCATCTTTTATGTGGGATTATGCATAACATCCTGTGCACGCTTTTAGTATACTGAAAACGGACCAACACATAATGCCAAATATAAATTAACATCATACGTAGGTTGATCATAGACTTGACAAAAAAAATCAAATTTTAAGTAATTTAGTGAGAATAAAAAGTTCATTAAAATTAATTAAAATCAATATACTTTTTATTCTCACTAAATTACTTAAAATTTGATTTTTTTGTCAAGTCTATGATCAACCTACGTATGATGTTAATTTATATTTGGCATTATGTGTTGGTCCGTTTTCAGTATACTAAAAGCGTGCACAGGATGTTATGCATAATCCCACATAAAAGATGGCGTTTCTCTGGTATCCGCCCGAAACTAGTGGAACGCAGGGTGATTTCCGGTCCCGTCCTCAGTACGAGGCTTGGTTACGTTGTTTACTATATTAATGCGACACGTCAGTGCGTCGCCCGTGCCCCAGACGACGTCAGAGTGTGACGAAACGTACGTCGGGCGTGCTGACGTGCTGATGCTCTGCATTACCGTCTGTAGGACGGGCGTTCGCTTCTAGCCGGCCGGCTTATGTGCTTGTGTTTATCCTTCTAAATGTAAGTGTAATTTTATTGATTTTAATAAATAGTGAAAGCAGGATTACGCTATGTCGCTCTCCTTCTTTTCTTTGGTATACCTCTCCTGAGGTTTATCCCTAGCCAGGGGTTACATCTTCACATACAGTGATAACTGCTGAACAGCGTGCTTATCCTAAAGCGAAGGTGGTGTGCTTTTCCTTGATGGTCCATCCTGAAAGGCCCCGACCGGGTTAAGGTCGCAAGCTTCCTAAGCTTGCCGTTTGGTAAGCGCGTATTTTTAACAATACCACAGTGGTGCGGTGAAGGACATATTGATCTATTCACATATCTACCTACCTACGCTTCCCACTATATCCACTATCTAGGACCGATTTTGGATAGGACTTCCTACACCTTTGTTTATTATGCACTTTATATGAACTTTTGAGTCTATCTCGAGATTGGGTTTATTATTCAATTTATTTGATTTGTTATATCACATGTTTTTTGTCACAGCGCTGCTCTTCTTGCATTTATCTCTTATTAAGTAATGTGTATCTTACTTTTAGCGGCTGCTTTTGTATTTAGTTTTGATCAGTGAATTGTCACCTTCTGTACCTCGATTTTTTTCTTTCAATTTTTGTTCTCATCAACTTCTTTACACTAATATCCCTTCACAGCGCGGTGTTCTGCCCCTCTTTTTTAATATTATAAAGATACATAAAGTAAGTTTACAAGGATCTATAAAGTAAGCTCATTGTTTTACAGTAGGGTTTATATAGGTAAATATCATGAAATTTCAAATATTAAACCTTGGGTTCACGTAAACCTAAATTAAAGATATATATAATTTCCTTAGTTACTTTTGTAGATATTTAAATGATTTATACCTACTATACATATTGTTTACAGGTAGAGTGTATATAGGTCAAATAAATTCTGGTAATGAGCTTTAATCGTAAGGTGGAGAAAAGCAAAGAAAAAGAAGAAAAAGGGTAGAAAGGCAGAGGTATGGTCCACAAGGTTGTCCCGCTTGTCAGTTTATTATTCTTTTTCGTTCTCTTTGAAGCCTTAGAATGGGTGTCTCTGTAAGTCATTTAATCTGTTACCATGGCAACAGGACAGAGTCATTGAAATTTGACAGGAACTGTTGTTTTATCCAAGGATGCCAAAGTTTTTCAAATTTTGGAATTTGATTTTGATCGATGGCTACCATCTTAGCATGGGACATTGTATTATTCATTCTGTGAATTGTTTCTGCTAGTACCAATGTAGGAGATTTCCATGCCTTGGCCACTGTTTGTTTTGCAGCCGTTATTAGTTGGATCATAAGTTTGAATTGAGAGAGTGTTAACCATTCCGGTTT
The DNA here is from genome assembly GCF_042186555.1 of Aquarana catesbeiana. Classification (NCBI taxonomy): domain Eukaryota; kingdom Metazoa; phylum Chordata; class Amphibia; order Anura; family Ranidae; genus Aquarana; species Aquarana catesbeiana. Next base: position 46,950,115 of record NC_133329.1, read on the forward strand.
TAGATTAAGTAAAGTTATATATGGATCTGGTTGTATTATTTTTTTAAATATTTTAGATGCAATCACGAAGACTTCCTTCCAGAAGGTTTGGATTACTGGGCACGTCCACCATATGTGTAAATGTGTGCCTATTTCTGGGCATCCTCGAAAACAAAGAGCTGAGGTATTAGGTGAATATTTTGCCACTCTAGCAGGTACAAGGTACCAGCGAGTTAGGACTTTATAATTTGTCTCCAGCGCTAAGATGTTGGGTGAAGATGACTTAGATGTGAGCCATATGTTAGACCAGTCCGTGTCTTCTAAAGTTCGTCCCAGGTCCTCCTCCCACCTCTGAACGTAAGAGGGTCTATTAAGATTTACTACTCCATATAATTGATTATAAAGTGATGAAATTGTACCTTTAGCAAATGGATCTTTTGTACAGATTGATTCAAAAATGGATAATTGGGATAATGGTGTATCCCCCTTTAGGAATGGTGTATAGAAATTTTTGATTTGGAGATATCTAAATATCTCACAGTTTGGTAGATCATATTTTTCTCTAAGCGATGGGAATGAAAGGAATGATTTAGATGCTATGAAGTCATTTAGTGTCTGAATGCCTGATGTTGTCCAAGCTTTAAAAGAATTTGGGTAGATCCATGCCGGATAAAAGGCTGGATTTCTGATAAAAGAAAGGAGAGGATTGTGTGGAGATTGTAAGTGATATTTGGTTTTTAGTTTATCCCAGAGAGATAAGAAGTGTTTAGTTATGGGATTATGAATTTTAAAGCGGTCTTTAGGATCAAGCCATAACAAGTTTGATATTAATAGAGGGTCATTTTCTGAAGCCTCTATAAATACCCATAATGGGATTTCCTGTTTTGCATGGTATTTGGACAGACTGGCCAAATGTGCTGCTCTGTAGTAGTTAGTAAAATTAGGGTATCCCAGGCCTCCTTTATTTTTGGGAAGATGTAGTGTGTGTATAGGTATACATGGTTTAGAAGAGCCCCATATAAACGAAGTTGCTCTTTTTTGTACTATTCTCAAAAAATAGGAAGGAATTGGAATAGGGAGGACTCTGAATAGATAAAGCAATTTGGGTAGAATAGTCATTTTGATTGCATTAATCTTCCCTATCCAGGATAAAGGAAGTTGCGACCATTGTTTTATTAGATTTGTGATCTGTCTTAATACAGGAGGATAATTGGTTGAGAATAAGTCAGAATGAGATGCTGTTAAATGAATTCCAAGATATGGGATTGATTTTTCTGCCCATGTGAATGGGAGTGCAGACCTAGCCGGGATCAATTCCATGTTTGTGAGCGAAATATTAAGCACTAGGCATTTCTTAGGATTAATCATAAGGCCGGATAGGGCTGCAAATCCATCAAGAGCTGGTATTAAGTTAGGACCAGAGACCTGTGGTGATGATAGAAAAAGTAATATATCGTCTGCAAATATACATAATTTGTGTGTAATACCTCCTACTTCAATGCCAGTTATAGTTTGGTTTGTTCTGATGTATTGGGCCATGGGTTCGAGTATAAGGGCAAATAATAAGGGAGATAATGGGCAACCCTGTCGGGTACCTCTTTCGATATTAAAGGCTTCAGATTTGTATCCAGCATATTTTATATAGGCTTTGGGTTTATTATATAATGCTTTGATCCATGTTAAAAAGTGGGGTCCAAAACCCAATTTTTGTAATGAATATTGCATATATTGCCAGGATACTGTGTCAAATGCCCTCTTAATATCGAGAGATAGAAAACATAAAGGGATTTTCCGTTTTTTAGCAATATGTGCCAATAACACTGCCCTGCGTATATTATCGCCTGCCTGTCTATTAGGCATGAAGCCTACTTGATCTCTATGTATTAATTTTCCTATAATGCTATTGAGGCGTTTTGCTATTATTTTTGCTAATCATTTAATATCAAGGTTTAACAGAGAGGCCGATAATTCACACAGGAAGTATCATCAGAAAGGGGTTTTGGGATCATACAAACAATTGCCATTAATGTTTCTTGCCGAAAAGAATGTCCTTCTAGAAGTTTGTTAAAAGTTTCAGTGAGAATGGGAGAGAGTATTTCTGAGAATGTTTTATAGTATAAAGCCGAGTAGCCGTCTGGGCCTGGTCTTTTGTTAAGTTTTAGGTCTTTTATGGCATTAGCAACTTCATCTATAGTTATAGGCTCATCCAAACTGCTTTTTTGATTCTGAGACAACTCAGGTAAGGTTATTTTTGAGAAGAAGGATTCAGCCTCTGTAGGATTAAATTCATTGTTTGTCTTGTATAGAGTTGCGAGGTGTGAGTGAAATTTATGGACTATTTTAACTGGATTACAAGTATAAACATTTTTTGATAATTTCAAACGTATTGGTTTGAAAGATTTGTTAGTTGAATTTAATGCCTGAGCCAAATATGTACCTGGTTTGTTTGTATTCATGTAGAAATTGTGTTTGGAGCGTTTGAGGGATTTATCAACTGACTCAGTGAGAAATAGATCGTATTCCAATCTAGATTTTTCCAGATGAGATTTTGTACTCTGAGATGGATTATCTTGGAATGATATGTAGGCTGCATTAAAATTGAGTTCTAGTTTTTTTGCTAGATTTTTGCGTTCCCGTTTAAATAGTGCCATTTGTCTTTGTATTGTACCACGCAAGACAGGCTTATGAGCTTCCCACAGTGTTATTGGGGAAATGTCTGTTGTATTATTAATTGTTATGTATTCCTTTAAAGCTTGTTCAATGGCCATCTGATGTAGTGGGTGTTTGAGCATTATGTCCGGTAAGTACCACGTTGGGTCATGCGCTTTTGGTATGGCTGAGGCTATAGTAGTGTATACTGCATTATGATCAGACCACGGAATCGGAATTATATCTGATGCAATAATTTCTGGTATCATTCCTATTGTTAGAAAAATATGATCTATTCTGGTGAAGGTTTGATGAGGGTGCGAGAAATAAGTGAATTTCTTTTTCATTGGGTTACTTTCTCTCCACGAATCTACCAGATTGTATTTGGAAAGAAGTTGAGGAAAAGGTAATCTAGAGGTTATTTTGGATGGTGTAAAAGGTGATTTATCTAGAAATGGGAGGAGGACCTGGTTCGAATCCCCGTACATTATCACTGTTCCTATTTTGTGTGTATTAATCACTTGTAATATATGTGAGAGGAATGGTGTAGGTTGTTTGTTAGGAGCGTAGTAGGAAATCACCGTGATTGCTGTATCCATTATATAACCCATGAGTATCAGGTATCTACCTTCTGGGTCTTTAATTTCTGATGATAAGGTGAATGGTGTGGATCGGTGAAATGCAATTAGAGTACCCCTTTGTTTGGTACAGGCAGAAGTCGTGTAAATTTGTTGATAAAAAGGAGAAATATATTTTGGAGTAGAATCTTTGGTGAAGTGTGTTTCTTGGAGGCATACTATGTGAGCCTTCTTGTTATGGAAAGTACGGAAGGCTTTGGTCCTTTTTTGAGGGACATTTATTCCCTGAACATTCAGGGAAAGTATATTCAGTGGTGCCATGGCAACAGATCAAATAGTTTTGACTTACTTTTTGTTATGCAGAGCTGACTGCGCAGATCAACCTGTGTGGACTGAAGAGATGAAAAGATAGAAAAGAAACCAGTGAATTCTGGAGTAAAGAGTAAACAAAAAATATATGAGATTAGATGATACATTGTATAAATTATTTTTTGCAAGTAATCACAATTTACCCGTGAAAGAGAATAAATATCTCTCTCAGGGGAATAAGTGCCTTCGTCACACTCCCACATAATATGGTTGGGAGAATGAGGAGGGCTAATGGGGGTACACGGATCTTCCGCTTACAGGAGAGAAGTGCTATGTCAAAAGACATCAAAATGATGATTCATTAATTGGAGTGCAGAATATAGTTTTTGTTGAAATTATTTATTCCAGGGTGGTTGTATATGGTTAGTCTTGCCCTAGGCTAAATAATTCAGTTAGGAAGGTACTGTTAATAACTTTGGTATTGATGAAGATAGTTTGAATTATTTTGGGATTTTAACCCTTTTAGAGTAAACAATTACATATTTTATTCATATGTAACTGTTTAGATATGTTAACTCATAAAATTGAGGTTGTATTGCTTCAGATTAGAATAAACAAAAACATAGTTCTAGGAACTAGTTAGGTAATAATATATTTGTTTTAAGAAAAGAAAGAAAAAGCTTCCATTACTTCTGGATTATTAAACATATTTGTCCTAAAAAGTAATACATCTATTGTTATTACCTGATAATATATAACTGAACAAGAATTTCCTTATTTCACTTATATATTCTAAGGCTATATGAATCAGAAGTAATAAGAAATATAACTGGAATGTAACATGATCCCACACAGTGTGTGACTATCAGAATGCAGTTACATTCAGTTATAAATACAGGTTTTTTATAGAGAACCATCTCTTAGTATAATAAATGAAGAGATATCAGGAATTAGGATGTCAGTCCATTGAATCTTCTTGGTCCATGGATGATGTGGCATAACGGCCTCTTTTGTGAGAATGATGATTCCCATTTTGTTCTGAAATTTTCTGGGTGCTGCCTGAAGGTGAAGATGATGCCATTCTTCTGCGTGTGGGAGAGTTGCTGCTTGTGGGTTCTGTCAGATTTAATTTTAAAAGGGTTTGTTGTAGTTCATCTGCTGATCTGCTTCTGTAAATTGTACCTTGGTAGTTAAATCTGACTGAAAAGGGGAAGCCCCATTGATACATAATGTTGTGGCGTTGCAGTTCCATTAGTTGGGGTTTCATGGATCGTCTTTTAGTAATAGTAAGTTGGGATAGGTCAGCAAAAATTTGATAATTGTGTCCTTGAAAAATAAGTTCCTTTTTTTCTCTTGCAGCAATTAGTATTTGTTCTTTCGTTCTGTAATAATGAAATTTTGTGATTATATCACGTGGGGGTCCATCTTTCTTTTTAGCTGTGAGGGCTCTGTGTACTCTGTCCAGTTCTAAACACTCAATAGGGATATCTGGCTTTAGTTCTTGTAATAGAGCAGTAATAGTAGATTGCAGGTCTGTCACAGTTTCAGGTATTCCCCTTATGCGCAAGTTTGAACGTCTGGCTCTATTTTCGTAATCTTCAAGCTTAGTTTGAAGTATTAAATTCTCTTCTTTTAATTGTTCCAATTCTGTTATATTTTCTTGGGTTGTAATTTCAATTTCATCCATTTTTATTTCTAAGGCTGCGGTGCGGTTTCCCAGCTCTCTTATTTCTTTGGTTAGGCTTTTTGTTATTTGGTCTGAGGTTTGTTTTAAAGCCTTATGAAGCATCTTTTCAAATTGTAATAATATTACTGGGGATACTGAGGAGGCTTGTGGAGAAGTTTGTGAGAGGATTTGTTCTGTATCTGACTCAAATGGAGAGTCTTGCTGTGACATTTTCTGTCTGTGAGAGCGCCCTGATGCTGTATCTTGTGAGGTGACTGGAGCTGCTTTAGTTGCAGTGAGTGCCTGTGAGCTCTTTGTGAGGTGATTTTTATTTCTGCCACGGCTTCCTCCCAGTACCATATTTCCTGCCCAAACTTTCACAGTTTGTTCTCTGGGGCAAAAAGGTTCAAATGGATACCTTTTGAGCCTGCAGGCTCCGCTTTGTCCTTCTCTTCTCTCCTCAGCGGTGCGGAGCTCTAACAATGCATGTCTGCTCCGCTAGGCTCCGCCCATGCACCTCCTGTACTGTCACTTTCATTTCTCCTGATTTATAATCACGGAGCTCTTACCTGTTCTGCTGGTAATTTGAATTTCCCGCTCACACAGCAGTGTCAGGGAAATTCCCCGCGTATTGCAGCCAATAGGAGTACAGAAGGAAACGATGAGACATAAAGAAGTTACATCTGCGGGCGGTTTATTCAGCAACACAATGTAAGGAATGAAGGTCTAAGGTTTAACAAGGGGACCTCCAGATCCCGGTCCCCTTAAAAAAATAAAAATGTCCCGCGATGTCTATTCATCCTCTATCACGCCGCCCGACAAAACGAAAAAGCTGTTGCTTTTTGTTTTTTTTTACGGTCCGTCGGGTGGCGTGATAGAAGATGAATGGACATTGCGGGACATTTTTATTTTTTTAAGGGGGCCGGGACCTGGGGGTCCCCTTGTTAAAGGGGGCCTCCAGATTCCGATAAGCCCCCCGCCCGCAGACCCCCACAACCACCAGGCAAGGGTTGTGGGGATGAGGCCTTGTCCCCATCAACACGGGGACAAGGTGCTTTGGGGGGCTACCCCAAAGCACCATCCCCATGTTGAGGGCATGTGGCCTGGTACGGTTCAAGAGGGGGGCTCTCTCTTGTCCCCCCCTCTTTTCCTGCAGCCTGCCAGGTTGTGTGCTCGGATAAGGGTCTGCTATGGATTTTGGGGGGACCCCTACACCATTTTTTAAAAAAGAGTTGGTGCAGAGTTTTCCTTAATATCCATACCAGACCTGAAGGGCCTTGAATGGATTTTGGGGGGCCCCCCACACAATTTTTTTTAAAATTTTGATTCGGGGTTCCCCTTAATATTCATTGCAGACCCAAAGGGCCTGGTAATAGACTGGGGGGGAACCCATGCCGTTTTTTTCAATGATTTTTTATGTATATTGCCGAGACCCGACAATTCATTACAGCTGTGATCAGTTTTAAAATACTTTTTTTCCTTTAGAAATTTCATTTTGCTGTCAGACTGTTCTAAACACGGGAAACATGCGCTACTTTACAGACATACTATAGACACCCCCCAGGTACGTTATTTAAAGGAATATTTCATTTTTATTGTTTCACTTTAATCATTATTAAAATCACTGCTCCCGAAAAAACGTCTATTTTTAAAACTTCCTTTTGCATTGATCCATGTCCCCTGGGGCAGGACCCAGGTCCCCAAACACTTTTTATGACAATAACTTGCATATTAGCCTTTAAAATTAGCACTTTTGATTTTTTTATGTTAGTGTCCAATAGACTTTAACGGGGTTCTGCGGCTTTCGAATTTGCCGCAAACACCGCATATTCTTCGCTATTCGGCAAACAGGCGAACACCCAATGTTCGACTCGAACATCGGGCTCATCCCTATTAGTGTCACTGGTCCCCAAAAAAGTGTCAAAAATGTCAGTTATGTGTCCAATTCGTCCACAACTGCAATGTCGCAGTCCCGCTAAAAATCGCTGATTGCCGCCATTGCGAGTAAAAAAAATTTAAAAATATCCTATCATTTGTAGACACTATAACTGTAAATTGATGAAGAAATTTGATTTTTTTTTTTTAATTGGATATGTTTTATAGCAGAAAGTAAAAAATATTGTTTTTTTTTTTTTTTCAAAATTGTCGCTCTTTTTTTGTTTATAGAACGACAATAAAAACTGCAGAGGTGATCAAATACCACCAAAAGAAAGCTCTATATGTGGGGGAAAAAAGACAACAATTTTATCTGGGTGCAGCATGGCAGGACTGCGCAATTGTCAGTTAAAGTAACGCAGTGCCGTATCGCAAAAAATGGCCTGGTCACTAAGGGGGTAAATCTTCCAGGGCTGAAGTGCTTAAAGAGGAGCTCCAGGCTCCTTAGGAAAAAAAAATTGAAGTCAACAGCTACAAATACTGTAGCTGCTGACTCTTAATATTAGGACACTTACCTGTCCAGGAATCCAGCATTGTCCACACCCCAGCCGATTTTTCAATCAGCTATCGGGTGCTATCACCGCCATCTCTACAAAGGGAAACTGGCAGCGCAGCCTTGCGGCTTCACAGCCGGTTCCCTACTGCGAATGCGCGAAGTGCGCTGTGTTCTTTGAATGGGGGTGGCTGCGGGGGAAGGAGGGGGGGGGCGGAACTTCTGTCTGAGTTCACCGCGGCAAATTTAGCTGGAAGTGGGAGGGGGTACCTGTCAAAACCAGGCCCCCCCCCCCGAAAAGGTGCCAAATGTGGCAGCGCATGGGGGAGCGGAGGCAGACAAGCGGAGTTTCCTCTTTTGGGTTGAGCTCCGCTTTAAAAACAGACCAAGTTTGAGGGTCTCCCCCTTAGACTGGGGCTACCAGAAGATGGTAACCTATTGAAGATTTCCCCTCTATTCTTGTTCTGGTGACACATTTTATATTCCCATCACTTTCTGTCTCAGAGATATCAGTGACCACAACAACTAAAGAAGATGAATCTCCCCAGTGGGGACACAAACATCAGTAAAAACCTGACAGGGGTTTCAGCCCTCCTATACTCCAAAACAACAGCAAAAGTTTTGGCTTACACTTTAACCACTTGCCGACCAGTGCACGATGATATACGTCGGCACAATGGCACGGCTGCGATAATGGGCATACAGGTACGTCCCCTTTAAGAAGCGGCATTGTGGGCGCACGCCCGCCGCGTGCTCCGTGACCATGCCCGCAGGACCCACGGACTTGATGTCTGCCGGGGTCCCACGATCGTGTCACGGAGCCGCAGAACAGCCGCAGAAATGCCTTGTTTACATAGGAGATGCCTATGTAAACAAGGCATTTCTCTGTTCTAGCAACATGACAGAGATCTACTGCTCCCTGTCATCCAGTGATCTCTGTCATGTTCTAGTGAGCCCATCCCCCTTACACTTAGAACACAGTGAGGGAACACAGTTAACCCCTTGATCGCCCCCTAGTGGTTAACCCCTTCCCTGCCAGTGTCATTTATACAGTAATCAATGCATTTTTATAGCACTGATCGCTGTATAAATGACAATGGTCCCTAAATAGTGTCAAAAGTGTCTGTTGTGTCCGCCATAATGTCGCAGTCATGCTAAAAATCGCAGATCGTCGCCATTACTAATAAAAAAAATTCATAATAAAAATGCCATAAATCTATCCCCTATTTTGTAGGTGCTATAACTTTTGTGCAAACCAATCAATATACGCTTATTGGGATCGATCATTTTTTACCAAAAGTATGTAGAAGAATACATATCGGCCTAAACTGAGGAAAGACATTTTTTTTAATATATTTTCGGGGGGATATTTATTATAGCAAAAAGTAAAAAATATTGCTTTTTTTTCAAAATTGTTGCTCTTTTTTTGTTTATAGCGCAAAAAAATAAAAACCGCAGAGATGATCAAATACCACCAAAAGAAAGCTCTATTTGTGGGGAAAAAAGGGCGTCAATTTTGTTTGGGTGCAACGTCGCATGACTGCGCAATTGCCAGTTAAAACAACGCAGTGCCGAATCGCAAAAAGTGCTCTGGTCAGGAAGGGGGTAAAATCTTCCGGGGCTGAAGTGGTTAAATATACTTTACATTGTAGATATGAAAGCAGATTGTGTACTCACCTTCCTCTGAGAGTGGACACGGCTTCTGTACTGTCACTTTCATTTCTCCTGATTTATAATCACAGAGCTCTTACCTGTTCTGCTGATAGTTTGAATTTCCCGCTCACCCAGCAGTGTCAGGGAAATTCCCCGCGTATTGCAGCCAATAGGAGTACAGAAGGAAACGATGAGACATAAAGAAGTTACATCTGCAGGCGGTTTATTCAGCAACACAATGTAAGGAATGAAGGTCTAAGGTTTAACAAGGGGACCTCCAGATCCCGGCCCCCTTAAAAAAATAAAAATGTCCCGCGATGTCTATTCATCCTCTATCACGCCGCCCGACAAATCGAAAAAGCTGTTGCGTTTTTTTTTTTGTTTTTTTTTATGGTCCGTCGGGCGGCGTGATAGAAGATGAATGGACTTTGCGGGAATATTTTTTTTTTTTAAAGGGGCTGGGATCTGGGGGTTCCCTTGTTAAAGGGGGCCTCCAGATTCCGATAAGCCCCCCGCCCGCAGACCCCCACAACCACCAGGCAAGGGTTGTGGGGATGAGGCCTTGTACCCATCAACACGGGGACAAGGTGCTTTGGGGGGCTACGCCAAAGCACCATCCCCATGTTGAGGGCATGTGGCCTGGTAAGGTTCAAGAGGGGGGGGCTCTCTTGTCCCCCCCTCTTTTCCTGCGGCCTGCCAGGTTGCGTGCTCAGATAAGGGTCTGCTATGGATTTTGGGGGGACCCCTACACCATTTTTTAAAAAAGAGTTGGTGCAGAGTTTTCCTTAATATCCATACCAGACCTGAAGGGCCTGGTATGGATTTTGGGGGGCCCCCACGCAATTTTTTAAAAAATTTTAATTCGGGGTTCCCCTTAATATTCATTGCAGACCCAAAGGGCCTGGTAATGGACTGGGGGGAACCCATGCCGTTTTTTTCAATGATTTTATATCTATATTGCTGAGACCCGACAATTCATTACAACTGCGATCAGTTTTAAAATACTTTTTTTTCCTTTAGAAATGTCATTTTGCTGTCAGACTGTTCTAAATACGGGAAACATGCGCTACTTTACAGACATACTATAGACACCCCCCAGGTACGAAATTTAAAGGAATATTACACTTTTATTGTTTCACTTTAAGCATTATTAAAATCACTGCTCCTGAAAAAACTTCTGTTTTTAAAACTTTTTTTTGTATTGATCCATGTCCCCTGGGGCAGGACCCGGCTCCCCAAACACTTTTTATGACAATAACTTGCATATAAGCCTTTAAAATTAGCACTTTTGATTTTTTGATGTTAGTGTCCCATAGACTTTAACGGGGTTCTGCGGCTTTCGAATTTGCCGCGAACATCCCATATTGTTCGCCATTCGGCGAACAGGCGAACACCCGATGTTCGACTCGAGCATCGGGCTCATCCCTGTTAGTATCACTGGTCCCCAAAAAAGTGTCAAAAATGTCAGTTAGGGGTCCGATTTGTCCGCAACTGCAATGTTCAGTCCCGCTAAAAATCGCTGATTGCCACCATTGCGAGTAAAGAAAAAGTAAAATTCCATAAAATTATCCCATCATTTGTAGACACTATAACTGTAAATTGATCAAGAAATGTGATTTTTATTTTTTTTATTTTTTTTCTATGTTTTATAGCAGAAAGTAAAAAATGTTTTTTTTTTTCAAAATTGTCGCTCTTTTTTTGTTTATAGAACGACAATAAAAACCGCAGAGGTGATTAAATACCACCGAAAGAAAGCTCTATATGTGGGGGGAAAAAGACATCAATTTTATCTGGGTACAGCATGGCAGGATTGTGCAATTAAAGATATATAAGTGTGGCGCTAGACTGATTATGTTGGTAAATACCAACTGATATCTAGATAAAGTATGTGTAGTGGGCGGGTGCAGTCTCATGACTCTCTCCGGGTGGGGTGGCGGCTGGCTGGACTGACTTTGCTGGAACCTTCGGAGGGGGGGAAGAGAGAGAGTGCAGCCTGGACTGGGGACAGTTCCTGTAAGGGTCGTGATATCCCGGGTTTTAGCCGTAGAAGGATCCCCAAGATTCCATCCCGGTTGCCAGTTTAACACACAAGCTTGTTTGACTCATAGAACGTATGTTCTCTTGAGTTCAAACCATCTGGTAAGCTCATATCTGCTTTGGTGGGGGTCTCATTGCACTGACGTTTTCTATATCCATCGCACTCTGATACCATTGTGGTGAACTGGATTCTCTCTCTTTTCACTATATATTGTGGACTGTGCGGAACTTCCACGGATTTTCATACGCAAGATTTATTATTTAATTTTTAGATTAATAAGCACATGTCATATGTGATACACCATTGTGGTGAATCGGATTTTTTTTCTTTCACTATACACTGTGAACTTTTCAGAAATTTCATGGACTTTTTTCACACATGATTGTCTATATATAATTTTATTCAGCATATTAGGCATATGTTATATATGTTATTTTTGGTTTAGGTTATTACCTTTTTATGATTTGTATATTTAGATCGATTCACCGTTATTTCACATACTTTATCTAGATATCAGTTGGTATTTACCAACATAATCAGTCTAGCGCTACCCTTATATATATTTATGATTTGAACAAATTATCTGTTTGTTGTGTGAGCAGCTCCACTAGTTTAGGCAGCGCGGGGTACACTCCTCCTTTTTTTACCAATTAGGACTGCGCAATTGTCAGTTAAAGTAACGCAGTGCCGTATCGCAAAAAATGGCCTGGTCACTAAGGGGGTAAATCTTCCAGGGCTGAAGTGAAGAGGAGCTCCAGGCTCCTTAGGAAAAAAAAATTGAAGTCAACAGCTACAAATACTGTAGCTGCTGACTCTTAATATTAGGACACTTACCTGTCCAGGAATCCAGCATTGTCCACACCCCAGATGATTTTTCAATCAGCTATCGGGTGCTATCACCGCCATCTCTACAAAGGGAAACTGGCAGCACAGCCTTGCGGCTTCACAGCCGGTTCCCTACTGCGAACGCGCGAAGAGCGCTGTGTTCTGTGAATGGGGGTGGCTGCGGGGGAAGGAGGGGGGCGGAACTTCTGTTTGAGTTCACTGCGGCAAATTTAGCTGGAAGTGGGAGGGGGTACCTGTCAAAACCAGGTCCCCCCCCCCAAAAAGGTGCCAAATGTGGCAGCGGATGGGGGAGGGGAGGCAGACAAGCGGAGTTTCCCCTTTTGGGTTGAGCTCCGCTTTAAAAACAGACCAAGTTTGAGGGTCTCCCCCTTAGACTGGGGCTACCAGAAGATGGTAACCTATTGAAGATTTCCCCTCTATTCTTGTTCTGGTGACACATTTTATATTCCCATCACTTTCTGTCTCAGAGATATCAGTGACCACAACAACTAAAGAAGATGAATCTCCCCAGTGGGGACACAAACATCAGTAAAAACCTGACAGGGGTTTCAGCCCTCCTATACTCCAAAACAACAGCAAAAGTTTTGGCTTACACTTTAACCGCTTGCCGACCAGTGCACGATGATATACGTCGGCACAATGGCATGGCTGCGCCAATGGGCAAACAGGTACGTCCCCTTTAAGAAGCGGCATTGTGGGCGCGCGCCCACCACGTGCTCCGTGACCGTGCCCGCAGGACCCGCTGAATCGATGTCCGCCGGGGTCCCGCGAACGTGTCACAGGGCTGCAGAACTCATGTCATTGAGCCGCAGAACAGCCGCAGAAATGCCTTGTTTACATAGGAGATGCATATGTAAACAAGGCATTTCTCTGTTCTAGCAACATGACAGAGATCTACTGCTCCCTGTCATCTAGTGATCTCTGTTATGTTCTAGTGAGCCCATCCCCCTTACACTTAGAACACAGAGCGGGAACACAGTTAACCCCTCCCCGCCCCCTAGTGGTTAACCCCTTCTCTGCCAGTGTCACTTATACAGTAATCAATGCATTTTTATAGCACTGATCGCTGTATAAATGACAATGGTCCCTAAATAGTTTCAAAAGTGTCCGTTGTGTCCGCCATAATGTCGCAGTCATGATAAAAATCGCAGATTGTCGCCATTACTAATAAAAAAAAAAAAATCATAATAAAAATGCCATAAATCTATCCCCTATTTTGTAGACGCTATAACTTTTGTGCAAACCAATCAATATACGCTTATTGGAATTGATAATTTTTTACCAAAAGTATGTAGAAGAATACATATCGGCCTAAACTGAGGAAAGAGATTTTTTTTTAATATATTTTTTGGAGGATATTTATTATAGCAAAAAGTAAAAAATATTGCTTTTTTTTCAAAATTGTCGCTCTTTTTTTGTTTATAGCGAAAAAAATAAAAAACACAGAGGTGATCAAGTACCACCAAAAGAAAGCTCTATATGTAGGGAAAAAAGACATCAATTTTGTGTGGGTGCCACGTCGCACGACCGCACAATTGTCAGTTAAAGCGACGCAGTGCCGAATCGCAAAAAGTACTCTGGTCAGGAAGGGGGTAAAATCTTCCGGGGCTGAAGTGGTTAAATATACTTTACATTGTAGATATGAAAGCAGATTGTGTACTCACCTTCCTCTGAGAGTGGACACGGCTTCTGTACTGTCACTTTCATTTCTCCTGATTTATAATCACGGAGCTCTTACCTGTTCTGCTGATAGTTTGAATTTCCCGCTCACCCAGCAGTGTCAGGGAAATTCCCCGCGTATTGCAGCCAATAGGAGTACAGAAGGAAACGATGAGACATAAAGAAGTTACATCTGCAGGCGGTTTATTCAGCAACACAATGTAAGGAATGAAGGTCTAAGGTTTAACAAGGTGACCTCCAGATCCTGGCCCCCTTAAAAAAAAAAAAAATGTCCCGCAATGTCCATTCATCTTCTATCACGCTGCCCGACAAATCGAAAAAGCTGTTGCATTTTTTTTTTTTTACGGTCTATCGGGCAGCGTGATAGAAGATAAATTCACATTGCGGGACATTTTTATTTTTTTAAGGGGGCCGGGATCTGGGGGTCCCCTTGTTAAAGGGGGCCTCCAGATTCCGATAAGCCCCCCGCCCGCAGACCCCCACAACCACCAGGCAAGGGTTGTGGGGATGAGGCCTTGTCCCCATCAACCAGACCTGAAGGGTCTGGTATGGATTTTGGGGGCCCCCCACGCAATTTATTTTTTTAATTTTGATTTGGGGTTCCCCTTAATATTCATTGCAGACCCAAAGGGCCTGGTAATGGACTGGGGGGGAACTTATGCCGTTTTTTTCAATGATTTTTCATCTATATTGCCGAGGCCCGACAATTCATTACAGCTGCGATCAGTTTTAAAAGACAATTTTTCCTTTAGAAATGTCATTTTGTGCAGGGACTGTTCTAAACACAGGAAACATGCGCCCCTTTACAGGCATACTATAGACACCCCCCAGGTACGAAATTTAAAGGAATATTACACTTTTATTGTTTGACTTTAAGCATTATTAAAATCACTGCTCCCAAAAAAAAGGCCGTTTTTAAAACTTTTTTTGCATTGATCCATGTCCCCTGGGGCAGGACCCGGGTCCCCAAACACTTTTTATGACAATAACTTGCATATAAGCCTTTAAAATTAACACTTTTGATTTTTTGATGTCAGTGTCCCATAGACTTTAACAGGGTTCTGTGGCTTTCGAATTTGCCACGAACACTGCATATTATTCGCTATTCAGCGAACAGGCGAACACCCGATGTTCGACTCGAACATCGGGCTCATCCCTGTTAGTATCACTGGTCCCCAAAAAAGTGTCAAAAATGTCAGTTAGGTGTCCGATTTGTCCGCAACTGCAATGTCGCCATTGCGAGTAAAAAAATATTAAAAATTCCATAAAAATATCCCATCATTTGTAGACACTACAACTGTAAATTGATGAAGAAATTTGATTTTAATTTTTTTTTTATTGGCTATGTTTTATAGCAGAAAGTAAAAAATATTGTTTTTTTTTTTCTTTTTCAAAATTGTCGCTCTTTTTTTGTTTATAGAACGACAATAAAAACCACAGAGGTGATCAAATACCACCAAAAGAAAGCTCTATATGTGGGGAAAAAAAGACGTCAATTTTATCTGGGTACAGCATGGCAGGACTGCGCAATTAAAGATATATAAGTGTGGCGCTAGACTGATTATGTTGGTAAATACCAACTGATATCTAGATAAAGTATGTGTAGTGGGCGGGTGCAGTCTCATGACTCTCTCCGGGTGGGGTGGCGGCTGGCTGGACTGAATTTGCTGGAACCTCCAGAGGGGGGGAGAGAGAGAGTGCAGCCTGGACTGGGGACAGTTCCTGTAAGGGTCGTGATATCCCGGGTTTTAGCCGTAGAAGGATCCCCAAGATTCCATCCCGGTTGCCAGTTTAACACACAAGCTTGTTTGACTCATAGAACGTATGTTCTCTTGAGTTTAAACCATCTGGTAAGCTTATATCTGCTTTGGTGGGGGTCTCATTGCACTGACGTTTTCTATATCCATCGCACTCTGATACCATTGTGGTGAACTGGATTCTCTCTCTTTTCACTATATATTGTGGACTGTGCGGAACTTCCACGGATTTTCATACGCAAGATTTATTATTTAATTTTTAGATTAATAAGCACATGTCATATGTGATACACCATTGTGATGAATCAGATTTTTTTTCCTTTCACTATACACTGTGGACTTTTCAGAAATTTCATGTACTTTTTTTTACACATGATTGTCTATATATAATTTTATTCAGCATATTAGGCATATGTTATATATGTTATTTTTGGTTTAGGTTATTACCTTTATGATTTGTATATTTAGATCGATTCACCGTTATTTCACATACTTTATCTAGATATCAGTTGGTATTTACCAACATAATCAGTCTAGCGCCACACTTATATATATTTATGATTTGAACAAATTATCTGTTTGTTGTGTGAGCAGCTCCACTAGTTTAGGCAGCGCGGGGTACACTCCTCCTTTTTTTTTTTACCAATTAGGACTGCGCAATTGTCAGTTAAAGTAACGCAGTGCCGTATCGCAAAAAATGGCCTGGTCATTAAGGGGGTAAATCTTCCAGGGCTGAAGTGAAGAGGAGCTCCAGGCTCCTTAGGAAAAAAAAATTGAAGTCAACAGCTACAAATACTGTAGCTGCTGACTCTTAATATTAGGACACTTACCTGTCCAGGAATCCAGCATTGTCCACACCCCAGCCGATTTTTCAATCAGCTATCGGGTGCTATCACCGCCATCTCTACAAAGGGAAACTGGCAGCGCAGCCTTGCGGCTTCACAGCCGGTTCCCTACTGCGAACGCGTGAAGAGCGCTGTGTTCTGTGAATGGGGGTGGCTGCGGGAGAAGGGGGGGTGGAACTTCTGTTTGAGTTCACCGCGGCAAATTTAGCTGGAAGTGGGAGGGGGTACCTGTCAAAACCAGCCCCCCCCCCCCCGAAAAGGTGCCAAATGTGGCAGC
Organism: Aquarana catesbeiana; assembly: GCF_042186555.1. NCBI lineage: Eukaryota > Metazoa > Chordata > Amphibia > Anura > Ranidae > Aquarana > Aquarana catesbeiana. Next base: position 46,966,820 of record NC_133329.1, read on the forward strand.
GGATGGGGGAGGGGAGGCAGACAAGCAGAGTTTCCCCTTTTGGGTTGAGCTCCGCTTTAAAAACAGACCAAGTTTGAGGGTCTCCCCCTTAGACTGGGGCTACCAGAAGATGGTAACCTATTGAAGATTTCCCCTCTATTCTTGTTCTGGTGACACATTTTATATTCCCATCACTTTCTGTCTCAGAGATATCAGTGACCACAACAACTAAAGAAGATGAATCTCCCCAGTGGGGATACAAACATCAGTAAAAACCTGACAGGGGTTTCAGCCCTTCTATACTCCAAAACAACAACAGAAGTTTTGGCTTACACTTTAACCGCTTGCCGACCAGTGCACAATGATATACGTCGGCACAATGGCATGGCTGCGCCAATGGGCATACAGGTACGTCCCCTTTAAAAAGCGGCATTGTGTGCGCGCGCCCGCCGCTTGTTCCGTGACCGTGCCCGCAGGACCCGCGGAATCGATGTCCGCCGGGGTCCTGCGATCGTGTCACGGAGCTGCAGAACAGCCACAGAAATGCCTTGTTTACATAGGAGATGCATATGTAAACAAGGCATTTCTCTGTTCTAGCAACATGACAGAGATCTACTGCTCCCTGTCATCCAGTGATCTCTGTCATGTTCTAGTGAACCCATCCCCCTTACACTTAGAACACAGAGAGGGAACACAGTTAACCCCTCCCCGCCCCCTAGTGGTTAACCCCTTCTCTGCCAGTGTCATTTATACAGTAATCAGTGCATTTTTTTAGCACTGATCACTGTATAAATGACAGTGGTCCCTAAATAGTGTCAAAAGTGTCCGTTGTGTCCGCCATAATGTCACAGTCATGATAAAAATCGCAGATCGTCGCCATTACTAATAAAAAAAAATCATAATAAAAATGCCATAAATCTATCCCCTATTTTGTAGACGCTATAACTTTTGTGCAAACCAATCAATATACGCTTATTGCGATTGATAATTTTTTACCAAAAGTATGTAGAAGAATACATATCGGCCTAAACTGAGGAAAGAGATTTTTTTAAATATATTTTTTGGGGGATATTTATTATAGCAAAAAGTAAAAAATATTGCTTTTTTTTCAAAATTGTCGCTCTTTTTTTGTTTATAGCGCAAAAAATAAAAAAACACAGAGGTGATCAAATACCACCAAAAGAAAGCTCTATATGTGGGGGAAAAAAACATCAATTTTGTTTGTGTGTCACGTCGCACGACCGCGCAATTGTCAATTAAAGCGACGCAGTGCCGAATCGCAAAAAGTACTCTGGTCAGGAAGGGGGTAAATTCTTCCAGGGCTGAAGTGGTTAAATATACTTTACATTGTAGATATGAAAGCAGATTGTGTACTCACCTTCCCCTGAGAGTGGACACGGCTTCTGTACTGTCACTTTTATTTCTCCTGATTTATAATTACGGAGCTCTTACCTGTTCTGCTGATAGTTTGAATTTCCCGCTCACCCAGCAGTGTCAGGGAAATTCCCCGCGTATTGCAGCCAATAGGAGTACAGAAGGAAACGATGAGACATAAAGAAGTTACATCTGCAGGTGGTTTATTCAGCAACACAATGTAAGGAATGAAGGTCTAAGGTTTAACAAGGGGACCTCCAGATCCCGGCCCCCTTAAAAAAATAAAAATGTCCCGCAATGTCCATTCATCTTCGACAAATCGAAAAAGCTGTTGCATTTTTTTTTTTTTACGGTCCGTCGGGCGGCGTGATAGAAGATGAATGGACATTGCGGGACATTTTTATTTTTTTTAAGGGGGCCGGGATCTGGGGGTTCCCTTGTTAAAGGGGGCCTCCAGATTCCGATAAGCCCCCCGCCCGCAGACCCCCACAACTACCAGGCAAGGGTTTTGGGGATGAGGCCTTGTCCCCATCAACACGGGGACAAGGTGTTTTGCGGGGCTACCCCAAAGCACCATCCCCATGTTGAGGGCATGCGGCCTGGTACGGTTCAAGAGGGGGGGCGCTCTCTTGCCCCCCCCCTCTTTTCCTGCGGCCTGCCAGGTTGCATGCTCGGATAAGGGTCTGGTATGGATTTTGGGGGGACCCCTACACCATTTTTTAAAAAAGAGTTGGTGCAGAGTTTTCCTAAATATCCATACCAGACCTGAGGGGCCTGGTATGAATTTTGGGGGGCCCCCACGCAATTCTTTTTTAAATTTTGATTCGGGGTTCCCCTTAATATTTATTGCAGACCCAAAGGGCCTGGTAATGGACTGGGGGGAACCCATGTCGTTTTTTTCAATTATTTTTTATCTATATTGCTGAGACCCGACAATTCATTACAGCTGCGATCAGTTTTAAAATACTTTTTTTCCTTTAGAAATGTCATTTTGCTGTCAGACTGTTCTAAACACGGGAAACATGCGCTACTTTACAGACATACTATAGAAACCCCCCAGGTACGATATTTAAAGGAATATTACACTTTTATTGTTTCACTTTAAGCATTATTAAAATCACTGCTCCCGAAAAAACGTCTGTTTTTAAAACTTTTTTTTGCATTGATACATGTCCCTGGGGCAGGACCCGGGTCCCCAAACACTTTTTATGGCAATAACTTGCATATAAGCCTTTAAAATGAACACTTTTGATTTTTTTATGTTAGTGTCCCATAGACTTTAACGGGGTTCTGCGGCTTTCGAATTTGCCGCAAACACCGCATATTCTTCGCTATTCGGCGAACAGACAAACACCCGATGTTCGACGCAAACATCAGGCTCATCCCTGTTAGTATCACTCTTCCCCAAAAAAAAGTGTCAAAAATGTCAATTAGGTGTCCGATTTGTCCGCAACTGCAATGTCGCAGTCCCGCTAAAAATCGTCGATTGCCGCCTTTACGAGTAAAAAAAAATTAAAAATTCCATAAAAATATCCTATCATTTGTAGACACTATAACTGTAAATTGATGAAAAAATTTGATATATATTTTTTTTTTTTATTGGATATGTTTTATAGCAGAAAGTAAAAAATATTGTTTTTTTTTTTTTTTCAAAATTGTCGCTATTTTTTTGTTTATAGAACGACAATAAAAAACGCAGAAGTGATCAAATACCACCAAAAGAAAGCTCTATTTGTGGGGAAAAAAAGACATCAATATTATTATTTATCTGGGTACAGCATGGCAGGACTGCGCAGTTGTCAGTTAAAGTAACGCAGTGCCGTATCGCAAAAAATGGCCTGGTCACTAAGGGGGTAAATCTTCCAGGGCTGAAGTGCTTAAAGAGGAGCTCCAGGCTCCTTAGGAAAAAAAATTGAAGTCAACAGCTACAAATACTGTAGCTGCTGACTCTTAATATTAGGACACTTACCTGTCCAGGAATCCAGCATTGTCCACACCCCAGCCGATTTTTCAATCAGCTATCGGGTGCTATCACCGCCATCTCTACAAAGGGAAACTGGCAGCGCAGCCTTGCGGCTTCACAGCCGGTTCCCTACTGCGAATGCGCTAAGTACGCTGTGTTCTGTGAATGGGGGTGGCTGCGGAGGAAGGAGGGGGGGCGGAACTTCTGTCTGAGTTCACCGCGGCAAAATTAGCTGGAAGTGGGAGGGGGTACCTGTCAAAACCAGGCCCCCTCCCCGAAAAGGTGCAAAATGTGGCAGCGGATGGGGGAGGGGAGGCAGACAGGCAGAGTTTCCCCTTTTGGGTTGAGCTCCGCTTTAAAAACAGACCAAGTTTGAAGGTCTCCCCCTTAGACTGGGGCTACCAGAACATGGTAACCTATTGAAGATTTCCCCTCTATTCTTGTTCTGGTGACACATTTTATATTCCCATCACTTTCTGTCTCAGAGATATCAGTGACCACAACAACTAAAGAAGATGAATCTCCCCAGTGGGGACACAAACATCAGTAAAAACCTGACAGGGGTTTCAGCCCTCCTATACTCCAAAACAACAACAAAAGTTTTGGCTTACACTTTAACCACTTGCCGACCAGTGCACAATGATATACGTCGGCACAATGGCACGGCTGCACAAATGGACATACAGGTACATCCCCTTTAAGAAGCGGTATTGTGGGCGCGCGCCCGCCGCGTGCTCTGTGACCGTGTCTGCAGGACCCGCGGACTTGATGTCTGCCAAGGGTCCCGTGATTGTGTCACAGAGCCGCAGAACAGCCGCAGAAATGCCTTGTTTACATAGGAGATGCATATGTAAACAAGGCATTTCTCTGTTCTAGCAACATGACAGAGATCTACTGCTCCCTGTCATCCAGTGATCTGTCATGTTCTAGTGAGCCCATCCCCCTTACACTTAGAACACAGAGAGGGAACACAGTTAACCCCTTGATCGCCCCCTAATGTTAACCCCTTCCCTGCCAGTGTCATTTATACAGTAATCAATGCATTTTTATAGCACTGATCGCTGTATAAATGTCAATGGTCCCTAAATAGTGTCAAAAGTGTCCGTTGTGTCCGCCATAATGTCACAGTCATGATAAAAATCACAGATCGTCGCCATTACTAATAAAAGAAATTCATAATAAAAATGCCATAAATCTATCCCCTATTTTGTAGACGCTATAACTTTTGTGCAAACCAATCAATATACGCTTATTGCGATTGATAATTTTTTACCAAAAGTATGTAGAAGAATACATATCGGCCTAAACTGAGGAAAGACATTTTTTTAATATATTTTTTGGGGGATATTTATTATAGCAAAAAGCAAAAAATAAAAACCGCAGAGGTGATCAAATACCACCAAAAGAAAGCTCTGTTTGTGGGAAAAAAAGGCCGTCAATTTTGTTCGGGTGCCACGTCGCACGACCGCGCAATTGTCAGTTAAAGTGACGCAGTGCCAAATCGCAAAAAGTACTCTGGTCAGGAAGGGGGTAAATTATTCCAGGGCTGAAGTGGTTAAATATACTTTACATTGTAGATATGACAGCAGATTGTGTACTCACCTTCCTCTGAGAGTGGACACGGCTTCTGTACTGTCACTTTCATTTCTCCTGATTTATAATCACGGAGCTCTTACCTGTTCTGCAGGAGTTTGAATTTCCCGCTCACCCAGCAGTGTCTCGGAAATTCCCCGCGTATTGCAGCCAATAGGAGTACAGATGAGACATAAAGAAGTTACATCTGCAGGCGGTTTATTCAGCAACACAATGTAAGGAATGAAGGTCTAAAAGTGAGCACACCCATCCCATAATATACCAGTCTGGCTTCAGTAAAGTGTATAACTGTATGGGTTACTGTTAATAATAATAAAGGAGAAGAAAAAAAATCTGCTTCCCACCCTGCAAAGGGTTAAACGCTTGTTATTTCTAACCCTAGAGTCAATAAGGGGTCCTTTTGAGGTTGCTGGGAGTTCCTAGAGCAATGAGCAATGGTGGGTCAATCTCCCACCTACACTGACTACCAATGCAAGGGGCAACTTTTCCAGTAGCCACCAACACTGACCTCCTCTCTAACCTGCACACATCCACCGTATGCAATGAAGGATTAATGGCACATTGCACAATATGATGCACACAGACCGGGGAGAGGAGGGCAGCATAAAAGCCAGGGGGGGGGGGAATAGGGAGGGTAAGTAATGATGTCTGGACTGTGCCAGTATTTCTCGGTCAGTCTTCCTTGGGACCCATTTTTTGAGGTTGCTAGGGGTTCCTTTACCAATGAGCAATGGTGGATCAATGGTCAATCTCGAACCTACACAGGGTACCAAAGAAAGCAAGCTAATTCTAATCCCCTCTAATCTGTACACATCCACCATATACAATGTATGAATAATAGTCCTGCTTTGCATATTATGATGCCCACAGACCAGGAGAGGAGAGCAGCACCAAAGCCAGGAGGGGGGGTTAGAGGAATAGGGTAAGTAACAATGTCTGGTCCTATACCAGTGCTCCTCAGCCAGGCTTCCTTGGCACCCTAGGGTTCCTTTTGAGGTTGCTAAGTGTTCCTTTAACAATGAGCAATGGTGGGTCAAGGGTCAATCTCCCACCTACACTGACTACTGAAGTAAGGAAGCAATTTTCCAGGGGTCACCAATATAAGGTCTTACTTTTACACTTCATAAAATGCAGTACAGCGCATAAAAAATTAATAAATCACTTGAAGCAATAATTTTTCATAAAATGTCCAAAGAAGAATTTCTGATAGTAATCCAATGGTGCGAGTGACATGCACACAAGATGAGTGACTGTAGTGAGATAAACCTCCACCAACGGTAACACTAGCCGCTCACCTCAGCAGGTGGACCCCTGAGTGAATCAGTCAGGTCAATAACAGCCTTTCCCACAAAAGGGAAATAAACAGGAGCAGGTACACTTGTGGCCGGTCAGCTTTCAATCTTAGTAGAGCTCGCAGGGATCACATGTAATAAAATGAAGAACATCTGGTGCTCTCTGTATTTTGCATAAAATTTTAATGTATAAAAAGTAGAAAACTTACAAACGAAGCACTGTTCCCCAGTGCGAAGGATAAAAGCCTAGTAGGATAATCCACGGAGATCAGCGAGCGAGCCGCGGGTGACGTCACGATCCAAGTCACGTGATATTTTTCGTGCGCGTTACGTCCCTTGTAATGGGCGGGACTTCTTCAGCGGCGACGGCATGACGTGGTACACCCACTATAAATATAGCTCAGCTGATCGAGACAGCCAATAGGCTGTAATGTGTGTATAATACCATGGTAACCGGAGAACGGAAACGAAGGCAACAGTCCTTATATCAGAACAACAAAGGGGTCAATTATAGCGGTGATGCATAACCGAAACTAAGCCCATATTCGCTTTATAAATGTAATGTTACTTTATGTAACTAATATAAATATGACCACCATGCCTATATGATGTCTAATTAGTGGAACAACCCGCTGTGCTCGCTCGGTTCTGTGGATCATCCTAATACATCGCATAGTAGTACTGAATCAAAATTCATAATTTTATTCAAAACATAAAACTCATGTAAATTAACGGTCAGAAATAAAACAGTTAACGTCAAACTCGACGTTCAAGCCTCTAGGTAAAAGAACCTTGGTTTCGTGAATCCAATGGGATTCCCTGCGACCAAGCTGGCGAAGGAAATTTCCTCCCCTCCAATGTCTATTGACCTTTTCGATACCCCAGAATTTTAATCCTCTGGGATTTTGACCATGTACTAGTTTGAAATGCTTGGAAACATTATGAGTTTTTAATTCTTTTTTAATGTTATTGATATGTTCACCTAGACGTACATGGAGGGGCCTGGAAGTCCTTCCGATGTATTGGAGGCCACATCCACACTCCAACATGTAGACGACCCCAACTGTCGTGCAGGTGATCAATTGGTCAATTTTATATTCCTTGCCAGTAGAGGTGGCAATAAACTGTTTTCGTTTTTTATTATTGCATTTGGAATGCCTGCAGGCTGTGCAACGTCCACAGGCGTAGAAACCTGAGAAGAAGGAGAACAATCTATTGTCTGTTTGTGTAGGGGGATCTACCACTCCAGGTGCTAGACGGTCCCTTAAGGACGGGGCTTTTTTGTAGATGAAAGACGGACGTGATGGCAACAGGGGACCCAGCACACGATCTTGTTTCAGGATTGACCAGTTTTTCGCGACCAGCTTCTCAAATTGTTTGTATTGAACATTATAATTGAGTATCATTTTAAAGTTGGGGGTGTTAATACTGGTATCCCTGACTCTATTGGAAACCAACTCAGACCTGTCCATAGCTAAAACTTTTTCCATATCATTCTTTAAGACTAGTTTATCATAACCCTTTTCATGGAATTTAGAAGTAAATAACATAGTTTGAGTGATAAAATCACTATCATCAGTGCAATTTCGTCTGAGTCTCACAAAGTGTCCCTTGGGAATGTTGCATAGCCATGATTTGTGATGGAAGCTCTCTAATGGGATAAAAGAATTACGATCCGTGGGATTTAAATAATGACACAATCCAAACTTATCGTTATCCTTACGTATCTCCAAATCTAAGAAGACTATTTTTTCATCGCTAAAGTTCCAGGTGAGCTGAATGTTTTTGGTATTAGCATCAAGAGTTTGCACAAACGTAGCTAAACTGGATTGATCACCCTCCCAGATCATTATCAGGTCGTCTATGTACCGTTTATAGCAAACTAGTTCTGGAGAGCGGTGCTTGAACACCACATCTTCCTCCCAGTGGGCCATAAACAAGTTGGCCACACTGGGAGCAAAACGGGCGCCCATCGCAACGCCCCTCTTTTGTAGATAAAATTGACGATTAAACCAAAAATAATTCTTGGCTAAACAAAAGCGTAAACACTTTAACAAAAAATTCATGTGTCTCGTTGAGAGGTCAGAAAACCTGAATAAAGCCCACTGAACCGAGGACAGAGCATCCTCATGTCCAATAATAGTGTATAGGGACCCTACGTCCGCTGTCACTAGAATGCATGGGGAGGAGCATCTAGTGGATTCGATAATTTGAATAATATGTTTTGTGTCTTTCAGAAACGCTTCCGTTTTATTCACTAGCGGTTGAAGGAAGTGGTCGATGTATTGACCCACCCTGGAGGAAATGGAATCAATGCCATTAACTATGGGCCTTCCAGGGGGGTCAACACTATCCTTATGGATTTTTGGAAGACAATAAATAATTGGAGTTCTGCAAAAAAGGGGTCCAAATAGGACGCCTCCTTCTTTGTCAGAATCCCATGTGTCTTCCCTTCCTCTATTAACCAGTGTAGCTCATCTTTATACACCAGCATAGGGTCCTTATTGAGAATCAGATAGGTGTCTGGATCATCTAACAGTCTATTTAATTCTGTCAGATACTTAGATTTATCTAAAATGACCAGACCACCACCTTTATCTGCCGGGCGTATTATAATGTCATTTCTGGCCTCAAGGTCTTTCATGCCCTGCCTGATAAACTGTGGGTCCATTACCTTTCTTCCTGTCCAGATCATTGAATAACATATTTTTGAACACCTCAAGGTACTTGTTGTCGTGGTTCAAAGGATTGAAAGTGGATTTATTCCTTAAACCGGAATGTGAACCTTTTACAGTAACAGGAGGTCTGGTGGGATTTGACAAAAAATATTTTTTCATGTTAAGGTTCCTGACAAATTTGTGAATACTCACATAAGGGCTCTTTTACACGGGGCGGATCAGTGATGATCCGCCCCGTGAACATCCACTGGCTCAGAGGGGATCACTCCGCCGATCCCCGCTGAGCAGGAAGATGACAGGTCCATCGCTGCACGCTGTGCAGCGGCGGACCTGTCAGAGCGCCGCTCTCCCCTATGGGGGATCGGATGATGACGGACCGTAGTGTCCGTCGTCACCTGATCCGATCCGAAAACGGATGGAAAAGTAGGTTTTTCCTCCGTTACACTTTTCGGATCGGAGCGAGGTCGGATGTCAGCGGACATGTCACCGCTGACATCCGACGCTCCATAGGGATGAATGTATGTCCGTTTTTCATCCGAAAACGGAAGGATGAAAAACGGACATACGGATCGTCCGTGTGAAAGAGGCCTTAGTTTGATATTTATTCATGTTTTGAACGGGAGCAAATTTGAGCCCTCTATCCAGGACCCTCATTTCATTTTCAGTCAAGGGACAACTGCTTAAATTATAAATGCCAGAGCCTAATGGGGCTTTTTCTTTTTGTAATCTCCTGCCCCCTCTCCTTCCTCCCTCTCTTTTCTTTTTCTGGGGTGGCCTTTTGTTTGTGGGGATGGTAGCTGTTGATGTTTCCACCATTCCATTTGGTTGGGTTGGTGCATCGGTACTCCCCTCCCCAGCCCGCTCTGGGCCCCCGAAAAATCCCCTCCCTCATTAGAATTATGATGTTGTATCGGGGTGAATCTATTAGACAGGGGCAAAGGTTCCCCACGTGTATATTGAGGAATATCTCTTCTTCCATAATTACTAGAGTGGTCATAATAATCCTGCCTATGATTTTCCCATCTCTGAGGTGATTCATAATTAGATTGATAATAAGAGTAATAGGGATTATTTCTTGTAGGGGTTCCTGGGGGGCCATTGCGTTTGCCTTTACCTCTCTTACCTTTAAAATTCCCTCTATTTACTAAACCTCCTCTGCTCGTGGAAGGTGCAGGTGGGGGATAGTTATATGAATTTGACATAGTGGGTGGAGGTCTACCTAAACCAGAATTTAGTTCCCCCTGTGGTGGATTATGGGTTTATCTCAGATGTGTGGGGGGGGGGGGGCAGAAGTGGTCTGCCATTTGAAAATATTACCATTCCTAAAATCATCATAATCTCTAATATATTTTTTCTTTTTCTTATTTTGAATCTCAGTATCCCATTTGGAAAGCTTATTGCCAAGGTCAACAGATAATTTTTGAAATTCTTCACTGTTTTTGTGAGGTTCAAATGTTTTCCTAATATCACTGATTTGTAATTCAAGGAATTCCATTTTCCTTTGCTTTCGTGCAAGTAATAATTGTAGCAATTCTGAACCTTTTTTCACAAAAAAATCTCTCCACTCTAACATCGATTCCTCATCATACAGACCATCATTGGGTGGAATATTCCACCTAAGTCTTCTTGGGACCAGGTTGGAGGAAATACTGTTTAAATGAGGTAATGTCCCACCATGTCTTTACCTTCTTCTCAAAAATATGGTTCAATTTTTTGAAAGAAGAGGTTAAATCATTATTATTTTCAGACACAGGACCATGAGAGAAAACCTCATCTAATTTAACTTCACATTTTTCTAAATAGAAAAAAACATCCATGATAGCTGCTGAAATTGTGATAAATTAAAGTAGAAAAACAATATAATGAAAAAATCAACCAGCGCTAATCATATGAGATTAAACTAAAGCAGCTAATACTGAGGATAAAACTTATCAATTCCAGCAAATAATTCATAAAAAGCAGTACAGGGCATAAAAATTAATTAATCACTTGAAGCAATAATTTTTCATAAAATGTCCAAAGAAGAATTTCTGATAGTAATCCAATGGTGTGAGTGACATCCGCACAAGATGAGTGACTGTAGTGAGATAAACCTCCACCAACGGTAACACTAGCCGCTCACCTCAGCAGGTGGACCCCTGAGTGAATCAGTCAGGTCAATAACAGCCTTTCCCACAAAAGGGAAATAAACAGGAGCAGGTACACTTGTGGCCGGTCAGCTTTCAATCTTAGTAGAGCTCGCAGGGATCACATGTAATAAAATGAAGAACATCTAGTGCTCTCTGTATTTTGCATAAAATTTTAATGTATAAAAAGTAGAAAACTTACAAACGAAGCACTGTTCCCCAGTGCGAAGGATAAAAGCCTAGTAGGATAATCCACGGAGATCATCGAGCGAGCCGCGGGTGACGTCACGATCCAAGTCACGTGATATTTTCCGTACACGTTACATCCCTTGTAATGGGCGGGACTTCTTCAGCGGCGACGGCATGACGTGGTACACCCACTATAAATATAGCTCAGCTGATCGAGACAGCCAATAGGCTGTAATGTGTGTATAATACCATGGTAACCGGAGAACGGAAACGAAGGCAACAGTCCTTATATCAGAACAACAAAGGGGTCAATTATAGCGGTGATGCATAACCGAAACTAAGCCCATATTCGCTTTATAAATGTAATGTTACTTTATGTAAGTAATATAAATATGACCACCATGCCTATATGATGTCTACTTAGTGGAACAACGCGCTGTGCTCGCTCGGTTCTGTGGATCATCCTAATACATCGCATAGTAGTACTGAATCAAAATTCATAATTTTATTCAAAACATAAAACTCATGTAAATTAACGGTCAGAAATAAAACCGTTAACGTCAAACTCGACGTTCAAGCCTCTAGGTAAAAGAACCTTGGTTTTGTGAATCCAATGGGATTCCCTGCGACTAAGCTGGCGAAGGAAATTTCCTCCCCTGCAATGTCTATTGACCTTTTCGATACCCCAGAATTTTAATCCTCTGGGATTTTGACCATGTACTAGTTTGAAATGCTTGGAAACATTATGAGTTTTTAATCCCTTTTTAATGTTATTGACATGTTCACCTAGACGTACATGGAGGGGCCTGGAAGTCCTTCCGATGTAGTGGAGGCCACATCCACGCTCCAACATGTAGACGACCCCAACTGTCGTGCAGGTGATCAATTGGTCAATTTTATATTCCTTGCCAGTAGAGGTGGCAATAAACTGTTTTCGTTTTTTATTATTGCATTTGGAATGCCTGCAGGCTGTGCAACGTCCACAGGCATAGAAACCTGAGAGGAAGGAGAACAATCTATTGTCTGTTTGTGTAGGGGGATCTACCACTCCAGGTGCTAGATGGTCCCTTAAGGACGGGGCTTTTTTGTAGATGAAAGACGGACGTGGTGGCAGCAGGGGACCCAGCACACGATCTTGTTTCAGGATTGACCAGTTTTTCGCGACCAGCTTCTCAAATTGTTTGTATTGAACATTATAATTGAGTATCATTTTAAAGTTGGGGGCGTTAATACTGGTATCCCTGACTCTATTGGAAACCAACTCAGACCTGTCCATAGCTAAAACTTTTTCCATATCATTCTTTAAGACTAGTTTATCATAACCCTGTTCATGGAATTTAGAAGTAAGTAACACAGATTGAGTGATAAAATCACTATCATCAGTGCAATTTCGTCTGAGTCTCACAAATTGTCCCTTGGGAATGTTGCATAGCCATGATTTGTGATGGTAGCTCTCTAATGGGAAGAATTACGATCCGTGGGTTTTAAATAATTACACAATCCAAACTTATCGTTATCTTTACTTATCTCTAAATCTAAGAAGACTATTTTTTCTTCGCTAAAGTTCCAGGTGAGCTGAATGTTTTTGGTATTAGCATCCAGAGTTTGCACAAACGTAGCTAAACTGGATTGATCACCCTCCCAGATCATTATCAGGTCGTCTATGTACCGTTTATAGCAAACTAGTTCTGGAGGGCGGTGTTTGAACACCACATCTTACTCCCAGTGGGCCATAAACAAGTTGGCCACACTGGGAGCAAAACGGGCACCCATCGCAACGCCCCTCTTTTGTAGATAAAATTGACGATTAAACCAAAAATAATTCTTGGCTAAACAAAAGCGTAAACACTTTAACAAAAAATTCTTGTGTCTCGTTGAAAGGTCAGAAAACCTGGATAAAGCCCATTGAACCGAGGACAGAGCATTCTCATGTCCAATAATAGTGTATAGGGACCCTACGTCCGCTGTCACTAGAATGCATGGGGAGGAGCATCTAGTGGATTCGATAATTTGAATAATATGTTTCGTGTCTTTCAGAAATGCTTCCGTTTTATTCACTAGCGGTTGAAGGAAGTGGTCGATGTATTGACCCACCCTGGAGGAAATGGAATCAATGCCATTAACTATGGGCCTTCCAGGGGGGTCAACACTATCCTTATGGATTTTTGGAAGACAATAAATAATTGGAGTTCTGCAAAATAAGGGGTCCAAATAGGACCCCTCCTTCTTTGTCAGAATCCCATGTGTCTTCCCTTCCTCTATTAACCAGTGTAGCTCATCTTTATACACCAGCATAGGGTCCTTATTGAGAATCAGATAGGTGTCTGGATAGTCTAACAGTCTACTTAATTCTGTCAGATACTTAGATTTATCTAAAATGACCAGACCACCACCTTTATCTGACCTCCTCTCTAATCTGTACACATCCACCATATGCGATATGCACACTCATATCATGTACAATGCTGGAATAATAGTTATAGATTGTATGTGATGACACCAGGGGACTGCCCACAGATCAGAAAGAAGACAGCAGCACAAGAGCAGACCAGAGCGGAGGAATAGGGTAAGTAACAATGCCGGCTCTTGTATCTCCTAGGTCAGTGTTTCTCAATCAGGGTTCTGTATGATGTTGGTAGGGATTTCTTGACCAATGAGTAATGGTGGGTTGTTCTCCCACCTACACTGATTACCAGTGCAAGGGGGTAATTTTCCACTAGCCAATGAGATAAGGGCTCACTTCTGCACTTACCACTAACAATAGAGGACATTTGGGTGCCAAGTAGGGTTGCACCGATACCAGAGTACTTGTACTCATAAAAATGCTCTGATACCTGAAACCAATACCTTTGTGGTGCAATTTGAACTCATGCAAAATGAATGGGCCCAAATTGCACTGCAAAGAATCGCATGTGATTAGAACAGGAATGCTGTGCGATTCCTTTCCAAATCGCATGTGGTTTGCCGTACCACTCCTGTGTGAACCCAGGCTTGTCATAGTGATTTCAGACTGGTTTCACACAGGAGCAGTGCGGGAAACTGCATGCAATTCTTTGCAGTGCGCTTTGAGCCCATTTATTTTGTATGGGTTCAAATCACACTGCAAAGGTATCGGTGAGTACTTGACTGAAAATATCGGTGCTAGTACTCGCCAGTAAAAAAAAGGTATCATTGGAACCCTAGTGCCAAGTATGAGAAAGGCTGATCTAGACATCATGAGCATTTAACCCTTGCAGTGTGGGGGGGGTCCTTTCAAGGGTAGATGTTTTCCAATTTTCTGGATCTGGGATTTAAACTAGGTGTAAACCCTGACCGAATGACATTTAGATTGATAAAATACTGTACAGGGGGAGATTTACTAAAAATGGAGAGTGTAAAATCTGGTGCAGCTCTACATAGAAACCAATCAGCTTCCAGGTTTTATTGTCAAAGCTTAACTGAACAAGCTGAAGTTATAAGCTGATTGGCTACACTGCACAGCTCTACCAGATTCTGAGTGCACCAGTATTAGTAAATCTCCCCCCACTGTGTGATTATCAATTACCTTGATATACAACAAGTGACACCAGCGCTAAAACATGGCCATCTGTGGATGAAGGAGAAAGGGCATGGTTAATAGCATGGGGTCTTAACCCAGTGCAACTGGACGGCAGCCATCTCTGGAAGGTATGGATAAACAATGTACAACAAAACAAACGGACCAGCCCTCAATGGGTTGATGAGTGATCACAGTCTCACAGCAGACAATTGAACATAAATAGTCCTAGTTTATTCAGTAATACATATGTAAGAACAATCCTGTTATCAGACAGGAAGGGATATGAGGTAGATAAAAAAAGAAATCAACAGCTTATGCCGTGTACACACGAATCCGGCAGACAATTTGACCGTGTGTGGGCTTCATCGGACCTTTTCTGTCAAAAATCTGACAAACTTTAGAAATAGAACATGTTTCAAATCTTTCCAACGGACTTGAGTCCGGTCGAAAAATCAGTTCGTTTGTATGCTAGTCCGACGGACGAAAAACGATGCTAGGGCAGCTATTGGCTACTGGCTATGAACTTCCTTATTCTAGTCTGGTCGTACGTCATCATGTTCGAATCCATCGGACTTTGGTGTGATCGCATGTTGACAAGTCCGATTCATCCGAACTCCGTCAAAAAGTCCTTCAGAATTCAGTCCGTCAAAAAGTCCGCTTGTGTGTACACGGCATTAGAGTTTCACAGAAGGTCCACAGAGCAACAAGGAGCTGACGGCATTGGAGTTTACAAAAAACCTCCTGCAGCATGAGGGGGTGCCTATACCCCTGCTGCACTGTGGCCGAATGTGGAACAAGCTCACCAACATGTGGAGGAGGGCTGGACGTGCTGGAGGAGAGAGCGAAGATGACTGACAGCGGGAAGGTGGAAACCCGAACTGCGAGCTGCATGTGGCTAGGGCGCCAAATCCACTGACATGCTGACAGGTGGAGGTGAGAGAGCCGTGATGCTGCAGTATGGTTAACGCTATACGTTCCCAGCATGTGGAGCCCAATGGATGTGAATCCCAGCTGTGAGGGAGTGTCCCAAACCGATGTAGACCTCAGAGAGATGGAAAACCAGGGGCTGGATGGGCCGATGTGAATGTCGGTCAATGATGTTGGGGTTCTAGGAGTGCTGGTCATTGGAGCACCTCATGGACCTGAGTGACCTGTTAGCTGTGGTGGTTGCCTTGACGACACGTTTTGCGCGCATGTGCTTTTTCAGTCAAACAATTACCTTGGTGACAACAGTTTTCTTTTTTGTATTTACTAAATGTTCCATTTATGCAGTTCAAGGAACAAAGTCTTTAGGCACCCAAGGTGAAGATGGCAATGTGCACATGCCCTCCTGAGCTGAGATGGATCATTCAGTTGTCAGGTCAGCACAGAAATGGCAGCTGCTCCTTCTTTTAGTTCATGGGGTCCAAAGAACCATCTGCACTCTTTGAACCCTTGTCATTTAGTAATGAATATTGGGAAACAGAGACATGAATTTATTATATAATAGCCAAGATTTTTTTTCTAAATGTGAGAACTAAGACCCCTTCTCACAAGTGCTAATTTTATTCTAATTTTGCCACTAAATTATTGTTGGCACAATGCACAGTGACATTTTTAATAAATTAAATGAAGGCTATATGAAAAAAGGAAGACACATATAAAAAGAGACAAGAAAGGCTGCACACCCCGAAATTGGATTAAAGAAAAATTATTTTCCCCATGGGGCTTTAAAACAGCAATGCACATAATGAAAGGAAGTTCTTAATGGATGTATAAAAAGTTTTATCCAATATCATGGTTTGGAGTACAGTATAGAGAATCATCTGGTACAGTAACACATCTTATTCCCCAGTGCAGTAACAAACACATATTAATACACATAGTTAGGTTACATAATGTTACATAAATAGCAAGCCCCGACGCGTTTCGACCTGTATATGGTCTCTTCAGGGGGACAGTTGGATCTAAAAAAGAATTACATAAATTAAATTCAAATAGATAAATATATATTATTGTGCATCACTTGGATTAAACCAAGATAATGAGTCTTTACCGCTAAGTGGTGGAATGGGTGTTCTCTAGTCCAGGATATGTGCTGAGGGCCAATGGAAACACCGGAGGGCTCGGGGGGCCACCCTCACTCTCCCAGGAGAGCCAGCCTCAGGGGGCTTACAAGGAGCCACACTTAGCGCGCCCCCCCGGGAGGGGGGGGGGGGAGATGAGGGGGAGGAGCCCACACCTGCAACAGAAACCCAAGAATAGCCATGTATTAGTTAGAGGAAGTTTAATAATTAACTTGATAATGTACTGAGTGTTTCCAATTTGTCTATGTGGAGACTGGCGTTGGATAGGATTTTAACTATGTAAATATATTGAGATGTTAATTCCATCCCATAAATGTAATCGACAAAATTTAATGATCGTGTGATCCAACAATGCAGTGGCATGGTAGGTCTATTATAATGGATAGGTAAATAAGAAGGATGGAATGGGTGAAAAAGAGGGGGAAAGGTGTGTGTGTAAAAAAAAAAAAAAAAAAAAAGGGAAAAACAACAACGATGGCCTAAATGAAGAGGAGTGCATTATGTGGTGGAGGATAGTGTGAATGAGGTGGTGCATGATGTGGTAACATGACATAGTGCTTGCTTGGTGCCTACTGTGTGAAACAAAAATGAAAAGTAAACTAAAAAGTCTAAAATTAGGTGAAAAGCCAATAAAAATGTGAAAATGTGTATGTAGGGTGGTGGAAAGTGCTGTGTGGAATAAAGGTGAAATAACAAGACGTTTACCTTATCAGTTGTATAAATCGTGTAGGCTGGAGGTAATGCTGAACTTGTTGATAAGTTCAATGTGATAAGCTTGGTGGCGATCATGCAAAAATAGGGGCTCTAGTGTAGAAAGAACCTGGCAGCAGTAGCATTCATCCTGGCCTGTAGGAGATCATGATCTGATTGTCAGGCCTCCAGTCTCCCTTTATATCCAAATTCAGGCAAATGGGATAATCATGTGCAGGTGCAAACCCCCCACCCACACCGCCCACAAGAAAAAAAAAAAAAAAAAAAAAAAAACCCGGAAGGATTGGCGCTGGAACCGCTGATGGAGCGGCCCCTGTGTGGCTCCCTCGGCGTCCCGGAAGGCCAACAGGCCCCGACCACTGTCGCCATCTCCGCCGCAATGCGCGTGACGTCATGACGTTGTGCGCAAGCCGGGCCCTTACAGGCATGCGCACTCCGCCAAACGTCCGGAGATGAACACGGGACGCCACCGGCAGGATAGAGCTCACCTTAACTGCAGCGATGAGCAAAAAAGGGGGCACGCAAAGGAATTCGCATGCCCCCCCTTTTCCTGCCGGGAAGCCGCGAGGGGTCAGACTCACTATGTGTATTAATATGTGTTTGTTACTGCACTAGGGAATAAGATGTGTGTTACTGTACCAGATGATTCTCTATACTGTACTCCAAACCATGATATTGGATAAAACTTTTTATACATCCATTAAGAACTTCCTTTCATTATGTGCATTGCTGTTTTAAAGCCCCATGGGGAAAATAATTTTTCTTTAATCCAATTTCGGGGTGTGCAGCCTTTCTTGTCTCTTTTTATATGTGTCTTCCTTTTTTCATATTGCAATTTTGGGTGGTTAAACACCCCTCCCCACCTTGACACATTAGAGATAAGACATGGGCTGTGTGTTTCCTTCTCTTCACGTATCCTGCACATTGTTAATCAATTGTTCCCACTCGGTCAATTTTTAACAACCCCATGCATGAGGGGGAATCTAACTTAGACCCCCACACTGCATGATATTCAATTGTCTTATATGGCAATTGCTGACAAACTCTATTTATATTCTACCTATCTCATACTGACATTCGATGCAGGAACGTGGGGACCTGGAACCAACACACAGCCCATGTAAAAAATAAAAAATGTAAAAATAAACAAAAAACATACCAGACCATCAACATTTGCTGTGTGCTATGTTGGTGATCCCATAAAGTCAATCATTCATGTCCTACTGACACCATCCCTAGTATTTTGTTTTTGTTTTGAGGGCCGTTTTTTGGACTGGCGGGTGTTGGTGGTGCCCCCTCTCCCTTCTTGGGGTGAGTCTGACCCCTCGCGGCTTCCCGGCAGGAAAAGGGGGGGCATGCGAATTCCTTTGCGTGCCCCCTTTTTTGCTCATCGCTGCAGTTAAGGTGAGCTCTATCCTGCCGGCGGCGTCCCGTGTTCATCTCCGGACGTTTGGCGGAGTGCGCATGCCTGTAAGGGCCCGGCTTGCGCACAACGTCATGACGTCACGCGCATTGCGGCGGAGATGACAACAGTGGTCAGGGCCTGTTGGCCTTCCGGGACGCCGAGGGAGCCACACAGGGGCCGCTCCATCAGCGGTTCCAGCGCCAATCCTTCCGGGTTTTTTTTTTTTTCTTGTGGGCGGTGTGGGTGGGGGGTTTGCACCTGCACATGATTATCCCATTTGCCTGAATTTGGATATAAAGGGAGACTGGAGGCCTGACAATCAGATCATGATCTCCTACAGGCCAGGATGAATGCTACTGCTGCCAGGTTCTTTCTACACTAGAGCCCCTATTTTTGCATGATCGCCACCAAGCTTATCACATTGAACTTATCAACAAGTTCAGCATTACCTCCAGCCTACACGATTTATACAACTGATAAGGTAAACTTCTTGTTATTTCACCTTTATTCCACACAGCACTTTCCACCACCCTACATACACATTTTCACATTTTTATTGGCTTTTCACCTAATTTTAGACTTTTTAGTTTACTTTTCATTTTTGTTTCACACAGTAGGCACCAAGCAAGCACTATGTCATGTTACCACATCATGCACCACCTCATTCACACTATCCTCCACCACATAATGCACTCCTCTTCATTTAGGCCATCGTTGTTGTTTTTCCCTTTTTTTTTTTTTTTTTTTTTTTTTACACACACACCTTTCCCCCTCTTTTTCACCCATTCCATCCTTCTTATTTACCTATCCATTATAATAGACCTACCATGCCACTGCATTGTTGGATCACACGATCATTAAATTTTGTCGATTACATTTATGGGATGGAATTAACATCTCAATATATTTACATAGTTAAAATCCTATCCAACGCCAGTCTCCACATAGACAAATTGGAAACACTCAGTACATTATCAAGTTAATTATTAAACTTCCTCTAACTAATACATGCCTATTCTTGGGTTTCTGTTGCAGGTGTGGGCTCCTCCCCCTCATCTCCCCTCCCCCCCCCCTCCTGGGGGGCACGCTAAGTGTGGCTCCTTGTAAGCCCCCTGAGGCTGGCTCTCCTGGGAGAGTGAGGGTGGCCCCCCGAGCCCTCCGGTGTTTCCATTGGCCCTCAGCACATATCCTGGACTAGAGAACACCCATTCCACCACTTAGCGGTAAAGACTCATTATCTTGGTTTAATCCAAGTGATGCACAATAATATATATTTATCTATTTGAATTTAATTTATGTAATTCTTTTTTAGATCCAACTGTCCCCCTGAAGAGACCATATACAGGTCGAAATGCGTCGGGGCTTGCTATTTATGTAACATTATGTAACCTAACTATGTGTATTAATATGTGTTACTGCACTGGGGAATAAGATGTGTGTTACTGTACCAGATGATTCTCTATACTGTACTCCAAACCATGATATTGGATAAAACTTTTCATACATCCATTAAGAACTTCCTTTCATTATGTGCATTGCTGTTTTAAAGCCCCATGGGGAAAATAATTTTTCTTTAATTAAATGAAGTCTTTTTCTAATTTTCTGCAAGTTTCAACACATTCCAAAAAGAAGGCCAAAGAAAAATGGACAGTAACCCAAAAAAATAACAATTAAAATAAAGACAGAAAATGAGAAGGGAAGAAGGGGATAAGGGGAAAGTTGGTATCTGCTTACTTAAAATGGTTGTTAACCCATTCATGTGACCCACAGCCTCTCTCCTCTCCCGCATGACAGCTGCAGCGGGCAGGGCCCAGGATCCCCTGCTGACTTCATTCAGGAGGAGAGAGGCAGCCCCGCCCGCTGCAGCTGTCATGCGGGAGAGGAGAGAGGCGGTGGGTCACGTGAACGCCGATCTGCGCTCTGTAAACAGGTGTCATAAACCTTGGAATATTGAAGTATTTCTCCTTTGATTCTATTACACAGTGGGGGGTCTTCTGCCCTGTTTTAAGGCTAACCCCCTCCAGATGGCTCCATGGTCTGGAAGGAAGGCATTGTTCTGTGTTTGACCATTTGTTTATGTACTTTAATTACCCCCTGGGGCTTCTCTGCGTCATTACACATATCAGTCCTCCTATTCAAGCTATCGGACCAATCCCTGCTGACCCTGTTTCGAGTCCTCATTTGCATCGCCAAGAGGACCTAATTGAAGACTAAAGTGTACTTTACAATTGACCAATAGGAAAGTGGTTGTTGGGGGCAGGGTGTTCAAACTGCTGCTGCCTACCTGGTGTTTGTTCTGAGCTATCACAACTGGATTAGAACGGCACATAGCTGTAGTTCGATTCCCGGAGCATCGGATAACCGAACCATCAGACGTTGCGATCTGCAATCTGATTCTATAGCCACAGAGGAGTGTCGGGAGAGTGGAATCGAGCGAGCAAGGGGCTCGTTACAACAGGTATATACAGTAGATGTATTTTTTATAAAACAGTCACAGGGGGACATTAAATTAATCAACCAACATAACTGGGTACTAACATTTATAGGTAAAGTTGATCCAGGGAAAATCCGATTGCCTCTTGGAGGTCAGGAAGGATTTTTTTTTCCCTGCTGTAGCAAATTGGATCATGCTTTGCTGGGGTTTTCGCCTTCCTCTGGATCAACTGTTGGTATAGGTTTGGGTATATAGGATTATTTGATATTTTTATTAATTTATTTTTATGGTTGAACTAGATGGACTTGTGTCTTTTTTCAACCTGACTATGTACCTATGGAACCAAGAGGATAATGTAAATTTAACCTTAATTTGAGCAGCAGGAGCGGAGGGGGTGGGAACGGACCCGGAGCTTACAGGCAGGCAGGGAGGGGAGGTGTCGGTGGACAGAGGAGACAGAGAGCAGGACTGGAGATGACGGAGGCACGTAAACTGACCACAGTGTCAGGGCTTAGCAGCCATTATATACCATGGTCAGTTTACAGGGGGGAGGGTAGAACCAGGCAGGATCAGCCAGGTATTACAGGTGATACAGGGGGCCAAATTACACAACACAAGCACTGTGCTATATAACATGCTTTAAAGGAACAGGATCTTTATTTTTTATTTTTTTGGGTTAACAAACGCTTTAACTCAGTCTCATCTTTTATATTTTTATAGAAATGTTAAGATTCTATTGTGTTCGTATGCACTAAAATGAATTTGGGTGTATTTTTACTAAAAATATGGATTGGAGAAACAGTTGTGCTAATATTGTGTGGCATAAATAAATTGCAACTGAAATTATTTAATTGTATTGGTCCTCTGCTGTTTTGAGAGATTTTTTTGTAGGTTTTCATGTACAAAATATGGATTTTAACATGTGTGCAAAAAAAAAAGTCTCTGGCAGTGAAAGCAGTTAATAACTCTCTTTGAATAAGGAAGCAGGTGTCAGTATTACAAAAATGCCATTATTTACTTACAACCACCAATCAAGTCCAGCCCTGCCTGGTGATGGATTTAAACTTTTGAATCTGTTTGTTGTCAGTGTGAAATAATAAGAAATGCAAAATACTCAACCAATAAGGAAAAACCAGTTTGTTTCTCTGTCAAGCACTCAGCGTGGATCACACAATTTGTATCTTTTTTTTCCCTACATAGGAGTCTCTTTTCTTGCCTTTACATACACCATACGTGATATGTGCCGATTTATAACATCAATCTGATCAAATGTACCTAAAAATATAGAAAGTGACCCTATTATTAAAAGTGTATGTAGATCCTACCAAGGAGCTTCTCTTATTTGCTTCTATTTGGTTTGTTAAATACACTAATACGTGTTTTGTTATAGTGCTTTGAAAAAGTATTCATACCCCTTGAAATTTTCCACATGTTAAAAAACCATAAACTTTAATGTATTTATTGGGAGTTTATGTGATAGACCAACACAGTGGCACATAATTGTGAAGTGGAAGGAAAATGATAAATGGTTTTCAATTTTTTTTTACAAATACATTTTTGAAAAGTGTGGCATACATTTGTATTCAGCCCCCCTGAGTCAATACTTTGTAGAAACCCCTTTTGCTGCAATTACAGCTGCAAGTCTTTTTGGGGATGTCTCTACCAGCTTTGCACATCTAGAGAGGGACATTTTTGCCCATTCTTCTTTGCAAAATATCTCAAGCTCTGTCAGATTGGATGGAGAGCGTCTCTGAACAGCAACTTTCAAGTCTTGCCACAGATTCTCAATTGGATTTAGTGTATTTAGTGTATTTAACAAACCAAACAAGAAGCAAATAAGAGAAGCTCCTTGGTAGGCTCTACATACACTTTTAATAATAGGGTCACTTTCTATATTTTTAGGTTCATTTTATCAGATTGATGTTATAATTCTGCACACATCACGTGTGGTGTATGTAAAGGCAAGAAAAGAGACTCCTATGTAGGGTTTTTGGATGTAACATGACAAAATGTGGATAATTTTAAAGGGTATGAAATACTTTTTCAAGGCACTGTATATCTGTTTTTAGCACAAAACACCTGTTGATCCTGCCAGAAGCTCAGTGAGCTGAGAACTCTCTATGCTCTCTGCCTGTACTGCACTCTTATCAATCACACATTTCCTACTTTTCTCTGTAAAATCTGCCCCTACAGTATGGTATGGAGGAGAGAGGGGTCGGTGTTCTTTTCTAAGGTGACAACGTCCATAGACTCAGTACAATGGGGGGAGTGTTGTCACCCTAGAACAGGAAGTATGTTACTGACAGAATAAATTATATGACCAAAGGAATTTTCAATCTAGGTCCTTCTACTGAAGACATGGGTAATATGGGTTTGAATGGACACAGCAGCCATATTATTTACAAAACCAAATAACAAAATAAATCAATTAAAATGAACATAAACAACAAACAATTGTACAATGCAACCAGGAGGGGTCTTGGGTGCCCTTAAAGGCACAGTCTATAACTAGAAACTACCCTTGTCCTCAGCTGCACCCCAACTGACTGGGAGACATGTTCTTACTTTTTCTCCTAGGAGAACCAACAATAACTAACCAAGTGGAAGTACTTTAACCCAGGAGTAATGTAAAGGATGCCCTGACTGGATCAAAGATATCACAAACTCATACGCTCTCACATAGCTCCTGGAAGAATCATTAATAACCAATCAAGAGCAAGCACTATACCCCAGAATGGCCGCCAGTTTTGTAATATAATGGGTGACTCTTATTTAGAACTAGAATTGCTCATGTCATCAGCCACGCCCCAACCGGATTGAAGATATTTGGAACTCACATGTTCTTACTTTTTTTCCCAGGAGACCTAGCTCCTGGGAGAACCACCAATAACTAACCAAATGTACCACTGTAGCACCCTCCTAGGTAGGTGCTAGAAGAGAGAATATCGTTTTTGGTCTTTCTGCATCATAGGAAGATGGTCAGGTAAAACTTAGAGTGCTCTCTGCCTACCAGGGAGCAGGATCTATTGGTTGATCTGCTCATTGTGCTCAGGTGCAGCTCAGCTTGTCCGACTGTCCCCCACCGGTCCAATAGGGAGGAATATTGAACAGTGGGATGGGACTTGGCAAGTGAGTGCATAGGCATTGTTACAACCTTGGCTATTGGCAGAGGAAAAGTGCTGCATTGCATGCTGGGATACTGTATAAATGCAAAGGGCACATGTGCTCAGGGTTAGTTGAGGCAGAGAGCAGAGTCCAGGTGGGAGGGGGCGGCAGCCCCTCCTCCATGTAGGCTGTTGTGTGGCCTTGGGTGGTCAACCCAAGGGCCTAGAGAGAGCCAGAGAGAAGCTGAACCCAGAGGTCCTGCAGAGCTGACTGGAAGGGGGACACCAGGAAGGATCTGATTCTGCCTACAGGGAGTCAGGGCCATTTTTAAGGCAGGGAAAAAGGGGAAGCTGCCCTGGGCCCCATCATTGTTGTGGGGCCCAAAGCAGCTGCCTCATACTTGCCAACTATCCCAGTTTAAATTCCCTTGTCCCTTGAAAGTTTTAGTACCGTGCTGTGTCCAGGTATCTCAGTGTGAACTTATGTTACTAATAGTGCCCAGCTCTGCCCAATTGCAGTGTACAGATGACTCACCTGCAGACCCTGTGTTTACATGGAAATAACCTGCACTGATGTGTAAATAGCGGCGGCATTAATATGTAAACAGCCACTAAGTAGCTGCATTGATATGTAAATAGAGGCAGAATTCATATGTACATCATGCCCCCCTGAGGTCATATCCACCATCACTTCTGCTGAATGCTGCCCACTGAGAAGTAAAGGGGCATGCTTGAAAGTTCTGCCTACAGCTGTGGTCATTAAGCCTAACATCAGCCTGTTCTGCAAAAGGTAAGCAAATTGGAGGTGGAACCCTTTTTCAAAATAACATGGTGCCACAGCACCGTGAATTTTTGGTGCATGTGAATATGCACATCTCAGTAGATGCATGAGGGTGTCAAATAAATAATATCACTGCTGTGTATCTGCTAAAGAGCAGCACATTTATGTGGTGTGAGGAAAGCAATTTTGCATGCGTTCCCAACACACACAAATGTGAACGCAGGATAAATGTCTTGGTTACATTGGCGGTAAGTGTAAATCTTCTCATTACATTGGGGCTTGGTGTACAATTCTTTCATTCACACTAGTGTCCAGCGTGAATCCCCACTTACATTGGGGCTTACTGTGAATGCTCCTATTACATTAGTGGTCAGTGTAAATCCCCATTACATTGGTGGCCAGTGTAGAAATTCCTCTTTATATTGGTAATTGGTAAAAAAAAATTCAAACTTGCATTTGTGGTCAGTTTCAAATCCTCCCTTAATTTGGTGATCCATGTAGAAGCCCCCTTTAAATTGGTGGTGCGTGTAAATCCCCCCTTACATTGGTTGCCAGTGTAGAAATCCCCCTTTATTGGTTCTTGATGTAAATTCTTTATTACATTGGGGATCAGTGTACATTTCCCTTTATATTGGTGGTAAGTGCAGAATTACCCTTACACTGGTGGTCAGTGTAAGCCCCCCCTAACATTATTGGTCCATATAGAAGTGTCAACTTACATGGATGTCATTGTATATCCCCCCTTACACTGGTGGTTGGTGTATATGCTCCTATTACATTGGTGTGAGTGTAGAAATCCCTCTTTATATTGGTGGGTGGCATAAAATCTCCTGTTACATGGTGGTCAGGGCAAATTCCTGCTCACATTGGTGGTCAGTGTAAAGCCCCCCTCACATTGATGGTCATTGTAAATTCCCCATTACATTGGTGGTCATTGTAAATCCCCCACTATATACTTGCCAAAGATTTCCAGCTTTGCTCTACATGATTTAGAATTTGCCACAGTGTACTGCCTTCTACCTAATCCCATCCCCTCACCACTGATTCCATCAAACCCCCAGCATTGCCACTGATCACACACCCCCTCCCCCAGCATTGCCCCTGATCCCAGGAGTCCTATAATCCCTAGGAGTTTTCTGTTTATTGATGGGTTCCCTCACCTCCCCAGTCCATGGGGGGCATTCAGTGAGGAGATAATGTGCTATAACTTTTAGCAACCAATCAGTGAGCAGTAATGATGCACACTAATCTCTTGCAGCCAATCATTGAGCGGTAAAGATATGTAGTACCTCTAGCAACCAATCAGTAAGCAGTAATAACGTGCAAGAACCTCTAGCAACCAATTAGTGAGTGATACGGATGTTCAGTAACCTCTAGCAAACAAGCAGTGAGCAGTATTGATGTACAGTAATCTCTAGCAACCAATCAACAAGCAGAAGTCATGTGCTGTAACCTCTAGAAAATAATCAGTGAGCTATAATGTGTGCTGTAACCTCTAGCAGCCAGATCAGTGAGTGGTAATGATACACTGTAACCTCTGGCAACCAATAACAATCGCTGCCTGATCTGATTCAGTAAACTGATTTTGAGTCTAGCAGCTATTTATTGTATATCTCAGAGCAGGTGTAGAGCGAAATTGCATGGAGGGGGGGCCCCCAAGAAAATGTTTGCCCAGGGTCCAATCAATATTAAAGACGGCCCTGCAGTGAGTACAGATCTGTGTCTTTGGGCCTGTCCTGTGAGGGACACCCCCTTCAGCTAGAAGAGTCAGTGGACGGGTGTCAGTAAAGGGGATGCTAGAGAGTGTCCTGAAGATAAGATAGTGCACCAAGTCTTCTGCTAGTGAGAGCAAGAAGACTTAATTCATCCATACATGTGGCAGTATGGTTAAAGCAGTGTGACTGCTTCCACAGATCTTTCAGTGAGGTCAAGTGAGAGTTGTCCTTATTTGTTGGGAATAGTTCAAGTTGGAGTATCCCACTCATCCCTTCTCCCATCCAAGTTCCAAAATAAAATACAAAGACACTGGTCATTGAGTAACGAGCAAGTGGGAGCAAGGGAGGGATGAGTGAAAACCCCTAGCAACCAAAGTGATAAAACCCCTAGCAACTAGCTGCCGGTAACCAGAGAGAGGCCTCAGAAGTCAACACTCAGCAAGCCCTACGGGGACAGTGCTACACCATATTAACCACTTGCTGACTAAGGATGAGCCCGATGTTCGAGTCAAACGTAACAGCAAACAATATGCAGTGTTTGTGGCAAATTCGAAAGCTGCCGGAACACCGTTAAAGTCTATGGGACTCTAACATGAAAAATCAAAAGTGTTCATTTTAAAGGCTTATATGCAATGTATTGTCATAAAAAGTGTTTGGGGACCCGGGTCCTGCCCCAGGGAACATGTATCAATGCAAAATTTTTTTTTAAAAACGGCCGTTTTTTCTGGGGCAGCGATTATTTTTAAAGCTTAATCGCTTGCCGACCGCCTCATGCAGATATACTGCGGCAGAAGGGCTCGTACAGGCAAAACCACGTACCTGTACGTTGCCCCTTAAGAGGCGGCCTCCGCGTGCGCCCGTGGCAAGCTCCGTGAGTCGGGTTGCGGGTGGACTCGATTGCCGCGGGGATACCTGCGATCGCCTCACGGGGAGGAAGAACGGGGAGATGCTTCTCCCCATTCTGCCTAGTGACAGTGTCACTCGATCTCTGCTCCCTGTCATCGGAGCAGAGATCAGTGATGTCACACACACAGCCCATCCCCCTGACAGTTAGAAACACGCCCCTAGGACACAGTTAACCCCTACACTGCCACCTAGTGGTTAACCCCTTCACTGCCAGTGTCATTTACACAGGAATCAGTGCATTTTTATAGCACTGATTGCTGTATAAATGACAATGGTCCCAAAAATGTGTCAAAAATGTCCGATGTGTCCGCCATAATGTCGCAGTCATGATAAAAATCGCTGATCACCGCCATTAAAAAAAAAAATATGTTAATAAAAATGCCATAAAACTATCCCCTATTTTGTAAACGCTATAACTTTTGCGCAAACCGATCAATAATCGCTTATTGCAATTTTTTTACCAAAAATATGTAGAAGAATACTTATTGGTCTAAACTGAGGAAAAAAATAGTTTTTTTATATATTTTTGGGGGATATTTATTATAGCAAAAAGTAAAAAATAATGCGTTTTTTTAAAAATTGTCGCTCTATTTTTGTTTATAGCGCAAAAAATAAAAACCGCAGAGGCGATCAAATACCACCAAAAGAAAGCTCTATTTGTAGGAACAAAAGGACGTCAATTTTGTTTGGGAGCCACGTCGCACGACCGCGCAATTGTCAGTTAAAATGACGCAGTGCCGAATCGCAAAAAGTGCTCTGGTCAGGAAGGGGGTAAATTCTTCCGGGGCTGAAGTGGTTAAAGTGAAAAGTTAAAAATGAAATATTCCTTTAAATATTGTGCCTGGGGGGTGTCTATAGTATGCCTGTAAAGTGGCACATTTTTGCCGTGTTTAGAACAGTACCACAGCAAAATGACATTTCTAAAGGAAAAATTTAAAACTGAAGTCCCCATGGCGTCAGAGGGGGGCAGGGTCACCAGGTGGCCCCGCCCTCAGTTATATAAGAGCTGTCACAGCGAAGACGCGTCAGACGGCAGAAGCCTCCCATGGAGGCGGGTCGGTTGTGGCTTTTTTTTTTCTTTTTTCTTTTTTTGGTCTGTCGGGCGGCGTGAACTTACTACGTGGGACATTTTTATTTTTTAAATTTTTTAATAAAGGACTTGTCCCAAGCTGTGTCTTGTCTTTTTTACCATTTTGACACTTTTTTTGTGAAACGGTAGGGGTACATTTATACCCCCTTACCAATACACAGGGGATGAGGCCCTTGTCCCCATCAACATAAGAACTAGGTGCTTTGGGGGCTACCCCAAAGCACCCTCCCCATGTTGAAGGCTTGTGGCCTGGTACGGTTCAGGAGTGGGGGCGCTCTCCCTCTTTTCCTGCGACCTGCCAGGTTGCGTGCACGGATTTAGGGTCTGGTATGGATTTTGGGGGGACCCCTACACCATTTTTTTAAAATTTGGAGCAGGGTTCCCCTTAATTTCCATATCAGACCCAAAGGGCCTGGTATGGATTTTAGGGGGACCCCCACACAATTTTTAAAAAATTTGGATTCCACTTAATATTCATACCAGACCCAAAGGGCCTGGTAATGGACGGTGGGGGATCACATGCTCTTTTTCTCAATCATGTTGCCGAGTCCCGACAATTCATTACAGCCACGATCAGTTTTAATTGACAATTTTTCCTTTAGAAATGTCATTTTGCTGTGGTACTGTTCTAAACACAGGAAAAATGTGCCACTTTACAGGCATACTATAGACACCTCCCAGGCATGATATTTAAAGGAATATTTCATTTTTATTGTTTCACTTTAAGCATTAAAAAAATCACTGCTCCCAAAAAAAGTCAGTTTTAAAAAAAAATGTTTGCATTGATACATGTCCCCTGGGGCAGGACTCGGGTCCCCAAACACTTTTTATGACAATAACTTGCATATAAGCCTTTAAAATTAGCACTTTTGATTATTGATGTTCGTGTCCCATAGACTTTAACGGTGTTCGCGTGTTCAATCAAATTATTGGCCTGTTTGCATGTTCTGCATAGTTACATCAGCATCAAGTGCTTGATAGCTGCTGATTCAAGACTGATTCATTTTTATGAATGTGAACCTATCAACGGAGTCTGTGGACAGGCACACTCTTTGATCCGTTACAAACCCTCCAGCAGCAATGAATGTGCGTTCAGAAAGCACACTGGTTGCACTTCAGGGCGGTAGCTCAATTGCAAATTGAGCAAGTTCTGGCCAGTGGTCCATCCTCAAGACCCAGTAACCCAGTGGATGTTCTGTTGGAAAGGTCTCCAAGTCTGCTCTTTCCCCTAGATATTCCTGCACCATGTAACGCAGACACTGGCGATG
This sequence comes from Aquarana catesbeiana, assembly GCF_042186555.1. Taxonomy (NCBI): domain Eukaryota; kingdom Metazoa; phylum Chordata; class Amphibia; order Anura; family Ranidae; genus Aquarana; species Aquarana catesbeiana. The sequence goes on from NC_133329.1 coordinate 46,997,032, forward strand.
CTTGCTTGAAGTGATCAGACCTTGGCGCTGAGAACTGAAAAATTATTTAAAGGCATTGGTCAGCCGACCACCTTCTCCACCGCTCTTCCTCTGACTGAACGAAGCTTCAGCAACACATTGTCTAGCACCAGGAAATTGTAAACTCCCAGGGTCTGGAAATGCATTGCACAAACCTTTCTTCAAGGCCTCATGAAGATGTTTCATCCTCTGCTCCCTCTTCGAACCTTACCCTTGTAACCTGGATCAGGAAGGGTTGCCAGCCAGTAATAATCCCTCTCCTTGATACCAAGAATCCTAGGGTCTTTTTGCAGGCTTTTCAGAATCAGGGAGGCCATGCAGCGTAAGTTTGCAGAGGCATTTGATTCTGAGTCCTCTGGATCCCTAAGGATCACATGATCTGTAACTACCTCCTCTCAGCCACGTACAACTCCTGAAAACCATCCCTTGAAGACTGCTGCTGAGTGTTATCCTCTACATCCATGCTGACACAATCCTCCTCCTCCTTCTTCCTGTGTGTTTGGCAGGCCCGCAGGAATGCTATCTGGATAAAAGGGGCCTTGAGAGGTAAGGAAGTCCTCCTCTTCCTCCTGCTGTTCTGCCTCAAGTGCCCTGTCCATGATTCCACGAAGCGTGCGCTAAAACAGGAAGACTAGAGGGACAGTGTCACTAATGCATGCATTGTCACTGCTCACCATCCTTGGGGCTTCCTCAAATGGTGAAAGGACATTGCATGCATCCTTGTTCAGTAGCCACTGTCTTGGCAAAAAGAAGCCAAGCTCCCCTGAACCTGTTCTGGTGCCATAATCGCACAGGTACTCATTGATGGCCCTCTGCTGTGTATGCAGTCACTGCAGCATTGCCAACGTTGAGTCCCACCCTGTGGGCATGTCACAAATGAGGCGATTGGTGGGCAGGTTGCATTCCCTTTGAATGTTAGCCAGCCAAGCACTGGCATTGTATGACCGGCGGAAATGACCACAGACTTTTCTGGCTTGCCTCAGGAGATCTTGTAAACCTGGGTACCTGCTCAAGAACCGCTGCACCACCGAATTCAGGACGTGTGCCAAACATGGAACATGGGTCAAGTGTCCATGTCGGAGGGCGGAGAGATGGTTGGTGCCATTGTCGCATACAACCATTCCTGGCTGAAGCTGGCTTGGTGTCAACCAAGTCTGAGCCTGCCCCTGCAGAGCTGACAGAATCTCTGCCCCAGTGTGGCTCCTGTCCCCTAAGCAGACCAACTCAAGCACCGCATGGCATCTTTTAGCCTGACTGCTTGCGTAGCCCCTCGAACACTTACGGAGCACCACTGGTTCAGTGTACAAATCTGCAGAAGAGGCCATAGAGGAAGAGGAGGGGGTGGAGCAGAGAACTGTGTCAGAATCACCACTAGCATTTTGGAGGCATGGTGGCGATACAAGCTCCAACAACACTGAACCCTGTCCTGCATCCTTACCAGCTGCCAGCAGAGTTACCCAGTGCGCTGTGAAGGAAAGGTAACGTCCCTGCCCATGCCTGCGGGACCATGAGTCAGCGGTAATATGCACCTTACTGCTGACCGCCCTGTCCAACAAGGCCAAAACATTGCCTTCTACATGGCGGTAGAGAGCCAGAATAGCCTTCCGTGAAAAGAAATGGCATTTTGGAACCTGCCACTGAGGTACAGCACATTCCACAAATTCACGAAAGGGGGCAGAGTCTACCAGCTGAAAAGGCAGCAGTTGCAGTGCTAGCAATTTGGCCAAGCTAGCATTTAGACGCTGAGCATGTGGATGGCTGGGACCAAATTTCTTTTTACGGTTCAGCAACTGGGGTAGGGAAATTTGCCTGATAAAATTAGATGGTGGTGTACTGCTAGCAGATTGGGTGCAAGTACTTGGGACACCTATTGCTATACCTTCATTCCTCTCAGTGCAGGTTTTTGAGAGGACTGGAGTTATAGTAGGGTTGGAGATCCCAGATGAGGAGCAAGGAGAAGTCCACCTTTTTCTTTGATGTGGGTCTTTCAAGTGCTGCTACCAACGGACTGCATGGCAGGTCGTCATATGTCTGGTAAAGCATGTGGTGCCCAAGCGGCTGCTGTTCTGGCCACGCTTGATCCGCTGCAGACATAGGTTTCAAACAGCAATGGTGCGATCTACTGCACACGTGTCAAAAAAGGCCCACACCAAGGAACTTTTAAAAGTTAGCGGGGAGTCAGCAGCATCCTGCACCAGTGGAGCTCTGTGGTGTGATGCAATAGGGTGGGTGCCCTTAAGCTGCCCCCTAGAGGACATCCTGCCTCTTTGGAGTTGTGCCTCCTCCTTCTCCTCCTCTATTCTCTCAGGTACCCAAGTACAGCCAGTGACCTCATCATCCTCTCCCTCCTCGTCACTGGAGCAAACTTGGCAGTATGCTGCAGCTGGGGGAACATGACTGCCAGTTTCTTGTCCTTCTTGGGCACCCCCTCTCTCTAGGCTGACGTTACTCCCTTCCTCAACCTGGGAACCAACATCCGAGCCTTCAAATCGTTGAGCATCCTCCAGCAGCATGTACACAACACTGTGGTTGAATAATTATGGGGACTCTTCCGTGCATGATGGTGGGGCTACGGAACAAGTGACTGTGGACAAGGAGCTGGTGGAATATGCTGCTTTGGTAGCTGCTTTTGGAAGGCAAACTACTCTGAGCCTGGGTGACAGAGAATAAGGAGGATGAGGACGGCTTTGTTATCCACTCCACCAACTCTTCTGCATGTTCTGGCTCAATAACATGGCCAGCAGCAGAAAAAAAGGACAAGCGTGCCCCACGGCCACCTGCAGAGGATGCACCATGTCTACGACTAGCACTGTTGACTGTAGACACAAAGGCTACTCGCCCTCTGTGGCCTGTGAGTGCCTGCCTCTCCTTGGTGGCCTTCCGGACATGATGTATATTTTGTTTTACAACACCATACTACACTGTATTAGATACTGTGTACATCACCAGAAGTGTAGTAGAAACTGTAGACACTGTATTAGATACTGTGTACACCACCTACACCATATTAGCAACTGTACTACGGCTGCACTGTATTGTGTACTATGTACACCACCAGAAGTGTAGTAGAAACTGTGCACACTGTATTAGATACTGTGTACACCGCTTGCACTGTATTAGCAACTGTACTATGGCTGCATTGTATTGTGTATACCACCAGAAGTGTAGTAGAAACTGTACACACTGTATTAGATACTGTGTACACCGCCTGCACTGTATTAGCAACTGTACAATGGCTGCACTCTATTTTAAACTGTGTAGACCACCAGAAGTGTAGTAAACACTGTACACACTGTATTAGATACTGTGTACACCACCTAAAGTGTATTAGAAACAGTACACCACGGAATGCACTAGGGTTGTCCCGATACCGATACTAGTATCGGTATCGGCACCGATACCGAGCATTTGCCCGAGTACTTGTACTCGGGCAAATGCTCCCGATGCTTCCCCCGATACCTGGACTGTCAGCAGTGATCTTCGCGTGGGGGAGTTACAGGCTTCTCCCCCCGCGGCTTTCAGCTGCTTTCGTGACATACAGCGGTGATCGGTGCTTGTAACTCCCCCACACGCGATCACCACTGACTGTCACTGTCCCCTCCGTTCTGCTGTGCCTCTCCGCTGTCCCCTCCGTTCAGCCGTTCCGCCGTTCCCCTCAACTTCTCTGTCCCCTCCGTTCAGCCGTTCCACCGTTCCCCTCTCCTTCTCTGTCCCCTCCATTCTGCTGTGCCTCTCCGCTGTCCCCTCCATTCTGCTGTCCTCCTCCTCCTTCCTTTGTGAATGGACAGAGTCAGCTGACTCTGTCCATTCACATAACTGAAACATTGTAATCTCTTGTGATTACGATGTGTCAGTTTATGAATGGAGAGGAGTCGCTGTCTTCTCTCCATTCATTTTCAGTGCAGCTGAGGCTGCAGAGAAAGGGACTGGGGAATCTCTATCCTCTGTCTCTTTCTCTGTCTCAAGGGGGAAATATCAGAGGTCTGGTAAGACCCCTGATATCTCACCAAAGCCCCACAACAGGGCTGATTAAAAAAAAAAAAAAAAAAACACATATTGCAATAAAGAATAAAATTATTATTGTAAAAAACAAAAATTGTAAATTAAAAAAAAAACACACAGACACACAGACACCGTTCACCCCCTCCTCCCCCCCTCACTATCTTTCCATCTTCTTCTTCTGGTTCTTCTGGCTCTTCTGGTTCTTCCTCCGGCGTTCTCGTCCAGCATCTCCTCCGCAGCATCTTCTATCTTCTTCTCCTCGGGCCGCTCCGCACCCATGGCATGGGGGGAGGCTCCTGCTCTTCTCTTCTTCTTTTCTTCTCTTCTTCATTTTCTTCTCTGGGCCGCTCCGCACCCATGCTGGCATGGAGGGAGGCTCCCGCTGTGTGACGGCGTCTCCTCGTCTGACGGTTCTCAAATAATGGGGGGCGGGGCCACCCGGTGACTCCGCCCCCCTCTGACGCATGGTGACTTGACGGGACTTCCCTGTGACGTCACGGGGAATGCCACAGGGAAGTCCCGTCATGTCCCGTGCGTCAGAGGGGGGCGGGGTCACCGGGTGGCCCCCCATTATTTAAGAACCGTCAGATGAGGAGACGCCGTCACACAGCGGGAGCCTCCCTCCATGCCAGCATGGATGCGGAGCGGCCCAGAGAAGAAAATGAAGAAGAGAAGAAGAGAAGAAGGAAGAAGATGAAGAGAAGAGCGGGAGCCTCCCCCCATGCCATGGGTGCGGAGCGGCCCAAGGAGAAGAAGATAGAAGACGCCACGGAGGAGATGTTGGACGAGAACGCCGGAGGAAGAACCAGAAGAACCAGAAGATGAAGGAAGATAGAAGAAAGAAGAAGCATTTAAATAAAGGAATTGTCAAAAACTGTCTCTTGTCATTTTTAACATTTTTGACAGTTTTTTAGTGAATTGGTAGGGGTAAGTACCCCCTTACCATTTCACACGGGGGGGGCCGGGATCTGGGGGTCCCCTTGTTAAAGGGGGCTTCCAGATTCCGATAAGCCCCCACCCGCAGACCCCCACAACCACCGGCCAGGGTTGTGGGGATGAGGCCCTTGTCCTCATCAACATGGGAACAAGGTGTTTTGGGGGGGGCTACCCCAAAGCACCCTCCCAATGTTGAGGGCATGTGGCCTGGTACGGTTCAGGAGGGGGGGGCCGCACTCTCGTCCCCCCCTCTTTTCCTGCGGCCTGCCAGGTTGCGTGCTCGGATAAGGGTCTGGTATGGATTTTTGGGGGGACCCCACGCCGTTTTTTTTTTTTTTTTTGGCGCGGGGTTCCCCTTAAAATCCATACCAGACCTGAAGGGTCTGGTATGGAATTTAGGGGGAAACCCACGTCATTTTTTAAAAAAATTTTGGCCGGGGTTCCCCTTCATATCCATACCAGACCTGAAGGGCCTGGTATGGAATTAAGGGGGACTCCCACATCTTTTTTTTTTTTTTGGTTCGGGGTTCCCCTGTGGGGAATTCCCATGCCGTTTTTATCAATGAACTTCTATGTGTATTGTCGGCAATGCAATAGCCGCGAGTAGTTTTAAATGGGTTTTTTCCTTCGAAATGTCATTTTGCTGTCAGACTGTTCTAAACACGAGAAACATGTGCCCCTTTACAGGCATACTATAGACACCCCCCAGCTATGAAATTTAAAGGGATATTACACTTTTATTGTTTGACTTTAAGCATTATTAAAATCACTGCTCCTGAAAAAACGGCCGTTTTTAAAACTTTTTTTTGCATTGATCCATGTCCCCTGGGGCAGGACCCGGGTCCCCAAACACTTTTTATGACAATAACTTGCATATAAGCCTTTAAAATTAGCACTTTTGATTTCTCCCATAGACTTTTAAAGGGTGTTCCGCGGCATTCAAATTTGCCGCGAACACCCCAAATTATTTGCTGTTCGGCGAACTTGCGAACAGCCAATGTTCGAGTCGAACATGAGTTCGACTCGAACTCGAAGCTCATCCCTACTGTATATATTCATTAATACACTGCCTGCACTGACTGAATATTTAGTCTATGCTAAATGCAGATGCAGCACCCTCTACCAATAGCTAGGTGCTAGTAAGGGTTATTTTACTAGGCTTTTTCAGCACAGGCAAATTTAGGCAGGCCTATGCTGCAAGCTAGGCCTGTCTGTTTTGATCTGGGGGCTGGGAGTGGTCAGAGTAGCAGTGGGTGTGACCACCTGTGCTCTAGTTCTGGGGCACCTCCCCTGCTTCCAGAGAGAAGATTCTGGAAGAGAGGCTGGTCCTGGAACTGGAGTGACAGGCAGCTTATGTGGGAGCCCTGACCAATCCCCAATTGGTATTGGCAGGGGGCGGGCCTCCTATATAAGCTGAGGTGAGATGCCACTGGGGGGAGAAGACGGCTGAGTGAAGTGAGGAATGGAATGCTAGGCTGCAGCAGGAGGACACACCCATCTGGTGGGGGGGTGTGCCGATCGCAGGAGAAGGCCCAGGGAGAGCTGTGAGGGAACTTTGCTACCACACGGTCGGTGCCAGAGAACTCCTGGAGCAGAGGGGCAGGCCAAGCTGTCGGAACGCATGGTCCAGTCAAGTTCCTCTTTAAGGACTCAGAACAGTGGACGGTCGGTGAGTGTTACCACAGTGGAGGGCTGGATGTGCCAGGAAGTCTGTGAGGGAACTCTGCTTTTACACAGTCATTAGCAGAGTCTTCATCATACACATGGTGGGGAGTCCTGGATCAGAGAAGAGACTGTGGGGATCTGTGTCTAATCAATGTAACAGGAGGGCACAGGATTTGCAAGTTGGGTTGGCTGGGAACAGTGTTCCACCATCTAAAGACATGCTTTTAACCTACTAGGCCTCCGGGGAGAGATACTGCAGGCCTCAGGCCTAGTAGCAGTGAGCAGCCAGAGCCTTATTAGGGGCTTATTCAGAGTGAGTCCATACTATTTAACAGAAGAAGATGTGACATGACCCTAACTCTGTAACTACAAGTTTGTGCAGGAGGAAACAAGTCTGTGCAGGAGGAAATACGTTTGGGCAGGAGGAGAAAGAGTTCTAAGACCATCACTTTTACACGGTCAAAAGTGATGTTTTCTTTCCTCACACGGCGATGGATGGGGAATTCTTAGAAGGAATAGTCTGCGGTTGAGGAAAGGAGGAGCAACAGTCTGCATGGAGATGCAGGAGGAGATTTATACTCAGTTTAAATGCACATCTAATCTTCTTCTAACCTTATCCTATTTTACTTCAATCTTAAATTAATATGATGGCAATTATATGTTCTATGGGCATCCTATATCCCTATGCCCTATCCAAGTTGAACCCCCTGTAGCAGAGCCTCCCAGAGAGAGCCAGGAAAAGTCCTGTTTGGGGTTTATACATCTCCCAGGCTCCTCTCATACACGTTCAGGGATCTCTGATCCATGGTCCAGTTCAGGTCTTGGTCCTCTCCCCTAGGCTAATTTAAGCTCACCTGAGCAGACAGCCTTTGCTCTTGGCTATTTTTGTTCCTATTTGTTTTTTTTGGAACACTGTACAGCACCTGTATATAGACTTGTATATATCACAAATAAACACCGCACTGTTGGTCACTATTTTACCGGATTTGGTATCTGTGCCTGAAAGACTGCTCATCCCAGGGAGCTTTGTACCTGCTACCTGTCCCCCAGGTTACATATGGTGAAGACTGCGACCAGCTGTAGTAAGTTACTACTTAAAAGGCCAGTACCTAGAGTGACTAAACATGGAGGAAATCCTAAAACAATTGGTGATATCCAATGCTGCACAGCAACAATCCAATGCTGCACAGCAACAAGCAAACGCTGCACTGTATCAAGCAAACGCTACACAGCAGCAAACAAACGCTATCGCACAGGAGCAAACCAAGGCGCTGTGCCAACAGATTGGTGCTGTACAGGAGCTATCGCAGAGGCTGTTTGAACAGCTAGCCACTGATGCAAAAGAGGATAGGAAAACCCTGGCTGCGGTTGTGGAGACGCTAGCACAGTGGTTACCTGCTAAAGTTAATGTTGTTGGAGACAAGCCCTCAGCCATCCATGTGGGTCGCTTTCTTTCCAAGATGACTGCAGATGATGATCCAGAGGCCTTTCTCTTAACGTTTGAACGGACCGCTGAGAGGGAAGGTTTGCCCAAAACCCAGTGGGCAGGACTGGTCGCCCCCTTGCTGTCTGGAGAATCACAGAAGGCCTACTATGATTTGGAGTCAGCAGAAGCAGGAGACTATGAAAAGGTCAAGCGGGAAATCCTGGCGTGACTTGGTGTCACCTTGGCAGTTCGAGCACAGCGGGTCCACAGCTGGTTCTTCCAAGACGAGAGGCCCCCAAGATCGCAGATGTTCGACCTAATTCACTTGGTGAGAAAATGGCTACAGCCGGAGTCCCTGTCTGGGCCACAAATAGTGGAGCGTGTGGTCATGGACCAGTTCCTGAGGTCACTACCAGTTCCTCTGCAGAAGTGGGTGAGTCAAGGAGACCCCAACTCGGCGGACAACCTCGTGGAACATGTTGAAAGGTACTTTGCTGCAGAGAACCTGGTCACCACCCCTACAGCCGCACGGACTTTCCGCCCAAATCCACGGTCTCCCCAGGCAACCGGTAAGACTGTTCCAGGGGAAGTGGGTGGTAAGCATGGCAAGGAAATAGGGGGGAGGATTTTTGGTGCCAGGACTGAAGTTTGGCGTCCCAAACAAGGGAAGCTACTGCCTGTCAGCAAACCAAACTTGGGAAACATCAGGTGTTTTCGTTGCCAAGAACTGGGACATGTTGCAGCAAACTGTCCATTGACAGATGAACCAATGCAGTGTGATCTATCTATTAGAAGGCAGTCTATGTTTGCTGCTGTTTCATGCGCTGCAGCACCAAGTATGGGAAAACACATGTGCCAAATGACTGTTAATAATAAGCCTATTACGGCCTTGCTGGACTCTGGAAGTCTAGTGACTTTGGTTACAGCTGAGATGGTTGAAACTGTGAATTTGCATGCTAAAAAAGTTGCTGTGATATGTATACATGGGGATACCCGCGAGTATCCTATAGCCACTGTTCAGTTTAAAACTGGCTTAGGTACAGTGACCCATCCGGTCGGACTTGTGCCCCACTTGGTGCACGAGGCCATCATTGGTAGGGACTTCCCTAAGTTTTGGGAACTGTGGGATCGTCCCGACCCAGTCGCAGTAGTTGACTCAGTGACAGAGCCAGACCTCCTGGCCGCTACTGACAATGTGGCTTCAGGGGACTCTTCTCAGTGCTCCCCGGGTTTTCCTTTCTCAGTTATGGCAGGAGAGCTGGAGGAGCCTGAGGAGGTCCCCACAACCAGTGGAGCTGGACAGCCATCTGCTGAATCTGAGCCTACGTTGGAGTTTGCTGACCTTAATGTACACAAGGAAAATTTTGGTACTGAGCAGAGAAAAGACCCAACCCTTGCCAGGGCCTGGGAAAATGTAATGGTGATTAATGATCTACCTGTCGAATCAGGGGACAGGCTCTGTTTTCCTTATTTTAGCAGCAATGAGGATTTAATGTATCGTGTATGTAAAAAAAAAAATGATGAAGTGATTGAACAGTTGGTGGTCCCTAAGCCATACAGAGGGGTGGTGTTGGAACTTGCCCATGGGCACTTGCTAGGAGGTCATTTAGGGGTTGAGAAAACTACTGAAAGGGTGTTGCGCAGGTTTTATTGGCCCGGGATACAGAAGGATATTGAGAATTATTGTCAATCCTGTCCTGTGTGTCAGATGTCAGCCCCACTACCCCACTTCCGAAGTCCTTTAGTGCCCTTGCCCATTATTGAAGTGCCCTTTGAGAGGATTGCCATGGACCTTGTGGGTCCACTCCCCAAGTCTGCCCGAGGTCATCAGCATATCCTCGTCATCATGGATTATGCTACCCGTTACCCAGAGGCCATTCCCTTACGCACCGCGTCTGCTAAAAACATTGCCAAAGAGCTGTTTATGGTGTTCAGTCGTGTTGGAATCCCTAAAGAAGTCCTTACAGACCAGGGCACCCCATTTATGTCACGAATAACTAGAGAGCTGTGCAAGTTATTTAAGGTGACGCAATTGCGAACCTCGGTGTACCATCCTCAAACGGATGGCTTGGTGGAACGCTTCAATAAAACATTAAAGAGCATGTTAAAAAAGGTTGTTGACAAGGATGGGAAAAACTGGGACTTCCTGATACCATACTTGATGTTTGCCATCAGGGAGGTTCCCCAGTCCTCCACGGGGGAACTCTCCCTTTGAGTTGCTTTATGGGAGACACCCTCTGGGACTCTTGGACATAGCCAAAGAAACTTGGGAGGGGGAGCAGACACCCCATAAAAGTGTCATTGAGCATATCGCTCAAATGCAGGACAGGATTGCAGCAATCATGCCGATGGTAAAAGAACACTTACTGCAGGCCCAAACAGCTCAACAGAGGATATACAACAGGGGGGCCCAACTCTGTGTTTTCTCACCTGGTGATAGGGTCCTAGTGTTAGTTCCCACTGTTGAGAGCAAGTTCCTGGCTAAGTGGCAGGGTCCCTTTGAAGTAATTGAAAGAGTTGGGGAGGTCAATTACAAAATATATCAATCAGGAAAAAGGAAGCCCAAACAGATTTACCACATAAACCTGTTAAAGCCCTGGAAGGATAGACTGGCGTTAACTGCGAGGTCCTCCCGGTAACGCCTAAGGGTACTGAGTCCCCTCTGATCCCTGAGGTCACAATTCCAGACACCCTGTCATATTCTCAAAGCAGGAAACTAGAGAATTCCTGATAAGAAATAGAGAGAAATTTTCAGAGTTACCTCGCACGACTTCAGCAGTTCAGCATGATATTGTTACTGAACCTGGGGTCCGTATCAAGCTCAAACCATACCGAATTCCTGAAGCGAGGAGAAAGGACATCAGCGAGGAAGTTAAAAGAATGTTGGAGCTAGATGTCATTGAGGAATCCAATAGTGACTGGTCTAGCCCCATCGTGTTAGTCCCAAAACCGGATGCCACTTGGAGGTTCTGTAATGACTTCAGGAAGCTTAATGCAGTGACAAAGTTTGACACGTACCCAATGCCCAGAGTGGACGAACTTATAGACCGACTTGGCAAGGCTCGCTATCTGACCACTTTGGACTTGACAAAAGGTTATTGGCAAATACCCCTGACTGGTAGCGCCAAAGAGAAGACTGCATTTGTGACCCCGGAGGGTTCCTAGCAATATAAAAAAATACCTTTTGGGTTGCAAAATGCCCCTGCCACATTTCAGAGGGCCATGGACAGGACTCTAAGACCCCACTGACAATATGCAGCATATCTAGATGACATAGTGGTACATAGCACTGACTGGGAGTCTCACTTGCCCCGTGTCCAGGCTTTCCTTGATTCCCTCTTCAAAGAAGGTTTTACAGCAAATCCAAAAAAATGTGCCATTGGTCTAGAGGAAGCCAAGTATTTGGGCTACACTATTGGGCGTGGTGTCATAAAACCTCAAGTGAATAAAATAGAAGCCATCCAGGAATGGCCACGTCCTGCAAACAAGAAGCAGGTCAGGGCCTTTCTTGGCATTGCGGGGTATTATAGAAGATTTATCCCAAATTTTGCAACTATAGCTGCCCCACTGACAGACCTTACGAAAGGGAAAGACTCTGTAATGGTGAAATGGTCCTCAGTAGCAGAAGAATCTTTCCAAGTCCTGAAGAAGGCTCTTTGTGCACAACCAGTACTGTACTCCCCCGATTTCTCCAAAGATTTTTTGGTTCAGACGGATGCGTCTGATGTTGGTATCGGGGCAGTACTATCACAGGTACACAATGGGGAAGAACACCCTGTGGTGTACCTAAGCAGAAAGCTCAATGACCATGAGCAAAGGTATGCAGTCATTGAAAAGGAGTGTTTAGCCATAAAGTGGGCCGTGGATGCACTCAGGTACTATTTGTTAGGATGCCAGTTTGAGTTAATAACTGACCATGCTCCTCTGAAATGGATGGCCCAAAAGAAGGAGACTAATAGACGGGTGAACCGGTGGTTTTTGGCTCTACAGGATTACTCATTCACTGTAAAACACAGGCCAGGTGTTGTAATGGGGAATGTAGATGCCCTGTCCCGTGTTCACTCCTGTTGGGCTACAGGTGTTCCAACCCTGGGGTTGAAACAAGGGGGGGGGATATGTAGCAGAGCGTCCCAGAGAGAGCCAGGAAAAGTCCTGTTCGGGGTTTATACATCTCCCAGGCTCCTCTCATACAGGTTCAGGGATCTCTGATCCATGGTCCAGTTCAGGTCTTGGTCCTCTCCCCCAGGCTAATTTAAGCTCACCTGAGCAGACAGCCTTTGCTCTTGGCCTGGGATACTCAGACAACTTCTGTGTAGGAGAGCAAAAAGGTATGTGGAAGCTGACAAGCTGTAGGCTTGCTCAGCCTGGTAGTTAGGATCTGTAAATATTGTTTAGTTAGTGCCGAGACACGGCTGGGTTTTGTTTTGGCTATTTTTGTTCCTATTTGTTTTTTTTTGGAACACTGTACAGCACCTGTATATAGACTTGTATATATCACAAATAAACACTGCACTGTTTGTCACTATTTCACTGGATTTGGTATCTGTGCCTGAAAGACTGCTCATCCCAGGGAGCTTTGTACCTGCCACCTGTCCCCCCAGGTTACACCTCCTATAGGCGATTGGATGCCTGATAGGCGTCCAATCACAGCGCCTGATGTTTCAGCCAATCAGGTGATGGGTAACAGACTGGAGCACCTGATTGGCGGAGAGGTGGTTCAAATATTCATTTGCTGTTCTAACACACCTGGGTGAACTCCGAGCGTCAAGCATGGCTCTAATCAGGTGTTCAAAAACACCCCCGCCACTGTAATTCAGGCGCCCGGCGTCTGGAAAGGGGGGTGTCAGCGGCGGCCATGGATAGATTCATGCATAAATCTATCTATTGGTGATAAAGGGGGTGGCTGGAGAGAGGGGGTGCCGCCCGTGCGCCCTTATGGACGCACCGCCACTGCGAGTTGTGCACATGTGCCAAAAAATCTTCTGGTTCAGCAGGATCTAGCTGACTTTTGGTCCATTTGTACAACTTTGGATAGAGAAGATTACCGCACTAGTAAATTTGTGCAGAGCTGCTAGCACCACAATTGACAAATATTGTGTAAAACCTCAGAAATCAAAGTGTTGCGCTGAACAATCGTTTCATAGGTGATCATAAATGTATGCATATGTCACAAACCAAGTGGAAAAGAAATACAAAAGTCCAAGGAAATGTCCACAAGGGGTAACCAATAATGTACCCATGCAAAATCAAAGTCCATGAAAGTGCTTGAAGTGATGATTCATAAATAGCGACAGCCACCATAGATAATGAGATTACGCTTACCAGAGAGTGTGGACCCAAACACCTTAAGGTAGTGAGTCAAATAAGCAGGGGTAAGTAGGCATCTCATAGGGAAGCAAAATCGCTTAGGTGTCTCATATGGATGGATCTTACGAATCCCCTTGGTTCTGGTGTGGATGGACTCCAACTTGGACACACCTTCTCTCTCAGATCAGACACATATATGGAAGCACACCAAGTAATTGCACACAGTGTAAAACCATCAAACTGTTTTTTTTTTAACTACAGAACACTTATAGGAAAAAGATGTATACAGCACTTGTTAAAATATTTTCCCAAATGGTATGCAATGACCTTAGCAGGAGCAGAACCCAACACATTTCATCAGAAATGACATCCTCATGGGGAGGGACCCGTGTGTACAACTGACTGTACGGGCATGTTGGAAAACTAGCATATGACCCACATACAATCAGTGCTTGCAGCCAATGGCTAAGTGCTTTCTGGTGGGTGGGGGCACACAAAGGCACAGGGTGGTAGATTGCTGCACTAGCATCGCTTGTGTTAGTAAATCGATCTCTCTGTTTTTTGTCTACTTAGACATATGGAGGGTACTCACATCCCTCCTGGTGCCCTGCTTGTTGCTATTGATATTGAATCCTTGTATTAGAGTATCCCGCGCGAACAGGGCACCCGAATGGAGGAAGACAGACATTCTTGGCCACTAAACCATTTTGTTTTAGATTTACTTACTTTCATCTTGACAAAAAATATTTTGTCTTCATAGATCAACTGTTTTTGCAGGTGCAGGGAGTAGCTATGGACACATGTTGCGCTCCATCCTATGCTAACCTCTATCTAGGGGGGGTGGGAGAGAGAGGTTTTCTCCAGCGATATATATGTGTCCTGGCTCCCCTGCATCCTGTGTTGGTTTAGGTACATCGATGACCTTTTGGTCATCTGTCCTGGCACAGAGAGGGACCTACATAGGTTTTTGGATCGATTGAACTCCAATTGTTACAATTTAAAATTCACATATACATGAATGTATCCTTTCTCGATTTTAACATTTCCATCGACCCAGAGGCTTATATACAATCTGACCTTTACCGCAAGCTGAGTGCCGGCAATACCTTACTCCATTCCAGCAGCTCCCACCCAAGCTCACTGATTCGGACTATCCCGTATGCCCAGTACCTCCGCTTGCGGAGGAACTGCACTTCTGATTTAGATTTCAAAAGACAGGCAAACCTGCTGTGTGAGAGGTTACTAGCAGGAGGCTACTCTCGCACACTTCTGAGACATTCCTATAATAGGGCACGGACAAAAACAAGAGGGTCCTTTATTGTACAATATTCCATCCAAACAAAGTCCCCAAACTGTGTGCCTAGTTACAAGGTTCCCCACTCATGAACCACAATTGCGAACACTGATCGCAAAAAAATTGGCATTTCCTCACTAAGGACTACACCAGTTTTAAATTTGTAAGATCTACTCCAGAGCTGATCTTTAGACGAGCCATCACTTTAGGAGAACAACTTACTAGCCACTATGTGCTGCTCAAAGATAGTAATTCCTCACCACGACGGAACATAACGCTGTGGCAGCTGTCCACACTGTCGCTGGATTAAGGAAGGCCAGGGCATCATATTACCAAACGGCCAATTGCATAGATCTAGAACCTTTGCCAAACACACACAACAAACCAACAAACCAAGTTTAGCGCTGTCCCCACTACACCTATTACAACAGTAAACAGTCTGTATGTATATTCCTCGCTCTAGGTGTTGCAGCTCTCCCACAAGTCCACTGGGTGGCGGACATGAATCTGAAAATATAAAAAGCAAGAGAGAGCGCACGCCAGCCCTAGTGTATGGGACCCTACCATATACATTTTTATAATATATAATATATTGTTCTTATAATTAATATCAATAAACCAAAAAAACATATAACACATTATACATATAAATTAATTCTCAGATTTAATATTGTATTTTATATATCATGAATTGATTTAAAATGTATGACTATGATCTTGCAGCGTGATTTTCTGTTGTTGATGATATTAACCTATATATAGTACATTTTGTATAGTACTTCTCATATAAGTACTTTTTAATTAAGTTTTAACAATATATGATTAGTATTCTTTTTTCATTTATTTAGATTGATATTAAAGTTAGTGTAATTTTTCTATAATGAACTGTATCAATATAATTTTAGGAAGCTGTTGCTATATAACCCCTTCCGATTTATATACATCTTTTACTGTGAACTCTGTGCCCCTGGTCTGTTATGATGCCATTGGTTCATTGATAGGAGGGGCGGGGGGTTTGAGCATATAATGTCACTTGAGGAGAGTAGGGCGTTACCTGAAGAAGGAGGCCACGCCTCCGAAACATGTTGTCTTAGCAACCGCATGAAGCGTATTAGAGGAGTCAGCTGTCACACCGTGCATCCCCTCCCAAGCCACGAGTGACGTCATGCAGCACCGGCTGGTCCGTGCGAGTGCCCTGAGCGGCGGCGTGTGTTACAAGGTAGCAGGCGGCTTCAGCTTACTGAAACCCTTCACCACGCTGCAAGTCACTGTGAGCCAACTGATTTCAACAGACCAGGAGAGGAGGCTTTTATGGAGCTGTTTATGCCATTTAACATCGGATGTTTGTGAGTGCAAACCCTTGTTTTTTATATACTGATCTTCATCAATTAAAACGAAAATACACTAGGGCTGGCGTGCGCTCTCTCTTGCTTTTTATATTTCTAGAACCTTTGCCGACTGCTCTACAAGAGGAGTTATATACATTATGTATTGCCGATGTGGTGTATTCTACATCGGCAAGACTAAACGTGAACTTAGACAGAGAATCGGTGATCACACTTATTACTCAAGTGGAGGCAAAAGCCTTACGCCCGTCACTAGACATATAGGTCTATACCATAAATACCACACTGAAATAGTATCTTTTTTTTGTCCTTGAGGTGATCTCAATGAACCCCAGAGGAGGGAATTGGGAAAAACTCATACTTCAAGATGAGATGCTCTGGATAGAGCATCTGAAGGCTATGACCCTGCCTGGCCTGAATGAGGCCAACTCATACAAACCTTTTCTTTTAATGTATGTGTTCAATGCCTTTTGCTGTTTTTGTGTCCCCCTCATCTTTCATTGTTCATCAATTCTTTTCCTGCTTTTCTTTTTTTCTTTCCTCCCTTTTTTTTTTTCTTTTTCTTTCCTTTCATAATGATTTGTAAGTTTAGGACTTCTAGCGGTCACTTTGCAGACAGACTTTAATGTATTGTATATGTTTATTAATGACGTTTTATGTTATAAATTTTTTTCACCTTACTTCTATTGTTGTGATGAGTCTTGTGGTGTATGTGCCCCTTCTTTGGGTCATTATTGATGCTCCCTTTGGAGCATCTACCCATTTTGATCCACTAGGGGGCCCCCTGTCATCATCATCTAGGTAGGGTCTTCAACATGGCTGCCCCTTACTCCTTGCCTTGGAGCGTGGTGTTTGCGCAACGGCCCTGTTTTTTTGGCTTTCCCCGGCTGGTTTGCTGTCCTGGAACGGCGCTGGAGTATATGCAGCTGCAATGCTCAGGCCTCATTGCCTTTATGGCCATGTACGGATGTCCTCCGTGGTGTGCAAGATGCCGTGTTTGGACACCAAACATGCGCCGAACTAGCGCATGTGCACTCCGAGTCTGGAGACGTCAGACGCTATGCGGCGTTGTGGGCATCGCCAGATAGGAGCTCACTTGTGCATGGGCACATAAATAGAGAGGATGCTATGCTCATCCTCTGTTGTCATTGGGGCTATGCTGGCATTTTGGTCTGTCAAGGTAGGCTCACTGCATTTATGTCTTTCATTCCAACTTTCCAGTTTTTCCAAGTCTTGCATAGTTTATATATCTCACTGCTGCCTATGTGCCCACTGTGTTTCATTTTAGTGGGTTTACTATTCATAGTAGCCCCGGTGGATATCTCTATATACCTACCCCCCCATGGGTGTCAACAGAGGCGGCTCTTTAATTAGGCAAATTAGGCAATTGCCTTAGGCCTCGCCCCCTTAAGGGCCTCGCTGCCTAATTTGCCTAACATTCTGACAAGATGGATGGGACATTCTGACAAGCCGGCAGTGTGGAGTGAGCGAGCCGAGCGCTGCACGACTGACGCCGGCGCCGCCTGTGTGAGCTGATGACTCTCAGCCTGGCTCCGCAGACGGCTCTCGGCTCAGTCGGCTCAGGCTGCAGCATCCTCCAATAGCATGCTCCACCGCCGCGGCGCCGTCCTTTTAGCCTGTCCCCCCTAGTGCATGGCGGCGGGAGTTGTAGTTTTTCACAGCACAGAACAGACTTGGCCCTCTGGTGCCTGTGCTGTGCAGAGACTACAACTCCCAGATTGCACTGCAGCCTGCAGGGAGCTTGAAGAAACATCACTCACCTGTCCAGTGTCCAGCTTCTCATGCTGCCTTTAGAAGGATAGGGTACCGAGGAGCAGGTATAGTGTATTGTACACTCACATGTCACATCTCTACTAAATGCTGTCTGTACATTACCCTGTCTTCTATGGTCTCATGGTCATGGTCTTTACCCTGTCTATCCCCACTCCCCAGTACCCTGTCTGTCCCCAGTACCCTGTCTGTCCCCAGTACCCTGTCTGTCCCCAGCACCCTGTCTGTCTCCCGGTCTGTCCCCAGCACCCTGTCTGTCTCCCGGTCTGTCCCCAGCACCCTGTCTGTCTCCCGGTCTGTCCCCAGCACCCCGTCTGTCTCCCGGTCTGTCCCCAGCACCCCGTCTGTCTCCCGGTCTGTCCCCAGCACCCCGTCTGTCTCCCGGTCTGTCCCCAGCACCCCGTCTGTCTCACGGTCTGTCCCCAGCACTCGGTCTGTCTCACGGTCTGTCCCCAGTACCCCGTCTGTCTCACGGTCTGTCCCCAGTACCCCGTCTGTCTCACGGTCTGTCCCCAGCACCCCGTCTGTCTCACGGTCTGTCCCCAGCACCATGTCTGTCTCACGGTCTGTCCCCAGCACCCCGTCTGTCTCACGGTCTGTCCCCAGCACCCCGTCTGTCTCACGGTCTGTCCCCAGCACCCCGTCTGTCTCACGGTCTGTCCCCAGCACCCCGTCTGTCTCACGGTCTGTCCCCAGCACCCCGTCTGTCTCACGGTCTGTCCCCAGCACCCCGTCTGTCTCACGGTCTGTCCCCAGCCCCCT